>NC_088383.1:124581250-125785625 GCF_037993035.2 Macaca fascicularis
CTCTAATCCATCTTGAATTAATTTTCGTATAAGGAGTAAGGAAAGGATCCAGTTTCAGCTTTCTACTTATGGCTAGCCAATTTTCCCAGCACCATTTATTAAATAGGGAATCCTTTCCCCATTTCTTGTTTCTCTCAGGTTTGTCAAAGATCAGATGGCTGTAGATGTGTGGTATTATTTCTGAGGCCTCTGTTCTGTTCCATTGGTCTATATCTCTGTTTTGGTACCAGTACCATGCTGTTTTGGTTACTGTAGCCTTGTAGTATAGTTTGAAGTCAGGTAGCGTGATGCCTCCAGCTTTGTTCTTTTGACTTAGGATTGTCTTGGAGATGCGGGCTCTTTTTTGGTTCCATATGAACTTTAAAGCAGTTTTTTCCAATTCTGTGAAGAAACTCATTGGTAGCTTGATGGGGATGGCATTGAATCTATAAATTACCTTGGGCAGTATGGCCATTTTCACGATATTGATTCTTCCTATCCATGAGCATGGTATGTTCTTCCATTTGTTTGTGTCCTCTTTTATTTCACTGAGCAGTGGTTTGTAGTTCTCCTTGAAGAGGTCCTTTACATCCCTTGTAAGTTGGATTCCTAGGTATTTTATTCTCTTTGAAGCAATTGTGAATGGAAGTTCATTCCTGATTTGGCTCTCTGTTTGTCTGTTACTGGTGTATAAGAATGCTTGTGATTTTTGCACATTAATTTTGTATCCTGAGACTTTGCTGAAGTTGCTTATCAGCTTAAGGAGATTTTGGGCTGAGACAATAGGGTTTTCTAAATATACAATCATGTCATCTGCAAAGAGGGACAATTTGACTTCTTCTTTTCCTAACTGAATACCCTTGATTTCTTTCTCTTGCCTAATTGCCCTAGCCAGAACTTCCATCACTATGTTGAATAGGAGTGGTGAGAGAGGGCATCCCTGTCTTGTGCCAGTTTTCAAAGGGAATTTTTCCAGTTTTTGCCCATTCAGTATGATATTGGCTGTGGGTTTGTCATAAATAGCTCTTATTATTTTGAGGTACGTTCCATCAATACCGAATTTATTGAGCGTTTTTAGCATGAAGGGCTGTTGAATTTCGTCAAAAGCCTTTTCTGCATCTCTTGAGATAATCATGTAGTTCTTGTCTTTGGTTCTGTTTATATGCTGGATTATGTTTATTGATTTGCGAATGTTGAACCAGCCTTGCATCCCAGGGATGAAGCCCACTTGATCATGGTGGATAAGCTTTTTGATGTGTTGCTGAATCCGGTTTGCCAGTATTTTATTGAGGATTTTTGCATCGATGTTCATCAGGGATATTGGTCTAAAATTCTCTTTTTTTGTTGTGCCTCTGCCAGGCTTTGGTATCAGTATGATGTTGGCCTCATAAAATGAGTTAGGGAGGATTCCCTCTTTTTCTATTGATTGGAGTAGTTTCAGAAGGAATGGTACCAACTCCTCCTTGTACCTCTGGTAGATTTCAGCTGTGAATCCATCTGGTCCTGGACTTTTTTTGGTTGGTAGGCTATTAATTATTGCCTCAATTTCAGAGCCTGCTATTGGTCTATTCAGGGATTCAACTTCTTCCTGGTTTAGTCTTGGAAGAGTGTAAGTGTCCAGGAAATTATCCATTTCTTCTAGATTTTCCAGTTTATTTGCGTAGAGGTGTTTATAGTATTCTCTGACGGTAGTTTGTATTTCTGTGGGGTCGGTGGTGATATCCCCTTTATCATTTTTAATTGCGTCGATTTGATTCTTCTCTCTTTTCTTCTTTATTAGTCTTGCTAGTGGTCTGTCAATTTTGTTGATCTTTTCAAAAAACCAACTCCTGGATTCATTGATTTTTTTAGAGAGTTTTTTGTGTCTCTATCTCCTTCAGTTCTGCTCTGATCTTAGTTATTTCTTGCCTTCTGCTAGCTTTCGAATGTGTTTGCTCTTGCTTCTCTAGTTCTTTTAATTGCGATGTTAGAGTGTCAATTTTAGATCTTTCCTGCTTTCTCTTGTGGGCATTTAGTGCTATAAATTTCCCTCTACACACTGCTTTAAATGTGTCCCAGAGATTCTGGTATGTTGTATCTTTGTTCTCATTGGTTTCAAAGAACATCTTTATTTCTGCCTTCATTTCGTTATGTACCCAGTAGTCATTCAGGAGCAGGTTGTTCAGTTTCCATGTAGTTGAGCGGTTTTGATTGAATTTCTTAGTCCTGAGTTCTAGTTTGATTGCACTGTGGTCTGAGAGACAGTTTGTTATAATTTCTGTTCTTGTACATTTGCTGAGGAGTGCTTTACTTCCAATTACGTGCTCAATTTTGGAGTAAGTACGATGTGGTGCTGAGAAGAATGTATATTCTGTTGATTTGGGGTGGAGAGTTCTATAGATGTCTATTAGGTCTGCTTGCTGCAGAGATGAGTTCAATTTCTGGATATCCTTGTTAACTTTCTGTCTCGTTGATCTGTCTAATGTTGACAGTGGAGTGTTGAAGTCTCCCATTATTATTGTATGGGAGTCTAAGTCTCTTTGTAAGTCTCTAAGGACTTGCTTTATGAATCTGGGTGCTCCTGTATTGGGTGCATATATATTTAGGATAGTTAGCTCTTCCTGTTGAATTGATCCCTTTACCATTACGTAATGGCCTTCTTTGTCTCTTTTGATCTTTGATGGTTTAAAGTCTGTTTTATCAGAGACTAGTATTGCAACCCCTGCTTTTTTTTGTTCTCCATTTGCTTGGTAAATCTTCCTCCATCCCTTTATTTTGAGCCTATGTATGTCTCTGCGTGTGAGATGTGTCTCCTGAATACAGCAGACTGATGGGTCTTGACTCTTTATCCAGATTGCCAGTCTATGTCTTTTAATTGGAGCATTTAGTCCATTGACATTTCAGGTTAATATTGTTATGTGTGAACTTGATCCTGCCATTATGATATTAACTGGTTATTTTGCTCGTTAGTTGATGCAGTTTCTTCCTAGCCTCGATGGTCTTTACATTTTGGCATGTTTTTGCAATGGCTGGTACCGGTTGTTCCTTTCCATGTTTAGTGCTTCCTTCAGGGTCTCTTGTAAGGCAGGCCTAGTGGTGACAAAATCTGTAAGCATTTGCTTATCTGTAAAGGATTTTATTTCTCCTTCACTTATGAAACTTAGTTTGGCTCATATGAAATTCTGGGTTTAAAATTCTTTTCTTTAAGAATGTTGAATATTGGCCCCCACTCTCTTCTGGCTTGTAGAGTTTCTGCCAAGAGATCTGCTGTTAGTCTGATGGGCTTCCCTTTGTGGGTAACCCGACCTTTCTCTCTGGCTGCCCTTAAGATATTTTCCTTCATTTCAACTTTGATGAATCTGGCAATTATGTGTCTTGGAGTTGCTCTTCTCGAGGAGTATCTTTGTGGCGTTCTCTGTATTTCCTGGATTTAAATGTTGGCCTGCCCTACTAGGTTGGGGAAGTTCTCCTGGATGATATCCTGAAGAGTGTTTTCCAACTTGGTTCCATCTTCCTCCTCACTTTCAGGCACCCAAATCAGACGTAGATTTGGTCTTTTTACATAATCCCATACTTCTTGCAGGCTTTGTTCATTTCTTTTTCTTCTTTTTTCTTTTGGTTTCTCTTCTCGCTTCATTTCATTCATTTGATCCTCAATCGCTGATACTCTTTCTTCCAGTTGATCGAGTCGGTTACTGAAGCTTGTGCATTTGTCACGTATTTCTCGTGTCATGGTTTTCATCTCTTTCATTTCGTTTATGACCTTCTCTGCATTAATTACTCTAGCCATCAATTCTTCCACTTTTTTTTCAAGATTTTTAGTTTCTTTGCGCTGGGTACGTAATTCCTCCTTTAGCTCTGAGAAGTTTGATGGACTGAAGCCTTCTTCTCTCATCTCGTCAAAGTCATTCTCCGTCCAGCTTTTATCCGTTGCTGGCGATGAGCTGCGCTCCTTTGCCGGGGGAGATGCGCTCTTATTTTTTGAATTTCCAGCTTTTCTGCCCTGCTTTTTCCCCATCTTTGTGGTTTTATCTGCCTCTGGTCTTGTTGATGGTGATGTACTGATGGGGTTTTGGTGTAGGTGTCCTTCCTGTTTGATAGTTTTCCTTCTAACAGTCAGGACCCTCAGCTGTAGGTCTGTTGGAGATTGCTTGAGGTCCACTCCAGACCCTGTTTGCCTGGGTATCAGAAGCAGAGGCTGCAGAAGATAGAATATTTCTGAACAGCGAGTGTACCTGTCTGATTCTTGCTTTGGAAGCTTCCTGTCAGGGGTGTACTCCACCCTGTGAGGTGTGGGGTGTCAGACTGCCCCTAGTGGGGGATGTCTCCCAGTTAGGCTACTCAGGGGTCAGGGACCCACTTGAGCAGGGAGTCTGTCCCTTCTCAGATCTCAACCTCCGTGTTGGGAGATCCACTGCTCTCTTCAAAGCTGTCAGACAGAGTCGTTTGCGTCTGCAGAGGTTTCTGCTGTTTTTGTTATTTTTACTGTGCCCTGTCCCCAGAGGTGGAGTCTACAGAGACAGGCAGGTTTCCTTGAGCTGCTGTGAGCTCCACCCAGTTCGAGCTTCCCAGCAGCTTTGTTTACCTACTTAAGCCTCAGCAATGGCGGGCGCCCCTCCCCCAGCCTGGTTGCTGCCTTGCGGAGATATCGCAGACTGCTGTGCTAGCAATGAGGGAGGCTCCCTGGGCGTGGGACCCTCCCGGCCAGGTGTGGGATATGATCTCCTGGTGTGCCTGTTTGCTTAAAGCGCAGTATTGGGGTGGGAGTTACCCGATTTTCCAGGTGTTGTGTGTCTCAGTTCCCCTGGCTGGGAAAAGGGATTCCCTTCCCCCTTGCGTTTCCCAGGTGAGGCGATGCCTTGCCCTGCTTCAGCTCTCGCTGGTCGGGCTGCAGCAGCTGACCAGCACCGATCGTCTGGCACTCCCCAGTGAGATGAACCCAGTACCTCAGTTGAAAATGCAGAAATCACCGGTCTTCTGTGTCGCTTGCGCTGGGAGTTGGAGCCTGGAGCTGTTCCTATTCGGCCATCTTGCTCCGCCCCCCTCCGTTTTTAGGAACTTATAGCAAAAGACAGTAGTATTTCATTATCAAAAATATTTAATATCAAATCTACCATGTATCTTAATCTTTTATATTTGCCGCAACTTGTACTGAATATTTGGCTGAAATTCCTTGCTAAATGTGTTCCCATCTACTTCCGTCTCAATCACATTTAAATCCTATGTTACTTGGGCACCAGATGCTCCTTAGTTGATTTCTGCATGCTGATTTCAGGAGCCCTAGAAATTCTCTGGCCATTGCTGATACCAAAGGCAGTTAAGGTTTGCTCAGCCCTGTTATTGACTACCAATTTCCTACACATAGGGTGCTGGCACAAAACTTTCCACCTCTCTGCCTTTTTGCTTATTAATGTTAAACCTAGCCTATTTTCTTTGTAAAATATTAGAAACATCTCTTAATTAAATAAAATTGCTAATAGACAAATGTAAATCACTTTGAAATGGTTATAACCTGTGGAAATTGGTTGAGACAATATTTCAAAACAGGTTATGGCATTTTAGGTCTGACTCAATGTGCATAATATGATGTAACTGAACTTATAGATATTTTAAAATAAAATTTATTTTTATAAATAAATATATATAAAATATATATAATAAATATAAATATATATATATTTTATAAATTCTTGGGATAAAGAGTGTTTAAGCACTTTCCATTATAACAACGAGTTTAAAAGGTGCAAGGAAAAAGCAACGATGTTTACTGTAATCCCAGCACTTTGGGAGGCCGAGACGGGTGGATCACGAGGTCAGGAGATCAAGACCATCCTGGCTAACACGGTGAAACCCCGTCTCTACTAAAAAATACAAAAAACTAGCCGGGCGAGGTGGCGGGCGCCTGTAGTCCCAGCTACTCGGGAGGCTGAGGCAGGAGAATGGCGGAAACCTGGGAGGCGGAGCTTGCAGTGAGCTGAGATTCGGCCACTGCACTCCAGCCCGGTCGACAGAGCAAGACTCCGTCTCAAAAAAAAAAAAAAAAAAATCATATTTTAAAAATGATTTAAGTAGAGCATGTAATATATATTCATCTTTTACCACTTAATGTTGAGTTTTAGAAAATATGTGTTGTTAATGGACCATCGACTTTCAAGTCATTTTGTTTACTAAGCTAGAACTGAGATTTGAGCAATTATGTGTGTAGTAAAACCTTTAAAACAGAATGCATTGCATTAAAGAATGTTCATGCTCATTTGCAATAAAGCAGAGAATAGTGTCAGAATTCTGCCCTAACTAGGATTAAGTTGAGAAGTAAACTCTGTATACTTTCTTGCATTTATTATCTGAATGTCTGAAGTTTTAGTGTTGTTGACATCTGGAGTGTTTTTCAACATGTTTTATAATGTGTTTTACTTTCATTTCATTGTTCATCACATAGTCATTTGCCATTTCTGTTAGTGTTTCCCAAGTGTTAGAAACCTTTTTCTTTCTGCATGCTAATGTCACCTACTTGCCACAATTGCATTTTTGCAAATATTATTTTTTATTTTTTATTTATTTTTCATTGCATATATTTAAGGTGTACAAGATAATGTTTTGATATACATATACATAGTGAAATGATTATTATAAGTAAGCTCTCACCTTTTTTGTGGTAAAAGCACCTGAAATCTACTCTCTTAGCAAATTTTCAATATACAATACAGTATTTTTAGCTATAATTTTTCAACTATACATCAGATCTCTATAATTAGTCATCCTATGTAACTTCAGGTTTGTACTTTGATGAATATCTCTCCTTTTGCTCTGCCTCTCTCCCCCTGAAAACCACTGTTATTCTCCCTATTTGTATATATTTGAACTGTTTTTAGATTTCACATATAGGTGAGATCATGCAGTACTTTTCTTTCTGTGTCTGGTTCGTTTCACGCAGCATAATATCCTCCTGGCTCATCTATGTTGCCACAAATGCCAGTATCTCTTTTTTTAAGACTAAATATATTCCGTGGTATATACACCACAATTTCTTTATCCATTCATGCATTGATGGACACCTGAGTTGTTTCCATATCCAGGCTGTTGTGGATAATGCCGCAGTGAACGTGGATCACAGATAGCTCTGTGAAGTGCTGATTTCGTTTCCTTTGGATGTACATATACAAAGTAGAGAGATTTCTGAGCCATATGATATTTCTTTTTTTCATTTTTTGAGGAATCTCGATATAGTTTTCAGTAATAGCTGTGCTAATTTACATTTCAATTAATAGTGTACAGGGTTCACTTTCCTCCAAATCTTTGCCAACATTTTTTATCTCTTGTCTTTTTTGTAATAGCCATCATAACATGTGTCAGGTGATATCTCATTATGGTTTTGATTTGCATTTCCCTGATGCTTAGTGTTGTTGAGCACCTTACCATATATCCGTTAGCCATTTCTATGTCTTATTTGGAGAAATGTCTATTTATGTTCTTTCCCCTTTTTAAAATTAGGTTTTTTTTTTTTACTATTGAGTTGTATGAATTTCTTACATATTTTGGATATGAACCCCTTACACATACATGGTTTGCAAGTGTTTTCTCCCAGTCCTTAGCTGCCTTTTCTTTTGTTGATTGTTTATTTTGCTATGCAGAAGTAACTTAGTATGATAGAGTCTCATTTCTTAATTTTGGTTTTGTTGCCTGAGCTTTTGCTGTGATACCCCAAAAAATTATTTCCCAGATTTATATCTGAGAGCTTTTCCTTATATTTTCATCTAAGAGTTTTTCAGTTTGCGGTCTTGTATTTAGGTCTTTAATTCATTTTAAGTTGATTTTTGTGAATGCTGTAAGATAATGGTCATTTTCATTTCTTTGCATGTTGACATTCAGTTTTCCCACCACCATTTATGGAAGAGACTATCCATTCCCTATTGTGTCCTCTTGGTGGCCTTCTGGAAAATAACTTACTATATGTGCTCGGATTTATTTCTGAAACTCTCTTTTTGGTTCCGTTGGTCTGTGTGTTTTAATGCCAGTATCATAATATTTAATCACTATGGTTTCATAATATAATTTGAAATCAGAAAGTGGTATGTTTCCAACTTTGTTTTTCTTTCTAAGATTGTTTTGGCTATTTAGAGTCTGTGGTTCTAGTCAAACTTTGATATTGTTTTTTCTATTTCTATGAAAAATATCATTGGAATTTTAATAGGGATTCTGTTGAATCTGCAGAGTTCTTTGGGTAGTATGGATAGTTTGACAATATTAATTCTTTAATCCATTAACACAGAACTTTCCATTTATTATTCAGTTTCTTTAATCAATATTTTATAGTTTTTATTGTTCAGATCTTTTACTTTCTTGGTTAAATTTATTCCTAAGTAGTTTATTCTTTTTGATGACATTATAAATGGAATTGTTTTCTTAATTGTGTGTCTAATAGATCATTGTTGATATAAAGAAATGCAACTGATCTTACCATGTTAATTTCGTACGCTACTACTTTACTGAATTTGTTAGTTTTGTTAGTTCTAACAGGTTGTGTGTGTGTGTGTGTGCGTGTGTGTGTGTAGTCTTATAGGGTATTTTACATGTATAATCATGATCAGTCTATAAGCAGTTATAATTTTATTCTTCCTTTTCAATTTTGATACCTTTAATTTCTTTTTCTTGTCTGATTGCTCCTGCTAGTACTATCAGTACTATGTTTAATAGAAGCAGAGACAGTGGAAATCCTTACATTGTACCATATATTAGAGGCAAAGCTTTCAGTTTTTTCCCATTGATTATGATATTAGTTTTGGGCTTTTCATCAATGACCTTTATTATGTTCAAGACATTTCCTTCTGTACCTAATTTTTTAAGATTTAAAAAAATCATGAACAGATATTGACTTTGTCAAATGCTTTTATTGTATCTTTGACTTGATCCTGTGGTTTTTATCTTTCATCCTTTAATGTGGTATGTCACATGTATTGATTCATGTATGTTAAAGCAAACTTGCTTCCCAAGAATAAATTCCACTTAGTCATGGTGAATAATCTTTTTGATGTGTTGTTGTATTTAGTTTGCGAGTTTTTTGTTGAAGATTTTTGCATCTATGTTCAGCAGCAACATTGGCGTATAGTTTTCTTTTCTCGTGGTGTCTCTGTCAGCTTTGATGTGAGGGTGATACTAGTTTCATCAAATGAGTTTGGAGGTATTCCCTCTATTTTCATTTTTTGGAGGTGTTTAGGAATTACTGATATTAATTCTTCTTTTAATAATTGGCAGAATTCTGCTGTAAATTCTGATTTGAGGCTTTTGTTGTTGTTAGAAGGATTTCGATTACCACTTCAATCACTTTTTTTGTCATTGGTCTTTTCAGGCTATTTCTTCTCTCTTCAGTCTTTATATGTTGTATGTTTCCAGGAATTTATTTCCTCTAGATTATCCAATTTTTGGCAAGTAATTGTTCATAATATTTCTTATGATCCTTTTTTGTTTCTGAGGTATCCCTTATAGTGTTTCCTCTTTCATATCTAATTTTAATGTCATCCTCTCTCTTTCTTCTTCTGGCTGAGGGTTTATTGGTTTTGTTTATATTTTCAAAAAATTTTTAGTTTTGTTAATATTTTCTATAGTTTTTCAATTTTCTATTTGATTCCTATGCTGGTCTTTATTAGTGTCTTCATTCTGCTAACTTTTGGTTCAATTTGTTCTTTTTCTAGTTTCTTGATGTGAGGTGTGTTGAGATCTTTCTTCTGTTTTAAAGTAAACATTTTTCACTTTAAGCTTTCTTGTTAGATTGCTTTTGCTGCGTCCTATAAGTTTTCTTATGTTGTATTTCCATTTTCATTTGTCTCAACATACTTTTGAGTTTTTTTCTTGACTGCATTTTCAGAAGCATTTGGTTTCATTTACACATATTTGTGAATTTTCCATTTTTCTACTCTCATTGATTTCTATTTTCATACCATTGTTGTCAGTAAAGATTCTTGATATGATTTTGATCTTCTTAAATTTGTTAAGAATTGTTTTGTGGTCTAACGTGATCTATCCTAGAGACTATTACATGTGTACTTAATAGGAATGTGTATTCCATTACTGTTGAATAGAATGTCCTATATGTGTTGATTAAGTCTAAGGTATAGCTTAAGTTTAATGTTCCTTTATTGAATTTTCATCTGGATGATCTATCCATTATTGAAAGTGTAGTATCAAAGTTCTCTATCATTATTGCTGTCTATTTCTCTCTTTAGTTGTTAATGTTTGCTTTATATGTTTATATTCTCTGATCTAAGATGCATATATGTGTATAATATGTCTTCTTGATGGAATAATCTCTTTATTATTATATTGACCTTCTATAATTATATTGACTTTCTGTAATTATCATTGACCTTCTTTGTCACTTGCTACAGTTTGTGACTTAGAATCTATTGTCAGATATTAGCTTAGCTTCCCTGCTTTCTTTTGGTTTCCATTTGCGTGAAACGTCTTTTTCCATCCCTTCACTTTCAGCCAATGTGTGTTCTTGAATCAAAAGTGAGTGTCTTATAGATGAATATAGTTGAATCTTGGATTTTAAAATTCATACGGCCAGTCTATATCTTTTTATTGGGTAGCTTAAACCATTTATATTTAAAGTGATAATTAACAAGGAATGATTTACTATTGCCATTTTGTTGACTGTTTTCTTTTTGTGTTGTGGTTCTTTTGTTCCTCTTTTTCTTACTTCCTGCCTCTTTTTTGTTTTATTGTTCATATTGCTAGGTTTTAATTGCAGTTCCTTTTTCTTTTGTGTAACTTTTATAGGTATTTTCTTTGTGGTTATGAAGGGGCTTAAATATCTAGTAGTTATAACAGTCTGTGCTTAGCTGATAACAACTTAACTTCACTTGCATGCCAGAATTCACGGATTTTACTTTTCTTTTCCTCACATTATACACTGCTGATGTCACAATTTACAACTACTTATATTGTAGAACCATTCACCCAATTTAGTTATAGTTGTATTTGAAACTTTTCTCTTTTACTTTTTATAGCAAATTACCATATATCTATCTACCACTCTTACAGTAATACAATATTCTTTCTGTTCCTATATATTTACCTTTGCTAATAAGTTTCATACTTTGGTGTTCATTCATGTTGCTGTTCAGCATTGTGCTGTTTCAACTTCAGTGACTTCCTACAGCATTTCTCATAAGACATGTCTACTGGTGATAAACTCCCTCAGCTTTTGTGTGTCTGTGGAAGTCTTTATCTTCCCTTTGTTTTTGAAAGGCTGTTTGCTGGGTATAGAATTCTTAGTTGGCAATTTGTTTCTTTTAGCATTTTGAATATATTATTCTGCTCCCTTCTGGCCTGCAATATTTCTACTGAAAAATCAACTGATAATCTGATGGCATTTTCTGAGTAACAAGCCTTTTTTCTCTCACTGCTTTCAAAATTCTCTCTGTCTTTAACTTTTGTCGAATCAATTACAATGTGTTTTAGTGTGGAACTCTTTGGATTCATATTATGTGGTGTGCCTTAGGTTTCCTGAATCTGGATTTCTGTTTTCTTTCCCTGGTTTGGAAAGTTTTCAGCCATTATTTCTTTGAATACTCTTTTTGTCCCTTTTTCTTTTTTTTCTCCTTCTCATCCTCCTATAATTTATATAATTGTTTCCCATAAGCTGTCTTCAGTCTTTTTCATTATTTTCTACTTAGATTAATTTCCAATGACCTATCTTCAGTTTTGCTGATCAATAGATTCCTCTATTGATTTTTTCAGTTCAGTTATTGTAATCTTCAACTCTATGATTTCTGTTTGGTGCGTTTTAATATTTTCTATCATTTTGTTGAAATTCTCAGGTTGTCATGCATTGTTTTCCTGACCTTGGTGTGAACACCCTTATGACTGTTTCTTTGAATTTTCCCTTGGGTAAATCACATAGCTTTATTTCATTAAGGCTGGTTTCTGGAGATTTATCTTGGTTTTTTATTTGGAGCATATTTCTTTGTTTCTTCACTTTTATTGACACTCTGTGTTGGTTTCTGCACATTTGCTAAGACAACTGTCTCTCCCTGTGTTATCGGACTAGTGTCTTGTAAGAGATGTACCTCACTAATCAGCAAGAGATTCTAGGTGCCCCAACTTTTATGCTTATCTTAATCTCTATCTTTTTTTTAGTGATACCCGATTAATATGTGCCAAGTTTTGTCAGTGCCCCAAGACAGACAAGATAGAAGCCAGTCCCTTGAGATGTATCTGGAAAAGTTGGCATGTTAGATGTGTATTCTCAGGGAGAAGCTGAGGACAGGAGTTTACCCCTTACTCACTCTGCACTGAGCCAGGAAGAGGATCTGTGGGAAATTCCTGCATCTCATTTGAACTACACACTCTGACCTAGCGGCATAGCTATTAGAAGTGCACCCATTCAAAAATCACATGCATTAAAACTCATAGAAACATAAAAATTAAATATGAAAAGTCTAGTTTGATATATATAAATTAAAATATATATGTGTGTATGTATGATAATTTCAAACTATTGTAAAAAGGATATAGCTAAAGTAGTGGATAATAATCAGATGTAAGTCAGGACAGAGATTGATCCAAGGTAAACAGGTCTTCCATTCTTACAAAGTTTGGAAGGTATGTAAAGAAACCATTGACACTAAACTTTTAAAGTAGATGTAAAAAATATCCATTTTAACCAATGAAATAACAAAGTTTATCTTCCAAACCAGTAGAGAAAAGAAATAGAATAGAAGAAGTAATGGAGAAAGGAGAGGAATTTATTAATTCAAATGAAATGAAAAAAAAAAGAGAAAGGATTAAGAAATGAAAAGCAAATTCAAGCATAATATAAACATGATAAATGCAAATTCACTAGGTCACACAGGGACTATCAGACTGGGTAATAAATGGAAATTTGCCTCTTTTTTTTACTAAAACACCCCTAAAACATAAAGAGACAGTACTGTTGAAAATGAAAGGATGGAAAATGTTAAACCCAATATGTAGGATCAGTTTGGCTCTCCAGAACCATTCTAGACCATCCTCCCTTCCCATACCTCTCCTACCCCCAACTCTGACCTCAGCTCTGTGCCATGGATGGTGATTTATCTGTGGACTACATCAATGAGCCTCTTTTGCCCTGCAGCTTCTGATGGTCTCAACCAGTGGGGGACACAATCTGGAGCTTAGACAATTGGCAGATAGAGAGGTCAGAGCATTGTTCTCCCAAGTCCCTTCCTGAGAGACACAGAATGGCAGTATCTGTGCTCTTCTGTCAAAAGCCACAAATTTAGTAAGATGGCCTTCCACAGTATTCTGTGCCTAGGAAGACTTATGAATGCAAAGTTCTTTCTGCTTTCAAAGCTAAGTGTTTTAGGAACCAAACCCTTTGGGAGAAACAACTAAAATTGGGGTGCTGTATGTGTGGTTTAAGCCCTTTACTACTCACGGAAAAGCTGGGAGTTCAGGATTCCTTCCCAGTCATAAAGTACTAACTATCCCTAGGTAAGGTTTGTGTGTGAGTGTGTCCCAGATTTTCCTACCTGTATTGATGTGGGTATATTCTTATTTTCCCAGTATATAGAAGTCTCTCAACTAGTTTCTGGTTTTCTCCTAGAGGGATTGACCAATGTGTAGATATTTATTTGGTGCATCTATGGAAGGAGGGAAAATCAAGAGCTTCCTATTCTTCCATCTTGCAGATATTACCACTGCAAATGTCCTTGGAACAGAATGGTAGATATAAAACAAGTATAAGTAATTTCCTTGCAGTTGTTGCATTTTCCATGTTTAGCATTTTTTTCAGAGGATTAGACTGAATTTTCAGTGCTAAATAAGTTATGACTATCATTCCAGCTGGTAATATATTGATCAGTAGTGGTTGTGAGAATGGCAAATAGATAAGATACAGAGATTTGATAAGAAATATAATAAAAATGCATATCTCAATGATTTGTGATGGTAGATACTGGAAAGAAAGAATAATTTAGGATATAATTAGACTTTGACTATAATATATTAAGATATTTTTGAGGCCGGGCGCGGTGGCTCACACCTGTAATCCCAGCACTTTGGGAGGCCGAGATGGGCGGATCATGAGGACAGGGGATTGAGACCATCCTGGCTAACATGGTGAAACCCCGTCTCTACTAAAAATACAAAAAATTACCTGGGCATGGTGGTGGGCGCCTGTAGTCCCAGCAACTTGGGAGGCTGAGGCAGGAGAATGGCATGAACCCGGGAGGCGGAGCTTGCAGTGAGCCGAAGTCGCACCACTGCACTCCAGCCTGGGCAACAAAGCGAGACTGTCTCAAAAAACAAAACAAAACAAAACAAAAAAAACCATAAACTAACTTCTGCCAATAATTTCAGGGGATTATGTGCAATGGTTATTACTTATATAAAGCTGGAGGAATATTTAAATAACCTATTTAAAATTAATTACTCTTTGATCAATAATCCTGGTCAAAAAGTTCTTAGGCCTTACTATATCAGTATGGAAAATATTGTATTTATTCACAGTATTTTATAATTATCCTGGCTTTGTCATTGGATTCTCATTTACTTAATGAAGAAAACACATTAAATTGTTATAGGAACTATATTTTGATATCTGTTCCTTTGACAGTAATTGTGTTAGAGTTCCAGACCTCACAAAGCTTAAATTCTCAGTGTACAAAGTCTACTTTCAAATGCTTCCAAAAACACAAGTAAAATTTCCCTCACCCCCTTATTGTTTGAGTGTTAGGATGATATGTTTCCTTGGCCTAGATCATGATACACAGTTATGTCTGTCTTTTTAGCGATAATTTTTGACAAAAATTTAGCAAATCTCATTAATTTTGATTGTAACTTTGAATTACATTGCTTTGATTTAAAATTATTTATGTAACACATAATTTTTCCGAAAAGTCTTTTCATGAGAAATGTCAAATTGGTTATTAACGATAGGTTACTGTTAGTCTTCCACAAGAAAGGTCAGGAGCTCATCATGGTTAGTACCAGTTTTGTCATACAGTTCCGCTGGTGAGAGGGCATCTTCATTGCTCTTGTTTATTATTTTCTGTGTGAAACTGAATTCTATCTGACACACCTTTGTGATGGTTCTCTGTAAGTTAGCTTTAATATAGCAGTTTGTTTTAACATTGTCAGATTCACAATGCAAAATATACTGCCGCAAAATAATACAATGTAGTGTTAGTTACATTAAAAGCATTGACTCCTCCAGCCTTAAGAGTAAATCTGAATTGTAGAGCCTGATCGTTAAAAGATAACGATCATTTACTGCCATAGGCCACAGAAATTTAAAAGGTCTGAGTGCTTCTTTCAGATAGAGATGCAGAAATTTTAACGAATTTTAAACGAATACATAGCCTAAGAAGATGAGTAGGCTTATTAAGCACATGACTTACTTTTGTTCTTCATGTTGAAGAGGCTTGAATCTTTAGTGTCACCCTGTTTTTAATCATCATCTTAAAAGTTATTTTCTTTAGCAGTTTGCTTTCTTTCTGTGTGTTAACCTTTGGTTGTCTAGTTATTGTTTGTTTTGGTACACGTTTAATATTTTTTTCTGCTTGTGCTCTTTATTATTTGTGTTCTAGGTCCATTGCTTGTCCAGTAAATAAATATATGAAGAAAACATACTACTACTATGGAGTAGAGGAAGGGAAGAGGAATATTTATGAATATTAATAAATCTACTACAGTCTATTTTATCATACATACTTCCCTTCCTTTTGTATATAGAATATAGTCACTTCCCACCTGCCTCCTCCAGGAAGAAACTCAAAATCTCATCTAATTGTCTAATCTTAATAGCCTTGAAGTAAAAATGCAAGTTATCTGGCTCCTTACTCACCACATTCAACATTCAATGGGGAAACAGAAGAAGATAATCATAATAAACACTTTAATTGGAAATAGAAAGATGGATGCATATAGTAGTCCCTGAATACTAGCATTTCTGAACTTCGTTGGTCAGAGGTTTCACCATCCCCCTTCCTGTGTGAGTGGGAAATCTTTGCTTAGGTTTTCTGGGAACAACTCCCTAGTTATAGTTCATGACTCTTGGCTCTGGCCTCTGGCAAATCCGTCTGTTTCAATTATCTCACTTCCTTATTTCTGAACACGGCATCTGAGAATCTGCCTTTTTTGGATCTGAGCACTGAGTCTGAAACCATGAAAGGTTCTAGGTACCACTGTACTTGGACATATAAGATATGCACGTATACGTGTATATATTAATACATATTTTGTATACACACACTAGCATATATGAATACACAAAAATACACACACACATATTAGCAATATCTTGAGACCTCTGGTTTGGAGCTAGACGTTTTACTCACAAAGTAACCTGTGTCACTTCCCTATACCTCAGTTTCCCACAAGATAACATAGTACCAGATATATCGTGCACAGAAAATGGGGTTTATGACACAGGAGAGGAACTCTGAAGTTATGAATCTTGGAGCTTATATAGGGTACTTGGCACATGTGGCCCTACTGCCTCTAGAGAGAGGGACATACTCCCTCTAGAGAGAGGGAACCTTCTCTAGAATGTAAGCAAGTCCTCTCTGGGGAGAAGATGGAGAGATCTCTACTTCACCACTCTGGAATGTAAATAAAACTCTCTGAGGGAGATGTCCATAAATTTTCTTGGAAATTTCTATCTTTATTGTACAAGACTTATTTGCTGTTCAATCATTTTTAACCCGTGTTACTTGGAATTTTTGTTCAGGAAACTCTGACCATGCAGAAACATGAAATATTCATGGAACATTGTCTCCTGGCACTGTGTAGTTTCTCAACCTTTCTTCTACCTATAACATTGGTCCAAAGAAGGTCCAAAATGCTTATATACTTTGGTGGGAATCTCAATTATTTCAACTACATGGAAAGTAGCTGATTACTCAAATAACTTGTAACTACCATTTGATGATTGGGTATATATCCCATTACTGCACATGTATCCAAAAGAAAATAAATTGTTCTACCAAAAAGACACATGCACTCTTATTTTCATCACAGTACTATTCACAATAGCAAAGACATAGTAGCAACCTAAGTGCACATCAAAATTAGAGTAGATAAAGAAAATGTAGTACATATACAGCATGGAATACTATGCAGCCATAAAAAAGAAAAAATCATACCCTTTGCAGCAGCATGTATGTAGCTGGTGGCCATTTTCCTAAGCTCATTAGCACAGGAACAGAAACCAAATACTGGATAGTCTCACTTCTAAGTGGGAGCTAAACATTTGATACACAAGGTCATAAAGATGGAAACAGTAGATACTGGGGACTGCCAGGGGTGGAGTGAGGGATGGAGAGACAAGGTTTGAAAAACTGTTGGGTATTATGCTCACTGCCTGGATGATGGGATCAGTATACCCCAAACCTTAGCGTTGTGCAATATATCCATGTAACAATCCTGCACACATATCTCCTGTATCTAAAAGTTGAAACAAACAAACAAGAGATTGCCAATGATGGTGTTTCTTAAAATATAATTTATACACCATACATTTTATTCATTTAGTGTACGATTCAGCAGCTTTTACTGTAGTCACAAAGTTCTACAACTCTACAACTGTCACTACAGTTTCAGAACATTTTCATCATCCTAAAGAAACAATGTAACCATTAGCAGACCCACCCATCTCTACCTTGATCCATCCCGCTAAGTCCTAGGTAGCCACCTCTACTTTTTGCCTCTATGGGTTTGCCTATTCTGGACGTTTCATGTTAGTGAACTCATATAATATGTGGTCCTTTATGACTAGCGGTATTCACTTGGTATAATATTTTCAACATTCATCCAAGTACATTTTATTGCCAAATAATACTACAAATCATCTGTTTTCTTTCTCTAGCAATCAGTTTCTATTTATCCAGGATGGTGGCACTTTTAACAGCACAGCTTCCTCAAAACATAATTGCTTTTGTTGTTGAAACTCTATATATTTGATTATAGTCAGCCACATGTGCCTACTTGTAATTCTTTTTAGGGAATGTGAGTTCCTGATTTCTCTGTTTCTCTCTGTCCCTCTTTCTCTATCTATCTATCTATCTATCTATCTATCTATCTATCTATCTATCTGAGTCCATTTTGTGTCACTATAACGCAGACTGGGTAATTTGTAATGAGTAGAAATGTATTTCTTAGAGTTCTAGAGCCTGAAAAGTTCAAGGTTGAGGGGCGTGCATCTAGCGAGGGCTTTATTGCTGCATCATCCCATAGCAGAAGGCAGAAGGGCAAAATAATGCAAGCATAAGGGAGCCAGAAGGGGCTGAACTTCCTTTTATAATAAGCCCATTTTCATGGCAACTAGCCCACTCCCTTGATGTCAACATCAATCCATTTATGGGGCCAGGGACCTCATGACCTAATCACCACAAAAGATGCTAAATAGCCAAAGCGATCTTGAGCAAAAAGAGCAAAGCTGAGGCATCTCACATCCTAATTCCAAAATCTATACAAAGCTACAATAATTAAAACAACATGATATTGGTACAAAAGCAGACTTATAGACCAATGGAACAGAATACTTTGTATGTGTGGATATTATAGTATTTTTTCAATTAAAACTATATCATAAACATTCTCAATTCATCTCTATTTTAATGATATAATTGAACAATTATATCTAAAATTTGCATTGAAACAAAATTGGTGTAGACAGTTCCTTGTAATAATTCTGAGATGGTTATCAAATGGGTAGTTTTGTTGTTTAAATAAAAATTTTGCTTACACTTATTATCATTATCCTGTTTTAAAATGAAAATTTAATTATCTTGTTTTTTCTACAGGTAGCGTACAATTATTTTCTTCCAAATATATATACTTTATTTAATATATTTAAATGACCCAAGAGAGATGAGTTTTCATACCTTGCTAGAAAATAAACTCTAAAACATATTAATACGTCAGTACAATTTCAGATATCTTTATATTTGATCTATTTCTATCAGCTGTGACATAATTCATATTTCTTTTATTGATTCAGAAGAAATAAAACTATACTTTCGTATACCTATGAGTGATTTAGAATTCTTGGAAGAGGGAGAAACACTTATTATTCTTTGATATCCAAAAGCAATAATACTTCAAGAATTCTAAGTACTATAATCTATACATATATATGCGTGATATCATATGTGACTTCTATATTATAAATCATTACCTAATATTTTATATTTCTCACATATTACAGATTATATAATTGATGTGTTTTTAAGCTAAATTTAAGCAGATTTTATGAGCTTTCCTTTTTTAATCTGGGAAATTTCATCTTTGCTTTAATAAACTTGCTCAAGGACTCAAAATTTGAGTTAGGTATAGTGTGACTATGGGTGGGTCTTAATTTGCATATCCTAATGAGGAACTCTAGGATAAGAAAATAATTCTTCACTAATACTTGTTTTTTGTTTTGTTTTGTTTTTCTGAGACTGTGTCTCACTGTTTCACCCAGGCTGGAGTGCAGTGGCACAATCATGGCTCACTGCAACCTCCGCCTCGGGGTTCAAGTGATTCTCCTGTATCAGCCTACCAAATAGCTGGGATTACAGACGTACACAACCACCTGGCTAATTTTTGTATATTTCATGGAGACAAGGTTTCCCCATGTTGGCCAGGCTGGTCTTAAACTCCTGACTTCAACTGATCAGCCTGCCTCGTCCTCCCAAAGTGCTGGAATTACAGACGTGAGCCACCGCACCAGGCCAGTAACACTATTTCAACTAAATTCTCTGTGTCTCTAAAGAGATCAGGTGGTTTGTGGCTCCAAGTCAAATAGAGCTCTTAGAGGTACATGACATCCTTCTTGAGCCTTCTTTTCAAGTCTCTAGTCATAAATTTTTCATTAGATAAACATTGAGGTGTAATTTGCATACAGAACAGTAAACAAATCAGAAATATATAGCTTGATGAATTTTCACAGAATGGACACTTCTGTGTAACCATCATCCATAAACATTCATGTAAATCAATAGAAACTTACTGGCACCATGGAAGATCCGGTAAGTCTCCTCCCAATCACAGGCCTGTCCAAAACGATAGCCGTTCTGACATTTTAATTAAAGTCTTCTATGGGTTACTTTGGGTGTTTGAATTTTTTTCCTTCCTCCCCCGCTTCCTTTCTTCCTTCATATTCTTCCTTCCTTCCCTTTTTCCTTACTTCTCTTTAGCTTTAAAAGGGGTCAAGTGTGAGACACTGATATAATCTATATAAAATTACTAGTTTTCAACTGGAAAATATCAAGCACACATGAATTATATTTCTACTTTGAGTATAGACTGCCATGAGATTTGTAATATTATATACTAACTAGTGAAAATAGTTATTAAAAGCTGTTGTGCTTTCACTTCGAGTTTGGTAATTTATTTTCCATTTACATTTTTCTCTTAATATGTTAAATGTATTAAGGCAGTAGTTAAGAGCTTAATTGTTGTGCAAAAAGAAAAACAGGGATTTTCATTTCCTTGTTTGCTCATATATTACACTCACACTTACTTTGAGTGGCTGGATCTATTTATTATCTTTTCCTTTTAAGATCTGAGTGCACAATAATATTTGATTCATTTGAATCTTTTTATACATGAAAATGGCAATATGGCAGTTGTTCAGTTTTTTATATTTATGACTCAGTATTTTATAGATTGATTATTCTTCACTTGAAATGTTACAATTTGGTCTCAATTTGAAAGGTTAGGATTAATTATAATGAAGCATTAGCAATTAATCATTAGAACTTAAAATCAAAATATCATTATATTTATTGTGAAATTGCTTGAATGGGCTGATAATTTCACTAATATATCACCAGTCATAACTACTTCATCTCAAGTCAAAAGATAACAACTTTTAAAGGTATGTTCCAAGTTTTCATCTCCATGGTTTCGTAACTAGAAAACAGGTATGAGCTATAATAAGTGTTATTAGTAAAAGTTACATAATGGTTTGTATGTATATTGTGTTGGTGTTTGGAAATGTTACTCCCAAATTATGTCATTACTCTTCTGTTTTTTTTTTTTTGAGACTGAGTTTTGCTCTTGTCACCCAAGCAGGAGTGCAATGACATGATCTTGGCGCACTGCAACCTCCGCCTCCTGGGTTCAAGCGATTCTCCTGC
This sequence comes from Macaca fascicularis, assembly GCF_037993035.2. NCBI lineage: Eukaryota > Metazoa > Chordata > Mammalia > Primates > Cercopithecidae > Macaca > Macaca fascicularis. Next base: position 124,602,316 of record NC_088383.1, read on the forward strand.
CTCAGCCTCCTGAGTAGCTGGAATTACAGGCACCTGCCACTACACCTAGCTAATTTTTGTACTTTTAGTAGATGCGGGGTTTCACCATGTTGTCAAGGCTGGTCTTGAACTCCTGACCTCAAATGATCCACCTGCCTCGGCCTCCCAAAATACTGGGATTACAGGCATGAGCCACCACGCCGGCCCAGTCATTATTCTCATTTGAATCAGTTGGCATAAATTATCATTTAAATAAATATATGACTACATACAATTTTCAACTTATGGTAAACACAGTGACATTCATGGATTATCATGAACAAGTTAAAGTAGTCACAAATGGAAAGGAAGGTCTTTGTGCTTTTATCTTAGTAATTTCACCTGACATCTTACAGTAGGGAAAATGGGCAAATATCAGTGAGCTGAAGGGGTGTTTAGTTGGAATTGGCTAAAAGGTAGAGCTAGGACAGTATTGGAAACCCATGACAGTCAGATTAATTGACATTTAACATGGTAGACTATGGGAAGATTGTATGTGAAAATGTACTTTGTTAAGCCTTAAGGTAATATACGAGTATTACTTATTGTTATAAATCCATTTATTTTTAGGAATATTAGTTTAAGAATATTATTTATAAATCTGAGACATCAATCTTTAGCAAATAGGACTAATTATTGGTATCCTAAAATCAAGTGAAATTTATTGTTACTACAATAATTGATTTATAATGTTACATTTATTTCCTATTTATTTTGGTTGCCAATAAGTATGAACAACCAAAAAGGTAAAAAAAAATCCTTCACTATATTGTTAATTTCCTTTGGTATTCACAGCTCGCATTTCACAAAATATGTCAGTCCTAAATGAGTTTCTTCTAGTTTAAATAGTCTGGTAAAACATTTTGATTATATTTACTCCAAAGGATACATCATTAAATTATTTTAAATGTAAGGTAATAATTTTTCTCTATGTTTACTAAAATTTTTTCCTCAGTAGAGAAATGAAATTAGTTCTTCTCTTCCGTAATACCAAAAATAATTCAAGGCTGTAGTGAATCATGTAAGTTCTGTAACAAATATTCATATGTAAATTTAAAAACTAGTTCAAATTATAATTTATTCATAATTACACAAAATTCTTAATTTTATGAAAGGTTGAGAAATAAAGTAAATGTAATATACAATAGTGTCTATCTATGTACCTGTTTATGTTGATGACACAATTTTAGAGAATTGTATTTTTAGGTTTACTAAATATCTGTTGTGTGAATTAAAATGGCAATTGAATACAAGTGTGGGTTAATAATGATGAAATTTTAATTATAAAATATTAGAAAAAACTTTGTAAACATTACATGAAACACTTCATTTATGCAAGCTTTTTTTTTTTTTTTTTTTTTTTTTGAGACGGAGTAACACTCTTGTCACCCAGGCTGGCATGCAGTGTGGAGATCTCAGCTCACTGCAACCTCTGCATCCTGGGTCAAGCAATTCTCCATTACAGGCGCCCACCACCACACTCAGCTAATTTTTGTATTTTTTAGTAGAGACAGGGTTTCACCATGTTGGCCAGACTGGACCTCAGGTGATCTGCCCACCTCGGCCTCCCAAAGTGCTGGGATTACAGGCGTGAGCCACCGTGCTGGGCCACTATGTGAACTCTTTAGATTAAGACGTTTTCAACAACATTGCTGTTCATTTCTGTAGTAAATTGAGGTGTGTTCATATAACTGAACTTCTCAACTCATGATACGTAGATTGTTTTTGGCCTAAACAGTGTTTTAAAAATTTAAAATCTTCACATACAAATCCAGATATTTAGCTGCTATTGAAAAATTGTAAGACGTAAGAGCAATAGACCTAATTTGAACATAGTAAGTTAACTAGAGGTGAATAGTTATATAATTGTTGCATCATAGGTGAGGAAGGAAGAAATGGGGAAGCAGGCTGAGAGCAAGCCCAGGCAAGCAATAAGCAATAGCATCAGCATATTAACAGCAATATTCCTTTATCCAGTATAGCAGCTCTCAGACTGTTTGGTCTGAGGGTATAACTATAGATATTTACTACTTTAGAAATATAGAAATTTACATTTAGAAATTTAGAAATTTACTATTTTGGAAATTTAAATTGAGAACATTTTACATTATTTATTTTAAACATTTATTATTATTATTGTTTGTGACGGAATCTCTCTCTGTCACCCTGGCTGGGGTGCAGAAGTGTGATCTCGGCTCACGGCAACCTCCACCTCCCAGGCTGAAGCTATTCTCCTGCCTCAGCCTCCTGAGTAGCCAGTACTACAGGCACACACCACCATGCCTGGCTACTTTTTGTATTTTTAGTAGAAACGGGGTTTCACCCTGTTGACCAGGATGCTCTCGATTTGCTGACCTCGTGATCCACCTGCCTCAACCTCTCAACGTAAAAATCAGTTTTAAAATAATGAAAAACTCATATCTGTTATAATAAATAACATATTCTTTATAAAAGTAACTGTATATTTTTTTAAAGCTAGAAGAGTGGTTTTGTTTCACTCTTTACAAGTTTCTTTAATACCTGGCTCAATAGAAGTCAGCTAAATTCTCATACCTGTTTCTCACATTTAATCTGTTTTAATACGTTCGTCGGGTTGAGGTGTTTAAAGAAAATCCAGCCTCACACAGATACATAGTTAGAAAAGAGAGGAGTATTTTTAAAGTATTTACACATAGTTGCGGATACTTTTCTGTTATACTTTATTGAAAGTTGACAAGTGGTAATTTCTTGAAGTTTATTTCCATATTTTTGTACCCATGCAAGATTTGCTAGCATCATGCATTGGTTCTCTGGAAAATATTGATTCACTAAGTTATGCAGGTCTTCTGAATATTGACCCATTTCATTTTGTAATACCAAGAAATCACCACCAATATAATAAGAACAAGCTTTTAAGTACTGTATTGGAAAGCTATCAAGCTCACAGTGTACTATACAATTTTTCCCAAACTGTGATTTTTGCTTTACCTTCCTATTTTATCATTGCTGACAAATACAGTCAGTTATTTTTCTTCAAGTGACAGACTTTATTCATTTTTGTGAAAATATCTGTAAAATATCTAGTGTGAATAGTTTGTGTCACTTGTGCTTTCAACTAAAAATGGTGCTTCACAAAAGGCAGCTAAATCAGCGTGCAACTCAGTCTCATAAATGCATTTCCAGGAGATACTTCATTAGTTACAGAAGTGCTGTATTTGTCCTTCCCATTTGGTGTACTTGAGTCAAGATTTAATAAAATTAATAATTTTACTGATGCATCAAGGATATTTTTAAGTAAAGTAAACCTGGATTTTTTTGTTATTCTACAAGGGCTTAGCAGTGAAAATTCAGTGACTACTAGTAGTTTGCTAACACTGCTTTGATTTGTGCTAAGGTTCCAGCAGTTTTACCCATCATTGCTTTTTCACCATCATGGCAAACGTCATCACTGTGCAAAAGGCAAATGGAAATTTGGAATGACTATTAAAATAGTTTTGACTTAGTTGTAACCTCAAAAAGATTCTTTAGAACTCCCCAACACCCACTGTCTACACTACGAAAACTGTCGCTCTATAGCAATGTGCTAACTTCAAAAATCAGTATTATAAAAATATAACTTATATACGATAAAGCAATTAATTTTAACTGTATAGCTTAATGAATTTGGACAAAAATTGTATCCAATTAACCACCAACACAATCGAGATAAAGAACATTTTCATAATCCCAAGAGGTTCCCTCATGACCCTTTTCATTCACTCATCACTCCCATCTCCATCCAGGCAACCATGCATGTGCTTTCTATCACTAAGGATTTTATTTTGTCTTTCCCAGAGTTTCATTTAAATAGAACCATGCAGCATGTATGTGTGTGTGTGTTTTTCCTGTCTCCCTTCTTTGACCCACCTTAACGATATTGAGATATATAAGTAATTTTATGTGTTATACCACTTCATTCATTTATTTCACCAAGTTCTATTCCAAAACTTTTATAAATGTTTGTTTAGAAGCTTTTGTGAAATTTTTAAAAATTTAACTTGAGTAAATGCCTAATAGTAGAATTTATGGATTTTACTGTAAATATGTGTTTGATTTTATTAGAAATGCCAAACCCTCTTCCAAAAGGATTGTATAATACCCCATTTCACCTACTCCATGTGAGAGTTCCCGTTTCTCCACATCCTTGCCAGCATGTAGTATTCTCAGTATTTTTCATTGTAACTATTCTAGGAGTTTTACTCTAGTATCTCATGGTTATAATTTCCAGTTTTTGTTGTCTAATGATATTGAATATCTTTTCATCTGTTTCTCTTTTGTCATATATGTCTTCAATTTTCTTGCTCATTTTTAAAATTGGCGAAGTATTCTTATTATTGAGATGTAAAGGGTTCTTATATGGTATGTTCTGGGTTATAAATCCCTTGTCAGTTTTATGCAATGCAAGTGTTTTCTCCCAGGTCTGTATGCTTGCTTTTTATATTTTTACTACCTGTCAAAGTGCAGGTGTTTTAATTTTGATGAATTTGACAAAATATTCTGTGGTTTGTGTTTTCTTTGTTCTACTTAAGGAAACGTCTATTTGACGGTTACAAAAATGTTTCTCCCATTTAAAAAAATTTATGGTTTTAGCTTTTATATTTGAGTATATGATTAGTTCAAGTTAATTTCAGAGTCTGGTATAAGGTAAGGATTGAGGTTTTTTATTTATTTATTTATTTTGCTCTGTATGGATGTCCACATTTTCCAGAACCATTGTGGAAAACATTATCCTTTCTGCATTGCATTTCCTACAGTCTGCTCTTTTTCTGCTTTTGTAGCATCTCACAATTTTGATATGTTGCATTTTCATTTTTTTCATTTCAAAATAAGTTATATTTGCTCTTTTAATTTCTTCTTTGGCTCATGATTTATTTACTTAAAAGTATTTTGTATAATTTCCAAATATTTGACATTGTTTCCCACATATATTTCTGCTTTTGAATTCTAATTAGTTCTGTATTAGACCGCATACGTAGAACACATACGTAGACCATATACATATCATCGCATTGCTATTGGAAACGTGTTTTATGGCTCAGAATATGATCTACATTCATGCATGTCCCATATATGTTAGAAAAAAAATGCAATTATTGGGTTAATTATTGTAATGTCAATTAGATTAGACAATGTTTGCTTGTAGTTTCATGTCTTCTATATTCTGGCTAATGTTCTGTCTGCTTATTCTATAATGTGACAGAGAAGTGTTGAAACATCCATCTATAATTGTGGATGTATCTATTGCTCCTTTCAGTTCTGTCAGTTTTGCTTCATGTACTTTGAAGTTTTGTTACTGCATGCATGCAGTTTTAGGATTGGTATGACTTGTTTATGATTTGACATCTTATTATGATGAATATCCCTTTTTATTTGTAGTATTAACTCATGTTCTAAAGTCTATTTTTATGATATTAGTGTAACCAACTAGCTTTTTATGCTAGTTGCACAACATATCATTTTTCTTTCTTTCTAACTTGTCTGTTTATTTAATTTAAAAGTAGTTTCTTATGGACAGCATATAATTGTATCTCTTTCGTTACTCCAGCACAGTAATTTCTACCTGCATTTCTAATTGCAGTGTTTAGACTACATCACTTTAATGTAATTATCAATACTATGTGTCTCCCATCTGAATTTTTTCTCTATATTTTCATTGTTCACTTTTTCCTCATTTCCCTCCTTTTTTCAGGCTAATTAAGTACTGTTTGGATTTTTTCTTTTTTTTTTTTTTTTTTACTATTTTCTTACTAGATCTACTTTTCTTTTTGACAGTGGCTCTAGAGTTTACAACATGGATTTTGAACTTATTGAAGCAAAAGGAGGCCTGGCTCAGTGGCTCACACCTGTAACCCTAGCACTTTGGGAGCCTGAGGCAGGTGGTCAACTAGAGTCAGGAGTTCGAGACCAGCCTGGCCAATATGGTGAAACCCCGTCTCTACTACAGATGCAAAAATTAACTGGGCATGGTGGTGGGCACCTATAATCCCACCTACTTGGGAGGCTGAGGCAGGAGAATCTCTTGAACCCTGGGGTCAGAGGTTGCAGTGAGCCGAGATCGTGCCACTTCACTCCAGCCTGGGCAAAAGAGCAAAACTCAGTCTCAAATAAATAAATAAAGTAAAAGGAAAACTGTTTCTTTACTCACAATACTTCTGACACTAAATGTTTGGGATTTTTTGTTTACACACACAAAGAAATCAACTCTCTCAACACCAACTTAGTGTCTTATATGCTTACTCAATTTTGACGCTGACTATTCAGAATTAGTGTCAGACTCGACAAGGTTAGAGGCTCTGTCCTACAGGCCTGCCCCTCACTTGAAATAGCAATCATGGCTGGGCGCAGTGGCTCACGCCTGTAATCCAAGCACTTTGGGAGGCTGAGGTGGGTGGATCACAATGTCAGGAGATCAAGACCATCCTGGCTAACACAGTGAAACCCCGTCTCTATTAAATATACAAAAAATTATCCAGGCGTGGTGGCGGGCGCCTGTAGTCCCAGCTACTGAGGCAGGAGAATGGCGTGAACCCAGGGGGTGAAGTTTGCAGTGAGCAGAGATCGCACCACTGCACTCCAGCCTGGGTGCCAGAGTAAGACTCTGTCTCAAAAAAAAAAAAAGAAAAATAGCAATCACAAGTCCAGTCCCAAATGGCTATAAATTGGGACTTCCTATAGCCCCTTCGTATCATCTGATAATTTGCTAGAATGACTCACGTAACTCAGGGATACACTTTACTTAAATTTACTGGTTTATTATAAGGAATATTAAAACAGATACAAATGAACAGCCAGATGAAGAGGTACATAGGGCAAGGTCTGAAAAGTTTCTGAGTGGAGTAGCTTCTGTCTCCATGTAGTGGAGGTGTGCCACTCTCCCAGCACGTGGATGTTCGTCAACCTGGAAGCTCTTTAAACTGCAGTTTTGAGATTAATGGAGGTTTCATTTCATAGGCATAATGAATTAACTCAGTCTTCAGCCCTGCTGCCCTCCCTGGAGGACAGGGGATAGGACTGAAAATTACAAGCTAATGATAAGTTAGTCATTCTCATGACCAGCCCTCCTGAAGTTACCCAAAAGCCCACCAAGAATTACTTCATTAGAACAAAAGATGCTAATATCACCTGGGAAATACCAAGGGATTTAGGAGCTTTACATTAAGATACTCCCACACCCCATCAATCAGGAAATTATAAGGATTTTAGAAGCTGTTTTAGGTACTACAGCTAAAGACCAAACATTAGAGCAAGCGATGCTTCTAGTACCCATATCACTTAAAAAATTACAAGAGTTTTATGGTGTAATGTAAATATGTGTAAAAAATTTTACACATATTTATTATTATATCACTAGAGTGTACCCTCATATTTAAAATTTTAAGAAACTTATAATTTATTTACATTTCAGTGTATTAAACTTCTGACAATTTATTTCGCCCACCTGTACCTTATACCATTGTGTCGTACATTTAACTTATATATGTGTTACAAGCATCATAATAAACAGGCATCAAATCTCATTCAAGTGAAATTTTGAGATGAAAAAGTTTTTACATTTATCTAAATATTTACCCTATCCTTTGCTCTCCATTGCTTTGTCCAGCTAAAAATGATTTTAGCTAGAATCATTTTCCTTACTCGTGAAAAAGTTTCTTTGGTGTTTTCATTAGTTCAGATAGGTTGGCAACAGATTCTTTCCACTTAATATGGAAAATATTTTATTTTGCCTTCAGTTTTCAAAGATATTTTTATTATTATAGAATTCTAGGCAGACCTCTTGGAGGTCCTTAAAAATGTCTTTTCTTTTTCATCTTTGTCTAGTTTTTCTTGAAAAATGTCTTCTATCTTGTATCTGTTCATCTGCATATACTATGTCATTCTTTAGATGTCATTTCTGGGTCTATTTTTTTTTACTGACTTATTTTTCCCTCATTATAGTCAATTTCCTGCTTCTTGGTCAAAGAAACTTTTATTTGATTCAAGACATTCTATATTTTTACATTATTTTTGTAAATTTACATTACTGAGTGTATGATTTTGGTTGTATTTTTAATAAGCATTGAGTTTTATTCTGCTAGACAGTGAAGTTACTTGTGATTAGGTTTAATTCTTTTGCGGCTTGTTTTTGAAAGCCTTGACTGTGCTTTTTTCCTAGAATTCAGCCTACTATTGAGGTATATCCTTTTTGAATTTTCTGAATGATCAGCAAAAGTACTCTATTGAGTACTCTGAATGAGCAGCAAAGACTCCACTCTGGCTAGTTGGAGCTCCACGGTCTTCCTGCCCTTTCTGAGCTCAGAAACTGTGCAAGTCACCATTTTTTGGTCACCCTTTGTCTGCCTTTGTGCCTTTTAGGATTCAGTAAAAATTCAAAGAGAGATTTAGAGCTCTTTTTCAGCATATATCCCTCCTCTTCTGATTGACATCCTACAACTCAGCCTTTCTGCACTTAGACCTTTTTACTCCTTAAGTCAGTTCCCATTTAGGCTACCCTTCAACATCACAGGCTATACCATGCTGCGAGACAGAGAACTAGGCCAATTGTTGACTCACTTTATTTGTTTCCCTTCTCTAAAGAATCACTGTGCTTCTCTGCCTATTGTCTAATACCCGGAAGCAAGCCTTTCATAGATTCTCTCCACTTTTCTAGTTATTTATGGCAGGAGGTTAAATCTGATCTCTGTTACTCAATTAAGGCCAGATGTGGAGATCTTATTTTGCTTCATTTTTGTATTTGCAATTTTCTTCCTTTTTTAAATGAGTACTTGAAATATATGTTACCAAAGATATTTATCTCAATTATGAGCTTTATACAGGTCCTAAGTAATAGAGGATTGTAACATTTTGTATTATTTAAAATATTAAATTTTAACGTAAATTAACATGAGAGACATATTAGAAGATGGCTAATTATGCATAACAACTACGTACCAAATATAGATTATATATATTTAGTGTCATTTTTACAAAGTTTATAGGCATACATCAATTTAAATGTTTTTACTACAGTTATCTCCTTATAATACCTTGACTGCCAAAGTTTTTGTGCGTCCAATGTTGCTATCATCTTTTGTTCACGAGGAGCAATCTGTTCTGATCCCTGGAAATGGAGCAGGATTTTTGGTTTCGCTCTCCATCTGATGTTAGTAATTTGTCTTTCTTACTTACAAATAATATACTAGATCTTGATGATGGAATAAGCTTACTTCTTGAGGAATGTGCAAACATGACAACTAATAATAGAAATTTCTGTAACTACTTTAGCATACATATTTTAATACTACACCTTTGCATAGATTACTTACATTTATTTTCATGTTTATACATATGACCCCTAACTTACGATAGTTTGATTTCTGATTTTTTTGACTTTGCAAAGGGTTTATGAGGGCATTAAATATATTTCAACTTACAATATTTTCAATTTACAGCAGGTTTATTGGGAAATAACCTCATTGTAAGTCAAAGATCATCTTATATTTCAGCGTGTTTTATTATACAACAGTGAATAATTAAATAGACATGTGCCTTTTAGTATGCACATACGGAAATTGATCGAAAAAATATCAGTGACTCTCATTCATCAAAATATTCAAGACATGATTGCACCACTGTATTCACCTAGGCAACAGAGTACAATCAGTCTCAAAATAATGATAATAATAATATTCAATCTGTTTATCCTATGCTAAGTATTTCCAACATTTGTAATCCTAATTCCTACAGATTGAGTTACTATATAACTTAGCTTTTGGAAACAAAAATAAGAGTGAGATGATCTTTACTATATCAGTAAGAAAGATGCATGCATAATGAACAAAAAATGTGGGGATAGGGAGAAAAAGAAGAAAATTAAGGATATTTTTATCTGAGTTTATTGTATTCCTACGTATCAGAAGCCTAAGATTCATTTTCTGACATTGTTCTGACATGAATTGAAATGTATTAGGGATGATTTGGATTGTTATTTTTGCAAATGTACACTGTTGTGTATTTTGCAAATATTTTTCATATAGATGCTTTAATTGAGAGGCAAAAGTTCAGATAGCAATTGTACACATTAGGCTTGCATATTTGATTCTAGGAATGTACATTTTCAGCAACACACTCATAGAAAAATAATGCACAGCTGCCAAGCTGTTAATGGGAGCTGCATGCTGGATTTATTGCTACATTGAAAATATATCCCTTCTTGTTCAACATATTCAATCAATAATGTTCATTAAGAAGTAGTCTTATCTGCTTTTCATTTTCAAGGTATAACACAAGAATATTATATTCCATTAAAAGTGAATGTTTAAGTAACAAATTTCAGAAATAAAATAATGAGGTTTTGAAGTGCTTTTTGGGAAAATTTAATTTATGAAAAAGAAAACTCTTAGAATACAGTTGTAGCATTTCAATCTTTTCTTCCTTGCTTGCAATTATTATGCAAATATTATTGCTACTGCAAAAGATCTTTGCCATGAATTGCTTTGTAATGGGGCAAGGTTATTGAGCACTACTTTTTAAAAAGATGTTTCCATGACAGTATTATACATAAGAATTGAAAATAAATTGCTGATGGTAAAAGACGAAACAAATGCACCCACAATTTTTATTTCTACAGTGCCAGAATTAAAAACGTTTATCCAAATGCTTTAAATCAGTTTATTTTATATTTTCTAGCCATGCCTGTTCTAGTAAATATGAAACAATGATTGTACTCAGTTTTCTTCTTCAGCTGTCACTAAGATGGTGTCATAATGTTTAGAGATATGCTCTCTAACTGTCAGCGCTTGTTACAGTTCAGTGATGCATGATAAAGTATGAGGGACATTGTCTTCTTGCACTGCTAAATGTATTAATGCAGTGATGATATTTCTCAATGACTTTCTACTCAAGGTCAAAATGATGAAATTCATCTGTATTTTTCAATAATTTGTTTATTAATCAATATCTTGTCATCTTAGCCTGTTCCTTCAAGTTTTTTAGGTACATTTTTAAATTCAAGACAAATGTATATTAAAATTTAAAGAAGACACTGTCATATTTTTACATTTAATTGTATTTTAAATAACCAACTATTATTTTTCAATTCATCCTTTAAAATAAATAAAATAGCATCTAGTTACTGTTCTTTTTGTTGCTACCTATGAAAATATAACTTGAGATAGACTCTAGATTTATCTGATCTATTTGAATTCTCTTTCTGTTTATGATCTCTGGATATAAAACTTACTTAAAAAATGATAATCATTATATGATAACCATTCATGCTATGTATTTAGTAATTGTGTCCTATTCATATAATCCTTTAACGTTTACAACTTTAAATTGCTTGATTTCACAAGCAATAGTTATGTTTGCCCTAATACCAATTCTATATGGTAGAGAGTTTAGGAAATATAACCCTCTTTTTACAGTTGAGGAAATTGAGCTCATTGTTGTTAGTACCCTAAGGTCACAGATATTGAACTGAAATCTAGACTTTTGGACCCCAATTCCAGTATCTTTTCTTCAATTCCATTCTTATTTGTTCATATTTATAGAGATTCTGCAGATTGCATATCACTGATATAAATATTGCAGTGTGTTATAGGATAACGAAGTTACTGCTAATATAATTAAATATTCACTGCTTTTGGATTAGCATTTCTAAGTCACCATTCTAGTGATGTAATTTCATTATTCACAAAACTTCATGGTTCATTGCCAACCCTATTCCTTCTTCATATATGGAAATCACCATCTTCTTCCACTGGATATATTTTCTCAGGTTAGAGATGCCATTGTTCATAGATTTTCAATTACTGTAGTTGATCTAATTTCACCTAGGAGGGTACATACTGATTATAAATGTTTACATGGGATAATTACATTTTATTGGTCAAATAGGAACCAGTATATATGCTATTGGTTTAGTAGCAACTGCCTTTCCAATTGGAGCCCACCTTTATATGTCGTAAATTGTCTTTATTCTTTCCCCTTAGCATTTTCAGAGTTTTTAAGGACATGGTAATTTGCAATGAAAGTTACACTACTCAGTGATATTTTTCAAGAAGACTCTGCAAATCTTTTAAATTCTGTGTTACTAGCAATGTGATATACATCAGTTCACATCCATAACCGATAGCTACTCATCTACAAAGAGTCTTAAAGAGTAAAATGTACAGTTCAGAAATCTGAACTCTGGTGTTCAGAAATTCTCCAGATTATTAGAGCTACTACCATTTGAAAAACAGATCTGAACTATGAAGTTCTGTATCAGAATTTTGATTTTGAAAAATTTCTATAGGTCAAATAAGAAGAATCAAAAACACCACATACCATACTTTTGGACAAAAGTTTATTATAACCACATGTTATAGTAGGCCAAATATATCACAGTGGATTCATGGTTATTACTAAAAGTATGCATTCATATTTTCGGTCACTTTAATTATCATACATGGACAATCACTAGATTTTTTATTATTAAGGATATGTAAAGTAAAATACATAATATATCAAGAATATACATCACTGCCACTAAATAGAAGTGTTTTCATTGTTGGAAAATTAAAATTATTTACCTATTATGAAAACGTTAGTTCTTAAAAGGATTAGGTTCAGCAAGAGTACCCACAGGTTAAAGCTAGACAACTTTGGCTTTTCTCTGTTCTCAATGTCAAAAATACGCTTTGGACTTTTATTTGGAAACAATAAGTTCCTCAATAGTTATAACTCCTAGTAGACAAAATTGAAAAAAAAATCGCTTCAAGCTTTTGTTTACTTTACTGTATTCAAATTGTAATAGTTACTGGGGATTGTTTTTAAATTTCCAATTGTTTGGATAGCATGAGCTTACTGATTATGTATATCTAAATACTATACTTGTATTATTAATATAAAATATTTTATTGCTAATAAATATCTTTAAATAAAATACGTAAGTTAAGTTGAAATGTTTATCTATTTTAATGTTATTAAAATGGGTTAACACTAATTCACGTGAGTTATGGTTGGTGAAAATTCCGAATTATTTGTTAAAGATATAATTGTAATAGGGCTGTAGAGTCTTCACTCGGTCAAAATTACAGAGCTGTCTCCAGAAGCATCACCGTTTCTTTAGTTCTCCCGCACCCTGCCGACATGATGTGGAGTACACTGAGTATTTGTCAGTGGAGTAGCCAGGATGGGTGCAGTTGAGAGCACTGCTGAGGAACTTTCAAGGAAAGATACTCTGCTGTGAAGCACCGGAAGTTACACCCACAGGGAACTTTACCCTGACTCCTGAGTTTAAGTAATATAGGCCATTATTATAAATTAAGAATGCTTAATTTAGAGTTAGAGTTAAAAATATTAAATAACCAAATAAATCTTTGTTTTTATGAATCACTATTTTGTAATAATCATTAAAATGGTGTCAGTCCTTTAAGAACTCACATTTTGTTTTTCTATGTTCTGAAATATACACAAATGTATTTAATTACACTTACTCTGCACAAGTGTGATTATTTTGCCTGCTTTCTCCTATTCATTTTTTTTTTTAACACAGTGCCTGAAAATAGGGAAATGGGCAGTGTGTTGTGGGGGGAAGCAGGGGATAAAATCTCAAATTTTGGCACTGTTAATATGAGACAGAAAGGAGTGAATCTGAGATTCAAATAGTTGGTTACACTGAGGAGAGGTAAAGGGTAAAAGATCTGGCATCTATAGATCCCTCAACATAAGTGGAAGGAGGATAGATTTGTTCTTACAATATCTGTGGCCCACTCTGTACATTTGGGACAAGTAGGTTTATGGATGCTGATTTTGTGAGATGTATTTTTTGTGAGTATAATCATATGGACATAAGATAACTGACCATAGAAATAGATAACTGACAATAGAAATAAACTTACTCTTACCTTGTATTATGCTATATTCTATGCTAAATACTTTCTAAAATAAACTTTCATTTTTCTTTCAACTTTCTAAAACTTTCAGTTTGTGAGATGAATAAAATTATTACCCTCATTTTATAAATGAAGCTTGTAGAGGTTATGTAACTATCAAGATAATATAGGTAGTAATGGAGCAACCACAATGCAAAACCAGGGTGTCACTATTTTAGAAACTATGCTCTTAACTGCTACACTCTCATAGTCTGTGGCCTTTCCAAACTTGCAGTAAAACCAAATTTTAGTAGCAAATAGAGGAAATTTAATAAACAAATGACACAATTGATTTCTATGATAATAGTTTTGCATTATCAAATCTATATGACTACAAAAAAAAACCTTTGTTTTTTCTCTTGGTAGCTTATTTCTATAGAAGTGATGAGTCAGTGCCTCATCAAGAATTTTTCATTTCTTGCCTGAGCACTCCCCAGAATGATACTTGCAGCTATTTATAATTTTATTCTTATGAGTGAATTAATTTTGGTTATGATTAACCTTTAATAGAGACAGAATAGCATGGTGGCTTAGAGCCAGTTTTTCAATCATGTTATTAAATGTCTTTTATGCCCATTTTTTAAGTCTATGAATCAGGGAAAATAATAGTACCTCAGTTATAAAGTTGTGTCAACAATAAATAAATTGTTATATGTAGAGGTCTTAGAACAGTGCTTACCTTGTCTAAGCACATGATAAATGTTATTTAGCAATTATTGTTAAATCGGATTGCATGTCAAAGCTAGGGAAACCAAAGTTGATTCTTTTTTATTGAAGTTCAACTAAATATCATCGACTTGAGTTATATACTTAAGGAACCTTCAAAATGGCAGAATGAAGACTATTATCATTATAACTTTTTAAATTAATAGAGATTACCCTGAAGGGAAAATAACAAATATAAACATTAATTTGTTCTAAAATTTTAAACATGTACATGATATATTACACAAATTTAGAGTTTCAAAATATGAATCTTTTCCAGCCAACACAGTAATTTTCAAAGGGCCTTTCTTTTTTTAACTATATACCTCTTGATAAAATTAGTGAAAGAACAGCTTAAAATGGAACTGACTGGACTGGACATTTGTATACCTCTTTGGGTATTGTTTAACTGCCCATGAAATTGAGTTGTTAAATAAGCAGATTAATACATGTGACATAAATAAGGTAAATCATAAGAACAATGGAAAAATAATTTTATATCTAATGTGCAATCCTTAATTATAAGGAGTATTTCAGGGTTACACAATACATACATTTCCTTTGGAGAGCAATTTTTGTTTAACTTATCTTGGGTTGTTTAGATTCTACTTCAGATATTATTGGTTGGGTATTGTCAAAATAGAACATTTAAAGTTAAACAGAGTTAGATATTTTAGAAAACATAAATCGATAGAATAGTTATTTTGTTTCCCCTTAGGATGATATAATTCAATAGGTTTAGCATATGTATTAAGTAAACTTATAAATTATTTATTAACTACTGTCTTTCAGGTGTTTATATTCTACTGTGAAGATATTTGTAGTGAGGAAATAAGTATTTTTTATAACTCATTTTTAATTGATTTAAAAAGCCAATTTTAATAGTTAAATGGTGTGATATATTTCCTTAAATGCTATCAGTTGTCATCTAATGCATATAGACATGAAAGGTTATTAATATTAAGATGATTAATATTCTTTGAAACATAATTTATAATTTAGGATAATATTTCATCCCAAAAAATCAAGGCCAGTAATGTAGGGAATTTTATTGATGGGATATGTTAATCAGAGCAATCTTTCCAGTAAATTTTAAAATACTGGATGCAATTTTAAAAAATTTATTAATAGCATCAAAGAACTAAATTGACAAGAGAGATAGTAATTACAAGGCCAAAAACTAAGAGGAAGGGGGAATTGGAAAATAAGAAAACAACTGAGAGCTGGTCACGGTGGCCCACACCTGTAATTCCAGCACTTTGGGAGGCCGAGGCAAGTGGATCACCTGAGGTTAGGAGTTCGAGACCAGCCTGACCAACATGGTGAAACCCCATCTCTACTAAAAATACAAAAAATTAGCCAGGTGTTGTGGTGGACACCTGTAATCCCAGCTACTTGGGAGGCTGAGGCAGGAGAATCGCTTGAACCTGGGAGGCAGAGGTTGAGTGAGCTGAGATTATGTCATTGCACTCTAGCCAGGGCAACAAGAGTGAAACTCCATCTCAAAAGAAAAAAAAAAAAAAAGACAACCAAGGAAGTTCGGCCTTTGTTAAAACTGTTCTTTCAATAAACTCACCATAATAACCAGTTTTAGTGTGCAACTTCTTTCTTGCCGCAATGTTTACTAACATACTGTCAACCTAAATAACAGAGATTATCTAAAGATACTCATTCCATTCCGGAGTGTGCAGTATAGATACTAATCCAGGATATGTGGACTATGGGGAATCATAGGCATAGCCAAAGAGTTTGAGACAAGAGGAAGCTTTCTAAGGAAAAAGTGAACATAATTTGTTTTAAAACAAAGAAAATATTGATGACAGTGGCTTATCACAGGAGTTGATGCCAGGTCACTGTGGAGACAGTGTGTTAGGCAAGTCTTCTTATGTATTCAGCTAGCTGTCCTTGTGACTCATATAGCAAGATGCAGTTTGAAAAGTCCTTGGCAAAAGTTCTTGTTACAGGCATATGTACAAGTAAGAGACTTTCAGATGTTATTTGTAATAGTTCTTATCACAGGCATGCGTGCATGAGGGCCCTCCCTTCCTAACCTACCAGCTTGATTTTTGACACAAATTACTCCATTTGTGGAGTCCAAGTTTGACACAAATGACTCCATTTTGATCCTGACAACTTTCACATTTCTTCATTTGATCAAGGTCTTTCTCTAAAAGCGTTGCTCATCAACCATCTCAAGCATCTCATAGTTAGGTTTTATTTCTCAGTGCTGGGATGATCTTGTCCTGATTGTTCATCTTGTCTCACATCAGTGAGGATGGTCAGCAAATTTTGAGTCAGTTTTAAAAACATTTTAGCAAATTAGAGCAACTAGGATGTTTGAAAGCCGTGGATCTCTGGTTAAATTTTGCCTGAAGTCTATTGGTAAGTACTATTTTGTCAGTTCCAAAGGTGTTGGCTATCATTTTAACAAAACTGGACCAATATTATTCTATTAGGAGCCTTGCTGTTGCAGACGTTAGACAGGCAATAAAGATATATCTTTATCAAATGTTTTGCCTATGTCTGTTGAGATTATCGTGTTGTTTGTTCTTTATTCTCTGATGTGATGTTCCATGTTTAATTATTTGCACATGTTGAAACACCCCTACATCCCTCATATGAATCCCACTGTATTATTGTGTATAATCTTGTTGATGTTGTGTTACATTCACTTTGCTAGTATTTCTGTTGATTTTTGCATCTGTATTCATCAGGGGTTTTTGCCTATAGTTTTCTTATTTTGTTGTATTCTTGTTTATTTTTAGTTTCAGGCTAATGCTAGCCTCATAAAATGAATTAGAAAAAATTCCTTCTTCATCAGTTTTTTGGAATAGTTAGAGAAGAATTTGTGTTAGTTATTTTTTAAAGGTTGTTTAGAATTCAGCAGTGAACCCATCAGGTACTGAGTATTTTGTTATTAGAAGACTATTACTGGTTCAATCCAGTTACTGATTTTATATATGTTCAGGTTTTCTATTTCTTCTTGGTTCAATCTTGGTAAGTTTTATGTGTCCCAGAATTTATTCATTTTCTTGAGGTTTTCTAGTTCATATTTTTTTCTACAGGATGTTTTTGCAATTCTATGATATCAGTTGTAATATCTCCTGTTTCATTTCTGATTGTATTTATTTGGATCTCCACTGTTTTTTTCTTACTCTGGCTAATAATTTATTGATTTTTGTTTATCTTTTCAAATAACCAGATTTTTGTTTTGCTGATCTTGTATTATGTGTTTTTTTTTTTTTTTTTTTTTTTTTTTTTTTTTTGTCTTTTGTTTAGTTCTGTTCTGATCTTTATTATTTATTTTTTTCTACTAATTTGGGGTTTGGTTTCTTCTTGCTTTTTTCGTTCCTTGAGGTGCATCTCTACATCATTTATTTAAAATCTTTCTACTTTTATGATGTAGGTTTCTATTGCTATGAACATCCCTCATAGTACTGCTTTTGCTGTATCCTCTAGGTTTTGGGATGTTGTTTTCTATTTTCACTTGTTTCAAGATTTTTTTTTCTCCTTAATGTCTTCCATGACCCATCAGTCATTCTGGAGCATGTCGTTTAATTTCAGTGTATTTCTACAATTTCCAGAGTTCTTCATGTTATTCGTTTCCAGTTTTACTCCTTTGTGATCTAAGAAAATATGTGATGTGATTTTGATTTTTGATTTTTCAATATTTGTTGCTGCTTGTTTCATGGCCTAACATATGTTCTCTCCTGGAGAATGTTTGATGCACTGAAGAGAAGATTGTTTTCTGCAGCTCTTGGCTGAAATATTCTGTATATGTCTGTTAGGTTTATTTGGTCTGTAATGCAGTTTAAGTCTGATGATTATTTTTTGATTTTCTGTCTAGATAATCTGTACAATGCTGAAAGTAGAGTGTTCAAGTTCCCAACTGTTACTATATTGCTGTCTATATCTGTCTTTGATTCTAATAATATTTGCTTTATACATCTGTGTGCTCCTGTGTGTGTGTGTGTGTGTGTGTGCATTTACAATTGTTGTATTTTCTTGCCAAACTGATCTCTTTATCATTATATGATTACCTTATTTGTCCCTTTTGTTCTTTGACTTAAAATATCTATTTTGTATGATGTAAGTATAGTACTTCTGCATGCTTTTGTTTTCCATTTGCCTGGAATATCTTTTTTTCATCTCTTCACTTTAAGTCTATGTGTGCCTTTGGAGGTGAAGTGAGTTCCTTATAGCTATAATATTGTTGGGTCTTGTTTTTTTTTTAAGTCAATTCAGCAGTTCTGTTGGGAATTTAAAGTGTTTACATTCAAGGGTTTTACTTTTCTGTTGAAACATATTCTCGTCATTTTGTTAATCATTTCCTATCATTGTGTATATCCTTTGTTTTTTTCTTCCTTTTATTATTTTTGTGGTTTGGTGGTTTTCTGCAATGATAACATTTGATTCCTTTTTCTTTCTCATTTGGGTATCTGCTATACCAGTATTTTTTATGCTTTTTGCGTGTTTTTATAATAATATATATTGTCTTCTTGCTTCCAGATATAGGATTTTTAAAATAATTTCTTGTAGGGCTGGTCCAGTTGTGATGAATTCCCTCAGTTTTTGCTTGTCTGAGATATCAACAAGCAAATCTCTGCACATTTCTGAAGAGACAGCTTTGTCAGGTATAATATTCTTGGTTGAATGCTTTTCTTTTCTTTTGAATATAATATAAAATTATATATATAATATATAATCTCATTCTCTTCTGGAGTGTGCAGTTTCTGTTGAGAAATCTGCTATTAGTCTGATAGAGATTCCTTTAGATATGACTTGATACTTGATATGGTTTGGATCTGTGTCCCCATCCAAATCTAATGTTGAAATGTAATCCCCATTGTTGGAGGTAGGGCCTGGTTGGAAGTGATTGGAGCATGGAGGTAGATTTCCTCATCAGTGCCATACTCATGATAGTGAGTGCTCACGAGATCTTGTCATTTAAAAATGTGTAGGACCTCCTCTCTGTCTTTCTTCCTCCTGTTTCAGCTTTGCAAGGCACCAGTTCCCCTTCAGCTTTTGCTATGATTGTAGCCAAGCAGATGCTGCCAATCTTCCTGTACAACCTGCAGAACTGTGAGCCAAGTAAACCCATTTACTTTATAAATTACCCAGTCACAGGTATTTCTTTATAGCAATATGAGAATGGACTAATACAGAAAATTGGTATCAAAGGAGGCATTGCTATAAAGATACCTGAAAATGTGGAAGGAACTTTGGGACTGGGTAATGGGCAGTGGTTGAAAGAGTGTGGAGGCCTCAGAAGACAGGAAGTTGAAGGAAAGTTTGGAACTTCCTAGAGACTTGTTAAACTGTTATGACCAAAATGATGATAGTGATATGGACAGTAAAGGTGAGATTGATGAGATCTCAGTTGGAAATGAGAAACTCATTGAGAACTGGAGCAAAGTTCACTTTTGTTCCTTAGCAAAGAAATTAACTGCATTGTGTTGCTGCCCTAGTGATCTGTGGAACTTTGAACTTTGTAATGATGATTTAGGTTATCTGGTGGGAGAAATTTCTAAGCAACAAAGCATTCAAGTTGTGGCCTGGCTGCAGCTAATCGCCTACACTCATATGCATAAACAAATAAATGACTTGAAACTGGAAGTTATATTTACAAAGAAAGCAGGGCATACAATTTGGGAAAATTTACCGCCCAACCATGTAGTAGAAAAGAAAACCCATTTTGGGGCAGGTAGGGGGATTCAAGCAGACTACAGAAATTTGCAGAAGTAAAGAGGAGCCACGTACTAGTAGCCAAGACTATGGGGAAAATGCCTCAAAGGCATTTCAGAGACCTTCATGGAAACCCCTCCTATCACAGGCCTAGAGGCCTTAGAGGAAAGTGTGCTTCTATGGGTGAGGCCCAGGCTTATAGCCTTGTGCAACCTTGGGACACTGCTCCCCACATCCTAGTCACTCCAGCTCTAGCCATGGCTAAAAGGACCCAAGTACAGCTCATGCCACTGCTACAAAGGGTGCAAGCCATAAGCCTTGGTGGCTTCCACATGGTTTCAAGCCTGTATATGCACACAGTGCAAGATTTGAGGCTTGGGAGCCTCTGCCTAGATTTCAGAGGATGTGTGAGAAAGCTTGGATGTCCAGGCAGAAGCTGGCTGGACTGCAGGTTGGAGCCCTCATGTAGAAACTCTCCTAGGGCACTGCAGAGGGGATATGTCAGGTTGGAGCTCCTACACAGAGTCCTCACTGGGGCACTGCCTAGTGGAGCTGTGAGAAGAGGGCCACCATCCTTCAGACCCCAGAATGTTAGGGCCGACTGTAACTTGCACCATGTGCTTGGAAAAGTCACAAACACTCAACAGCAGCCCATGAGATCAGTCATGTGGACTAACTCCTGCAAAGCCACCTTGGGAGCTCACCTCTTGTACCAGTGTGCTCTGGATGTGAGACATGCAGTCAAGGGATATTATTTTGAAGTCTTATGATTTAATGACTGCCCTACTTGGCTTCAGACTGGCATGGGGCTTGTAACCACTTTCTTTTGGCCCATTTCTCCATTTTGGAATGGGAGTATTTACTCAGTGCCTATAATCCCATTGTGTCTTGGAAGTAACTAACTTGTTTTTTGGTTTTTTGTTTTGTTTTGTTTTTAAATGGAGTCTTGCTCTGTCACCAGGCTGGAGTGCAATGATGCAATCTCGGCTCACTGCAACCTCCGCCTCCTGGGTTCAAGCAATTCTCGTGCCTCAGCCTCCCAAGCAGCTGGGATTACAGGCATGTGCTACCACACCCAGCTAATTTTTGTATTTTTTGTAGAGACGGGGTTTCACCATGTTGGCCGAGATGGTCTCAATTTCCTCACCTCATGATCCACCTGCCTCGGCCTCCCAAGATGCTAGGATTACAGGCATGAGCCACCACACCCAGTCAACTATCTTGTTTTTATTTTACACACTCTTAGGCAGAAGGGACAAACCTTATCTCAGATGAGACTGGACTGTGGGCTTTTGAGTTAGTGCTGGAATGAGTTAAAGCATGGAGATAATTGGAAAGGCATTACTATATTTTGAAATGTGAGAAGGACGTAAGATTTGGGAGGGCCTGGGGTGGACTTACTTTGTTTGAATCTGTGTTCCTACCCAAATCTCATCTTGAAAACTACTTCCTAATATTATAGGTGGGGTCTTATGGAAGGTTATTGGATCATAGGGTAGATTTCCTCATTGTTGCCATTCTTGTGATAGTGAGTTCTCATGAGATCTGGTCTTTTAAAAGTGTATAGCACCTCCCCTATCTCTCTTTCTCCTGTTTTGGCTTTGTAAAGTTTCGGCTTCCCCTTTGTCTTCTGCCATGATTGTCTATGTCTTTTCCAAGACTTGGAAAGTACTCAGTTGTTACTGTATTAAATAAGAACTTTTTATGCAGCTTTCCATTTCTTCCCTTTCTGGAACTCACTTAATGCAAATATTTGAACTTATTTGAATAATGGTATCTCATATGTTACACTGGCCTTTTTTAAATTTTTTTTTCCTTTTCCTTTTTCTTTTTTCAGACTGGTTTATTTCAAAATACCTTTCTTCAAGATAGTAAATTCTTTCTTCTGCTTGATCTACACTGTTGTTGAAGCTATCTTTTGTATTTTTTATTTTGTTCATTAAATTCTTCATTTTCAAGATTTGGATTTTTATAATGATATCTATTATTTTGTTGAATTATTTAGATCATCAATTTTTCCTTGATTTCTATTTATTGGATAATATTCTGCTCTTTTATCTCACTGAGGTTTCTTAAGATTGTTATTTTGGTTTTCATGCGTTTAAGACATTTTCTTCTGTGGTTCTTGGAGTAATATTATGTTCCTTGGGTGATGCAATGTTTCTTTGCCCTTTAATGTTTCTTGTGTTCATACCTAGATATCTATGCATCTGGTGTAACTGTTGTTTCTTCTAGTGTTATGAAATAGCTTTCATAGGATGTATTTTTCCTTTAGATGTATTTATAGTGTCAGTTGAATAGGGTACTTTGGCTTTGGTTCTGTGACCGTACAGTAAGGTACTCTTCATATGATTTCTTTGGCTGTAATCAACATCAGTTATGCCTGTGTATTCCTCATGGTTTAGGTTGTGGTTGTTTGTGTAGGTCGTGGAGTGGTTTTGCTGGGGACAGGGACATCAGGCAGGCCGATCCTTGGGTCTCTGGGGTCATGTGTAAGTACATGGTTGCCCCTCTACAGAAGAGGGTGGGTTTGCTGGTAGCAGCAGTGGTGAGTCCCACGTGTGGTGAGCCATTCCATGGGGCCATCAATGGCACATGTGAACACTGGAAGGTCCACTGTGAGCCCTGTGCAGGCTGGCCCCACAGCCTCTAGTACCACAGGTGCATAGCAGCTCCACCAGTGAAGTGGACTGTGTGCCCTGAGCAAACTGATTCTCAGGCCCCTGGTGAGTACACATGAGCTTTGATTGTGTCAGGGGTGGGTGCTGGGTGGGCTAGTCTTCAGGCCCCTAGGCCACACTTGCAGGCATCCATAGTGCTATTGACAGACTCCAGGCAGTCTGATCCTGAGGCCTCTGGGCAGCATGCATGGGTGCTGTGATACTTTTGTAATATGAATTTAAAAGTATAGAAATTTAAACTTTGTGTTTAACCATTTATTTTTCAGTATTTTATTTCATTTGGATATGACCCAGACTTTTGATGAATATCTATTGCTTAATTTAATATAACTTTACTTTTTAAATTACATAAAAATTTCATTTATAAAGTTTATCTCATTTATATTTACCTGATGTATTTATTTTTAACAACTATACCTGGATTACTTATAAAAACTGAGATATTAGACAAAGATAGTCATCATTTCTAATTATCTTTTTGTTACAGCCTGTCAAGATCAGGTGTTTATCACCCAAATATGAATCTTAAGGTTTAATGTATTGGTATTTTGCTGATAATTAATAAGATAGAGGTGTTTTCATTAAGCCGGCAATATTTAATTAGTCTTTTTGTTAATCCATTTTATGTTATGGAAGAATACCTAAGTCTGGATAACTTATAAATAAAAGAGGTTTATTTCACTCACAGTTCTGCAGTCTGTAGAAGCATGACAGTAGCATCTGCTTCTGGTAAAGCCTCAGGAGGCTTACAATCATGGCAGAAGAGGAAAGGGAAGCATACCTGTCACATAGGTAAGATGTGAGTGGGAGAGGTCTCAAACTCTTTTCAAGAACCAGATCTCATGGTAATTCATTACCTCAGGAAAGACACCAAGTCATTCATGAAGGATCCACCCTCATGACCCAAGTACCTCTCACCAGGCCCCACTTCCAACGCTGGAAAATCACATTTCACCAGAGAATTGGAGGGACAGATATCCAAAATATGTCAGTCTTGCTTATCAAGGAGTTGCATAAAGGATGATCATTTTGCTTTTAAGCTGCTTATATAATTTTATGACCTTAAAACATTTTAGAGACAAATATAAAACTGTCTGGCCATTACACCCAGGCTAAAAAATATATGCTAACAATTCTAAAGATAATTTTATTTTTATTTTACCAAAAATTTTAAAGCCACCTTATTTATTATTTACTCAAAGCATGTGAACTAAAAGGCTTTTGGGTAAATTAGTAAATATTTTAACAGTCTTAAGTATTAAATTATATGAGTTCTCATTTATTAAAACCTATCTTAATAGAATTTCTTAATTTTACCTGTAGATTTTACCCTGTAGACACAACATAGCACATGTGTAAAACACACATGAACACACATATACACACAAAGATATTATAGCTTTCATTTTAGAATTTTAGACATGAGACATTAATATGTCCTGATCTGTAATCTTATCATGGCTGTAAACCAAATTTTGGGTAAAGCAGTTTTCATAGAAATTCTTTTCTAAAAAAATGCATATTTTACTCCATTTCCCCTTTTTTTCATTTTCAAATGAGTTAGGGGTTAATTCCTTGCCGCCTTCTGTCATTGGAATGCCATTAGAAAAACGATCTTTGAGTGAGATTTTCCTTGTTTTTATTTAAATTTGTAACTACAAAGATTGTTGAAGCATTCAGTTTTTATTTTAATACAAGCAAAAAAAAAAATCAGATTCAGAGGAGGCAGAAGAAAATCAATACATAGAGGACTTGAAAGCCTGTACATGTAAATGTTATAGGTGCAGTTTTCTTATAGAGTTCAAATAATGGCCATTGAGCTCTGAAAAAAAAAAAAAAATATATATATATATATATATATATATGTATATATATATATAGAGAGAGAGAGAGAGAGAGAGAGTCAGGGTCTTACTCTGTCACCCAGGCTGGAGTGAAGTAGCATAATCATGGCTCACTGCAGCCTTGGCCTCCTGCGCTCAGGGAATCCTTCTCCTGTGTGCTGAGTAACTGAGGCCACAGGCCCATACCACCCTGCCTGGCTAATTTTTGAATTTTTTGTAGAGATGGGGTTTTGTCATATTGCCCAGGCTGGTCTTGAACTCCTGGGCTCAAGCAATCCACCCACCTCAGCTTCCCATAGTGCTGGGTTTAAATGTGTGAGCCACTGCTCCTGGACAAGCTCTGATTTTTTTGTGTAATTTCCTCATCAGTTTAAAAATGTGTACAAGAATGTGCTATAATATAGCCCTCCTAGAATCCCTGAAGGAAGGTTGTTCTGGAATGCCTTTAGAATTTGAATATCTTTATTAATCTTTCAGAGCAAAGAAAATCATTTTCCCTGCTGTATGAAAATTTAAAGTGTATACTTACCAGAAACTCAAAATGTCCTTGTAATAGACAGGACTTGTTTTAAAAATGCAAAAAGTCTTTTGTCATCCTAGGAGAAATGCAGGTTCCTTATTCAAGTGGGCTTATCTAAGTCAGATCTCAAATAAAGTCAGCAGGAAACATCTACCAAAAATAGGGCATCTTGGCCTGAGAGGAGACTCACCAGACACTAACGGTGAGGTGTGGAAGGGGAGAGCAGAGGGCTCAGGTGACTGCTGCATACTGTTTTTAAGAATTACTGCTTTTTTCCAAAGGTAATAATTGCGGGATCTGGCCAGCAGCCTGCAATGCAATGGGGCTCTCTCTTTGCTCCCAGGTGGATCGGCAGATCGAGAAATAATAGACACACACAAGATAGTGAAAGCTGGGTCCAGGGGGGTCACCGCCTTCTGGTTCCATGATGCCAACAATGCACTGGATATGCCAGCATTTATTATTAAGTTTAGTGAGGGCAGGGGTTGGTTAGTGAGGGATTTAGGATCATTTGATTATGAGGTGAGATGGTCACATGGGGATGAAGTAGTTCTTTAACATAACATCTGTATGCAGAAGTACAGTATACAGAGGTAAGAATTTACAATATAGTATGTACATCAGTAATTTCTAACAGAGCCTTAAAACAGAAACACAGTCTTTCCATAACCTATGATTAGCAAGATATTAATCAGCAGTAAAAGTTGCAGCAAAAGCTGGTTACAAACAATCCATAGTAACAGGACATGAAGCTAGACAACTGGTTAGACCAGAAATTCTCAGAAGGAAGTATGCCTTAACCCTAAAGAGGCCTAGAAGAGCCGTGGCAAGATGAGGGCGTTTATAGCCCTATCTTATCCATATGGACAGACACCCCCCATGCGTCCGTTTATAGGCTCTCCTCAAGGGTCGCATTCCATTCCCAGAGCTATGAACATCTGCTTTTCTGGGATAGGAATATTGGTGATGTGAAACCTCCCTGACTGTACGTCCATTTGTAGGCTCTCTGCAGGGGGAAGCACATCACGCACTGTTGGCTCATTCTGGCAGTCCAACCTGGCATTGTCTTTACACAATCCTACATGCAATTTTGTACTTACAATAATCAGGAGCATTTCATCTTTTATCCCATAGCAATAGTTTCAAGGGGTCTCCTTGCAGGTAATCTTGCTCCACTTCTGATTCTAGATATGTCAACCTAAATAAAAGACAAAGAGAGAGTCTACAAAAACACTGAGTTTATTCAGGAGTGTGCAAGGAATTTGCACTTCCAGGATATGCAGGCTGTAGGATTCATAGACCTATCCAAAGACATTGAGGGAAGGTTAAACTTTTAAAGACAAAAGGAAAAAGAACATGTAGTTTGTTTTGAAGCAAAGAGAGTATTGGTGATAAGGGCTTATCTCAGGAGTTGATACCAGTTCATTAGGGAGACAGTGTTAGGCAAGTGTTCTTATACATCCAGCTAGCTGTCCTTTAACTCATGTGGCAAGCTCAAGTTTGAAAAGTCATTGGCAAAAGTTTTTGTTACAGGCATTTGTAATTGTTCTGATCATAAGCATGTATGTGTGAGGGTCCTCCCTTCTTAACCTCTTATCTTTATGTTTTGTTGGGGTTTGACCCAAGCATCTCCATTTTGAGTTTGATAACTTTTACAATATCAAACAAATTCTAAGCAAAAGAAAATGGATGTAGTGGTATTAATATTATGTAAAATAGAATTTACAACAGAAAGCAAAGATAGAAAATCTTCACTGCTAAAAGGTTGTCTTTATCACAAAGGTGTAATAAATTATAATTTATAATTCCCTAATAGCATAGCCTCATTGTATTTTTAAAAATGACAAAATTAGATCTACCATCAGTGAGAAATTTTAATATAACTTTCTCAGTAAATGATAGGTCAAGCATATAAAAATCATTTAAAAATTGTACAATTTAATGAATCACCTTGATTTATGAGGTATATGGAACCCTGATCAAAAAGGGAACAAAAAAAGTATGTGCACATACAACACTTGTGAATATTAACTATATATGACACCAAAAGGCAAGTTTCTGAATGTTTTAAAGAATCAGTTTCAGACAGACCGCATTCTGTTAGTGTAATGCAAAAAGTTTCAAACTGACATTAAAAAATTTAACTTGAAATGCCAGGAATTAGCAGATTTTAAAATGCAAGCACTATCTAATATGACAAAGAGGTAATTCAGGTAGAAATTAGAAAATACTTGGAGTTGAATAATACTAGAAATATTACTTACCAAACCTTCTGAAATATGGAAAAAGCAGTACCAGTACTTAAAGAAAACTCTATAGTCTTAACTGTTCATATTTAAAACAAATACAGAAGCTGAACATTAATGAGCTGTATATCTCACATAAGAAATTTAAGAACAACAAAATAAACCCAAATAAATTACAAAGAAAAAATAATGAAGTAACAAAAATTTAAAAAAAATTAAATAGAGAGGGTAAACAAATACTACAATCAGTTTTTTAAAAAATACTAATATATGAGAGAGACTGGCTGGATTATTAAAGAGATGGAAGAGAAGGTATACATAATTAATGATAGGTTTGAAAAGGTAAACATAGTAAAATACTATGTATTTTCTTGATTCTTATAATATAAAAATATAGATATTTAATAAAATAATGTGTTTACAAATTTGCTGCATTTCGACAGGGCCAAGCAGTCTATTAGTCATAGTGGGTACAGGGCCTAGGGCTCAGGATATTTTTACGGACTCATGAAAGGATTTAATTTTACTTTTCAAATTGTAAAAAAAAAATGAATATGATCATAATGAATATCTAATAATGAATCCAGGCAGGATTATATTTGTTTCTATACCTACAAAGTCATGAAATATAATTTTTCTATATCGCTTGTTGAATTTATGTATTTATTTTTAATATATGTTTAGGAAAGAAGGAGCTAACAAAGGCAAAAGTGCTTTGGGCCTACTAAAGTCATGATACAGCCCTGAATTCAATAGCATACAATAATCAATTTTAAAATACCTCATTATATTAAGTACAATATATATTATGTGATCTTATAATAATATAATTATGCCCCGTAGTATGCTTTGCAACTACACATTTAAATTATGTTTTCTAAAGATAGAAAAATATTAAACAATATTTTATTAAGGTCCTCTTAAGAATCAGTTTTTAATTTTTACAGCAAAACAAATTGTCAGCAATAAGCATATATGTTATATAGTTGTAAATATAAGACTTGAATATTAACATTATTGGAATGACATAATTGTTTTGGAAAAGCTAAGCAATATCATCTTCTATTATAAAATTTAACAATAAGATATAAAAGCAATGTGAGAGTGGTATGCAGAAGCTGCATGGAGCTGATTCGTAGGAGTCTATTGTGTGCAACTCTTCCCAACTCTGTGTTCAGTGTCATCACCTTGATATTTTGAAGTAGGCCATAATGAGAGGGTTTACAACATAGGAACCTGCAAACCCAGCAAATCAGGACCCCTACCCCACTGTTTGGACAGCTGACTGTTAAACATTTACTACCACACCACGGTGTGGACTATATGATACATAAAAGTAGTGTTTATAATGCTCCTATATAAAATAATTAGGGGGTGATAGGAGATTATCTTTGTATAGCTTATACTCCTCGTTACAGGATATATTTCCTTTTCTTTAAGTTTCTAAGTTGGATCTGCAGTATCTTTAGAATTTGTAACCAGAACTACTTTTTAATTCCGCTTAGATGATTTCAGATGTTTTCAGGCAATATTATTTTACTATCACAATACTAAATTAAAACCAAAACAGGTATGGCCTTTAAAATTCAGTGTGATACTTTGTGGAAGGGAGATTGGAAAACAAGCAGTGTAGACTGGCAGAAACAAAAATTATATACCTTCCCTAAAAGCTGAATAAGATCTTGAGTTTTATAACAGTGTCTTATTTGATATTTCACAGTGTTAATAGATGCTGCCTTTAATAAGGAAAATATAAATATATCTGGAACAGTACATTTTGTTTTTCAGTACAAGGGTCTTTGGTAGCCACAAACATTGATTATTAGAATTTCATTCGAAATTGTGTGGGTGAAATTCAAAATGGAAGAATTGTCACTGTAAATTTCTTGAGCTTATAGAAATTTCTGATTGAATTTTTTACTTCAGAAATTTTCAAAAATACTAAGAAGAAAATAATAATTTGTATTTCCACACTCATAATTTAATGCTATTACTTTCTTGGCATAGTTGCTTGTAATTTTATACCTTTTTTGTTAAGAAAAATCACTATTGTTACTGAAAAGTATTATACATGTTTATTGAAAATATTCAAACAAAAAAGTTTAGAAAAGAAAGAAAAAATATAACCCAAATATTCTATCTGGAAATTTTTATACATAACATTCTGGAAACACCTTTGCAGGCGTTTATCTGTACATAAATACAGAAAAATGAGGGTTGAAAGAAAGGAAACCTTACACATTCAGTCCCTGAGTTCCCAGAACTCCATTCATGCAATTTAATCAAGAACCTATTTCCAGAACTCCATTCATGCAATTTAATCAAGAACCTAGAATTGGATGCCAAGGTGCATAGGAATGACCCTATATGCCTATATTTCCAATCTCAGTGAACAAACTCTTCTTTCTCTAGATGACATTTCCAAGCCCGTGAATCTAAGCCCCTCAAGCAGCCCCAACTTGTTCGTTCCTCTGTCAGTATGAAGATTCTCCTTGAATCTATACCCTTACTTAATCAATCCTCACACTTTCCCCATCATCTCCTGAATTTTCTCCAGCCTGCCTTGCAGAGTAAATATTTTTCTAATAATAATTTCTACCACATGGTATATCTCTGTGACCCCTAAGACTGGTATTGACCCGAAACAAAATACTCCAAAATATTAAACCCTTCTCAGATAGTTTGGTTACTTATCATTCACCATTTTTATTTTTTTATTTTTATTTTTTTAATTTATTTATTATTATTATACTTTAAGTTGTAGGGTACATGTGCATAACGTGCAGGTTTGTTACATATGTATACTTGTGCCATGTTGGTGTGCTGCACCCATCAACTCGTCATTTACATCAGGTATAACTCCCAATGCAATCCCTCCCCCCTCCCCCCTCCCCGTGATAGGCCCCGGTGTGTGATGTTCCCCTTCCCGAGTCCAAGTGATCTCATTGTTCAGTTCCCACCTATGAGTGAGAACATGCGGTGTTTGGTTTTCTGTTCTTGTGATAGTTTGCTAAGAATGATGGTTTCCAGCTGCATCCATGTCCCTACAAAGGACACAAACTCATCCTTTTTTATGGCTGCATAGTATTCCATGGTGTATATGTGCCACATTTTCTTAATCCAGTCTGTCACTGATAGACATTTGGGTTGATTCCAAGTCTTTGCTATTGTGAATAGTGCCGCAATAAACATACGTGTGCATGTGTCTTTATAGCAGCATAATTTATAATCCTTTGGGTATATACCCGTAATGGGATGGCTGGGTCATATGGTACATCTAGTTCTAGATCCTTGAGGAATCGCCATACTGTTTTCCATAATGGTTGAACTAGTTTACAATCCCACCAACAGTGTAAAAGTGTTCCTATTTCTCCACATCCTCTCCAGCACCTGTTGTTTCCTGACTTTTTAATGATCGCCATTCTAACTGGTGTGAGATGGTATCTCATTGTGGTTTTGATTTGCATTTCTCTGATGGCCAGTGATGATGAGCATTTTTTCATGTGTCTGTTGGCTGTATGAATGTCTTCTTTTGAGAAATGTCTGTTCATATCCTTTGCCCACTTTTTGATGGGGTGGTTTGTTTTTTTCTTGTAAATTTGTTTGAGTTCTTTGTAGGTTCTGGATATTAGCCCTTTGTCAGACGAGTAGATTGCAAAAATTTTCTCCCATTCTGTAGGTTGCCTGTTCACTCTGATGGTAGTTTCTTTTGCTGTGCAGAAGCTCTTTAGTTTAATTAGATCCCATTTGTCAATTTTGGCTTTTGCTGCCGTTGCTTTTGGTGTTTTAGACATGAAGTCTTTGCCCATGCCTATGTCCTGAATGGTACTACCTAGGTTTCCTCTAGGATTTTTATGGTATTAGGTCTAACATTTAAGTCTCTAATCCATCTTGAATTAATTTTCGTATAAGGAGTAAGGAAAGGATCCAGTTTCAGCTTTCTACTTATGGCTAGCCAATTTTCCCAGCACCATTTATTAAATAGGGAATCCTTTCCCCATTTCTTGTTTCTCTCAGGTTTGTCAAAGATCAGATGGCTGTAGATGTGTGGTATTATTTCTGAGGACTCTGTTCTGTTCCATTGGTCTGTATCTCTGTTTTGGTACCAGTACCATGCTGTTTTGGTTACTGTAGCCTTGTAGTATAGTTTGAAGTCAGGTAGCGTGATGCCTCCAGCTTTGTTCTTTTGACTTAGGATTGTCTTGGAGATGCGGGCTCTTTTTTGGTTCCATATGAACTTTAAAGCAGTTTTTTCCAATTCTGTGAAGAAACTCATTGGTAGCTTGATGGGGATGGCATTGAATCTATAAATTACCTTGGGCAGTATGGCCATTTTCACGATATTGATTCTTCCTATCCATGAGCATGGTATGTTCTTCCATTTGTTTGTGTCCTCTTTTATTTCACTGAGCAGTGGTTTGTAGTTCTCCTTGAAGAGGTCCTTTACATCCCTTGTAAGTTGGATTCCTAGGTATTTTATTCTCTTTGAAGCAATTGTGAATGGAAGTTCATTCCTGATTTGGCTCTCTGTTTGTCTGTTACTGGTGTATAAGAATGCTTGTGATTTTTGCACATTAATTTTGTATCCTGAGACTTTGCTGAAGTTGCTTATCAGCTTAAGGAGATTTTGGGCTGAGACAATAGGGTTTTCTAAATATACAATCATGTCATCTGCAAACAGGGACAATTTGACTTCTTCTTTTCCTAACTGAATACCCTTGATTTCTTTCTCTTGCCTAATTGCCCTAGCCAGAACTTCCAACACTATGTTGAATAGGAGTGGTGAGAGAGGGCATCCCTGTCTTGTGCCAGTTTTCAAAGGGAATTTTTCCAGTTTTTGCCCATTCAGTATGATACTCGCTGTGGGTTTGTCATAAATAGCTCTTATTATTTTGAGGTACATTCCATCAATACCGAATTTATTGAGCGTTTTTAGCATGAAGGGCTGTTGAATTTTGTCAAAAGCCTTTTCTGCATCTATTGAGATAATCATGTAGTTCTTGTCTTTGGTTCTGTTTATATGCTGGATTATGTTTATTGATTTGCCAATGTTGAACCAGCCCTGCATCCCAGGGATGAAGCCCACTTGATCATGGTGGATAAGCTTTTTGATGTGTTGCTGAATCCGGTTTGCCAGTATTTTATTGAGGATTTTTGCATCGATGTTCATCAGGGATATTGGTCTAAAATTCTCTTTTTTTGTTGTGTCTCTGCCAGGCTTTGGTATCAGGATGATGTTGGCCTCATAAAATGAGTTAGGGAGGATTCCCTCTTTTTCTATTGATTGGAATAGTTTCAGAAGGAATGGTACCAACTCCTCCTTGTACCTCTGGTAGAATTCAGCTGTGAATCCATCTGGCCCTGGACTTTTTTTGGTTGTTAGGCTATTAATTATTGCCTCAATTTCAGAGCCTGCTATTGGTCTATTCAGGGATTCAACTTCTTCCTGGTTTAGTCTTGGAAGAGTGTAAGTGTCCAGGAAATTATCCATTTCTTCTAGATTTTCCAGTTTATTTGCATAGAGGTGTTTATAGTATTCTCTGATGGTAGTTTGTATTTCTGTGGGGTCAGTGGTGATATCCCCTTGATCATTTTTAATTGCGTCAATTTGATTCTTCTCTCTTTTCTTCTTTATTAGTCTTGCTAGTGGTCTGTCAATTTAGTTGATCTTTTCAAAAAACCAACTCCTGGATTCATTGATTTTTTGGAGGGTTTTTTGTGTCTCTATCTCCTTCAGTTCTGCTCTGATCTTAGTTATTTCTTGCCTTCTGCTAGCTTTCGAATGTGTTTGCTCTTGCTTCTCTAGTTCTTTTAATTGCGATGTTAGAGTGTCAATTTTAGATCTTTCCTGCTTTCTCTTGTGGGCATTTAGTGCTATAAATTTCCCTCTACACACTGCTTTAAATGTGTCCCAGAGATTCTGGTATGTTGTATCTTTGTTCTCATTGGTTTCAAAGAACATCTTTATTTCTGCCTTCATTTCGTTATGTACCCAGTAGTCATTCAGGAGCAGGTTGTTCAGTTTCCATGTAGTTGAGCGGTTTTGATTGAGTTTCTTAGTCCTGAGTTCTAGTTTGATTGCACTGTGGTCTGAGAGACAGTTTGTTATAATTTCTGTTCTTGTACATTTGCTGAGGAGTGCTTTACTTCCAATTACGTGCTCAATTTTGGAGTAAGTACGATGTGGTGCTGAGAAGAATGTATATTCTGTTGATTTGGGGTGGAGAGTTCTATAGATGTCTATTAGGTCTGCTTGCTGCAGAGATGAGTTCAATTCCTGGATATCCTTGTTAACTTTCTGTCTCGTTGATCTGTCTAATGTTGACAGTGGAGTGTTGAAGTCTCCCATTATTATTGTATGGGAGTCTAAGTCTCTTTGTAAGTCTCTAAGGACTTGCTTTATGAATCTGGGTGCTCCTGTATTGGGTGCATATATATTTAGGATAGTTAGCTCTTCCTGTTGAATTGATCCCTTTACCATTATGTAATGGCCTTCTTTGTCTCTTTTGATCTTTGATGGTTTAAAGTCTGTTTTATCAGAGACTAGTATTGCAACCCCCGCTTTTTTTTGTTCTCCATTTGCTTGGTAAATCTTCCTCCATCCCTTTATTTTGAGCCTATGTATGTCTCTGCGTGTGAGATGGGTCTCCTGAATACAGCAGACTGATGGGTCTTGACTCTTTATCCAGTTTGCCAGTCTGTGTCTTTTAATTGGACCATTTAGTCCATTTACATTTAAGGTTAAGATTGATATGTGTGAATTTGATCCTGCCATTATGATATTAACTGGTTATTTTGCTCATTAGTTGATGCAGTTTCTTCCTAGCCTCGATGGTCTTTACATTTTGGCATGTTTTTGCAATGGCTGGTACCGGTTGTTCCTTTCCATGTTTAGTGCTTCCTTCAGGGTCTCTTGTAAGGCAGGCCTAGTGGTGACAAAATCTCTAAGCATTTGCTTATCTGTAAAGGATTTTATTTCTCCTTCACTTATGAAACTTAGTTTGGCTGGATATGAAATTCTGGGTTTAAAATTCTTTTCTTTAAGAATGTTGAATATTGGTCCCCACTCTCTTCTGGCTTGTAGAGTTTCTGCCGAGAGATCTGCTGTTAGTCTGATGGGCTTCCCTTTGTGGGTAACCCGACCTTTTTCTCTGGCTGCCCTTAAGATTTTTTCCTTCATTTCAACTTTGGTGAATCTGGCAATTATGTGTCTTGGAGTTGCTCTTCTCGAGGAGTATCTTTGTGGCGTTCTCTGTATTTCCTGGATTTGAATGTTGGCCTGCCCTACTAGGTTGAGGAAGTTCTCCTGGATGATATCCTGAAGAGTGTTTTCCAACTTGGTTCCATTTTCCTCCTCACTTTCAGGCACCCCAATCAGACGTAGATTTGGTCTTTTTACATAATCCCATACTTCTTGCAGGCTTTGTTCATTTCTTTTTCTTCTTTTTTCTTTTGGTTTCTCTTCTCGCTTCATTTCATTCATTTGATCCTCAATCGCTGATACTCTTTCTTCCAGTTGATCGAGTCGGTTACTGAAGCTTGTGCATTTGTCACGTATTTCTTGTGTCATGGTTTTCATCTCTTTCATTTCGTTTATGACCTTCTCTGCATTAATTACTCTAGCCATCAATTCTTCCACTTTTTTTTCAAGATTTTTAGTTTCTTTGCGCTGGGTACGTAATTCCTCCTTCAGCTCTGAGAAATTTGATGGACTGAAGCCTTCTTCTCTCATCTCGTCAAAGTCATTCTCCGTCCAGCTTTGATCCGTTGCTGGCGATGAGCTGCGCTCCTTTGCCGGGGGAGATGCGCTCTTATTTTTTGAATTTCCAGCTTTTCTGCCCTGCTTTTTCCCCATCTTTGTGGTTTTATCTGCCTCTGGTCTTTGATGATGGTGATGTACTGATGGGGTTTTGGTGTAGGTGTCCTTCCTGTTTGATAGTTTTCCTTCTAACAGTCAGGACCCTCAGCTGTAGGTCTGTTGGAGATTGCTTGAGGTCCACTCCAGACCCTGTTTGCCTGGGTATCAGCAGCAGAGGCTGCAGAAGATAGAATATTTCTGAACAGCGAGTGTACCTGTCTGATTCTTGCTTTGGAAGCTTCCTCTCAGGGGTGTACTCCACCCTGTGAGGTGTGGGGTGTCAGACTGCCCCTAGTGGGGGATGTCTCCCAGTTAGGCTACTCAGGGGTCAGGGACCCACTTGAGCAGGCAGTCTGTCCCTTCTCAGATCTCAACCTCCATGTTGGGAGATCCACTGCTCTCTTCAAAGCTGTCAGACAGAGTCGTTTGCGTCTGCAGAGGTTTCGGCTGAGTTTGTTATTGTTTACTGTGCCCTGTCCCCAGAGGTGGAGTCTACAGAGACAGGCAGGTTTCCTTGAGCTGCTGTGAGCTCCACCCAGTTCGAGCTTCCCAGCAGCTTTGTTTACCTACTTAAGCCTCAGCAATGGCGGGCGCCCCTCCCCCAGCCTCGCTGCTGCCTTGCAGGTAGATCACAGACTGCTGTGCTAGCAATGAGGGAGGCTCCGTGGGTGTGGGACCCTCCCGGCCAGGTGTGGGATATGATCTCCTGGTGTGCCTGTTTGCTTAAAGCACAGTATTGGGGTGGGAGTTACCCGATTTTCCAGGTGTTGTGTGTCTCAGTTCCCCTGGCTAGGAAAAGGGATTCCCTTCCCCCTTGCGCTTCCCAGGTGAGGCAATGCCTCGCCCTGCTTCAGCTCTTGCTGGTCAGGCTGCAGCAGCTGACCAGCACCGATCGTCCGGCACTCCCCAGTGAGATGAACCCAGTACCTCAGTTGAAAATGCAGAAATCACCGGTCTTCTGTGTCGCTCGCGCTGGCAGTTGGAGACTGGAGCTGTTCCTATTCCCATTCACCATTTTTATAACACACACACACTCATATACATACACTCACTTTGTTGAGAATACAGAGAACTTAAAAACAATGGCATACGTAATCTATAAATTGTCAGATGAAGTATTTGTTTTCATTTCCCATGTCAGTTGTTGTTTCTGGAAGGTGGAAGAGGGAATTAGGAATAATTATTCTTTATTTTATATGTTGCTCAGTGGCCAAATCAGCATAGGTTCATTTTAAACATCAGCTGTTCTGGTAATTATCATACTTAGATGTAATAGTAATTTGTCTCAAATACTTCATTTTTGGTCTCTATATTGCTTAAGCATCTGTCCATGAATTAGCTTTTGTAATGTTTCAATATGTTCTGGTTCATGTTGGGTATATTTGGTTCTGTTACAGTAAGTTAATACCATAGATTTTCAAAGTAGTCCTTGGATAATGTTTAATATGTTTCCTTAGACAGGCAGCAATTTAAATCGTTTTAAGTGCTTCTTAATGTACTTTTCATCTTATTCAAATTCGATACTAGCAATGAACTTGCAAATGATTTTCTCGTATTTTACGGAATACATTAGGTTAGATTTGAAAGAAAAATAGGTGAATTGTCACAGAAAAGAAAATATTTATTACTTATTCATATAGATATATAAAATTTATTTTTCTAACTCAAGTTATTATATTATTGTTGATTTACATATGAATTCCAGAGTAGCATCTGCATACGAACCGTTTCCTCATGCAGAAATCATCAACAGAGAGGGTATGCTGTTGATTAACCTTTTGAATATCCTCAGCACATATATATTTCTGTCTCCTAATATTTGACATGGTTTTTGCCTGCATATAACCTCCATATTTTATGATTAGATGATAGAAATATAATTAGGCACATAAATGAGGTAATTTTTACAAAATATTTTTTAGTGAGATAAAATTCACAAAACTTTAAATCAACCATTTTAAACAGCCCAGTGTCATTTTGTGTATTCACAAAGATGGGCATCCACCGCTTCCATCTAGTTTCAAAACATTTCAGCACCACAAAGTAAAACCCTCTACCCACTAAGCAGTTGCTCCTCATTCTCTCCTTGGCCAGATCCCTGGCAGTCACCAACCTGAAGTGTATCTTTGTATTTACCTATTCTGCATATTTCAAATAAATAGAATTACACAATATGTGACCTTTTGTGTTTGGCTTCTTTCCCTTATCTTTATGTTTTTGAAGTTTTTTCAGATTATGTCATGTATTAGTACTTCTGTTTTTTTGAGACAGTCTCACTCTGTCTCTAAGACTGGAGTGCTGTGGTAAGATCTCAGCTCATTGCAACCTCTGCCTCCTGGGTTCTAGCTATTCTCTTGCCTCAGCCTCCCGAGTAACTGAGATTACAGGCACACACAACTGTGCCTGGCTAATTTTTTTATTTTTAGTAGAGAAAGGGTTTCACCAACTTGGCCAGGCTGGTCTGGAACTCCTGACCTCAAGTGATGCACTCCCCTCAGCCTCCCAAAGTGTTGGGATTCAGGCATGAGCCACCACACCCCACCTCATTGTATTTTCATAACACAATTTTTTTGTCACTTCATCCCTTGATTGATATTTGGGCTGTTTCTATCTTTTGACAATTGTGAATAGTGCTGCTAAGAACACGAGTGTATTTGTTTGATAACCTGTTTTCACTTCTTTTGGGTATACTCCTAGGAGTGGAATTGCCGGTTAATATGGTTGTTCTATTTTTAACTTTTTGAGACACCACCAAAATGTTTTCCACAGTTCGAAATGAATCATGTTGGCTGAGGTAGGTAGATCGCAAGGTCAGGAGTTTGAGACCAGGCTAGCCAACATGGTGAAACCCAGTCTCTACTAAAAAAAATACAAAAATTATCTGGGCATGGTGGTGTGCACCTGTAATTCCAGCTACTTGGGAGGCTGAGGCAGGAGAATTGCATGAACCCAGGAGGCAGAGGTTCAGTGAGCCGAGATCGCACCACTGTACTCCAGCCTGGGCAACAGAGCAAGACTCTGTCTTAAACAAAAAAAAGAAAAGAAAAGAAAAGAATCATTTTATAGTATTTCCACCAGCAATGTATGCGAGTTTCGATCTCTTCACATTTTTGCCATCACTTATTTTTGATTTTTAAAATTTTACAGCCCTCCTCATGGGTGTGAAGGCATATCTCATTTTGGTTATCCCTAATAACTAATAATGTTGAACATCTTTTCATATGGTTCTGGCCATTTGTGTATCTTTTTCGCAGAAACGTCTATTTGAGTTCTTTGCCCATTTCTTAGTTGGATTGATGATTTGTTGTTGTTGCATTGTAAGGGTTCTTTATATAGTCTAGATGCTAGATCCCTATCAGATAAATAATTTGCAAGTATTTTCTCCCATTCGGTAGATTGTCTTTTCACTTTTTTAAACATATTGTTTAATGCACAAAGGTTTTAAATTTTGATGAAGTTCAGTTTATACTTTTTTTCTTTTGTTGCTTGTACTTTTGGTGCCATGTCTACGAATTGATTGCCAAGTCCAACATCATAAAGATTTACCCCTCTGTTTTCTTCTAACAGTTTTGCTTTAGCTCTTGTAATCAGGTTTTTGATCAACTTTGAGGTAATTTTTATATATGGTGTGAGTCCAACTTCATTTTACTTTTGCATTAGTATTCGGTTGGTGCAAAAGTAATGGTGGTTTTGGTATTACTTTTATGGCAAAAACTGCAGTTATTTTTGCAGCAATCTAATATATCCAGTTGTCCCAGTACAATTTTTTTGAAGAGTCTATTCTTTCCCGATTGAATATTCTTGGCCCTGATGTCTAAAATCAATTGGCTGTAGATGTATGGGTTTATCTCTGGACTCTCACTTTTATTCCATTACTCTATATGTTTATCTTTACAAACATTTCAAAGCTAAATAAGCTAGGAATTGGGCATTATCCAAAATGTTTTTAAATGATTAATCTGGAATTTTAAATTAAGATATAATTATGTAGATAATATGTTGTAGGCACTGTGCTAGGTAGAACAAACATATGATACTGAATATGATACTGTCCCTACTCTCAAAAAAGAGCTTAATGTTTAGTGTGGGTCCAACATTAGTAAATCAACAATTTAAGTTCAGTCTGATAAATGCTCAAATAGAATACGGGATGTTATAGGAGTGTAGGGGACATAGCTGGTACTCACCAGTGTCTGTTCTACTCCAAGTAATTAGTCTGAAGTAATCATGAACCCTATTCTCCTTGCCAGGCATGATTTTTTCAAGGATAGGTATGCCTAAGTCAATTTAAGCCATGAGAGTCCGCAGGAGAGGTTACTGAGGAGTTCTAGATATGTTTTTATTGCTCTTAAGAGAAAGCGATAGGAAGCTTCTCTCTTGCCAGTGAAAATAAATGAGAAAATGTGTTCCAAAATGGTAATTGTTGTATGAAGCCACACTGGAGACTGCAGAGAGTCAAGACTGAACTATCTTCTGATGGCATCACTGAATCTTTGGCTGACCCAACTCTGAAGTCAGAACCATCTTTAGTCTTCCTTTTATGTGAGCTTATCATATCCTTAACTCTTTATTATAGTTTAAACATGGAATTCTGTTTCCTGAAGATAAAAAGTCCTGTAAGGAACACAGTACTAGAAGTACATCTAAATGAGATCAAGGAATACTTAAACGGCTTCTCAGAGAAGATGGTATTTGAGTTGAATGTTGACTTTTGAATTGAATATTAAAGAACAAGTAATAGTTAGCTAATCAAAGACAGAAGGAGGTACTGTAAGAAGCAGCATGATTTTTAAAATATTTTCTCTCAACTTACAGGTGGCCTTTTCATTTTATTTGTTTCCTGTACTGTGCAAAAGCCTTTTCGTCTGGTACAGTCCCACTTATTTATTTTTACTTTTGTTGACTGTGTTTGGTGTCATATCCAAAATATCTTTACCAAGACTAGTGTCAAGGAGCTTTTTCCCTTTGTTTAATTATCAGAATTTTATGGTTTCAATTCTCATACAACTTAATACAAAAACAATTTAAAAATGGACAAAAGACTTGAATAGGCATTTTCCCAAAGAAAACATACAAAAGGACAATAGGTATATGAAAAGGTTCTCAACATTACTAAGCATCAGGGAAATGAAAATTAAAACCACAATGAGATATATGATATATGATGGGATCTTATATATGATGGGATGCCTGTTATCAAAAAATAAAAAGTACAAGTGTTGGCGAGGATGTGGAGAAAAGGGAAACTTGAAGCACTGTTAGTGAGAGTGTCAGTTGGTACAGCCATTATAGGAAACAATATGGAGATTCCCCAGAAAATTAGAAATAAAAATATCATATGATCCAACAAATCTACTTCTGGGTATGTATTCAAAGGAACTGAAATAAGTCTTTCCAAGAGATATCTGCACTCCCATTACAGCGTTATTCCCAATGGTCAAAATATGCAAACAACCCGTTTGTCTATTGATAGATGAATGGATAAAGAAATAATATATATTTAAATATTTAAATATGTATTTATAAATTTAGTATTTATATGTGTATTATATATCCATATTGAATAGATATTTAATAGATATTATATATCTATATTTAATAGATATTTACTATATTTAATAGATCTGTATTTTATATATATTTAATAGATATATAGTATACATCTATATTTCATAGATATATAACATATATATTATACACACACACACACCCATTGGAAATTTTTCAGCCTTGAAAAAGGAGATCCTGTCATTTGCAACAACCTGGATGAACCTAGAGTATATTACGCTAAGTGAAATAAGCCAGATACCAAAGAAAAATATTGCAGGATCTTACTTATATGTGGAAAGAAAAAAGGTCTAATTAATAGAAGAAGAAGGTAAAACTGTGCTTACCAGGGGTGGGGAGGGGGTGTGTATGGGAAATGGGGAGATGTTGGTCAATGTGCAGATCTAATGTGCAGCATGGAGAGTATAGTTACTAATATTTTATACTTGAAACTTACTGAGAGGCTAGATCCTAAATGTTCCCACCACATCAAAAAAATGGTAACTACATGAAAGGATAGATTTATTAATTAGCGTGACTGTAGTTCACTATGTATATCAAAATATGTTACATACCTTAAACACATATAAATTTTATAAAAATAAATTAACAGTAATTAAATAGGAAGCACAAATGGTAAAAAGAGCCTTAAGATATTACACATGGTAACAAAGATTTTACAGTATAAATAGGATAATAGAATATAGAAATA
Organism: Macaca fascicularis; assembly: GCF_037993035.2. Taxonomy (NCBI): domain Eukaryota; kingdom Metazoa; phylum Chordata; class Mammalia; order Primates; family Cercopithecidae; genus Macaca; species Macaca fascicularis. Next base: position 124,644,045 of record NC_088383.1, read on the forward strand.
GAAAGACAATGTATGCTGTCATATGTACTGTGTTTTCTAGGTTTCACATCAATCCTCTTAGGAAGATAATTGAATATAGGGGAATAGATGGAAGAGACATTTGGAAATGCTGTAACTCAACAGCAACATGATTTTAAAAGCACATAATTGTTGAGGCCAGATGTGTTGATACCACACCTTGAGGAGTTTTCAAAGGATCAAAGTTATAATAAAGAGATCATGATATGGTCTAGTTAATTACTGCCTATAGTAGCATATTAAATCTGTAAACTACAGTGCTGTTACCAAATCTAAGATATTGATACCTTCTGATATTATCAAGATCACAAGGAAGAGAATGCCTAGAGACCATTTTCAGTGGTTTTCTAGGACTGAGCTGTGAATAGTGGTAATCTGAAAACAATGGCAAATGGAGTCTATATTCCAACCCATATTTAGGGGGAAATAAGTTTTGGCACTTTGGAAATTCATCTATCAAGAATATATATCAATAGTTGTACTCATCACTGTGTTCATACTCTGCTAACCAAAATTTAAATGCTAGCTAAAAAGGATTCTGGGAAGCATGGGTTTTAGTTTTACATCCTTGTACCTGTCTAAAACTCAGGATGTTTTATTACTAAAAAGAAGGAAGGAAGAATTATTTCTGGATAACAATTAACTGTGGAATTATATAAATCCCCAACAGTAAGTTATTTAGCCTAGGAACTAGGCAGAGGCAAGGAGATCATACAGGCAAGTAATCTAGTTATCTAGATGTGAAGTAATAAATAATGCTACGAGACTTATGAGGTTGGAGCTGAAAAGGATTGGGTGGATCCAATAAATGTTGCAAGGAAAGCAGCACTATAACTTCATGACTGGAAAAAAAAGAAATAAATAAAAATCAATGCGTGATTATTTTTATATGATCTTCAGTGAATAATCAAGTTGGTTATAAATAAGAACTCCTGTTATATTAACAGTAATAATAGGGATCAGAAAGAGGATGGTTCTTTTTAAAAATACATGGTTTAGAGTTTTAAAGAATCTATTTTGTAAAGGACAAGAACTGTCTTTCTCTTACGAATTTCACTCAAATACGTAGCATATTTTGATTATCTTGACAAGCAACCTAATTTTACATGTCGTGATATACTTGATATTCTGTGAGAGGCCTAAAGAACTGATAATGTAAAGGGAAAATGCATCAGGCGGATGAATGTGCTCCATTATTTATTTGTTACTCATCATACTGGAAAATCCTAAGGGTAGAGACTGGTGAGATTATCACACACACAAACACAGAATTTTTTGCTAAGTCACAATACACGAATAATGTAAAACTAACTTAAAAAAAAGAGTCAATATTACAAATACAAATTCTAGGACCTAACATTAACTTTCTTTTTTTTTTCCTCTCTTTTTTTTTTTTTGAGACAGAGTCTTACTCTGTCTCCCAGGCTGGTGTGCAGTGGCGCAATCCCAGCTCACTGCAACCTCTGCCTCCCGGGTTTAAATGGTTCTCATGCCTCAGTCTCCCAAGTATCTGGGATTACAGACATGCACTGCCACACCCAGCTAATTTGTGTGTGTGTGTGTGTGTGTGTGTGTGTGTGTGTGTGTGTGTGTGTATATATTTTTTTTTTTTCCTTTAGTAGAGACAGGGTTTTACCATGTTGGCCAGGCTGGCCTCGTACTCCTCACCTCAAGTGATCCTCCCACCTCGGCCACCCAAAGTGCTGGGATTACAGGCCACTGCGCCTGGCCTAAAGTTAGCATTTTAAGAGACAATCTTCTTGCCCATTTGTCATTGCAAAAATGCACATACCTCTAATGGGATAACCATTTCTATCATGAAATAAAGGTATGTGAGTCTTGATTCTGTCTGTGCTAATGTAAGTATTTTTATCACTGTAAGTTTGTACATTTGATTGTTTGGGACTTGTCTTGGACAGTTTCTTACTGTGTGTTTGAATTTTGTCTATAGATTTACACTATAAGGAAACAAGTTTATTATTTTCTTTTGTAAGAATTTATAGTAATTTCAAAGTTATGAGTTGAAATGTTTTGATAGAAGATTACATAACCATGGGTTCTGATTCAAAAATAAGTCCAGTCAGTAATACTCGTAGTTACTTGCTATGAGTTGTTAATTAACTTGTCGTTAATTTTTTGCAAGATAAATGCAATTAGTAATGGGTTATCATTATTGACTCCCAAACCATCCTATTTGGATATGTGACATGTGCATTTTAAGAGTTACAGATACTGAAAGCAAGATCTAATATGGAATTTTGAAACACGTTTAGCTATCTAACAAGTCCTTTGATCATAGATTATTTCTAAGAATAATAAAACGTAGATATCCCAAACTATTTTGACACCAGTGATTTCTTGGAAAGTGAGCAATTTGATATTTCCCTTGACGGACATATTAGCAGGGCTATGTTTGCTCATAACTGTAAGTAAATTCCTTTATTATAAAATAAATTTACCTTTATTATAATTATTATGTTTTATTATCTTCAAGTGGATTGCCAGTACTATCATAGGGAAAAGAGGGTTCTTGAGTCTGAGAACTTTGAAATTTTGCTTCCTCTTAAAAATAAAAAAGCAAGTTTTATATGTAACATCTTGATAAGGAACTATTGATACCAGGCTCTGAAAATTAAAATTAGTATCTATGGAAAAAGTAAGCCAAACTAATGTTATTCACTAAAACATCTAAAATCAACTTTTGATATATACAACATACCGTGGTTATTATGCACTTTTATATCTTTGCCAAATTATCCTTACGATTTTCCAGGTCACTGCAATGAAACAGATTTTCCACTTCATGCTACACAGTGGCAATTCATTAGTGTCTATAATGGCACTTGAATTCAATCAACCATATTAAGAACTGACCTATTTACAGGATGATTCAAAGAATGGTGATACATATATTTAGATATTGATAGTCTTAGATTCTGGTAAAAGGTAATGTATTTTATGACTGATGAAATTAATACTGGAACAATGAGTTTAATTGACCACCAGACAGTATGCAAATAAAATGTCAAAAATTCATATAATTTAGTAGTCCATTAAGCCTAATGGAGTTATATCCCACATAAACCAAAGGATTCAAGTAGAATTCTATTTTGGATAATCATCCATTACTATTTGAATATAATTTAGAAAAATGCTTAGTTCTTTACTGTTTGAATGTAACTTAGAAAAATGCTTAATCTAAAATGTTTAAAATATTTATATGATATTTTACTAGATAAAAATAAACATGCTCAAGAGTTTAAAAATAGATGCACTTTATCACTTCTAAAGAGGTTGTAAGTCTACAATGCAAATATTGTCAGTCTCTAGATGTGCCGGCAAGATGGCATCTGGTCTGCCACCAGCTGATAGTGTAGTTCCTAGAAAACCTGGAATTTTCAAAAGCTGTGTTATAATAATTGCTGTATCCATGAGAATAAAAGGGCCTTAGGGCCTAAAGAGTTTGAAAAAAATTACAAAAATAAAGTTATATTTTCCTGTAGAAATTTTAATAAATGCTATCTTAGATTCTCTAAAAGGCTTTGTAAATCTAAATGTGAAAACAAAATATTTATTAACATATATTTTCATGATCTTGGAATAGGCAAAGTTTTCTAAATGAGACTTTTCAAATCATTAATCATAAAAGAAAAAACTAATAACCTGGACCATATTAAAGTAAGAACATATCTTTGTCAAAGTACATTATTAAATTAGTGATAATTAGGTATTGATGGGATGTATCTCAAAATAATAAGAGCTACTTATGACAAACCCACAGCCAATATCATACTGAATGGGCAAAAACTGGAAGCATTCCCTTTGAAAACTGGCACAAGACAGGGATGCCCTCTCTCACCACTCCTGTTCAACATAGTGTTGGAAGTTCTGGCCAGGGCAATCAAGCAGGAGAAAGAAATAAAGGGTATTCAATTAGGAAAAGAGGAAATCAAATTGTCCCTGTTTGCAGATGACATGATTGTATATTTAGAAAACTCAGCCCAAAATCTCCTTAAGCTGATAAGCAACTTCAGCAAAGTCTCAGGATACAAAATCAATGTGCAAAAATCACAAGCATTCTTATACACCAATAACAGACAAACAGAGAGCCAAATCTTGAGTGAACTCCCATTCACAATTGCTTCAAAGAGAATAAAATACCTAGGAATCCAACTTACAGGGGATGTGAAGGACCTCTTCAAGGAGAACTACAAACCACTGCTCAACGAAATAAAAGAGGACACAAACAAATGGAAGAACATTCCATACTCGCGGATAGGAAGATTCAATATCATGAAAATGGCCATACTGCCCAAGGTAATTTATAGATTCAATGCCATCTCCATCAAGCTACCAATGACTTTCTTCACAGAATTGGAAAAAACTACTTTAAAGTTCATATGGAACCAAAAAATAGCCTGCATTGCCAAGTCAGTCCTAAGCCAAAAGAACAAAGCTGGAGGCATCATGCTACCTGACTTCAAACTATACTACAAGGCTACAGTAACTAAAACAGCATGGTACTGGTACCAAAACAGAGATATAGACCAATGGAACAGAACAGAGTCCTCAGAAATAATACCACACATCTCCAACCATCTGATCTTTGACAAACCTGACAAAAACAAGAAATGGGGAACATATTCCCTATTTAATAAATGATGCTGGGAAAACTGGCTAGCCATATGTAGAAAGCTGAAACTGGATCCCTTCCTTTACATTGCTTTTAAAGGTAGGAACAAAATGCAGTTCCTTACAACCACTATTGTTATTTTGCCCTGGTCTGGAAGATGAGCCAATGCAAGCAGATAAGAAGTATATTTATTAGAAATGCAATCATATCTATTGAAGAAACAGCAAAACAATAATATAATTCATTATTGTACATAGTTATAACATTATATAAAAGCTTTTAAAATTATTTGACTGTGGAATAATTATAGCCTCCTTTCTAAGTCTGATTTCAACTTGATAGTGTAATCATTTGATGACTTCTCTGTACCCTTCCAGACTGGAATATAATAGGAGCTACCATTTACTTGTTTGAGAGTCTCTACTTCTGTCATGCTTTCATAGGAGAAGCTTTTACTCTAAGGAAGTCACACATTGCCCTAGTTAAACTGTCCAGTTAAGTTCCTGAAATATTGTTACAGTGCCAAAACCAATCATCTTTGTAGATATGGTTCTTAATATTTGAGAAAATAAATCAGGTTGTTTAAGAGGAAGATCTTCCTAGATAAAAAAACTAGACTCCACAGATGGAGGATTGTTTGCACCTATGTGATATTACTACTCTACTAAATTCTGTATTATTTCATTTAACTATTTACATAATTTTCTCATAAAGCATTAGCTAACAACATGCTTATTTAAACCTTTTATGTTAAAATTGTTTTAATTTTGCACTGTTCTGTAAGATAAGCCAATGCAACTAGATAAGAAACATATTTATTAGATATTCAATCATATCTATTGAAGGGACAGAAAAACAAGGTAATTCATTATTGTAGATAATGATAAAATTATTATATATAAAATATTTTAATATTCTTTGCCCATGTAATAATCATAGACTCCTTTCTCAATCTGATTTCAACTTGATTATTATAATCATTTCATGAGCTCTCTATAGAATATTTGAAAAGTATGTAATTAATTACTTAAACAGGTGAACTATAATGTAAGCTGGCACTATTATAAAATAAACACACAGAGAAATAGAGTTATTACTATATATTTGAACCTAGAGATTTTAGTATCATAATATTACTAATATTTTAAATTACATTGTACAGCATAATAACAAAAGTTTTCAAACTCAATGATGTTAGCAAGGGTAGCAAATACAAGGCCAAAATATAAAATCAAGGGTATTTCCATATATTCACAATGAACAGTAAGAAATTGAAATCAATAGAGTACAATTCCTAATACCTCCTAACATAGGAAACACATATGAATTTAACAAAGTGTTCTGAAAACTACAAAACACTGAGGAAAGAAATCAAAAAATACCTAACTAATGAAAAAATAGGCATTTTTTGAATTAGAAGAATTAATGTTGTCAATCTTCCTCAAATTGATCAATAGATTCAACATACTCCTAATAAAATTTCTAGTGCAATTTTTTTTTTTTTTTTTGAGATGAGTTTTGCTCTTGTTGCCCAGGCTAGAGTGTAATGGCACAATCTTGGCTCACTGCAACCTCCGCCTCCCAGGTTCAAGTGATTCTCTTGTCTCAGCCTCCCTAGTAGTTGGGGTTACAGGTGCCCGCCGATATGCCAGGCTAACTATTTGTATTTTTAGTAGAGATGGGGTTTCGCCATGCTGAGCAGGCTGGTCTCGAACTCCTGACCTCAGGTGATCTGCCCTCCTTGGCCTCCCAAAGTGCTGGGATTACAGGCATGAGCCACTGCACCCGGCCAACTTACAAAAGATGTGAAGGACCTCTTTTTTATGAATTAGTAGGCTGATAAAATGTATATGGAAATACAAAGGAATGAAAATAGCCTGAACAATTTTGAGAAAGAATGAAGTTGGAGGATTCGTAACACTTGATTTCGAGGCTTATTCTAAAGCAGTGGCTCTCAACAGGGGACTCTTTTGCACCCTCAGGAAACATTTGGCAATGTCTGGGGACAGTTTGCTTCTCATAGCTTCGAGGTTTCTACTGGCATCTGGTGGATAGAGGGTAGGGAATCTGATAAACATTTGCAATGCAAAGTGTGGCACTCAAACAAATTATCCAGCCCAAAATGTTAATATTGGCAAAGTTGAAAAAGCCTGGTCTAAGCTCCAGTAATCAAGACAGTGCAGCATGCATTAAAGGGTAGGTACATATATCAATAAAACATAAATATACCCACATATATATGATCAACTGATTTTTAACCAAGATGCAAAGGTGTTTCAATGGAGAATAGATAAACCCTTCAAGATAGTGCTGGAACAATTGGGTATAAATATGCAAAAAAAATTATAACTTTAACCTCATGCTTGACATTCATATCCAATAATTAACTCAAAATTGATTATAAACCTAAACATACAACTGAAAATCATAAAATACCTAAACAAAACACAGGAGAAAATCTTTGTGACCTGGGCCAGGCAAAGACTTTCTAGAGACGATGTCAAAACCATGATCCTTGTAAGAACATATTGATAAATTAGAATTACAAAGTAAAAGTGAATAAATAAGCCACAGACAGGGATAAAAATGTGTGGAGCACATACCTGACAAAGAACTTGAATCTAAAATATATAAAGGATTCTCAAATCTCAAGAAAACAAAAATGATGCAGTTTTTAAAAAGGGCAAAAGATTTGAGTAGACACTTTAACAAAGAAGATACATGGATGACCAATAAGAATAGGATGATACTCACTATCATTAGTCTTAGACAAATACAAATTAAGAATGCAGTATGACACCACTGCTACTCCCAATTCTACTACTACTACACACACACACATGCACACCCTGAAACAAACAAGCAAACAAAAACCCCTTAAAATACCGGATGAGAACACAGAACTTCTACAATTTCTGTACCTTGCTGTTGAGAATACAAAATGGTACAGTCACTTTGAAAAAACAGGCAGTTTTTTGTTTTTTGTTTTTTTTGAGACGGAGTCTCTCTCTGCCGCCCAGGCTGGAGGGCAGTGGCGCGATCTCAGCTCACTGCAAGCTCCGCCTCCCAGGTTCACGCCATTTTCCTGCCTCAGCCTCCCGAGTAGCTGGGACTACAGGAACAGGCAGTTTTTAAGTATAGTTAAGCATATACATACCAATGACATAATCTCATTTCTTCTTTACCCCAAGCAAGCAAGAACTTTTGTGCACACAAAAGCTGTATGTGAACATTTAGAGTGGCTTTATTCATAAACACCAAAACCTGGGAACAATCTAATATTCATCACCTGGTGAATATATAAACGAAGTGTGGTACATCTACCTACTGGAACACTACCTGGTACTAAAATGAACTAAACTACTGATAATAGCATGGATGAATCTCAAATGCATTATGCTAAACAAAAGAAGCAAAATTTCAAAAACTCAGAAGATTTTATTTGATTCCCTTTATGTGAAAATTTGGAAAAGACAAACTATGGCCACAAAAATAGATAGTCAATACATAGTCATTACCAGGGACTCATATAGAGACATATTAGCTAAAAATGGTCCCTGAGAGAGAGAATATTTGATGGAAGAAAACTTTTCTGTTTCTTGATTATGGTTGTTGTTAGACAACTGTATATGTGTATCAAAATTCAGAAATCTATAATTTAAAGAGTGAATGTTACAGTGTGTTAGTTTTACCTGAAAACCAACCCTAATATTTAAATAACAAAAATTACACCTCGTCCAACGTCCTCTATTTTATAAAAATAAAAATGAAATAAATAAGTAAAATCTTTCCTCCCCTTTACAACTACATGTCTGTGTGTCTCTGAATTTTATTCATCTATTTCAATTAAAACATTTCATAACCAATTGAAAGTAGAAAGAGATATGAGAATTCAATCATCCTTTATTCAGCTAGACATTAAAGAGATTTGCAAACATAAAACAATGCCATTCTTGACACAAATTTTTGGTTCTGTTAAATATAGTTTTTCATTAGAAATTATTGTTATTCTAAATGAATTAATATTTTTAAATGCTCATTTTTAATGTTTTTTATTTAAACTTTTATTTTTAATTGACAAGTAATTGTATATATTTACAGGGTACAATGTGATGTCTTTATATATGTATACATTGTGGAATGATTTATCAAGCTATGGCAATAACCTACGTTTTTTAAAAAGCTCTTTTGGGATCCTCTGTGTATTTTAAGAGGAAAAAGGGATTCTGATACCAAAAAGTTTGAGAAACATTGCTCAAGGAAGTGAAAGAGCAAGAACTTGGAAAGAAACTGGGATCCTGAATGATCACAAGAGCTGCCCTAGCAGCCTGAACCAATCACATTGAGCTTGTTTTGTGTTACAGAAAAACGTTTTTTTGCTCTTTAGTCTGTGTGTTCTTGGAGGCCTCTGTTACAATGGCCAACTTTACCTTAACTACGCACAATGTATACCAAACACTGCTGCACTCTCACATTTAGTTCTCACGACAATATTGTATGTAGGCATTTTAAACTCATTTTTACAGAAGAGAATGAATCTCAAAGAGAGAGAGTAACTTGCTCAAGGTCGCATAGCCCAAACGTTTTGTATTCAGATCAGTTCCAAAGTCTGTATACTTTTGCCATATATAGGGTTGTGAGTCAGACAGACCTGGGTTCAAATCCTCGTTTAGCTATTTACTCCTCTTAAGATTTGATAGATGTTAAAGATAAATTTGGATATGGCTATTTCACAGTGCTGTGAGAATTTAAGAAATAAAAGGATATACAATTTGGTCCAAAGTAAACACTAAATAAATGCTGACTGTTATTATGCCTCAATGCCTCTCCTCATCTGTATACATAGTAGAAATTTTGCAGTAATTATAAAACTAGATATAAGGTGCTTAGAAGCAATGTATCTGGGATGTTGTTAGCTTTAATTATTATTATTTTACTTGTTATACATGCTTAATTGGGGAAACCGCTTTGATTCCAGTAAGTTCATTCTCAAAATGTGCTTTGCATTCTATCTAAAATTTCTCGTGAAACAGTTCCATTTGTGAACCAGTCACTTGAAAGATAGAATGGCATATATCACTTCTGATATTCATTCTCAGTTGAGTTTGGAGCATATATGATCACAGATGCTATCAAGATACCAAGATTTTGCTTCATTACTTAAGACTAATGGACAAGCTGAAATAGTTTATTTTTCGAAGAGACTGAAGCACATTTAAGGTTTTCATTGTTTACTGTCTGTTCTGTGTTCAAAAATAGAAGGGTATATATCAAGCTTGTCCAGTTCATTCCCTTACATGACATTTTATCATATAAATGAGAAACTGTATGGGATACTTCTGTTTAAGCCCATAACTCATTTTTTAAAAACATGTATTATTTTCATTTAAATACACTGTCTTTCTTGAAAAAAAATTTCCAAAAACTAATGCAGTGAAAATTGTTCTTTTTCCTTTGTTCCTCATCTACATTGTTCCTATTCCATTCTCAATGGGTTTTCTATATATATAAAATATATATAGGGGACATATATGTGTGTGTGTATATATATACACACATATATACATATGTGTGTGTATGTATACATATATACACATATGTGTGTATATACATGTATACACATATGTGTGTGTATATATACACATGTATACATGTATATACACATATATACACGTATATACATGTATACATGTGTATATATACATGTGTGTGTGTGTGTATATATATCTCCCTCTGAATATTTCTTCTTTTTTGAATGCATATAAAAGCACTACAGAATTTGTCAAGAATTTTGTCATTTAACCAAACTGAGTTCTTGGCACACCATTTAGATGAAAAGATGTGTTTGTTCCATGTGGATCCCTAGTATGTCTGCTAAGAGGATTGACAATAACAGACGTCAGAAACATACTCTGAATGTTTACTAGTTTTACTTAATCTGTTTGTCTCTGGCAGTGATTCAGAATGGAGTTAGTCTGGAGCTGTTGTTGAACTTCATTGTTACTGTTCTTGAAGCTCCACTCACTTCCTGCCACGCCATCCCTACTGTGTTCGAAGTAGAAAGCTAAAGTGTTATAAGATGGTGAAGAGGAACGCAGACATGTTTTAGTCCTTGGCATCTCAAGGCAAAATTGGTACTTGAAACCAGATATCAGCCTTTAGATCACATATTCTTTCACCTATACCTTGCTCTAGTCCATTTCATCATCTTTGGTATGTTTTTACAAAATTTTAAAATTTACACACACACACACACACACACACACACACACACACACGCCCATTTAAGCCAAGGGAATACTAGAAGTTATGGATGATCTGTATAAAGGAGATGATCTTTATTGAAAGAGCCTTAAAATTATACTGATTTTTTTTAACGAAGAATAACTTTATTCTAATATTCATTTAACACTGCGTATTGATATTAGTTTATAATAATGGCTGCTGTAGTGTGAACATTTTGTCCATAAGGTCTGCTTTGGACCCTTTATTAGATACTATAGTAATACTGAATATAATGACCAAAGAAATGTGTTTACTTCTCATGGACCAGTTTAATGCGGATGTTCGCACCAGTAAGATGTTTTCCTCCATAGAGTGAGTTAAAGACCCCTTTTCTTTCCATTTTATGACTGTCTCATTTTCTAGACTCTGTGACTAGCAGAATGTTAAAGAGACAGTGGAGAAGGCATCTGGCTCTATGGCTTCATAAAAACTATGGCCTTGAACTGGTTCATAACCACATCTGCTACATTTCAGCAACAAGAAATAGTTGCATGTGATCATACCTAGTTGGAAGAGGACTGAGATATGTAGTCCTTTTCTTTTTCTTTTTTTTTTGAGATAACTATTGTTAATATTTTATTATAAGGCCTCCCATACTTTTCCCTATGGACTAAAATAAATAAATACATATATATATATATATATCCATGCATGTGTATTAGGTAGGGCATAATACTATTCATACTATAATCTGCTTTATTTTTCACTGAATAGCATGTTATGAATTTTTTTATTATTATACTTTAAGTTCTAGGGTACATGTACACAATGTGCAGGTTTGTTACATATGTATACATGTGCCATGTTGGTGTGCTACGCCCATTAACTCGTCATTTACATTGGGTATATCTCCTAATGCTATCCCTCCCCCCTCCCCCCATCCCACAACAGGCCCCGGTGTGTGATGTTCCCCACCCTGTGTCCAAGTGTTTTCATTGTTCAGTTCCCACCTATGAGTGAGAACATGCAGTGTTTGGTTTTCTGTCCTTGCAATAGTTTGCTGAGAATGATGGTTTCCAGCTTCATCCATGTCCCTACAAAGGACATGAACTCATCCTTTTTTATGGCTGCATAGTATTCCATGGTGTATATGTATCACATTTTCTTAATCCAGTCTATCATTGATGGACATTTGGGTTGGTCCCAAGTCTTTGCTATTGTGAAGAGTCCCGCAATAAACATACGTATGCATGTGTCTTTATAGCAGCATGATTTATAATCCTTGGGTATATACCCAGTAATGCGATGGCTGGGTCAAATGGTATTTCTAGTTCTAGATCCTTGAGGAATCGCCACACTGTCTTCCACAATGGTTAAACTAGTTTATGGTCCCACCAACAGTGTAAAAGTGTTCCTATTTCTCCACATCCTCTCCAGCATCCGTTGTTTACTGACTTTTTAATGATCATCATTCTAAATGTTGTGAGATGGTATCTCATTGTGGTTTTGATTTGCATTTCTCTGATGGCCAGTGATGATGAGCATTTTTTCATGTGTCTCTTGGCTGCATGAATGTCTTCTTTTGAGAAGTGTCTATTCATATCGTTTGCCCACTTTTTGATGGGGTTGTTTTTTTCTTGTAAAGTTGATTGAGTTCTTTATAGGTTCTGGATATTAGCCCTTTGTCAGATGAGTAGATTGCAAAATTTTTTGATGGAGTTGTTTGATTTTTTCTTGCAAATTTAAGTTCTTTGTAGATTCTGGATATTAGCCCTTTGTCAGATGGGTATATTGTAAAATTTTTCTCCCATTCTGTAGTTTACCTGTTCACTCTAATGGTAGTTTTTTTTTTGCTGTGCAGAAGTTCTTTCGTTTAATTAGATCCCATTTGTCAACTTTGGCTTTTGTTGCAATTGCTTTTGGTGTTTTAGTCATGAAGTCCTTGCCCATGCCTATGTCCTGAATAGTAATTGCTGAGGTTTTCTTCTAGAGTTTTTATGGTTTTAGGTCTAACATTTAAGTCTTTAATCCATCTTGAATTAATTTTTGTATCAGGTGTAAGGAAGGGATCCAGTTTCAGCTTTCTACATATGGCTAGCCAATTTTCCCAGCACCATTTATTTAATAGGAAATCCTTTCCCATTTCTTGTTTTTATTAGATGGTTGTAGATGTTCAGGATACAAAATCAATGTGCCAAAATCACAAGTGTTCCTATACACCAATAATAGACAGAGAGCCAAATCATGAGTGAACTCCCATTCACAATTGCTTCAAAGAGAATAAAATACCTAGGAATCCAACTTACAAGGGATGTGAAGGACCTCTTCAAGGAGAACTGCAAACCACTGCTCAACGAAATAAAAGAGTACACAAACAAATGGAAGAACAATCCATACTCGTGGATAGGAAGACTCAATATCGTGAAAATGGCCATACTGCCCAAGGTAATTTATAGATTCAATGCCATCCCCATCAAGCTACCAATGACTTTCTTCACAGAATTGGAAAAAACTACTTTAAAGTTCATATGGAACCAAAAAGGAGCCCACATTGCCAAGACAATCCTAAACCAAAAGAACAAAGCTGGAGGCATCACACTACCTGACTTCAAACTATACTACAAGGCTACAGTAACTAAAACAGCATGGTACTGGTACCAAAATGGAGATAATAGACCAATGGAACAGAAAAGAGCCCTCAGTGATATGTAGTCCTTTTCTAGGCAACTACTTCCTACCATTAACTCCTCCCCAAAGAAAGGGAACCATTGATAAATAGCTATTCATCTCTGCACAAACTCCATTTAAGGTAGTTTATTACTTTTGGTGGTGTTTCATTATGTGGCCCTGAAATTTAATATATTGGCAGGTTTTGTGAAAATTTTATTTTAATTCACTGAAGTGGCAAAATAACCACCACACTTTGTTGTGTGCCATTTTGCGGTAGAACATTTGTGTGTGAATTCTCATTGCAATGCAGAGTATTTCTTGAGTGAGAATCAGGTCTGTGTTCACCTCTAGCCTCTGTAACTCTCTAGTTGTGAGGCCTTAGGGAATCACTTAATTTCTCTGAGCCTGTCTTTCCTCATCCAGAAATCAAGGAGGTTAGATAACGGGTTATGATCCCCAAAGGACCTTTCAATGTTAAAATTATATGATATTTGAGTTATATAAATTATAAAATTTGTAGTGACATTTTGTTTTATTTATTTGTTGCTTTAATTATTGTGGTTAAGAAATATGTTATCATTTTGAGTCAACAGTCTTCACTAAAAGAGTAAAAATTTGCTATTTGTATTTATTCAGGCCTAGTTAAATTTAATAGCAACATGAAATAAATGATTACCTGTTTTAGATATAATTTCATAATAAGGCCTCTGAAGGTCATTTGAAATACTGCACTAATTAATGTTTTATTTCCAGCCTTCCTTAATTATTCTAGCCAGATGGTCCTTTATTTATGTTATTGCTAGAGGTTTCCAGCTGAGGTTGTTTGGTTGTTGAAGAAAAATATGTGATGGCACCATAAGATAACTGTAATTGAATTGTTAGGTATGTTAGAGCATTTGAGCCTTCTGTCCTTGTTCTATCTGCATCTGGGAAATAAGTTTGTTAACAAAGCACTTTGACACCTCATCTGATGCTTAAGTGAGATTCTGAACTGTCTAGATGGAATTCAGATGGGAAAATGACTGTGCATTTTATTGTAAAAGGCACTTTGCAAATATCTCTCTGTGCAAAATTCATTTTGTGAATGAAAAGAAGAAAACCTTTAAAATAAGTACACTTTTAAGGACATGATCTGTTTTCCCAGTGTCCTAATAACTTCAGAAATAAGCTGTTGCATTAAGGTCAACTTTAAAATTTGCGCAGATTAACCACCGTTTAGGAAGCATCTAAGTGGAGTTTTTATGGCATGTAACTTCAAAAGTCTAAATGAATTATCAGTTGAATAGATAGTCCAATAAAAGAAACAGACTTAAAGTGGAAGATAAAAGTGATAAAGTGACAGTAAATTAGAGAATAGAACTAAAAGCTCTATTGTTATAAAGAACAACAATAGACCTGAATTATCTATGTTTCTTTACAAAGTATCTTTTCTCATTTCTGTTCTTATGAGTTTTACAATTACTAAATAAATAGTATTGGATCTGGAAGCTTCTATCAGCCAAGTTAGGTAGAAAGCCTTATTAACATGGCCACTGGCAACTTAACACTGGGCAATTTTCTTCCACGCAAACGTGATTTCATTATTGTAGTACTTAAGCTGTGCACATGCAGGATAAATCAGTTCAATGACCTTCTTCCCAATATGTTCAAAGATGTCGAAATCTCAGTGTATGCAGAGCTGACACGATTGGACATGATTGCTCAACATGTTGGTAATTCAGATGCTGTTTGTTCAAATCATGGAGGCATTGTTTATCTTGTATTGTTTATCATGATTTAAATATAAATAAAATTTTATTGGTCAGAAGACTTTCATAAGTCAAATTGCTGGTTGAGTATAAGGCACTAATATAATTATTAATGATTATGGAGGTATCAAATCTGGATGATAATTTGATACCTAATGAAATGGTAAAGCAAAACAAACAAGTAACTTCCAATGAAATGCACACACATGCACACAGATACGTTTGTTTGAATAGAAAAACTGATCATATCGATTTTAAAAGATTTTCAAAAGAAACTGGAGAGGAAGGGGATTGGATTTGTTGTTTTGTCTTCTTTTTTTATTTCTTCTATCACTTTGCTTTCTTTTGCCAATAAAAATTAAATGGTATACTTAAGTCAACAATTTTAGAAGCACTGACTTCTGCTAAATAAGAGAAAGAGCTTATAGAATGTTGTGTTGTTCATTTTTTGTGTTTTTTATGTTTTATTTTTTCCTTATTGACTTGTCCCAAAGGCATTTCTGTGTTTTGGTTCATTGATTATTCCCACTTGAATAATTTCTCTCTGCAGGAGGGTTTTTGTACCAATCACTAAAGTAAGTCTCCTAATTTATAACTCTGAATATATTTTAATTTGCCCCTTGTGGAATATGTGCTGCTAAGAATATCTACACGTGCTTCAATACATATACTTAGTTCTAGGCAGAATGAGAGTCAGATTGAATGTTCTGCTGACTTGCTTTGGAAACACACACAACTACAAGCCCTATTCAGCTACTGGCCACCACTTAATTTATAAGGGGTGATCAGTGTTCCTAGACTTTGCATGAATTAAAAGACAGTGTATGTTTGAAAATGTGATCCAGTCTTTTTATTCATGCTACTAGACGGTGAATGAGAGAAGAGGAAAAGGGCTGAATAACTACCTATTGGGTACGATGCTCACTACCTGGGTGACGGGATCATTTGTACCCTAAACTTCAGCGTCCCGAATTAGCCTATGTAACAAAAACTTGCACATATGCCCCTTAAATCTAAAATAAAAGTTGAAATTATTTTAAAAATAAATAAATACTAATATCAAAAAGAGGAAATTAGTCATTAATACTGTTGGGTTTCACTTGTAACTGACAAGTCATTTCCTTTTACTGCTTTCAAGATTTTCTCCTTTTCTTTCTTTGACTTTCAGCAATTTAATCATGATGTGTCTATATGTGGATCTCTATGCATTTATCCTACTTCATGTTTGTTTAGCTTCCTGGATGTGTAGATTAACGTTTTTCAATAAATTTGGAAATTTAAAGAAAATAAAAATGTGAGCAAGGCATTCGTGACACTAATACAACTTATGAGAAATTAGAGAGGGCGATCTTTACATAAGCATCTTGCTAGAAGTTATTAAATGTGTTTCTATTGGGATTAATAAGAAGATGCAATGGCATGTTTGGTTAGTTTGCTTTAATTATGTATTTTGAAGTTGGCTTTTTGTTTACCGATGATTGGTTAGTGATGAATTTATCATCCTCCTATATGGCAACAGTAAATAAATATGATATGGAGAATTTGTAATCGGCCAACGAAAAGATACTTGTAGAAAATATATGTTAGAATGAACTGTTTAGTTAACTACTATTATGATCATGAAAACAACTGTAGTTTCCTTGTTTAAAGGATTTATAAAATAGGTTATAAGAATTGTTCTAGGCCGGGCGCGGTCACTCACGCCTGTAATCCCAGCACTTTGGGAGGCCGAGGCGGGCGGATCACGAGGTCAGGAGATCGAGACCATCCTGGCTAACACGGTAAAACCCCGTTCTCTACTAAAAATACAAAAAATTAGCTGGGCGTGGTGGCGGGCGCCTGTAGTCCCAGCTACTCCGAGGCTGAGGCAGGAGAATGGCGTGAACCCGGGAGGCGGAGCTTGCAGTGAGCTGAGATCGCGCCACTGCACTCCAGCCTGGGCGACAAAGCGAGACTCCATCTCAAAAAAAAAAAAAAAAAAAAAAGAATTGTTCTATACATCAAATGACCATTTTGTTCACAAATTTGTTATGGATTGTAGTAAATTTATGCTGCAAAGTAGAATCCTAAATAATTGTTAGTAAAGATTTATGCAGTTTTAATTTTGTATATAATTTTTCCTATTTTTCATAGCTGTAAAGGGGATTGTTAGCATTTCTCTATCCAAATATACCTGCCAGAAATCAGGTTTTTTGTCCCCATTAGACTGACATAGTCTAAGGAAAGTTAGAAGTTTTTCTATTTTGTATTTTTCTCATTATATTTGAGATGACAAAATCATTCATCATTCTCAATTACTAGAAAGTAATTCACTGAATTCCATGTGAGTTAAAAGCCAGATACCTATAAATTCTTGCACTGACCAATAATAAGAAGTTCTGATGCACATTTTATCCCTAACATATTAATAACATACCTATTTTCTATTGAATTATTACTGAGATATACCAAACCAGTGTGAACATTAGCAGATGGCTTAAAGAATTGAGAACATATTTATGATAACTAGAAGAAATGGACATGTTAATAACCTTTACTATTAATTGATAAGAAAATGTCATTGATCTTTTTTGAGGGCAGCACCTTAAAGAAGCAGTATATATTTGAAGTCTCATATATTGTAAAAGCATCAGAATGAGCGCATACCATTCTGCATACATTTTACTTTTAAGAGAACATTATATATTATTAATCCTAAAAGCCATTAGACAAGAGAACATTTGCTATTTATTTAAATTTTACTTGGATAAAAATAATTTTTCTGAGGTTATCTTATTTTTTAACTAAATATTTGTCATTTATTATACATGAATTATTAAGAGATTTATAATGCATGTAGATTTTCCCTCAATTTAGTAAAAAGGAAAGTTTATTACTAATTTATAGATTGTCAGTTATGTAGTTTCTAGTTAAAAACTAGAACTGAAGATTTTGATTTACTTTTTAAATAATAGTTTTTATTTGTCATTGCATAAAATAATTACAACACTAAAACTGTAAACTAAATCAATAGGTAATCTAATAAATGTAAGCAACTGAAAAGACACATTTGGCTGATAAGTAAAACCCTTCAGATTTATGACATTAAATGTAAAAGGCTTTCACATGCTTTTATTTTTAAGCTCTGATGTGTCACTTTTCAAAAGTGTTATATTGGCTGTTTACAAATAGCTTTTATATATGTAGCTGTGCACATGTAAGTATTCATCTGAAATTATCATGTACATTTATTTTGGTCATGAGTGCCTCCTCGTGGCTTTCAGTATGAAATCCATACTCATTAGCATCTAATACAAGGCACTAAATGATGTGATCACAGGAATCTCCCTAGGCCTATCTTTCAGTGTGACTTCTTGCCCCAGATTTTCTCTTCACCCCAACTGCCTTTGCCCTGAACCCACCATGATTTTTGTTTTCTAGATCTGTTTGCAAACTTTGCCTTTCTGTTTGGAATGTTTGCTAAGTCCTCTGTTACCAAAAACTGGCCCCTATTTTCAAACAACCATAACAATATTCTTCCGATGGACCTTTAGCACTCTGGTTATCATTGTTTTCTGGAAGGTCTTCCAATGCATGTTAACCCTCAGTCCAGGCTAAGTATTTTCTCTGTGTTCTCTAGCAGCCTGTGTTTACCTCTGTGATGCGACTGGTCATGCTGTTAGGGAATTTCCTGTTTGTTCATTTCTCTCCCCAACACTCTAAGCTCCTTGTTTGCAAATACTGTGTTTTATTTATCTTTTTATCTCTAAAACAATCCTGCATAGTGCCCTGGCTCATAGCAGACACAAAATAAATGTTTGTTTCATTAGTGGTTGTCAAACAAAATCACTCATGAGGTTCACCTACAAATGAAATCTTAAATGTGCCTGTGATCACATCCTTTTTTGTGTGTAACTTCTGGAATTAACAATGTACCATGAATACTGATATTAAATATGATTATCTCAGGTATCTCCTGTGAGAATGTGAAATAACCCACCATATTTGTCTCTAAAACTGTATTTTATCCTCAGAACTAAATACAATATATGCAGTCTGAAATATATATTGAAATATATACAGTCTGAAAATATTCATTACTGACGTTTTCTCAAAACAGGAAGTGTTTTCCAGTTATTTGTTTGAGAGACTGGCATTGCTGTTGTAGACAGAATGAAAATCTGTGAATTTCCTTTTTTTTTTTGAGATGGAGTCTGGCTCTGTCACCCAGACTGGAGTGTAATGGCGCGATCTCGGCTCACTGCAACCTCTGCCTCCCAGGGTCAAGTGATTCTCCTGCCTCAGCCTCCCAAGTAGCTGGGATTATAGGCACCGGCCACCACACCCGGCTCTTTTTTTATTTTTAATAGAGACGGTGTTTCACCATGTTGGCCAGGCTGGTCTCCAACTCCTGATCTCGGGTGATCCACCCGCCTCAGCCTCCCAAAGTGCTGGGATTACAGACATGAGAGACTATCATTCCCATCATTCTTCTTTTCTCATTGACTAATTTAAAATGTTACCTCGGAAACTGATTGTTTAACTGTTAATGGTTGCATTTTACATTTTTTGAGTAAAAATTTTAATTCCTTTAGGAGACTGTGTTTTACATAGCCCCTTAACTGTACATGTTGTTGGTGTTCATGTTTAGATGAGTAATGAAAATTATTGATGGAAATAGAGTCATTTTTATTATTGCTGCAGACCAGATGTGATGGATTTGAGATGACCACAGATTATTTGACATTACTCTCAAAGAAAGGTGAGATTTATGTCCCCTACCCTTGAATCCTAAAGGACTCTAAGAAGGCTTTGTCCAGTCGTGTACAGTAGAAGTGATGCTGTGCCAGTTTCTTAGCCGAGACCTTGAGAGATTGACAATTTCCACTTATTGTCTCTTAGAGCTCTTGCTCTTAGAATGTTTGTTCTGGGTAAGCCAGCTACCATGTATTTAAGTCTGTCTTCCCTGAGTGAGGGGGAATGAAAGAGGGAAAAGAGAAGGGACAGAGAAAGATGGAGAGAGACCAAGGACACCAGGATACCAGATAAATGAATGAAGAATGTGAATCCATCTTGGGAGTGGATTTTCCAGTCCTCATTTCTCCAGCTGCCATGACATGAGTCAAAGATGAACCACCTATCCAAGTTCTTCCAAGATTCCTGACTCACAGTTGTGATTTAACTATGGGTATGGTTTGTTAAGCAATTGATAACCAGAAAAAAAGGGCAATCACTTTATACAAATACGGAAGTTTCACAAAGTTTAGTCTCTAATTTATGAAGAGTACATATAAAGAGTGGATTGTGAATTATATCTTGAGCATCCTTGGTAATAGGCATATGTTGCCAAAATTTCTTTTCATATTCCTTATTAATTAATTATTCAAGTTATTTTTTGTTCATAGATTGATATGAAAATGTTTGAAGGACCCTAAGGAATAAAATTTTAGTAAATAAAGTAGAATTCAAGATGATCATTTCATTCTGTGATAACTACTTCTTCTGAATTTTGTAAACAGTTTTTTTGATATGCGTGTTGATTTTTTAGGCTTACTTTTACCTTTTGGGCAAGCCCAGCTCACTTAGGTGACAGCAAGAACAACAAGCCACGACAAAGAGCTAGTAATCCAAATCAGTTTAAGTTTTTCCATATATTAATGAATAAAACTTAAAAAAATTAATTCAAATGTGACTTAATGAAAGTTCTGTTTATTTATCCTACCAATGATCATGTCAGTAGGAGAAGCAAGAATACTTTGAGCTGTTAGGGTCAATATATTTTCTTTAATTTAATTTATAACTAAGATCTTTGCCCTGTGATTTTGTCCTTTGTCTACTGCAAAAATTTCCTCCCCAAACTCCTACTTGCACCATGCACTAAATAGGAAAATAAGCATGACCATATGTGCTGCTGCCCTTAAATACTCTTTATTTGCACATAAGTTTTCTCTTTATTATGTTATTAACATATATCAGGATCCCCATGACCAGGACAACTGAAATTAGCACCTCTGCTCTTTGATATTAGCCAGGCCTTCTGCTATACTTAATTGATCTCCAACAGTATTATTGGCTCGTTTCACTCTTGTGCTTCCATGAATGTAAACCAGTGATTCTGAATTATGTGCCATTATAACAAATACTTTGCAATGTCATGTTTATTAGCATGAAATGAAACTCACCACCAGCATGACTTTTTTATATATATAGCTCCTCAAATTACTTCTTTTCATTCAATGTTGTTTTGATATAATATTAAAGAGAAAAAAATTACTTCCTGGATGAAGCCAGTATCTTTATAGAGTTTGCACATTCTCCCCATATCTGTATGGGTATGTATTGGCTACTCCAGTTTATTCCCACGTCCAAAAGATGTTCATGTTAGGTTCATTGGCCTGTCTAAATGGTCCCAATCTGAGTAAGTATGGGTGTGTGTGTGAGTGTCCCCTGCGAAGGGATAGCATCCTGTCCAGGGTGGGTACCTGCGTTGCTGTCCTGAGCTGGATAGGCTCTGGCCACCCACCACCCTGAACTTGAATAAGTTGGTTGGAATATGAATGAATGAATGAATGAATGAATGCATGCATGAATGAATGAATGAATAAAAATTATTGTAAAATAAAATTTCATAAAGTTTACTATAGTCATGCAAGTGTATGGCAGTACATGATGTGGTAGGAGAGTGTTCACTGACCCCCCAACTTGTGATCGTTTGTTTTTGAACTGAGTGGTGGTGGGAGGTTCTCCTTATAATTTTCACTTCACAAACATTTATTCCCTGATATATTCCGCCACCACTATGATTACTGTCACTCACTGACTCACGAAAAATTGGGTAAATCATTATCTTACTTGCTTTAATTACTCCTTCTTAAATATATATATAGCTCACATTTGTTTCAATGTTTAATATTAGAAGTGTTTGAGGTCTTTAGTTAGAATTGATGATGTTATGTAATTAGAAATATACCACAGGAACTTAACTCTTGTTTATATCAATTAGCCTACAGTAAGGTTGGTTTCATTATACATCATTTTGCTTAAACTCAGTTTCTAAGAACCTATCAATAATGTTAGGTGAGGACTTAATATACATGATTTAAAAAAAAAAAAAACAGTAAAGTGCCCTAATGTAAAAGATACATAAAATGAAGGTAATTTATAATAAATCAATATATGTTTAATAGCTAAATGCTTATATGGCTGTGCTATAGACATAATGATGTAGTTAGATGCTTTCATCTATTCATAGAATTAGCAGAAATATGATGGCTACAGATGCTGACAAATGAATGCTTGTTGTTTTGATGACTCATCCACCACGGGCAGCATTGCAGTACAGTGACATTTTTTGAAAGGATAAATGACTCATGATAAATTTAGAAACAAAGTGAAGGGAAGTCTTCTTCTCTTAAAATGCACATGGCAGTTGCATTCTTCAAAAATTCACTGTTAATAACTGTGCAAAATGTACTTAGTGTTTACATAAAAATATCGTTAGGGATTGGATTTAGATAATTATGAATGGGTGAGTACTTGGTTAGACATTTGAATGTCATGCAGGAGTCAAGACAGTTCACGGTGGGGGAAGTATCTTGAGCATTGCAGGATCTTTAGAATTCCCAGCCCATTAAATGCCAGACCAGCTGTTTCCCTATTCATTGTCATAACGCCCTCACTGACACACACACACAAGAAATTTCCATAACATCCCTTTGGGATGTCACTTTCACCAATTAAAAATCTTTGCTTTGAACACTCTCGCTTTTCTTTTTTATCTTTTCTGTTTCTACCCCGGTATCTTGCTGACAGTACATGTTTCCTGAATTCTCTGGATTAATACATAAAATGTATCCTAACTAAACATACCACAAAATGTTACCAAACTGGTGTAATAACATAATCGTAACTCTTTCTTTATGAACTGTCTTACCAAATATATTCTATATACATAAATCTTGACATACAAATGTTAAACTATACCCTATTTTTAATTTTATACCTTTCAACTAATGTTACTCCTCATATTTTATAATTCTCAATTTATACTCTTAGTAATTTTTTTTCCTTTTCTATCTATATATGAGTCTACTCATTTGTAATCATACAAAGTCCCTTAAGGGAAAGAGCAGATTTTTGTCTTTAGGGATCTCTTACCCAAAATAGGTAGATATATGTATATGGTATTTGTTATATTTGTTGAATGAATGAGAAACAGACTATTCTCTTAGTATCCTTCTTCTATGGATAATTATGAGTCTTGGAAGTTTCAGCCTTTTTTAATGGTAGGAATAATTTGATAAACTTTTAAGCAATTTGTTTCAAATTAGCAGCATTCTCCACTGAAGGAGGGAGAGTACCAGGGGGTATAATATCCTCCCTGTGTGCTCAGGAGGATATCAGGTCAGGCATCAGCTTGGAGTTTTGTAAAGCACACTAGTGAGATAAGGGTATTTATTCCCTCTGCCTCTTCCCTGCAGGGTTGCCTCAAGCTGGCTGTATCCTTTGCTGTAAGGTCAGAGTCTTTCTCAAGGTAGCCATCTGTATCAGTCCATTCTCATACTGCTAATAAAGACATACTCAAGACTGGGTAATTTATAAAGGAACAGGTTTAATTGACACACAGTTCAGCATGGCTGTGGAGGCCTCAGGAAACTTACGATCATGGCAGAAGGGGAAGAAAACACATTCTTCTTCATATGGCAGCAGCAAGGAGAAGTATGAGAGCTGAGCCATGGGGGAAGCCGCTTATAAAATCATAAGCTCTCATGAGAATGTACTCACTGTCGAGAATAACATAGGGGAAACTGCCCCATGATTTAATTACCTCCTTCTGCGTGTCTTCCACCACACATGGGAATTATGGGAACTGCAATTTAAGATGAGATTTGGGTGGGGACACAGCCAGAACATATCACCATCTCTACACAATTTTCTCCCCTAGCTTCTAATAACCTCTCCCTCCTTTTTTTTTTTTTGGCTTGTGAAGGGTCCTACACAATCCAATATAGTTTCCCTGCACTCTGCCCACACCTTTGTAAATAATCCTTTTGTGGACCTTCCTCAAATTATCCTAATTTGAATGTGTCATCTCTTTCCTCTTAGGCACTGACTGATATAACCCCCAAGCACAGTTAATTCTCTGCTTGGTGTTCCCATGATATTGTGCATATAGCTCCTTTATTCATTTGTTTATTACATAATTCAACATATATTTATTGTGCATCCACTAAGTGCCAGGCAGTCTCCTGGGCCCACATGGAAAATATATCCACATAAGTTATGCCAGCATTAGTTAGGCAGTTATATGCTATTGAGATAGGCAATTATTTAATGTAATGAGTCCTACACATACAGAAGTTTATAGTGCTATGGAACTTTATTAAAAAAAAAAAAAAAAGGTTCCTAACTTACGCATAATCATTGGAGACATTGTCTCAAAGAATGTGAAATCTAAGCTGAGACCAGAAAGGTGAGTAAGAATTAGACCTGCAGAGAGGGCTGACGGTGAGAAGGCAGTGTTCCAGCTCAAGAAAAACATACTTATAAAACCAAAACAGGAAGACATGGCATATTTGAGTAATGGAAAGTAGCAGATGACTTGTTTATGATGAGTGAGGGTGTTTCAAGAGATCAGTCTGGAGAATATGGGTCAGATTATAAAGGACATTATAAACTGTGCTAAGAAGTTTACCTTTATTCTAATGAGGATCCCCTGAAGCAAGAAGCATGAAATGAACAGGTTGTAATTTTGGAAACGTTGTTCTGATTAGTTGTAGAACGTGGGTAAGAGGAGAATAAGAATGGAGGGAGGGAGACTGGATGTATGGCCATGATAGGGGATTGAACCAATGTATATTCACCTGGTGGGGAAGAATAAGACTGATCAGATTTCAGAGAGATTTTATAGGTAGCACCTACAAGACAGGGTAATATACTGGTATTTGGGGCTCTGAATCCCTCATCCTACAGACAGTGGGAGATTTCAAGGCTAAACCTCCGAGTTTATGACCAGGCAACCAGTTGGCTGGTAGTGATCGTCAACAAAATAGAGAGGGTGAACTGTGAGCAAGTTTTGGAGGAGAAACCATGAAGGCAGCAATAGATAGAAATCTAAGTGGAGATGTCTGCTAATTATATAGATAAGTGGGCTTGAGTTTTATGAGAGAGATGAGGATTGGTAGTATGGTTTTAGAAGTCATCAACATAAGCTGACCATTAAAGCAAAGGAGATAAGATGAAGCAGTGGGGGCGGTAAGTCAGACTATAGTGTATCACATTCTAAGGCAAGGATATTTTAAGAATGCTTCAGGATGACACATAAGTAAGGACTGAGAAGGGCTCAAAGAAAGAAATGAACAAGGTGACAAAGAAACTTTAACTGAGACAGTTTCCATGGTGAAGTGGGGAAGAAAGCCTAGATTAGAGAAGTAAGAGATGAGAAAGTAGAGTGAGTATAAATAACTCTTTCAAGTATTTTTCTCCATGAAAGAAGAGAAAAGGTTGTAGTTTTGGTAAATATGGTGGTGGCTCAGGGGCATGGATTGCATGCATGCATGTGTTTACATATGTAAGTACACATATGAATAATAGAATTATATGTATGTTAATGGGGGTGTCTTAAAGTGGTTTAAATGCTGATGGAAACAGGCAGTAGGGAATGGATTAAAGGTATAGGGAAATGAGAATAATCATTAGATTTAGATTTATAGGAAGGTAGGATATGAGCAATATCATTATTATTAATGTATATTGTTCTTTCTTACTAGCTTGATCCCTAAAAAGGCAAAGACTATGTATTTCTTTGTATCCTCAGCATCCAAGACATTACCTAGGGAATACTGGGATCTTCCATATTTTAGTTTTAGGAAAAAGGAATAATAGCTTGCTAAAATAGTTAATTTACCTCAGAACTCTTCCAAGATCCTCAACCAACATTTGCATTATATCCTGCCTTCAAAAACTATCAAACATATGTTCTTTAGGTATTTTATCCATAGAAATGTTTTTTAAATGATCCCTTTTGGACATTAAATAACAGTTTTAATAATTTTGAATTAGTACTAAGTGCCATTTAAGTGCTCTCCTGATATATACTAAATGAAAACAGAAAATGATAAATGGGAGAGATGAGTTAGATCAATATGGTTAAACTTAATAAAATTCAAACTAAAGAATCTACATTATTTCTATGGTGATATCACTATGATATGTGATAATAACTCCCTCAATGTATAAGTTCCAGTCATAAGATGATTATGTGCAGAAAGTTTTTGCTTTTGTGACCCTATATCTCACCTGTTCTTTTTTATTGGTTGATTATATTTCAAGAGACTCCAATCTGTTTACATTAGATTAGACTATATACCAACCACATGGTTTTCTGTCATACTAAAATGTCAAACGTAAGATCAGAAGTAATCTAGATTCTGTAATAAAAGTCATGACATATGCTGTAGAGTTTGGCTGTGACTCAATTAACATTAAATTTTATCTAATTATGCTGGTGGTAGTCAGATGTGTACTCTTTGACCAGTCACCTGTAGCCAATTTGTCATACTTTATTTCTATAACTTATTGAATATTTTTTAAAAGATATTTTATCTTTTGAGAATTTTTGGTAGAATGCTTAGTTGGCAGTAACATCTGATTCATGAATTTATATGATAACTCTCATAATAGAATTTCAAAATACATTTTAAAAATTACTTTTTAATGATAGAAGATAAATTTCACCTATCTGATCATTCCAAAGGCAGCATTATTAATTTGATGGCAAATTGACTTTCATATATTATAAAAAATGATGCTCCAAATAGAAAAGTTTTACTTAAAATCATAATAATTTTGCCATTGATCTTATACAAACTTCAAAATTCATATGTTCAAAGTATTTAAGGGAAAAAGGAAATAGTTGATATATCCTTGACATCTGCTACTAAAAATTAGATTACTTTATATTAGCATCTAAAGTAAATAATGTTAAACATGAAAACTATCAAGTAAAGAAATATCTACTGTTATCTCTTCTGAAGAGTTATTCAAATTTTAATTGTAATGTAAATTAAAATTTAGTGTAATTTTAAAATCTGATTGTCTCTTTGTAACTGGTTAGTATATGCCAAGGCCTGTGTTAAGTACTCAATATACATTGTATTATTTAATTTATGCAATACTATGAATTATTATTATTTCCACTTATCCAGTGAGTAAACTGAGGTTCAAAGAACTTAGATAACTTGATATGCTCACAGGCTAGTAACTAGGCAAAACACGATTCAAATCTGGTTTTCTCTAACTTGAAAGCCCATGCACTAAACCCTTACTATGTATATTATAATCTAAGCCATTTGCAACTTTTTTACTATACTTTAAGTGTAATATTTGTGCATACATAATCAAATAGGCTATATCTGTTTATATATTTTAAATTCCTTAAAAGAATATGTGGTACCTGTTATTATGCCTAGAACAGCTATAGGAATTATGATTTACAAGCATATATAATATGCTATCTACCTTTCATTCTACTTGGAAAAGGATGACATATATGAATAAAATAGTGAGTGATATAATTCAAATTGTATGATATACTTTATCATATAATAGTATAATATACAAAAAGTGTGTGTTAGAGGCCGCAAATCCTATAGGAGTTTTGTTAAAAATGAGTTCAATGTAGGCATATGTCATCAAGTAGAGCTTCTTGGGGGAGATGAGGACTAAACATGGATAGATGCCAAATAATCACATTGGCTTATGTACACACAAACTGGACCTGCTGAGATCCATCTGCTTTAGGAGTAAGGTTCCTCTAAAGCTGAATAGCTCCATGAGTTTTCTGGTTCTGAAAATACCACAGTGTTATTTTCAGGCACAGTGGCCTCTGTGAATCTGTATGCCCTATGATTGCTTTATATTTCTCTGATGTAGCCAAAGAAGTTTACTTGGAATTCTAGCACCTGCCTTGGCTCACTGGCAAATCCCACTGTTTGACCCATACCATTTTCCCACAGCTCCCACTTTCCCTGAGTTTCATCCTGGGTGGTCTGTCCCACCATGCTCTCGCCTAAATCCAGTCTTCCTACAATAGCATCCTTCCCTGATTCCTGTTCTCATTGAGACTACCTTCCTGGTCCCTTTGCCAGTGTTCTCCACTGAAGAGATGTTCCACACAGCTTCTGTGGCTGGCTTTTCCAGAACTTACTAACTCCCTGTACCAATCTGTAGGAAGCCTCACAGTCAGTATTATGCTGTGTTCTCCATGGCTGAGTCAGATATTCAGAACTTGTGTTTTAAAAGCAGTAACAGCTTCACCATAGCAAAAGCATAGCAAAGAAAGGCAGTAAATCGTGACACCATTATGAATCCCAAATGTATTCTTTCTTGCTGTGCTATTAGATATGAGCAATAATAGTTTATGAGGATATATGTAGGCTTTTGATAATTTCTATTTTTAATTTGCTATGAATAATATATATGTGAAAAGAAAATATTTGTGTTCAAGATAATGAGTCAGTATTTTGCTTATTAAATATATGTCATCACTGTGTATAGATAAGCATACCACTTTGAAACAATTGAATGTTTTGCAATAAAATAAAATTCAGATATAAAATAGTTATACATTTTTCAAGTTAGTCTATTTTTATCAAGGTTTATAATCACTTTCCAGTACACGAAAATTATCATATGAATACTTTAATAGAAGACTCTGCTCTTTTCACATTTTAAAGTTTAATTTTTAGATATAGAAAAACTTCAGTATTTTTTTTCTTATTTTCACTCCTAGAATTAGAATCCAAATCATTTGTAGGTATTTCTTTTAATGCTTACTTTTAAATTTACCTAACTGTAATTTTATCCAGCGGTGAAAATCTACAGGATCAGGGTCACCTTGCCCTATGTCAAGCTATTCCACTTCTTAACTGTTTCTGTACTTAAAAATCTATCATTTGATATTAAATTCTGAGTTTGTGTTTATTTAATTTTAAAGCCACAGATAAAATGGTTCAACATAGGAACATTATCCTAGAAATGTTGTTACTACCTGGTCATTTGGCCACTGAAACTGAAGACCAGATGGGAAAACATCTAACGGTTTCTCATTAATCCAGAGAATGTAGTTCAATAGAAGAGGCAATATGTTTGCTGTTGTGGCCAGCATTAAAATAAAAGTAATCAAGAAGGTAAAGACTACTGATGTAGGTTGGGAGACAGGAGTTGAGGAGAGGACTTTAGGCACTATTTTTAATAGAAATATATAACAGAGTCATTGATTATTAAACTATGAAGATATTTAAAGATTACTAGTACAAAGATCACTCCTCACTTTCCTAGAAAAAACTAAGGCAAAAAGAAAGTAAGTGACTTAACCCTATATAGTCCAAAAAATTAATAATTAGCCAAGACTAGGATGTCATCTCATGACTTTCAGCCAGTACTCTTTTGGCCTTTGAAAGAATGCAAACCTACGTAAGTATTTATATGCACCAATATTTGGGAAAAATATGTAAGGAGGAAGAGGAGAGGGAGGAAGAGGCAGATGACGAGGAGGAGGAAGAAGAAATCCATGAAAAAGCTACTGAGAATCAGTGAAAACTTCTAATAAAAAATGGACACCAATTTAAATCTATTGCTATCTGGAAATTTTCTTTCTTCACCGCATATATTTAAGAATTACTAAATAGGCCGGGCGCGGTGACTCAAGCCTGTAATCCCAGCACTTTGGGAGGCCGAGACGGGCGGATCACGAGGTCAGGAGATCGAGACCATCCTGGCTAACACAATGAAACCCCGTCTCTACTAAAAATACAAAAAAAAAAAAAAAATTAGCCGGGCGAGGTGGCGGGCGCCTGTAGTCCCAGCTACTCGGGAGGCTGAGGCAGGAGAATGGCGTAAACCCGGGAGGCGGAGCTTGCAGTGAGCCGAGATAGCGCCACTGCACTCCAGCCTGGGCGACAGAGCGAGACTCCGTCTCAAAAAAAAAAAAAAAAAGAATTACTAAATAAATGTTAGAAATCAAACAAAAACACAACTCGTGACCGCCCTTAAGTCATAGTTTGACCACTGTTGCTCATCCAGAGCAACCTGTACAGAGTCATACCTAGAAAGATTCAACCGAATAAGGCAGACTTTGGACCAAAGCAGCCCCACCCTGTGACTAGGACTCGATTTCAATAAGTTGTGCTTCCTGTATATTTTTGTTCAGAAAGTGGTACCTGGTCCTTACTGTCAGACTCATTAAATCTTAAGGATTCTTAAATGGGTTGTAACTTTGAGGCATCTTCTGTTTTGCAGTTTTGGTTTTGTTTATTTCCTTAGGTTTCGGGGTGAAAAGTTGGTGACAATAACATTGGTATGGTAATTTGATTGTGATAAATATAAATAAAGTTAAATGTTCTAAGACATAGTGAAATTCAGAGGACACCTATAAGAAAGTGGAAAGATAGCTGTAAAAAGTTGCGCTCACAAAAATATGGATTCTTAAGCCTCATCTTCAGAAATTCTGATGTAGGAATATACAATTTTAAAAGAAA
Organism: Macaca fascicularis; assembly: GCF_037993035.2. NCBI lineage: Eukaryota > Metazoa > Chordata > Mammalia > Primates > Cercopithecidae > Macaca > Macaca fascicularis. Next base: position 124,674,857 of record NC_088383.1, read on the forward strand.
CTTCCAGAGTATTTTAAAGGTCATCCAAGGTTTGAAAAACACTGACTTATACTGTCTAAATATCAGCTATTATGAATAACTGATAAAGTTTATATTCAATTCATTGTATATCATGTTTTGAGTAGTTTGTTGTTGCTTTTATGTGTTTGTTTATGCTTTTACTCTGTGTTTGGATTATTCATAGCTTCCTTGACTCCCATTACCCTAGTTTATTGAGAGTTGGCTCGGTTGCTTTGGAAAGCTATATTTCTGCAATTCTACAACTCCATACTTTTATAATTAAAATAGAGTTCAGACTTATTATTTGGAACTACCTTCAGGGGTAATTGGCAAAACACATAAAGAAATTAGCCTCACTGCTATAGCTATGCCTCATATTTTTCCCCAGAATGATATCTAGATCTGAGCCATCCAATATGACAGCCACTAGCAACATATGGCTATTTAAAGTTAGTTAAAATTAAATACAATTTAAAATCTAGTTTCCCAGTCATACCAGCGTCATATCAAATCCTCAGTAGGCACAGTAAATACTTGGTATTTAACCTCTCGATATTAAACAGCATAAATGTAAAGCAAAAAGTTCTATTGGACAGCACTCATCTAGAATGATCACCTACCCTATTCACAAGACTAGTCTGTAGAACTTTTAATTATTTTAATTATTTGCAATACTCACATCCACTTTTAAAGGGTAAAAGAATTTGCCAACACTAAAGATAGTCAAATAATTTTTCCTTAGGATCTAAGGGAAAGTACAGTGCTTGTATTTTGACCATTATCTCAAATACATGCAGTTTAGGGACTATGGATGACTATAGATGAATAGCACAGCTTTTATATGAATATGTACATTTTGGTAGTGTGCTAGGTATATTCTGCATGCCCCTCCAGGTCCACTCTTCACCCCTGTCTACCCTGCTTTCTGCCCCAGAAGCTGACTGTAGTGACTGTGCCAATAGACTTCCTTGTACTTTTTCTTCCAGTAGGTTTGGTATAGAGTATGAGATCAGGATATTATGTCTCCAACTCCCTTCTTAGCAAGGTCTCAAAGGCTGACTGTGCTGCACAACCCAAGGTATATCAGTTACCTATTGTGGTGTAATGAACCATCTCAAAATTTAGTGGCTTTAAACAATAATGTATTCGTTCTCACAATTTGATGGGTTTTCTGCATTAATAAATAATCTGAGAAGTTCCTCTTTTCCGTGTTGTGTTGGCTTATGCGATTACATTGAACTGGGAGGTCAGCTGAAGTCAGAACCTGTCTGGCATCTCAGTTGGAGTAGCTAGAAGAGCTCAGGGTGGCTGATCTTTTCTCTATATATTATTATAGTTGAATAACACTATATCATTGCTCAGGGGTTCAAGAAGAGGAAAGTACAAGTTTCTAGACCTCTGAAAGTCTAGGCCTGGAACTGATCCAGCATTACATCCACAACATTACATCCACTGCATCTTCTTTTTTTTTTTTTTTCTTTGAGACAGGGTCTTGCTCTGTCACCCAGGCTGGAGTGCAGTGGTGTGATCAAAACTCAGTGCAGCCTCAAACTACTGGGGGCTCAAGTTATCCTCCTACCTTAACCTCCCCAGTAGCTGGGACTACAGGTGTGTGCTACCATGACCAGCTAATTTTTTAAAATTTTTTTTTTTTTTTTGTAGAGGCGAGGTCTCACTATGTTGTGGGCTTGTCTCGAACCCCTGGGCTCAAGCAATCGACCTGCCTCTGCCTCCGAAAGTGCTGGGATTACAGGTGTGAGCCACCACACCTGGACCATCCACTGCATTTTATTAGCCAAAGCAAGTCATGAATCAACTTAGTTTCAAAGGATGGAGATGAGACTTGATGGGAGAAGTAGCATGTACCTACAAATACAGGAGGGATTGCTGGTAGCCATATCCACCATTCAAAGTCACGGATTCTGTCTAGGGACCTTTGTACGTGACTCTCTTGCTTTTGATTTCTTGGTAACCACTTGTTCCCATTACCCCTCCAAGCTTAGGGGTGGTGTGACTCCCCAGTTGTTACGAATCCCTACACTGAATTATACCTTGTGAATTTCCTGTGCCTGTCTACCCCAATGGTCAATAGTCCTTTCGTTAACTTCAAAATACCTGAATGGAGAATTATTTTCCTGCTTGATCTTATTTCATCTATTCTCAAAAATTAGTTATATTGCTTTATATTACTACCTTATGCCTGAAATTTTCCATAATATTCTATTAATTTTTTTTAGCAACCATAAAGCATTTAAAATTTTTCTTTACCCAGTTAGCTTTACATTTAGTCTTTATGATTTCTTACATTAGGATTTAATCTTGATGGAGAATGGAGAATGAATATTAAATTTAACTAACATATCTGTAAACCATTATTTCAAAATGAAATCTTCTGATTTTGGTAGCATCTGCAACCTCCAGTGACCAGAATAACAATCTCTAATTGTATGACTCAGTTCTGTGTTCAGTTTCAATGTCAGTAGTATTTTAAAATGTCCATTTTTTCCTAGGATTACATAAATCTTTTACATTTGTGTCTTAAACAGTTCACCAGGCATTTAACTTTAACCTTTATATATCATTTATGTTCAATAGAATTCACTACTTTTGCTACTCTCATCAATGCTTCTCTTCTGACTTATTAATAAATTAATGAGCTTGTTTTAACAATTGAGATTTAAACCAGATGGTCATATGATTGCTCAGTCTTTTCAGGATTGAGGATTTTAAAAACTAAATTTCATTATTCCCCTCAGACATACTGATTTATTGATATTAAATTATTTTAAGGTTTATAGAACTAGATCCAGAAAAAAATGCTTCCTGTTCTAGAAGGAAGAGGGCTTTCCACCTTTAATTTACCTAAAATGGGTTTCCAAATGATTATTTGTAAATATCTTATACCATGTTGTTTTATTTTATAATTTGTTTTTGATTCTGCTTAAAGAAATAAAAGGCTTTAGCAAATTTAAAGTGGCCTACTGCCCCGAGACTTAAGAAAATATTTATACTAAACAAATTTAATATGTCATATCATTGAAAATATGAATTTTTACTTTTTTACTTATTTTTCTGACAGAACATGATAGCTGTCTGAAGGATATGTAATATTTATAAATGGGAATATAGCAGATGCAACCCATTAATATGATACACCCTAGAGTAGAGTGTATCTGATATAGAAATACTAGATTTCTAATATTGAGATCACATTACTGTGATATTTCATTGCAGCTATCATAAATTTTTATGACTTATCATAAGGTAAATGCCAACTTTGCAAAATTTATCTTTTTTTCTTTGCAACTACCATTTTATGTTCAGGTTCATTGTGCTTCTGATATATTCCCATCATTTCCTTTCCTGGGAGAATCCCTTTCTTGTGAACTACAGTGACTTTTTTATTGACATACTGCAAGTGCAGAAGCTTTGCAACAGAGCATTACTTTGTAACAGTAGACCAGGTACATTCTGCCAAGCAATAAATCATGTATATATTCACTGGAGCACCAAAATATTTTGGTGATATACCAGGTAAAATTGGTATTCTAGTAGGGAGATTTTGATTAAATGCCCTTTCTTCTACAACTTTGATAAAATTTCAGGTGTTTAATTCCCATATATGATGGTGTTTGTGAACTTCAATATACATTGTTAGGTTTTTCACCTGAATTCCCAGCCGAATGTAAAAACTCAGAACAAGAAAAGGTGTTATTACTTAGAGGTGTTTTTAACAGCTCTCCAATTTCATAACTTGTCATCTCCCTTTTCTTTGATTTAGAAATGTGTTATACTCCTGGAACTTTTCACATTCGAGACATGTAAAAAATTGAATACTTTGAGAGGGATTATTCTAGCATAGTGGTTAAGAGCTCAGACTCTGGAGCCAGAGAACTGGGTTTTATATTTCATCTCTGTTTCTTACTTGCTTTTAACACTGTACATGTTGTCTCAATGCCTCAATTTCTTCATCTTTAAAATGGAAATAATATCCATATACATAGAGGTAATTATACTTTATAAAGTTATAGTGAGGATTAAGAGTTAATATATGTAAAGTGCTTAAAAAAATGACTGTCATATAATACATTCGATGTGTTTGCTATCATTATTGCTGTTGAAAGAAAATGAAAGCACATTTGCTCATTTAATTAGTTCCAATCATTGTTATTAATGTATTTCATTTAATTTTTCCTGCAGTGAAAAAGAATGCAATGGATCCTTTTGCCATTATTTGATATTTTAAGTTGCATTTTTAAGTTTATATATAACATATTCTACAATACTTCATAATATATGATATATTGGGACTTTAATAATAACTTTGGTGAGTAATGTCTCTAGTCTTAGAGACTCTAACACTTTCTTAACAAGACAAAGTAAATCACTCTCTTAACTACTAAGCAAGTAGTCTCTTTGCAATCAGCCCATTTTGTGGGTGCCATATACATGTTACTCTTTAAAGCATATAAGGTTGATACTTTACTGTTTCTTATATTGATTAGAGACTAAGACCTTGATTTGACTATAAAATATATTTCTTTAAGAGGGAGAAGGAGAGAGTGCCCTGTGTTTCAATAAGGTATGGAACACCTGAGTTCAGGTCAAGGTCACTGCCATTTACTTGCTATGTTGATCTCTTACCTTTGTGACTCACAGTTTCTTTGTCAGCTAATTCTGTGATTAGTATAAAAATCAAATATGGGAAATAATGATTAAACACTTTAGATGCTGAAAATATTACAGAAATAAAAAGCAGTATTATTGAAGCCACTCTACCTTTATCCTACTGAAGAGGTTAAGGATTCAATTGGTTTTGAATATGCATTCTGTGGTCGTGGGGTTGGAGTACTGCAGAACATGCTGATGTACATGCTTAGGGAGAGGGACGATGATTTCTAGCCAAGTCTCAGAAGGACTGTGTGGTCGTGAAACACAGGCTGCATTTGGCAGAAGTGATCCAACCTAGAGGTCAGATCCATGGTGTCCAAAAGATGATTTAGAAGTCTTCTTTTTGTCCAATGCCTTTTGACAAATTTTCTATCAAGTATTTTTCTAAGAACTATTAATAAATGTCAAAATTAACAGATTTCAGTTGTATCTCCTTTTCATCCTTACTCTCCAAGATAGAGTCCAGAATACAGCCTAAAGGAAAGAGAAGAAAAGAAAAAGCAATGGATAGAGTAGATGCTTCTAATATAAAAGATTTCCAATAGGCTGAGTGCTATATAAGAAAAAGGAAAAATATTTGATATTTTTAACTAACATTTATTGCGCTACACATTTTGATAGCATTCCAATCATGATTAGATCTGCCTTGTCTTTGAGATTCTTCAACTAGTTGAGGAAAGACATCTATCAAGGAAAGTATCTACATTTCTCCTCAAGCTATCTGAAAGAGTTCTACTGTTTCCCTAATCAGGTTGTTTGGTAAGGACAAAGATGACAGCATGAGTAATAGAATCTGTGGGATAGGTGAGGGCAGCCAGACCACTGCCTTGGCAGGGAACAATTAGGGCAGCCTCCAAAGGAAAGGGATCTTTGAGGCAAGAGATTTAAAGGTTTTTTATGAAGTTTGTTTGTAAGTAATGTACCCTTCTCTTCTTATCCCAAGAAAGCGTCTCTGAACTTCCGTATTTCATTTCAATCTATTTGAGTTGAAGTTGTGGGTATATAGAGTTATTTTTGGATATGATATTATCTTGACACTGCCCATAAGGTGAGAGAAACCAGATGTCCCAATAAATTTTGCATACACATTTATAAAGAAATGAACAAAATACAGGGACACTGCCACTAGATTTTTACATAATATTCACTTTAAATAACATTTTAATTGTAAATATTATTGGTCACAACCTCTAAACAAGTCAATAATTGAAAGAAAAACAAATAACATAATTGTATATACACATTATACTTTTAATGATAAAACCAATTACTACTAGCATTTATATATGCCCAGGCAGGAAATATTCTAAATGCATTTATATGATCTAACCCTGACAGTAACTTGAAACATGGTAGATATTGATAGCCTTACTTTTAATATTAGAAAAAGGAAGCTCAGGGGTTAAGTGACTTGCCCTAGATTAAACAACCTAGGAAGTTGCCGAGCTGGAATTTCAATTGAGGTTGCCTCCGAAGTCTATTCTTTTTCCAACTTATTGTATTCCTTTTGAAAGAACAAAACTTATTTTAGGAATTACTCATAGAAGCATCTTCTATTAATTCGATATTTATAGTCTCATAAATTGAAACTTAAATTACAGTGTTTTAGAATATAATGTATAAAAAAGTGGAAAACATTTGGACTGGTGCAAAGAAAATGATTAAGAGGATAAAAATAGCCCAAGGCAATAGTATTAAGTTAGGCAAATGTAAGCTGAACATTGAGAAGTTAAGAATATAGGCTTCTTAGATTTAGATTTTCAAAATAATAACCTTTCTTATTACAGAAAGTGTTTTTTATGTATGATCCTTATTACTACAAAAAGATTAATTATCTGTCATTAATTTCACCAACTTACTAAGTTGTTACATTGGCCAATTTTTGTATTTCTTAAATTACTTTTAATCTTAATGTTTCTATCTCATTTGGGGGAAAAAAGAAAAAAGGCAAAAGAATTTCCTTTCTGAATCTCCATACACATTGAAGTTTTATGTTCATAGTAAACTAATAACTATGTCTTCAGTGTATGACGTTATAGTATTTTTTCCTCCACCCTCACCACATCTTGTTTTAGCAACTTAGTTCATTGTCAAATCCTGCCACATTTCCCTTTATTCCACTTCCATATCCAATCCAGCTCATCTTTTATCATACTGATTTTAGGAATGAATATGGTCCCCTTATTTACTAAAACGTGTCCCAGAAGTTTGTGTTGTTTTCTAGTGTTCAGTAAAGCTTGTGGATATTGAAGTATTACCAGGACATTCTGATGGAGATACCCAGCAGGTGTTTGAGATTGTCCCTGGGAGGTCAGAATTTAGGATCCTATTTAAGACAGTAGTTTAAAATCTGAGTGAGATAGTGGCCCTCCTTTAAGGGAAGTAAAAATAAATGTGCAAAAGACATTATTTCATTCTTTTTTATGGCTGTGTAGTATTTTATGGTATATATGTACCACATTTCCTTCATCCAGTCTACCATTGATGGGCAACTGGCCCCATGAGCGTCTTGCAAATCCCAGAGTCAGAAGCAACTACAGTAATAGCTGGCATGTAAGGGTTGCTGAACTGCAATATCAGATAGGCATCTGAGTCCCAGTGACAGCAGCATTTTCTAGAAAATAGTGGTACCTCCATTGGTAAAGATGATTGGAATGGTAGGAGAGACCCTTAATATGTACCAGTGATTTTTAAGTCAAGTACAGTTATGTTAAGATCAAGAACTATATGCAACCAAACACTAGGTAATATAAAAGTAAAGCAAATTAATATAACCAATTTCAACATCTGTGACAGTTTATGTTTTCCAGCAATGGCCACAATATCTCCTATCCCATATATTCTTCTGTAGTGTGACTTTGCTACTTCCCCATAAACAGGTAATCTTATTCCCCTCTTTTTGAATGTGGACTAACCAACTCACTTACAACCATTGGGATGCAAAAGAAGTCATCTGTGTTTCTTCCATGGCTAGATCAGAAGATGTGTAGCTTCGTCCTTGGTGTACTGTTCTGTAACACTGTCTCTCTGGAAAATTCCCCCTCAGCATGCTTCCTCGTGGGAGCTGCCATGTTGTCAGAACCCCAGGATACATAAAAAGGCTACAAGCCAACACTACACTTAATATATCTAACTGGGCCCAGCCTCCAAGTCATCCCAACTCAGGTGCTAGACTTAGGAGTGAAGGTCTTTATGTGCAAAGGAGAAAGCAAAGAGATCTTCGATGACCAGAATAATATATTGCAGCAGAGACAATAATGAAATAATGCTTACCAAATATTCTATGCACACCCTCACATTTTTAGGCCCTTTGCAGTTATTTGAGACCAAGTAATTATTCTTGAAGAGTAAGCTATGAGCTTCATGATAAATTTCACTTCCCAACCATAACGGAGAAGATCAGGTATGAATAAACATGACATTTCTGATGTCAGAATTTTAGATAGCCTGGATCTTTAAGTCACTATGTGGAAGAGAAAGCCCTGCCCACCTATGTTAGACATCATGTAGTGTAAGTGAAAAATAGACATTCTTATGGCAAGCCACTGAGATTTTGGAGTTATTTTACTACCTGGCCTATTCTTGAATAATATACTTTCTTCATTTTTTAAAAATTCCATTTTACTTAATCATTGATTTATTACACTTACTGAGCTTCTACTGCATGTCAGCTACATCCTGGGAGTACAAAGATGAATAAGATGTAGTCCCAGTTCTCAAGGAGCTCCGAGTCTAGTGGTGAACTTTTTCTAAGTACTTGACTGTTTATTTGCCCATTTATAGACTTTCTCCGAAAGAGATATTCTTGGAAAATTCAGATTATTTAGCCTGGAATGCAAAGCCTTTCAAATCTGATTTTGCTTGTCATACATGTATTATTTTTCACAAGTCCCAACCACACCACAAATCTCACTTTTCTAAAAAAATGGACTGTATTTCTAGACCACTGTGATTCTTGCATATGCTAGCAACTTTGCATAAAATGACGTAAATTATCTCCGTTCATCAAAATTCAACCCAGCCTTTACAACCCAGTTAAAATACCACCTCTTTATGAAATATGTCATGACTGTATCACCAAATATGATACATTTCTCTCTAAAACCTTAGTGATAGTTTGTGTTCATTTCTATTTACTCTCTCTCCATTAGACTGTGGGTTCCTTGAGAACACAAACTACTTACTTATTTCTGCTGAACCTACACACAGTTTAGAATGCATTTAAAATCTCATTTTAGGCTGCACATGCTGGCTCATGCCTGTAATTGCAACACTTTAGGAGGCCTAGGTGGGAGGATTGCTTGAAGCCAGGAATTGGAGACCAGCCTGGGCAAGATAGCAAAACCTAATCTATACAAAAACTGAAAAGATTAGCCTATAGTCCTAGCTAGTTGGGAGGCTGGGAGTGGAGGATCTCATGAGCCCAGGAGTTTAAGGTTGCAGTGAGCTATGATTGTGACACTGCACACTCCAGCTCCAGCCTGGGCAACAGAGCAAGACCCTGTCTCTTAAAAAAGAAGAAGAAGGAGTAGAAGAAGAACAAGAAGTAGAAGAGGAAAAAGAGGAGGAAGAGGAAGAAGAAAAGAAGAAGAAGAAAAGTTCATGTTCTGTCATGGTGTATATTATTTATCTGCTTAAGCCAAACAGACATTTTAGGAGCTTCTGTCTTGCCTTATGTTCCTGCTTCTCTAGAAATACATTGTAATGAAGGTCCTTTTAACAGATATTTCTCTAGGCATGCTATCTTCCAAGGTTCAGTGTTCATTTTATTCACTGCAGTTATTTTTATTACAGCAAATAAGAATGGAAAAAATGCAGAAGGCCATAGGACTTCTACTCGGGTACTCACTGTGATTACATACCTGGCAAGATGTTTTTAATAATGGTGTAATATTTAATGTTTGCTTACTGTGTGCCAGATAGTCTTTTATATACTTTACATATATTCAATTTAATTCTTATAACAACTTTATTAAATAGGTTATTATTATGCTCATATCTTAAAGATGAAGCATAAAGAAAGGTCAAAAAGCTAGTGAGCTAGAAAACAGTAAGTCAAGATCGCAGGATCCCAGGCTGTCTGTCTCCAGAGCTGTGCTGGCAATGCTCTCAGCAAGAAAGGAAGTTCCAAGCCCTTTGTAGTTGTTCCTAAATAACACGGGGCAAAGTTTTGCAAATCAATCTATCTGGAAAGAAAATCTAATAGTCGTTTCAGTGACTATTAACCAATAGTTAATAATAGTTAATTTTATATATATAGTTAACTATATATATACACACATATATACACATATATAATAGTTAACTATATTATATATTTATATATGTGTGTATATATAATAGTTAACTATATATATAATAATAATATATATAGTTAATAGCCAAAAGTTAACAGTCCATTTAATTATAGTTTCCTAAGGATAATTCTTAATGTTAGACGAAATTTACTCTAGCATATGAAACCATATACAGTGACAATAAGGGAAGGATGTTGTGATGCACAAAACTTTAATCACAAAAACTAAAGAAAGCAAGTTTCTCAGTAATCATGGCAGGAGAAAACACAAAAACTGTTTCAAAGATGTTGTACATTTTACTAGAGATTGACCATAGCTTAACTCATTAAAGAAAACAGTCAGTAATACTTCTGGAGAAGTGTATGTTTATTCAGCAATACCTTGGCATAACAGTCTGCAATATATATCTTATATGCAAAATTTAGTAGAATTATATACTCAGTCATCTAAGTAATTCTAATCCACATGCAACTTCACTTTCCAAATGAGAAAAAACAGCAGATTTGTTGTATATAATCTGGAGTGAGTGACTGAGATCTCTGTCTATATTCGGTATGTCTATCTGTATTATCTACAATTGTATCTGTTTATGTATTTATGATCCAGTAAGTATGAAGTTAAGAACACAGTTCTGAACTTTCTAACATCTAATGTCCAGTTTATGCTGTGTCAAATGTATTTTTTAAAAAAAGGATGAAGAAAAGGCAAACATAAGTCAGGGGGAAAGGAGCATATAGAGTGGAGGGGGAATGAAAATAAAGAGTAACAGTGGAGAAAGAGGGACAGGAAATGGATAAACAAGCAGAGCAGGATGGCTGATTACTTACAGCATCTGTTGAATGGAGACACTCACAGGGAACATCATGTCAGATATGCTTCAATACGGAACTTATTTCTGAGTTTGTGTTTTTTCTACAACACCCATGACCAACGTCTCAGTTAAAGAAAGAAGAGACAAAAGACAAACAAATGTTTAAGTTTCCTGATACATACCTCTTATTTACAGTACTTCTTCCATTGCTGTACTTGGTTTTATTTCTGGCAGTGTTACTTGCTTATTTCTGAGTACTCAGCATAGTGTCTTACATATAGTACACATTTGGTTAATATCTGTTGAATAAATGCATTTATGAAAGAATGAATAAAAGAAAACAAGTCACTACAGGGCTGTTGATGTGTATATGTAGTCTCATGGGCTAAAAGCTCTAAATGCAAATATAAAGGGTTCCAGGAATTTCAGGGCTAGTCAATGAAAAAGATACGGCCACAGGTAGAGGTAGCATACATAAGCTTTATTTTGCTAGCACTTTGACAGGTTTGCATACAGAAAAGTCCCTCATAGCATGGAACTGTCCAGAAGTTACTGCATGGGAGCCACCATTCAGTAGGGGAGGATGGCAAGTGATATGGTTTGGCTGTGCCCTCACCCAAATTTCAACTTGAATTGTCTCCCCAGAATTCCCACGTGTTGTGGGAGGGACACAAGGAGTAATTGAATCATGGGAGCTTGTCTTTCCCATGCTAGTCTCATGATAGTGAACAAGTCTCACGAGATCTGATGGGTTTATTTTAGGGGTTTCTGCTTTTGCTTCTTCCTCATTTTTCTTTTGCTGCCGCCATATAAGAAGTGCCTTTTGCTTCCTGCCATGATTCTGAGGCCTCCCCAGCCATGTGGAACTGTGAGTCCAATTAAACCTCTTTTTCTTTCCAGTCTTGGGTATGACTTTATCAGCAACATGAAAACAGACTAATACAGCAAGGAAACTCCCAGAGGAGGGGGAGGATAGGGAGGGGGCTTACCTGTCTAAATGATTTTCCTCAGCAGCACTACATTGAGTCTCTTCGTCAGAGAGCTCCAAAGGGCATCAGTGGCTTGACATATTTATAGCCCAGGGCTTATCTATAGCCTGGGGCCAGGAGATATTGGGCACAGTTTCATGGGGTATGCAAAGTAGGCTACTTCTAACTACCTAAATATCTACTTATTTAGTCTATGTTGAAAACATAGTGAAACGAATGAAAATTTGAGTTTGGTACAGGTTTACTTTTGAACTACCAGGTCTCAGCCTACTGTGAAGAAATAAACAATCTATGGACCAATATACAGGAGCGGTCTTTGACTGATTTATGTAACAATAAATAAGCATGATATAAAAATAATAATTCAACAAAGAGAGGAAGTGAGTTTATTGGCTTTTACCAAGCATTATTTCATATACTAAATTTCTTCAGGCACATCAAGCTAAAACATTACATTAAGAAACAGGTGTACACCACTGTACATGTACAAAATATAAGGATCATTTCTATGATTTAACTAATATAAGTACAATTGAACAATAAACACCAATCTCTATAGGGTAAGAAATAAACTACGAATCTTTTTATAAAATTGATTATGAAATGAACTCTCCCACTTTTGTTAATATTTTAAAAATTTATGTGGAGTAGTTAAAATGAATTAAACTCTGAAGAAAAGTAAATCATCATTACATTTTCTTTTATTACCACTCTGCTCATTAGGTAAACTCAGTTCTGGCTTCTGTTTTGGGAAACAGTTTGTAACTGTGTTTAATATCATTTGAATACCTATAATCATTCTTATGCACATAGCATAATAGTAAGTATTAGCATTAAAGACAAAAGTTTATATTTATCTTATATTATCTGTCTCCTTCCAAAAGGAACTTAAATATTAAGTCAAATGCTGTAAGTGCCTGTAGGTTATTTATATCATTTCTGTCACTAAAGATGTCATATGCATATCATAGATGCCAGCAAGGGAGAACAACCCAAAAGTCCCATCCAGTCACTGCAACTGGCTCAAGTTTAGAAATCTGGTCATATGATACAGTCTGCACAATATGTTCTGACTTGGCTTTCTTGGTCCCGAAACCTATGAACTGATAAAAGAAAGTATCTCCTCACTCCATACCCAATAGACAATGGTAGAAGAGGAATAGGTTAAACAGTGTAAAACCTCCATTCAAAAATGGGAAAAATGGCAGGCACCATTAGGTGCAGTAATTGTGAAAGTGAAGGATCCTGATGCCTGGGAGAAGGTCCTTCCCTTACTATTTCCTAGAGTCCCTGCATGGCATGTACTCTCTGGAAGGTACTTCTTTTCTATTATCCTCTTTGGCCATATCTGAAGTACATGTGGTGGAATATCCCTTACTTGGGGGCTTCATTGAAGGATTTTCTTCCTACTTCCTGCTTAAAGCAAGTTGGTAGCCCACGTGTAATTTTAAGTCTTGAACAGTACTAGTTTTTGTTTGGTTGGTTGGTTGGTTTTGTTTTAATTACAAGTTTGTTGTTCCTTTTGTAGTACAACCCTCTCTGAAACTCACTGAGTTTCTTATCTGTTTGGTTACAGTGAGTCCTATGTGCCAGTTACCCTGCCTGCAGGTTTTTTTTTAGAGATGTAATTCTCAGATCTGCTGCATTGCTTTGCTTTCCCTCCCCATGCTTCACTCTCTAGACTCAGTGAGAGTTACACTGAGACTATCTGACTTCTGTGGAAAGGTTAAACTTTCATTCTGATCTTTACCCTGAGTCATTTTATCCAGTTGAAATGTTTCGGGGTAATAACCCCTAATTTGGTATTTGCCCTGAGACATCATAATGAGTTCAACAATTTTAACAATAGGCATGAAGGCTATACCTTTAATCATATCTTTGGTACTGATTAAATTTTAATGGGCCTCTGTCATTCAAAGTCTTTCTCAGCTACTGTTTAGGGTCTTCAGTAGTTAACTTTTCCAAAATTGCAAGGCCTCAAATTTTTAGACTCTGAATTCCATTTCATTTCTCTTTGCAAACTGACATTACTTTTTGATTAAAGGTCTTTCCTTAATACCCTGTTAAAAGTAGTCAACATACTCTACTAATATTCTGTTTTCCACTATCTTCTCCTAGAACTTAAACACATGAGATATGTGATCTGTCTCCCACTTCATCAAAGACAACATTTAACCAAATGTTTTTGTACTGCATAACATAGATTGCTAGCTGTTCAGCTTCCAGTATCAATTTTCTCATAATCTGCCTGCTAAGTCAATGCCACGTAGTTTAGGTTTTTGTAACAGCAGCACTCTACTCCTGATACCAATTTCTGGACTAGTCAAGGTAGACTTTGTTATGCCGTGATGGCAAATTAACCTTGAAATATCAATGGCTTTATATGACAGGGGTTTATATCTCACTTCTAAGGCATATGTAAGACAGATCAGCAAAGGTTCTCTCTTCCATCTAGTTACTCAGAGACCTAGGCTAACAGAAGAGCCACATCTAGATCCTCACTGATCACCAAAGCAGATGTAGAGAGAGTGCATGGAGAGTTGACATCTTCTCTGCTTTGACCCAGAATTAATAGATGTTATTTCCACTCACAGTTTATTGGCAAAATTAGTTACATGGCCCTGCCTAATTTGAAGATGCCTAGTAACTATAGGGGATCATATGAAATATTTGGTGAGCATTGCAGTCTCTTCTGCAGAGAAAACTCTTATTAAAGTATATGCAGTTATGAAAAGTCTATGTAAATTAATGGCTGTATGTATTTGCTAAGGCTATAGTTCCAGAGCTGTTAGGAATCCTGAGCTTTGAAGTCTTGGAAGACTAGATCAGATAAACAAAACTAATTCTTCTTTCAGTGGATTAATAATATATTTATCAAACACATTAAGGAATGATATGGACACAAATTTTAAAATACGTTCACGAAAGAGATGTATTCAAAGCAGTAGCTATATATATATATATTAAGTGGACTCTAGAAAACAAATGGTATCCTTGAAGTGTATCCTTGAGCTTTGGAAAGATAATCATGTGAATACCATACTCTTTAACAGGGAGACTCTTGGGACATTTATTAGACTGAATGATGGACTTGTGAGAACACTTGTCTGACCTCGCATAGCAGTTTTTGTGTTTCAGGAGAAATGATTTATACCTATAGTGTATCTGTATTTGAAGTCTAGTGTGGTTCTGCTTTAGTTGGCAGTCTATGAATAATATCCCTTTTTAAATTATCAAAATTTACATTGCATACCTCTTTCCAGACATGTGGAATGGGATTCTGCTATTACTAGGGAATGGATTATGATGAATACATCTTTCTCATATACAAAATAGAAGAATTTAAAATCTAGCTTTGAATGTCAATTAATAGGACTATTAAAAATAGATTTGTTTGGTCCTTCTATGTCATGTGTTAATTAGAGACTAAGTCCTTGAAAAGTTAATAGATCAAAATTAATACAGAGTAAGTATTAAACAAAGTGCTATAGTAATAATGCTGTTCATTGAGTTACCATGTAAGGACTTTTACCTGCATTATCTCATTTATTTCTCATAATAATCCAATGAGGCAGTAAAATTATTATCCCCACTTTAAAGATGTCAGAACTGATAGCAGTAGGTTCAGCAGCTGACCCAGTGTCACACAAAAAGTAGCAGGACTGGTATTCAAACCCAAGCAGTCTGACTCCAAAAGACCACATTCTTAATTCCAACTGTATACTAGTCTCCTTCCATATGATAGAAGGTTGTGTTTTTATTAGATCATCAAATTAAATCATCTTGAGAGTGTATTTGTGTTGTGAGACTGTAACTCAGTAGTTATCATGTCATAGTCAACTGAGGAGAATTCTCCAAGCTACATAGATCTTTTTCCTGCTCTTCTCCCTTGCCTCACAGTCGGTCATTCATTCTCACATATTTACCTGGGTGAATATATAACTAAAAAAGAACGTTCATGTAATTTTAATACGCCATCCCACCCACCACCTCTTTTCGAGAACCACTGCTCTTGGTTATATTGGTAACTGTTTTTACTGTGTAAGGAGAAAGGTGACATGTAAAAGAAATGTAGGTAATTTTTCTGAAACACATTACCATAAATTGATCCTGAAATACAATGCAGTGGTTAAAAGTAAAGGATTCATGGTCAAACAAGGTGTGAACTTGGTGTGCAGCCCTTTATTGTTGCAGTGATTTTTATTTTTAGACTGTTTTAGACTTGATAAATGTCTAACACCAGTTCTTACTCTAGCTGTGAAAATAAGTCTATTGGGTTTTCCTTTCTTGTTGCCTTTGATTAGCAGGATAGATAAACTGAACACAGGTCTCACCCTAGTTCCACAACTTACTGTGTAAATTTAGACAAATTACCTTATGATCCTGTGCCTTTGTTTCCTAATCTGTGAAATAGAAAAGAAAAAAGGAATGTGGACCGGGCATGGTGGCTCATGCCTGTAATCCCAGCACTTTGGGAGGCCAAGGCGGGTGAATCACTTGAGATCAGGAGTTCGAAACCAGCCTGGCCAACATGGTGAAACCCCATCTCTACTAAAAATACAAAAATTAGCTGGCATGGTGGTAGGTTCCTGTAATCTCAGCTACTCAGGAGGCTGAGACAGGGGAATTGCTTGAAACCAGTGTGGAGGCAGAGGTTGCAGTGAGCCAAGATCACGCCACTGCACTCCACCCTGGGCAACAGAGTAGGATGCTGTCTCAAACGAAACAAACAAACAAAAAGGAATATATACTTCATATGTTGCTGTGGTAACCAAATAATGCCTATTTGTAAACTGTATAGAAATGTGCCTATTTTATAGTAAACATTCAATAGATAATAATGCATATCTATGATGATGATGATGATGATAGGAGAAGAACCAGCCAGTTTCCTACCTGTATGCTCTTGTGCCTCCACCAGTGGAAATCCCCCTCTAAAGGAACAAAATAGTTGGCAACTGCTAGCTCTTAGAAGCTGTAGACCTTAAGTCACAGTTTCATCAAGAAACTACATTTTAAAGTATCACAACAGAAGCAGTATTAGGAAAGAGATTAAAAGCACAGAATCTAGACTGAGATTACTTGGATTTGAATTCTGGTTCTGCCTTTTCTAGCTATGTAACTTTAAGCAAGTTACGTATTCTCTCAGAGATTCGAGTTCATCTTCTGTAAAAGGGGAGTAGGGAAACATAAAACTTTCCTCATAAAGCTATTATTAAGTACATATTAGCATTACTAAAGTGTTTGTAAAATAATGACATTTGTAAAATAAATTGATAAAGTTTTTAATATATCTTAAATTATATGTAAGGATATAATGTATTAAGTTATATTTTAAATTTAAATATATTTGTCTACCAACACGTATGTTATTCCATATTAAAATATCTTTTCAATTATTTCATGGAATTCTGGACCAACAGAGGTGCAAATATTAAACTTTATATTTGACTCTGAGCTTCCTGGAAGACCAAACAAAAAGACACTGTCATTTATATAATTTTTATTATGATAAAGAAGCTTTCCAGTATTGAATTTATTGCCACTTAATTTCTCAAACATTAATTTCATTATCTGTAAGGAAAGGATTATTTCTATCTTCTATACCTAGAGAGTTTTTCTGAAGATCCTCTTAGATAATGAAAACGAATATGCTTTCTGTGTTGATAGAAACCCTACAAGCAAGATATATGGGAAGAAGAAGAGAACTAGCATTTTTTTTCTTTGCATGCCTAATATATTTAAACCTTTTGATATTAACCACACAGCAGCCTCACTGACTACATAACGTATCAATAAAATTACATGACTAAGATTTTATAACATAAATTGTAGT
Organism: Macaca fascicularis; assembly: GCF_037993035.2. Taxonomy (NCBI): domain Eukaryota; kingdom Metazoa; phylum Chordata; class Mammalia; order Primates; family Cercopithecidae; genus Macaca; species Macaca fascicularis. The sequence continues at coordinate 124,692,461 of NC_088383.1, forward strand.
GCTGGAAAATTCAACCCAAACTTACCTCCAAAATCCAGAGAGTGCAAATAATTAAAATTCTGATGAATCACAGAGAATTACAGAACCATGTAAACAAACTCTTAAGTTGAAATTTGTATAAGCAAATTGAAATTTATTCCTCAAAGAATTGATATAATTTATGTAAGCTATTTCTTAAAGATTTAGTATAAATAGCATACACATTAATAAAAAGTGTATAAGCATAGACATGGCATATAAATAAGCTCTGCCTAAGAAAGTTTTCATTGATCCGTATTTGTTTTAGCCCAATTAGATTGTGAGATAATAATCTAGATATTTGATACACATATTTTTGTCTAATCATAAGCTCTTCTAGGAATAGTATCAGTATACTATTTATGGTAATTATTTCCATATCCAGAAATTATTGTTATTCTGTATTAATTATTACCTAGTAGTTGTTAATTGAAAGGAAAATTGTTTTAGATACCTGGTAATTTCTGTACAATTTATATTTTTTTCATTAGCAAGGGCTTATAATTTAAACTTTCTAGTTTTTTTTTTTTTTTTTAGTATATAGTATATAATATTTATGTTCTTTTTTTTTTTTTTTTTTTTGAGATAAGAGTCTCGCTGTGTCGCCCAGGCTGGAGTGCAGTGGTGTGATCTCGGCTCACTGCAAGCTCCGCTTCCCAGGTTCATGCCATTCTCCTGCCTCGGCCTCCCGAGTGGCTGGGACTACAGGTGCCCGCCACCACACCTGGCTAATTTTTGTATTTTTAGTAGAGACGGGGTTTCATCGTGTTAGCCAGGATGGTCTCGATCTCCTGACCTCGTGATCTGCCCGCCTTGGCCTCCCAAAGTGCTGGGATTACAGGCGTGAGCCGCTGCACCCGGCATATTTATGTTCTTAAAAAGATATTTCTGCAAATTTATCTTGGGTCCTCCAAAATCAATCAATGCATTTTGAGGGTATGTTACAACTTGAATATGAAGTATAGCAAGAAATATTTTTCTCTATGTGTCTAATGATCCACTGTGTTGCCTGTGTGTGTATAATGTTATTACAAGCATTTTTTGTAATAACATTTCTAATTATTTATTATTACAAATTTAAAAAGTTTCTGGTTTCCCCCCCCACCCCCCAACAATTTTATATCTCTAAGGTTTTTTAAACAGCTTTGGTTCAGGATATTTACATTAAGAAATAGTATTACTGAGACTTTGTTCAAATAGAGCTCATTATTGTCCATAATGTAGCATAATTTAAAATAAATATGAGCTTTTGAGTAAAAGTTCCCTTAGAAAAGTTCCACTATGTACTATATCAATAAACTTGGGTTAATTATCTAACTTCCCTGAATCTTAGTATCCTTATTTCCAAAAACTAGAATGACTATATGTTCATTACAGAGTTGTTGGATAAATTGAACCAGGTAATTCAACCCAAATTGTGACTAAATAGTGTAATGCACATATAGTGTAATATCTGTATATTACACACTATATATCTAAATGGCTAGCATGTTATGATACTTAACAACTGTTAATCTTGCTCATTTTTATGTTAATTTAATTGATTTGTGGCTGTCATCACAGAATATAGTATATTCTAAAATAATGTTTCTTTTAGAATAATTTCAACATGTAAGAAGTAAGTAGTTATACACAGATAGAATTAGCAATTTGGAGTATGTCAGCCATTTCCAATCATAAATCCATGGATGGGTACTGGCCTATGACTACGTTTTTACTGTGCAATTAGAAAAATAAGGATAATAAAATTTTTTATTAAGCTAAGTTAATTTCAGTTAATTATTGTGGTCTAATTGTGTTGTGATTCAGATGTCTTCCACAAAATTATTATAAAATAGTGATGTTTGAGATTTTAAAAATACCCTTTTGTAGCAAAATCAAGAAGTTAGAACTCCTCTGTCAGTTATTCATCTTTATTTCTAAATTTATTTTAAATATCAACTCTGCCATGTACTACTTGTATGACTTAAGACAAGTTATTTGGCATCTTTATGATATCATTTTATCATCTATACAATGGAAATATCAATAATGACTACCTTGTGGATTGTTAAGATAAAATTAGATAATACATGTAAGACTCACAGAGCAGTTCTGGCATATAGTAAGTATTCCATAAAGAGTTAAAGTTACTGTCATCATCACTAGTCTGTGAAATCCAAAATGTGTGAATCATCCACTTAGATCATTCATCTTATGCCAAAATTACTTTAAAAGTAGGAAAGCCTATGTTTATAGATGTTATAGTACCTCAAAGTCATAGACAGTCTTTGTAGACATGAAATTGTTATTGAATGTGAAGGTATTTTACAAAATATACCTATTTGCTACAATAGATTGAATATTGTCATTGAATATCATCTGTATTTTTATTTGATGGTTTTAAAAGGCCTATTTTTTAATATTAGACTAGGCTTTTGATGCTTTTGTTAAGTCCAAGAATACAATTGATGCCTATATTATATTTTGCATGTATTTTAAGTATCAAAATTTTTATTAAATTTTAAATATTTCTTAAAATAAAACTTCTTCATATACCAAATGCACAATGATGAGATTCTCGATAGTTCTGTTTCAAATAAAAATAGTTGCTAAATATGAAATATTATTTCTAATTTTTGTTCACTTTTGAGTTACCATACATAGAACTCTAGAATCCTCTACAAACTTTATTTATAGATGTTTAGGAAAATTAGAACAATGTTTATAATTTATTTATTTATTTATTATTTATCCAATAATTGAATAATGTTTTTAAAATAGCTTAGCATTTTATTTGAATATGAATAGTATTTATTATCTTTTCTCAGAAGGAAGTGCTATTTTTATCTAAATTCTGAATTATTAATGACACACTGTAAGCAAAAAGTACATCCACGTTTAAATGGTTGAAGATGAAGCATTGCCTTTTGAGAAAGAAAACAGTACAGTACTGCAAATGGTTCCTTACAGCAAAAGACTCTGCTTCCTTAGATAGTTCTAGAGAATTCTAGCCTCACCATTTCTTGAGCTACACCTACTTAAAAACCTCAGTCTGACTTTTTCTAAGTGTGAAAGATTTACCCTTTGTCTTTATGGGAAAATGAGAGAGTTTGGTAGGACCTGCTATTAACCTTCATTTATCTGCGTTTTTAGAACACTAACAAAATCCCATTCCTAAAATGTAAAATCTAAGTGGCAGATACTCTATCTTATTTATCTTTTCATCACTATTACTTAGTATGACGTTTGCAAGGCACATTAATAGGTGCTCAATGAGCATTTGTAAACTGAACAGATTTCAAGTCAGCTAACCAAACCAGCACATATCAAATATATGATTACTTTTAAGGAGTCATGTTTCAAATGAGTCACTTAATTCATGTTTCACACTCTTAGGCTTGATATCCAAGTTATCTTCCATCATTTTGCATTACACCTATTAAAAAACTGATAGAAACCTTGACTACTACATTTGGAGTAGAAGTTGGCTAAGCACCTTATTGAGTAATAATATAAAGTTTTGTTAAACCACTATATTTAAGGATGACATATTCAAAAAACTGTGCATATTTACAGCCATGGAACCATCAACAGAATCTATGCTATAAACCTATTCATTACCTCCAGAAATTTCCTTCCACCTTATTTATTTATTGATTTAGGTGATTGTGGTTTTGATTTGGATTTTCCTGATGGTTAGCAATTTTGATTTGGATTATGATGTTTTACATAACGCAATGTAAAATCTAGTCTCTTAGCAAAATGTTAAGTATATAATACTTTATCATTATACACATTATGCTATAATTATACGTACAATTGTGTTGTATAGTAGGTCTCTAGGACTTGTTCATCTTGCTTAACTGAAACTTTGTACACTTTGACTCACACTTCTCCATTTCCATCTTCCCCCATTTCCTGGAAAATCACCATTCTACTCTCTTGCTGCTATGAGTTCGGCCATTTTAGATTTCTCATGTAAGTGGTACCATGTAGTATTTGTCCTTTGGTGTCTGGCTTATTTTACTTAGCATAATATCCTCTGGGTACATCTGTGTTGTTGCAAATTGCAAGATTGCCTTCTTTTTTGAGGCTAAGTAATATTCCATTGTGTGTATATACCACATTTTCTTTATCCATTCAAATTTAATGGACCTTTAGGTTGGACATGAACATGGTTGTTAGTATTGTAAGCAATGCTGAAATAAACATAGGAATATAGGTACCTCTTTGAGATACTAATTTCATTGCCCCTTTGGAAGCAGGATTGCTCCATCAAATGATAGTTCTATTTTTAATTTTTCCCTTTTCATTGATATATAATAATTTATATAGTTACAGAGTCCATGGAAGTGTTTTTTGCATGCAAAAATTGTGTGATGTTCAATTCAGGGTAATTGGGGTATCAGTCACCTTGAATGTTTATCATTTTTAGTGTATTGGTATTCTTTCAAGTTCTCTCTTGTACTTATTTCAAATATACATCATATTATTGCTAAGTATAGTCACCCTAGCCTGCTACCAAATATTAGATTAGAACTTATTTTATCTAACTGTATGTTTTTACCCCTAATCAACCTGTCTTCATTCACTCCCCCGGTCCCCATTGCAACCCTTCCCAGACTCTGGTATCTATGGTTTTATTCCCTCTGCCCATGAAATCAAGTCTTTTATCTTCCGTAAGTGAGAACATGCAGTATTTGTCTTTCTGTGCCTGGCTTGTTTCACTTAACATAATGTCCTCCAATTCCATCAATGTTGCTGCAAATGACATGATTTTGTTCCTTGTTATGGCTGAGTAGTATTCCATTGTGTATATATATTACATTTCCTTTATTCATTCATCCATTGATGAGCATGCAGGTTGATTCTATAGCTTTGCTATCATGAACAGTGCTGGCAGTAACCGTGAGAGTCCAGGTATCCCCTTGATATACCGATTTCCTTTGAATAGATACCCAGTAGCGGGATTGTTGGATTATAAGGTTGGACTACTTTAAGTTTTATGAGAAACCTCTATACTGTTTCCACAGTGGCTGTATTAATTTACATTCCCACCAACAACATATAAGTTACCTGTTCTCTGTATCCTCACCAGCATCTATTATTTTTTGTCTTTTTAGTCATAGCTATTCTAACTTGAGTGAGATGGTATCTGATTGTGGTTTTGATTTGGATTTTCCTAATGATTAGTGATGCTGGGGTATTTTTTTCATATACCCATTGGCCATCTTTATGTCTTTTTGTAGAAACAACTATTCATGTCCTTTTCTCATGTTTTAATGAGGTTTTTTTTTGAAACTGTTGAATTGTTTGAATTCCTTATATATTCTGTATATTAGTCCCCTGTCAGTTAGTAATTTGCCAATATTTTCTTCCATTCAAAGGGTTGTCTATTCACTCTGCTGATTGTTTCCTTTGCTATGCAGAAACTTTTAAATTTAGGATGATCCCCCCGCCCCCTTTTTAATGCTTGTGCTTTTGAGGGCTTTGCCATAAAATCTTTGCCTATACCAATGTCCTAAAGATTTTTCTCTATGTTTCTTCTGGTAGTTTATAGTTTTGGGTCTTCATTTAAGTCATTAATCCAGCTTGAGTTTACTTTTGTGTATGAGGAGAGATAGGGGTGTAAGTTTCCTTCTTCTGCAGACAGTTATCCAGCTTTCCCAATACCATTTATTGAAGAGAGTATCCTTTCCCTAGTGTATGTTCTTGGTAGCTTTGTTGAGGATCAGTTGGCTGTAAATATTTCCATTTGTTTCTGGGTTCTCTATTCTGTTCTATGGGTCTATGTGTCTGTTTTTATACCAATACCATGCTGCCTTGTTTACCATAGCCTTATAATGTGTTTTGAAGTCAAGTAATACGATGCCTCCAACTTGGCTCTTTCTTCTACAGATTTTTTGTGTGGTTTGTTCTTGCTTTTCTAGCTCCTTGAGATGCATCATTAGATTGTTGGGATGCATTATTAGATTGTTTATTTGAAATCTTTTTGGCTTTTTTATGTAGGCATTTATTGCTAAAAACTTGCCTCTTAGCACTGCTTTGTTTTTGTGTCCCACAAACAAAGTATGTTATGCTTTCATATGTTGTGTTTTCATTTGCGTTTGCTTAAAGAAATTTTCCTCTAAGAACTGTCCTCATCTTGCTATGCCCATATTGGCAGCAGTGGGACAAGCATGCTTGATCTTGGGCCACAGAGCAACATACACTGGCACCAGTATTAGCAGGACCAGACAGACTGATTTTTAGGCCTCTAAGTGGCTGCTTGCTTGGATGCTGGTAGTGGCAGCAGTGGGCCAGGAAAGTATGTATCTCGTGGGTCTTGATCAGTGTGCACTGGTGTTGATAGTGGCTGTAGTGTGGGGTCACCATTCATAGCCCCAGACAAATGTCTCTCAGGCTGTCCTGCTCTCTGCAGCAATGGTGCTGTAGAGGTGGAGAGGGACCCTGCGTGTCACACACTGTCCTGGACGCTGGGGCCACACCATCAGTGGGAGCACAGTTGCCATTCATAGCCCCACACAGGCAGCCTCTGTTCATGCACCTCAGCCTCCAGTGGCAGCAGCAGTGGCTGTACTTGTAACAGTGTGCAGAGGGAAAGAAGGTGTCCTACTCCCTACATATGAGCCCTAGCAGAGAGGTCACTTTGCTGGTGAGAGGGGATCTCACTCTCTGCTTGCAAGGCCAAGTACAAAATTTGCACTACTGCTGGAGACAGAGTCACTTCTCATAGTCCCAGACATAGAGGTCTTGACCTCTGAAAAGCATGTGCTTTGTTTCCTTTGCCCCAAGGATGGTATGCTGTACCATCCTTTCCCCAGGTAATAGTGCTCCCTGTGGACTACAGCAGCAGTCCCCAACCTTTTTGGAACCCGGGACATTTTTCCTGGAAGACATTTTTTCTACAGATGGGGATGAGTAGGTGGGGAGATACTTTCAGGATGAAACTATTCCACCTCAGATTATCAGGCATTAGTTAGATTCTCATAAGGAGCACACAACCTGGATCCCTCAAAGGCACAGTTTGCAATAGCGTTCTCACTCCTGTGAGAATCTAATGCCCTTGCGGATCTGACAAGAAGTGGGGCTCAGGTGGTAATGCTCGCTCACCCACTGTTCATCTCTTGCTGTGTGGCCTGGTTTCTAACAAGCCATGGTCAGGTACCAGTCTGTGGCCTAGAGGTTGGAGACCTCTGGACCAGAGTATTGGGGACTCTGCAGAATCTTTGGATCCAGCCAACACTGTGCCACTTTAGTTCTCTGGGTGGACACTGAGAGATGTCAGTTGGGGCTCATGGGATGTAGAGATATTGGGGCTATGATGCCCAGAGCAGGATGCAGTCCCATGGCAACTGTGCCCTCACAAGTGTGCTCAGCTGCTGCTGCTGCTTAGGTCTTGGCAGGGACAGGAATGAGTGACCATGTGCAAGTCCTCTTTCTGGAGCATTGCCCTGATGGACCCTGCAAATCACTCCCTATGCTAGTGTCAGGATTTGTGTGGGTATAAGAAATCTCCCATTGCTCAAATTGCAGCAGTCCACAGTAGAGATGTTCTATTCAAGGTATGACTATCTATTCATAATTTTGGTGCTTTCTTCTGGAGAGAACAGGTGTCCAATGTCTGTAGTTAGCCCACTTGAACCAGTGTTCTTATTTTTAACCTTAAGGAACTTCCATAGTGTTTTCCATAGTGCCTGTACCAATTTACATTCCCACAAACAAGGTACAAGGGTTCCTTTTTCTCCACTTCCTTACCAACATTGATTATCTTTTGCTTTTTGGGTAATAGGCATCCTAACAGGTATGAGGTGATAGTTCATTATTTTGATTTGTATTTCCCTGATGGGTACTAAAGTTGAGCACCTCTTCATATACATTTTGGCCATTTGTATACCTTCTTTGAAAAAATATCTATTCAGGCCAGGTGTGGTGGCTCACGCCTGTAATTCTAGCACTTTGGGAGGCCAAGGCAGGTGGATCACCTGAGTTCAGGAATTGGAGACCAGCCTGGGCAACATGGCAAAACTCCCTCTCTACAAAAAATACAAAAATTAGCTGGGCATGGTGGTGCATGCCTGTAGTCCCAGCTATTTGGGAGGCTGAGTTGAGAGGATGGCTTGAGCCCTGGAAGCAGAGGTTGCAGTGAGCTGACATCATCACGCTACTGCACTTCAGCCTGAGTGACATAGGCAGACCCTGTCTGGAAAAAAAATAAAAAATTGATTCAGTTCCTTTGTTCATTTTTTAATTTCTTTTCTTTTTTCTTATTTTTCATTTTTAAATTTTGTTGTTGTTTTTGTTATTAAGTTGTTGATTTTGTTTATATTTTGTGGATATTAGTCATTTACCAGATACATAGTTTGCAAATATTTTCTCCAAAACTATGCTTTTTCATTTTGCTGATTGTTTCCTTTGCTGTGCAGAAGTTTCTTAGTTTGATGTAATCCCACTTGACAATTTTAGTTTTGTTGCCAGTGCTCTTTTGTGTCATTTCCAAGAAATCATTGACAAAGCCAAATATAAAATTCTTCACCACTGAGGCAGTTTTGACGTGGTGAGGTTCTGAAACTTTTTCCTAGAGTTGAATCAAATAATACAATTTAAATCCCTAATTCTTTAACAAATTAAAGAAAAACTATTTCCTCCAACTATAGTAAGGCAAAGTTTTGGCTATTAAACAACTGAACTCTTGTTAATAATGTGTGAAGCTAATAGGTGCGTGATGGGACCCTACTGCTTTGAGGATCTAATTGAACACAGAACTATTTATTCTTTGACTTGTAAAGCAGGAGTTCAGGAATAATGATTAGCAAACAAGATTGTGCAGGAAGAATAAATTGACATATATCATTGAAAGTATACAAAGTTTCAGTCAGGAGCCATGAACCCAAAGCATATATTGTTCTAGGTACATTACAGGTGAAGGTCACTGTATTACATTTATGAGCCTATGGGCCCTGAAAAGTTTAACTTGACAACAGATGTTAGATTGTTCTAGTACTCTAAAAATGATCCCTTAACATATCTATGTCATACAATAGCACTTGTATTCCTAAATCCATAAAATAATTTTTTAAAAATTTGAAACAAAATGAAATATAATCCTATAAGAGATTCATAGAATGTATTTTTAAAACATTTTATTTACTTATTTAGAATGTATTTTTAACATACTGATATCCAGTATAAATAATATGTAGAAAATAGTTATAAAAAACAAGTCATAGTTGTAGAAGACGTTGATATTTTAGAACAGAATATTTCTAGCTTATTGTTCAACGTATGTGTGATGCTAAGATCATTATCATTTGGCCAAAGATATAACCTATGAGTAAAGAAGAGTCCTTGTTTTTTCAAAACCTCTTTTGAATGCAAAGCCCCTCTTTATAATAGGCGATATTGCTTCCAAGTTGCCATATCCTTAAAAAGGCACTGAGCAAGATCACTGATATTTGATATATTTATGTACTGAAGAGCATTTTTGTGGAAAATTCTTCCCTAAATTAATTAGATAAGTTTATATGTAACACAATAAAAAGGAAAGATTTCATTCAAATAAGGGCATTTCACCAGCCCCTTTATGATTATATATAGTAATAGTTTTGTTACTATTTAAATGGCTGAAAGGTAACCACTTTTTAAAAAATGTTTTTACATATATTTCTGTTTTAATATCCTATTATGGGCAGAAATGAAATGAGACTTAAATTCAGGTTGTTACCAATAGTCTAAGAGTTCTAAATGCATCACTATTTCATGTAAGCAAATATTGGCTGAGATTTAGCAGAGCTATTGAACCAGACAAATTTATTTATCCAATGGCTGTTCTACATTTCTTCTATAGAATATTGGCTTCATCTTTTTGTTAGCTTCCGTATCTTTTGTCCAAACCAAATTACTCACAAGCTGAAATGTAAGACAAGTTCAACATTAAAAATGCTATACAATCATGCATCACTTAATGAAAAGATACCTTCTGAGAAATGCCTCATTAGGCAAGTTCATCATAGTGTGAACATCATAGTTTCCTTGAAGAAACTCAGATGGGATAGCCTACTACACACCTAGGCTATATCGTATGGCCTATTGCTCTCGGGCTACAAACCTGTGTTGCGTGTCACTGTACTGAATACTGTAAACAACTAGAACACAATGATAAGTATTTGTGTATCTAAATATAAAAATTAAGTAGAGTAAAAATGCAATAATGCCTTATGTAAGATAAAAATTGGGCACACCTACATAGGGTAGCTCCATTATAATTTCATGGGAGCCCTATAATATATACAGTCCATCATTGACCAGAAACATAAACATCACATGGCTGTCTTTGACAGCAGGGTGCTAGGCATAAGGGGCCAGAAGCTTACTGGCTTTTAATTCTCCTATGAATGGAAAATATAATGTTAGTCAAATGACTATCCATATAGTATGAAGTCATAATACCAAATGACTATCTGTATAGTAACCCCTGTATAATCCCTAAATCATAGTACTTGTTCCTTATCTATGCCTCTTTCTGTTTGCCATTTTCTGTTCCCAAACATAACTTCCCTATTTTTCACTTCTACTCCCACAGTCCATGCAGACGCACACACACACTCCTTCCCACTCTATATCGGTGTATACAAACTAGACCTGTCTGGTGATTGGTTGTGTTTACAAATATGTTCATATTTATAGTAATAAGTTACTGAAAAATATAGGCATATATGAATTCAAAAAATAAAAATATGTAAAAGCATGTTCTGAATACATACAATTTATTATAGAAAGGCTTTGGATGCTCTAATATGGAACTAATGTGGATGAGTTCTTAGGAAGTAAATACTAGACAAATATCTTGATTAAAGTAAAATCCAGGTAGCAGTGTTAAAACTTCTCATAATGTAAACAGCTATGCAAAGCATGACTTTTGAATTTATATATAAAATACATTTTCAAAGACACAGATACTGCTATATTCATTTTGTGTATACTGGATGTTATTTCTGACATCCTTTTAGATTCTTGATAGCAAATAAATGATATTTTGGAGAGTACTAAAGCTTATTTAAACATGATTTGATGTTCAATACAACTAACAAAATTGTGAGTGGAACACAATGATACTATAAAAATGAAGCTTCTTTTCCCCAGGTGGGAATAAGGCACTTTCTATGACTAGCCTAAATAATAGATTCACTTTTTCTTGCTTTATTTTGGGAGGGTGGAGGTTGGTAGAAATGCAATTTCAAGTGATTGAGTGCATTATATTTTTCCTGTTTGTTTTTTTTTTTTTTACAAATGTTATCACACACACACACACAATCTTCATCCATTTTTATGAATCCTTAGAGATAAAAGGGGTTGAGAAACATGGTTTGGATTTAGTTAATATTTCCTAAATATCAAAAGAATACTGATTTTCATGAAATAAGAGTGATACTTTCAAAACGGTGCTCAGAGAAAGATCAACTAACACATTTTTTTAAAGAAAAGAAAAACAAAAAAGAAAAATTCCAAACTCTTTATTAATTTAGAAAAGGACCATTGTCAATACCCTGAGTTCTCCCAAATTCAATTTTGGCTATATAGTACTAATCTGAAGGAGAATTTTTTATGCTCATCAGTCAGGTCCAAATTCAAGGAGCCATTATCAAAGTTAGGAATTTAAACAGCACTGGAATTCGATAATGTGATAATACTACTGCTTATTTTTATAGGAGTTTTATTCTGAAAAGTATGAAGTATTTATAAATAATATTTCAACATTCTTTTTTTTCAAAGATGGAAGGTGAAATTAGTAATGGGTAAGTTATTATTTGAATGTCCTAGCATTCAGTCCAAGCTTTCGATATTTTAAACCTAACATGATGTCATTCTAAAACCCATGAAGAGTCAATGTGATTTGTATTGTAATCTACATTCAGTATGAATTGCACATTCATTATGTTGATAACTTTATATATTAGAACAATATCATCATTTTCTATACTATAAACAAAGAAAATGCTAAGGATATTAAATTGAATAAAAATAAAGAACATTTACCTGTTGATGCTTAGGTAATGATAAAGATTATAAAATAATAAGAAAGTCATTGACTATTCCCAGCCATTTAATGGTAACATCACAATAGTTGAAGAATGAATGCATTAGTTTAGTTTGCTAAGGATAATGACCTGCAGCTCCATCCATATTCCTGAAAGGATACAACTGTATTCAATTTTTATGGCTGCATGGTATTCCATGGTATATATGTACAACATTTTCTTTATCCAGTCTAGCATTGATGCTTATTTAGGTTGATTCCATGTCTTTGCTATTGTGAACAGTGCTGTGATAAGCATATGTGTGCATGGTTTTTATAATGGAATGATTTAATTAGCTGGGCCTGGTGGTATGTGCCTATAATCCCAGCTACTCAGGAAGCTGAAGTAGAAGGATTGCTTGAGCCTGGGTGGCAGAGGTTTCAGTGAGCCAAGATCGTGCCACTGCACTCCAGCCTGGTTGACAGAAAGAGACCCTGTCTCAAAAACCAAAACAAAACAATAGGACGATTTATGTTCCTTTGGGTATATGCCCAGCAGCAGGATTGCTGGATCAAATGATATTTTTACTTTTAGGTCTTTGAGGAGTCTCCATACTGTCTTCCACAATGGTTGAACTGTCTTACACTCCCAACAGTGTATAAGCATTCCTTTTTGTCCACAACCTTGCCAGCATCTGTTATTTTTTGACTTTCTAATAATAGCCTGTATCAGTCCACTTTCACACGCTATAAAGAACTACTTGAGACTGGGTAATCTATGATGAAAAGAGGTTTAATTGACTCACAGTTCCACATGGCTGAGAGGCTTCAGGAAACTTATAATCATGGCAGAAGGCAAAGGGGAAGCAGGTACAGTCATCACATGTCAGAGCAAGAGAGAGAGAGAGCTGGGAGGGGAAATGCCACACTTTAAAACCATCAGATCTCATGAGAACACAGTCACTATCACGAGAACAGCAAGGGGGAAAATCCACCCCCATGATCCAGTCACTTCCCACCTGGCGCCTTCTCTGACGTGTGGGGATTACAATTTGAGATAAGATTTGGATGGGAACACAAAGCCAAACTATGTCATAGCCATTCTGACTGGTGTGCGACGGTGTCTCATGGTGGTTTTGATTTGCATTTCTCTAATGATCAGTGATGTTGAGCTTTTTTTCATGTAATTGTTGACCACATGTATGTCTTTTGAAAAGTGTTCATGCCCTTTCCCCACTTTTTAGTGTGTTTTTTTCCTTGTAAATTTGTTTAAAGAACCAATGTATTCTGCCATGTTAACAGAATATCACAGTTGGAATTTATACTTTACATACAAGCATATTATGTGTTTTTTTGAGATAGGATCTTGCTCTGTTCCTCAGGCTGGAGTGATTATGGCTCACTGCAGCCTCCACCTTCTGGGCTAAAGTGATTCCGCCACCTCACCCTCCTGAGTAGCTGGGACTACAGATGCATACCACCACACCCAGCTAATTTTTGTATTTTTTGTAAAGACAAGGTTTCACCATGATGCCCAGGCTGGTCTCAAACTCCTGAGCTCAAGTGATGTACCTGCCTCAGCCTCCCAAAGTATTAGGATTACAGGCATAAACCACTGTACCTGGCCTATTTTTTTAATCAATAAAATATTTATGTGTGTTACATACAGAATTCTATTATAATTTACTTTTATTAATGTAAATATTATGACATATATGATATGCTATTTTGGAATGTCATTTGAGTTAGAGGTCTTTATCTTAATGCCTATCTTAATACTATAAAAACAAAGCATTTTTTATAACTAAGAAGACAGAGCCTGCATTTGACCGTGTCTTTGCTACTATCCTGTACTTGGCTGTCCTTTCTGTCGTAAATTAAAATAGATGAAGGCTGTCGAGCCAAGCCAATGATGGAGGCTAATTTAATGTGATATAATTGATGAACTCTAAATTGTTCCACTTTTCCCTTTTGAAGCACACTAAGTAGAGCTTAAAATGCCAGACAGAGTATTTTGATTTATACTTTTTGTCACATTAATACTGAAAAACTCATTGTAGTGATAGAGAAATGGGAATTAACTCTTTAGGGATACTTTCATAGTTTCTGTATGTATATTTGGTTGCACAACAATCAGAGAAATGGACCCAGTTTAAATATACTACCAGAATAAGCATTAAATAATAATAAGATGAAATGTAATGAAGAGGCTTACTAATTTAATGCTAATGCAACTAGTTAAATGATATGAAAACAAGCAACTCTAACAGAAAAAAAATCAAATTAAGTCCAAGTAAAATAGTGGATTTGTATCCACATGATTTTTGTGAATTTTGCTAAATCTGATGCCCTTGAACCAGAATACGTGGAGAATTTACAAGTAAGGACAGGGAAAATCATGGAGGCATTTTAACACAATGAATTTTCTTAACATATGTCACACTGATAGAGTTCAGTTGAACGTAAAGATGCTGCAGTTGTTACTAGTGTCAAGAAGAAATGTGGGCTGGGTGCAGTGCCTCAAGCCTGTAATCCCAGCACTTTCGGAGTCCGAGGCAGGCAGATCACGAGGTCAAGAGATCCAGACCATCCTGACCAACATGGTGAAACCCCATCTCTACCAAAAATACAAAAATTAGCTGGGCGTGGTGGTGCAGGCCTGTAGTCCCAGCTACTTGGGAGGCTGAGGCAGGAGAATCACTTGAACCTGGAAGGCAGAGGTTGCAGTGAGCCGAGGTGGTGACACTGCACTCCAGCCTGGCAACAGAGTGAGACTCCATCTCATTTAAAAAAAAAAAAAAAAAAAAAAAAAAAAAAAAAAAAAAAAAAGAGCAGCTATCCAGAAATGGCCATTACTAGCAATATTCTTCTCAGTGCTTTTTGTATTAAGTTATTAAATTTTAGTAATATAAAAGTTAACAAAGTAGCCCAATAAACTAAATACATTAAAGGAAATTTCATATTTACATACACCAGCAACAAATAGTAAATGTGATTTTTTAAAAAAATATCTATGTTAGCAACAAAAATGGCTATTTAGGAATAATTTTAACAGATGCTCAAGATTGTTATGTAGAAAATTATGAAGTTATAAAATTATAAAGTTTTGTAAAGCTTTATTGAGAGGTATTAATGATGACTCAACCAAATGGAGAGGAATAGCAACTTTATGAATAAGAAGATCTAGTATAGTAAAGTTATCAATTCTACTGAATCTAAGAAGATTCAGTGTAGTAAAGTTATCAAATAGATCTATAGATTTAATAAAATTCCCATTGCAACAGGTTTTTATAAAATATAAAGATAGTTCTAAAATTTACATGGAAAAGCAAAGTATCAAGAATATCCAAGACACTCTTGACCAAGAAGTATAAGATTAGATGACTTGCCTTTCAAGATACCAATTTTTTTTTTAAATAAAACTAGAGTAATTAAGAAGTGTGATGTTTTTGTGTAAGGATAGGCAATTAGATCAAGAAACAGAATAAAGAGTTCAACAACAAACACACACAGAATTAAAAACTTGATATGTGTCACTGCAAATTATTGGGAGTAAAATGAAAATGAATAAATGAGAGCTTCACACAGAAACATAAATGGATGTTAGAAACCTAAGGTAAAGTGAAAAAAGTAAGATATAAAGGATCATTCACAGTCAGAGAACATTGATTTGTTTGTTTATTTATGATTTATTTTGAATAATTACAGCTTTTATTCTAGATTCAAGGATACATGTGCAGGTTTCTTACGTGGGTACATTACATGACTCTGAGGTTTGGGGTACCATTGACTCCGTCATCCAGGTAGTGAGCATAGTATCCCATAGTTACTTTTTCAGCCCTTTCCTCCTCCCCTCTCATCTCTAGTAGCCTCCTGTGTCTGTTGCTGCCATCATTGTGTCCATGAGTGCTCAATGTTTAGCTCCCACTTTTAAATGAGACCATGTGGTATTTGGTTTTCTGTTCCTATGTTAATTTGCTTAATCTGTTCCTATGTTATTATTACTTAATAAGCTGATAACGACCTTTGGCTACATCCATGTTGCTGCAAAGGACAAGATTTCATTCATTTTTATGGCTATGTAGACTTCCATGATGTATATGTACCACATTTTCTTTATTCATCCATCATCGATGGACACTTAAGTTGACTCGATGTCTTTACCATTGTGAATTGTACACAAATGTGTGTACCTTTTTTGGTTAAATGATTTATTTCTTTTGGATATATACCCAGTAATGGGATTGCTGGGTCAAATTGTAGTTCTGTTTTAAATTCTTTGAGAAATCTTCAAACTGCTTTCCACAGTGGCTGAGCTAATTTACATTCCTACCAACATGGTGTAAGTGTTTCTTTTTCTCTGCAGCCTCACCAGCATCTACTGTTGTTTGACTTTTTAAAAATATGCATTCTGGCTGGTGTGAGATGGTATCTCATTGTGGTTTTGATTTCCATTTCTCTGATGGTGAGTGATAGGAAGCATTTTTCATATGTATTTTAGCCACATATATGTCGTCTTTTGAGAAGTGTCTGTTCACCTCTTTTGCCCACTTTTTACTGGGGTTAGTTGACTTTTGTTTGTTGAATTGTTTAAATTCCTTAAAGATTCTGGATATTAGACCTTTATTGGATGCATAGCTTGTGAATATTTTCTCCCATGCTGTATGTTGTCTGTTATTCTTTGTTGATAGTTTCAGGCTTTAAACCAATAACAGTAAAGAAGGACAAAGAAGGGCACTATATATTGATAAAGAGTTCAATTCAACAAAAGACTTAACTATTCTACATATATATGCACCCAACATTGAGCACCCAGAGTCATAAAACAAGTCCTTCTAGACCTATGAAAATACATAGATAGCTGAACAATAATAGAGGGTGAGTGCAACACCCCACTGACAGGATTAGATAGATCATCAAGGCATAAGACTAACAAAGAATTTCTGGACTTAAATTCTATACTTGGCCAGTTGGACCTAAAAGATATCTATAGAAAACTGTACCTATTAACCACAGAATATACGTTCTTTTTATCTGCCCATGAAACGTACTCTAAGATCAACCCCATGCTTGTCCATAAAACAAGTCTCAATAAATTTTTTAAAATTGAAAATATAACAACCATGCTCTCAATCCACAGTAGAATAAAAGTAGAAATCAATAGCAATAAGATCTCTCAAAACCACACAATTACATGGAAATTTAAAAATTTGTCCTTGAATGACTTTTGGATAAACAACAAAATTAAGGCAGGAATCAAAAAATTATTGGAAATAAGTGAAAATATAGATACAACATACCAAAATTTCTGGGATGCAGCAAAAGCAGTATTCAGAGGAAGTTTATAGTGCTAAACACCTACCTCAAAAAATTAGAAATATCTCAAATTAATTATCTAACATCACAGCTAGAGGAACTAGAAAAACAAAAACTAACCCCAAATCCAGAAGAAGAAAAGAAATAACTGAAATCAGAGCATAGCTGAATAAAGTTGAGACACAAAAATCCATACAAAGAATCAACGAAACCAAAAGTTGGTTATTTGGAAGGATAAAGAAGATTGATAGACTGCTAGATAGATTAGCAAACAAATTGAAGAAGATCCAAATAACCAAAATCAGAAATAACAAAGATGATATTACAGCCAATCCCACAAAAATATAAAAGTTCCTCAGAGAATATTATGAGCACCTCTTTGCACACAAATTAGAAAATCTAGAGAAAATTGATAAATTTCTAGAAACACACAATTTCCCCAAGATTGTATCAGGAAGAAATGAAACCCTGAACAGACCAATATTGAGTTCTAAAACTGAATCACTAATAAAAACCTACCAACCAAAAAAAGCCCTGGGCTAGATGGATTCACAGCTGAATTCTACCAGACATACAAAGGAGAGCTGGTATTCATTCTACTGAAACTATTCCAAAAAATACAGCAGGAGAGACTCTTCCCTAAGCATTCTATGAAGCCAGCATCACCCTGATACCAAAACCTGGAAAAGACACAACAAAAAAAGTTATTCAAAAGTCCTCAACAAAATACTAGCAAATTGAATCCAGCAGCGCATCAAAAAGTTAATTCACCACGATTGAGTACCTACATTCCTGGCATGCAAGGTTGGTTCAACATATGCAAATAAATAAATGTGATTCACCACGTAAACAGAATGAAAAACAAAAGTTTATGATCATCTCAACAGACACAGAAAAGTTTTCAATAAAATCCAACTTCCCTTCATGATAAAAATCCTCAAAAATCTAGTCATCAAAGGAACGTACCTCAAAATAATAAGGGCCATCTGTGACAAACCCACAGCCAACATCATACTGAATGGGCAAAAGCTGGAAGCTTTTTCTTTGATAACTGGAATAAGACAAGGATGCCCACTCTCACCATTCCTATTCAACATAGTTCTGGAAGTCCTAGCCAGAGCAATCAGGCAAGGAAAAGAAATAAAAGGCATCTAAATAGTAAAAGAATAAGTCAAATCACCTTGCTTTGCTGATGATATAATTCTATACTTAGGAAACACTAATGACTCTATACTTAGAAAACACTAAAGACTCCACCAAAATGCTCCTGGAACTAATAAACAACTTCAGCAAGGTTCCAGGACACAAAATTAATGTATACAAATCAGCAGGATTTCTATACACCAATAACATTAAGCTGAGAGCCACACCAAGAATAGAATCTTGTTTACAATAGTCACACAAAAAAATACCTAGGAATCCACGTAACCAAGGAGGTGAAAGATCTCTACAAGGAGAACTACAAAACACTGCTGGAAGAAGTCATAGATGACACAAACTAATGAAAAACAGTCTGTACTCATGGATTGGAAGAATCAATATCTATTGCCCAAAATAATCTACAGATTCAACACTATTCCTATCAAACTACCAGTCATTTTTCACAGAATTAGAAAAAGCTATTGTAAATTTCCTATGGAACCAAAAAAAAAAAAAAAAGCCCAAATAGGCAAGGCAATCCTAAGCAAAAAGAACAAACTATAGACTTCAAACTATACTACAAGAGTACAATAATCAAAACAGGATGGTACTGGTGCAAAGACTGACACATAGACCAGTGGAACAAGATAGAGATCACAGAAATAAAGCCACACACTATGGCCCTGTGGTCTTCAACGGAGTCAACAAAAATAAGCAATGAATAAATGACTCCCTATTCAATAAATGGTGCTGGCATAGCTGGCTAACCACATGCAGAAGAATGAAACTGGAACCCTGCCTTTCACCATGTACAAAAATTAATGCAAGATGAATTAAAGAGTTATATGTAAGACCTCAAACTGTAATAATCCTGGAAGACAACCTGGAAGACAGCCTAGGAAACACCATTCTAGACATTGACCTTGGGAAAGAATTTATGACTAAGTCTTCAAAAGCGATTGCAACAAAAACAAAAATTGACAAGTCAGATCTAGTTAAACTAAAGAGCTTCTGCACAGCAAAAGAGAACATTGTTAAAAATATCAAAAAGTACCAAAACTACTTATGACAGTGGTTATCTCTGGAGTGATAAGCAGGGAGATAAAATGAGGAAGTAGCACATAGGTTGATGAATGATCTAGTAACATTCTAGTTTTTAGGTTAAGTGGTAGGTTCATGGATATTCATTATATGGAAATTTGATCTATGGCTTGATTTTTTTTTTAAATAATAAAACTTTTATTATTATTATTATACTTTAAGTTCTAGGGTACATGTGCACAACATGCAGGTTTGTTACATATGTATACATGAGCCATGTTGGTGTGCTGCACCCATTAACTCGTCATTTACATTACATATATCTTCTAATGCTATCCCTCCCTGCACGCCCCTCCCCATAATAGGACCCAGTGTGTGATGTTCCCCTTCCTGTGTCCAAGTGATCTCATTGTTCAGTTCCCACCTATGAGTGAGAACATGCGGTATTTGGTTTTCTGTTCTTGCGATAGTTTGCTGAGAATGATGGTTTCCAGCTGCATCCATGTCCCTACAAAGGACACAAACTCATCCTTTTTGATGGCTGCATAGTATTCCATGGTGTATATGTGCCACATTTTCTTAATCCAGTCTGTCGCTGATGGACATTTGGGTTGATTCCAAAGCTTTGCTATTGTGAATAGTGCCACAATAAACATACGTGTGCATGTGTCTTTATAGCAGCATGACTTATAATCCTTTGGGTATATACCCAGTAATGGGACGGCTGGGTCAAATGGTATTTCTAGTTCTAGATCCTTGAGGAATCGCCACACTGTTTTCCACAATGGTTGAACTAGTTTACAGTCCCACCAACAGTGTAAAAGTATTCTTATTTCTCCACATCCTCTTCAGCACCTGTTCTTTCCTGATTTTTTAATGATTGCCATTCTAACTGGTGTGAGATAGTATCTCATTGTGGTTTTGATTTGCATTTCTCTGATGGCGAGTGATGATGAGCATTTTTTCATGTGTCTGTTGGCTGTATGCATGTCTTCTTTTGAGAAGTGTCTGTTCATATCCTTTGCCCACTTTTTGATGGGGTTGTTTTTTTCTTGTAAATTTGATTGAGTTCTTTATAGGTTCTGGGTATTAGCCCTTTGTCAGATGAGTAGATTGCAAAAATTTTCTCCCATTCTGTAGGTTGCCTCTTCACTCTGATGGTAGTTTCTTTTGCTGTGCAGAAGCTCTTTAGTTTAATTAGATCCCATTTGTCAATTTTGGCTTCTGTTGCCGTTGCTTTTGGTGTTTTAGACATGAAGTCCTTGCCCATGCCTATGTCCTGAATGGCATTACTTTGGTTTTCTTGATTTTTAAGTCAGTGGGAAAATGATAGAATATTTAATTAATGATGGTGGGACAACTCACTGTGGAAAAAATGAAATAGAATCCCAATTTGCACATGCACAAAAATGAATCCCAGATTTATTAAAGACAATCAGTTTTGACTTAAAAGAAAGAAAATTTTTAAACTTGAAAAAGTATAGGAGAATATTTGAGACAACAGAAATGTATTATTTCACAGTTCTGGAGACTGTAAGTCTAAGATCAAAATATCAGTAGGGTTGATTCCTTCTGAGAGCTGTGTGTGCCTCTTCCTAGCTTCTGGTGGGTTGCTGGCAATATTTGACATTTCTTGACTTACAAATGCATCCCTTTGATCTTTGCCTTCTTCTTCATATGGCATTCTCCCTATGTCTCTGTCTCTCTAGACTGAATTCTCTTTATAAAGAAACTGGTCACCTTGAATTAGGGGCCCACCCTATTTTATTGTGACCTTGTATTAACTAATTATATCTGCAATACCCCTATTACCAAATAAGGCCCCACTCTGACATACTAGGGTTTAGGACTTTAACATTACCTTTTTGGGAAGACGTATTTTCAACCCATGTAACCGTTATTTTTAAATTGTATGTATGAGTTATATGTACTATTTTCAGGATACATTTAATAATTTTATTTTTAGGAAAAATATTAAGCAGAATAAATATGAACAATAACTGTTTTGTGCCTTGAACTAAAATTTTTAAGATAAAAAATGAAAGCTAACACAGCCACATTCACCATCCCTATAGAATACTTTTTGTGATATGGGGTATAAGGTCTTGCCTACCTATATAGCTTCATTCCCAATACATTTTCTTATATTCTAAGGAAAGTAAAATATTGACTGTTCTATGCTATTTTATAGAAATATTAGAAATATTGGTGTCTTTCCATTTCCTCTTATAGTCTTTCTGCTTATTATGTCCTCATCTTTCTTATTCTATCTCTCTTTCTCCTCCTTTCTTCTTCCATAACCCTCTTCTCGTTCTCTTTCTTCTCCTAGTTAACTCCTTCTTCTACCTCACGTTTCACGTGGAAGCCTTCCCGGCCCCACTGTCCAGTTGCTCTCATATGAGACAGCCCTCCTCTTTGGCTCCCATGGCTGCATGTGGATTTCTCTTTCATTGCCTGTTTGATTTATGTGTACTGAAGACAGAGAATCTCAATGCCTAGCATGGTCCCCGAAATCTGATCTGTACTCAGTAAATGTTAATTGAACCAAACCATATATATCTCATTTATGTTTTATCTATGCCTGACTATGACCTTGGCCATCGGAATCCCTGCGTCCTCTGGATCCTGAGAAGTAAAAATACTGTCTGTATGCTTCTGTTTTTCAAGCACAAGTACACATTATAGCAATTCAAATACTAACAGATATTTTAGCATTATATCTGGAAATTTTCTTCACTTCCCAGAAAACAAGGTTGGTTAAAATAATAGAGGTATTTATTTTTTTAAAAAGGAGGGAATATGCTGTATATTTATTACTCTCCAGATTAGTGTTATTTTTTCATTTCGTTATCCTTAGTGAATTTTATCTCAAGCCTCATTTTACTCTAAATCTGTTCTCTACTACAGGAGAGTTCCTTGCTTTGGTTAATATTTAACTTTTTAAAATATATCACATTACCTTGGTGAGCAAAATATTCATGTACTGTAAGATTACTGTCACTATAAAATTATGCATATACTATAAGATTACTGTCTTTTACTATAAGATTACTGTACTATAGATTACTATAAGACCACTGTCACAGTAAAATATGCATGTACTATAAGATTACTATCTCCCAAAAGATTTATAGAATAAAATACTTTTACTATTCTGTTCCTTTGAATTATCAGGTCGGACCACAGGGATTATGCAGAAAGTAGTTTATTTTTGTGCATTCTGTTTGATTTCTTTCTAAACAATCTTAACTTTTTCTAGGCTTAAAAAAATTAGTTTGTGTGCTAATGCATTACTTATTGACAGACATGGTCATATTTAGCATCTAATTAGTGGACAGAGTTAATGTTTTCATACTTCTTATATTTTCTTATATCATTCCGGCCTCAAGCTGTCTTCCGCTTAGCTGTCGTATTAGTTCCCTGTGACTAGTACAACACAATTACTGTAAACTCATTGGCTTAAAACAATTTATTCCCTTGCAGTTCTGAAGGTCAGAAGTCTGAAATTAGTCCTACCTTGCAGAAATCAAGGTCTCTGTAGCCACGCCCCTGCTAGAGGCTGTAGGGGAGAATTCATGATCTTGCCTTTTTTAGCTTCTAAAACTACATTTCTTGCATTCCTTGGCTCCTGGCCCTTTTCAAAACCAGTATTATCACATCTTGCTTTAGTGGTCACATTACCTTGACTTCTCTCTAGTTAAATCTCCCTATGCCTCTATCTTATAAGGGCACTGTGATTACAGTTAGAGCCCTTCAGGATGATCCAGGAAAATATCCCCATCTTAAGACTTAATTTGATCACATCTGCAGAGTCTCTTTTGCCATATGAAGAAACTTTCACAGATTCTAGAGATTAGGACCTGGAGATTTTTGGGGGGCATTATTCAGCCCACCACAGCTACTATCTGACCAAATCACACAATGCACTTTTCTCTGCCACAGCTTTAATTTCATCCATGAATTTATTTAATACCGATATTGTCTTTACATTTTTACACTCAATTCAAAACTCTGAAATAGAAATATGTTAAGTGCAGACATCCGACTTGTATCACACTGACCACCAGATGGCAAACTTTGTCATTATATTTTTAGTCCTAATCTAAATTAATTTGACAGCCTGAGTAGTTAAATATGCCAATTTAAAGTCCCGTATAATGCCATGCAGTTTAGATCAACTGAAGTTTTGTCACACTAGGTCATTTTTTATGAGAACAACTACACACAATCAGATATTAATCTAAGCTACTTTAATGGTTTCTGAAAAAGATTACTTCCTTATCTAGCTCTAACATCAACAACTAAGCATGCTTCTATTTCACAGAAAATTCTTCCAACACTCTCTCTCTTAGTTTTTGGGTAATTTCTTATAAATTCTAAATTTAATTGATATGATGAATTATTCATCTCAATTTTAATTACTTATATACAGGATTTCTCCTGGAACTTGTTTCATTAATGAATTCAACTCAGGCAGGTACTAATCCATGTCACTTTTATTCTGTAGTATCACATAATATATAATATAAATAATGGGTACAAATAAGGCAGCTTTCTAAAATAGCAAAAATTATTATTTTATTGTTCTACTGTTTTCCAAAATCATTGCACTCTTATATTATCAGTCTAAACAATTCAGAGATATCAAAATAACAGCTAATATTCTTCTTCTTTCCCTCTTACAGAAACTTTTATAGAAAAGTTCAGAAAATGTATATTTAAGTAAATTAAAATTTGTATTCTAAAGATAACACTTTTTGTATTTCCCGGGCATAAAGTTATAGGTATAGATGTGGACATCAGTGATACAGAAATATAATTGGGATCATTCTTACAGTGAGTTTTTTCTTCTTTTGAACCTCATTCACAATATCATGTTAAGTTTGTTGGCCCTACCCTATTCCATCTCCCTGTATTCCTCAAGCCAAAGTAAACATTATTCCAAACCTTATTTTGATTATATATATATGTGATTGTATATATATACATATATATACACATTTATTCTGATTTTTTTCAAAAAATTATGTTCTTAACATTTTCCAATGTTATTAAAATTCCTTGAAAAATTTTTAATGGTCGTATGATATTTTATCTTTTTTGTATTCAAATTTAGCCAAATAGACCAAATTGTCTTCAATTTTTCACTATTATAAATGACACTTTCATAGAAACTTATAAATCTTGCTTATATCGCTCATTATGTATTTCATTAATATAGATTCCTAGCAGTGGAATTACTAGGTCAAATGATATGTGGACTTTTGATGTTTCTGATATCTGATAGCAAATAGTTTCCAGAAGGGCCAAACCAGTGGCATTCTCTTAATAATACTCTTGCCAAAGTGCTTCATTAATTTAATTTTTGCCAACTAGGTAAAAATATTCCTTGATGTGCTCCTGTTTACTAATTTATCTTATGAATCCCTTTCCTTTTAAGGTATGTAAATTATATATAATGAAATTTATATAAAATCATCTTTATCCAGCCTACTGCACTAATACTAAAAAGGAACATAAACATTTGGGATGATGAATATAATTTCTAAAGGTGGCAGGAGTTACCGGATGGAATTCAGAGTCCTCTTTATCTTTTAAAATAGGGTTCTCTGGCTTTTTACTTCACATAGATTAGTGTTGTCAATACTGCAATAGAAAGATAATGAGAATAAAAGTAGCACTATTAACTAGAATATTTTGTGCCTTTAGCTTTTAGTAAGTCCCATATTTACTTTGTAGCTTCTTTTCCCTGAGAAAATTGGAGCCTGAACTCACAGGGTTCTTATGAAGATACAATCACTTTAAAAAGTGTGATTTTCCTAAAGGGAATTATTGTTTTAACAAAATCTACATACGTTGATAATTTTAAAACATATGAAAATGTATAAACTCTTTCTTCATTTTCTTTTTTTTTTTTTTTTTTTTTTTGAGACGGAGTCTCGCTCTGTCGCCCGGGCTGAAGTGCAGTGGCCGGATCTCAGCTCACTGCAAGCTCCGCCTCCCGGGTTTACGCCATTCTCCTGCCTCAGCCTCCCAAGTAACTGGGACTACAGGCGCCCGCCACCTCGCCCGGCTAGGTTTTTGTATTTTTTAGTAGAGACGGGGTTTCACCGGGTTAGCCAGGATGGTCTCGATCTCCTGACCTCGTGATCCGCCCGTCTCGGCCTCCCAAAGTGCTGGGATTACAGGCTTGAGCCACAGCGCCCGGCCTCTTTCTTCATTTTCAATACTGTTTATTGGAAACAGCTAAGTTCTTTGCATAGGAAGGGGACATAATTTCCAGTGACATTATATTTGCTCTTCCTCTTTCGTTTGCACTAGAGAGAGCCTTGCCATATCTGATACATCATTCTCTAAAGGTATGCTTGCATCATTTCCAATTAAATGTTTTAAGTTAGCAGTATACAGTAAATTATCATAAATGTTATTGTAAATTCAAGCTGAAGTGTTAGCAAGAAAATTGCTAAAGGATATCATTTAAGCTCTTATTGGTTTTGTGTATTTGCTAATGTCTGTGGTGTATATTACTTTGACGAGCTTACAGTGACTTCTAACTTGAATTAAAATACGGTTTTGGTCAATCCTTTTAAGGTCAAGATAAGATTTAAATTAGAATATAATTTGCTTAGTTAGTCATCTCACTGTTTTTTTGAAGCAAGTAAGCAATGAATTGGGAAAATAAATTATAATTGTTTACTTAGGATTCTCAGAAAGGGAACACACGTGCTTTGTTGACAACAGTGGCATTCAGTAGATTGAATAATAATTTATCCTTTATTCATTACTTTTTTATTACTGATGGAAAGAAGAGCTGGTTAAAAGGTAGCAGAGACCAGTTAAATGTTCAGATCTATTTTAATAATATTTATACGAATTCATTCACTTTATAATAATTTGCATATTTATTTGAATTTTGACCTACTTGGCCTTAGAATTGTCAGTGAATATAAGGCAGTTTCTGAAGAAAACCCAGAACACTCACTACAGTGCTAGAATTCGATTGGTATTTGTTGGCATGTCACACATTCAGATACCTTGCATGTCTAACTATTACATACTGAAATATATGTAATGAAGAGCAAACATAGTGAGAAAAATATATATTAAGTGAGCAAAGTTTGTGTCAAGTAAATGATTGACACAAATGTAGTTCTGTTTTTTTTGAATTCTAGTATCACAAACTTATTCCAATATATCTGAAGAGTAAAATCTTGTTCCTGTGGTTACTGTAATTAAAAGGGAATGGAAAAGGCAGGGCAGGAAAAGATTTATGGGATTCAGAGATGAGAAAATGTGAGAGATTTGAAGAAAAAGAAGTTAGAAAGGAAGAGCAATGTATAGACTTTGACAAATGAGAAGAAATAATGAACAGGAATTTGTAGTATAAAGAAGAAGGATAAAAGGGTACATTTAGTCTTACAAAACTAGAATTGTATAATGAAAGAATTATTTTAACCCAAATTATTATTTAATTATTACAATGTTGTTATTCAAATTCTACACAACCTTTGTCTCACAGACATCTAAGGCCTTTAGTACCAGTCCAGTCCATGACAATGTCTTTTCCTAAAATCTCATCACTTGTTTATGCCACTTATTTGACAACTGATTGCACATTTGCATTTCTGAATTGTTCTGTGATTACAATCTTCTATTATAAGTTAACATTTTATGCTTTAAATCTCAATTTTCTAAGTAGGATACAAATCTGGAAGACAAGCACTCTGTCCTATTTCTTGCTAGTTTCTGTAGTTTTAGCAAAGCATCTTGCATTGTAGAGGGATCTCAATTCTTTAATGACTTAGTATAATATACAGCATTTTTCAAACGAAAGAGTCATTTATCCTATACTCAAAGAAAACGATAAAATAACACTGAAAGCATGCAGAGACTTGGGTGAAATTTAGAAGCTTTGGAACATGTATTTCATCAGTAAGTTATTTACTTTGTTTATGTGATAGTCCTGACATGGAAGATCAGTGTAAGCCAAGATAGTATCGACAGAAAGAGTATAATAAATAGAAAAGGGGTACATGAATCAGATTATTTACATTTTGGAGATGGTGACTGCAGTGAGTACTGCACTTGAATTAATTCCAAAAGATCTCCCTTGAGCTGAAAGTGTGTGTAGTCATAATTGCATGACCTGTGACACATTGTCTTTGTCCCACAGACAGGTTACAAATTTGGCGCTGCATCAAGATAGAGTAATTATAGGGAAGCAGAAACTGTCTGGATATTCCACTGAAAGCTGAAGATGTGATCCATTCTTGATTTGCTTTGCTAATAGCTCTAACTTTGAGAAGACAGAGAGAATAGTAAGATGAACAACCAACAGGTGGGGGATGTAGGCGTCCCGAGAGAGAGAAAACCATCATGCCATTTGAGAGTATATAATAGAAAGGAAAGAGAATAGCGAAGAGAAGCATTTACATACCCCCAGATTTTAGCAACATTTATTCCAAAATGTTTACAGGAAAGCTATTTTGATTCTGTGGCAAGAGAGCTAAAATAAAATACCCCAATAAATTGTTCATTCATTTATTCAGTTTAAGTAATGGTATTAGAAAGTGTAAAGCTACAAGTGAGTTAAGGCTTCAAAATGAACTTTTGTTCTTTTTTGTAAGGATAACCTGACTGATACAGCAATGTTATTCTGCAGATATGATATATCTTAACTTTATAATGGCATTTATGAATATCTGGTGTTCTTTTGAAGTTGATCGAAAAATGGACACTGGGTAATAGCATAGTTGGTGGTGGTGGCTTCTGAGAGGGGCCAATAATTAGCACTTTTTGCTTTCTCTGGGTTCTAAACAAATAGGAATTAAACAGTTAATTTGAAAATACTGGTCAATATATCATTTTTATTATTGATAAAACTCATGCTGAAGGACATAACTTTGGGTCCATAAACCAAATTATTTTGCTAATTCTGAACTCCAGAATTAGGCAGATTTTGTCACCTGCCATGGATAATACATTAAGATATGCTGCCTCCTGTGGGTAGCCTTCCCAGATAAGTTATGAGAGAGAGGATCCAAATCAAATTCACATCATCTGCAGGCAGATTTGCTTCTAAAAGGAAGACAGGCAGATTCATCTGTAGAATTAATCATTTCACCTCCTTGGAGCACAATGAGTAAGAGCAGGAGACAAGCTAGGAGACTATGGAAAATACTTCTTCATCAAAATTAGGAAGGGCAAAAGGTTTTCTTTCCCCTCTAACTTTGCCTTGCATCTGTTCTCTTAGGCCACTGAGTTTAACCATAAAGCCTGTGGTCAACTATGTGAGAGAGGAGATCAGCAGTTTATTTGGGCAGGAGGCCAATTCTAAGGTCAGCTGCTTTGACCATTATCCTGAGATCCATGGTGGTCAGTTTTGATTCTACATTGAGAAGATTCTGAAATGGGTTGGAACAGGACATATATCAAATCAGCTTCAATGACACTCTGTATCCGAAGCTGGAAATTTACCACCAACTTATTTCTTATCTTAAATTATATATAACTCTATGGCCATATTAAATAACTCTAATACTAGAATGCATAAAGACACATCAGTAATAAAATTCCAAAAACATAGAAATGCCCTAATTAAATAAAATCTCCTCACTTTATCAAATTCCCAGGGAACAATCATTAAAGTTTAAAAGATTTTATTTGTTGGCAAGTTAAAACCATAAGTAAAGTCTAAAATTATTTTGCCTTTGTGAGTTAAAAATTCTTCAAATAAATTCCAAAACCATTCTTCAATATTTCTTATTAAAATATTAAACATTCTTCAATATTAATCTCAGCCATAAGCATTCACCATTCACAGGAAGAGTTGGGATTGTCTCTTTCTCACCAGAATACATAAAGCTCCTTCAGCGTCAACACTACTATATTAGTTCAATGCCAAGCCTTCCATGGACCTAATTTTAAATAATACAAATTATTAATAATATATGGAAAATGTTCAGAGCACTGGCCACGCAGTCATCAAATTTAGAAAACAGACCAATTCCTACCCTTTAAATGAGTTATCTCAGGCAAAATGATATACCTAAACCTAGTTCTTAGTGTGGCCAGACACCATAACAGAGACTCAGTGGTGTCTAAGGAAAGAAGGGTAGATTGTGAAACCCTGATTTTCATCTTGCCATGATACCTATCAGTCTATACAAGTTGTCCAGAATTCATGAGCTATGAGTTTAAATCTCAGTGGGAGAAATCCATAAGCAAATGGTTGATTTTGGTATTATGCATACTTATCTCTTAGAGAGACATTGCTGCCTTCTTGCAAAATTTAGAAATTTGTGTCTGGGCGCAGTGGCTCATGCTTGTAATCCCAGCACTTTGGGAGGCCAAGGCAGGTGGGTCACTTGAGGTCAGGAGTTTGAGACTAGCTTGGCCAACATGGTGCAAACACTGTCTCTACTAAAAACACAAAAATAAGCTGGGCGTGGTGACATGCACCTGTAGTCCCAGCTACTTGGGAGGCTGAGGCACGAGAATCGCTTGAACCCAGGAGACGGAGGTTGCAGTGAGCCAAGATTGTGCCACTGCACTCCAGGCTGGGCAACAGAGCAAGACAGTGTTTCAAGAAAAAAAAGAAAAAAATTAGACATTTGTAATCATATCAGCCCCAAGCACATCTTATTCAAGCCTTCTCCTCCAAGACAGTATTTTAAGAATTTTTTAGTTTCCATATATCCCAACTCTAAATTGAGAGTGACTGTGTTTGGTGAATAGCACCCATGCTTTTGTGACTAACCAGAAGGCATTTCAGTCTTATTTTGCTGTGGCTGTTGCCACTATATGCCTCTATGACTTCACTTCCCAGGAAGTATTTGTCTCTCCTCTGTCATTAGCCAATTCAGAGACAATCTAAGACCACGTGGTAGAGAGTGACCTTGAGCTTGTGTTCAAACTAAATGGTTGTAAGTTTCATCCATAGGTCCTATCTTGGTCCTAAATTAAT
The DNA here is from genome assembly GCF_037993035.2 of Macaca fascicularis. NCBI lineage: Eukaryota > Metazoa > Chordata > Mammalia > Primates > Cercopithecidae > Macaca > Macaca fascicularis. The sequence continues at coordinate 124,722,940 of NC_088383.1, forward strand.
TTTTAAATTCAACAAATATTTGTTGAATATCTTCCATCTACCAACTACTTTCTAGATGCTGAGATTAACATATATAAAAATCCCAATACTATCAATAGAGACAAACTTTAAACAAATAAGTGAAATATATAGTATATTAGATGATAAAGAATAATGTGGAGAAAAACAAAATAAGGAAGAGGGAAAGTGGCAGTGTGTGTGTGTTTGTGTGTGTATCTGTGTGAAGATGATTGGCATTTTAATTGAGGTGGTCAGGGAAGAAGTAGAAAATGAAATTTTAGGTAAAGGAACTAGTGTTGGCTACTTAAGCCTAACACTAACCATTTAAAGCTCATTCACATTCTGTTTATATATACACACACAAATATCTATTTATATACACAGTAACCATTTAAAGCTCATTCGGGTTCTATTTTATATCTATCTATCTATCTATCTATCTATCTATCTATCTATCTATCTATCAGCTCTCCATAAGAGATTGAATGAGCCAAGAAAGCTGTCTAGTCATCAGTTGCTGAGGGGCTGGCTAAGACAGAAATACACAGATACCTTTCTCAGTTGCCCCAAGTTGGGGACTCACTGCTCATATATATGTATACAAAGTACAAAAATTAAAATTCGAGTTCTATAAATTTAGAACTTGACTTCTTTGTAGTTTAATATGTTGAATAACAGAAAATATTCTGCTCAATAATTGCCAAAGCCTTTTTTTCCATATAATTAAGTCACTGCCTCAGCGAAGCTTAGGAATAGTTGCACTTGCATAGTAAACGGTACATTAAGGCCTTGGCCCTAGTTGAAGTCCAGTGATCTTCATTTTTGTTTTCTGGATTGCCCCGTTAATTCTTCTATCCTTAAGGAAATGGAGTGGCTTATTTGATTTCTAAATTTAAGTGAAATAAACAGCATCAGTAATAAAGATGATGTTGAAGGACTTTCTCCTTAGTTCAGCTAAAAATGGGATCCTTATCCCATGACCGTGAAAGGTTAGGCTCACAGATACATTTAAGAGTGGGAAAAATGGAATTTATTGGGCAAAAAGAAAAAAAAAAACTCAGCAAAGTGAGAGAATTTCCTGTTAACAGGCCCGCATCTCACCAATTGACTCCCAGGTACCACCCCAGAACAGGAGAGGCCAGGTTCCTCCAGCTGCAAATAGCAGGAACTTCCCAAGGCTCCACCCAGTGTGCACTCCTCCCATTGCGCAGGCCTATCAGAGGTTCTGCCAGGCGGCCTATTTTACGTGGCTGTCTCAATAATATTGTGTTGTCTATCTTCACTTTTTACTTTTTAACTTGTTCAGAATCTCAAGCAGATGAGAAGCGTCTACTTAATAATAGAAACTTTATCAGAGACCCCCAACAGTTCAATAAATTCATATTGATTGCTAGGTAAGTGTCCATTTCTAGAGAAAGGGTAATGAAGCATTTATTTCTTTTCTCTGATCCACTTAAAATTTTCATCGACCGAGAAATAAATGGCCTGATTGTCAAATTTAGATATTTATGGGAAAATTCATAGAAAGGAAATATATTAGAATAAAGGGAATTTGTAGATTAAGTGTGAAGTATATCGAATATATTTGGTGAAAGTTAAAATGCTTTTGGTAAACGGAAGATAACTGTAGGGTTAGATGTGTCCTCTTAGCAGGAATATATCATAAGCCAATACATTCAGGAAAATGTACCAGTTGATTGGTGAAGCAGAGAAGACATAGAGGAAGAGGCTGCAAAGTTCTTGGGAGCATCATTGGACCATGAGAGGTTGAATGAGCCAAGAAATCTGTCTGGTCATCAGTTAGAGAGGGGCCAGCTAAGTCAGAAATACACAGATGCCTTTCTCAGTTGCCCCAAGTTTAGAACCCACTCCTTATAAAAATGTATACAAAGTACAGAAATTAGAATTCAATAACATATGGTCCAAAAAGTTGTATTCCAGGACAAGGGCTAAGGAGTGTTAAGTTTTGGAGAAGTTTTGCAGTGGACAAAAGATGGTTTCATGAAGTTTGAAAATAAGGGAAAACATGCCCAGTCTGCTAGCTAGGGAACTTCTTGGGTATCATGTACCTATATACCTCTTGCCACCTTGAGTGGACATAGTGTTTGAAAATAAACTGAATGTTTCTAAATCCATATACCTTATCTGTCCTATCTTTTGATATACTACATGGAGGGAACCCTGGAATATGAAAAGGCAAAACTCATTCTTGTGGTGGCTTTTATGATTTGAGTTGAATTACTAGCAAGTATGGCAACTCACTATCTTGATTATTCTCTTTGCCCCCAAAGGGCATTGATCTGTTCAGGGAAATGGAATAGGGGTCAACGTGAAAGACCACATGCAGAGAGATAACTAACACATTGGAAGTTTAAAAGTTCAAAGAGAATTCTGCACTCAATAAAAAAAATAGGTTACAAGCAATCACAACAGTAAAACATGAAAAATTTATAATAAATACCAATGTGAAGTTCTGAATTTAGTTTCAAAAATTTACTTATAGACATGCTAAATAGAGAAGACTTGTCTTGATCAAAGTTCGTATCAGGGTATTCAAGGGCCCTAGATGACCATCTGTCAGGTAAGTCACAGCACTTCTGAGCCTGCTTTAATAGGAACATTGGACTAAGTAAGCTCCAGTATTGCTTCCAAATCTGAGAATGAGTTATTCCAATGAGTCTGTGACTTTCTCACATTTTGATTTTTGTGGTTTAACACATTGTTCCAAGTACATAAGAAAGCTGATTTATATCAGTCATGAGTAATCTGTGCTACATCAAACTGCCCTTCACATTAAAAAAATTCAAACAATTGAAATTCATTTTTTTTAAAAAATGCCTGTCATGTCTCCTTTCACAAAATATTGAAAACAAGTCAGATTGCCTATTCATTTATCACACCAGTTAGTCAATGGTCATTATAGGTATCTTCCACTGGAGACTTAAAAAATTATGTTTAGCAGATGTCTTCACAAAGGAGCATTTTACTGAAGAACCATTTCTTAGCATTTTGCAATATTGAACTAAAAATGACTCCATTAGCTAATAGCAAAATAATCCCATTTCCTCAAAGAAAAAAATATGTATTGATTAAATGGAGAATGCCAGTGTTTGGGTCATTTACGTAGCCAGGAAGATTTAAGAACCTCTTGAAGAACTTCAAAATTATAGTCATAAACTACTGAAATGTTCAACACGAACTCCTTATACACTAAATGTAAAAGCTAACTGGATTATGTTGCATTTAGAATTTTTTAACCTAGAAACTAGCATGTTGTAGTTCAGAATTGAATCATTAGCTTTGCATTAATTCCCAGAATCAGGGAGAAAAGAAATCTTTCTTTAGTAAATTACTTCTTCGGGTGGGGAGAACTACTGAGAGATTGATCTGAGCTTTATTGTAGCAAGAGCCTCAAGTCATAAATTACTGGCACACAGCAGAAGTCAGTGTGTCATTTCTATTGTGGTCAGATGCTTTTAGATTTCCACTTGTCAAGGTTGACTTGATCATATTGTGCACTTCCTGGATGTCAAAGACATAGCATTCATTTGTCCTTCTCTTTGAGAGCAGGACAGGTATTTCTTTCACAACTTAAACTTCTAAGTTTGAGAAGAAATATACTCCGTAGTATGACTGTGGGGGTATTCTATGTGTGAAAATTTTTTTCAAGTGCAGATTTCAAAATTTGAAATTAACCAGGTTCTCATTTTTGCTCTTTGAGGAGTAATATGTATTAAAATCCATTCTGAGGATCTAGCTTTTAAATGACCTTTTCAGTACTCATCCTTTTGCTCATTTTGATTTGCTCAGATAAATTATAACCACCTGGCCTTTTGTATTAAAAAAGGTTACATACAAAATTGACCTTTCGATACTTATTGAGAGAGCTAGGTTCATTGTATTTGAGATTAACTGCTGTTGCTGTTTTCTGAATGATGTGTTAAATAACTTTAGTTGAGGATGGTAAAACCTATTTCTTGTGCCATTTTGTTCCAGGCTAATTCTAACACCATAGGAATGGACTGTCTGAGAAATACAAAGAAAATTATGTTTTAGAAAACAATGAATCGAATTTATTTAGCCCTGTGTGCCTAATGATTTACAGATGTGATTTCAGTGTATCTTAATCTTGATAAACCCAGTATTATCCTTTGGCCAGTCTGCCCTTCACCATCTTGCTTATTAAGATTCCGGCTTCTTTCTGTCTGTTTCTTGAATATTTTAAGCTCAGGCTTGCCTCAAAATGTGGCGCTTGCTTTTCCCTCTGCCTGAAATGTTCTTTTTTTGAATTGGAGTCTCGCTCTGTCACCTGGGCTGGAGTGCAGTGGCGCAATCCCAGCTCACTGCAATGTCTACATCCCGGGTTAAAGCGATTCTCCTGCCTCAGCCTCCCAAGTAGCTGGGACTACAGGTGTGTGCCACTACACCCAGCTAATTTTTGTATTTTTAGTAGAGATGGGATTTCACCATGTTGGTTGGCCAGGATGGTCTCGATCTCTTGACATCATGATCCGCCTGCCTCGGCCTCCCAAAGTGCTGGGATTACAGGTGTGAGCCCCCGGACCCTGCCTGAAAAGTTCTTTTCTAGCTTCCTTTGTTCCATTCACCTAACATTCCAATTGCCACCCTACATTTTCTGACTTCTGTGTAATTAGGTTGGACTGTGTGACTATTTCTGATAATGAAGTGTGTCACTTGTGGGCTGAAGCACTGAAAAGTCCATACACAATTCACTAGTCCCTTTTCTGCCATGATTCTTCGGGAAGTCTTGGGTTGAGATGGAAAGTGACAAGATTGAAGCAATCTATATTGCTGAATTACCAGATGGGAAGTTACCTAGACCAGAGGATTTTGTGTGAGCAAAAAATAAACTTTTCTATGTTCAACTACTGAGCTTTTGGGGATGTGTGCCTATTCTGATTAACTGTTTAGGGTTTCAGGGCAAATATCATTTCCCTTTTGTAACCACTCCATCTAAAGCACTTTCCTTCTGCACGGTACCTTTCCCCTGACCATTTTGTTTCCCACAGCAATTTTTTCTGTAATACTTTTATTTATTTGTTTATGTAAGTCAATGTCAAACAAACAAGACTTCCATGTGCTGTTAGTTATGATTCTTAAGTGCCCAGAGTATTCTTTAAAGTTGTCAATAAGCATTCATTTTTCAACATTTCGTTTTGATGTAAACAAGTACAAAAAGCAAGGTAAAATATTACCTTGCAAAGGCCCATTGAATTTCCTGTTGGTCACCAGAAAGCATAGCCTGTATCAAGCCATAGCACAGTTTATAAGACTCTCCTACATAAATCCATTTTGCATTATTTCTTTTATCCTGAAATGAGATCATCTTTGGCAAAGTCTTTATCAGTGATGCTATCTGTGTCAACACAGAAAATATTTAGAGTCCATATTTTAATTTTAAAATTTCCCAGAGTCACCTTCAAAACTTCTGCAATATTTTTGCATATATGGACGTCTTCATCCACTAACGAATAGCTTTGTTGCTTTTAACTCCAGGCTACATAAATACTTCCTGCAATATCAGACTATACTATCTGCCAGTTTGCCAACTTCCAGTTTCCTGGCACATGGTTCAGAAGAGTCCCTGGTATTTTTTTTGCTGGCATGGAGAAGCTTGCTGAATAGAATCAAAAGGGTTACCCTATACATCAGTTCCTAGGAAAACGGCATGCAGTTAGAGCTCAGTAAAAATTCATTCAATTAATTATTACAAGCAAACTTATTCACCATGGAAATCTTGATATGAGCAAACTCTATCAAATTTTTCTACAAATAGGCTTTTATTTATTTTTTTTTTTTTTAAAAAAGGGAAAAAAATTTTTTTCCTAGAATTTTAGTCTAAACTATTCAAGATCATCCTTTGGAATTTGAAGTGAAGAACGTCATAATTTGCTTCCAGTCCTTAATGAAGTTTCTTGACAAGGCATTAAGACTTTACTGAAAATTATTTTCTTATTGCTAAAGCATGAAGAGATGTGCCACATGACATACAGAGCTTCATTTCTCATTAGGGAACAAAATGAGATATGTGATCAGGTATAAGATAAAAACAAGTATACACAGGTGTATCATCTGCATAATCAAAGTTTTGCATGCAATATTAACTCTTCAGTATTATGAAGATTTAAGTGATTTTCTTTTGGAAAAGTGTTCACAAGTTGGAATTCTTTGTTAATGAGAAGTCAGCAAGCACACCGTTGAGAAAAACCAGGGATTGTCTATGCTGGATCATGTTAGTGTTTCACTTAGACTAAAAAGAAATGACGAAATTCTAACCCTTTCCTAATTTATTTCAAAATACTCAGTGTTAGCAAATATTAGAAATTTCTGGAATGGATGTGATAATCAGATAGGGATATTTCTTTGTTTGCTCCACACTGCAAATTAGCATGATCATACCCCTGACCAAAAAATGATTTTACCAAGGTCTATCCAAAGATATAAAGCTTAACCGATTTGCTTAACAACTTTGTGATATGCTTCAAGACACAGCTTTTGTGTTGAGAAAAATTCAAATTTTGGTAAAATTCTATCCCCCACCCCCCCTTTTTTTTTCTTTTTTCTTTTTCTTTTTTTTTTTTTTTTGAGATGGAGTCTTGCTCTGTTGTCCCAGGCTGGAGTGCAGTGGCGATCTTGGCTCACTGCAACCTCTGCCTCCCAGATTCAAGCCATTCTCCTACCTCAACCTCCTGAGTAGCTGGGATTACAGGTGTGTACCACCAGGCCTGGATACGTTTTTTGTATTTTTTAGTAGAGACAGAGTTTTGCCATGTTGGCTAGGCTAGGCTGGTCTTGAATGCCTGACCTCAGGTGGTCTGCCTGCCTTGGCCTCCCAAAGTGCTGGGATTATAGGCATGAGCCACTGTGTCTGGCTCTTATCCCTTTTAAATTAAACTTATTTTCATGAAGACTTATCAATGGACAGATGTCAGGCACCCCTTCCATTTTCTTGACTTCAAAACTTAATTACAAAGAATTGCCCCTGTAAGAAGTACTGTTTTGTCTCCCATGATGTGTAAGTAGGAATGGATAACAGATATGTAAAGATAAGGAAGATTTGCTAATGAAGATTATTCATTTTCTTTGACATTTCCTAAATTAACCTAAACAATGACAGTCCATGCTTAAAAGGACCATACTTATAAAAGTAAGGTATATTTTATTTAATTCCTGCCAGTAGGAACCTTTTAAAAATACCTTATTACAAGGAAATGATGTTGATGCTATCAGGTCATATAGTTTGTAGCCCCCTGCTCTTGATGTTGATGCTATCAGGTCATATAGTTTGTAGCCCCCTGCTCTTGTTAATATTGACAATTTCCAGAGTTCCAGGAGACTAATTTTACATTGAAGTTATGATCTACAATCAGTATGTAAGGCTGATATCTTTAAGAAACAAGATCATTCAGTATAGAGTATGGGTGGCATTGCATATACGCCAAAGTTTACAGAAAAAACAAAGTTTGGGAACCACTGAGCTACATGAAGACAACAAATAAATGAAATGTTTCCAATTAAATGTCTGAGCTTTGAACTAATTCTGCCTTGAAGATAATTTTCAAATTCTTATCTAGCAAATAGGAATGTGTCAGTAAATCTAAAGTAGTTTTGCTGGCTTTTAGAATTTACTCCCTTTTGTTTTATTTTTAAGCATTAATATGAGTTGATTGATTTATTTCTTGAAAGAATTTAAGGAAGTACAGTTACATTTTGGTTCAGGATGAGGGGCTGTTAACTTCTGAAGACAGCAGTAAGTTAATGATTTAATCCACTGAAATTGCAGGGAAAAAATTAAAAGTATCATCTATTAGTGACAGGTTCATAACTTTTCTAGTCCTCATCTATTTGCCCTTTAGAGGTCCGTGATCTGCAGGTTGAAGAATTTCCTGCCTAGAGGATCTGTGAGGTTCCTACCAGGTCTAAAAATCTGTGGAGACTGTGTCTTGGTCATATGAATTATATAATCAGTGTTATCCAGATGCCAACAGGACCCTCATTTGTTGACATCATTTAATCCCTTATTTTGGACTTTTTGTTTTAATTTTACTTTGAGTGATAATATATTTACTTTCAATAGTAATTTACTTAATGTATATGCATAGTCATGCTTATACTTTCTACATACATTGACATGCCCATGTACTATATATGCATGGGTATATACATATATATAAGATTATTGTATTAGTCTATTTTCACACTACTAATAAAGACATACTTGAGATTGGGAAGAAAAAGAGGTTTAATTGGACTTACAGTTCCACATGGCTGGGGAGGCCTCAGAATCATGGTGGGGGGCCAAAGGCACTTCTTACATGGTGGTGGTAAGAGAAAATGAGGAAGAAGCAGAAGCAGAAAGCCCTGATAAACCCATCCGTTTCATGAGACTTATTCACTGTCGTGAGAATAACATGGGAAAGACCAGCCTCCACGATTCATTTACCTCCCACTGGGTCCCTCCCGCAACATGGGAGATTTCTGGGAGATACAATTCAAGTTGAAATTTGGGTGGGGACACAGTCAACCCATATCACTTATATATGCTATTAACATTTTAGAAGCCAATTGCAGGCAGAGTTAGTTACTGCTTTGTTTTTTATGTATGTGTAGTTTTAAGGATTATTATCCTAAAGTCATTCAAAGAGTTATATGTCTTGCGGTATTTGGAAAGGTAGCGAGTATGAAGTTTGGGGAATGATACCATATTTGAAGTAATAGTATTAAGTTGAAGAATTATCTGTATTCATGTTTGATAGAATCAGTGACTCTACCCGACTCTACCTGGTAGTCAAATTTAAGCATAGATATTCTTTTCTTTTCTTTTCTTTTTTTCTTTTTTTTTTTTTTTTTTGAGATGGAGTTTCGCTCTTGTTGCTCAGGCTGGAGTGCAATGACGCAATCTCGGCTCACTGCAACCTCCACCTCCCGGGTTCAAGTGATTATCATGCCTCAGCCTCCTGAGTAGCTGGGATTACAGGCATGTGCCACCATGCCTGGCTAATTTTATTTTATTTTATTTTTTTAGCAAAGACAAGATTTCACTATGTTGGTCAGGCTGGTCTTGAACTCCTGACCTCAGGTGATCCACCTGCCTCGGCCTCCCAAAGTTCTTACAGGCGTGAGCCGCTGCACCCAGCCTGATTTTCATATCATTTTTAATTCCATGGTTTGTTTTATATGAGATTTTGAATAGCAAAACAGTTACTATGTACAACTAATAAGATACTAACATCTCTTTAATTTTTAAATTTTCTTCACAACAATGGTTATGGCAGTATGATTATAATCTATTGTATTATGATCAATTTGTTCTCTTGGCTTTATTGTTCTGCTGAATAATTGGCAATAGCAGATTAGTTATAAAACAGACACATCTGCTATATGGCTTCTTATGGGTATACAAAATGTTAAACTTCGTTTTATATAAAACATAATCCTAGAAAATAGATTAATTTTCAAAATTTCTTAAGAAAATACTCTATATTTTTTCCTAATTTTCAGGTTGAGTTTTTATCACTCTTAGTCACAAATGGTGGAAGGCAGTTCCAAATCTAAATTCATTTTACCACAATAATGACATTTTCCAACTGTCTCATAAATTTGCAACATTTGTTAAAAGGGAGACTAGTAGAGGAAAATGTGTCACTATTGCTGAAGAAAATGGGCCTGTGGTAATTAGTGTGCCATCTTCGGAGACAAAAATAGTGCTTGAAATTTAACATTATAATTGTACCAATTAGCAGTTATTGAGTGCTCACAATGTGCCAGCCTGTGTGCAGAACAGCCCAAGTGTGTGATCTCTTTAGTCTCAACCTTATGACTTAAAGATATTATTGCTATTCCCATTTTATAGAGAGAATGAGTGAAAGGCCTCAGTAATGAGATTATGATCCAATTGCTAGTAAGTGCAACAGCTGGGCTTTAAAACAGGTCCTCTAAGGTATAGGCATAGTGTAGGTACTGTTATTATTTATAGATGAGAAAAATTGAGGCTTAGAGAGGTCCAAATAATTTGGTTAAGCTCAAACAGCTAAAAAGTGGAGAGACTGGTATTTAAAAGTAGGACAATTGTTAAGAATAGGGGAGGAGGGCAGAAATCATTTGCAAAGATCATCACAATTTACTCCATTTGATTATTTTAGGGCTATCACACTAAAGCAAGAGTGTTACAGGGGAAAATGATTTTCTCTTCCTAAGTTTCACAGTAAGAACATTTGCATTAGTCTCCCAGAGGCAGAAACTCAGCTGTTTCAACAAGGGCTCTCTCACCAGTCTTCCACTAGGTGACCCAGAATAAATTTATTTGTCTAATTCTTTATTTGTAACTTTACTAATACTCTATATTGTGCCCTAATTATTTCCATTTTACCAGACTTGCTTTACAAGCTGTAGTAGTAAAGTCCTGGGCAGGAAGAATATTTTTCTTGTTCTTTATATAAAGTAATTTAGTAGACATTCAGTTCCTAAAAAGTGATGGAAACACAAAGCTCAGAAAACAAACTAGAATTTTTAAATATACTTTTGCATTCTACAAATTTAAAAATTGAACAAAAGTATCAGTCACTGATTTTTTTAATGAGTTTTAGGAGGCACAGTAACATATTATAGTCCATGGCACTCTATTTTTTGTCAACGATTGTGAGTTTGGAATATTTGCTGATTTATATTACAATGTGTGATATTGAGTATTCATTAATTCTATTTTGTAGACTTTTTACTTTTAGATATAAGGAAAAGGCAAGATGAGGAAAAAGAAGCTGTTCATTTTTTCTAGCAATCACTTGTCATATGAGATGCCATTTGTATGCTGAGGAGACTAATACAAATGGAGAAAATTGATAATACAAATCTTAGAAAATTGTGTTCAAACACAAAGTGGAATTTACAATTTTCTCAAGACTATTTGTACATGATCATAGGAAGGGTAGATTGTATATTCATGTGTGTGTTGTATGGGCATGTTGGTGTATGTGTTGTTACCAAAGACAAAGAACCTGGTGTCTTCCGCATTTACTATCCCTCAGCATCTGAAATAACATTATGTTTGCATTTTGCATAGAAATACTATTCAGATCAATTACCCATTCCTATTGAGAGAGGCAGAAACAGATTCTATTTGCCAGGAACTGTATTTTTAATAATATAATTTTGAAGTTATATTAAAGTGAATAATTTGAAAATTTAGATCACATTCACTTTTTACTTTGAATATGTATTTTTAAAATGAATTTATTCAAAAAAATGTAATCTACAAACTTAAATTGTTACTCATTAACAGTTGCATTATTTCTATCCCATATTGTCATGTGACTGTTCTCTTTTAATAATAAAAACCAGCTATTAAAACAAAAATTTTAAATAATAAAGTGTGATGGCAGTTTATTATCTAAACTTCTACTTAAATAAATAAACTAGTGTTTAAATAATTTGGCCCGTGTTCCTTTATCATCTACAAGGGAGTTTTATGAATGTTCACTCACAGGACTACATCCATTTACATTCAAAGATGAGTAGTTAACATTTTAAGTTAATAACAGAGAATCTTTAAAAATATCTGTGAATAATGAAGCCATTCGTTGTGTTCAAGAATTTTGCCTTTCTTCAATAATATAATTTTCTTCTCATTTTAAAGAGTATTTAATTGTATCACACGTCCTATTTTAATATTTAATAATAATTTTATTAGCTGTATAGAATGAGAAGGGCAAAAGTTGCAATATCTAGTGCTGGTCATCAATTTTTTTTATCATGACTTAATGAATATTATAATTACAAAGAGAGGCAAAAAGATAAATTAGCTTAGTAGTTGGTTGGGACTTGCTAGTTTATTGGTTTTAGCTTGGGCAAAGCCCAGAATAGTCACAAAGAGAAAGAAACAAGTATGTGGGGGTGCTCTAGAAGTTCTTGCACACAATTTCTCAACTTACTAATCATGACTCATTTTGAATAATAAACAAAGGCTTTGACCAAAATTATAAACACTGCCAATAATAATTCCTTCTGGTTCCATAGCAGTTGACAGGGGATTCTAATGACTTACAAAACTTAGCCTTGTCAGGTATATGTTCCTTTAATTTCTATTAATGCATTTTGGCAACTTTTCATTATCTTTTCTTAAATATTTTTACTGTTTTTTTCTTTTTTAGCTAAGACAAAAGTATGAGTTATTTTGAGTAGGAAAATTTGGCACAGCCATCATTGTAATAACGCTTTTTACTCAAGTAGCACCTCTCACCTGAGACTTTCAAAGTGGTTTTGAGTACATTGTATTAGACCTACAGGATGGAGGTCAAGGGAAAAGTTATTTGTAGGCACCATACATTAAAAGCCTCTGTGGACATATAACCGAGGCCATGGGGAGAAAGTAATTTTCATCTTTAGTACTCGAGATATGGATATGTGTGTAACATGATTCCTAACTTTTCAATGCCACTTGTTTATCACAAGAACAGAAAACCAAACACCGCATGTTCTCACTCATAGGTGGGAACTGAACAATGAGATCACTTGGACTCAGGAAGGGGAACATCACACACAGGGGCCTATCATGGGGAGGGGGGAGGGGGGAGGGATTGCATTGGGAGTTATACCTGATGTAAATGACGAGTTGATGGGTGCAGCACACCAACATGGCACAAGTATACATATGTAACAAACCTGCACGTTATGCACATGTACCCTACAACTTAAAGTATAATAATAATAAATAAATTAAAAAAAAAAAGGAATGTAAGCCAAGACAAATAATCTTACCTTCTAATTGGAATAAATAATAAAATATTTATGGCATTATTTTTTTGACATAAAAAAAAATGAAAGCGGATCTCCTCTGAAAAAGACTGCATATCAAAATAAGCTGCTATTGTCATGTTTTTATTTTATTATACAATTTATGGTATTTTTCCACCCATGCTTATAAGTAATGAAAGGTAAATTTCTAAATAAGCACGTATAGTATCCATATGAGTATGAATAGATATGTTCAATAAATATTTAAATTAGAAAAAAAAAAAAAGGGAACGAGATATTGTTGAATTTCATGAGCATTTAAACCTATTTTAAGACAAATCATTTTTAACCCCCTCCAGCAACTGCTTCGAGAACGACAACAGATGGCCAGCCGTCCCTTTGCTTCTGTTGATGTAGCTCTGGAAGTGGGAGCTGAACAAACAGAGTTTCTGCGAGGGCCATTAGAGGTAGGAACAGCAGTGCTGAAAGAGGACCACTGTGTTTGCATATTTATTATATTGCTTCTCTAATCTACATCTGCTTATGAAGCCAAACAGAGTCTGATTATCTAGAGTTGACAAGATTCAGCTACATATGTTATGCCATTTTCAAGGCACATAGTTTTAATAGTATGACATGAGCTGTAACCAAAGCCACTGGAGAATCTATTAGCCTAGGCAAGAGTGACAGACTGCTCACCTGGCAGCCGTTCTCTGACAGATAGGAGCTGAGGGAATTTAAGATATAGGTATGATCGGAGAAACAAAGCACCTATATTTAGTCTTTGGAGTACTCTGTACCCCTAGTTAACAGTTCACATCTATCTTTATTAACAAAGTTTACTTAGAAAACGTGGGTGGAGATGAGTTGCATTTTAATTACATAGCTTCATTTTTGAATATTGAGAAGTGAATGTTTCTCACATATAAAATGAATATTTTTATTTGTGGTTAATTGCTGTATTATTACATTCCTTTATTGCAAAGGCAGAAATAGAGTATGATGAAACAGAAATCATATGCAACTAAATATGGTATTAGAATCCAAAAGTAATCCATGAAGTGGTTTCTGCAAATAATAACCCCTAAAGGTGCAAAATTCAAAGCATTATGATGCATACTAATTTAATTGTATGTTTATTACTTTTGTTTACATTTTATATGTGGTAAAATATATTTAAGTAGAAGGGTTAAGAAACTGTAGAATTGAAGCATTTTATTCTTTTTTAGATGCCTTTTTTTTTTTTTTTTTAAGAGCTGGCCAATCCCTGCGTCACGCCATGACCAGAACGCAAAAAATGCCTTTATTTGACTAATTTTATGTTGCCATTTTCAGATTTTATTTTTTGTCAAGGGAAATAAGGAATGGAAAAATAGAATCCTTCAAAAACCTAGGTATACATATAATTGATTCTCTCTGTAGCATTTTTGGTTTTTCTGAAAAAATAAGAAAAAATCACAACTCATGGATGCTACTCAAAGGGTCAGTTTTTAGAGGAAATGAAATATTGGGTGCATGTTCCCCTATGATTTTTAAGACATTTTGATTTTTTACTACTCTAGATCACAGGTTGCCATGGAAGCTTAGAACATTAGGAAATGTATGTGTATATCTTCTTGGGGAAAAATTACAAAAGAGAATGATTAAATGAAAGGTACAGCAAGTGCTCTAATTTCATTTTGGTTCCTTGTTTCAGATAACTTTTGTAAAAAACCTTTCACACAGAGAAAACTTAGACTATTCTTGGACTATTATAAATTCTTTTTTTCCCCATCTGTTTAAAACATTCTCAAATACTGCTAAAAATCGAGTAACAAGAAAAAAAAATATCTGTAATGCACAGATTAAAGAAGAAAAGAAATAATCAAAGAACTAGAAAATTCACGAACTTAAGGAACAAATATGACACAGACTGTATCACCATAGTCTGTCAGTTGCACATTAATAGTGTTCAATAATGTATTGTTAGGTGCCCATGTGTTCATAATCATTACATCTTCATGTTCTATTTTTTCCAAATTTTGGTTCCGTCTTTATCATTGTGAATTTTTAACGTTAAATTTTATTTTGTAGAGTTAAAAAAAAGTCTAGCCCTACTTATTTTTAGTTCATATTCTCTGATATTCCTTATTTCATTCTTTCATTTCCGATTGCACTATATCCTTTTGTTTTACACCTGTACTTTCTGGAAAAAACTGTTAGCTTTTTTATTTTTTCATGTACTTTGTTTTTTGTTGTTGTTGTTCTTTTGAGACAGAGTCTTGCTCTGTCGCCCAGGCTGGAGTGCAGTGGCCAGATCTCAGCTCACTGAAGCTCCGCCTCCCGGGTTCCCGCCATTCTCCTGCCTCAGCCTCCCGAGTAGCTGGGACTACAGGCGCCAGGCACCTCGCCCGGCTAGTTTTTTTGTATTTTTTAGTAGAGACGGGGTTTCACTGTGTTAGCCAGGATGGTCTCGATCTCCTGACCTTGTGATCGCCCGTCTCGGCCTCCCAAAGTGCTGGGATTACAGGCTTGAGCCACCGCTCCCGGCCTGGTTTTGTTTTTTTTTTTGTTTTTTTTGTTTTTTTGATTGATTTGATATAAATCAAATCAATGTGTTTTTTTTTTATTGATTTGGTATAAAAATCATTTGATATTGATTTTTAATTGATATTAACACTGACATGAACTACTGTTCTACCAAGGCTTATTTCAGCTACCCCATTTTGTGTGTGTGTGTGTGTGTGTGTGTGTTGTTACCAGCCTTGCTTCTTTTTGGGTTTTTTTTCCCAGCTTCTGTCCATAAACTGATTTTCATCTACTAAACAGAATATTGCATATTCTATTTTTATGTTGCTGATAGCTACCCTTTCCTTATCAAGATTCATAGTGATTTTTCCCTAGCTATGCTTAAAGCTTTTTAAAACATATTCCTCCACTGGCCATCTCAAATAAAATTAATACTTTAACATGCTCTCAACTTCCCTTTGTTTCTCCTTCCGTATATTAATACCACCTGTAATTTTTATCCAAACATTATGGATGCACTTCTTTCTTTATTATGGCCTATGTAAAGAACAGTGAACTTTCTTTGTTCTCCTTTACTTTTGATATCTAGTTGTTTGCTCATGTATTTCTTTTATTTTTCACTAAGATAACCTCTCTAAAAGATTTTTTTCAAAGATATACTTTGGGTCCAGCACTGTGGCTTACTCCTGTAATCCCAGCACTTTGGGAGGCCGAGGCGAGTAGATCGTTTGAGGTTAGGAGTTCAAGACCTGCCTGGCCAATATGGTGAAATGCCATCTCTACAGAAAATACAAAAATTAGCTGGGCATGGTGGTGCACGCCTTTAATCCCAGTTACTCTGGAAAATGAGGCGGGAGAATTACTTGAACCCAGGAGATGGAAATTGCAGTGAGGCGAAGTTGCAGTGAGCCAAAATTGCAGTGAGCCACGGTTGCACCCCTGCACTCCAGCCTGAGCAACAGAGTAGGACTCCTCAAAAAAAAAGAGAGAGAGAAACTTTGTGTGACATTCTCTTTGAGAACTTATCTCCATGTTTAAAATCAGAAGAGGGAACAAATGACTCATTCCGATTTACTGTTTTGTTGTCTATGGGGCCGTTTTTGCAAATACTTGGTATAACATAAAGCATTATCTTAATTGTTGGAATTCTTACTATTTTTATTTTTTACTCAGTTCTCTTAATAACTGGCATGCCTCTATTTCTTTTGTACCAGTTTTTTCAGAAATTTCAATTGAGTATGTCAAAGGAAAAATAATTACATGTAAATTCTCATTTAGGAAAGGCCTTTATATTTGGGGATCAAGATCTAGTTATGAATATATGGTATTTTTATGGAAATAGCTTTATTGAAATATAGAACATATATCAATAGTTCATCAATTTAATATATATAATGCAGTGATTTTTGGTATACACAGTTATGTAACCACCACCAAAGTAAATTTTGGAAACTGTCATCACCTCTGAAAGAAATCCTATGCCTTTTAGCAGTCCCCGTACCCCACATTTTTCTTCAGCCCCTCCCCATGACACCCATCTCCTAGCCCTAGGCAAGAATTAATCTACTATCTTTATAGATTTTACTGTTTTGGACATTTCATACAAATAAAACTATATACAATGTGATCTTTTGTGATTAGCTTCTTTCACTTAGCATAAAGTCTTTAAAGTTGATATATGTTGTAGCACGTGTCAGTGCTTCAGTCATTTCTATTGTCAAATGATAGTCCATTGTATGGATGTGGCACAGTTTGTTTATACATTAATTAGTTGGTGGTTACTTGAGTTGTTTCCACTTTTTGGATACTATGAATGATGCCACTGTGAACATTTGTGTAAAAACATTGTATAAACATGTTTACATTTCTTTTGGATATATGTCTAAGAGTGGAATTACTGGATTATATCTTGTTGAAAAGGACTTTCTTTCTCCATTGAATAGTCTAGAGACCCTTGTTGAAAATCAATTTACCATAACCATGAGGATTTATTTCTGGACTCTCAGTATTATTCCACTAATCTGTTTATTCTTATGACAGTACCACACTGTCTTGATGACTCTACCTTTGTAGCGAGTTTTGGAATCTAACAGTGTAAGTCATCCAACTTTGTTCTTTTTTTTTTTTTTTCCCCCCAGACGGAGTCTCACTCTGTCGCCCAGGCTGGAGTGCAGTGGCGCCGTCTCGGCTCACTGCAAGCTCCGCCTCCTGGGTTCATGCCATTCTCCTGCCTCAGCCTCTCCAGCAGCTGGGACTACAGGCGCCGCCACCACGCCCGGCTAGTGTTTTTGTGTTTTTGGTAGAGACGGGGTTTCACCCTGTTAGCCAGAATGGTCTCAATCTCCTGACCTCATGATCCGCCCACCTCGGCCTCCCAAAGTGCTGGGATTACAGCCAACTTTGTTCTTTTTAAAGATTGTTTTAGAGGTTGAATTTGAACTTGCTAGGTCTTGGGAACGATTGAAATGTTTAAATTGAGTTTAAAACATTATTTTTCAAAATTCCTTTACATAAACTATCTCAATCTCATTTGAGTCTTAAGTCAATCATATAAAATAGGAAGAGCATATTCCATCTTTTTTTTTTTTTTCTGTTTACTATTGAGGAAATTGAGGCTCTGAGAGCTTCAGACCTATGCTGAAGATCACGATTTCGGTCACCTAGAGCAAGAACCAGGGTTCAAATCTCACATTGGCCCAAGGGTTTCTTTCCCACATTACTTTTTATATGTGCTGGTTTTAGTTCAAATTGAGAATACATCTTAGACCTCAATATATCTATAGAATTTTTTTGTAAAGAATAGAGTTCCTTAAAGCATAGAGTTAAAGTTCATATAGCATACTTTGATTCCAGGTGCTCAAATAGTCATAGATAATTGTGGATATTAAGGAAGAACTTTCACTTGGAAAGTTATAGGCTCTCTTAGTATATCAGAGTATTCCAGCAGTTACCCATTGTAATCTAAATTGCTATAAAGAAATCAAAGTGATTTACTAAATTGCAATAAACTCAGCACACAAGCTTTCTGTTATTTTTATATTAGAAGTTTCTTATAAAAATAACTTTTGTAGTTTTGCTATGCTAATGAAGTAACAGTTCTGTAGAAACAAAGTAATTTAAGATAGTTTTATTTGGTAATTATAGTCAAGTAGGCTAATTAATAATTTTAAAGACAATGTTTACAGCATGATTAATTTTTACCAGACTAATCATGTCATTAGTATTCTGTGTATATATTTAACTACTTTATACCAGAATTTTCATTTTACAAATTTGTAATGTTTTGATTCTCTCCACATATAAAGAGTGCTATAAAGTAGAGTTTTCAAAAAGGCATTGGACAATGGAGAAGCATACGTGAATTCAATGCCCCCTAACCTAGAAAAAATTAATTTGGAGTCTACTTTCTATTTGGTAGTTTTAACTGCTAATTTTGACATCGCACTGAAGTTCATTCTCTGTTTATTGGGACAGTTCAACCTCGTATCTTATGTAAGAAACCTCTCTCCCAAGGTGAAAAACACATTGTTAAAGTCTAAGGCAGTCGAAGTGAAGCAGCTGTCCTGTTAAGAGCATTGCTGGCCTCATTCCTAGAGCAGGATGACCCCAGTCCTCTGCTCTTGGGCACAGCCAGAGGTCCCCCTGGTTCCTCATTCTTGTCCTGCCATATCCATGGACAGTAGTTCCAGTGACTGGCCTAAGCTAGCTTATTTACTTTTCCCCAGGTTTCCTTTTTTCTTATAACTGATTTGTGATGTTTTATGTTTTTAATTATTATCATTTACTATCAATGTTCTGGTTATGTAAAGAATACATCCTCATTATAGATAAATATTAATGCAGATACAATACAAATTAAAATATTTTGTTATCCCATTACCCATAAATATTCAGTGCCAGAACTTTTATTTCCTTCCAATAACATTTTCATTTTGCATATTTGTATTTTTACAAAATTAAGAGCATATTTTATATGTGATTTTGCATTCTGTTTTTGTCAGTATTAGAATAAGAACCTTTTTCACTTCTAAGTTTGATTCAAAAATATGTTTTAATTATTTTGTGGTATATCATCATTTACTTGCCTATTTTATTTTCAATTAGCATTATTCTAATTTCACACTATTATAAAGACTGTACTTAATTTTTGTATATAACTCGACCTTAGTTTATGAAAAAAACCTACTGAATCAAAAGTTATTAACTTTTAGCATCTTGAGGTATATTGCTTATTTACTTTCTAGAAATGTCTCTGTTCACACTATCTTTAGCAAAGTATGAGAATTTCTATTTTCCCGCATCCTTGTCAAACATGATTGTTAACGTTGTTACAACTTTATTAATTTGATACAAGAAATGTTGCCTTCTTTCTTCTTTTAATCAAATTTTTATTGTTAGTAAAATTGAGTATTTTTGTATTGTCTGTAACCACTTGTATATTTTTCCTAGATGTTCATTTGTTGACCATTATTCTCTTATCCTTTTCTATTTTAAAAGCATTTATTGATAGTCATCTGATTATATACGAAATACTGTATTAATTCTAGAAAAATTAGAAATGATAGAATAACTCATTTGATATCTTTCTTCATCCTTCTATTGGAACATTCCTTGCCTTTTTACTTCTAGATCAAATATATTGAGCATTTGTAAATTACCTGCTATAAATGTTTTCTCTCTTTAGATATTGATTTTAAATGCTATATTTTCTCTACTTTAATTAATCAGCTTATTGTGTCTTTTGGTAATATTTTCAGACCAAAGCAAAGACCATTTGCTTTCTTTTCATCCTGAATTTCCTATTACTTTTCCCTCTTTAAAAAATATTCCCTTTTTTCCTCAATTGATGTTATAAAATTGTATTTCTTTTTTTTTTTTTTTTGAGACAGAGTTTTGCTCTGTTGCCCAGGCTGGAGTGCGGTGGCCGGATCTCAGCTCACTGCAAGCTCTGCCTCCCGGGTTCACGCCATTCTCCTGCCTCAGCCTCCTGAGTAGCTGGGACTACAGGCACCCGCCACCTTGCCTGGCAAGTTTTTTTTTTTTTTTTTTTTTTTTCCTTAGTAGAGACAGGGTTTCACTGTGTTACCCAGGATGGTCTCGATCTCCTGACCTCGTGATCTGCCTGTCTCGGCCTCCCAAAGTGCTGGGATTATAAAATTGTATTTCTTTTCTTTTGGTTGTTACTCTTAACGTTTTAACAGGCATAGTTTAAGTCAAAAATTAATGAACATTTTTCCCTCTTCCCAGTGTAAGAACAATTTAAATCTTGCTTCCAATTTTCATTGTTTTAGTTACCTTTGTTAAGTTCTATGAGTTTTGTCATCCCTTGAATTAAATATTATTGTTGTTGTATTATATGATCAATGTGTGTTTAAATTTACTGACATACTGTCTATTTTATTTGTTTTTTAATCATTATTATTATGCTTTAAGTTCTAGGGTACATGTGCACAGCGTGCAGGTTTGTTGCATGTGTACACATCTTTGCTCACAGTTGTTCTTTGCCTTCAGAGCTTCCTCTTAAAATGTTTCCACTTTCCTGCTCTGTGTCTTTAAGAAATCCCTTTAGCATATGTCTTTTGATAATAAACTCTTAGTCTTCCTATTCCCCTCTCCAGTTTCAGTATCCTCTTACTCTTTACAATCTAAGAAATTATTTAAAATATACTTTATCAAGCATTCTAGTTATCTTTCACTGGGAGAACCACACTCAAACATTGTGTTCATGTGAAAACAGTGGCTGGCTCCTGATTTCCATTGTTGCTATAGTAGGTCCCTTCCCCAGGGAATATGTTCCAAGAGCCCCTGTGGATGCCTGAAATATGGGATAGTACCAAACCGAGACATATATACCTACGATAAAGTGTAATTTATAAATTAGGCACAACAAGAGATTAACAGCCGTAACTAATAATAAACTAGAACAATTATAATAACATGCCAGCATCACTACTTTTGCACTTTGGGGCTATTATTAAATAAAATAAGGGTACTTGAACACAAGTACTGCGATTCTACAAAGCTGATGTGATAACCAAGACAGCTACTAGGTGATTAATGGGCAAGTAGTTTATACAGTGTAGATGCAGGCTGAATATGCTAGACAGAGATGATTCGCATCTTTTTCCAAGTCTGAATTATGTGCAATTTAATCTTTTTCTCCTGGAATTTTTCCATTTGATATTTTCAGACCACAGTTGACTACAAATAACTGAAACCATGGAAAGTGAACCCATGGATAAGGGAAAACTACTGTACTAAAAACTTTCCTTCAGTATAATTGTCACTCCTTTATAATCTAGCTTTTCTCTCTAAAATCCCTGGGTTTGGTGTTCAGCAGTTTTATCACAACTGAACAAAGTATACATTTATTTATATTTAACCAGCTTGGCATATTTTGTGCTTCCTATATTTGAGAATCCAAGTCTTTGGTTATTTCTAAAAATTCTTGAGTCATTATCCCATTTGTATTTTCTTCTCCATTTTCTTTATTCTTCTCCTAAGACTCTTAGATGCACGTTAAACCTCTTTCCATCTTCACAATCTCTGAGTCTTTCTCTTCTGTTTTCTATTTACTTCTCTCTGCTGTTTCTTTTGGCTTATTCTGAACATTGTTCCAATTCACTAATTATTTTAAGTGTATAAAATCTGTTTTTGACCTGCTTTCTACTATATCCATTTGGATTACTTTCAACACATATTTGTATTACTTTTTAAAGTTATATTTTATGATTTATTTATTATTTTTTAAAGTTCTATTTGGTTCTTTTTTTAAGTCTGACAGTTTTTGAAAGTCTCTTCTTCCTTACTATTTTCATTACTTCATTTTTCATTCCAAACAAAATTATTTTTATGTTGTATCTGATCATTTCAATATCTGAAATCCTTGGAAATCTAAATCTGTTGATTATTTCTGCTGGCTCTCACTCATTATGACTGATTTCCTTGTGTATTTGGTGATCTTTATGAGCTCCTCTTTGATCTTACTTTGTGGTTTGCCAGTGACCTAAATAATGCTTTCCTTCATAGAGGACTGCTTCTGCCAAAAACCAAGGGCCTCTCCTTATTCTTTAGTCTCTTCTTCCAGGGTTTCTGGAATAGGGCAGGAATCTCAAACTCAGTTTTCCTTTTATTTATTTATTTATTTATGAGCCGGAGTCTTGCTCTGTCACCCAGGATGACACGATTTCAGCTCACTACAACCTCTGCCTCCCAGGTTCAAGTGATTCTCCTGCCTCAGCCTCTCGAGTAGCTGGGACTACAGGTGTGCACCACCATGCCTGGCTAATTTTTGTATTTTCAAACTCAGTTTTCTTACCGTGTGAGTTGCTTATATTAGCTTTTACCCTCAGGGCCACTCTGTTGTCATGTTTGCTTGCTGCTCATTGCACCCTCTCCAGTTTTATCTGGTGCCTTGGAGCATTCCCTTACTGGCTGCATTCTCAGCAATGCATTACAAGGTATACTTCATTTGCTAGGCACGGTGGTTCATGCTTGTAATCCCAGCACTTTGGGAGGCCTAGGCAGGAGGATTCCTTAAGCTTAGGAGGTCAAAACCTGCTTGGGCAACATGGCAAAACCCTGTCTCTACAAAAAATGCAAAAAAAAAAAAAAAAAAAAAATAGCCAGGCATGATGGCATTCATCTGTGGTTTCAGCTGCTCAGGAGCCTGAGGTGGAAGAAGTGCATGAGCCTGGGAGTTCGAGGCTGCAGTGAGCCATAATCGTAGACTGCCCTCCAGCCTGGTTGAACAGAGCAAGACCCTGTCTAAAAACAAAGAAAAAAGTATACTTCATTAAGCATTTGGTTATTTTGAAGTGGGAAGGCCTTGCTTACACTATCTATAGCTGTCTCCTCTGGCAACTCTATTTTACTGAACACAGGTTCTCTTTGGATTGCCATTCCTCTTCCTGGCCTTGGCTCGCTATTTTCATTGTCACCAATTTGACTCAGGCTTTGGCAAGTCGAAAGGGGTGGGAAGGGAGGTCCGCTTCACTTGTTCATGTGCTAGTGGCATAGAAACAGTCACACCACCCATTTCCTACTGACCTTTTGGTACTCCCCCAGTTTCAGGGAAAAGGAGGATCCAGACCCTCAATTCTGCTTTTTTCTAAGCCTCTTGGGGACCAGAGAGTCCAGGTACAGTCTTTGAGGAATTATATTGACTTTTCTCTTGGTGTTTACAGTTCTCTCTAGACCAAGCCTCTGTAAAATTCTTACACTGAGTCTTGATGCTGGTTTCTATGCGCTTGGCCAGTCCAAAGGGGAGAAAGTAAGGCATAAGTTCCCTCCACCAGAATTTCTATAGGACCCAATCCCTAATTGCACATAGTTGCCTATAGGCCCCATGAGCCATTTTCCTTAAGAGAGGGAGCTGATTTTCAGTTGGTAGTAGACAGAAAGAAATTGTAAGGAAATTACCAAATTCTTCATAATAAATGATTTAGAAGATTTTTTTTTTTTTTTTTTTTTTTTTTTTTTTTTTTTTTTGAGATGGAGTGTTGCTCTGTCACCCAGACTGTGGAGTGCAGTGGCATGATCTCAGCTCACTGCAACCTCTGCCTCCCAGACTCAAGCAATTCTCCTGCCTCAGCCTCCTGAGTAGCTGGGATTACAGACATGCACCACCACACCCAGCTGATTTTTGTATTTTTGGTAGAGACAGGGTTTCACCATGCTGGTCAGTCTGGTCTGGAACTCCCGACCTCAGGTGATCCACCCATCACAGCCTCCCAAAGTGCTGGGATTACAGGTGTGAGCCACTGTGCCCAGCCATGATTTTTTATTTTAAGAAAATTATTGACAATAAATAAGAGAGTTTTAGAGGCACATGTTTGGTTCTTGAAGTGAGGAAAGATCGAGTTTCCCAGCAGCACTTTGGAATTTTCTTCATCTTTCATTTAAAATTATAAAAAGACCTTTCTTCACCAAAACCATTTAGCAGACAACGTTTTGAAAAAAATTTTTTGAAAATGTCAGATTTGTAATAGTAACATAAATATCATGAGTTTCATGATTGATTGAAGCATGAAATAAGAATTAAGTAATGGTGCTTCTTCAATATTAACATGATATAAATAGAACTATTAAAATGGTATGAATATAATGTATTACTGAAATTATTGAAATCTACATGGCTTTAAGTTAATATAATCCAAAGTTTAAGCATGATAAAAGTCATGTGTTTACATTTTTAATAAATAATTTGATAAATGCCCTAGGTTAACTGTCCTTATAAAGTAAAATACTGCTAGCATCTTTCATTCAGAATTCACTGAGTCCAAAGCTAAATATATATATTTATAATTATTGTATACATCCCAAATTAAAATTTTACAAATGAAATTTTTCATTGTGCTATTGAAATTTTATTTTTATCTTAAATCATTTAAGATGCTATTGAAATATTATTTTTATCTTATCTTAAATCATTTAAGATGAATATAATCTATGATGGAGGAAAATGTAAAGATGAAAATGAACAATAGCAACAACAAAAAACTGGTTTCTCTTCACTGTGTCTGACATAATAAATAGAAACATTTGGATGTACAAAAGGCTGATCAACCTTATTCATACTGGCTGCCATTCAAGAGAATAATGTATTATTTAAGGTTATGGTCATATCACAGCTGAATCAATCTAGCATAAACTATTTTTATATAGCATCCTTGCAACTAATAAATGGCTATGTAAAGTAAGATTATAATATCCTTTATTGGAAAGTTATGAATACAGTTTTAACAATGCTTGGGAACAGTGTTAATAGCTTTGGATAAACAAGACTGAATTGCCACACTGTCCTCCACCCTTCACCTACTCTCAGATAAAAGAGGTAACATATTGAATCCACCAAAAATAACTGCGCTCAACAGAATGGGCAGATTGTATCTCCTGCACCAAAGAACATTCCACAAGCTATGAAACACAGTAGGGTAAATTTGAGTATTGTCAACCCCTTTGAATACTCCTATGTATTTTTAAATGATTGTGTTTAAATCATTAACACGAAACTAGTATTAACATCTTAATTAATACAACTTTCTCAGTAACAGCAATCAGCTAGTCATATTTTTGGCTCCTTTTTCTAACTTTTTAGATTGTCTTGAAGTATTCATTGTATGTCTGGTAGTATGCAGTAGTTATTTCCTAGTTTTTGTTTAAATATTTTATTAGGCTATTGTTGCCTATAACAGTTACTTTTACACTAAATTTATGAGTTTGTTTAATATATTTTTTGCTCATGTTTCACATAAAATCAGTTACTAACTTAACTTGTATTTCCTTTTTTCTGTTACATGCAGTAGGAGATAATCTCATCAGGTTTATATCCTCAATGGAATACCTGACTGTAAGAATCCTATAAAATGCTGTTAAATCAAATAGAATCTTATGAAGTGAAATACCAGATATTAAAAATGTAAAGCTAGATATTTTATATGTAGAATCTAAGAAATCAATAATGTTATACTTTAGCTGAATAAATATTTTCATGTGTTCCCATATTTTACTTTCTTAGAAAATAAAATAGCAACTAGGTCAAAATTTAGAGTATTAAATATGCAAATTTACCTCAAATCTTAATATAGTTTTTTTCATCAAAGGTCATAGTTCTTACGTATTTCATACCAGAGACCTTTTCTTATATTTACACTTGATAATTTTGTTTATATTATTATATGCCTTTTTAAATTTGCTTTGTAGAGAAAAGCTCTGGATTTACCATAAATGACATAGAAAAGTGGGGCAGAAAGTTGTGTGCAGCGGCACACACCTGTAGTCCCAGCTACTTGTGAGACTGAGGTGGGAGAATCATATGAGGCCAGAAGTTCCAGGCCAGGCTGAGCAATAGCAAGATCCTATCTATCTATCTGTCTGTCTGTCTGTCTGTCTATCTATCTATCTATCTATCTATCTATCTATCTATCTATCTTATTTTTTTGAGATGGAATCTTGCTCTGTCACCCAGGCTGGAGTACAATTGCACAATCTTGGCTCACTGCAACCTCCACCTCCCGGGTTCATGCAATTCTTCTGCCTCAACCTCTTGAGTGGCTGGGAATACAGGCACACACCACCATGCCTTGCTAATTTTTGTATTTTTAGTAGAGATGATGATTCACCATGTTGACCAGGCTGGTCTCAAACTCCTAACCTCAAGTCATCTACCTGCCTTAGCCTCCCGAAGTGCTGGGATTACAGGTGTGAGCCACCACACCCAGCCAATCCTATGTCTTTAAACACACACACACACACACACACACACACACACACACACACACACACACAATGTTATGGAACAGACTATCAAATATGTAAAGTTTAAGTGTAATTGTTTATGAAGGAGTTTTTATTTCTTGATTTTTCATTCATCCAAGTGTATCTTAGAAAATAAAAGTTATAACAGCTCAGTTTTATTTTTCCATATTTTAAACTGGAAATTCTACCTTAAAACCAAACTCTATATACTATGAACAATTGGCTCCACAAATATTCACCTATATGCAAAGCAGTATGGGAAGTAGATATGGAAAATATGTTATCTTTACCTTTCAGAAACTTACAGACTAACGGGAAAGATATGTAACTGTAAAAATACCTCTAATAAAAATATGTTATTAATACCAAAAGGGCAATAAGCATGAAGAAGAGGAAAAAGGAATACAATACTCAATGTATTGCTGAATGTTTCAGGAAAGGTTGTGGTCATTTATCTTGGCCTTTAAAGGTACATAAAATGTCAATAGGCAGAGATACGAATAGGTGAGGATGGAGACAAGTAAGAAGCATGCCAAGTTGAGAGAGCAAGGTGAGCGAGGGACGGAGAGAGAAAACAGGGTGGTATGTGAGTGAGGCAGTGTGAAGGCCACATTCACCCAGTGAGGAAACAGCTGTGAGAGTTAAAGTAGCAAATGTAGGAGCACATCATGGAAGACAATTTAAACAAGATGCCGAGGATCACACAGAAAGTTTTTGAGAAGAGTTTTATGATTAATTTTAGAAAGATTACACTGGCAGCATTTTGTAGCATCAATTGGATTGAAGAATATTTGAGGTAGAGAAACAATTTGAAAGGGCAGGCCCTGAACTAGTGATTGTCAAAATGTTAAGGTGCAAATATCACTGAAAACTTTGACAATGTAGAATATACAGAACGTAAGCAACTGAATATAGGGATAGTCTGGGTCAAAAAGAGGGAGGGGTCAGTAGGTTGGATCTTCTTCCTATGTACTTGAAGTCATGGGAATGAGAAAAGAGAATTGAAGGTAGAATCTAGGAAAATTGCTATAAGGAAACAAAGATTCAAATGACAGGCTGAGAAAGAGTACAGAATTCAGAAGATTGAAGAGTTTTAGAACCATTAGAATTAAGAATAAGACAGTACGCCAAGAAGGATGGTGTGGTAAAAGATGTCATCCATTTCAAAGCAGTCAATGAAGACAAGCACTAGGAGAGAAGATGGAATTTGGTAATTATGCATTCATCGGTGGCTTTTGAGGAAGTAGTTTCTATTGAATGGCAGAAGCCAGACCACAAGAGATGTGTGAAAATGAGAAAGTGGATGCAACAAGGATAGATGACCATCTCGAAACTGACAATATTTAAAGGAAGGAAGGACGTGAGATTGTAATTTAAGAAATTGGCAGTTTCAAGAGAAAGTTTTTTGGGGGAAGAAATATTCAAGGGAAAAAATGTGTAGCAGGATAAAGGGGAGGTGAAAGCAGAGAAGGTATCAAGAAGTCAAGTATAAGTATTAATTTTAGAAAGATGAAAAAGGATAATAAAATGATGGGTAAAGATCAAAGGAAATTTTGAGCCGTTCTATTTGATAGGAGTTTACCTTCAATGATCTCCTAGTTTTTCATGATAATTTAGAAGTAAGGTCACTTGCAGAGAGTGAACTTGATGTATAATGTGGAGGCTTAAGAGTAGTAAGAGATGTAGAACATTTGTTTCAAAGGCTGTGATGGTTAAGACAAAAACTGAGTTATCCATCTCCTTTTACTCGATTCTTCATTTTCTATCTGTCATTGAGCCCTGTCTGTTCTACAGCCTAAGTATATCTTAAATGAATCTCTTTATTCTCACTACTGCCCTATGTTTCAAGCCTTCATGATTTTTTTTCTGCTCTGTTACATTATCCTCCTTACTGGTTTCCCTGCCTTCACTCTTCCAGGCAATTTTCCACATTGCTACTAAAGTGATCTTTCTAGCATGCAAATCTTCTCATATCACCTTGCTCAAAATTCCCCAATGGCTTCTGTATTAGTCCATTCTCATGCTGCTAATAAAGACAACCAAGACCGGGTAATTTATAAAGGAAAGAGGTTTAATTGACTCACAGTTGAGCATGGCTGGGGAGGCTTCAGGAAAGTTACAATCAAAGAGGAAGGGGAAGCAAATATGTCCTTCTCCACATGGCAGCAGGAAGGAGAAGTGCCGAGTAAAAGGAGAAAAGTCCCGTATAAAACCATCAGATCTCATGATAACTCACTCACTATCATAAGAACAGCATGGAGGTAACCGTTCCCTGATTTAGTTACCTCCCACCAGGTCCCTCCCAGGACACCACACATGGGGATTATGGGAACTACAATTCAAGATGAGATTTAGGTGGGGACACAGCCAAACCATATTAGCTTCCTATCTCTTACAGTAAAAGAAAAATGTATATATATAACTCCTCTACATAATATACTATATACCCTACATGGATCTGATACCACCATTCCTATCCAGCCATTTCTTATTTCACCCCAATAAACTGACTCCCTTATTTCACCCCAATAAACTGACTCCACATAACATCCCTGCCCTTGCCTCTGAGTCAGTCTCTGTTGTTCTCTTGTCCTAGAGGAAACTGCCTAAAATAGTAGAGTTTAACTAATTATTGAAGTTTGAAACAAAAGAAAGAAATAATAAAGAAAAAATGAATGAGAAACATTATCTTAAGGTGATCAAAAGGATTGCTGAGCAACAGTGAAGTATTGAGGATATAGAAATTATGTAGGAGCACAGTCCCTACTCTTGTGAATAACAATTCAAGTAGAAGTGAGGGGGAAACTGATGTTTAAGATCTTAAAAAATATTTGAGTTACAAAGTAATTAGGACTGCCTGATTTTTCTTTATTTATTGATTATTCTCAATTAGGTAAATCTGTGTTTTCATTGCTCAGTTTTGCAACTTATTGTATTTTAATGCAATAAAATACTATGTGCATTAAAATACACATACAGTACCTCAGACTTAAAAAAAATAAAAAGAAATTTGTTTAGAAAAAATACAGATTTTAAGTGAACAGGAAAAATCTTTTGGTAACCACATTGAAAGAAGTTGTTCAGCCAGTATATTGTACACATCTACACATATGTTTTTATTCTAAGAGTAAATATAAATGAATATGTATTCAACTTGAATAAATGTGAGTAAATATTGAGTATTAATAAACTTACATAAATTATAACTTCCTATTAGAAGAATCATTCTTCCAAAACTTTTAAAAATGTATTGCATATGTGGCCTCTTGAATCTCTTTGAAGGATACATTATAACATCTATGTGCTTGGAGGAATTTTAGAAATTTTTAGAAACTACATTCACAAAATAGAATAATTATGCCTATATAAATTGAATTTCAAACAGTTCCAAATAACATTTTATTAAAAGTACATTAAATTTTGATGACCTCATTCCTTAAGCAAAAAAATGTACAGTGCACTATACTAGACATTCCAGATAGCACAAAGGTGCTTATGACATAATTGATACTCTAGAATATGTTAGAATCTGCTGTTAAGAATGACATTAATTATATCACTCCTTGAATCATCTCTTTCTTCTTCTACTACTGCTTCTTATTTCATTCTCTTTCAGTCTAGTTCTCTTACTACACACTATTTCTCATGTGTTATATTAACATGCATATAATGATAAACCCAAAGCACCATAGGATCTCAGAATACTTTTGATTCATCTAAGTAAGTTTAATGTTAGTATAATTAGTAATAAAGATACTTCATTATATTTATATTAATATATAAACCCTCTTTTCACCATAATATTTGATTAACTAGATACCTCCAATCAGCCTCCCACTGTATTGAATGTAATGTGAGTGTATGAATAGGTAAATGCACACATAATACATATACACAGTTTTCATCAAGCAATGAAGGACAACGTGATTGTCGCAATAATTATTTTCCTACATATTCTTGAATTATGAGTCAATATAGTTATAACATCAGTTATTAATTTTTAAATAATGTTAGCTATTTCTCTAAGAAAATTAATATATCTTAATTGTAAAATTTTGTAAAATACAGAAAAATATATTATACAAATGAAAAGCCTCATTCGTACTCCATCACTCTTTGTTCTACAAGTGTGTGCAGTCATATAGTGATCACACCAATCAAGATATACAGTGTGCTCATCACCATGGAAAGCAAGGCCCGTCCCTCTGCCCATAGACCCTTACAACCACTTATTTGTGTCTTTATAGTTTGTCCTTTCCCCAGAACATCATGAAAATGGAACTTTTTTTTGTGTGTGTGTGACAGAGTCTCACTCTGTTGCCAGGCTGGAGGGCAGCGGCATGATCTTGGCTCACTGCAACCTCTGCCTCCTGGGGAACCACATTTTATGCAGACTTCTATGTCTTGTTTCTTTCACTTAGCACAGACTTTCAATGAGCTCCAACCATGCCATTAAATATATCAGTAGTTTATTCCATTGCTAAGTTTATTCCATTGGATATGCACCACAGTTTGTTTATCCAGTCACCAGATAGTAGACATTTGTATTTTTCCCAGCCTGGAGCTACTGTAAATAAAGCCATCATTAATGTTTGCATACAGGTCTTTCTAATAAAATATATTTTTGTTTCTCTCAGGTGAAAAGCTATCAATAGGATTTCTGGGCCATGTGGTAAAAGTATGTTTAACTTTAGCAATTTTCCAAAGTGTATATGCCGTTTTGTATTTCTCTCTACAACGCATGAGAGTTCCAGTTGCTTCACAGCCTCACCAGCACTAGGTATTGTTGAGATTTGGTCTTTTGTTTTGTTATTCTAATGACTGTGTGATGGTATCTTGTAGTAGATTGGTGCAGAAGTAATGTCAAAAAGTGCAATTACTTTTGCACCAACCCAAAATTTGATTTTGAAGAGACCTAAATTAATTTCCAACATTGGTGAGGTCTGGCTACCCATTTATAGGTATGCATATCTTCAAATGTTAATTTTCCCATAGCTATATATGCATAGATATTAACTGAGGAATATTCTTTAATGAAAGACAAGGGGTAGGGGGTATATAATATGTACTTATAAAACAAGAATCCAAAAATTGAATTTTGGAAAATATCTTCATAAAATAAACGGCTGTATTTTCCAGTTCTTATGAGGCCTTCTTAGTGAAATAACTCCATTAAATAAGGAAAGAAATATTAATATCAAAGGTTAATTTTTAACTTTTATAAGAAAGAAAACTGAGCATACATAGAAATAGAGAGATAAATCATATCACTCAACTTCAAGAATTGCTGACTCATGGCCAATCTTGTTTCATCTTTATGCTCTCTTACCCCGAGCTTCAGCATTGATTATTTTGAAGCAAATCCCAGGCATCAAAGATTAACTTTTAATTGAATCTCAGATATTTTGATTTATCATATTAATATTGGAAATAATTATCTTAAAATGTTTGAATTTTTAAACTTTTAGTATTAATCCCTAAGGTTTTAGTAGTCTTTTGATTTGACCTGTTTACATGTGAAGTATTTGCTAGTCCAGGCATTTATTCAATAAGCAATAGGAAAATCATTATACCTCAATGGGAATAAAAGCTCATTAAGTGAGATTGTTTTGCTTATTAGCATACTGTGTATATAGTTTCTTTAATAGCACTTAATAAACATTAAATTATATGAACTGTAGGTTTTGCTTAATAGAAGTTGCCACTTAACAATATTGGCCCCTATTTTTTATTCACTATGTTATATTTTTGAGTTACACATTGACTATAATCCTAGGAGTACTTTCTTAATTCTTATAATACTGATCTAGTTTTTCTTACTGGGAAGCTCAGCTGAAGTGCATAACAGGTTTTAATTAAGAATAAAAAAAGGAAAGAAAACAAAACTTCACATCATTAGGAATTCTGATTTTTGCTGCTCTAACAAAAAAGACCACAAGCAATATGAGATTAGTCAGATGTGAGAAATGATAACTAACCATGTTAGGGGTCACCTATAACAAATTACAATAATTGAGAAAGTAACCTTGACACATTTCAGTTGAAGTACGAGTATCTGTAGTTTATTATATTCCAGACAGTATACATTACCAAAGATGTAGGGCCAAATTAACTTTAATGTTGCACTCTTCACAAGACATTCCATAGCTAGCAATAACATTAAGATAATGCTGTTAAAATAAGAATTTCAATTATAAGGCAGATGAGACTGTGAAAACATGACAGCTTTAATGAGCAATAGGAGTTGGGATTCACTTTGATAAGGAACATAGTTATCATAGATAGAAAAGAAACAAAATACAGCCTGCAGCCTTTTCTTATTGTGTCATATCACCCTCTATTGATAACAGCTTTGGGTTCCAATTCATTTCTATTCATTCTCCCAACCTGTGCTAGAATGATGATCCTGTTATCTTACATATGCTGTTAGAACACCTTCAAATTCTACATTGCTTCATTCTTCCAAATAGCTGACAGCATGTTATCTTACTTGCTCTCATCACATCTTGGTTAAGAAGAAAGGCAATCAAGATATTGGCCGCATCTTGCAGGTAAAACTGGGTCAATAATTCAGTGGTAATACTGGGAACAGATTCAGATTACTTGAAAGATCAACCAAATGCTTATTCAGGAGGCTGATTTTAACCAAGGAATATGTAATGAATAGAACGCAAATACGGTATCATTCATTGTGGTTGTATGAGACATGCTCTTGTTTTTGAATCTAGAGTGGTAGAGAGACATGATCTTGTTTTTGACTCTGGAATGACAGCCTTCTTTTCCTCTGATCTTATTGTTCCCACTAGTGATCTTCACTATTCCAACTAGTGAGAGGTGTGTTATTCCATTTGGACTGCTACAACAAAAATACCGTAAACTTCTGTTGACTTATAAACAACAGAAATTTATTTCTCACAGTTCCAGGGACTGATAAGTTCAAGATCAAAGCACTGGCACATTCAGTATTTGGTGAGGGCCCCACTTTCTGGTTCATAAATAGTGCCTTCTTGCTGTATCCTCTTATGGTGAAAGGTGCAAACACTCCGTTGGCCTTCTTTCATAAGGACAGTAATCTCATTCTTGAGAGTCTGGCTCTTATAAGCTAATTACATCCCAAAGACTTCACCTGGTAAATAACACCAGCACTTGGTGGATTAGATTTCATATGAATTTGGGGGAGGACACAAACATTCAGACTATAGCAGGAGCTACATATTCTTTGTTGCCTCTAAGCATGTAACCATTCCTACAGTGGCTGTATCTACTGGCCTTGCTAGTGAAGCCTGTAAGTCATGTAGAATGTACTGCTATTGCTTTTCTGATATTATTTAACAAAGACACCTACTCCCAAGGCAGCCAGCAATGTTGATAACAATTTGACCTCTCCTGAAGCTTCCAGGCTGTTTTATACAATGAAGGAAGGATAACAGGCCATCATGCTTACCTGATCTATAATTCATTTGATTAATGTTAGTGGTCAGCTGCATATTTTTTGCCTCTCTGTTGTAAATTGGTAGGGATTGTAGTTTCTTGTTCACTTTGGATTTTTCCATTACACATGCAAATGGAGATTGTTCTTTACATAAATAAATCTTTATGATCATTGTGGTTATTTTTAAAAGTCGAACTTTTCTCTGTCTCTGAAAGCCCTGGAGACCATTTTGATTTCAATCACCCTTTGCTATATATCACTATTTACTCACCATTTATATCATTAATATAAATATTTTTCCTCAATTTCTTTATAAGCACATTTCTCATAAAACATTTTCACCCATATTGCTTGCTATAGAGCATGACCAGTGTTCATAGTCTTTGCTACAATATGTTGTAGAATACCATAATGTTTGTGCTGTCTACTCTCATATTTACTTAATCTGTCATCAAAGGGAGCATGGCTGATGCCTTTTAGTGAACCAATCGATTATAGAGCATTATGTTTAGCTTCCAGAGCAGCAATTTTGTTTTCTCCCTTAGGAATCTTAATTCTGGAAATGAACATTTTATCTAGATTCAGAATGCTTATTTATTAAATGCAAATGTATTTAGTTTAAATAATATATTTTTAATGATCCAGAGTAACAATGAAATGTGTAAGACATGTTACTAGGGTCTATGATGATTTTCAATATAATCACAATGAAATGTATTTAAATTAAAAATATTACTGTAAATCTTTCAAGATGAACCACAGAGCTCAAGTACAAAATTGATGGTCTTAAGTTAATCAGTTAGTTAATATATTGCCAAACAAACTAGAATATAATACTATATTATCAGAGCAATTTTGTTAAATAGGTATTCAACTTTTTAAGTATAAGAACATAGTGGATTTCAACCATCTTTTTATAATAATTTTATGTATTTTTATTGTATTTATTTTGCTTTCTCTCTTTATCATTAGAAACAATAAACCAATACTTGCAAAACAAAGAAAACTTACTAATTCTTTTTATTCTTGTTCATTCCTTTTTGTCCTGTTAATTGTACTTAGAAATACAGTATTGACATTTCCTGGGCTGCTTTTGTGTAGAGCCTTGTGCTGATATCTAAACATATAAATTTATACATAGTTTTCATTATATATTAGTAAAAAAATAAGTAAAGTAGAAAAACGGGTAAAAGACGTGTACAGTAAAGATGATGAACAAAAACGCACATGTTTTTATTATTTAACACCACCCTCAGGCATGTAATTAATATTATCCTCAGAATAATGTTTAAAACTGATCTTTTATAGCTGTTATTTCAGCTCTCATACATTCTTTTTGGTGGAGAATAATTGATTCATCTCATTATTAGTCAGCTTTAGACCTTAGTAACATGTACATCCCTATGATGAAAATTATTTTAGAATGGAAAGAGAGATATCTAAAAAGGGATGAAATCATGCCAAACATCTTATCTCTAACATAAAAAAAATTAAATTTGTAGTCACAATTTCAGTTCCAGTTCTACTTTTAGCTTATGTGACCTTGAGAAAGTTACTTAAGCATTTCTGAGCTTCAAGTTTCTCATTTATAAAGTCAAGGCAAGAAATACCTTCCATGCCTAGCACTCAGAGTTCTTGTTGGATCAAACAAGATTTGTACATTTAGTTGGAAAACTCAGCATTGTTATCTAAACATAAAGTATTCCAGCACGGAATTACTGTCCACCATTTTCATTTGTACATTTTAAATAGTGATTTATTGATTATCTTCAATATGCAAAGAGCACTGCTAGACACTAGGGAAATAAAAGGGAATTAAGGTAGTACCCAAACACTTCAAATCCTCATGGGCAAGAACACATGAACACATAATAAAATACTTTAATTTCAGTTACAGTCACTAACTGGCAGGTTGTTAATAGAATGTTTGCCAACTCTGAGTAGTTGTTTTATAATAAAATATAATAGTTTTAAAGAAAGATCTATTAATAAAAACAGAATTAAAATATATATAGATCAAATTAAGTGTGGAAATGTAGTAAATGAAAAAATTGGCATTAATCAGTAGGAAAAAGATGGGCTTCTCAGTAAGTGGTATTGGGATAGTTGAACAGCTCTACAGGAAAAGAGAAAACTGAATCTGTTCCAAATGTAACAGAATCAAATTCTAAAAAGATCAAACATTTAAATTCAGAAACTGTTACGTTACTAGAAGAAAACAAAGGTGAATTACTCTGTAACCTCATGATTCTAAATCCAGAAGCAATAAAGGAAAAGGCTAATAAAGGTGACAATATGAAAATTTAGAAAAAAATTTTTGGTACTAAAAGAATTGCAAATATTTTCCACTTGTTAATGCAAAATAACAAATGGAAAATATTTGCAATTTTTGTCATAAACAAAGCATTGTTATCCCTAAAATATAAAACACTTTTAAAATTAAAAGGAGACCAACAACTCTATAAAAATGGGCAAGAGACATCAAAAGATAGTTTGCATAACATAAATGCAAAGGGCCCTTAAATATAGGTAAAGATGTTCCAATTCATTCATAAAAGTGCTAATTGAAATCACTGAAATTACTATTGTTTATCAATAAGATTGGCAAAAGTAAAAAAAGATTGAAAACATACTTGTGGTCAGCAGAAAAATGACCCCCAAAGATACGTACATCCTAGTTCCCAGAACTTCACATGGTAAAAGAGATTTTGAAGATATTAAATTCAGGATTATGAGAGATGAAGATTATCCTGGATTACTCAGATGGGACCAAAGTAATCACAAAGGTCCTTACCAGTGAAAGAGGAGTCAGTCAGAGGAGAAGATGTATCTGGTGATGGAAGCAGAGGTCAGAGTGGTGTGGTCAGTGCCTTTGAAGGTAGAAGGGGGCTGCAAGCCAAGGAATGTGGGCAACCTCTACAAGCTGGAAAAGGCAATGAAATGGATTTTCTCCTGGAGCCTCTGAAAGGAGTACAAATCTGCTGTCGCCCTGATTTTAGCTCTGTGAGAACCATTTTTGACTTCTGATTCCCACAATTGTAATATAATTTTTGTGTGGTTTTTTTTTATTTATTTTTTTTATTTTTATTTTTTTATTATTATTATACTTTGAGTTCTAGGGTACATGTGCATAACATGCAGGTTTGTTACATATGGATACTTGTGCCATGTTGGTGTGCTGCAACCATCAACTCGTCAGCACCCATCAACTCGTCATTTACATCAGTTATAACTCCCAATGCAATCCCTCGCCCCTGCCCCCTCCCCATGATAGGCCCCGGTGTGTGATGTTCCTCTTCCAGAGTCCAAGTGATCTCATTGTTCAGTTCCCACCTATGAGTGAGAACATGCGGTGTTTGGTTTTCTGTTCTTGTGATAGTTTGCTAAGAATGATGGTTTCCAGCTGCATCCATGTCCCTACAAAGGACACAAACTCATCCTTTTTTATGGCTGCATAGTATTCCATGGTGTATATGTGCCACATTTTCTTAATCCAGTCTGTCACTGATGGACATTTGGGTTGATTCCAAGTCTTTGCTCTTGTGAATAGTGCCGCAATCAACATACGTGTGCATGTGTCTTTATAGCAGCATGATTTATAATCCTTTGGGTATATACCCAGTAATGGGATGGCTGGGTCATATGGTACCTCTAGTTCTAGATCCTTGAGGAATCGCCATACTGTTTTCCATAATGGTTGAACTAGTTTACAATCCCACCAACAGTGTAAAAGTGTTCCTATTTCTCCACATCCTCTCCAGCACCTGTTGTTTCCTGACTTTTTAATGATCGCCATTCTAACTGGTGTGAGATGGTATCTCATTGTGGTTTTGATTTGCATTTCTCTGATGGCCAGTGATGATGAGCATTTTTTCATGTGTCTGTTGGCTGTCTGAATGTCTTCTTTTGAGAAGTGTCTGTTCATATCCTTTGCCCACTTTTTGATGGGGTTGTACTACGCATTGGGTTAGAACGTGCTCCTTTAGCTCAAAGGAATTTGTTATTACCCACCTTCTGAAGCCTACTTCTGCAATTCGTCAGACTCATTCTCCATCCTGTTTTGTTCCCGTGCTGGCGAAAAGTTGTGATCCTTTGGTGTAGGAGAGGCATTTTGGTTTTCGGAATTTTCAGCCTTTTTGCACTGGTTTCTCCCCATGTTCGTGGATTTATACCTATTTTAAAGAAGCCTCTATAGAGCTTACAGTATATTGTGCACTTTAATAGACAGTGAGTGCTCCATAAATAGACAAGAAAATGATAGAGTTATGCAAACTAATGTTAGCAATTATTTTGTACTTAGACTGTCCAGCCTCTGATATATTTATGCCTAGTATTTTAAGTAAGTAGCATTCTTTCATTTTATTTACTTTACCAGTGAAATTCCATAGAAACAAAGTATTTCCAACACTTTTGTCAATTAAGCTGTCCTGTATTGCGTGAGGACTGTTCTGCGTGAGTTTGGTCAAGGGCTAAGGTCAAATTTGGGAGACTCCCTTCACTATTACATCCTGTGTAATAGTGGCATAACACTAGGTGAATTAGTTTACCTACAGCTCAATTTCTCCATCTAGAAGATAGGAATAATAATACCTGTGTTCAGTGATGTTGTAAACATGAAATGGGATGCAAATGTGGAATATTTGATGTTATTCACATATTTTTCATATTTTTGATAATAAAAATTCTCTTTAACTAGAAGTCCTTTGTTTGTTTTTGTTTTTGTTTTTTTTTTTATTGAGACGGAGTCTCACACTGTCGCCCAGGCTGGAGTGCAGTGGCACAATCTCAGCTCACTGCAAGCTCCACCTCCCAGGTTCATGCCATTCTGCTGCCTCAGCCTCCCAAGTAGCTGGGACTACAGGTGCCCGCCACCATACCTGGTTAATTTTTGTATTTTTAGCAGAGACGGGGTTTCATCGTGTTAGCCAGATGGTCTTGATCTCCTGACCTCATGATCCACCCGCCTCGGTCCCCCAAAGTGCTAGGATTACAGGCGTAAGCCACCTCACCCGGCCAGAAGTGTCTTTTTTATTATACTTTAAGTTCTGGGGTACATGTGCAGAATGTGCAGGTTTGTTACATAGGTATACATGTGCCATAGTGGTTTGTTGCACCCATCAACCTGTCATCTACATTAGGTATTTCTCCTGATGCTATCCCTCTCCTAACCCCTCACCCCCAACAGGCCCCAGTGTGCAATGTTCTGCTCCCTGTGTCCATGTGTTCTCATTGTTCAGCTCCCACTTATGAGTGAGAACATGCAGTGTTTGGTTTTCTGTTCTTGTGTTAGTTTGCTGAGAATAATGGTTTCCCGTTTCATCCATGTCCCTGCAAAGGACATGAACTTGTCCTTTTTTAGGGCTGCATAGTATTCCATGGTGTGTATCTGCCACATTTTCTTTATCCAGTCTATCATTGATGGGCATTTGGGTTGGTTCCAAATCTTTGCTACTGTGAACAGTGCTGTAATAAACATAGGTGTGCACATGTCTTTATAGTCGAATGACTTATAATCCTTTGGGTATATACCCAGTAATGGGATTGCTGGGTCAAATGGTATTTCTGGTTCTAGATCCTTGAGGAATTACCACACTGTCTTCCACAGTGGTTGAACTAATTTACACTCCCACCAACAGTGTAAAAGCATTCCTCTTTCTCCACATCCTCTCCAGCATCTTGTGTTTCCTCACTTTTTAATGATTGCCATTCTAACTGGTGTGAGATGGCATCTCATTGTGGTTTTGATTTGCATTTCTCTAATGACCAGTGATGATGACCATTTTTTCATATGTTTGTGTTAGTTCTGAGGCCTCTGGTTCTGTTACATTGGTTTATATATCTGTTTTGGTACCACTACCATGCTGTTTTGCTTTGCCTTGTAGTATAGTTTGAAGTCAGGTAGCGTGATACTTCCATCTTTGTTCTTTTTGATTAGGATTGTCTTAGCAGTGCGGGCACTTTTTTGGTTTCATCTGAACTTCAAAGTAGTGTTTTCCAATTCTGTGAAGAAAATCATTGGTAGCTTGATGGGGATGACATTGAATCTATAAATTGCCTTGGGCAGTATGGCCATTTTCAGAATATTGATTCTTCCTATCCATGAGCATGGAATGTTTTTCCATTTGTTTGTGTCCTCTCTTATTTCCTTGAGCAGTGGTTTGTAGTTCTCCTTGAAGAGGTCCTTCACATCCCTTGTAAGTTGGATTCCTAGGTATTTTATTCTCTTTGTAGCAGTTGTGAATGGGAATTCACTCATGATTTGGCTCTCTGTTTGTCTGTTATTGGTGTATAGGAATGCTTGTGATTTTTGCATATTGATTTTGTATCCTGAGACTTTGCTGAAGTTGCTTATCAGCTTAAGGAGATTTTGGGCTGAGACGATGGGGTTTTCTAAATATACAATCATGTCATCTGCAAACGGAGACAATTTGACTTTCTCTTTTCCTGATTGAATACCCTTTATTTCTTTCTCTTGCCTGATTGCCCTGGCCAGAACTTCCAATACTATGTTGAAGAGGAGTGGTGAGAGAGAGCATCCTTGTCTTCTGCCAGTTTTCAGAGGGAATGCTTCCAGTTTTTGCCCATTCAGTATGATATTGGCTGTGGGCTTGTCATAAATAGCTCTTATTATTTTGAGATACGTTCCATCAATACCTAGTTTATTGAGAGTTTTTAGCATAAAGGGCTGTTGAATTTTGTCAAAGGCCTTTTCTGCATCTATTGAGATAATCATGTGGTTTTTGAAATTGGTTGTGTTTATGTGATGGATTACCTTTATTGATTAGTGTATGTTGAACTACCCTTGCATCCCAGGGTTGAAGCCGATTTCATTGTGGTGGATAAGCTTTACGATGTGCTGCTAGATTCAGTTTGCCAGTATTTTATTGAGGATTTTTGCATCAATGTTCATCTTGGATATTGGCCTGAAATTTTCTTTTTTTGTTGTGTCTCTGCCAGGTTTTGGTATCTGGATGATGCTGGCCTCATAAAATGAGTTAGGGAGGATTCCCTCTTTTTCTATTTTTTGGAATAGTTTCAAAAGGAAACTATTCTTTGTTCCTCTGGTAGAATTCGGCTGTGAATCTGTCTGGTCCTGGACGTTTTTGTTGGTAGGCTATTAATTACTGCCTCAATTTCAAAACTTGTTATTGGTCTATTCAGGGATTTGACTTCTTCCTGGTTTTGTCTTGGGAGGGTGTATGTGTCCAGGAATTTATCCATTTCTTCTAGATTTTCTAGTTTATTTGCATAGAGGTGATTATAGTATTCTCTGATGGTAGTTTGTATTTCTGTGGGGTCAGTGGTGATATCCTCTTTATCATTTTTTATTGTGTCTATTTGATCCTTCTCTCTTTTCTTCTTTATTAGTCTGGCTAGAGGTCTGTCTATTTTATTGATCTTTTCAAAAAAACCAACTCCTGGATTCATTGATTTTTTTGAAGGGTTTTTCATGTCTCTGTCTCCTTCAATTCTGCTCTGATCTTATTTCTTGTCTTCTGCTAGCTTTTGAATTTGTTTGCTCTTGCTTCTCTAGTTCTTTTAATTGTGATGTTAGGGTGTCAATTTTAGATCTTTCCTGCTTTCTCTTGTGGGTATTTAGTGCTATAAATTTCCCTCTACACACTGCTTTTGCTGTGTCCCAGAGATTCTGGTATGTTGTGTCTCTGTTCTCATTGGTTTCAAAGAATATCTTTATTTCTGCCTTAATTTCGTTACTTACCCAGTAGTCATTCAGGAGCAGATTGTTCAGTTTACATGTGGTTGTGCGGTTTTGAGTGAGTTTCTTAATCTTGAGTTCTAATTTGATTGCACTGTGGTCTCAGAAACTGTTTGTTATGATTTCTGATCTTTTGCATCTGCTGAGGAGTGTTTTACTTCCAATTATGTGGTCAATTTTAGAATAAGTTCAATGTGGTGCTGAGAAGAATGTGTATTTTGTTGATTTGAGGTGGAGAGTTCTGTAGATGTCTGTTAGGTCTGCTTGGTCCAGAGCTGAGTTCAAGTCCTGTATATCCATGTTAATTATCTGTCTCATTGATGTGTCTAATATTGATAGTGGGGTGTTAAAGTGTCCCGCTATTATTGTGTGGGAGTCTAAGTCTCTTTGTAGGTCTCTAAGAACTTGCTTTATGAATCTGGGTGCTCCTATATTGTGTGTATATATATTTAGGATAGTTAGCTCTTCTCGTTGCATTGATCCCTTTACCATTATGTAATGCTCTTCTTTGTCTCTTTTCATCTTTGTTGGTTTAACGTCTGTTTTATTAGAGACTGGTATTGCAACTCCTGCTTTTTTTTTTTTTTTTTTTTTTTTTTTTTTTTTTTGCTTTCCATTTGTTTGGTAAATCTTCCTCCATCCCTTTATTTTGAGCCTATGTGTGTCCCTACACATGAGATGAGTCTCCTGAATACAGCACACTGATGGTTCTTGACTCTTTATCCAATTTGCCAGTCTGTGTCTTTTAATTGGGGCGTTTAGCCTGTTTACATTTAAGTTTAATATTGTTATGTGTGAATTTGATCCTGTCATTATGATGCTAGCTGGTTATTTTGCCCATTGGTTCATGCAGTTTCTTCATAGTGTCGATGTTCTTTATAATTTGGTATGTTTTTGCAGTGGCTGGTACCAGTTGTTTCTTTCCATGTGTAGTGCTTCCTTCAGGCGCTCTTGTAAGGCAGGTGTGGTGGGGACAAAATCTCTCAGCGTTTGCTTGTCTGTAAAAGATTTTATTTCTCCTTCACTTATGAAGCTTAGTTTGGCTGGATATGAAATTCTGGGTTGAAAATTCTTTCCTTGAAGAATGTTGAATATTGGCCCCCACTCTCTTCTGGCTTGTAGGGTTTCTGTCAAGAGATCCGCTGATAGTCTGATGGGCTTTCCTTTGTGGGTAACCCAACCTTTCTCTCTGGCTGCCCTTAACATTTTTTCCTTCATTTCAACTTTGGTAAATCTGACAATTATGTGTCTTG
Source organism: Macaca fascicularis (assembly GCF_037993035.2). Classification (NCBI taxonomy): domain Eukaryota; kingdom Metazoa; phylum Chordata; class Mammalia; order Primates; family Cercopithecidae; genus Macaca; species Macaca fascicularis. Next base: position 124,765,859 of record NC_088383.1, read on the forward strand.
GGGTTGCTATTCTCGAGGAATATCTTTGTGGTGTTCTCCGTATTTCCTGAATTTGAATGCTGGCCTGCCTTGCTAGGGTGGGGAAGGTCTCTTGGATAATATCCTGAAGGGTGTTTTCCAACTTGGATCCATTCTCCCCGTCATTCTCAGGTACAACAATCAAATGTAGATTTGGTCTTTTCACATAGTCCCATGTTTCTTGGAGGCTTTGTTTGTTTCTTTTCTCTTTTTTCTCTAATCTTTTCTTCTTGCTTCATTTCTTTGGGTTGATCTTCAATCTCTGATATCCTTTCTTCCACTTGCAATTTGGTTATTGATACTTGTGTATGCGTCACGAAGTTCTCATGCTGTGTTTTTCAGCTCCATCAGGTCATTTATGTTCTTCTCTAAGCTGGTTATTCTAGTTAGCAATTTGTCTAACCTTTTTTTTACAGGTTCTTAGCTTCCTTGCATTGGGTTAGAACGTGCTCCTTTAGCTCAAAGGAATTTGTTATTACCCACCTTCTGAAGCCTACTTCTGCAATTCGTCAGACTCATTCTCCATCCTGTTTTGTTCCCGTGCTGGCGAAAAGTTGTGATCCTTTGGTGTAGGAGAGGCATTTTGGTTTTCGGAATTTTCAGCCTTTTTGCACTGGTTTCTCCCCATGTTCGTGGATTTATCTACCTTTGGTCTTTGATGTTGGTGATTTTGATACTATTCCTTTCTGTTTGATAGTTTTCCTTCTAACAGTCAGGCCCCTCTGCTACAGGTCTGCTGGAGTTTGCTGGAGGTCCACTCCAGACTCTGTTTGCCTGGGTATCACCAGTGGAGGCTACAGAACAACAAAGATTGCTACCTGTTCCTACCTCTGAAAGCTTCATCCCAGAGGGGCACCCACCAGATGCCAGCCAGAGCTCTCCTCTATGAGGTGTCTGTCAGCTCTTACTGGGAGGTGTCTCCCAGTCTGGATACATGGAGGAGGCAGTCAGGGACCCACTTGAGGCGGCAGTCTGTCCCTTATCAGAGCTCGAACGCTCTTCTGGGAGAACTGCTGCTCTCTTCAGAGCTGCCAGGCAGGGACGTTTAAATCTGTCAAAGCTGCACCCACAGCCGCACCTTTCCCCAGGTGCTTTGTCCCAGGGAGCTAAAGTGGGCTTCACCCAGTCCGAACTTCCTGGGGCTTTGTCCGCACTGTAAGGGTAAAATCACATACTCAAGCCTCAGCAATGGCAGAATACTTTTAATTCTAATGGTTGTACATAAATGTTAAAATACATTAGCTTATTTTTGTACTTTACTATGTAGAGCAGATGCAACAGAATCAATTTTGTTTTTATAAAAACACTTTTTGTTATGTAATAGTATCAATAACAAAATATTTGTATTACAATTTTAAAATCATTCAGTCTTTGTAACAGCCCATTAGTATAGGCATTTATACTACCTTAATCATATAGAGCAATAAAAGGAGCTCAGAAATACAAAAATTAGTGCTGATTATATTATATTATTGTGTTTACGTGGATGCAGGAAGTCTGGGTTAGACTGAATGTATTTTGTCTTGAGGAAACTGGCATTTTTAAATAAATTTCTGTTTTGATTTACCTTTCTCTTTAAATCAGGGTTTCTCAGCTAGTGACACTAGTGACAGTCGGCACTAGTGAATACATATTTGGGTTGTTCTATGAGAAAACATAGGCACTAGTGACATTTTGCACTGGTGATCTATTGTTGTGGAGGGCCGATCTGTGAATCGTAGGATGTTTAGCACCCTCTCTGGCCACGACCCACTAGATGCCAGTAACCCACTTGCTCCGTTTGTGATAACCAAAAATGTCTCCTACACATATTGTCAGACGGCCCCTGGGGAAGTGACCAGGGTACATTTGTGAGAACAAGTGAGTGAGGAAAAAGTGAGAATTAGTGAGATGTGTTAAACTACAGTAGAGCAAAATTTTAATTAGTTTGGTTTTGACTGATGTTTTCTTTTGTATGAAAAAGTAAAGATGATAATTTTAAAGCATTTTATGGTATAGTCACTAAATATTTGAGTAAGTAAAACTTTTTTTTTTCTTTTTTTTTTTTTTAAGACAGAGTCTCTCCCTGTCACCCAGGCTAGAGTGCAGTGGCGCGATCTCGGCTCACTGCAACCTCCGCCTCCCAGGTTCAAGTGATTCTCCTGCCTCAGCCTCCTGAGTAACTAGGATTACAGGCATGCATCACCACACCTGGCTAATTTTTTTTTTGAATTTTAATAGAGACCGGGTTTCACATTGTTGGTCAGACTGATCTCAAACTCCTGACATTGTGATCTGCCCACCCTGGCCTCCCAAAGTGCTGGGATTACAGGCATGAGCCACTGCATCCGACCTGAGTAAATAAAAGTTTCTAATTGTGAACATTTTACATTGATCTGATAAAATTTACAGAAAGAAAAATGTGAATTTTAGTCAGAACAAAGAGAATGATATATATATATTTCCATATAGCTCATTACATATGATTTCAATTAACACTTTCTACAAAACACTGTTCATTACTCCCCTTTCCAGAAAAAAAAAAGACTAAACTCGTACTAAATATATTTGTGGTTTTGGTTTTAATGGTCGTGGTTTTGGTTTTACAAATACTGATTAAATGTTAGTAGGGAAGAAGTTAGTTTTATTTTTTACTATAGTACATGTAATATTCTATAAATTTTATTGTGATGACATTTTCCTCCTTCAAAAAGACAGCAGATGAATGAAAAATATATTTTTTTATATTCACTGGTACTGAATTTTAAATAAAAATGATTTATAACTAATTTTAAACATTCCTAAATGGTATGTCTAGCAGACTTTTAAAAATTGAATAAAACAGTTTAGAGTTTAATTATATGACTTAGTAGAACACATTATTTCCTATTATCCTATTACCCTGATTGAAAGATAAATATAAATGTTGGGTTATTATTGGTATAACTAAACCATTGAATTTTAAACATCTTTCTTCTGAAACAATACACACACACATATATAACACAATATTCTTTTTATCAGTTATGAATAAATACATTAGTACATATACACAGGATATCAGATGACAAAAACAGATAGCAGATAGTGTCCAGTATTTTTGTTCTACTTGTCTGAAAGGTTGTCAAGTAGTAAGTAATGCCAGCAGAGCATGAAAATGACCAGTAATTTAAAAGTAAATCAGACAAGGTATAGTTTGTTGTATTTTTAACTACAGAAGGCTGGTCAATAGCTGCACTCAATTTGCTGTTATTTCCCCATGGAAAGCCCAGTTTGCTAGCTTTAGGATAGGCTCAGTCAATAGATTCTTTTTTACTAAGAGAAATGATCCATGGGAGGTCTCCTGAGGAGTAAAGTCATGAGAAAACACAGGCAGCCTTTCATGCTGCACAACACAACTAGGGAAGTCAGACTCTGACCTATTTGAGGTAGAGTTTCAAAGACTGCACTGTTGGAGCCCTTTTTTAAAAAATCAAATCACGTTATCAAAAGAAAGCTGAAAATAATAGCAAAAGGCTGGTTTTATTAGAAAACTTTTGTTCTATTATAATAATGCATTATGTGAAGTGCTTGGAATTGGCCTCAAATACTGTTAAAACACATATTAAAGAAGCCAATAATTGCACTTTGTAAGTTTGCCTCTTTGTAGGCACTCTGTCATCTCGTTGTGGAATAATTTGAGAGGTGGAGGAGACGCATAGACATTGGGCGAGATAAGCAAAAAGTTAGAACACACATTCTAGTGCTCTAAGACCTCATTGGACCACCTGCTGATCCAGATATGTGGATGGTGGAGACACAAAAATCATAAATAACTTCCCCCCGGTTAAATATTGCTGCAATTAAATTCTTCATTTGAGAAAACAGGATTGAAGAGTGATGCCCTTGTTGACAGCATTTATTACTATGGCCTCACCTACTTCCAAAAAAGAATTGAGATGACATACAATTAAAAGAAAGGACAAAATAACAGCACATTTGTTGTTGCTGGTGGTGTTGGTGTTGGGTTTTGTGAGTGGTGTGTTAGAATAAACTTTGGAGTCAAACCAGCTTGGATAAAAATCCTAGCTTTTTCTCTTATAAGATGTTGACTTGGGTAGGTTAATTCAGTTCTTTGAACTTTGTTTACTTAAATAAAATCAGGCACAATAATGACTAATTCAGGATTGTTGTGAGAAATAAATGAGCTAAAATAGGTACAACACCTAGCATACTACCCGAAACAAAGTCGGGACTCAGCAATAACCACTAATTTCCCTCTGGTTTTTCCTCCCTTAAGAAACTGGTGATTTTAAGGAAGCTTATCCACAAGGGCTCTTTTCTCTTTCTCTGTCAACTTATTGTCTTTTAAGTATCTAAGATCACAATAAAAGTATCCAAATTATGTAAAAAAGGAATTGGCCATTGTCAGAATTCATTATTCACCAAAGCTGCTTTGAGCACTTGCTCCACGTATGACACGTCACACATGAACTCTGGGGAAGAGGAGAAGTAGCTGGCACGCCCCAGCCCCAGTAGAAGGCTCTTTGCTGCTTGGAAAAAGGAATTCATAAAACTAAGTTTCCTTCTTTCTTCCTGTTTCAAAACCTATTAATAGGTATGTCAGTAAGCCTGAACGTTTTATTCCTCCTGGCTCAGACTGCACTGATGACTTCTTCAGAAAGCCTGCCTGGTCTTTTGGCAGATTTGTTAGGATTTGTATGACCTCATCTATGATAGCTAAAAGTATATAGAAGGGTCAGATTAATTTAATGCAGAAAATCTAGTACATCCTAGAAAATAATGAAAAGTTCAAAATTAAGAATTCATTGATAGAACAGACATTTAATGTGAAAAGAAACAACACAGTAATATAGAACTCAGTATTTAAAAAATAATCAGGACTTATGAATTATTTTCTTAAGGATTAACTTAAAGAACTGAAATCTGCCATGTGATTTATCTAGATTGTAACATGATTTGGGGAGAAAGGGTACATTTACATCCCACCTAAAATTAACCTCCCAAAAATAGTATATAACATTATATAAATTATAATAATACAAATTACTCCATGCTTTAGAAAGTTACTATCAATAATTTATATTGACAGATTCTAATGACATAAAGTTTTACGTGTAACTAGTTAATGATTAACATAATTATTCTTTTTTTTTTTTTTTGAGACGAAGTCTCGCTCTGTTGCCCAGGCTGGCATACAGTGGCACAGTCTCAGCTCACTGCAACCTCCACCTTCCGGGTTCAAGCTATTCTCCTGCCTCAGCCTCCCGAGTAGCTGGGACTACAGGTGCGCACTACCACACCCGGCTAATTTTTTGCATTTTTAGTAGAGACGGGGTTTCACTGTGTTAGCCAGGATGGTCTCGATCTCCTGACCTTGTGATCCGCCCGCCTCGGCCTCCCAAAGTGCTGGGATTACAGGTGTGAGCCACCGCACCCGGCTTAATTATTCTTTCATAACTTTACTTTTGAATTTCTTCGGTGGCTTAGAAAATGAAAGCATATAATTTTTCTAACTGTTGAAATATCTTTACTCATTTTTGTTTAAATTTTTGAAATGTTCTCTCTTAACTTAAATGGAAATTATTTAGAAACACTAATAGATAAAATATAAAGGTCTATTAAAATGTGATCATCACTTTTTATGGCATTTGTATAATATTTCGTAAAATTTCAGGTGGATTGGGAAGGTTTAAATAATTTATGTAAGTTATAAAAGTTATCATGCAATAAATATACTCAAATTCTTATCAGTGAGTTTTTTTGTTTTGCATATATATTTTAATCCTATTACTCTATGCAGTTTGTATCAAAGGTTAAGATTAATCCATGAATTAATGTATTTATTCATTCATTTATCCATCATTCAAAAATATTTATTGAACAACTCTTTTAGACCAAGTTCTATGTTAAATCTGGAATTGCAAACATGACTATAACACAGGCCTTTCCCCGAGACTCTCATAGTCTACTAAGGGAGAGACACAAATACTAGACCACGTGACATAGTACATACATTGAGAACGTACGTATTCTCATGAACAAAAAGAAAATAGAAACTATGCTCAGAATAAGTGGGGTAATTATTCAATAAGAGGACAGTATTTGAGCAGAATCTTGAGGAAAAAAAAAAAGATAAATTTCCCTAGTGAGCAGAGGGCATTCCATTCAAGAGGGAACATGTTCTAGTTGGCCTAGTTGTGACATCGAGCCTGAGGAAAATGAGAGGCAAGGGAGGGGAGTCGGGGATGGACACACAGATTCTGAATCATGTAGACAGTGGAGAACTGGAGAAGACTTCTAAGCACAATCAATATGTGTTTTGAATAAAACTCTCTGGAGATATTATGGGGAATATATTGGAAGAAAAAGAAGGCAGAGAAAAATGGTAGGATGCTATGAGTTAGGTCAGAGAAGAAATAGGAGTAACCAATGACTATTCATTTATTAATTATTTAATTCAACAAATATTTGCTTAGAGTTTGAAAAAGCAGACACAATTTCTGTGCTCATGGATTTTTATATCCTAAGCATGAAAGGCCTCAGGGACTCTTTTCCCACCTGACCTCAGTCATGTATTCAGGATAAGGGTGGTTCCTAGGGAAATCGTTGTGTCAGGTTGTGTTTTTAATAAATTAAGAAAATGTGTGTGTATCTGTTACATGTATTTAGAAAGATGTCTGTGTATGTGCTTGTATACACACAATATCCATTAATGTATATATACAGAATATACATATGTATGTATATTTTTAAAAATTCTATAGCATGAAAACACTTTTAGAAAAAATACTGAATTGTTTTAGTAGATATTAAATGCCTACTACATAACATTTACATTCAAAGTTCAAAAGAAACAGAAGAAGATACAGTGAAAATGAAAACTAAGCCATTCTTCCACCTCAATTTTCTAGCCACCTACTTGCTTTCCTAGAGGCAATCACTGTTTTTGGGATTTGTGTTCCTTTGAGGTATTGTATATAGGTATTAGTATTTGTGTTATCTCCTTTATAGATACAGTGTTCTCATCTTGCTAGATAATTCCATATCAGCAATTATGGAACTACTACATTTTTTAAAAATTAAATACTATTTTTTTAGAGCAGTTTTAGGTTCACAGCAAAATTTAGAGGTAGGTACTGAGATTTCCTGTATACGTCCTGCCTCTACAGGCACAGCCTTCATCATTGTCAGCATCCCCACCAGAGTGATACAGTTGTTAGAGTTGATGAATCCACATTGACACATCACAATCATCCAAAGTCCATTGTTTACACTAGAGTTCACTCTTTGTGTTTTACATTCTGTGGGTTTGGGCAAATGTGTAATGACATGTATTTACCATTATAATATACAGAGTATGTCCAATGCTCTAAAAATCCTCGGTGCTCTGCCTATGCATCATCCCCACACCCATTCCTGTCCCCACTCCCACCAACCCGTGGCAAACACTGATCTTTTTACTGTCTCCATAATTTTGCCTTTTCCAGAATGTAATATAGTTTGAATCATACATTTCTATGATTATTGTGATGGTATGTAGACTTTTCAGACTGTGAAATGTATATTCACACAGAAATATGCATTTCAGTTTCCTCCATTTTTTTTTTTTTTTTTTTGAGATGGAGTCTCGCTCTGTTGCCCAGGCTGGAGTGCAGTGGTGCAATCTTGGCTCACTGCAACCTCCGCCTCCTGTGTGCAAGTGATTCTCCCTGCCTCAGCCTCCTGAGTAGCTGGGATTACAAGTGCCTGCCAACACACCCAGCTGATTTTTTGTATTTTTAGTAGAGACGGGGTTTCGCCATGTTGGCCAGACTGGTCTCGAGCTCCTGACCTCAGGCAATCCGCCTGCCTTGGCCTCTCGAAGTGCTGGGATTATAGGTGTGAGCCACCGTGCCCAGTCTCCTCCATGTTTTTTTTGTGTCTTGATAGCTAATTTCTTCTTAGAGCTAAATAATATCCCATTGTCTGGATATATCACAGTTTACTTATTCATTCACCTACTAAAAGGAGTCTTGGTTGCTTCCAAGTTTTGGCAATTATGAATTATGCTACTACAAACATCCACGTGCAGATTTTTGTATGGCTATAAGTTTTCAGCTCCTTTCGGTAGGTATCAGGGAGCACAACTGCTGGATAATAGGGTCAAGGTAGTTTAGTTTTGTAAGAAACTGCCAAACTGCCTTCCAAAATGACTTTACCATTTTGCATTCCCATGAGCAAAGAAAGAATGAGAGTTCCTGTTATTTTATGCATTTGCCAGGATTTGGTGTTGTCAGTGTTTTGGATTTTGGTCAGTTTAAGAGATGTGAAATAGTATCTCATTGCTGTTTTACTTTGCATTTCTCTGATCTGTAGAACATCATCTCATATGCTTCTTTGCCATGTGTGTATCGTCTTTAGTAAGGTATCTGTTAACAGTCTTTCACCCACTGTTTCTTATTGTTGAGTTTTAAGAGTTCTTCATATGTTTTGAATAACATGCCTTTATCAGATGTCCTTTGCAAATATTTTCTCCCAGTCTGTAACTTAATCTTCTTATTCTCTTACATTGTCTTTCACAGAGCACAAGTCTTTAATTTTAATAAAGTCTAATTTATCAATAATTTCTTTCATGAATTAGGCCTTTGGTGTTTTATGTAGAAAGTTATTACAGTATCCCAGGTCATCTAGGTTTTCTCCTATGTTATCTTCTACAGGTTGTATCATTTTGCATTTTACACTTAGGTCCACAATTCATTTTGAGTTAATTTTTGTGGAGGGTACTACCTCATTTTTAATGACTGCATAGTGTTCCACAGTACTATATTCAACTAGTCTCCCATTGATGTACAATTAGACATTTTCCAATCTTTAGCTATTGCAAACAATGCAACAGTGAATATTTTTGTCCAGCTCTCCTTATTAACCATCCTTTCCCCTCTTGCTCACTAAAGGTCTTATCATCATCTAACATACTATGTATTTTCTTTATTGCTTTCATTATCAAACTTCATTCCTGTCACATACTAGCATGTTAGATCCAAAAAGCAGAGATATTTTTTATTTGTTTCCTACTGTAATCCTAGCTCATAGAATAAATGTTTAATGAATATTTGTTGATTGAATGCCTCTTACACAAGTATATCTAGAGGAAAAAATCATAGAAGTCAAATTGCTAGTTCAAAAGGGATAGGCATTTGTAATTTTGACAGATATTGCCAAATTGATCTTTATAGAACAGAGTATTTCAACCTTGACACTACTGACATTTTGGCCTGATAATTCTTTATTGTGTGAAGGTATGTGCTGTAGGCTGTTTAACAGATCCTCCAGTTGTGACAATCAAAAATGTTTCCAGACATTACTAAATGTCCCTTGTTAAGAAGCACTGATTGTTACATAACTTTTGACTCTTACTGACAATTACGAAAATGTCCCCACAGCCTTGCCAATATCATCTTTTAGGAAACAATTCACTCTGAAAATCTAATGGAGAAAAGTAGTATCTCATAGTTTTAACTAGTATATGAATTCACATTTTGATGGAACTTTGCTGTAACAAATCCCCAGCACTGCACATTGTAATGACGGACGTAAGTTTGATTTTCCATTGTAGAGGGAAGGGGATAGAGTGAAGATATGAAATCCACAATCAAGTGTAGAAAAAGTGCTTTTTGCCCTTATTTTTCTTTGTTAAAATATCTGTTTTATAAATCCTTTCTTATCTTCAGACCATTATGCATTCATGGGTTGAATCTTCTCTAGAATTATATAAACTGGCCTTGATTAATGAACAGAATTTGGAGTCAAAAGCCTTGGAATTTGAGTGCAGGCTCTCCTAATTACCAGTTGTGTTACCTTGGGGAAGTCATATAAACTCTGAGCTGCAATTTACCCATCTGAAAATTGTGGATAATAACATTCGCTCTCTCTACATCACTGGGTTATTGTAAGAATTATTTTTTTAGACTGCAAAGCCTTTCACAATTGCAAGGGTTTATGATAATTATTATGAAGGTTTTATGATCCACTGCTTTATCTCATGACTCACAGTGTCCCGAGAGTTTATCTCTTCTCAGTGCTTCTACCATCACCTCAAACTGTTCTCACTCATTTATTTATTAAACACAGGCATTGTACACCCTTACCATATCTTCACCTCTGTAGCCTAAATAATTTCAGAACAATTCTCCTCCTAACTGAACAAGTCCCAGGTAGACTCATCATTCATTCAACATTCCTTAAATAAGTACCATTGTCTTCCCCCAAACTGCCTTTTCCTCCCAACAGCCCCATTTTTGTCAATGCCATCATTATTCTAGTCTTAAGGGTGGGAACTTTGCAGTCATTGACTGTGCTTGTGCTCCCTGTCCCATGGATCCTGCATACCACAACCAGATTAGTTACAGAAGACTACTGTAGACTACAGGTCCCTTCTTGTGATTATAAGCTGAGAGTCCCCTGTTGAGTGCCACATCAAATCCAAATTATTTTTCAGTAGCACTCCTTATTACCCATATTCTCCTAACTACTTTTTCTTTCCTTGCACCAGACTCATTCTTGCACCTATGTTTTTGTTCATCATGTATTTCTCCCTAGAATTTTCTTCACCTGTTCCTTTACCTATCAACCAGCACCAACTTTCAAGACCTCTATCATCCCTATTACTCTATGTTTCTCTTTTTCTTAATAGTTTAGCTTACTCTAATCTCTTTTGTCACTTCACTCATTGTTATTGGTCAGTTTAACTTAATGTATCAAAGTGAATCCCAATCCTGACTGCATATCAGAAACACCTCAGTAGAGTTTTCTTTGTTGTCTTAATATAATCCCAGGACCGTGATTGAGGATTCTAATTCTAGACAGAGCTTTGTCATTATAATTTTAATACTGAGTGATTTGAACATCTTCATGGATATTTTAAGCAGGTCATTTTTCTCTTCCAGACCACAGATTTATAAATTTACTGGTAGTAAGAATGTCGAAGACATCAATATACCCATTGCTCAATAATTGATTAACTGATAGTGTGATATAAAAGTATTTCTTATTCATTTCTTGCACAGCCTGTAAGTTGTGTCCTGCCTCTTCCAGTTTCTGGCTCCGTGACTTCATATAAATTGCTGAATCTGTTTCACGCTCATGTTTCTTCATATGTAAAGTGAGAATAATAACATATATGTTGCTAATTATTATGAGAAGTAGAGCTAATGTAAATAAATCATCAGAGCTATATGGTGGCCGTTTTTATTACTATTAATATTATATAGTCTCTCTGCTCTTGCAGAGATTCTTTAAAAAACCCTTTTCTTTCTTGCTTTATGATTTGCTATTTTATGACTTAGTAGATTTACTTATTTATATTACTGTTGGAATTAAGAAGACAGGATATCAAGGCCCTGTCAAATCACTATGTAATTTTTATGTCTTTGAAACCTAATTACATTTTCATATTTTAAGGAGCAAATGAGTATTCTATTTTTTGATCATCGTTCTACTGACTGTTTTCTTGGTTATAAGAGAATATGCACCATTACAGTTTTTTCTTGTCAGCAGCAACTCCAAGCCGTGAACACACTAAGTTTATGTATCTCCTTTATTTTACCTGACATTGCCAAGTAGGTGTTTCTTCCTCCTAACTGTACTTTAAAAGAATATTTATTTTTAACTTAGCTCATTTTAATTTCATAGTTTATAACTATCCCATTTAATTTTAAAATTAAAGGAATATAATACTATCCTATTAAATTTAGACTCATAGATTGTGCTCCTGTGATCAGCAAGAAAACATAAAGTACGTTGTTTCCACAAAAGACACTTCCTATATAAATTATTTTTATTATTAAGTTCTGTATCTTTAAATGAGTCACTTTTAAATCTTTTTCTTTTCTTACTAGTGAAAAAATTTAAATTGTATTATTAAATGAAAACATAGACATATGAACGAGAAAGTATTAATTAATAACTTATCTTCATTAAGTTAGATGAAAACAATAAAAAAGGAGTTAACCAAAGTGGCACATTGTCAATCATAAGACCGGAGAAAGTTTCCAGAGCAATTAAAGGAAAGAAATTATTTGTTTAACCATGGACATTTATACTGTTTTTTCAGTTTCGAAGTTGTAAAAGTAATGCATGGAGGCTATCTTCTCCTGCACTAAAACAAGAAGCTGTATAGGTTTCTTTGGAATGCCTATTAATCATGCTAGTTGCTCCCATAAATTAGTCAAAGCTAAAGAAAAAGTGTTGCTAAATAGTGCACATTTTCCGTTCCCTGAATATTTGTAGCTGCAATTTATACAGATATCAACAATACTGTGGGCTCAGAATTAAAATGAAAGTGCTTGAGACCTTGTGTGAATTACCTTTCTTACAGTATATTTATGGAGGCAAAAAGACATATGTTTGATTCTCATTTCATCCGTAACATAAATATATTGATACTTACTTTATAAAATTATTGAAAGGATTACATGCATTTACCATGGTGCCTGGCACATAGTGCTCAGTACATCGTAGTAATGGGCTGTGCTGTTTTGAGAAGATTGTGTGGAGACAGGATATCACTGATTTTGGAGTTATTCATGCCTGGTTTTATATTCCAGATCTATCATCTGATAACCAGCTGATTTGGACCAAATTACTTCTCTGAACTTAGTTTCCTTGACAATAAGCTAAAGTGAAATAATAACAACCTCATAGGGTGGTTCTGAGGATTTAATAAGATCATACATGTAAAGGGCTTCCAATGCCTGTTACATAGCATAAGCATTCAATAAGTAGTAGCTCTTATTACTCTTATTCTTACTGCTAAAAACTGTGTCTTAGGTTCTTGACTTCTTTATAAATATGCCTTTGAACAATGTGGAAGGGTCAAACAACTATTACCCCAGGCGTATACTGACTTTGAAGCTAATGCAGCTTAAGCCTAAGGGCCCCTCATTTGCACAAGTCCCTTCCAAACTGACACTTCATACTCTTCTTAATTTTATATTCTCTTTCTTAAAGAAGACCTCCGAAGCTCCAAAAATCTCAGGTTCCAGAAAACCTGGGTCTAGGTTATACTACTATTTGAAGGGCTTTTTTTTTTTTTTTAACTAAAAAAATCAAGGGAAAGTCTATAAAGAAGCACAAAAATGTATACCATCTAATGAATATATTGAGAGCAATATTTATTTTAAGTTGCTATTTTAAGCCTAAATCCTGTAAGTTCTATTTTGTACATTCAGCTTCAAAATGATTCTACCAGTAATACAAATGGCATACTAAACAATGAAAATAAGAGAGAACTTGAGTACAGCAATAAAACTCAAAGGAAATGTAATCAGTGATATAGAATTATGTAATTTTGTATACTCAATATTTTCTAAGCTACTTTTCAGAAGAAAAAAAATAGTTTTAACCAATCAGTGAGAAAGGTAACTGATTAAGTTTATTCAAAATAAATATCTGTCTTCCTCAAGGCAGACTGTGTCAAAAGCATATTGAGGCATAAATCTTCCAACAAATTATAAATTAAATGTCCATTACTCACACATGCAAAAATTGAAGTTGAGAAAATTACATAATTGAAATCAATAAAACAAACTCTGGTATTATATATATGCACTGTAATCCACAGAAGATATATTCATATTTAAAATGGTTAGCTTCAAATTTTTGAGAAAAAAATACTTCAAGGTTTTTCTGGTAACATCAGTTGGTAAGTTTGAATAAAACCTTAATAAAACCAGTAAAAATACTTTGTAATTTGCATTGCTTATCTCATTCTTTAAAAGAATTTATTGATTTTCTCATTATAACTACATGTTCAGTATAAAATATGAAAAATATCCAAAGCATTTTTAAGTCAGGTGCTTTTAAAATATGTGGCTTCCAGCCAGGCATGGTGGCTCACACCTGTAATCCCAGCACTTTGGGAGGCCGACTCAGGCGGATCACAAGGGTCAGGAGATCAAGACCATCCTGGCTAACATGATGAAACCCCATCCCTACTAAAAATACAAAAAATTAGCCAAGCGTGGTGGCAGGCACCTGTAGTCCCAGCTACTCAGGAGGCTGAGGCAGGAGAATGGCATAAACCCAGGAGGCGGAGCTTGCGGTGAGCGGAGATCGCACCACTACACTCCAGCCTGGGCGACAGAGCGAGACGCCGTCTCAAAAAAAAAAAAAAAAACATGTGGCTTCCCCTTGAAAAGTATATATCTACTCAAAATATATAAAGTATATTAACATTGTTTCATCTTAAAACAAAATTGCAATTTTATGAAACAAACAATATTAACTTTTGAGGAAGTCAAATGTAGAAATTGAAGCTCACTGTTAATAACAGAAAGGATTTGCTACCATTTATCAAATATGTTTCCCTGGCATTATGATAAGAAACATCATTCCCATTTTACAGACAAAGAAATATCAGAGCAACCAGGGTTAAATGACTTTACCAAAGTTACTATTACAACCAGGACTAGAATTCATAGAATTCTTACTTCTTCTCTGCCTCTTAATCCTGTTAGGTCAAAATCTCTCAGCATTTTTAGAAAATGCTTTTTGAATTATAGCAGATTGTGAATCTAATATACCAGCGTTACCCTTTTCTATGCTTTCCTTCCTTGAGAACGCTTTCAGGAGAGAAATCAGTTATAGTTTTCTGTCTCTTCCCAATAGTTAAAAACATAAGAGATCACAGATGTGGTAAATCAGTTTAGAAGCTCAATGACTTGATTGGGATGCTCAATTTTACTATAATAGCCTAATCTGAAATGTTATCCGAAATGCTTACTTCTTCACATTCTTTTCTACACCACAAAAATTGCTCATAACAAGAACAATCTTGGGGGAAAAATAAGATGAGATGTTTTAGACAGCTTAATGGGGCTGCCACTGGTCTTGGATAACCATTGTTTAGAGCTGTCTTGGATTAGCTGAAGGCTAGTGTTGACTGAACATATTGAACACCATCTTAAGTTGTACTTTAAGTCAGGATAGACAGTCCTTACAAGAAACGAAAGCTGCTCCTTTGACCATTATAGGTGTTCTGTGGCTAGAGATGAAGTGCCACACTACAGAACGAAGCTTGCAATTTGTGGAATTGAATTCCAAGGTGAAAAAGAAGGTTAGCAATTTGTGTAAAATCCTTCTCCCTCAAGAACAGAAATTCCAAAATTATTGATTACAATATTCACAATGGCATTTCACACTGTGCCTGGTGCTTTTAAATAGGAGTCAGAGAAAATATCATGTTGCTTAATACTTTGGCAACTAATCACAAAATTCTCGATTAACAAGTCTCACTGAAGTGTTCCCTTACGAAAACGTGAACTTTATTAGGTATCAACTCATTGACATGGTCCATCTGAAGAAGCAATTTATTAGTCTAATGGTTAACACCTATTAGATGAAGCTCAAAAGTGAAAAAGATTTTAATTAAAAGCAAATGCAGTAAATGCTAGCTTTTATCTGGTTTCATAAAAGATTGAATATATATTCAATATTCTGTATATATACTGTATAAATATACAAAATATATACTCCGTGTGTGTGTGTGTGTGTGTATGTGTATTACACAAACTCCTTTTCCCTGGACAATTTAAGTACATTTTCCCTATAAGCTAAAAGCTGAAAGTATCCCTACAGATATTTTTTGCAAGTGAAATTGCTTTTCATTTGGCAAAAACTAAACCTGTGATTCATAGCAGCTTAGAGCACTCAAGGCCAAAGAGTACATCTTGCTTGCTTTGACTGACATTTTTGCAGGCTAAATCAGACCTGCATGATTCAGCTGTATTGAGATTCATAATGCTGTGAGCAGAGAAATTTGGGGGTGGTATAAAAGAGCATGGAGGGAAATTGTCTTGGAAATTGTGGCTACTGACTGAGGTAAAAATCAACCACAGCCAATAGGCGGTTTCAACTGATATTTGACTGGGGAGGTGTTTTCTTGCTACCCTCTTTATACAAAGAACATTAGAGAAATTTTAGTGAAGAAAACTACTAGGGAAGCAGAAAAAGAGGGACTTTGCTATGAGAAATGAAACTGCAGTAGGGAGCAAGAGCAGGGAGAATGGCTCTTTTTAACAGCTGTCAGCTCAAATATTGAAGGGAAGTGCACATTGTATATAAAAGGAAAAGTGGCAAAAAATCCATTCCCAAAAACTTTCTCCTAAATATCTACCATTAGCAATTCATTCCTTTTAGATTTCTTCATTGAGTTCATTCCTCAGTTGCCCTTAAAATTCATACGCCCAGAGGAGTAAAAATCTTCCTACGTGAAGTTATTTCCTATCTGGACTACAAAGGGAGCACAAGAAAATTGCTCTGGGAAGATCGGGCCTCAGGAAAATAAGGTGTTTAAAAAAGATTACTATACAGCTTATGCTAGCCAACACCTCATTTTTGCTTAGTATTTATTTTATTCTGTCTCACTAGTAATATATAAGATATAGCCCAGTCACAGTGGATCTTATTCAGGTGTGGCTGTGTTATCTATGGTACAAAATGTAAGTAGGAGCCACTTGTTAAACAAATTATTAAGAATTTCAGCAGAGCGTTCAGCCAAGCTTATAGCCCTTCTAAGACTGGGGACCCCTGCACCTGTACAGATCACATGCTCATGAAATCAGCCTTCATTTTATTTGATAGTAGTGGACTGAGTGAATTCCAAACTTAGTTAACGCAAGTGTTTCCTTACAGATTACCTAAATATTTTGGCTTGTAAATGGTCAACACTAATATTAATACCGGAAATTCAAACCCAAATTCTTTTTGGGTTAATTAGAGGCTTTGCGAATCATTAAATTTAACTATTTTTTCCTGTATGCCTCCCTTTTCGTGTGATCTTCTATGGGAAGGTATAGGATTTATGAGGTTCCACATTATCGTTTCAGATTTGGACCTCGTCCCCTCTCCCTTAACCCTGAGGTTCAAGAGCCTAATCTTCACTTTCTATTCCTAACTCATGAACCGTCTAGCTGAAAATAGCCAAAGACTGATCTCTAACAGACACCCCAAACCAGCACTCATCCTAGAATAACCAATAATTTCCCCATCCAGGGTTTGGAGTTAGGATGAGTGTGGATAATACCTGGTTATGCCAAACACTAAAGGTAGATTCACTTTGGGAGGCTGAGGCTGGCAGATCACCTGAGGTCAGGAGTTTGAGACCAGCCTGGCCAATGTGGCAAAACCCCGTCTCTACTAAAAGTACAAAAATCAGCCAGGCATGATGGCAGGCACCTGTAATCCCAGCTACTCAAGAGGCTGAGGCAGGAGAAGCTTAAACCCGGGCCTTGAAAGTTGCAGTGAGCTGAGATCACACCACTGCACTCCATTCTGGGCAACAAGAGCGAGACTCCGTCTCAAAAAAACAAAAAAAAAAAAAAAATAGATTAATGAAAGCTAGGGGTAGCTTTGGGCAAGGTGCTTTAAGGGCCCATATAATAGGGTAATTAAGCCTATAAGAGTCTTGGTCACCTAAACTATAAAAAACACTTCTGGGTAGAAGAGGTTTTTATATTCCAATTCAATCTTGAGTATGCTGTGGTTTAAGCCAAGATTTATTTTCTCTTAGCATATATTTCAACTTTAGTACAGTCCAACAATAAGATACGTATTCTCTATTAAAATCTCCCTCTTCATCTTTTGTTCACACAGCACTATAATCAGTATCACATAATTCCTACCACTGACAGAATATTTTCTCTATTTTTTTTTCAAGATCAGGTAGCGCTGATAACACTTCTTGCTAATATTTCACTGAGTTATATTTGGAGTAAATGAAGTCATGTTTTTTTTTTTTTAATTTAATGAAAAGCTATCTTCTTCCCACCACCATCCCACAGGCATCAAAGGAAGTTAAATAAAAGAATGGCTATTGTGACATTGACTAATAGTCATAAGACGTTAGCTAAGAAATGAATACCATTGAGGTTCTGAATGATCAGCTGTTAATTTTTAAGATTATACTTTAGAAAATAATAATAAATCCTGCTTTTCATGAGTTGTTCATTAAAAAACTTATTTTAAAAGTAATATATTTTGAGTAACTACATTCTGTCCAATGTAATTCTCACTGCATACTTCTGAAATGTTTACCCCTGAATGATCCCTTCTAAAACATACAGCTTTAGCTTGTCAGTTTACTGGCATTGAATTTCAATACTTAAGTTAAAATGTGTTGAATCAGCTTTGCAATACTTGGCCAGATTTTTTAGAATAGTATTATCCTTTCATCTTACTTATAGAAAACACCTAAGTAAAATAGTATTCATTTTCAAACCTCAATTTATTGTATACAAAGCTTTCTTTCTTAATAGATTACTTTGACTTCAAGAAACAACGTTTTTCCTTCAATTAGAAAATATTGGGTTATTCCTCTGAATTGAATCTTTGTAAGATTTAAAGCCTTCCAATTATTACCCAATATAACAAAATTAACATGAAACCAAAGCTCTATAGCAAAAGTTGTAACATTTGAACTTAAAAAGACAAATATCCTATATGGACTTCAAAATATGTAATATATCTTAAGGAGTCAGTGCAATAATTTTTTAAAAGCACAATTTTATTTAAGGTACGAGAAGTGTTTAAGAAGGAGAAAATGGGCCAGGCACGGTGGCTCATACCTGTAATCCCAGCACTTTGGGAGGCCGAGCTGGGCAGATCACAAGGTTAGGGGTTCAAGACCAGCCTGGCCAACATGGTGAAATCGTGACTCTACTAAAAGAAATGTAAAAATTAGCCAGGCATGGTGGCATGCACCTGTAATCCCAGCTACTCAGGAGGCTAAGGCAGGAGAATTGCTTTAACCCGGGAGATGGAGGTTGCAGTGAGCCGAGATCATGCCATGGCACTCCAGCCTGGGCAACGAGAATGGAACTCCATCTCAAAAAAAAAAAAAAAGGAGAAAATGAATTTACAGAAAAGTTAAATACTCTTTTATTAAAGCAGCTCCATTATACAAGAAGTAACACTGTTATAGGCTGTCTGCTTTCTTGATGACATAGCCAATTAGTTTGTAATCTAGGCAGGTATCAAGCTTAATCACAAATGGAAGATGATACATATTTAAAATAAATGAGATAGTTCAGGAATAAGTGGTATATTATCTAGCAAGTAAATTCAGTACCAAAATCAGTCGCTAGGATCTTCTCCAAAGTATGTAAAGCATATGTTAATCTGGACATGGAGTATCTGTAGCTAGATAGTATATGCCACTACCAAGTGCCATTTGGCCTCCCTGGAAAAACGTGACCTGATGAAGAATAAAGAACCTTTCATAATAATGTGCAGTTGCTAGATAATCTTACCTCTTTTGGCAGATTAAAGGTGGTTTCAGATTCTTTGACACTTCTTCTGTTAAGAGGTGGGGTCCAGGTCTCTTCCTCTTGAATCTGGGTGGGATCTGACTGTCTGACTAATAGAATATAGTGGAAGTGAAGTTTATCAGTTTTGGTGTCCAGGCTTGAAGACAATGGCAGATTCCCCTCCTGTCTCTTGTAATATTCATTCTTGAAACTAAGCTATCATGCTGTAAGGAAGCTCATGTTTGAAGAGACCCATGTGGAAAGGAACCAATGTCCCTGCTGACAGCCCTTGATGAGCTGACAGCTGACAGCCAGCACCACCATTCTAGGCATAGGAATATCTTGGAAAAGATCTTGAGAGATGAGCCACACCTCCAAGCCCTACTCAAATTAGATTCAGTTTATTGGGAATTCTGGGACTGAATGCCGCCGTTTGCAGCAGTGGTTAGCATCTTAAGAGCGCATGAGAAGGGCCAGGCGCAGTGGCTCACGCCTGTAATCCCAGCACTTTGGGAGGCTGAGGCGGGCAGATCACTTGAGGCCAGGAGTTCTTCTCAGTACAGATAAGCATAAACATTAATTGTAATACATGCTGAAGGTTTTAAGGATGAAATGTGCTTGTCTCAAAAGAAAAGGTGGATTAATAAAGGAACAAACTGATCTGTGATGAGGCTGTGATAGAGCCAATGTAGCAAAATATTAAGAATTGTAGAATTGAGGTGACAGGCATATGGTAGTTAATATACAATTCTACGTTTTTGCATGCTTGAACATTTTCTTTATGAAATGTTGCGAAAAACAAAGATGTGAGGTGTTTGACACCTAGTAAACATGCAAAAAGTGCAAAGTTTTTAAAATTGTTACTAGTTTTATATTTACTAGTAACCGAATGAAATATTTATACAGCTTCATTTTCTTGAAAAATTCTTCTAAAATATTAATTTTAGTATACCAATTTTGACTTTGTTATATCAAGAAATGTAAAGTCTTGCTGAGCAAATAGTATATTTCCTATAGTAGATCTTGAAATTCAGTAATAATCCTGTGGCACTAAGAAAAATTAATTGACCCAAATTCTATGATATTAGATGTATTTTAAGATGAGTTTTACTAAATTTAAATTTAACTCTAGTTTAACACAAGAAAGAAGATATCCAGCATACAATTCTAACTGAATATACTGTTTTCAAATAAACAGTTCATTTAACAAAAACTGGCCCTGTGCTAAATGCTGTGGGAGGGAAAATTGAGCTGCTTAACACAAGGCCCTCACCCACAAAAGACTCTCAGTGTGGTTAGGAAGAAATATGCAACCCTTGGGGAAAAAAGGAACAATGCATGAGTTAAAAATATTAAACGTAACAAAGAAGTAAATGATTAAGAATCAAGTGAATAATATAGATAATATGAGCTGAGAGTTCAGAAGATGAAAAAAATCATTATGGCCTTGAAATGAAAATTTTGGGAGTTTCACTGCCTATTTAAGCCCTTTGGAACATGAAAGAAACTTATTGGGAACATGTGGTTTTGATGGAAGACAAAATCCAATTGAATAAAGAATAATGTTCAGAGGCAGGACTTTCTTTGAGAATTGTGGAGAGAGGGAAGAATAAAAACAGAAGTTTGAGCCACAGTCAGCTAGAAATTGTAGCTGAATATTATAACCTTTCTTCCTTTCAAGAGGTGCTTGTTTATTGTCTGGTTCATATAAAGCATTGAGATAGGTGCTGAGGGTTACTATGAATGAAATTTGACCCTAACTTCAAGAGGTTTAAGAGTGACAATAACAAGAGCTATCTACTAGATGACAAGAGTATGCTGGGCTAGTTGAAGTTTATGGCCTATTAGAAGAGGTAAGGAAAAAAAAAACTGTAATATACAAAGTATAAAATGTCAAATGTCATTTTAAAAGACCAGATAAAATGCAAAGTGAATTCAGAGAAGAGTTTTCTTATCGTTGTATAAAGGAGGATAAGTATTTATGCAGGAGGTAGCACTGAGTTGGTCTTTAAAGAGGAATGAGTAGATTGTGAACAGAGATACAGTAAAAGAGTAAGGAAAGGGATAAGAATGATCCAGTGAATGAAACTAAATCTTAGGCATTACATCGAATACGTGATTCTTTCCAGCTACAGTGCAGACTGTATGGAGAGGATGATTGAAAGGAAAATTGGGCCAGATCACCTAGGCCTTGAATACCATGCTGAGTGTCTTGGGCTTTATTCTGCTGGCAACAGGAAGCCATTAAAAGATTATGACCTGAGGAATGAAAAGTTGAGAGCTTTTTTGTTTTTTTTTTTGTTTGGTGTTAGTCTGGTAGCTTGTGTAGGAGGAACTGGAGGAAGAAAAATCTAGAGGCAAAATGACCTCAAGGCAATGAGGACCTGAACCAAGGACATACAAGGAGCTATTTCAGAGGAGCTGGAAACTATCATTCTTAGCAAACTATCACAAGAACAGAAAACCAAACACCGCATGTTCTCACTCATAGGTGGGAAGTGAACAATGAGATCACTTGGACTCGGGAAGGGGAACATCACACACCGGGGCCTATCATGGGGAGGGGGGAGGAGGGAGGGATTGCATTGGGAGTTATACCTGATGTAAATGACGAGTTGATGGGTGCTGACGAGTTGATGGGTGCAGCACAGCAACATGGCACAAGTATACATATGTAACAAACCTGCACGTTATGCACATGTACCCTAGAACTTAAAGTATTATAATAATAAAAAAAAATAAATATAAAAAATAAATAAAATAAAATAAAAAAAAAAAGGATATAACCTTGCAACCAATTCAGTATCAAGAGCAACAGGACAGCAGAGTGTACCAAAGTGGGGTTCAGTAAGATATTGACATTGCTTAGAATTGACAAGTTTTTAGTTATATTATTGTTCTTAAATTCCCTGGAAACAATGTTCCTTTTGCTGCCTGCACCCAGGGCAGATTGCTCCCAGTGTCCCCCACCTGGTAGGCCATTGCATGGAAGTAGAAGCACTTAAAGAAGCTTCAGAAATTCAAGCTTAGCACCTGGGAGTTTGATGGTGCTTCTAACAGAAATGGAAATCAGGAAGATAAAAGCAAATGTGGGAATGAGTTCAGTTTTATACATGTGAGTTGTGGTTGGCTGGCCAATTGATAATGTCCAACATTCTCAATGTGATAGTGGATGTAAGTCAGCTGAGAAGTTAGGACAGCGCTCTAGGTCAGCGAGTCCTCTGTTTAGAGGTGGTAATTAAGGCTAGTGGAATGCCTCTAGCTCTGAGGGAGTTAATATTTATAATTGAGTATCTACAATGTCACTCACATATCTGGTCTCTAAAGCGAGTGGATCTTAAAGCAAACAATACTCAATATACACAATGAAGGGCACCTACCAGAAATTTCCATATTGAATTTCCTTCCTTTAGGCTCCTGCCAAAAATACAGTTGAGATAATTGGCACTTAAAAGCTAAATATTAGGAGGATTGTGCATATATCCTTTTTTATTTTTTCTACATTCTATCACTACAACTTAATTATTTGTGTCCAAATAACCATAAATATCAGAAAATAGATTACACTGAATACATTAGAACTTAGCTTTTACAGGAAATACGCTCAATGATTTACAAGGTAATGTTCTGCCTTAGCCTTCCTCGAGGGTTGGTATAAAACATTTAGAAAATGCCAATGTAGTCTATAAAACTAGTATGAAACATATTGTCTTATACACACATGATATGTCCTGGAAAAATGATTCTTTGAAAGGGGCAAAGCAAAATGGCCATTGATGATCCCTACTGCAGGAACACCAAATGTAACTACTTTCTACACAAGAAGAGCACCCTTTTAAGTACCAGAAATCAGGTGAGCAATCACGTTTGCTGGTTTTAACTTCATATTGCTGAAAGAGGCACTGAAGAGAGTGGGAAATACAGTCTTAAATTGCCACTGCCACTCCTCCTTCATCAGCAGCCACATGCATGGAGAATCTGTTTGATGGGGAGAAGGAGAGCGCAGTGATTGAACTCAGTGCTGCTCTGTCACAGGATGCAGAAAAACCAGCACCCACAGAGGGAGCATTTAGACCAGCCCTAGCCAGAGGGGAATCACCTGTTCCAGTGGTCAGAACTTGAGTATTAGCAAGCCTCAACACCACAGGCTGAAGTGCTCTGGGGTTCCAACAAACTTGAAACATAGTCTAGGCCGCGAGGACGGCAATTCCTAGGCAAGTCCTAGTGTTGTGCTGGGCCAGTAGACCTTGGCTAGGGGCACAGGACCTAGTGAGACACTAGTCGGGGCTGCTGAGGAAGCGCTTGTGCCATCCCTCCCCAAACCCCAGGCTGCACAGCTCATGGCAATGAAAGTGATTCCTTTCTGTTTGAGGAGAGGAGAGGGAAGAGTAAAGAGGACTTTGTCTTGCAACTTGGTTACCAGCTTAGCAACAATAGGGTAGGGCATTGGTCAGAGTCATGAGGCCACCTTTTCAGGCCCTAGCTCCTGGATGACATTTCTAGATATATCCTGGGCCAGAAGGGAACCTGCTGGCCTTGAAAGGAAGGACCCAAGCCAGGCAAGATTCATCACCTGCTGACTAAAGAGTCTTTGGGCCCTTAAAAACCAGCAGTGACGCTGTGGGCTTTGGGTAGAATGCTACGGGCTTTGAGTGAGACTCAGATGTACTGGCTTCAGGTGAGACCCAGCACATTCCCAGCTGTGGCGGCTACAGTGCGAGACTTCCGCTTCAGAAAAGTGGAGGGAGACCGGAAGAGGGAATATGTATGCGAGTTCTCATATACATCTATATATGTAAACTCCAAATCAATTTTTAAAAGGCACAGTCAACTCGATAGAGAAATGGCAATATACTTGAGGAGACACTTCGCAAGAGGATCTGCAAATAGCCAATGAGCATATATAAAGGTGCTCGACTTCGGTTAGTCATCAGAGAAAAACAAATTGAAACCACAAGGCAATGTCATTACACATCCACAAGAATGGCTAAAAGTAAAGACAGGCATCACCAAATCCTAGCAAGGATGTGAAACAACCATAAATCTCACACATTACTTTTGGGAATATCCATTGGTACAACCATTTGGAGAAACAATTTGGTCGTATATTCTAAAGCTAAACATATACATACTCTATGACCAAGCAATTCTCCTAGATATAAGCCTAACAGAAATGAGTACAAGTGCTCACCAAAAAAAAAAAAAAAAAAACCATGTACGAGATGGTTTCTGGCAGCACTCTGTATGACAGTCAAAAGTCAATCAAGATTAGGAAAAATATATTTTAGTATAGTCACATAATGGAATACTGAAGTGAACAAATCACAACTATATGCAACCATATGGGCAAATCCCACAAACATAATGTTGAACGAAAGAAACCAGACACTAAAAGAGTATCCTACTTATATCAAATTCAGTAATAGGAAAGACTAATCTATGATAATACAAGCTAGCATAGTGGTTACCCTGGGGAATGTGGGGCAAGTGCCTGGAAGAGGGAATAAGGCAAGTTTCTGGGATGATGAAAATCTTTTATTTTTCTCCTTTAATATGGGTAACAGTTATGTAGGTCTGTTCCCTTCATAAAAATTCACCAAGCTATACATTTAATATTTTTACAATTTTCCGTATAAGCTATATTTCAATAATAACCCATTCATTTAAAGAAAAGTAATCTTTCTCCACTGGCTGAAATCAGCCAGATTGGGTAATTATGGTCAGCTGTTATATAGTATCAACTCTTATCCACCATGTTTTTTATTCTCTTCGCTTTTTGCCCTGAATGGTAATTCCTGTAGCTCCATGGATATATTTAGATAATTTAGGATATTTGTTCCAAATGATGACCCATGAACCCAAGAAAGGATTAAAGAAAGAGTTAATATCACTATGCTTTTGAAAATGGGAAGACTGCAAATGTCTCAGTTTAAGTGTCTTTACACTGTTTTAACTCATATAAAGTGGTATGTAAGGAGGCCATATGCCACAGAGTCCAGATGTTCTTGAACCAGTAAACATTCTTCAATCTGAAGCAGGTAAGATCTTTAGCTTTTCTTAACTGCTTCAAACCTTAACCATCTCAACTTTATGGTTTATTTAACCAAGCTCCTTAGAAACTAACAGCAGGCACAGCAAAATCTGTTTTTAAAGAAATAAACAGGGCAAAATGAAATTGAACTTTTACATTCAATTATCATTATTTTATCCCTAATGTTGATTGTAGTTTCTGTTAAATAATTATGATGAAAAGAAAAACGGTTGATGTAATCACAACTTGACATTTTGGTAATTGTTAAGCCTCCTCATTTTGTTAAACCGCCTCACATCATCTAATTGATTATTAAGTGGCTGATTTCATTCACCTGGCCATAGTAGGCCACCTGTAAAGCAGCTCTGCCTATCCTACAGCATGACTCTTCAATGCTCTGAAAAGAGAAAAGGGCTGAGAAGTTGAAACTGGGAGTCTGTCATGTTCTTGATTCTATTGGTCACTCTATTGGATCTTTTAGGAAAATCATTTTACCTCTCTGACCTTCAGAGTTTCAATCTGTAACTTAATAATAACCCTTGGCAGTGAAATGTCTTGAATGGTGACTTTTAACATAGCAGCAGTCATAAAAAGATAAGATGATAACTATATAAAAGAGTTTCTAGGAGCTTACTCTTGGGGCAAATCGTTTTGCCACATAATATTTTTTAAACGGACAGGACAGTTATGAAAGATTCTGGAGAGCGTTGTCATGTTTATTGATCAAGTATATTTGTTAGGGGCATTTTTATTAATCAGTACACATGACTCAGCCTCTTTTAAAGAATGTCTTCAAATCTTAAATACTTCATTTAAGGATATTAAAAGGGCTTGGTGATCTGGTCAGTATTATTCAGCATGGATTAATTTTTTTCTAAAAGCAGACAATAAATATAATGTATTGTGGACATCTAAAGTCTAATAGCACTGCAGAGGTGATGGTGAATTGTTAGCCCCTCTCAATAGTTTATGAACAGGATGAAAAACTAGAGGCTATGGATTCATATTTGTCTATATGATGCCAAACACACACACACACATTTAAGTGTGTATTAAGGGCCTGTAGTAAAGAGACAAAAAATGCTTTTAAAGTTCTAAATTAGACTGATAAAAATCCATAGACATAAGGGCCTCTGTCATGATCAAATAAAAAGAGTTCAATTTTGGAGATGGAAGTAGAGGTTCAAGTCCCTTAGACTTACTAGCTAAATAACTATGAACATGTCATTTAACTTCCATTCACCTCAGCAGGTTCATTTGGAAAAATAGAACAATAATGCCTAAGAGCTTACTGTGACTATTAAGTATGATAATAAATGTTAAAATATGTATAAATTGCAAAGTACCTACACATTTAAGATATTATTGAGATAACCTTTGGGTTTTCACATTCAAATAGAATGTCATTTAGGCTCATAGGGTAGTTACTCTTTCTCTGATTCTTGTAAGTGAATTACAGGAGATCGGCAGGAATTCTTTAGCTCAGATAGTAAGGAGAAAGAAGTATAAAGTGATTTGGGGCCGGGCACAGTGGCTTATGCCTGTAATCCCAGCACTTTGGGAGGCCGAGGCAGGCAGATCACGAGGTCAAGAGATTGAGACCATCCTGGCCAACATGGTGAAACCCCGTCTCTACTAAAAGTACAAAAATTAGCCGAGCGTGGTGGTAGGCGCCTGTAGTCCCAGCTACTTGGGAGGCTGAGGCAGGAGAATCACTTGAACCCAGGAGGCTGAGGTTGCAGTGAGCGGAGATCGTGCCACTCTGCAGTCTGGTGACAGAGTGAGACTCCATCTCAAAAAAAAAAAAAAAAAGATTCTGAGTCAGAACTGTGTTGAAGACCTAGCTTTATCTCTTGTTTTGTGAACTAAAACAAGAGATTAAATTTTCTGAATGTTACTTTTCTTTTCTGTAAAATTGGAATAATATGCCTTATAGAGTGTTGTAAAACTTCAAAGAGACTATATAATCACTACACGCAGGGCTTATTGGCTCTTAGGATTAAGATTTATTTTGTATGCCAGGCATAGTCCTAGATGCTGTGGATACATAGGAAAAGACATGAGTCTTGCCTTCAAATCCATAAACTATCGTGGGGGGAATCACATATTAAGACATAATGTCAATAAAAAATGATAATTCCCATGATACAGGTATGCCCAAGGTTCATGGAGTAGTAGTAGAATCCAAAAAGATTTCCACAGGTAAAACAAATGAGTTAGATGTGTATCATTTGCAAGGCGGATTCTGTGTTAGTTTTCTAGAACTGCCATAACAGATTGGCATAAACTTGGTGACTTTAAACAATAAAAATGTGTCCTGTCTCAGTCCTGGAAGCCAAAATCAAGATGTCAACAGGGTTGGTTTCTTTTGGAGGCTCTGAGGGAGAAACCATCCCATGCCTCTGTCTTAGCTGTTGGTGGTTTCTGGGCATCCTTGGTGTTCCCTAGCTTACAGTTGCAGTTTCTGCATCAGTCCTCGCATGGCCTTCTTCCCTGTGTGTTTTCACACAGCCTTCGTATAAAGATAGCAGTCATTGGATTAGGCCCACCCTAATCTGGTATGACCTCATTTTAACTAATTATATTTGCAAAGGACCTCTTTCCAAGTAAGGTCACATTTTGGGTGGGCATGAAATTTGGAGGCACACTATTCAACCTCTGGTTCCCCCAAGTTAAGTTCTATTTCATGTGCAGAATACATTTGCCCCATTTCAACATCTCCCAAAGTCTTAACCCATTCCAGCACTAAATCTAAATCCAAATTCTCATCTAAAAATTCAAAAAGTCCCAAATCTCATCATCTAAATCAGGTATAGGTAAGACTGTGAGTATGATCTATCCTGGGGCAAAACCCCTCTCCATTGGTGGATATGTGAAACTAGAAAACAAAGTATCTGCTTTCAAAATACAATGGTGAGAGAGGCATAGATTTAGACATTCCCATTCCAAAAGGGAGAAAATGAAAGGAATGAAGAGATCACTGGTTCCAAGCAAATCTGAAACCAAGCACAGAAAGTTGCATCAGGTTTCAAGGCTTGGGAATAATCCTCTCTTACAATATTCTATCTTGTGGGCCCTTGTTGGGGCATCCCCACCCTGTATGGCCTCTTCATCCGTGGCTCCACCCTTAGAGTCATTCCTCCTCCGTTTTCTCTCATCTGTGTCCCTTTCAGTCCAAGCCTAGCAGTGCTTGTTGGTATAAAATTCTCAAAAACCGTGTTGGTTGCTCATGCAATGCATGGGAATCTATGCCATTACGCAAGAAGGTCCTCCACAGATCTTTTCTAGATGACCTCATGTCTATTGCTGGCTTCTGCTGAGATTGGTTATTAGATCTGTTAACCACATACCTAATCTCTTCAACAAAACATCCAGCTACAGCCTTCACATTCTCTCCAGAGCATGTTTTCTCATCTTTTGCTATCCAAATACACTGAGAATTTCCCAAATCATAAAGTGCTGGTTTGTTTTTGCTTAACAGTTTGTGCCTCAATTTACCTCTTCCCTCTCGCATTTTACTATAAGCAACAAGAAGAAAGCAGGCCAGACTTCTCATACTTTGCTTCAAAATCTCCTCAGCTGAGTATCCAAATTCATCCTGTACATGTTTACCTTCCATACAACACAATTGAGTTGAACACAACTCATTTCTTTGTAACAAGTACTGACTTACCTCCAGTTTCCCATAATATGTTCTTCATTTTATATGAGACCTCATCAGAGGCACCTCTAATGTTCTTATTTCTAGAAACGTTCTCTTCATGACTCTCTCTCTCTCTCTCTCTCTCTATATATATATACTCTTTAAGCTCATAGAAGCTTTCTCTACAGCTTCCCTCATTCCTTTTTGAACCCTCACCAAAATCACTTTTAACATTTTTATTTCTACTAATATTCTTTTTAAGTCATCAAGGCTTTTCCAGTTATGTGCTTCATAATTTTTCTAGCCTCCACCCATTACCCAATTCCAAATTCCAGAGCCATTTGCAGATTTTTTTAAAGTATTATTACCCCTTACTTGATACCAAAATGTGTGTTAGTTTCCTAGGGCTGCCATAACCAATTACCACAGACTACGTGGCTTATACCAACAGAAATGTGTGGTTTAACTATTCTGGAGGCCAGAAGTCTGAAATCTAGGTGTCAGCCATGCTTCTTTGGAAGGCTCTAGGGAAGAATCACTGCCTCTTTCTACCTTCGGGTGGTTCCTGGCAATCCTAGCATTCTTTGGCTTGTAGTTATATCACTCCCATCTCTGCCTTCATCATCACATGCGCTTCCTCTTCCTCCTTATGTGTCTTCATATGGCCTTCTTACAAAGATGTAAGTCATTGGATTTAAGGCTCACCCTAACACAATTGAACCTCATCTTAATGAATTATATCTGCAAAGACTATATTTCCAAGTGAGGTCACATTCTGAAGTTCTAGATGGACAAGAATTTTAAAGGGGACACTATTCAACCCAGTCTGAGTTCTTATAGACCTCTAATTCTTCCTCATCTTCTCTTTTTGGTGACAAGACACTAATATTAAGTTGCTATGGTGATAGTTTATTTATTTGACCTACTATCTGCATTCTATTTCTTTTCCAAATGTGTTTCTTATATGTTAAACTTTTACTATGTCAGACTGCGGCAACACCCACAGAAATCTAAACATTATGTTTTTGCCATTTTGTTTTTTGTCAGAAACAGTAAAACATTGTATTTAAGTTATTGGATTAATATGTCTGCCTGCTACTAACTGTGGTTAAATAATAATGTTTGTTTTTATTCATAGTTAATTACATGCTCAAGTTGAAAATATCAAAAGTTCTTTAACTGATTCTGTGAATTGATATTTAATACATGGTCTGCCATGGTTACCCAGCCTGGGATTTGTTACTTTAACACATCAATCAATGGCAAAGTCAATGTGTAAGCTGCTAGTGATTTTGGAAGCATCTTTGTATTCAATAGTCTTGTACCTTATTTGTGATTGAAGGTCATTCTTTAAGAAAAGAATGATATCTAAGACTGTAAATTCATTGTACTTTCTAAGCTCTTGAGAGTAGAGATTTGCAACATCAATACATAGCCAGGCTTTACCCATTCGGGCCACTAAGCCTGATACTCATAGCTTTAATTATTTTCACTTGATGAAGCTAATTCCAGGAATACTATTCTTTACTTACTTGGCTGTTAGAAGATATGTCTATTTTATCATTTTGAAACTTATGAAACAATATCCTTTTGGTTTTTGTGCAGGCTTTTTTCTCATCATATACTTGTAAGATTTTACTTGTCTTACCTTCATAGTAATCCACATACTAGGGATATTGTATTCAGAAACTTCATGTCCCACTACTTATTAACTGTATTGGAGTGTTATTTCTTGAAGTTTATTTTGAAAATATGATCCAAGCTCCTATTTCATTTGGGTTTGTTGTTGGCTAAAAAAATCCTCTTCAGCACCCCCATTTGCCCCAAAAGATATCATGTCCTAATCCCTGGGACCTGTGAATATTATCTTACTTGGTAAAAGAATCTTTGCACATGTGATTAGGTTAAGGACCTTGAGATGGAAGATTACCCTGGATTATTACATAAACCCTCAATGCAATCACCAGTGTCCTTATGAAGAAGAGTTAGGGGAAGATTTGAAAACAGATAGAAAAGAAAAAGGCAATATGATAGTAGATGCAGAGATTTGAGCAGTTTAGACACAAACTGATTTCTAATCACTGGCCTCCAAAATTGTGAGAAAATCCATTTCTATTGTTTTAAGCCACCAAATTTGTGTAATCTGTTACAGTAGTCTCAGTAAAATGAT
The DNA here is from genome assembly GCF_037993035.2 of Macaca fascicularis. NCBI lineage: Eukaryota > Metazoa > Chordata > Mammalia > Primates > Cercopithecidae > Macaca > Macaca fascicularis. The sequence continues at coordinate 124,796,986 of NC_088383.1, forward strand.
ACAGGTATGTAACATTTTCCCTTGGAAAATATGAGATACACCATGCTCCCAACAAAAATGTAATAGGCTGCTGGATTTATATGTAGTAGTTATGTTTCTCAGTAGTTCTATGCAGAAAGCGCATCCTCTGAGTTGATACTGGGTTTCGAGTAACATTCCTCCACTTTGTTCTTAAGTGAAATACTTAACCTGTCAAATTAATTCTGAACTTCCCCATAGAATAGATTTTTAAATTGGGAGACTATTTCAGTGATGTCTTTTAAAACGAGGCACATCTTTTCCTATCTAAATAGTGTATTTCTGATTTGCCCCCTCTGTAAACATTCATATTTCTTTATAAAGACTCAACGTTCTGTTCAGTTTTCATTTCACATCATAAATTACAGATTAAACCAAAGCTTCCCTCCTTTATGGGTGCAAAATTGATGGTACAACAAATTGTTCTCTCAAATGGTTAATTATATTTCTAGTTGCCTACTTGAAGGTCTAATTAGCCAATTGCATATGCTTTTGTGGGGGCAAGGAGATAATTGGCATTCTCAAGCAGGTAATTAGTAAAGCAATTAGTAGTGCCCACAGCTAATTACAAGAATGAAAATTGTCCCCACCAAAATGGTACCAGTGTCTACTGGGCAGAAAACCAGTCTCTGGAAAGTGACAGGAGACTTAATGCATCTGGCAGTGTTAGAATGGCAGGCAGTAAAACAAATCATCAACTAGACCTACATAATCTATAAGCAACCTCCTGTGAGAGGGCTGTCAGAAGCCTTCCTAACTGTGGCAAAGGGCGGCAGCTGGGGCAGTTTCCCTATTGCCAGTAATAACCTGCACATGAACTTGTATCCCTGTCAGGAGCATTGTGATCTTCAAAGTTCTTTCATTCCTAGAAATAACATATTATGAAATCCATTCTCGAGTGGCCATTTTTTATGATGTTGTGTTATCAGTATCTATTTTTCACACGTTATAAAATAAAGGATTCTGTGGGGAACACCACTCGTTTTTAGTTGCTTTTCAACTGCATCTGACCAGTTCTTTAAGTAACAGAACTTCAGTTAAATGTTTCAGTGAATTCATCTTTGCAGAACGCTTCCTGTGGTTAGCAGGTTTTGTTGTCGAAATCCCTGCAGGTTTTATGCCCGATTAAGCTTCTGATTGGGCTCTTTGTTCTTTATTACCCAACTATTTATCCCATGTAAATGAGAAAGGGTAGAAATAGGAAAATTTGTTTTATCTGACAGCAAGTCAAACAATTTAGCTCTCAAGAAAAAAGAAAATAAAACTTGTTGAGAAAGTTGGTACTCTGTCTGAAAAATTTAAATCTGCTGTCAAGAAAAATGAAAAAGCCTGAATCGCTGCATCTCCTGACACATTTCAAAATGGGGATACATAGCACAAATTATAGTGTGCTTGATGGTGCTGGTGATAACAGCACCCAGCGCTCCTCCCAGGGCAGCAAGCACTACTGCTAAAAGGGTTCAACTGTGGGGGTTGTGCACAGATAGTTGCCTGGGAGAGCAAAGGACTGTTAGGTCAGAGTTTCCAAGAACAGAGCAAATATGCCAGAAGAATTAATGATTTCACTGGGAAAATGCTTTTGTCATTTTTTCCTATTTTAAAATTTCTTTGCCCTACTCTGTATTTTCCCATCATTCCTCCTGCTCAGTCTTAGTCATTTACTTTAATCAGGACCCCCTGCTTCCTAAGCCAGGGCAAAATGTCTAGAACTATGGGAAAATTTTGCCTCGAAGTAAAAGTCAAAACAAATGCAAATCTGCTATTAGAGTTGAGCAGTTTAAATGCTCCAGCACAAGTGAGGATTAAATTCTGGAAAAGGGTATCCAACATAAACATACAACCAAGAGGTTATTTTTTTAATGAACCATGATTGAAGGATAGTGCAGAAGAAGGATTAAAGGCATTAATTATACAAGAGACAAAGAATAAGCAGACTTTTCTTAAAATGTAGTATAAAACAGTTTTGTTAGCCAGAGAATGAAGATATGTTTGTTCCATTAAATATTCCATGCTTGTATTTTTTTCAAACACATTTTCTTGTGCGTTCTGGGAAAACACATTTGGGATGTGTTTCCCAAATTGGTTCTGAGATCACAGACTGCGTGGTCTGTCATTTACCCTGCCTCTCCAGAGCAGGACAATCTGACAAGTGGGCACCCAGCCTCTACCCAGCGGTGGCCCCCAAAGCAGCCTTGTTAGTTTAAAAAGAAAAAAAAATCTCTTATTATTTGAAAGAGCCTTCTTTCCTTGAATTGACTTGCTCATTGTAACTTCCACCCACAGTTTCTGTTCCCCAAAACTGCCACAGGGAGGTTCTGACCCTGAAAAAATGGCAACCTCTCAGATATCAAAAGGTTCATATACTAAATCTTTCCTCCAAATCCCCAAGGCCTCTATGGCCTTTCTGTTACGATTGAATTTTACCTGATTTAATATCTGTTCCTAAACAGTGTCCAAACAATAATTCAGTTAAGCTTATGTCCAACCAGAGGAGCATTATTCAGATTTGAGTGAGGATAGAGAGAGGGAAGGAAAATGAAATATTCTGCCTCATTTAGCTTTAAAAACTTGTAATTTGACTTAAAAAAAAAAAAACCTTTTAAACTGAATATATTGGTGTCAGAGAGATCTAGACCAGAATGCTTTTAGAAATTCCATACCTAAGGTAATATTTCGTCTGCTTTTCTAGCTTTATTCTCCTTTTTCTATCTTCTACTACTTTATTTTAATTTTTCTATCTTCTACTACTTTATTTTAATAAGCTTAAATAGAAAGACTTAAAAGGTGCCTATTTTCTTTACTCAGTTTCTTACACATACTTCGAGCTTCGTGTAGATGCTTGTTAGCATTAAAAATGTTCGGGGGTTTTGAACTGAACACATTTTCTCTTACTCTACCATCTGCCAAACCAATGCAGTTTCTATACGATTTACATGAGATAACCCAGAAGAGTCAGAGACATAAATAAAAACTAAAATTCCATCAATGGTAATTAGAATCTGTCTAATGACAATGGTGATGTTTGGAAGAATATATTATGACATGTTCCTGTCTCAGGACTTTTTAATATCCTTCTCTTTTTTGCTGAAAATCTTTTCTCCCAGAGGTCCACATAGCTTACTTCCTTACCTGCTTCAAGTCTTTACTCAAATATCACCTTTTCAGTGAGGCCTTGAAGAGCCAGACCCTTTAAAATTGTATTTTCCCTTTCCTCATGCCAACATACTAACCACCAAGATTTCCTGCCTTATTTTTCTCCATAACATCTATCATCATCTTACCTATGCTTTTTCTCATTATCATTTGTGAAATATATCATGTGTACAGGAGAGTGTACAAAACACATATGTACAGTTTAGAACAAACACCTGAGTAAGCAAACATCTGTCTAATCACCACCCAGGTTAAAGGTTAAGAAATAAGAAGCTCCCTAGGTGTTCTGAAAGGTAACCACTATTCCAACTTTTATGATAGTCATTCCCTTATGTTTTCTTATTGTTTTTTCAATTATGTATATTTGCAAATAATAATATATAATTTAGTCATTTATTCTAGTAGAAACAACAGGCTAAGATATCTGGCACTCTTTATATATAGATGAGTTCCTAGACCTATTCCAGAATACTCCAAAACTTATTCTCAGCCCAATCAACTTGCCTCTTCCTTCACCAGCCCTCTTAGCTCTGTCTGTTTCACCCCCAACCTTCCATCTCTTTCCAACCTTCCTTACCTAGTTTGGCATACCCCTACTAGATTTTTAGGTTCTTCTCCAACTCTCTTAACAGGACAGTCTTCACTTTTGACATAAGTCAAAATCAACTGACCAAGGTAATCGAATTTTACTAAAAATAGCAGATAATTTCTTTCATTCCTGAAACAAATTTAAATGGTTATAGAGTTTCTGCTATTTGTTACCTATTCTGGTAACAGAAAGCCTCATGCTTATCCGGACAGCCAAACTTTTTGTTCTCTGGTACAATCCTCAGAGAGACTTTGCTTTGCTTAGAATTATCCCATGTACAATTTCCATTTAGATTTATTCCAAAGACTTCAGCAAGCATACTGCTTCACAGATGATCTCATTTTGTTTTGATAATGTGCTCAATCATTTCATATACAATCAAAATGAGTAATCAGAGGTTATGCAAATGAAACTTTATCATCATTGGGACTGCTGCCTATTTGCAAGTATCCTTCATCCTCATCTAGTTGAAGTTAGCTATTATTCTCTTCTACAGAATTTTCAGTGGAACAATGTCCACCTTTCTTTTGTATGCTACAGAGTCCAAAGAACTGTACTCATTTTCTTTTTATGTTAGAACTAGATGTATCATTCAGCTATAATCTGAGTTCTACAATAGCTGTAATCACTGTGTCACTGGCCCCTGAAATGAATTCTTAGATTGGACAATCACTAAACTATCAACATATATTAGGTGTAGCATCTAAATCTTCTGTTGAGAATATTGCCATTTTACTTATCTAAAGCAGTATGCAGTTAAGTGTAGCAGTATATATCTAAATTAATGTCTTTTGTAGCATTTTATCAGTGTTCTGCCTTTTCTCTACACTGACTGCATTTTACCAGAAACAAAAGTTGTGGAGCAATGAATTATCCATACATAGTCTAGAAGCTCTTTTGATAAAGGATATTCAAAATGTTATATGAAAAAATATAACTTTTTCTGTAGTTTTTTCACTTATTAGCTTCAGCATTTTTCATTTCTTTCTTCAAACAGGTTTTTAACTGATAGCTAAATCTACTATATCCTCTGCTCAATAAGGCTAAGTTTAAATAGACAAAAATATACACAAAATTCTACTTCTAAAAATATAATTGAAATATCTATTTTCAGTTTGAAAAAAAAAAAATCATTCTTTCTAGAGGGTACCTAGCTTCAGTGTCAAACTGATCCAGTTCTTTGAGAGACATGTTATTGCCAGGTATTTAGAATAAGTAGTATCTGGAAGAATACAAATATACAAATGATTATTTCCATATAAGTAGTAAAACTTTAAGGAGATACTTTAAATAAGAGGCTCAAACGCTTTTTCATCACTACCACAAAATAATAATTTCACCATTTTTAAGGGTTCTGCACTGAACTGATTATGAAAAGAAAGTCTTGTTGCAAGACTTCAATGAAAATAAAATACAGTTTTTTAAAAAATAATTGTATGGTTAGTCATTATCTGTGCCCCTACTGATTTTTGGTCATAAGGTTATATTTGAAGAAATATCTTCTTTTATATATTCGACTTCAACTCAATCATGTAATAAATTTATCCAGCCTGTGAAGAATTTTATGTAGTCTCTCATCATAGAAAATGATGGTAGGTTGCCCATGTGGCAAAGGCTGTAAGTTTAGATATGCTGATGATTATTATCTGTGTTAAAGTGACCTCAACACTTTCCAAAATACATTGATATAATAGGAGCACATCATCTATATTCTATTAAACCACAATAAAGTTAATATTAATACCATGGATTTTATAAAATAACTTTGAAGAAGCTGAAAGCTTCATTTAATTTAGTAATAAGATGCTTGAGGACCACTTTGGTTTTAATAAAAACATGGAAAGTAGCAGATGAGAAAGAACCATAAAGATGCCAGTCGAATAGCTGTAATACCAGTTAGTTGGCAATTGATTCATTCATCAAATATTTATTGACTACCAACTATGTTTATGTACCATCACACCTTGGACCAGTAGAAACTGAATTAAGTTTTAAAAATACAATGAATAAGGGTGCAAATGAGGAATAACTGATTGATAATCCCAATGAGTGTGGGATTTTTCTTTGTGGTGAGTGATGAAAATGTTCTATAATTAGATGACAATAATGGTTGCACAATTCTGTGACTGTACTAAAAATCAATGAACTATGTGCATCCACTCTAAACACGTTGATTTTTATGGTATGTGAATTAAATCTCAGTAAAGCTACTTAGCAAAACAAAGCTTTATTGATGGAAGACAACAATGTCATAATGATATTGATCATAAAGTTATTGACTCTCAGTCAGTGTTGAACAAGTAGGCAAGTGTGCATCAAACAGTTTATGAGACAATCCTAAAGAAGTTGGACTGTTTGGATTTGGGATTAACATTTGCTGTCCTTTGCATGCACAAGAAAACTCAGGCTTTGTGACACAATATGCATGCTTGTTTTTAAACAATCACAAATTTACAAAAAAGTATTTACAAGTATATATAAATAATATTTTTCCTCACACCATTTCAGAGTAATTTGCCACTTGACACACTTTTATCTCCTAATACTTTAATGGGCATGTCCTAAAAAAACATTTTTCTGCGTAACCAAAATGTAGCCATCAAAATGGAGAAATTAACAATAATGTGTGACTACACCTAGTCCTCAGACTCCATTCAAGTTACAGCAATTTTTCCACTTACAGCAAAATTATAGCAAAAGAATCCAGTTTAGAATCATGCACTGCATTTAGTTTCCTCAGTATAGAACAGTTTCTTGGTCTTTCCTTGACTTTCATGGGCTTGATAATTTTGAATAATTATTTTATAATGGATTTTAGAATGTCCTTCAATTTGGATTTGTTCAGTGTTTCCTCATGATTATATCCAGGTAATGTAATCTTTAGTGGTGACATTCACTTCAGCAAAAGTGATTCTATATTCTTTTCATTGCATCCTGTTGGGATGTGCACAGTTTCATCTTGTGCATTGCTGATGATGTTTGCTTTAATCATTGCATAAGGTAGTGTTTTCTTCAATATAAAATTATTATTTTCCTTTGTACAATTAATAAGTACTTTATGGGAAGTACTATTAAACTATGTAAACCTCCCATTCCTTATCAAACTTTCAATTTAATATTTCCTTATTTATATGACACCTTCCTATTTTATTCACTGAAAAATAATCTGTTACTATCATTATTTTGATGCTCAAATTGTCCCAGATCTGAGAGGCCCGTTTAAGATGGCTTCTGGGTCCTTTTGAAAAGTCTCTATATTCTTTGAGGCCACATCTCACATCTGCCCTCATCTGCCCTCTTTACTTTCTGGCACAAGATATTCCACTTTCATCTTGTACTTCTATGCCTCAGTGATTTCTCCAGAAAGTCCTGGTTTCTTTTAGTGGAAAATGGTATTTAGAAGCCACAATCTGACATTAGGTGTGCTCATTGCTATTGAGGTATTGCTGCTCCCAGGCCTCTCTGTAGACAGAGCTGGAAAACATATGTATATATACATTTATATGTATATTTATTTCTCTGTCTATATACTGAACACCATGAGTATATATAAATGGCTAAAATTCTGATCCAGAATCCAAGGTTCATTTATCTGTTCCCATATTTATAACTCCTTTACCTAACTAGGTGATGAACCTGGTTTCCATTATCCTTAATGTATGGAGTCAAAAATAAAGCCTCCTTTGATGTGACCAGTCTCCTGGTCTCAGCTTTCCTCCCCTCCCCAGTACAGATTCCAGTCTCCCATGTATTAGTCCATTCTTACACTGCTATAAAGACATCCTGTGACTGTGTAATTTATAAAGAAAAGAAGTTTAATTGGCTCATGGTTCTGTGTGCTATACAGACTTCTGCTTCTGGGGAGGCCTTAGGAAACTTACAATCATGGTGGAAGGCTAAGGGGAAGCAAGCACATCTTTACGTGACTGGCAGGAGAGGGAGAGAGACAGCAAAGGAGGAGGTGCTAAATACTTTGAAACAACCAGGTGTCTTGCAAACTCTATCATGAGACAGCACTAGAGGGATGATGCAAAGTGCTAAACCACTGGAAACCACCCCCATGATCCAATCACCTTCCACCAGGCCCCACCTTTAACACTCGGGATCATAATTCAACATGAGATTTGGGTGGGGACACAGAGCCAACCATATCATCCCCCATTCAATCTCCAGCACCCATGCTGGGCTGGCTTCTGCCCCACACAGATTCCTCCTTATCCTACTAATGCCCTTGTGCTGAGTGCCAGATCACTCCCACATCTAGATTCCCTCCTCACTCTACCTGGGCACCTGAACTCCAAATCCCTGTGCAGAGATGTCCCCCTGAATGCGCACATGTCTCACCTCACTCAGGCTTTGGATCCCCACATGGGCCACAACATGCTGCACTCTGCTGGCTCTCAGATACTTCATGCCAGGCTGCCTCTCTGTGGAGATGCCATCATCACCCTGCTTGGGACAGCTTTAAACCAGGCAACTACCACATGTGGATGCCTTTTTCACCCCACTCATGTTCTGATGCCACATCTGCCCTCCTTCACGAGCACCTCCTCACTCCATTGGTGCTCTGATGCCCTGTTCTGGCACACCATGGTTTCCCCTTCCCCCCTAATATGGACACCTACCTTGCTCTGCTGCCCCTAATGGCTTTAGGACTAAATTGTTGAAACAGGTAAGCAAAAGGGAAGAAGAAGGGGAAAAGCTCACACAATATTTTAACTTAATATGTCTTTCTCACCCACTAGACTGAAGTTCATGGCAGAAGGAACCACATTTTTTCCATCTTTTTATTCTCAGCTCTTAACAAAATATCTGATACATAGAGGTAGGTAGCAATGCGATAAATGCTTGTTAAATTAACCTCATTCAAGTGGAAAGCTGAGAACTTAAGCAATTCCAGTCTTTGGCTCTTATCAGTGATCTCAGTCAAACTCTTTGAGCATTATTATAGAAAGGAAAGTAAATCATAAGCAGTTTGGCCAGTTGTCCTCCAAAGAGGATCTTTCTGAAAAAAGTATAACAAAATGAAGCTTTTTCATGGGGGCTAACCCTTCTATATACAATTTGCTAATAATATAAATTAAATCTATTGATTTATTTTGAAATCATAAACTTAAAAAGAGCAATGTTCATTAAATGTAGAGTTTTTATTCTTAATTAGTATCAAAAATCATTGACCAGAATTATGCCTTGTTTCTTCCATTTTCATAATACAGGCAAGTGAATTAGTTTCTGTTTAGTTTCAACTTTATAGGTAATTCAAGAAATATAATAAATGAAAAGAGAATTAAATGATATTTGGACTGAAGCATTACATAGGAATAACAAACATAAAGGCTTTATTCTAAAATATAGGGACCTGGACTTTTAGTTCCTGTTAATGGCAGGAATAAGCTTTTATTTGTGTCTTTTCTGGGAAGTTTGTTCATTTATTCAAAATGTAATTACTAGACAACTAAGGCCAACAACAAAATTTGTGGGGCCCAGTACAAAATGAAAATGCAGGGCCTCTTGTTCAAAAAGTAGGAAAAATAGGCCTTTAAAAGTCCTAAAATATAACACCTTTTCCTTTTTTCCGTGGTCTCTCTCTCAGCCTGAATAGTGTTTTTTAATTTGTAATTCAATTTTACACTCAGGCACTGGGATACTCACCAAGCAGATATCAACTTTTATAGGCACCTGGAGGCTCACCTGGGGCAGAAGGAGGGGCTGGGGTGCAGGCCTATGCAGCCCATCAAGTGCAAGGCTTCTTCTGCCAGTTTTTGGACTGACACTGGGGATATTAGAATGAACAAAACAAACAAAAAGTCCCTGCATCATGGAATGTACATGTCAGCAGAAGACTCAGGTAAAAAAAAAAAAAAAAAAAAAAAAAAAAAAATTGTATGTGTGCACGTGCCTGTAGTATCTGTTAGGCAGTGATAAATCCTGTGACAATCAAGAAACAAAGCAAGAAAGTGGGGTTTAGAGTACTCAGTGTAGTGGATAGAAATGAGCTCCAATTTAAAGTAGGTTAGGAAAGTCTTCACTAATAAGATGACATTCAAGCAAAGATCTGGGAGAAGTGCAGTAGCCAACCAGAGGGCTCTCTGGGCCAGCATGTTGCAAGCAGAGGGAGGAACAAATGCAAATTCTTCTCAGTCAATGCTGCAAATACTTCAGTGAGACAGTCCAATTTCCTCAGAGACTTTTTTTTTACTCCACCCCCACCCCCCCCCACCTACCTTTCCCCATGTCACTAATCTTGTTTCTGGAATTTGTTCCATCTTCTCTTTTCCAAATTTAGTTAGCCTAGGTGAGATTCCTGCTATCTGTCACCTGTTACAGGAGGCTTCTAACTTCCTGCCTCAAAGCTGTCTGCTCCCCATACTGCTGCCTGTTGCCCTCATCACTGCTGGAGCTCAAGTCTCAAACGTAGCTGACTGTGTGTTCTCACTCAGAAGACCCATTGTGTGGCTTTCTTGTACCATACCAAAATGCAGAAGTATTAGGACCCTATGTTATGTTCAGAAATGCCATAAAATGATCTGCCCCATATGCTGACCAAACTGGTTTTGTCCTGATACGGACCACCAACTGGTCATCTACACCTCCATGCCTTTGCTCATCCTGGAGGATATTTGTTCAGTTGCAGAACTATTGAGTCTTCTCCTTGAAATGTTTCTTGATCTCTCCAATTAGAATAAACTACTTACCTGGTTTTAGTTTTACTTAAATACCTCTTTGCCCACCAGGTAATACGCTTTTTTTTTTTTTTCTTGAGTTGGAGCCTCGCTCTGTTGCCCAGGCCAGAGTGCAGTGGCATGATCTCAGCTCACCACAACCTCCGCCTCCCGAGCTCAAGCGATTCTCCTGTCTCAGCCTCCCGAGTAGCTGGGACGACAGGCGCATGCCACCGTGCCTGGCTAATTTTTTTATTTTTAGCAGAGATGGGATTTCGCTGTGTTGGCCAGGCTGGTCTTGAACTCCTGACGTTGTGATCCGCCCGCCTCAGCCTTCCAAAGTGCTGGGATTATAGGCATGAACCACCAGTAACAAGCTTTCTTTAAGTCAGAGATCCTGTCAATACCTGTCTCTTTGCTTTGCACACAATATGGACTTAATACATGCTTGTTGAATTTAATGTTATGAATGCAACTCATATTAATTGTAATAGTAGTAAATTCTACAGTAACACACCTGGCAATGATGCAAATTAGAAGAGCTTGAATTCAAACACAGAATGATTGACCAGCAACTTTCTGTCCTCTACCAGATTCCTTTTCTCAGGAAGGAGAAGGGAACATGAAGGCCTCTCCCTCATGGTGGTGCTGGACAGGGAAAAATCAGATAATCCTATTTCAGGAAGCAGAGAGGTGGGGGTTGGTCCCCCGTATTCTCCCAGCCCATTCTCTCTGGATCAGGCCAACAAAACATTCACCAGTTAACGAAGAGATTCCTGGAATCACAGTTGCTCTCCCAGAAGTCCCAGCCAGGCCCCAGAATTCTCCCCATCAATTTTTATGTTAGAGCAGCCACCACTAGGTGGCGCCGAACTTCAGCCCAGGGTAGGTGAAATTTGCATCAAATAGACTCAGAACTTCAGACGGCCAGTTGCACAGGCTGACCTTTACCATTTAGCTAATCTCATAATAACACAACCCTACATTTTACACAGCTGAATTTCTGGGGCACTACTTATTGCATTATGGCAGAATTTTGTTATATCATTTTCTAAAATCTTACAATACAGATACTCTGCCAGCCACTTTAGAGGCTTTATCTTTAATGCTCACAGTAACCTGTAAGGTAATAGGTACTGATACTTTTCTTCTTTTAGCAAAGAATCTGGGCCAGGCACGGTGGCTCACACCTGTAATCCCAACACTTTGGGAGGCCGAGACGGGTGGATCACCTGAGGTCGGGAGTTCCAGACCAGCCTGACCAACACGGAGAAACCCTATCTCTACTAAAAATACAAAATTAGCTGGGCATGGTGGTACATGCCTGTAATCCCAGCTACTCAGGGGCTGAGGCAGGAGAATCGCTTGAACCCCAGGAGGCAGAAGTTGCGGTGAGCCAAGATGGCTCCATTGCACTCCAGCCTGGGCAACAAGAGCAAAACTCCGTCTCAAAAAAAAAAAAAATCTGATGCCAAGAGAAGAAATGTCTCTTGCCCAAGAGCTGTCTCTTGTACAGCTAAGTTACAAGTGACAGACCTAAGAATTACATTCAAGCCTGTCTGACTTTAATGCCGTGCTTGTCATATTTCCACTCTACTTCAATTTAATGATCAAAGAAAGGAAGGAAAGAGACAGTTGAGAAGATGATTAGGGAAAGAAACAGAAAGAGAAGGGGAGAAATATATGTTTGAAAGAGAAGTAAATGAAGTATGTTACCATCTGTTTTTTTCAACCCCAGAGGTCTGACTCCCCCCCAGGAAAGAGCTGCTTCTAGCCTGTCCTTTATCTCTACACCTGCCCTGCTTATCTCCAGCACCAGAGGCTCTTACCATGACCATTAATGGACTGAGTTTTTGTGTCCCCACAAAATGCATAGCTTGAAGCTCTAATCCCCAATGTGATGGTATTAAGAAGTGGGGCTTCGGATCTAGAACTAGATGTACCATATGACCCAGCCATCCCATTACTGGGTATATACCCAAAGGATTATAAATTATGCTGCTATAAAGACACATGCACACGTATGTTTATTGCAGCACTATTCACAATAGCAAAGACTTGGAATGAACCCAAATGTCCATCAGTGACAGATTGGATTAAGAAAATGTGGCACATATACACCATGGAATACTATGCAGCCATAAAAAAGGATGAGTTTGAGTCCTTTGTAGGGACTTGGATGCAGCTGGAAACCATCATTCTTAGCAAACTATCACAAGAACAGAAAACCAAACACCACATGTTCTCACTCATAGGTGGGAACTGAACAATGAGATCACTCGGACTCAGGAAGGGGAACATCACACACCGGGGCCTATCATGGGGAGGGGGGAGGGGGGAGGGATTGCATTGGGAGTTATACCTGATGTAAATGACGAGTTGATGGGTGCAGCACAGCAACATGGCACAAGTATACATATGTAACAAACCTGCACATTATGCACATGTACCCTACAACTTAAAGTATAATAATAATAAATAAATAAATAAATAAATAAATAAATAAATAAATAAATAAAAAAGTTTGAAATCTTCATACTCTGCTAGTGAGAATGCAAAACGGGTTAACTACTATGGAAAGAATCTGATGGTTCCTCAAAGAGTTAAACATAGAATTACCATATGACCCTGTAATTTCACTCCTGTACACATGCCCGAAAGAAATGAAAACAAGTTATCAAACAAGTATATGTACATGCATGTTCATAGCAGCACTATGCATAATAGCCCAAAGTCTTCAATGTCCATCAATGGATCAATGAATAAACAAAAGGTGGCATATATATGTAATGCAATATTATTAATCTGTAAAAAGGAATGAAGTTTGGGAACATGCTACAACATGGACGAACCCCAAAAATGTTATGCTAATTGAAGAAGGCCGGACACAGAAAGGTCACATATGATATGATTCTATTTATAAGACATGTCCAGAATAGGTAAATCCATAGAGACAGAACGCAGATCAGCTGTTGCCAGGGGCTATGGGGAGTGAAGAACTGGGAGAATCTGCTTAATGGTGAAGGGGTTTTTACTTTGGAGTGATGGAAATGTGTTGGAACTAGATAGAAGTGGTGGTTGTGTAACACCGCGAATGTACAAAATGTCACAGAAGGGTCACCTTAAAATGGTTAATTATATGTTGTTTCATTGCAATAAATTATTATTATTAAAAAAAAAAAAAAAAAAAAAAAGAAGTGGGGCTTCGGGAAGGTAATTAGGTTTAGATGAGGTCATGAGGGTGAATTTTCTCTCTCTCTTTCTGCCATGTGAGGACACAGCAAGAAGGCAGCCATCTGCAAGCCAGGAAGAGAGTCATCACCAGACCCTAGCCACACAGGTTCCCTGACCTAGGACTTCCCAGCCTCCAGAACTGCGAGAAATAAATATCTGTTGTTTAAGCCACCCCAGTCTATGACATTGTGTTATAGCAGTCAGAGCAGGTGAAGACTGTTAACTTGTTATTCTCTAAGGAAAATAGAGATCTTCTTCTCAAACCTGTCTTCAGAAACAGGTTCACATCCCCATCTTCCAGTCATTGACCTAAATGGAAAAGTTTTTGTCTTCCTAGTCATTATCTGCACCTAAACACAGGCTTGCCCATCGTAGTCCTAGTCTGTTCCTTTTCTTTGGTGAGGATAACCCTTCCTCTCTTGCTTTAACACCCTGTATTTTCCATTCATTAGTGACTCAGACCTCTGGTAATGGTATGCTAGTTAACCCCCTGTCTCATCTGACTTTAAATGATTGCTTGTTTTGACCTTGAGGAAATATGAGTCCACTAGGAACTACAATCTTTATGGCCACTTGAAAAACCTTAAGGTGGAATAGGGTACCTTGCCACAGAGGAAACAAATGAGGAGAGAAAGAGAATAAAGATCAGTGAGAGGAAGAGAAAAATCAAACTAGTAGTATACAAAGTTCTCAAATTTCAGCAAATTATTTTGCTTCCAACTATATTTAATAAACCAACAAACCATTCTGCCCTTTATTTGCAATAAAAATATTGGGGTATTATTATCTTTGAAATGCAAATTATGTGGTTAACTATTGTTCATTTTCTAAACTCTGTGAGTATTTAAATTGTGGATGGGGAATATTGTTTAGGACTATATTGGTTACAAACCAAAATGATCTACACTCACACAACTTAGTGTCAACATTAACATGACTTTACTTTTTAGCTGTCTTTGTTAACATGACTTTACTGTTCTACTGTCTTCATCAACATGATTTTACTATTCGGAGAAACTCTTGCCTAGGAAGATAAAAAGTGCAAATGATTTTCTTGTCCCTTTCAGAAACTTTTTGAAATTCATTTAAAGGAATATTAAATAATTCAACTTTCACAGTTAGCATCAGATGAATGTTTATGCTCCAAAATTCATTGTGAAACCTTCATCTTGTGTGTCTTCCAATCTTAAATTATTATGTAATGTCTTAACTAACGTTAAGACATTAGTGTCAACATTAGTGACACACAATCAAATGCTCCCGTATGGAAAAACCTGCCTAAAAAAATAAAAAAAATAAAAAAAACAGAATGTCTGCCTTCCGCCCCCACCACCACACACACACCCCCAAACCCAAATTCTCTCAAATATCCCCACTTTGCCTTCCTCTTCCCAGAGAGTACTAAGGCCATGTCAAGGAAGCTGTCTCCCCTATGGTGGTAAACAATGGACTCAGCTTTGTCATATGGTAGGCTATAAAAAGCTGATTTTGTTGATATTTTGGGAAAGCTACCATTCAGCAGGCAAGTGATTGAAGCCATTTCCTCTCAAACTTATGAAAGTAAACTAAAGGTCTGATTCTGCCCAGGGAGGAATTTTCTCTGCTTTATCATATAGAATCCATATGTCCATCATACTTTTCTTTGAAAAGAAGGGATGCTAACTCTCAGAAGCTTATAATAGTAAGCACAGAAGTGGAAAAAAAGAATTGATCATTTTTGTCAGGGAAAACTTAGTGAAAAAAATTACAAAATCATTATAAATACAATTCATTTGAAGTTCTGTTTTGAGATTACATTATTTTCTCTCTGGCATTTAGACACCTAAAATTCACTTTAAAATATGTTGGTGAACAAATCTCATTCTCCAGAAGTACATTTTAAAAATGACAATATTTCATAATAACAGTATAAAATGAAAATAATTGACTATCTCTTGCCTTGTGGGACTTGGCTTTTAATCTAAATAGATATGAAACAAAATGACATTCATCTATATGAGACGTTTATTAACGTAAGAGAAATTAAGTCAGAAGCCTATAAGGCTAATCTGTAAATCAGCAAATCAGATAAATTAGTAAAACTTTTCCAGAATACTATCCAGGGGCTCCTTACTCCTTTGCAATTTGTTACCTGTTTTATATGTCCTTTTAGGAAGAGTTCATCTCCCATTGACAGGCAAAAAGAATATATGAAATTAGAATTTTCAAGAGCTTACAACATTTATGTCATTTTTGATTTAACAATTTTAGAAGACTTGTTCCAAAATTACACCTGATTTTCATTTTCTTTGTAGTTTTCTAAAATGCTGCTGTTATCAGGACATAATAAAAGCTATACAGCCAATACTAAAAAATGCTGTCATGTAACCACTAAGACCACACTAAAAGGCAAAATGCTGCAGCTGAAAGTATTTTTAATGACTTGAAATTGCTTGGAATGCTTTCTAGAAGTAAAAGGGTGCTGATTTATTTACCTAGTATACTTACCTAAATTAATTTGGCAAGATTATTTTGGTTCAAATCCTCATTCAATAAAATTTATATGTTAATATTTTTAAATGGTGCATTTTTTTTTCCTGAAGGATATAATATATTGCATTAACACAAATTTACAACAGCCATGAAAGTAAAAGGTAAATTAAGCCATTTCTGAAATATGAATAAGGACTGCATTTTATATAGACTACATTTATGATTTTATGTGACCTTGCAGGTAAACATCACTATGTAAACTGTTAATGAGAACAAGTAGAATCACATTCTATTTTTAGTTTCTCCCGATGTATAGTTTCCGCTAGAGATATGGAGGGAAGTTTATTCTTGCATAATTTTTGTTTTAGTAGTTTGGGTTTTTTCTCTCTTTTTTTTTTTTTGTTTTGTTTTACATTTTAAGCAAATGGGCATTTTATATATCTTTTTGATTAGGTACATTCTTTACTACAGATTGAATCCTAGTGAAATTCTCACTATAGGCCATTTTTGCATGTTTTTTTCTTTTATGGAAATTTTAACCATGGTTACTAACATATAAATAAACTCTTTTAACTGCAAAGTCAGAATGGGTATACTTTGTTATGAACATATTAACTTATTCCATTTTTATGTCTTGTGTTTTTCTGCACTCCTTAACATCTCCTTGGTACTTGGGATCATGGCCTGACCAATACACATAAAGATGACGAGATATCTATGGACTAGGGTACATCTGTTTAATAATTAGTAATTGTTATGCATTGTAAATGATTTTGACTCATACCACTGACATTTAATTAGTTTTTACTATGTTCCAGGTACATACGAGAATGTCGCATAATTACCTTCTTTAATTTTTACAGTAACTGTTATCGGTACTTCAGAAAGGAAAAAAACTACATTTAGAGAAGTTAAATAGAAGGTCCAAAACATGTAGCAAGTGAAAAATATCCAGGACTTAGATGCAAGTTTGTATACTACTCCCCAATTGGGGCTCTTAACTACTTTGATGCATTGCCTTTTAAACTTGCTTTTTTGATTATCTATTTGATTAACCTCTCCCCAGGACACACAAAATACCTGAATTCATGCTACCATGGCCTGAATGTTTGTGCCCCTTTACAGTGTATGTGTTGAAATCCTAACCCTCAATGTGATAGCATTAGGAATCAGGGCCTTTGGGAGGTGGTTAGGTCATGAGGTAGGGGACCTCATAAATGGCATTAGTGCCCTTACTAATAGAGACAGAGACCTTGCTCCTGCTCTTTGCTCTTTGCCACGTGAAGAAACAATGAGAAGACAGCCATGTGCAAAGTAGGACAAGTGCCCTTGCAAGACACCGAACCTACTGGTGCTTTGATCTTGGTCTTCTCAGCCTCTAAAACTGTGAAAAATAGATGTTTGTTGTTTAAGCCACCCAGTTTATGGTAAATTGTTATGATAGCCTGAACTGATGGAGACACATGCGTACCACAAACAACAAAGGCTCAAGGATCCTTAATAAAAACCAAGACTTTGAGTGGGTTGTAACATCATGTAGTGGAGGTAGGTTTCCTCTCATCTATACCTCTCCCAAGTGGGAAACATATTAAGATTACAGGGGAGTCAACTTGGAACTATTATTTCATATGTAAATAATTTATTCTTTATAACTTCTTGGGAATATATCTTAATTTCTTTTTAAGAATATTAGTCTAAATTATAGTTTAGTCTATAGTTTTGTAGGTTAGTCTAACAACATTTTGGTTAAGTCTAAAGAGTAATTTGCAAACTGTGTGTATGTGTTACATTTGTGTGTTGAGTGGGTGAAGATCGAGTTCAGCACAGCATGCGTCTTAGGTAAATATGTAAAATTCTAGGAGTTATTTTTCAAGGGGTACAATTCTATACCCAAACATTCCCCGTCTACCTCCTAATCATAGAAGAAGAAGCCCCTTGGTTATTTAGCCCAAGAATCCAATGTGGCCTTATCTGTAATCATATTAGTCCATCTGTTCCCTTGACACTGGAAAGTTTTGCCTGTCCCCAAAGACGCCATTCTGAGGTTATTCTTGGATGATTCACTCACTTGTGAAAGCAAATTGTGTTGATTTCAAGATGATACATTTTTTAAAACAATGCCATGACTTTTTCATTTCTTTACGTCTTGGAGTGACCCACTTGTGCAGGTCCATTCTCTGTCTGTCACCATTTAGAATTATGTAAGGTAAGTTTTCATAAACCCATAAAACAATGGTTACATAAATTGGAACTTCCTACCACTCATATCTTACTTGTATTAAATCAAACATTTACTACTATTTCCATCTGTTTCACTGCATGGCAGCATCACCTACTTGACTCTGTTATGCTAAGAGTTCAGTGAGAGGGCATCAGGGAGCTTTAGTTCTATGTAATATCACAGAACCAAAAAGCACCTTAAACTTGTCAGGGTCCTGTTTCTTCAGCTGTAGAAGAAACCAGGGTTAGGGTTGGGGGCTGTGGGGAAGATAATACAAGCACAAGTAGACAGCCTGTGTGACTAAAAGTCGTATCTGGCATGTTTGTCACTTAGGGACTTTTATGGAACTAGATTCTAAAAATCATCCCAATAATAACCTCAAATCATGTCAGAAAACTCTACAATGGAATAGATTTTTGCATTCAGAAATTACGTGCATTTCCCCCAGCATGGTATCCACTTACCTAACACTTTATGCCACATAAAACGATAAATTATCTAGTGTGATCTAAAGCCATCAGAAACATTTAAAAGTTTTATAGTACAGTATTTTAAAGTTTACTAACCATTATATAAAATTAATAAGATAGTTTATACAGTTCCTTGCTTTATTGATTGTGGGTAATAACCTGTAGATGGGAATATAGTGGAATAATGTGCCTAACTGCCTTTAAAAGAACTTATTTAAACTTCAGTAATGTATTTCTGTGTTTCTTGGATTCCTTTTACTTCTGAAGTCTTAGTGAGGAACGGTCAGATATTGAGTTGCTGTATTCACTAAATATTTTGTGGAGAATTTCTTTAAGGGAAGATGTGAATTTTAATGCATAAATTTTTTAGACAGACTATTGAAGTTGAAATTTCATTTCAAGAGGCAGTCAGCTTTGTTTAACTCTATATTTTTAGTATCCAAAGTTACTGAACCAGACTTTGCTTTAATTAATAACTATAGGATGTGAGGCAGTTCCAGTGCTGCTTTTTCTATTAACTTGCAATTTCCTGTAGGAAATTAATAAAATGAAAGAGGGGGTGGCCGGCAAGAATAAATATATGCTACAGTTGCAAGTCACTAAAATTCATCAGAATAAATTAAACTGCACAGGTTTCCTTTTTTTAATTCTATAAAGCTTCTCAATTCTTAAGGTAAGTTTGACAAAGAAACAGGGCTATCTAAAAATGATCAACTTTTATATAATATACAGACATTAATTAATTGTTTAGAATATGAAATTTGTCAGATCAGTGTTGTTTAATGGTTAAGAAGGTAGATCCTAGAAACAGACTGCCTGAGTTTAAAATCTGGCTCTTCCATTACTAGCATGAGACTGAACAATTTACTTAACGTGCTATACCTCTTTATGTTTAAAATGTAAATTATAATAACACTTATGGGGTTGGTATGAGGATTAAATGAGTTAATATGCATAGTACCTGGTATATAGAAAGTACTACACAGGCGTTGATGGCAATTAGCGTCTATTTTTCCCTCAGTATTAAAATTTAAGAAAAATCACCTTACTTTAGCTATTCCCTTCTACAACCTCTGGAGTCAAATCTTAAGATGACAAATTTAAGTTTTTAAAATATTCGCAAATTTTGCTTCATTTTTCTGAGTCCTTTTTAAGTGAGTTACCATAAACTCCAATGGACACATGTAGTTGTACTCAGGTACTTTTATTTTTTTTCTTTGAGATGGAGTCTCGCTCTGTTGCCCAGGTTGGAGTGCAGTGGTGTAGTGGCGTGATCTCAGCTCACTGCAAACTCTGCCTCCTGGGTTCAAGTGATTCTCATACCTCAGCCTCCTGAGTAACTGGGATTACAAGTGTGTGTCACCACACCTGACTAATTTTTGTAATTGTAGCAGAGACGGGGCTTCATCATGTTAGCCAGGCTGTTCTCGAACTCCTGGCCTCAAGCAGTCCGTCCGCCTCAGCCCCCAAAGTGCTGGGATTACAGGTGTGAGCCATTGCACCTGGCCTACTCAATATACTTTTAAGTGAATATTATGGGTACCAAATTCCAAGTGTCTGATAATTTTACCACATGAGTAAAAGGATTTCTTTTGCTGAGATTTCAGAAATTATTGAGAAAATATTTGGAAGAATATTAGTAATTGACCAGGATATAAAAAGAAACACAGAAATTACTCACATTTAGATCTGCACCTCAACCACATTGAAAGGGTGGCAGGCTTTTCAGAATGTGGTTGCCTCTTCATTGTCATGCTTATGTTCATTCTACAATCAATATGTATTGCCACTTAAATAAAGACATAATGCAAGATAGAATTAAGGCCCACTACTTTGACTCTATTGTTTATCTACTTAATAGCATTAACAAATTTTAGTTCTAGCTTCCTTTGAACTCCATGTAAATGCCACCTAGTCGATGACATACCTGAAATAGCTTCTTGTTCTTTATTATGTGTTTATGTGCTCATCTGAGCATGTCTTGTTACTAGGACTGCCTTATAAAAGTCGTTTTTAATTTCCCAAGTTAATTAAAGGTTTCCCTTACAATTACAGGCTCCCTAGTTTTCAGAGGTTTGTTCTTTTTGTGTGTATGTGAAGTTGGAGAGAAGACAGTTGGAAGAGTACTACTTTTTATCATTCCACCTTATATAATTTATCTTTGCTGTGTGTATTATTCAGCTATTATTTTTCATAAAGTAACAATAAGTGATTGAAACAAATGTTAATAAAATGATTAAAATATATTTGGTAACAAATTTATCTGTTTTTTCCCCCTTTGTAGTACTGGTTTAAGTGGACTACAGTGAGAAAGACATTATTAAAATGATGTTGCAAATTTATGTTTTCATGTTGGAAATGACATAAATGACTTTTTGCAAATGATGTCTTTTTCAGTGTAGAATACTTAAACCAGTGCTAGGAAGAAATTTTTTTATTGTAAGAAAGTAGATTTCTTTTTATTATAAGTAAACAAAAATATCCTGATTATGAATATTTCATCATTCATTCATCAGTTTATGGACTTTTGGCTTGTTTCTAGTTTGGAGCTATTATGAATAAAAGCTGCTATGAACATGTGTTTATAGGTCTTTTTGTAGGCACATGTTTTCATTTCTCTTGGGTAAAAGTCCAGGAATAGTACTGCTAGATTGTATGGCTAGGTATACGTATAACTTTATGAGAAACTGCCAAACTGTTCTCACAGGGGCGGCACCACTACACGTTCCCACTAGCAATGTGCAAAATGTCCAGCTGCTCCACACACCTTTAACTCTTGAACTAGTCAGCATTCTTAATGTTAGCCATTCTATTGGGTACCTTACCGTGGTTTGTTTTTCCGTTTCCCTCATGACTTCCGAGGTTGAGCATCTTTTCATTTGCTTATTGACCACTGATACAACTTTGGCAATGTGTCTGTTAATTTTAATGATGTTCAACTTTTTCTCCTTTTATGAATCATGCTTTGATGTCAAATTGAATAATTTTTTGCCTAACTCAAGGTACCAAGGATTTTCTTATGCTTCCTTCCAGGAGTTTTATTACTTTTATTTTTACGTTTAGATCTGTATTGTATTTTGACACGTGTTTTGTCTGTTTGTTTTTCTTAATGTTGTATGTGATAAGGGCTGAAGGTTTTTTTCATAAGAATTCCTCATTGTTCCAGCATTTATTTTGCCCCCATTAGGTTACCTTAACCACTTTGTTGCAAATCAATCAACTATATATGTATGATTCTATTTGTTGACTTCATTCTGTTTCATCAATTTATAGGTTTATCCTAACACCACTCCCACAGTGTCTTAGTTATTGTAACTTTATATTCGGTCTTAAAGTAGTGTGAAGCCTCCAATTTGTACTTCTTTTCCAAATTTGTTTTGGCTATTCTAGATCCTCTGCATTTCCATACAAATTTTAGAATCAACTTTTCAATTTATAAAAAAAATCAGATTATGATTGAGATTGGGTTGAATGTATGGATCAATATGGGGGAATTGATATCTGCAGTCTTGTGTCTCTTCTAATCTACAAGTTAAATAATGTTACTTCTTTTATTTAGATTTTCTTTAACTTCTGTCAGTAATGGATTTTTAGTGAACTACTTTAATAAATTTGTACCTATTTAAATTTTTGATACCACTATAAATGGTAGCTTTTTTCATCTCAATTTCCAATTGTTTGTTACTACTCAATACTGAAATGCAATTAATTTTTGTGTATTTATCTTTTTATCTTGTGACACTGCAACACTCAAGTTATTAATTTTAATAGCTTTTTTGTAGATTCCTTAGGGTTTCCTATGAAACAACATTGTCATCTTCA
The DNA here is from genome assembly GCF_037993035.2 of Macaca fascicularis. NCBI lineage: Eukaryota > Metazoa > Chordata > Mammalia > Primates > Cercopithecidae > Macaca > Macaca fascicularis. Next base: position 124,819,627 of record NC_088383.1, read on the forward strand.
AATAAACAGAATTTTAGTTCTTCCTTTTCCATCTGTATGCCTATTATTTCTTTTACTTGCCTTGTTTCACTGACTAGGACGTCTAGTACACTGTGGAGTTGCAACGATTCAAACAAATGCCCTTATCTTATTTCATACATTGGGGGGAAACATTCAGTCTTTTACCATTAAGTATGATGTTAACTTTAGGTTTTGTAAGATGGTCTTTATCAGAGTTTAGGAAATTTTCTATTCTTAGTTTGCTGCAAATTTTTTCCAGGAATGAATATTGACTTTTAACATTATTTTTCTTATTTTTGAGAAAATCTTACGGTTTTTACTTCGTATCGTTTGTTGTTATGGTAAATTTAATTGATTGGTTTTTCCAATGACATTGCCTTTTTAGGGTGAACCTCACTTGTCATGACATATCTTTTTTGTTCATGGCTAGATTCAATTTGCCAATTTGTAAAAGGATTTTTACTGAGATGTTCATAAAGTATACTAGTCAGTAATTTTTATTACTTGCCATTTCTTTTGCAACTTTAATATCAGAAGAATGCTGGTTTCATGAAATGACTGGGGACATATTTCCTCCTCATCTGTTTTCTGGAGAGTTTGCATAGAATTGGTATTATATCATCCTCAAATGTATTTGGTAGAAATTGCCCACTGAAGCTGCCTAGTCCTTGGGGTTTTCTGTGGAACAGTTTTAACAACATATTCTTTTATTTTTCCATAAAAGAACTTGATGGCTTTTATTTGACATATTAACCTTCGGCGAGGGTGATTTTGACAGTGTTTGTAAGATAATAAAGTGGCAATTATAGTAATAAGCTTGATTTAAAGCACCTTTAACATAAAAAAGAATACTTGTTAATTCTTGGAAGTAAAAACACAAGTGTTTATATATGTGACTATATATAATATTCTTTAATAAATTCTATTTCTTTAGTAGATATATGGCTGTTCAAGTTATATAGTTCTTGAATGAGTTTTGGTAGTTTTAGATTTTCCAGGAATTTATTGTTTTATCTAAGTTGTCAAATTTATTGGCAGTCTCTTATCTTTTAAATATTCCCTTATTATTTTTTAAATGTCTATAGGAACTATAGTGATGTCTTCTCTTTCATTCTTGATATATGTTGTTTCTTTTTCTTGGTCTGTCTGGCTAGAGATTTATCATATTTATTGATATTGTCTGAGAAATAGCTTTTGGGCTTTATGGATTTTTTTCCTTTGTTTTTCTATTTTGCATGTTATCGATATTTGTATCTTTATTATTTCCTTTTCTCTGTTTAGGTTTAATTTACTATTTGTTAGTGTCCTGGGAGGGAAGCTTGGAACATTGATTAGAGACATTTTTTCTTTCTTAACATAAGCATTTGAAGCTATAAATTTCCCTTCAAGCACCCTTTAGCTGCATTGCATAAATTTTGACTTGTTATATTTTCATTTTTATTCAATTCAAAACTTTTTTCAATTTTCCTTGTGACTATTTCTTTGATCTGTGCATTATTTACAAGTGTGTTGTTTCTAAACGTTTCACAATTTTCCAGATTTTTAAATTCATTTTTAGTTTATTTCTATTATGGTCAGCGAATACTATTGTATGGTTTTTATCTTTTTTAATTTGTTAAGGTTTGTTTTATGGCTGAGAGTATGGACTGTTTGGTGAAAAATTCATGTAGATTTGAATCGAAGGTGTCTGCTCTTGTATGGAGTTCTAGAATTGTCAGATTAGTTTCATTGATAATGCCATTATGTGTTCCACATACTTAGTTCTACATTCTTACTGATTCTTCTTCAGAGAGAAGTGTTAAAAATCTCCAACTATAATTGTAGTCTTACTTATTTCTGCTTTATATTCTATCCGTTTTTGCTTCATGTGTTTTGAAGCTCTGTTATCTTTAAGCACATACACATTTAGCTGTCTACTGTTAGCTAGAAGCTGATAGGTCTTCTTGATGAATTGACTTCATTATCATTATATAATGTTATATATTTTCTGGTACTATTCCTGGATCTGAAGTTGTCTCTTTGTGCCTTTAAAATAGCCACTGTAGCTTTGTTTCTTTAATTAAAAATTTTTAGATTTCTTTTTTATTATACAGGTAACAAACATTTAATTATAAAAATATGTGAAATTTGAAAATACTGATAATCAAAAATAGGAAGATAAAATCAGCCATAAGCTCACTAACCAAAAGTAATCACTGTTAACAACTTGGTATATATACTTATTTTTAAAAGTATTATTTTTATGATAAAATACACATGACTTAAAATTTACTATCTTAATTCTATTTTAGTATACAGTTCAGTGGTATTAAATACATTCATAATGTTGCACATCCATCACTCCAGCTTTCTTTTGTGTTTGCATGAAATTTCTCTTTTACCTTTTTATTTTTAATCTATGTTACATATTTTTATTTAAAATGGGTTTCATATGGACAACTATAATTGGCTTTTACTTTTGTATCCAAAATGACAATCTCTACCTTTTAATTCATGTGTTGAGACCATTTGCATTTAGTGTAACTATCAGTATAGTTGGGATAAAATCTATTACATTATTATTTGTTTATAAGGTTCTCATTTGGATCTTGTTGCTACCTCTATAGTCTCATACATATTTCACACTTCTTTTCTTCTACTCTATATGTAGCCTTCATAAGCTTATTCTAATACCTTCACAGGGCCAACTTTTTATACCCCACTGATATTTTCACAAGCTATTCTCTGCCTGCTTAAGCAGACGGAGTTTCCCTCTTGTTACCCAAGCTGGAGTGCGATGGCATGATCTCGGCTCACTGTAATCTCTGCCTCCTGAGTTCAAGCGATTCTCCTGCCTCAGCCTCCCAAGTAACTGGGATTACAGGTGCACACCACCACACCCAGCTAATTTTTTTGTATTTGTAGTATAAACGGGGTTTCACCATGCTAACCAGGCTGGTCTCAAACTCCTGACCTCAGGTGATCCACCCACCTTGGCCTCTCAAAGTGCTGGGATTATGGGCGTGAACCACCGTGCCCGGCCTTTCCCCTTGTTCTCAACCACACTTAACTAATTATTGCTCATCCTTCAGATCTCAGTAAGATTGTATTCCTCTAAGAAGCTTTTCTTATATTTCAAGTCTAGAGTAAGTGCCTTTCCCTACTTTTGCTTCACCATCCCTAGAATTAATAGAATTAATATCAATATTAATTATTAAGTTTAAACTGTGAATAGAAGAAAGTATGCTAGAGGGTGAATGTGGATGTCTTCTCTTCCTCTTTAAATGGAGAACGCCCTAGCCAAATTGCCGTGACAGCAAACCATTCTTTCACACTGTTAGAATGTCATTTTGAAGTGCCTCTTTGGGGTTCTTTTGCCCACCCTGCCTGGGATCATCTCACTTGAAAATATGAGACAGGTCCCTGATATCCCTGCAGGGATGTAAGTTATTATGTATAGTCTGTTCAACTATAATGTTGCATTTTTGTTTCATTGTTTCTTAGAGATTAATACCCAAAAGAGGGGTCTATTTCACATAATTTCTATATTTATCAAACTAAAAAAGCATGTCCATAAGTTTAGAAAACTGAAGCTGAGATGGTGAAAATACCGTGCTGTTGTTTTTCACTAATAGTTGCCGGATTATATCACTGGCAGAATATCAAAAACTGATTTTATGCTATTGCAATAAGATAGCTGCTGGTTGTACTTGGTATCCTTATGAAACATTCTTTTGGCATTAGATTATCACTAACATTTAAATAACCTTCTCTAAATTAATTTTTAAATTTCCACAACAAAGTTCATCACCATTAAAATATCAAGTTAGTGGCAATTATAAAATGGTATTAAATAATAGAATAGATGCCTGAATAATAATATGTAGTTTTTGTAAATCCTTAAAAGATAAACAGTAATGGGTATTGATGAAAAATGTGGTTGGTCTATTTATAGAAAAGCTAACTATAGCAGACATTTTAAAGTAGTATTTTTCATTTCTCCTTTAATGAAGTTTATTCGGACATTCATAGATCATCTTGTACCTACAAAAAGATATTATTTGACAACCAAGTACACTCTGAAAAGAAGAACCTTATAAGTTATCTTTTTTCATTTTCCTTTGTTGACATAATGACAGTGAATCTCATTATGTTGGTGTTAAGAATCTACCATTGTGTTTTGTTTTGTGGAAAGAAAATTAAAATTATGTCTTGTTTAAAAAATGAGTAAATTAGGTCAACACCCAGCTCACTCCCTGACATCACATAAATGTAAGATTAAGTAAGTGAATGACCTAATGTTCAGCCTTCTAAATATTCCTGTATTTCAATTTAAGGAGCACATATGAAAGTAAAATTAATGAATCAGTTCATACTTTTAACCTTGAGTCATGATAATAACCGTATTGAAGAAAATATCATGATCTTGATATGGTCGGCAATGGCAAGTTACTTGTCCCACAAAATGTTTTTAAGTAAAAAACAATTTCCAAAGAGAATTTTCAAGACTCATTCTTGGCTGAAGATCAGAATATTCCAGTGGTTCCTTTAACAATGATACTTTTATACACTCATTATAATCAAATGATAGAGTTCAACTTTTGAAAGCGAAAGTTTAAATTTTGAAAATAAATTTTTGAAGTACAAGAAGAATTTCAGTTATAGAGACACATGTGATAGTAAGTTACCAGTCCCACAGAGATCCAAGTATTAAAATGAGCAATTGCTTACTGGACAAGGCAGACGAAATGTTTTCTTCCTAAGAGTTTCTTCTTAACGTTCATGTCTCAGGAAGGGCTTCAGTTGAGAGGGTAAGGCAGAAAGACCGAGAGGAAGAAGCAGCACTGGTTTGGCCATTGACAAAGCACTTTCATTTTATGCAGCCCATCTTACTGTCCAGCTTGGTCAGAAAACACAAAAAATTAGTCATGGGACCTGAGTTTGAGTTCCAGCTCTTGTACCTACTTGGTAGAAAATCTGTGGCAAGTTACCAAGTTTCTCTGGGCCCCAGTGGCTTAATCCATTAAAAAGATGATTGTAATGTCTACACCACAGAATTACTATGCTACCTAAATTCCATAATTATGTGAAATGAACGTTTTCAAATGGCAAAGAATATTACATATCTTAGTTTCAGTTAACATACCCGATCAAGTTAGAAGAAAATCTGAGGAGCACATTTCCAAGATAACCCACCTACAGATTTCTGATATGAATAGACAGTGGCTATTAAACAAATAAACAAACACCACAAAATTAGTCCCAGGTGATGGTAATATGAAATGCATAGTTTATTTCTATACTTATTTCAGGGTTAACTTATTCTCACTTTTAACTGAATATAATAGAGACTCACAAGCTAAGACTTGGGGCTAAGGATCTCCTCCCGTATTGTGAGAGCTCTACATTGTAGAAAAGTCAGGTTTTATTATTTGAGAGTAATAGACCTCTTCTGTTCATGTATTAATACTTGAATTAAAGTACCTAAAATGAAGTTGCTATTGAGTTTTACCACCACAGATCCAGATGCTGGGGTGTGTGTGTGTGTGTGTGTGTGTGTGTGTGTGTGTGTGTGTGTATTCTAATATAGAATATGCTACATTCGTAAGTTTCCATTGTGGTTTTTTTTCAGTACTTTTCTTAAATCACAAATTATGCAAAGCTTAACAGATATCCAAAAACACTAACCTAGCTGCAAAATACTCTACCATCTTTAGGTCAATGTTAGTGGACTATCTTCAAGTGGAGGTTGACTTCAGAACACAGGCTTTGGTTTTTCCTTTTTTAATCTATCTTTCCTCTTTGGTCTTTTATCAGGAAAGATGTAACAAAAGTATATGTATCCAGGAGTAGAAATGTGTGCAAAGAATAAGTGGCAGTAGTGGGAGAAGCCTCTAGATCTGCGTCTGTTTAGAAAGGCTGGAAAATAAGAAAATAGTAGAACCCTGAATAGGTACTATGTATTTTATCTTCTCAGTGATTTCCTGCCTTATACTTGTTTGAAAAAAATCACCTTATAGCCTCAAATTGCCAAGTAAGAGGAGAATAAGCAGGAAACCAGTCTGATTTCATAAACCTTTAGTTTATGAACTTTAAGCATGCATTTGGGGCCTGATTATGTTCTCTGCAAACACTGTCCAGAAACAGATTCAGTGAATTACAGTCTTAGGACTAACCAAGACAATTTCAAGCAAAAAAAAAAAAAAAAAAAAAAAAACACCCTCTCTAAAGTGACAGTAGAACATAAGAAACGTCAATCTTATCACTGAAATTCAGCAAGTGCGGATGTTAATCGCTGCACATCTAGCTCTACCTGCCAAATTGGTCAGATTCTTTGAGTCTGTGGTCACACAATGTGATCTGCCAACCACAGTTTCTCACAGCCGGCCACTTTGTTCTGCAAGGAAAGTCTGCCCACATTGTTTCACTAAGTTCTTTTAGCTGTTACTCCACGTGAATGTTGCTAAACAATGAGAAATCCAGTGAAACATTCCATTGGCTTAAGAATCAGATATTGTATAAGTCATTCATTCATTAGTTCATTAATTCAACAAATACTTAGGGAGAAGTTACTCTGTGCCAGATACTGGGGCACTCATAAGAACTTCTATAGATTTAACATCATTAGTAATGTATATATACCTAACAAGTAAGGCCATATATTGTCATTAGCCAGTGTCTTATCATCAGGGATAGACACATACATTTATTACAGAAGGACATGAAGAAGAGTAAGCAACCTGTTTAGACCCACTTATAGACACACACACACACACGAAGGAAGAAAACAGCCTTACCTGTTAAGTTTCTGTCCTCTACTAGGCACTTTAACTACTTTCCTATTTTTTAGTAGAACCACCTTACAAGATGTTAAGGTGTTGCTTGACGTAATGCCTGTCTCTTTCATCTGTATCATATGCCCTCATCACTGTGAGGAATCGAAGAAAGAAAACTGGTAACTCTGATCCATACTATGCCTCTGAAATCTTTTAGCAACAATTGGAATAGAATCATGTCTGGAGCTACATGTGGGTTAGAATAGGTATTTACCAAACCTTATTTTTCTATTTCATCAAATAGAAATTCTACTTTTTAACCTAACTGTTCCTTTTCCTACTGCATTGCTGGATAATTTGCAAGAAAATTGATTCCCTAAATCCAACTCTCAGGCTAGATTGGAAATAAAGAGCTTTTAGACCCTTCAGAATCCCCACGCCTTTAGAATCCCTAGGCCTCCGTCTGCGTGTTTACTTACACAATTTTGGCCCTAGAGCCAGTGAAACATAGAGATATAAAAACATCCTCATTAAAACCAAGAATTTAAGCTCCAACTCCTGGTCTGATTTGAATAACCAAGAACATAGGTTTTCCTTGACTCTTTGAATTGAGGATCAATATGATTATCCTGTACTACCACTATTTTAAAATTTTTCATTAAAAAATCATGAAATTATTTTTGAGGTCATGATAAACATGGTTTACATTCCCAGCATGAGTTTCATGAGACTAAATTCTCTGAGGACTTCTAGCACCTGAAAGACCATAATTTATTTAACCAATATTTATTAAGCACTAAATATAAAATATGGCACTAGGGCTCAGGCAAAAAAGGAAAAAGAGACACAGCCTTTTACCTGAAAGTTATTTACAATATAATAAAGCCAGATGCATCCATATATGATAGAAGGACATGAAAGAAGAGTGAGCCACCTGTGTGGACCCACTGAGAAACACTTAAGGGTGATTATGTTGAGGTATAGCTTAGCAATCTTAATTTTCCTTCTTCTACCTTTTTGTTTCACTAGGAAAAATAAATCATCTCTTATACAAGAAGGAAAAGAAACTGTCAAGATGTTTCATGTGCTGAATTAACACTTAGCAATAAATGTCTACGCTAACTGGCCCATAAAAAAGTAGATTTTTGTTGTGTTTGTTTTTAATTGAGAGCTATTTTAATAGAGCCTGTGACATCGGCTACTCTCCCAAATACAAAATTTTAACATATGGCTTTGATTTTATGCTGTGTTTTTTTGTTGGTTTTTTTTTTTTTTTTCTGTTTTCATGTTTAGTCACACAAACTTGAAGTTATCATGGCTCCAATAGAAAATTCTAGATGTCATTAGCCAGTGTTTTATCATCAGGGAGAGACTATTTTACAACAAAATTCCAAAACAAAACTTTTCCTTTATTACACAGTACTCATTCTCCACTCCCTCCTCTTTTAGCTGCTCCATTAGTCTGTGCAAATTGCCTTTCATTTTATTGCTTTCCAGGGCTTCTAAGTGCTTGTTTGGAAACAAATTTTCTGAAGTCCAAGCTAAAGTCCACGGTTTGTTTGATTCAGTTTGTTTGTTTGTTTGTTTTTTGGACAGTCAGCCAATACTGTACTCACTAGTTTCAGTTTCTGTGAATAAGTACCAGAAGCATGGAGCTGCTGTGCTTTATGAAAAGGAATAGACTTCTCTTCCCATGAAGCCACACTGCAAGCAAGGCTTGCCTGTTCTGTCCCTAAACTGCTTTCGGGTTAAGCAACAGTTGGAACTCATTTGGCTTGTTGTGTTATTCAGGATTTTAAAATGACTTGGCATTATACTGATGGCTTAATGCCCTATTTAAAAATGTTTAATACTTTTATTATAAGGATTTTAATCTGCATCCTTCTCTCATGTTAGTCTAGCAATCAGCAGTCGTTAATATGACGCGACTCCATTGTAGTTAAACTGTTGTCAGAAAAAAAGGTTATTTTCTAGAAACTATGTTGGCTGTGCCCTTCCTAACAGTTCTTCACATCTCTAATATTTTAAAAGCCAGTGATATTTATGATGTTATTTTCCCTCTAATCACTTAAATTCCACTTTCCTCGCACTACCAGGAATCTCCTAATTGGCAGATCCGGAAGAGGCTTTCCAGTCCTTATCTGACTTGACCGACTGTAGCATTTTGTACTTCCAGTTCCTCCTTCACTAAGTCATTCAAAAATATATATTGAGTCCTACCCTTGTACCAGATGCCATGCTAGTCACTGGGAAGACAAGGTGAGCAAGAGAGCCATGGTCGTCGCCCACACAGAGTCTATTGTCCAGTGACAGATTCAAAGAAAACAGGCAATTACACCCCGCAAAACTCTCTTCCCTTTCATGTCATGATTATATCCAATCCAGATTTTATCTACCTTATCAGACTTCTCTATCACAGTATCATTTGCTGGCTGCTTGTCCCTTGTGTTAAGGATGACTGTTGCATCCCTCCTAAGCTCTCTTTTCACCCCACCTGTTCTCTACAGATAATTTCAGCTCCTCTTCAGATTTCAGCCACACTCCATATGCCTGTGATGCCGGTTCTCTGAATCTACAAGCCCATCAGCCACCAGCTCACTAGACATCTCCCATTCAGTGTCCCTTTGGCATCTTAAATGAAGCATGTTCAAAATTGAACTCATTAACTTTAATATGTGTACTCTTTATACTGTTTTCCCCCTACAGTAATACTTGATATCTTGGTTAATTGCGTTACTATCTACCTAGAATATTTTCACTACCAAGTTCTGTGAGAATAGAGAACTTTTCTGATCAGGCCTATATCTCTAGGTTTTAAGAAATTTAGGAATTCAAAATGTCTGTGAAGTAAATTAAGAGGTTTTCTTGACTCTTCTGACTTCCTCACCACTAGTATGATTTATTCAAGTGATCCCCTAGTCCTGCAAATTATACCACCAAATTCTCTCACCAAATCCATCCCTTTTTTATTATCACTCTTTCTAATTCAAGCCCTTTCATACTTTTGACATACTATTTCTGCCTCTCTATCACTGTTTCTATCTCTCTCTCTCAGTAGCACCCCATACTTTATATGAAAATTAAGTTTTACTTCATAAAATACCCAGTATAGATGCAAGTGCTTGAAATAGGCAGAGTTTTTCATGTTCTTCCACTCCAAGTCACTGGCCCTTGCCACTAAACACTAAACTAAACCTGAAACATTGCCTTATCTCAAAGCAGGTCTTTTTCTCCTCACCCCCTTCATTCATTTATAAACTAGAATTCTATTTCCAAGAAATAAGTCAAAAAAAATCCTAACACCTGGCTAAAGTGGAGGAATAGGACTAGGTGGGAGAGGTGGCAGTGAGGGTGTTTCCTTGGAGATGAAACCAGGAAATGCTCTAACACTGCTATGTTACTACAGCCCCAAATCCACCTGTGAAAATGGCCTCAAAATACAGCTCAATATTAGGTTGCTCTCTTTTTATCATTTATGTACATCCTCTTTCAAAGAATGAGTAGGACACAGCTTTTTCTCTGAGCCTTACTCTAAAAATCACTGAAGTTTTGACATTGCCAGAAATTTCATAATTTATTGGAACATGATATTCATTTTCCCCTTCATCATTTCATTCTGTCACACATAAGTAAATGTCATCTTCATGCCCATCAAGTTTATTACTTATTACTGATTAATAAGTTTCTGTTACAATAGAGTATATTGGTTGTCTTCCCTAGTTGTGCATATCTCCAGCTTTACACGGTGTTTATGGCAGGGAACCCCATTACCTGTGTGGTCCAGAACTGTAATGCTTCAAGTAAGTCCTCCATCAGGATACAGAAAGGAGATGGAACCATCTTTGGGGGAAATTACTAAGCGCGTTTTTGCAACATATCTCAAGGCTTTGGATATTCATGATTTAAAAACTGATCTCTGACAGTTTGTTTTTTCCTAATGAAGACAGGTCGGCCTGCACTATATCACATCCAGTGACTACAGCCTGTCAGACAAAGGGCTCTGGTTCCAGTGTTTTCTGTATTCAGTCCATTTCTCACAGTCTCTAGAGCACCCGTTCAGATCCTCATCTGAGAGGCAGTACAAAGTCGTGGTAAAGAGTGCGTACTCTGAAGTCGCACTGACTTGGCTCTATCGTAGACTAACTTTGTCACTTCTGTCTCACCCCTCTGTGCCTCCATTTCCTCATTTTATAATGGGGAGATGATATGGTTTGGCTCTGTGTCCCCACCCAAATCTCATCTTGAATTGTAATCCCCATAATCCCCAGTGTCTAGAGCAGGACCTGGTGGGAGGTGACGGGATCGTGGGGGTGGTTTGCCCATGCTGTTCTGATGATGGTGGGTGAGTCCTCATGAGATCCCATGGTTTTATAAGGGGCTCTTTCCCCTTTGCTCAGTCACTTTCCCAAGTCTGCTGCCATGTAATACATGGCTTTGCCTCTCTCTCACCTTCCAGAATGATTATAAATTTCCTGAGGCCTCCCTAGCCATGTAGAACTGTGAGTCAGTTAAACCTCTTTCCTTTATAAATTATCCAGTCTCAGGTATATCTTTATAGCAGTGTGTGAACAGACTAATACAGGAGATAAAAGCACCTACCTCATAAATATTTGCAAAGATTAAATATGTGTTATTCAATCTTTCTTAGAAAAGTACCTACTATGAATTTGATCCTGTCATTATGATGCTACCCGGTCATTTTGCCTGTTAGTTGATGCAGTTTCTCCATAGTATCAATGGTCTTTACAATTTGTATGTTTTTGCAGTGGTTGGTACCAGTTTTTGCTTTCCATTTTTAGTGCTTCCATATAACCATATTAACCTTAAATGTAAATGGGCTAAATGCTCCCAATTCAAAGATACAGACTGGCAAGTTGGATGAAGACTCAAGACCCATTGGTGTGCTATATTCAGGAGACCCATCTCATGTGCAAAGACACACATAGGCTCAAAATAAAGGGATGGAGGAAGATTTATCAAGCTGGAAAGCCAAAAAAAAAAAAAAAAAAAAAAAAAGCAGGGGTTGCAATCCTAGCCTCTGATAAAACAGACTTTAAACCAACAAAGATCAAAAAAGACAAAGAAGGGCATTACATAATGGTAAAGGGATTGATGCAACAAGAAGAAGTAACTATCCTAAATAAATATGCACCCAATACAGAGTGCCCAGATACATAAAGCAAGTTCTTAGAGACCTATAAAGGGACTTAGACTCTCACACAATAATAGTGGGACACTTTAACACCCCACTGCCAATACTAGACAGATTAACAAGACAGAAAATTAATAAGGTTATTCAGGACTTGAACTCAGCTCTGGACCAAGTGGAGATAATAGAAATCTACAGAACTCCCCACCCCAAATCAACAGAATATACATTCTACTCAGCACTACATCACATTTATTCTAAAGTTGACTGCATAATTGGAAGTAAAACACTCCTCAGCAAATGCAAAAGAATGGAAATCATAACAAACAGTGTCTCAGACCACAGTGCAATCAAATAAGAACTCAGTATTAAGGAACTCACTCAAAACCACTCAAAACCACACAACTACATAGAAACTGAGCAACCTGCTCTTGAGTGACTACTGGGTAAATAACAAAATGAAGGCAGAAATAAATAAGTTCTTTGAAACCAATGAGAACAAAGACACAGCATACCAGAATCTCTGGAACACAGCTAAAGCAGTGTTTAGAGGGAAATTTATAACACTAAATGCCCACAAGAGAAAGCAGGGAAGATCTAAAATCGACACACTAACATCACAAGTAAAAGAACTAGAGAAGCAAGAGCAAACAAATTCAAAAGCTAGGAAAAGATAAGAAATAACTAAGATCAGAGCAGAACTGAAGGAGATAGAGACAAGAAAAACCCTTCAAAAAATCAATGAATCCAGGAGCTTGTTTTTTGAAAAGATTAACAAAATAGATAGACCACTAGCCAGACTAATAAAGAAGAAAGGAAAGAAGAATCAAATAGACACAATAAAAAATGATAAAGGGAATATCACCACTGATTGCACAAAAATACAAACTACCAACAGAGAATACTATAAACACCTCTATGCAAATAAACTAGAAAATCTAGAAGAAATGGATAAATTCCTGGGCACATACACTCTTCCAAGACTAAACCAGGAAGAAGTCGAATCCCTGAATAGACCAATAACAAGTTCTGAAATTGAGGCAGTAACTAATAGCCTACCAACCAAAAAAAAAAAAAAAAACCCGGAACAGATGGATTCATAGCCGAATTCTACCAGAGGTACAAAACGGATCTGGTACCATTCCTTCTGAAACTATTTCAAACAACAGAAAAAGGGGACTCCTCCCTAATTCATTTTTTGAGGCCAGCATCATCCTGATGCCAAAACCTAGCAGAGACACAACAAGAAAAGAAAATTTCAGGCTAATATCCCTGATGAATATCAATGCGAAAATCCTCAATAAAATACTGGCAAACCAAATCCAGCAGCACATCAGAAAGCTTATTCACCACGATCAAGTCAGCTTCATACCTGGGATGCAAGACTGGTTCTACATACGCTAATCAATAAACGTAATCCATCACATAAACAGAACAAATGACAAAAACAACATGATTATCTTTATCTCAATAGATGCAGAAAAGGCCTTTGACAAAATTCAACATCCCTTTATGCTAAAAACTCTCAATAAAGTAGGTATTGATAGAACGTATCTCAAAATAATAAGAGCTATTTATGACAGACCCACTGCCAGTATCATACTGAAATGGGCAAAAGCTGGAAGCATTCCCTTTGAAAACTGGTTACAAGACAAGGATGTCTTCTCGTACCACTCCTCTTCAACATAGTATTGGAAGTTCTGGCCAGGGCAATCAGGCAAGAGAAAGAAAGAAAGGGTATTCATTTCAGAAGAGAGGAAGTCATATTTTCTGTGTTTGCAGATGACATGATTATATATTTAGAAAACCCCAGTCTCAGCCCCAAATCACTTTAAGCTGATAAGCAACTTCAGCAAAGTCTCAGGATACAAAATCAATGTGCCAAACTCACAAGCATTCCATACACCAATAACAGACAAACAGCCAAATCATGAGTGAATTCCCATTCACAATTGCTACAAAGAGAATGAAATACCTAGGCATACAACTTACAAAGGATGTGAAGGACCTCTTCAAGGAGAATGACAAACCACTGCTCAAGGAAATAAGAGAGGACACAAATGAATGGAAAAACATTCCATGCTCATGGATAGGAAGAATCAATATTGTGAATATGGTCATACTGCCCAAAGTAATTTATAGATTAATGCCAGCCACATCAAGTTACCATTGACTTTCTTCACTTAATTAGAAAAAACTACTTTAAATCTCATATGGAATGAAAAAAGAGCCCGTATGGCCAAGACAATCCTAGTCAAAAAGAACAAAGCTAGAGGCATGACGCTACCTGACTTTAAACTATACTACAAGGCTACAGTAACCAAACAGCATGATGCTGGTACCAAAACCAATATATAGACCAATGGAACAGAACAGAGGCCTCAGAAATAACGCCACACCTCTACAACCATCTGATGTTTGACAAACCGGACAAAAACAAGCAATGGGGAAAGGATTCCCTATTTAATAAATGTTGTTGGGAAAACTGGCTAGTCATATGCAGAAAACTGAAACTGGACCCCTTCCTTACACCTTATACAGAAATTAACTCAAGATGGATTAAAGACTTAAACATAAGACCTAAACCCATAGAAACCCTAGAAGAAAACGTAGGGGATACCATTTAGGACATAGGCATGGGCAAAGACTTCATGACTAAAACACCAAAAGCAATGGCAACAAAAGCCAAAATTGAAAAATGGGATCTAATTAAACTAAAGAGTTTCTGCACAGCAAAAGAAACCATCATCAGAGTGAATAGACAACCTACAAAATGGGAGAACATTTTTGCACTCTATCCATCTGACAAAGGGCTAATATCCAAAATCTACAAGGAACTTAAAGAAATTTACAAGAAGAAAACAACCCCATCAAAAAGTGGGCAAAGGATATGAACAGACTTCTCAAAAGAAGACATTTATGCTGCCAACAAACATATGAAAAAAAGCTCATCATCAATGGTGATTAGAGAAATGCAAATCGAAACCACCATGAGATACCATCTCATGCCAGTTAGAATGGCAATCATTAAAAAGTCAGGAAACAACAGATGCTGGAGAAGATGTGGAGAAATAGGAACACTTTTACACTGTTGGTGGGTGTGTAAATTAGTTCAACCATTGTGGAAGACAGTGTGGTGATTCCTCAAGGATCTAGAGCCAGCAATCTCATTACTGGGTATATTCCCAAAGGAGTTTAAATCATTCTGCTATAAAGACACATGCACATGCATGTTTATTGCAGCACTATTCACAATAGCAAAGACTTGGAACCAACACAAATGTCCATCAATGATAAACTGTATAAAAAAATGTGGCACATGTACACCATGGAATACTATGCAGCCACAAAAAAGGGTGAGTTCTTGTCCTTTTCAGGGACATGGATGAAGCTGGAAACCATCATTCTCAACAAACTAACACAGGAACAGAAAACCAAACACTACATGTTCTCATTCATGAGTGGGAGTTCAACAATGAGAACACATGGATATAGAGAGGGGAACATCTCACACCAGGGCCTGTTGATGGGTGGCGGACTATGGGAGGGATAGCATTAGGAGAAATACCTAATGTAGATGACGGGTTGATGACGGGTTGATGGGTACAGCAAACCGCATGACACGTATATACCTATGTAACAAACCTGCACGTTCTGCACATGCATCCCAGAACTTAACATATAATAATAATAAAGGACCTAGCATATAGAAGACTTTCTATGTATTTAGACATTATTAACTTGGTACACCCGTGCTTGAAGTTGCCCTAATCTGCCACCCCCACCCCCAACATGGCATCTCACTACCTACAATATGCTTAAAGTTACAAATCCTTTACTGACAAATAGCACACAGGCCCTTTGAGATCTGTCCACACTGTTCCTCTCTGTCTGTATCTCTCAACTTTTTCCTGTTAATTGTCAGTGTGTTTTAACCATGTCAAGCTGCATGACAGACTCTCTCTGGACTTTCCAAACAATAATAAATGCTAATCCTTTGTGACCCAGCTTTCTGGCCAAATGCTGTCTTCTCCTGGAAGATTCCTAGCTCTAGCAGTTAGTCAACTTCGTATACTTAATCAAGCTGTGCAAGCTTGTATAGCCTATGTATCATTGCATTGTGACCTTTTCTTTTCCTTAGTGTCTTTCCCACGTGAACTATTCCAGCTGTTAAGCTCAGTGCCTAGCACAATGGTGCACTGCTGAATGAATGAGTGCTATAAACAG
Source organism: Macaca fascicularis (assembly GCF_037993035.2). Classification (NCBI taxonomy): domain Eukaryota; kingdom Metazoa; phylum Chordata; class Mammalia; order Primates; family Cercopithecidae; genus Macaca; species Macaca fascicularis. The sequence continues at coordinate 124,835,758 of NC_088383.1, forward strand.
AAATTGGTATTATATATGTAGACATGGGATTTTAGCTTTTATTAATTAAGCTTTTGGTCATTTAGTGTTATACATCTTGAAGTTTTTGCAAGGGTGAACTCACATGAAATATACACCTATGATAAAAACTACCTCCTTGGAGAGCTGTTTCCTGTGGAATCTATAGATGGTCATGCTAGCTATGACTGTTCTCCAGTATATTTTTGGAAATGGATCAAACAATATACTATCCCATTTTTTTTCAAATCTATTTCCCTCTGAATTTCTCTTGAGTTGCTGGACACTGGCACCCTCTGTCGCAGCTTTTTTGCTCCCACAGTTTGGCAAGCAGGAAGGAGTGGCTTCCCTTCTTCACTCCCATAGCTCGGCAGAAGGGAGTGGCACCCGGTGGCATCTTCTCTTCCATTGTTCAGCAAGCAAGAGGGAGGGTTACAGCTTTTTTATTCCCGCTGCCTACAGCTCGGTGACCTGGAGGGAGTGGCACCCAGCAGCTTTTTAACTCCCATGGTTTGGCGTATGGGAAACAATGTTACAACCCTTTTACTCTCACCTCCTGCAGCTTGGTGAGCAAGGGTGTTACAGCTCTTTTTGCTCCCACCGTTCAGCAAGTTCTGGGTTCTTGTCCCATGACTAAGAGGAATGAGGTCATGGATGCCAGAGAGTGAGTAAGGCAGAATAGAATTTTATTGAGCAAAAGAAAAGCTCTCGACAGTGAGTGGGCACCTGAAAATGGGTAGCCATCTGTGAAGCTGAGTCCGGGGTTTTATATGCATTTGGAATGAGGATAATCTCATTCCAAATCTTGGAAAAGGCAACATTCGATTGGAATCTTGGAAAAGGCAACATTCGATTGATTAAAAAGCATTATTCAGAAAGAACCAATTGGGAAAGAGTGGGTAACAGGAATAGAAGTTCTCACTCTAGTCCATGGACTCTATCCAGAATTGGTGGTTTGGTTTTCAGACTTCAGAGGATCCTTGGCTTATACGTCAAGTTTCACCAGGGACCCATCCCTGTCTGCCTAGAAATCTGTCTCCTGTCTCTATCACCTCCCATACATCAAAAAGCTACTCTGTGTGTTTCCCCACAGACAGATTCCTTTGCAAAACTGGATGGGAGTGAACATCATGACTGGCCCTCTTGTGCTGTGTGACAGACCATTAACATGCCCAAAGACAGAGCTCTCGACGACAGTGTCCCTGCCATAGAGGGAGCCTCCAACGTCTGAAAGTCTGACAGCATTGACTCTAACTCATTGCTTTATAAAAACTATAAACAACAAGCCCATGAGGCAAGAGCCAAAGTATTACAGGTCAGTCAGGCCACACCCCCTGCAAACTGTTTCTGGATAAAACAGTCATAACATTGGCTTGTGTGCTGAGATTTCACAGTTTAAAATATGCATGATTAGTGCCTATGATTAATGTGTTATCTAAGGAAGCCTATACCAGTTTAGCAGATAATGCTGGCAGGACATAAGGTGTCTCAGACAATTTCCCATGTTGTGTTGCATCAGTCTAAATCCCTTTGAGGTCACAGGCAGGATATTGGTCGATTTTAATGTTGATGATTATCCAGAAGAATGACCACATCATGAACATATTACACAGTGTGGTGGGGGTTTCACTCTTCATATGGACAAAAGAATTCTAATAACATCCTAACGACTGTACCAAACTTCTGCCTGCGATAGATATGAAATTTAGAGAAGAGATGAGAGCTGCCTTGTCAACAGATTGGCTCCACGTGTCACATGTTGGCATAGGTAAGAGATGACATAAGAACAAAGGCAGTTGTTGAATACTGACCCAAGGGAGCTTTCCTGGACTCAGTGAGCATGAAATAGACTAGCCTTAAGCAGTGATCACAATGAAATCATGGCTAAAGAATGTTTCCATGGGGCTGTCTCTGAAGGAAGTACCCCAGAGCTCTTTCTTGCTCAGCACCCGAGACAAGTGGACCACAGAGAACTGCAGCAGCCCAAATGGAGCCAAGGGCAGATCCATTAACAAAGGCCCCAACTCACATGGAATGGAATTAATGCTTCAAGAAACACCAAGCCTGAGGCTAGGTGCAGTGGCTCACGCCTGTAATCCCAGCACTTTGGGAGACCAAGGTGGGCGGATCACCTGAGGTCGGGAGTTCAATACCAACCTGACCAACATGGAGAAACCCTGTCTCTACTAAAAATACAAAATTAGCTGGGCGTGGTGGCACATGCCTGTAATCCCAGCTACTCGGGAGGCTGAGGCAGGAGAATCGCTTGAACCCAGGAGGCAGAGGTTGCGGTAAGCCAAGATCACGCCACTGCACTCCAGCCTGGGCAACAAGAGTGAAACTCTGTCTCAAAAAAAAAAAAAAAAGAAAAGAAAGAAAGAAAAGAAAAGAAACGCCAAGCCTGGTGCAAGGCTTGGAAGAGCAGACTGCCTGCAGCTGTTAAAGCTGTGTGGAAAGGCACTGTGGAAAATGGAAATCAAGGAAATAAAGCAGAGCTTCTTCATGGCTTGTCAGTTATTGTACTCTAAAGGATATTTCAATTGCAATGAAAGGTTTAAATAGACAGGTAGCTACAGTATGATGTTTGCTTCTCACTCTGGTACACAGCATGGTGGCAGTTGTCTACCTGTTTTTGTTGTTGTTGTTTTCTAATTCCTCAGGATTTAATTAATGTTTTATATTCAGTATTATTTAGACAAGCTCAAATTATAATCATTATACTTACCTCCCTAAATTTTATTACTATTTCAGTGGACTAGGGGGAGTTGTTTGCAAATCTAACCTTCTTAATAGTCTATTAAATGGCTGCCAAGTTTCACCTTGATCTAGTCTGTGCAAGTAGTGAAATAAGTATGCATTTCTCAGCCTGTGCAGGACAAATCTAAGAGTCTCCTAATAAATTTAAAAGAGCATTATAAATAAATTTAAAATATAAATAAATGTAAAATAAATTTAAAAGAGCATTACTAAATTCCTCTTTAAAAAATGTAATGTCCCATTATTAGCCCTCTCCAAATTCCCAATGTCGTTAGAAACCTCAAGGTTTCTACATGCTGATAGCATTTTTAGGGGAAAGGGCCTTGGATTCAAGATAAAGAGTCCTAACGTCTGCAGATGGGCACTATTTTATAATCATCCTTTCTTCAGTTTTCCTATCTGTAGAATTTCCCTCCATAAATATCACATGAAGACCCAAAGCCATAAGTGATGATTTATAAAATATTTTGATCCTAAGAGTGATATGCCACATAGCATTTGAAGGAAAAAAAATGCACTGAATGACCAGACCTACAGGAAGATAATCCTTTATCTCTACAGAGTATTTCTACTTTAGGAAAAGAAAAGGGAAATGTATGGCAGATAGGAGTTGAGAGCATCAGAGGTGTCAGGAGGAAGACCAGTAGAGCAGACCAGCCATGACTGGGTTGGAGTTTATGTAGAGAAGAGAGCAAAGAGATTTTAAGCAGGTAAGATACATAGGTAGATAAAAACAACTTTTTAGGAAGATTAATTCTGTATTACATGATCAAGCTTATGTCGATTTCCACTTTGCAGTCTCTTCAGGAAATTTCAGTAGGCTTTCTTTTTAAATTTTCTTTTTCAAAAAGAAAAAAAAAAAAGAAAGTAAAGTGTTCCTTATCTGCCATGCGAGCTGAGCAGCACAGCGCTCCTTGGTATTTATAACTCATTTCCCTTCCTGAGCTAGCATATTCTTTTAAGCCAAAAAAAAAGCTATACCCTTTTCCAAGACCTTCTCTGTCTTATGCCACCAAGGAATTCCACTTCAGTAGTTGCAGCATCAAGGGATTTTCTTTTCGTTTTGGTTTTGGAGACTCCCCAAGAGCTAAACCAGAAAAAAATCAACACTAGATGGCCCCAGAAGATGTACTCTTAATGGTTTTATCTCTCGTCTGACTGCCCTGAGAGAGTTCCTCAGGCATTTACAAACACAGCAATGCCACCTTTTAGCCCCACTTTTTCAGGATTTTACGTGACTAATGTCTCATAAATGTAATTACATAATAGGAACTCACCTTTATATTGGTCTATGCAGTGCAAAACACTTACTGTAGGGGCTGACTCTATTCTACAGTAAGTGCAGTAGGTGTTAGCTACTATTACTTAATCAGCAGACCTGCAACAAGAGAGTCCTTTGTTACTACAAAATTCTCCTGCCCTAATACTGCCTAAAGTCTGCAGTCCTAGCTGCATATGTGCAGTTCGTGGTGTATTGGCGGATCTCAATATTACTTTGTTTGTGGATATACAAATGAACAAAGGGCTTTGGTTTTGTTTTTTTGTTTTTGTTTTTGTTTAAGCAGAAACTAATTCATCTGGCTAAATAACCTAAGAATATGTAGGAGAAAAGTTACAACCAGGATAAATTCTTGTTTGCTCTTTATAAATGGATCATTGGCAACGTTTGAGGTAAGATTTGATGTATTTCTTCATTAGAAATTCAGCAAGATCAACCTTCTCATTATATGGAGCAGCACACTGAGTAATAAGAAATCTGGCATGGCTACAGTATCTTGCACATAGGCCATGCTCAATAAACATTTATTGAATGACTGTCTTGTTACCAAGACTTTGTAGCAATAAGCTTTAGGGGTTTTAGTCGGACCATCTGTTTGGCTGGGGTGAGTCGTGATGATAGTTCACATTGAACTTGTGTTCACCAATTCCTAAAATTCAAGTGTGTTCAGATGTAGACCCTCTGTTAGAAAAAATAGCATTATCTGAAAATGTATTGCTTTTCAAATAAAAGGTGCAGAGGTGTGACTGTTTTTGCACTGTGGGTTTCTGATGGAACCACAAGCACTTGGCGGCATATTGAAGAAGCTGTCACACTTGAGCTTTGCCTCTTGGGGAACCTCGACCAAAGCTCCGTGGTCATTTCCCATGGAAAACTATGTGCCTTTGGCCAGTTGTGCAAAGATAACTTCTTGGCCTCTCTGATGTCAGCTAATTTCTGTGCATCAGTCCTCAGTGCCTGAGTGACTTTTCTCCAATTCATATGAAAATAAGCAGAAGGAAAGTTTTACAGCTTTACAGCACAGAGCAGGCCTTGCCTTTTTATCCCCCAGCTGTGGACACCAGTCCTTAGCCACATACATTCTCCTGTGTTCTGCTCCCTTCCCTGTCCCACATTCTTCATAGATTTTTCCACGTTTTCTGAAAAAAAAAAAAAAAAATCAAGAAAAGCAATTTCCTGAGATAAATACTCCCACCTGCCCTTCTTCTTCCAGAAACACAGATGGCCTGGTTGGTTTGTTGGTATTGGCCAGTTTGCTTCCCTTGTCCCTAAGTGCATCGCTGACTCTTTGCTCCCAGGAGAGAATGAGCATGTGAAAGCCAGAGGAGGCCTGTTCACACCCCTCTCCCCTCCTAGCACCTCCTGGCCTCCTTCCTTGTATGTGTTTCCCTTTAATCTCTCAATCTTACATCTTTCATATTTGCAAGAGTGTACAGAACTCTCAAATATGAGGAGAGAGAACTGGAGATCTAGAACTTTTTTCAACAGATTATATTTGTCATAGTTCCTTAATAAAGAGGAATGAGCATCTCGTAGATGAGTGCATATGGATGAGCACGCTACAGCCCAGAGCCCACCTGAGCTCATGAGAAAATCCCCCCAGTGAAAATCACACTGGGGTGAGGGTGGAGTGGAGCATGGAAAGCAAACCAATTGGAAAGGTGTTCCCTGTATTACGAAGAGCCCAGGAGTCAGTGTTTAGATGTTCACTTCTTGCACCAGCTAACATGACATAGCTACTTTGTGTCCTCAAGCGAGTTTGTTAACTCACAAAACCTTAGTTTTATCATTTGTAAAGTTTGGGTAGTAAAGGCTGCTCTCACTACCTCACATAGTAGCTACAACAGTCAAGTGAGACCTTTTTTTTTTCCAAGTGAGACCTTTTTTTTTTTCCAAGTGAGATTTTTAAAGAGTATTGTCAATTGTTAGGTGCTTTAAAAAAGCCAACAGAGAGTGTTATAACTGAAAGAGATACTTTAAAATTGCTATAGCTACCTGCTATTAACTAAAGGCATTAAGAAACTCGAAAACCAACACCAAGAAAAAGAGTATGATTAAATTCCCTGACAAATAGTAATTTCATCTTACTCAAATAGTCTTCTTCTGAGGTGATCTCTGAAAGTATGGAGCTATTTACAGAGATTAATATGTCCTAACTTCCCTTTTATGAGGTAAATAAAGGGGGAAAAAGCTAAGGTCATAGAAAATTTGAGGGTTAGTGGTTGCCAGGATTGGCAAAATTAATTTATATTTCTGCTTTGAAAACTGTTTAGTTTCTGTGGAAGGGGGAACTTTTCAAATTAACTGTAGTCTGGGTCAGAAAGCTATCAAATAGTCAAGGTAAAATAGGGAGGAATCTAGGATTTTCCCACCATTCACTCGTGCTGTTGACTCCTGCCTTGTGGGCCTCATCTTGGTCAGGAGCTGCCACTCACCTTTTCTTACCTGCAGAGCCTCCACCAACCTATGTGGGAAGATTGACTTCTGTTACCAAGAAGCAGAGCAGAATGCTAAGGGAAGGATAGAAAACCGTTTCTGTTGTATTTCTTCTATACTTGCTCATCATTTGATATTGTGTTTGCTCTCACTTCATTCCTTCAAATCTCATAGACTCTCTGGATTCTGAGTCTCAGACCTTGAACTATGATACATGTGTCTGTCTGTCTCCCGTGGCATCTCATTACTGCTAGATGCTAGTATGGAAATTGGGGAAGAATTAGGCATCAGAATTATAAGTCTGAGTCCAAGTCTCAACTCTTCCACTTTCCTTGCACAGGTAAAGGAAACATTAGGTATTCAAAAATGGCCATTATTATTATGTATGTCACTTCTAAACCCACAACTGATTTATCCATTTTCTAACCCTTTACTTTTGCCGTCCTTGCTTGCTTGCTTTCTTCAAAGCCACCCCTTCTTGATCCTGCATCTCTGTCTGAATCTTTTATCTGATACTCACCCCTGAATCCCCTGCCCCAGCTCTGACAAGATCGTGAATTACAGTTTCATTGTAGAAAGATCTATGGCGAAGAGATGCAGTGAAGTATCAAGGTAATTCCTTTCTAAATGGAAAATGACCATCACAAGTATTTTTATGTCTCAGTATTTCTTTTTAGTGATATTTTTAAAAATTCCTTCAGGACATATAAGAGGAGAAAAAAAGAAATTGAAATAGCAAACTAAGAATGTATGGTGTTCATTTGTAATAAGCAGGAAAGTTAAATATATTTTTAAGGCGATAAAGGAGCTAAATCATAATATAGCTGCCATTTATTGAATGCCTACTCTATGCAATGCAATATACCAGGTGCTTTAAATAAGTTATTGAGTTTACTCGTTGCAAAAACCTTATGAGTGATTAGCACTATTATTATTCTCTTTTACAGGTGAAGAAACCTGGGCCTAGAAAGATTAGTCTAGTTACCTAAAGTCACGTGATCTGTATGTGGTAGAGCCAAGATTCAAACTTGATTTTACTTTTCATGGCATAATGTATTGAATGTAGAACCTGCCTGCAAGAGTTTCCTCAAAGTCTGTGTCACACCAGGGCCACATATAAGCTCCTGGCTATTCTAACATGAATCAGAAGATATAGGCTAAGTTATAAGAATAAGTTATTATTATAGTAAAAATGTATGCTAAGTTAAACAGACCATTAAAAATGATAAAATTAAATGATAATTGCTGACATTTATTGAACACTTGCCCTATGCCAGGCAGTATTCTAAATGCTTTGTAAGTATCAATTTAGTTTATCCTTACAACAATCCAGTGAAGTACATATTATAATTATTGCCATTTTACAGATGAGGAAATTGAGCACAGAGAGTTAAGAAACATGCTCAAGTAAGGGGCAGTTAAGAATTAATTCTAGGTGGTATTGTACCAGAGCCCACATGTTTACCCTCTATCCAATACAAACTGCCTAATTTAATCCTGTGTTGTAATTCTTTTGAATTCTAATATAAAGTACATTATCTTGTAAAGTTTTAGTTTAAAGGTCTACCTCATAAGCAACAGGGCCTGCTCTTCACCATATGTGTTCATAGTCTGGATAATTCCCTGATGGGGATCCTTTGGAGCAAACATTTCTTATGGAATGTTTTCCATGACTGTGCTATGCGCAACCGCTGGAGCACTTCACTGCTCTACCTCAATGGGATGCCGGCGACTGACTGTCTTTCTATCTACAGTTAATTTGGTGGCTACTGCTATGCTCTCAGGAGCCAGTTGTCTATCATATCCCTGCATTCCCCACACCTTTAGTCCACTCTAAGAACTTGCTCCCCACAGTAGGCCTGTGAGTTTGAGGTTGTATACTCTTTTTTTTTGGAGACGGAGTCTCACTCTGTCACCCAGGCTGGAGTGCAGTGTCGCTATCTCGGCTCACTGCAAGCTCCGCCTCCCAGGTTCACACCATTCTCCTGCCTCAGCCTCCTGAGTAGCTGGGACTACAGGTACCCGCCACCATGCCTGGCTAATTTTTTGTATTTTTAGTAGAGACAGGGTTTCGCTGTGGTCTCCATCTCCTGACCTTGTGATCCGCCCACCTCGGCCTCCCAAAGTGTTGGGATTACAGGCGTGAGCCACCATGTCCAGCCTGTATACTCTTATGTGTTAATCTTCAAGATAATGAATTCTCCTCTGCTGTGTATTTTCTTGCCTTAGTATGATAAGGACCAATATTGATCTTCAAAGTATTGTTGTAAATGTTCCATCCAAAGGGTTTAATTTGCTTTGTTGCAGCAGTTTTTACAACTAATATGACATATTCATGTTCTGGGTTCAAAAACCTTGTAATGTTGCTAATACTTGGAACATGTATTAGTAATTAGTACAGTGTCCTGCAACTGCTTTTAGTTCACCTTCCACTTCTCAAGGGAGTGTTCAGTAAATAATACATGCTCAATTAATAATAGTTGACATTATTATTATTATTATTATTAGAGAAAAGACATATAAACTTGCAGTTTTACAAGACAGAATATGACTTCACAGGCAAACAGAGGATATTGGTGTCTTCTCTGCCATCCCTTTTGACATCTTACAGAACCTTGGTAAGATTAATTAATTACTCATCTTCCACCGTCCCTGAATGCAAAATAAGGGTGACCTTATTTCAGAGGAAAGGTGACCTCTTCCTCTGAAAGCTTCATGACTTAACAAAAAGTAAGATACATTGAATCATTTGAATACCAACTGTGAAGAATAAAATATTGAGTAATGCTTACTCAGTTCTTTAGACTATTGACCTAGCCATGGAGTTAGCACCAGATCATACTTTCTGCCCTTTCTTGAAGATAAAAATCACCATCAGAGTTGCCAGCCAAGGTAGGAAAATTGAAGAGGAAGGTTACAGTCCTGAAGAGCAAGCACTCATATGGGAGAATTAGGAAGGGCAATATAGAGCGGCCTCAGAAGCTTGGTGAGGAACAAAAGTATAAATGACCAATAACCTTATCTAGACCATAACATATTAAATCTGGCCTTGGCCCAGTCACTCTTAGCTAATAAGGAAATTTCTCTTCAGAACTGTGAATATTATAGTACGACTGAGATGTGCTGCCTGCATTCCCACTTCGAGGCTGAGCCTCTCATTTTCCCAGCTCTGAGCCCAGTCCTTCTCCAGGAATCACCCGCTGCTGACAGAAGCTGCCTCTCACAATGGTCATTCCCCGCCCCCTGAGGACAGCCTCCATCCATGGATAGGTTCAAAGGCTTAGCCTCTTGTCTTGATGTGAGACAACTCTAAAGGACCACCCACTCGGGCAGAGGCTGCCACACCACAGGTGAACTTCACCCTCTGCCACGCTCTGCTCTGTCACCCCACACCGATGTTGTTCCTGTGGCTACTTACCAATGAACCTCCTGCACACATGTCTCAGAATCTCAGAATCTATTTCTTGGGGAATTCAGCATACAACATATACTACCTTTGCGTTCTAAGGAGCAATTACCACCATTTTCCATTTTAGGAACATCATCAATCATACAATGATCACAAAATTCCCATAACTAAGTGAATTTCCCCATTGACCTTTGTGTGAGCTGCATTTGCCATGCTAGTGATATGTAGCTAACTTCTGAAGTGAAAGTGGCTAGAATCACCCCCAAATAGGGGAAATATTCTGAGGTGTTGAGACTGGTAAGTTACCGTATTATACTTATGATCGTTTCCAAAACAAAAGAAAAATATGGCAAGCAATCAATACTCCTTGGCCATTCTGTTAAAGGTTGGTTTGTGACTAGGGAGACTGTATTAGCTCCTGAGGGCTAAATGGCCACAAAGTTGGTGGCTTAAAAAAACAGTCTGGGGGCCAGAAGTCTGGAATGAAGGTGTTGGCAGAGTTGATTCCTCTGAGACCCTGAAGGAGAGTGTTTTTCTGTGCCCCTCCCCTCGCTTCTGGCATTGCCTGCAAACCTTGGTGCTCCTTGGCTTGTAGATGCATCACTGCAGTCTCTGCCTCTATCTTCATATGGTGAACTCTTCAGTGACTCTCCCGTGTGGCATCTCCTTGTATCAAAAGTAGGCCAGGCCTACCCTAATGGAGTACGACCTCTCACCTAATCTTAACTAATTACATTGGCAAAGGACCTATTTCCACAAGAGGTCACATTCTGAGGTTCTGGATGAACATGAACTTTTAGGAGATGCTATTCAACCCTCTGCAGAGAACAACTGAGGAAACAACCAAGATCTGCTTCCCAGTTGATACCTGCATTTGTGCTGTGGCTCTTTTAATTAACTGTTGTCCTTTTAAAAGAAAATACAGTGAGCCAGATGTGTGCAGTGGGCGCCACCCAATGATAGAAGGCTCCTTGAAGGCTTAATCAATTAGATAATTAGTAGGACCAACAGGGAGTTGGTAAAGCAGCATAAGTAAAACCAGGGAAAGGATCATTACACAGACTCTGACCATTAATTTTTAGTCATACTGAAAAAGGAGCTTTGGGGAAAAGACAGATTTGAAGAGATATTTTATTCACTCTCATATACTTCATTTTCTAAAGCAACCTCTCATGTGGTAGATGAGTTCACACAATCACATATTAGATAATTTGAGGAAAAGACCTAAAGGAATGCTACACAAGTGTATTTAGTTTGGCCACACAAGGACTCTACATATCTCAGGTCATACGCAAGGGTAGCAAGTCCTGTATTGTGAGTTCCAGAGAACCTAGAAATAACTTTGATCCCTGCAGGAAGACCCCAGAAACCTGCAAAAAGCATCCTCTGTCTACTACCATCCTTTCTCTCATTTTTCCCTCTGACCTGACTTGATTATAAAATTAGGGATATTTAAATTTAGGAAATAATGAGGAGACAGCCAGTGAGCAAAGAGGCTTCCCAAGCCACACACAGATACACCAGAACACCCTTAGGGGGCGTTTCTATGCCTATCCATCCATAAAATATTCTTCTGTTTGCTGTGTGAGCTGAAAGGTTTGCGGAGAATATGTCCTTTTTAATGGCTTTGGCCTCTGAGCTTTCTAACACTAGCATTGATCAAATATCATCTTCTCCACAATAGACTAATGTTTGAACTTGGAACTCAGTTCTAGACCAGACACTAGAATACTGGAGCCATACTTTTGGACCAATCCTGAGAGAATGACATCACCCAGGAGAGAAAGATAAGAAAAGATCTTGATGTGTAAGCCTCCTTTATTTACCGGCCATCAATCACCAAAGCAAAGTGGAAGGAAGGGAAAGGGAACTATTAACATTGATCCATATAAAATTGCTGATATTCAATTGGTTTTGACTTTTAAAAATTGCATTTGCAAGTGATTTGACCTAATATAAAATTGTATTTAAACAACTACTTTTTGCCAGGCTCTATACTAAGTGCCTTAATCTTATATTATTCTTTATAATCCTCAATGTAAACTTGCAAGATTGGCGTTATAATCTCTATTTTCTATATAGAAAAGCTGTGGCACAGAAAAGTTCAGTAATTTATTCAAAATCCCATAATATTTGAACCCCCACTCACTTCATGTCAAGTAAAGTCATTTGGGTCTGCTGAAGTATTTCTAGACTTTGTAGTAAGATTATTTCCAAACTCTATTGTCAAAATTCTTGAAATTGCAAAGGCTACTCTGTCTACGAACTTCAAGGGACATAGGAGGATGGTTACAGACTGTCAAGAGGATGTCTGTGGTACATGGGATTGGTAATGTAGAAATTAGGCAGTACTTTGAATGTTACTGACAGGTCACAGCACACTGACAGCAACAGGGAAGAAGATATTGTGGAAAATAAGACAACCTCTTGAGAAGGTCATTTCAGTATTTGTATCACTGATGGGGTTTACAGAAAAGTAGTCACTTTATCCAGTGGCAGCTGCAAAGGTTGCATTTATGTAAAGAAACAAATATGTAACAAGCAAGCTGGCATTGGTGGTTTCTGGGACTGGGGAAGAGGAGGGAAAAGAAACCCCTAGGGCTATAGCTGTACCATACTTATTCATTCACACATTTGCAACTCTATGTGTCTTTAGCATTCTGTGAAAACTGATGTTCACAATGTTGATCATGGAACATCAAGACAATATTAAATTATGTTTAATATATTACAGACTTGTTGAGAAGCAGAGAAAATGCTATTTATTTCAAGCAACTTTGCAGTATTTTTTAACACCCTAAAACGGCAAAGCTTTAGCTCTTGTAGAGTTAATGTTCAGCTTTCTGGGAAAACTCTGCAATCCAGAATGACTTATTCTCTGAGAAATCCAGGTAATTACACACATGCTTTTGTACCAAGTCATATTAAACTCTTTCATTCAAAGTTTCGTCCATGCTTTTGTACTTATAATAGGTTGCGACTGGTATGATAATTACAGTAGAAAGTCATTTATTATGTGAATCTATGAACATCTGATTCTTCATTAAGAATATTGCCAAATCTGCACTTTTATTCTTTCTGCTGACAGTTTTCACAGTGCTTCTTGATTTACTTTTATGATTGAAGTTTCAGGAATAAATGTTTTAATTTAATGTTCCCTCAGTATAACAGATTTGACTAATAGTTTAATAAAGGGACACCGCAAGTTCCTAATAGGGAGAGGTTTGCTCGTGTTCATGAGGGATGATGCACACCACGTCTTGATGAAGGCTGCCCATGACCCACCGTGTGCTGCACACGTCAGGTTCTGTCTTAGCATCTCAGCACATTTTAAGCAGGTAGTGAGAATTCCAGCCATGGTCAGGAAGGATGAGAAGGGCTAACGGGAGACCTGGATATTTTGAAGGGCCTCAGTCTTCCTCTATTGCCTCTTCTCATCCCTCTTTACAGAATATTTCCTAACACTTAACCTCCCCAATGAACTTCTATCAGTTTCCAATACAACCCATATGTCTTTGCACCTCTGTGTGCATGCCTTTACTTTTGCCAGAAATCCTCCTTCATCATTCTCCTGGTGAACTCCTAGTCATCTTCTGCAAGGTAAAGTCCTTCTCCAGAACTTCACATACCCTCTCCTGCCTGCCTCCCTCCGCTATTACCCCCAGGACTCTGTGCATAACTCTTCCAGTGCATTTGGCTCTAAATTAGTCAGACTTGCATTTAGCTTAAAATGATGCTTCACCAGAGTGGGTACTGTGCCTATGTAGCACTCGACCACCAGTAATGAGCACATTTACATTTTAAAAAGAATTTATCTATCAGCTGTATTCTTATGGTGGCATTTGACATTAATGAATGGCATAATGTGTGTTAGAATGGACTAGCCTGGGAAATAATACCAAGATCTTGATTTTTCTAACTTTCCTGCTGGTTTACATCTATCTATTCTAGATTGAGATTTTGTTTATATCTTTGAGAGTTACCTTGTGCACAATTTGGAAAAGGGAAAACAAATATCCATTTATTCATAAAATATTTCTTAAATGCCTCAGTCTTAGGTGCCAGGGAAAGTCTATTCTCTGCAACATATAATGCTTGCAGTCAGGTCAGATTCCTTGATAAAAGCAGGGAACAAAAATGGGAAGAACAGGCAGGCATTCAGGGGCAGTGTTGATGTGGAAGTGTGGGAAGTTTGGCATTGGGATTAGATTTTTCCTACCCTGAAAACCATCAATAAAAAATCTCTCCTCAAGGCTGAATTTCTTAATTAATTCATATCAAGCCATTAACAGAGACTTTAAAAAATATGGTCTGTGTCCTCAGATATCTATCTTTTGAGTTGAGCATATTCTTCATACGGAACAAAGAACAACTCTAAAGCAAAGTGAAAACTGGACAGAATGGTGTAATAATAATCAATGACTTAGTACTTACTGTGTGCTATACTTCATGTATATATATATTACTCATTTAATCATTATGATAACAATATGAGTAAGGTATTTTTAGCTCTATTTTACAGATGAAGAACTTGAGGCACAGGAAGGTTAAGTGCTTTAACCAAACTCATGCTTGGATGAGAGCATGGCCTTGAACCCAGGAAGTTGGGTGCTAAAGGTTGTTCTCATAACCACCACGTTGCACTTCTTCTCAATGGTTAGAAAGGAAAAGTTATTTACTCAGAAGTATTGAGAGAGAGTAGAGCAAAGAGGTCCTGGAGTGGCCTAGCATGACCTGGCATAGCTTCTTGCAGGTAGAGAGGTTTAAGCCAATATGGCAGGAATGGTAGATGTTGGCAAGAAGTCTATGTGAATGGAGGGGCCTGAAAAAAAGCCTAAGTCTGGGCATGAGCAAGATGAGAAGTGACTGATTTGGCAGGCACAGTTGTCTCTCACAGTTAACAGTACTTTTCAAGGCCAGAAAGGATGTTCTCAATTTTGAAATTCATACGTAAAGTATAGTGGTTAGGTTGCTTTTTGCAATGAGTTGTGGAGAAAAGTACAGGTTGTTACAAATCTAATTAAGATAATGATTTAATAGAAAATCTATTTTAAAGTTTTGAAAAATGCTAACAGGAATCAACTTTTAAGGATAATCTATTCAAAGTCACCTCCTATTAACATTCATATTATTAACCAACTCAGGGCAAAGCATGATTGTATAATAGCTCAAGAAGAGGTAGTGTTGTCTCATTTTACTTTCTGGTACCTAAACACCTAGGGAAAAATAGGTGATAAAACTAAAGCTGTCACAATCCAACCATTTTATTCCCAAAGTCAGTGCCACACAATTAAAATAACTACAAAACTCAGTTTATCTAGATAGTACACTATAAAGATAATCCTTAAATATGGGTATATATGAGTGTCTGTGTTTGTGTGCATGCGTGTGTTTAGTTAGAAATTTTCAACACAGATTGAACGTGGAGGCATTTTAGCAAGGAGAGATATTTAGTAGGATATGAAAATGAAGTTTATGGTTGGAATACCTTCAGAACCTCAAGTGCAGCATCCTGATTCCGTGAAGATTATGTTTTATTCCTTTACCTATTCCCACATGTAATACTTTATTCTCTTTGAATTGGCTTCTAATGCAATTTAACCCTGTTTTTGAGAGTGTCCATCAGCTTAATTTCTTTTATTAATATGAATTCTTCTCCTTCCTACTGAGTAAACCCAGCTAATGTGTTTTTTCTCCTTCATCATTTCATGCAAAACAAAAAGTAAATAAGGAAAGATGTGATTTTTGCTTTCATTTTTTTCCCCAAGCCTAAACAATGGAATCAGAGAATCCGTTTTTGAAATCTGGAATCTTAGTATTTGCTGATCCTATGGAATCAGCACGCTTGATTAGCTGCGAGCCAAAAGCCATCGGGCTCACTTAATACAATACTCAGTAAATTCATTCAGTTTTACTAATGTGACTAAAAACTAAATTTCGTATCCACACTCATTAAACCGCAAATACCAAGTCATGTAAGCTGTTGAAAAAGACTCATTTTTATTTATAGATGAATTCTGATAAGAATAACATTAAAAGTATTTTAGTAGGGAAATGTTAGAGTGATTAATGTGTAGTTGTTTGCATTTTTAATATTTCACTCATCTATCAGATTAGTATTTGTGCATACTGTCAGAATTTATTCTGTTCTTGTCAAAATACTTATTACTGCTGACAGGTATAACATACCCACATTAATCCTTAATTCCTTGATTCAATTTTCTAATTGCTTTTTTGGCATGCGATGGTGGCCATTTAGTCTTATGTGATGTATTCATCATATGGTATAAAACTGTACTTTAAAAATTAGATGTGCCATTTAAAGTAACTGAGCAGGAAGAAAAAAATACTAAGGATTGGAAATTTTAAATTTCACCACACTTACACAAACTGTTAGATATTGGTATGTCACAGATTCTGGAGGTTGTCCATAAACCATAGTCACAGAATGTTAAAGAGGAAAGGGACCTTAAAAATCATCCAACCTACCTGTTGGGGAAAACTGACTTAGTTTTCCAACTGGGCAAACTGACTTAGTAACAAGCCCAGGATCACACAGCTAGATAGTGGGAGAGCTGGTCTGAGGACTCATATGTTCTGATCACTAGTCAGAAATGGGGTAAGTATCTGCATATAATTGTTATAACTGGTATTCTAAATTGATTTTTACTATTAATAGTCAGGCCGAGAGAATGAGAGACTCCTTAGCTTCTTAAGCTATATTTTTTAGTAATATTGTACAGTGGCTGAAAGCCTAGATTGTAGAATCAGAGTTTCAATCCTGGATCTGCCCCTCACTAGCTGTCTTACCCTGAGAATACCATCTGACCTCTCTGAATTTCAATTACTTCATCTGTAGGAAATGGAAAATAACAGTATCCTGCTAATAGGGTTGCTATTTAGATTACATACAATAATCCATGTAAAAACTTAGCATAGCACTAGGCATCTAGTAAGCACTCAGAAAATGTTACATATTATTATTTTTAGTGTTTTATTATCCCTTTAATATCCAAATTTGGAGAGAAACTTGGTCATGCCTTATCGCTTATTTCACCATGTGACCTCTGTGACAACTTGATTTACTCATTCATTGACTCTTTCACTTACCATGTGCAATGCACTCTAGTAGATGCTATAGGTAAGACAAACAAAAATCTAACATAATATATGCCTTGCAGAAGCAGAGCTATACAACATGTATATCAATAAGTACAATAAAACATTGGTAGACATAGGTCCCAAAAAGGCGGCACAAGCACCATGCTTGGACATTTCAAAGAGAGGAAGTGAGCACAGGGGATATAGGGATGAATAAGGAACAAGACCTGTTTTCAAGGAGCTTGATGCAATGGGAAATAGACATTTACCCAGCTGTTATTCAAAGTAGAAAATAAAGAGGGCCACAAAAAGTAAAGTTAAAGAACTAAAGAGGGAGAAACTAAATATCTCAGATCAGAGAAGGCTTTATAGATGAAGTGACACGAGTTGGCTTTGAGGGATGCATAAGATCAGGAACATTGGAGACCTGTGGGAAAGATGCCTTAGACAGTAGGAAGACTAAGAGTGAAGAAGGCACAGATGACTCTGAAAATCCTGGGAACAGTTGAACAGTTACTAATAGCACTTAATTTGACTAAAACATAGAGCTTGTGCAGAATAAAGGATGTGATTAGATGAGTATGTAGGGAATGTCATTTTGGACTCAAGCCTCTTTTGACCCACAGACATGTTCTGTTGGTCAGCACACATTTTAAGAGTTAATGTCTTTTAAAAAGTTATACTTTCTAGTTAGTACCCGCTACGTTTTATTGTCTTACTCTAGAGGATAAGTCAGTCTTCCTACCTATTACAGGTAATATAGCATAAAGTTAAGCATACAAGCTCAGAAGATAGACTGCATTGGTCCAAATCCTGGTTATACCACCTATTAGGTCTACAACTTTATTTATGTCACTTGAACTCTTAGACCTTCAGTTTCATCATCTGTAAAATGGAAATAGTCAATGCCTCATTGGGTAGGTATTGATACCAGGCATATAGTAAGTGCTTAATAAATGTTAACTATTATTACTCTGTTACCCGCCTGTGCCTTGAAGTGAGTTAGTTTACAAGTTCTACTTTGGAACTACTGAAAACGTTTTTGAGAAAGGATGTGACATCTTTTTAATCTTGAGTCCTTGAATGTTCTACTAAACCCCACTTAAATTATAATGACTGGTCCAAGGACATCAGATAATTCTGTTAAGCCCTCAGCTGCTGGAATACGGTTTCTAGTGATGGGTCTCAGTGTGATTTACAGAAGTGAATCCCTCACTCACCATTGGAGAGGGCCAGTGGAAGAAGAAACAAGTAACCAGCTTTACCCATTGATGTTTTCCAAACGTGCAGTGATTCACGTAGCAGCAGTTTCCCAGGATTGATCCTGAGCTCAAATGAAGGCCTCATTTTCAGAACAAAGTATTATGAGTTTTAAGAACTATAATCTTGAAAATCTCCATGATTCTAGAAGCTTCTCTGGTAATTTTTTTTCTGTTTGTAAGAGCTGAAAAATGGAAAGCATTTAATATAGAATTTTTGCCCCTAAAACAGCAACTTGAAAATAAGAGTACAATAGCTTTAAAAACACTACAGTGAACAAAACAAGTCTTTTTAAAAGTGCTGTGGGCTTAATACATAAGGACTGCTAATTACATAACTGTCAGTGATGTTTTCTGGTAGAGCCTAATACCAACTTCTTGCAGTACAACAAATATGAAAATGCCTTGAAGTAAATCACAGTTGCTGAGTGCTGTGGGCAAACAAACCCAGGCTTTATCTCTTTGAAAGGCAGCAATGGAAAGTACATGATAAATTGCACAGCTCAGTGAACATGTTATGTCATTGTGAAATGATTTTGATTCATGGTTATGTAGTTATCACGAAACAACTGACAAACCTCAGGGTATCAGAAACATTATCATTTGTGGGGTTTTGCTATTTTCTGTTGTAAAATTCAAGTGCTATAAAGTGATTTGTTTGGTTTTTTTGTATATAAAATTCTGTATTGAAAGTGATATTTGCCACACACTCTCTGGAAATAATTTTTAAATTATGTGAATTTCTTCCAGAAGTTATCAAAGAGCTGAGCTAGTAACTAATATTTTTAAAAAGATGAATAATTCATATTTTTGTTAATATCCTTTTATTAAAATTCTTTTACCTAAAAATAGACCAAGTTGTAAGTCAATTTGATTTTTTTAAATAGAAGTATAATCTCCTTTTATATAGTTTATCAATATACAGAAATTTCTGAATGTTTTCTTTACAATAGCAGTAGAACTAAGAATGAGAGAGTAATTTTTTAAAGGAAGATTTTGTAGAAGTAGCTTTTATGCAGGCATAATTTCCTTTCCACTTTTGAGATATTCTACTACACTGTCCTTATTTGTTGCTAAGTCTCTGAAGTTTAAAGTGTTAATTAGGCCATATTCCACCTGAAGATTACTTATTTTTTATTAATTTTTTTCTCCATTGATGCTGTTGATGTTTAAACACCAGTAGTTGATGTTTTAAAATGTTTTCTGCTTGTGTTAAAAGCAGCAGAAAGATAGCCGGGCAAAAAGATCAAAGTGATGTACTACTGAACCATTTGTTGTTTTGCTCAGTCTCCTAAAGCAAGACCCACTGTTTCTCAACTTTTTAATATAAATATATAATTCTACTGTTCTAATTTTTGCAGTCAAGTTTTTTTTTTTTTTAACATGCCTTTGGATATGCTGAAGAGTATCAGTTAATATGTTGAGAGTTTAAAAAGAAAAACAAAGAAAAGCTTGCCCGTTGGTAGAAATGATTGATTGTTTCTTAGGTATGGTTTTTCCAATATATCACTCTCATTTAAACCCTGAGTTTATTTTATGTTCTGTTAGTATATTTTAATCAATTGACCTTTATATATTGTTTGCATTTATTAAATTAAAATAACTTTTAGTAGCCTGTAAATATGATTTGAAACATTTCATAGTATTTTTCTTTTAGCCTTGGAATATGACAAACCTATTCTCTAAATATTTACATCATTGGAGAATATCTATGTACTTATGCTAATTTTGACTTAACATTTTCAAAAATAAGTCTGTTAAATTAAATGTAAGCTTTAAAGTGTAAAACCATAGATCATGTAACTTGATACAAGTATTGCAACATGGCTTACAGCATTTTCTTGGAACATTTTTATGCCCTTTACTTCCACCACCATGTCCACTTTCACCTTTATATTGAATACTCCCAAAATGTTATCTATATGAGGATAATTTTAAAACATGAGATTTATGTTGCTATAAAGGAGAAATCCTTTATAACCACATAAAACCGTTGTCACCAGAAATTTCAGTCTAAGTTTTACATGAAAGCAGACATATTTTATCTTTAATGCCTCATTAAACTTTCTAGAAACGGCAGTATTCTAGAATATTCTAGGTGAATGACTGCATATGTCTGTATTTCTTCTGAAAAGTTTAAATATCATCAATGAAAAAAACCTGAACAAATCATTTGTTCTAATAATTAAAGCCATGGTACTTATTCTTCCATTTAATTTTGCCTTTACTCAGAAATGTTGCTTTGATATATCAACCATGTCTCTTCCACAGCTCTTTAAATAATGGCCAAAACTAACATTCCTAGGCTAAATTGATAGCCTCACTATTCCAAAGATCACATTGTGTTTCATTCCAAATTTCATATGTGGATTTGTATACACATGTGTGTACTTGTGCATACGTTTATGTATACTTGTGTGGAGGTGCATGTTTGCATATGCACACATGTCATAGGCATGCATTGTGTGATTAAGAATGTGAACTCAGGAGGCAGCCTGCCTGAGCTTAAATGCTAGCCCAACTACTTCTTCCTAGCTATACAAGTCCTAGCAAGCTTTTTTAACCTCTTGCTTCAGTGTTCTCATGTTACAGAGTTGTTGTGAGTTTAAATAAGTCAATATATGTAATGCACTTTGAACACCTAATCCATAGTAACAACTTAATAAAATACTAGCTATTGCTATTATTATTATTATTATATATTCACTCTATGTTATTTCTAAAGTTATTTATACAAGTGCATTGGTGGGTGATTAGTAAGTAGGTATTTCAATAAAACAGTATTAAAGATATGCCAGCCTGATCTCACTTTTACATGTGGATTCTTAAAAAAAGTCAAAGACATAGAAACAGAGAATAGAACAATAGTCACCAGGGACAGGGAGCGGGAGGATATGAGGAGATGTAGGTCAAAGGGTACAAACTTGCACTTATGTGGGATTAATAAGTCTATAGATCTAATGTAAGCAGGAGGACTATAGTTAATACTGTTGTATTGTATACTGAAAATTTGCTAAGAGAGTGTATTTTAGGTGCTCTTCCCACCAAAAAATAGGTAACTGTATCAGGTGATGAATATGTTACTTAGATTGACTGTAGTAATAATTTCACTATGTATACATATATCAAAACATCATGTTGTACACTCTGTAGACAGTAAAAATAAGAAAATTAAGATAAGCCAACAGAATATTTTGAATTGTGATCACTTAATTGGATAAACTACACTGTGTTGTACATCATTGGTGAGAGGAAAAAATTGGGAAAAAGGAACAAAAGTTGCATAACTTTGTGGCTCACAAGCTGTTCGTCAAATATAGTGAAATTTGTTGATTTATTCAAATGTAGGCCACGTGCACATCTATAGTGTGCAAGGAGCTAGTGTTAAAATAACACATGGTGTGTCCTGAACAAGTAGGAATGTACAGCACAGCTACCTAAAGGATAGATAAGATGAAAATTAAAATAGCAATGCTATGTCAATTGTGCAAACTTAAAGTG
Source organism: Macaca fascicularis (assembly GCF_037993035.2). Taxonomy (NCBI): domain Eukaryota; kingdom Metazoa; phylum Chordata; class Mammalia; order Primates; family Cercopithecidae; genus Macaca; species Macaca fascicularis. The sequence continues at coordinate 124,857,497 of NC_088383.1, forward strand.
GGTTTTCTTTTTCAGGGGGCACCCAAGCCAATCGCCATTGAACCTTGTGCTGGGAACAGAGCTGCTGTTCTGACTGTGTTTCTTTGTCTACCACGAGGATCATCAGGTGCCCCTCCCCCTGGGCAGTCAGGTATGATAAATGAGGAGCCTTCAGCAGTTAAGCAGAACTTGTAGACTGAACAGAAGAAATAAACAATGCTACTAAGTAGCACAGTAAGGATCTTTGCAAGGTTCTAATTTAGAGCATGGTAAAATTTTATGAGAATACAAACTTTTACCCAACTATCTAGATAGCTGCATTGTTATAAATGGAGATTTCCCAGTGTTTCTCTGAAAAACACATGTTGAATATGTGTGTATTTCTGTATAATACACACATGTATGAATGTTCACACATACACCTGCATTAATTGCTGGTATTACAATGAGAAATCTCATTAGCAGGGCCACCGTGTTCTAGACCCTTCCAGCCAGCTTCCTTTCTTCCGGTATGTGTGGCATGTTGGAAACCAAATTATAAATATGATTAGAAATTTGCTTTGTGAATATGGAACCAAACTAGGGAACATGTATGTTTGGAATGTTGAGTGGCATCAGAGGATGACAGCTTCATGCAATCATCTCAGTAGGTTTAAGATATGCCCTTGCTTTCAGCACCAACTGGAGTTCATGGGCCAGGGGAACCCTCTGTCTTAGGTGGGCACAGCCAGCCTTTGTTCTGAACCTTTTCCTGTAGGAAAAGCATGTTTTTGATTTGAGGATAATTATACCTGTCCTCTTAGACGTCTGCTCATTGCGGTGGTGTTGTCCACATTCTAAGCATGCTCAATGTGGGATATAAATCATACTTAAATTGCAGACCACACTTATTTCTTCTCTCTTTTTGCATATACTATTCCATCTTTATAATTTTGAATTTTTCTGTCTCCTGATTATTTTCTCTCTCCAACCACTCTGGAATGAATGCTTTTTGAGGGCAAGGGTGATTTCAAATCTGTTTTTCTCTTCAATTCCCCTTAAGCATAAAATAAAATGCCAGCAATCTGGCAAGTTCTCAATAACAGTAACTGATGATGAACTGGCCTCCTTGCTTATTTTATCTTTTCTTACTTCCCTACTTGGCTTTGAATTTGTTCCTCGCTTTCTTGACTTGTGTCCAACCAGACACAAAAAATGGAAAATGTACTACTTTATGCCTTGTAAACGTTAGGTTTACAGAATTTTTCCCATATATGGGAGGAAAGAGTTTCCAACACCTTCAGATTCATCATTCATGGTACCTGATGATATCTTATTGCAGGAATTTCTATACAAAGTTCATTTATGGATGTTTATTCAAAGAAATAAACATTTTCTGCACCTTTTCATACATTGAATGAATGTCTTGTTCTTTTCCTTTCAGCACCTCTGAGGTAAATGGGATGCAATAAGTAAAATAGTTTGGCACTGGTCAGATAAGATGGATAATTATAGGTACTTGCACAGCTAATGGAAGTATTGTTTTAAAACTGGGATGATTTCCAAAACAAACACTTCACTAATGAAAACAAGTCTATGTGATATACATCAAGGTTTTTCTCGATCCTTCACGAGATGGGCAGACTGAAGGCAACTGCCAATTCTCTGTCCCTTTAACCTTTGAAGTCCTTTTTGACTTATATGAAAGAGACAAGTAGCAGTGTGAACCATTACCTCAGCTGTGTTTTCTAACAACTGGATTATGATTACTAATGGTAATGTTACCTTAGATATGCATAGTACTTTACTCTTTCTAAAATGTTCTTCTATTTTTCACATGTGATCCTCATGACAGGGCTGTGAGATACGTGTTATAAGAGGGGAGTGAGATGTAGAAAGCACTGTATATCTGCACTCAAGGAATAATTGGGAGAGGGGATACTAGAGTGTAGAGCAAAAGAATAAAAATTACTTATTGCTAGCATTCCAGGTAATTTTTCCTGATGATCTGTAGCAGAGAGCCTGTCTATAATAAACAACCCATGTCTTTACAAAAGCAAGCATTTGGATGAATACTGAAAATGTCAACAGGGTTGATAGAGCTAGAAAAAAGATTGAAATAGCTTACCATACTTTTTACAGAGCCTGAGGATTAAACTATGATGAGTATCTGTGTACATAATTCAGGATGAGCTTGTTCTTTGTTTTCTAAAAACAATCTAGTAGATTTTTCAAGCTCTTACAGAAATAAGACAGTGGTTCTACTCTTTAAATTGCAGCATTATCTGTTATCTCCATCAATTTGGAAGATGGGTAAGATGGGTAGATGGACTGATATGTCATAAAGCAAGTAAAGTAAAATGTTAATGGTAGGATCTAGGTGCTAGGAATACTGGTATTCATTATAAAATTCTTTTAACTTTGATACATGTTTAAATATTTAATAATAAAATGTTGGGAAACAATAAAATAAAATATCTTGACTTCACTGCAAGAAAAAAGGCAATATCTGTAGAGAAAATTTTTTCCAATATCATCATCTAGGTTTTCCCTGAACAAGAAAAATACTGACACCGATCTATGAACTAAATGACTATTTTTTTCACTCCTCATCCAAATATTTAGTGTATACACAGCCAATTAAAACTTAACACATTTGAGAGGAAATATATTCCAATGATTATTTGGGAACCATATTGGCTCTTGGGAACCAAATGCTGACACTGGTTATCTCATTGTTGAAGTTTAGTTTATTCTATATCTTTACAGAAAGTCCTTATATATGCCTGTGCTCATCCCAGTGCCCTACACATAGAAATCAGTTCATAAGTTATTTTGGTGATGATGATGACAATGATAGTAGGCTGGAAATGTGACCTTTAGCAACCACTTGACTCTATGAGCTTCAGTTAATTTCAGTAAAATGAGCAACTGGGTTCAAATTAACCCTTTCCCAGATTCCTCTCCTAGAAGCCCTGTGTTCTCTTGAACCTCCTCCACTATTTGTGCAGGGTGACAGGTTGGGGGAGTTGAGGAGGAGGTAGAGGCGGAGCTTCATTGGCAGGCTCCTGACCCCACCCCCACTGTGTGAAGGACAGGGTGCCAGGGGTCTTCTCTTGGCTGTTGAGCTATTTATTTCTCCAAATGTTAGTGTTTCTGTTCAGTTATTAAATTAGCATTCATTAAGAGTCTTCTTATAGCTTAAAAGTCTTCTTGTAGTACTTTGCATAATCTCAAATTTTTTTTATCAGGCTCCTTGTTTGAAATGTAGCTTACTAAATTTTTTTTATCAGACTCTTTGTTTGAAATGTAACTTACTAAATGTCAGTGTCATGTGTACTCTCCGTTGGCATGAATAAGAGCATTTAAGGAGGTTGAGCCTGAGGATCGGCAAAGGCAGAAGCATCCTATGAGCATGGTGGATTTCTCTCATACAGTGGATTTCAACCCTGAAAATGAGTGACAGAAATGCACAGGAACTACTTTGGCCATCTCTTTTCAGGAGCAGCTAGTGATTTTTTTTTTAATTTAAAAAATAGCATTATCTTTGGATTTGATTTTCTTTCCACCAGCAATTGCTTCAGCAATATGTGGCAAGTAATACTTAGACGTGGCCATTTTAGTTTCTTTCTGAAATGTGTGAACTCCCTTCTTTATGGCTTTTGTCTTAACCAGAGGTCAAAAGAAAAACTGTGCCGACTCATCCCTTAGATTACCCATGCACTAATCTCTTTTTAATATAATAAATTTAGGTGCTTGGGAGAAATTCTCCCTTTAGGGGGCTTAGAATAGTAAGGCAAAAGATATTAAGTAGGCTTTTTGGCATTCCTAGAGCTGGACTAATTAGGTTTCCTGCTCCCCCGCCCAGTAAACCTGCTGCTTCATTTCTGTATTTTCTGTGAGCAGCCATGCCAGACTCTTTGGTTAAGGTGGGATTTATGCTGTTGTTTATGCCTATGTTCACTGTGCAGCCACTTTGTCTTCTGATCTCAAAGTGGTTGAAAGATTGACATCGCCATGAAAACAGGACACATTAAGTAACTCTCCTGCATGACACTAAACAACCAAGCATGTCTCCAGTCACCCCGGACAGCATGGTCCCCGAGCGTTTTAGAGGCACATTAAGATGAAATGTGGACGGAGTAAATAGAGCTCTTCAGAAGCATAAATTGAAAATGATAATGATTGCTGTCACTTTGTGATGGAAGATTATGGATTTCATAGTTTATGGATTCTTCCTAATGAGAAGCAGATTAACTTTTCTCACTGGATCAAAAATCCCAATGGCCCAAATCTCCACTGCTGAAAAGAAGCTATGTGCTACAACTGGAAGTAGAATTTTGCCATGATCCTGCCTCATAGATGATTGACTATACCATTACCAAAAGAATACTACTAGAAAGTCTAAGGTTTTGAAATTTTTAAGTTTTCTACATTAGCCTTAGAAGTTTGGGCAGGATGATTAGATTATTTTGAATAATCTAGAAATATTACATAATGTTTAAAATAATCATTTTCCCACAGTGTCATGGATGTCTTTCTTGTTTATGATGATAACAATAAGAGAACTTTGGTTTAATTTCATGAAAAGAGGAAAAGGAAAAAGAACCAGGCATTATATTAAGTGCTTTATATATTCATTGGTGTAACCCTCTTAATGATTCTGTGGAGATGATTATCCCACTTTTACTATTTAGAAAACCAAAACTCTAGAGAGATTAAATGACTTCCCAGGGTAAATACAGCTAGTGAGTGAGTGAGCCAGAATTCAAACCCAGGGACATTGGCTCCTCAGCCTGTGTGACTCTCCCTCATCACTGTGCTCCTGTGGATAAAGATAATGGAGCATAGCCCTTATTCCTAAAAAACCTTTAAACCCAAAGTCAAGGAGGAAGGCCCTAGAGGGTCTCTGCTAAGCAGTGGGCTTATGGTAGTAAGGACAATTTTATCTTTGCCGGTGACTTCAGAAATTTGGTAAAATGCAAATCTCTGCATGCCATGGCGCATCTACTAATGAAACTATGACTCAGCATATGTAATAGGAAGAAGCCCATGAACTCACAGGAAAAGAAATTAAACTCGTACATCTGAGCTCTGGACTTGGAGCCACAAGCCCTAAGATCTAGACCTAGCTCTGTCACTAACTAGCAGTGGGACCATGGGCAAGTCTTTTAGTCTCTGGGTCTTCTGTTTTCCCATGCAAAAAATGATGGGGTTAGATTAGATTCCTAGGATGCGTTTCACTCTAACCCCATTGCACGGTTTAATACTGCAAATTATGCTAAGTCATGCCAGTTTGGGGTGGGGAGAGCAAATAACTCGCGTCTAAGTGGTACTTTAATTTATCTTTTCAGCTGCTCAGAGCCATTGGGAAACTATTTTCATATGTATTGATTATTAGTGACTAAAAATAGTTAGCATTGCTCCTTAAATTTAACAAAATCTTAAAATTGTGTTAATGAAATCTTCTTAGCATGTTTGAAAGAGGTAGGTGGTTTAGAGTGCCCCCATTTTCGAAGTGAGTAAAAAGAAGCTAACACTACCAGTGAGAGGTACATTTCCCGTACTCTCAGAGATGGATGGGAAATGGAGTCCAGGTCTGCTGGCTCACAGTGTAGTACTTTCTCCTCTGAAGACAGTTTTTTAAAGCAAATTTCCAGTTTCTAGCAGCCTCTGAAATTTCTATCCCTTCAGACTTTGTTTTTCTTTTATAATTCTGCCACCGTATCTTCACACTTGTAGAAATACATCTGTTGATATAATCTTAGCACTTTCTTTGTTAGAGGTGGCTAGAATAAGAAATAGAACTACTGAATTACATCAAAACTTCATTATAAAAATCTGGCATGTTAGTTGCCCTTTAACCTCAAATATAAATATTGTTTATAGCCAGTGTATGTGTCTTCACAAAGAAGAAAGAAAAAGTGGCATTCATGGTAAAATAAACTAGAAAATTAGGCAGATAGCCCAGGAAACAACAGAGATAAGAACAAATATCTGAGATTCTTGTTAATAAATATGACTCTGTGTCAAAAAATATCTGATATTAAAAGACCTTAAAATCAACAGAAGGAAATAATTTTCCCTTGTTTCCAAAATAGAGTTATTGTGAATCCTCCCTTGCTACTCTTACTCATTCAAGAAACGTGTAAACGTATCTATTATATGGCAGCACTGGATCTACTATAGTGAACCAAACAGAGTTCCTGCCCTCATAGAGGTTACAGCCTATGCAGAGACAAACATTCATGCAAATCAACGCATGCAAATCAACTCATACTTACAAGTTGTGTTAAAGTGCTATGAACAAAGAACAGAGAGGTGAAATAAAACAGATGTACAATTGCTAAGTTTAATATTTGTCCACAGCAGTAATCGAGTGATAAACATAGTCATTAAAATGCCCTTTCCTCAATTCTAACATCTCTGTAGTGTTTGACTGTCGATTATTCCCCACTTCACCTCCCCACGTTCTGGAAACTTTCCCTTCCTCTGTTGTTTTGTGCCTTGACCCATCACAGGTACCCACTTAGAATTCACTTAGCGGCAATGGCTGTAGAGCACCTCCTTTCTGTGCATCCTCAGCTTCGTCTGCCCCTTGCATACAGGCTTTCCCCCAGGTCTGATCCTTAGCCAGCTTCTTTTACCCTTTCCACTCACTTAGGGAAAACTTCTCTGCAGCTAACTGCCAATCCTGTGGGTCTTCAGCCAACACCTCTCACATGCTGAGCACCGGCATCTCAACCTGGATTTCCTCCCGTTCAGATAAAAAGTCAGCCTTCCTTCCCCCTTTCCTCTATCACCTCCCACCATTCCCCGGACCAGCTCTTCTCCCCTGACTTGCCTGTTTTTGTAAAGTCTGTTTCGGAGTGGCTCAAGTTTGAAACCTTCAAATTAGCCTGTCTTCTCTCTTTCTGCCCTTTTACATCTCAGTAATCATGAAGCTCCATAGGTTTTACCCCTGGAGCGGACAGGGAAGACATCTTATTTTTTCCATTCTTATTCCCTCCATGCTTTGTTCTGGGAGTGGTTGCTTCTCACCTGGGTTGCTCCCAAAGGAAAGCACAGCTCTAATCATATCACTTCCTCATACTTTTGCAGACTTTTCATTGCCTGTTGAAATAGGTCCAGACGTTTACTCTGGCATGAAGGGTCCTCTCTGACCTCTCCTCAACTTCCCGTCCGGGTTTAGCACCTCAGAGTCCTAAGCCTACCTGCGCAGCACCACTGGCTACATGGGGGTCCTTGGACAATTATTTTAAACTCTCAGGCCTTCAGTTTCTTCATCTACAACATGAGAAAAATGACTAGATAAATATCTTTGTGATGGCTGCTGGGCCTATCATTCCATACATATTTTTCTTATGATTCTCTGAGTGCAGGTGTGGTCTACCATACTGTTGTTTCTTGTACCTGAAATCCTCTCTGTTAGCTGCTTGTTTTCAAAGCCTGGTTCAAATGGTATTTCCTCTTCCGTGAGACCTTTTCAGTCCCCTCCGTACAAATGTGACCTCACTGTCTTGAAATCCCATGCCTTCTAACATATATCTGCACCTTCTAACATATATCAAACTTGCTGTGTTCTTTTCATTATTCCCCAGTAGTAAGCTCTCTGAAGGCAGTGGCTGTATCTTATTTTATCTTTGAATCCCTAGCTGCTAACAAGTTTCTGGTACTTAATAGTTGCTTGATAAATATTTAATTGATGAATAAAATTATCTTACAATTTTGGAGACTCTTCACCATAAAAGATATGCAAAAGATGTATACTCCACAAATGTCTACTTTACAACGTAAAATTTCGCTTCAAGCCCATAACCCCTATAGACTGGATTTTGTGTTTTTATATTTCATGTAAGATGGATCAAGCTACATATCTCAGGGATAGAAATCAAGCCCCAAACTGTACTTTCAATGGAATACATCTATGAAAACTAACTTGTTTAGATTTAAGGTTCAATGAACATGAGAATATTAGGAAAAGATGACACAAAACAATAAAGCAATTTATATTTCCAATGTAGCATGTCTGAAACCAATCATAGAGATCTTCTGTTTTCATGATTTGAATACTGATTTATTCCTTGGATAGTAATTTTTTTAACTATTTTATTTAAGTTTGAAAGAGCCCAACTCAGTTCTACCCTTTATGGCCAGAAAAATAAATTACTTTGAATTTTATGGAAATGTCCACATATTTGTTATACTCAGGACAGATAACCTCACAAAAGATAACTGGCAATTAAAAAGCATCAATTGTTGGTGGTGTCATTAAAACATACTGGTTGGAAGACCGGGCGTGGTAGCTCACGCCTGTAATCCCAGCACTTTGGGAGGCCAAGGCGGGTGGATCACCTGAGGTCAGGAGTTCAGGACTAGCCTGGCCAACATAGTGAAACCCATCTCTACTAAAAATACAAAAATTAGCCAGGCGTGGTGGCAGATGCCTGTAATCCCAGCTACTGGGGAGGCTGAGGCAGGAGAAACACTTGAACCCAGGAGGCAGAGGTTGCGGTGAGCCAAGATTGTGCCATTGCACTGCAGCCTGGGCAACAAGAGCGAAACTCCGTCCCAAAAAACAAAACAAAACAAAACATAAAAACAAAAAAGCCATAAATACTGTTTGTTGTGAATCTATTCTTTGCACCATAGTGTTCTTTGAGTTACTATAACCCTACAGGGCAGTAGACCCCAACCTTTTGGCACCAGGGACGGGTTTCATGGAAGACAATTTTCCCACAGACCTGGGGATCAGCGGCAGGAGTGATGGTTTTGGGATTAAACTGTTCCACTTCAGGTCATCAGGCATTAGTTACATTCTCATAAGGAGTTTGCAACCTAGATCCCTCACATGCTCAGCTCACAATAGGGTTCATGTTCCTATGAGAATCTAATGCCTCTGCTGATCCAACAGGAGGTGGAGTGCAGGCTATGATGCTCACTCACGCCCACCCATGGCTCACCTCCTGCTGTGAGGCCCAGTTCTCAATAGGCTACAGACTGGTACTGGCATGCAGCCTGGGGTTGGGGGTCCTTGCTATGAGGTATGTACAGTTGACCCTTGAACAACATGGGTTTGAACTGTGTGGGCTCATTCATATGCAGATTTTCTTCTGTCTCTGCCACCCTGAGACACCAAGACCAGCGTCTCCTTTTCCTCCTCCTCCACTTACTAAAAATGAAGACAATTAGGATAAAAATCTTTGTAACGACCTATTTCCACGTAATGAATAGTAAGTATATTTTCTCTTCTTTATGATTTTCTTAATAACATTTTCCTTTTTCTAGTATACTTTATTATAATAATACAATATATAACATATACAACATACAAAATGTGTGTTAATCAACTGTTTATATTATTCATAAGGCTTCTGGTCAACAGTAGGCTATTAGTAGTTAAGTGTTCAGGGAGTGAAAAGTTATACAGGGACTTTAACCTGAACATCTTGTTCAAAGATCAACTGTGTTACCACTTTTCTTTCACATATGAGAAAAATGAACTTGTGGATATTAAGTAACTTGCTTATAGCCACATAGTAAAGAATTATGGAGCAAGAATTTAAAACCAGAAAACTTTTACATCACAGTGCTTTTTATAGATGTTTTTGTTTTTGTTTTGCTTTTTCATTTCTTAGCTATAAGAAAGACCATTAGCTGTTTGTGTTTTGAGGATAGCACAAGGGTTTTCTTTTACTGACCACTGTCACTCTAAAATGACATGCTCATGGTCCTCCCATTTCAGACTTTTAAATTTATCTTTCTGTCACTTTTAATTGTGAGAAATTGATTAATATGTAAAGGAAACAAAGAGGAAAATAAGGATGAGAAGCTTAAAGAATAGTGAACATGGGCCCGGCGCAGTGGCTCCCACCTATAATCCCAGCACTTTGGGAGGCCATGGCAGCCGATCACAAGGTCAGGAAGATCGAGAACATCCTGGCTAATACAGTGAAACCCTGTCTCTACTAAAAATACAAAGCACTAGCCGGGCATGGTGCCTGGTACCTGTAGTCCCAGCTGCTTGGGAGGCTGAGGCAGGAGAATGACCTGAACCCAGAAGGCGGAGCTTGCAGTGAGCCGAGATCACGCCACTGCACTCCAGCCTGGGCAACACAGCAAGACTCCTGTCTCAAAAAAAAAGAATAACGAACATGGCTAATTAAACATGCTGCAGAAATAAGTCAGTCTTAAAAGTTAACTCAAGAATACTTTCAAGGCTGAGCAATTAGAAACAAACTCACATGAAAAATCAGAATTCATGGAAATGAAAAATGAGACTGCCAGCACTGAAACATGACCAACACATTTTTCTTTTCTTTTTTCTTCTTTCCCACCTGCCACCTCTTTCTGGTATTGCTGGAATTGACTGGTAAATAATTAATGTGGTCAAAGAGGAAAATAGGAAAAAATTAAAACTCATCAAGACAACTTACAAAGCCAAAGAGGAAAATCAAAATGTGTTGCAATAACCAAGCTGCCTTTGAGCAACAAAACAACACAACAAGAATGTTGTGGGTATGAATAAAATGTTAAAGGTCAACCATTGTGAAAGACAGCATGGCAATTCCTCAGAGATTTAGAACTGGAAATACCATTTAACCCAGCAATCCCATTACTGAGTGTTTATCCCAAGAAATATATATAATTCTGTTATAAAGATACATGCATGCATATGTTCATTGCAGCACTGTTCATAATAGCAAAGACATGGAATCAACCCAAATGCCCATCAATGATAGACTAGATAAAGAAAATGTGGTACATATACACCATGGAGCACTATATAGCCATAAAAAGGAATAAGATTATGTCCTTTTCAGGGATGTGGATGAAACTGGAAGCCATTATCCTCAGCAAACTAACACAGGAACAGAAAACCAATTACTGCATGTTCTTACTTATAACGGAGAGCTGAACAATGAGAACATATGGAAACAGTGAGGAGAACAACATATACTGGGGCCTGTTGGGGGAGGGAAAGAAGGGGGAAGAGCATTAGGAAAAATAGCTAATTCATGCTGGGCTTAAAACCTAGGTAATGGGTTGATAGGTTCAGCAAACCACCATGGCACACATTTACCTATGTAACAAACCTGCACATCTGCAACATGTACCCCAGAACTTAAAATAAAATAATATAAATGTTAAGGATAAGTTTGTGAGTTCCTTCATTATTTCTTGTGATAGCTAACACCTTGGTTTATATAAAACTGCCAATTAGTAAAAAAAAAAATTACTTTTAATTGGTTATGAATTAAATAGTCCTGCTTTACATAGGTTTGGGAGAATTTAAAAGAAGGTTGCTGCCTTCATTACATCAGGCTGCTTATAGACGCTAATAAAATATTAGAGTCTAGGTGACTTAAACAACAAACATTTGTTTCCCACAGTTCTGGAGGCTGGAAAGTCCAAAACCAAGATGCCTGGCCAATTTGGTGTCTGGTAAGGGCCCTTTTCCTGGTTTGCAAATGACCACCTTCTAGCTATATCCTCACATAGCGGAGAGAAAGGACTCTGATTCTTCTTATAAGGGCACTAATCTCATCATGAAGCTCCACCCTTTTGACCTGATCTAAACCTAATTAGTCCTCCCCAAAGACCCCCACCTCCAAATACCATTATATCAGGGATTAGTGCTTCAATGTATGAATTTGGTAGGAGGTGGGGCACAGACATTCAGGCCATAGCAGCCTCCTTCTGTAGTTAAAAAGAATGGATGGGTTCTGAGTCTCAGAATGACTAGAACCAAGGTATCTGGATCTCTCAAGCAGGGAGCGAGAGATCCAGAGACCTTGGTTCTAGTCCCTGCTCATATTACCCCTCCTTCATATTTATTGTAATATGTTGTACAAACCTAACCAGAAAAAGAAAATAATATAATTCACCAGCAGGCAGTACTGCACAATTCTGCCACCCAGAGCCCTCAAAAGGCAGACAGAGGGGAACTCCTTAGATCCAAAAAGGAAAATTCAGTGACTTGAGAAAATATATAAAAGGTTAAGAGTGGGTAAGTGGCCCTGCAAATTCCTTCTAGTCACAGAAACATTTTTCTGGGGGTCACCTCATAGGGCCAGTGGTCCCTCAGCAAATCCAAAAGTGTGGTCAAATTTTGATCAAAACTTCATGTTATACTGATAGCTGGTTTAATCTCGGGTCCTGCCATAGACTATTTAATGGCGTCATAGTATCTACCAAAGGCATTTTTGAGTGTGGATGTCCCCTTACTCTTAATGAAAGTCCTGGTGGAGGAGCAAGCGCCAGCAGTAGAAATGTAATTCTATAAAAGGTAAATGTTGATTACAATTATATTAACTCCTTAAGGCCACAGTGATCATTCTCTAAGAGCTTGTAGGGAAAAAGTTAATGGCCCTCTGAAAAGAGAGTAATTTATCTCCTTTTATCCACTTTATGATTTGTAAGTGAGCATAGCCCATGCAAGTTGAGCAGGCTTCTCTCCCTGATGGGTGGCATATCCAAAGCTTTCATGCAGGTAAAAGCACTGGAGTAAACCTGAGAGAGCTCATCTTCTTCCTTAGGAGCTGGGACTGAAGCTGGTCCACAGGACTTCAGGGAGGTGGTTTGAGGAATCCTACATGGTCCCTGGGATCATCATTTAGAAGCCTTGAGGGAATAAATGGATTCTTGTTCTCTAAACCTGCTGTCTGATATAATTTGAATGGAGCCTTGAAGCCCCTAAAAGTCTGGATGCAGTGACCATACATTCAGTTCCATTTATTCAACAAGCCAGGCAAGGATCATCAAATCAATAACATGACTGTGCCATCTGCCTTCCCTTTGCTCACCATCACAATGAAAAATGACTCCTTAAGTGTTCTGCGAGGCAATTAACTCTGAAGGAAGAGCTGTAATGGAGAGAGGCTGAGTTACATTTGTATTCAAAACTTTACTGGTAAAATGGAAAGGAAGCTGTTGTCCATATTAATAGATACATAAAATGTATAAATGGGGTAATTTGGTATTACTCTATTTATGCATAATATTATACAACTGCAGAAACACAGAGCTAGGAAGGGCACTGAAATGACATACGGCTCCTCCAACTGTGTGCAGTCACAGCTGGCGACCCTGTCCAGAATCATCTTGGACAGACAGACTGTTTCTAAAGACATTCCCAGAAGTCATGCTGATGACTTCCGGGACTAATTCATTCTGTTATTTAACAGTCTTCACCGCAATTTTATTCCATTTTCTTTTGTTCTCTTTCTTCTTGTTCTCATCTCTCTAGAAATAGAGAACAGCTAATTATACTTCCTATAATAATCCATCATGTGGTAGAAGGCAGTTTTGAAATCACCACCCAGCCTTCAGTTCAGGTTCAATACAGCACTCCCAGTCCTTCCATCTGGGCCTTTAAAGAGCCTGGCTTCTAGCTTGAGTCATCTGGTGACTCTCAGAATGCTCTTCAACCTTCCCAAATATTATCGATTCAAGAGACATGAAGTACAAAGGGACTCTGTCCATTTGTTTGACAGATGAGGAAACTGGGGCTTATCGGAAAAAATCTCCAAAGATATCCTCGGAGTCCACCATCTACTGTATGGAAGAGCCAATCCAAGAGCCCTCTTGGGCTTTTCTCTCCTTGTTTGTTTCTCAGTGCCTAACCTCTCTTTTCAACCAGCTGCCCTGACCTGTTGGCCGCTTCCCCACTTGCAGTTCGGTAGGACTCCTTTGTCCCTGCCTGACCTTTTATGCCATTCTGCATTGTGTATCTATGCCCACAGTTTTTCTTGCACAAAAAAGGGAGCAGTTAGTTTGTTAGTTTCTCTTATGTTTCAAGGTCATATTTGAAGCTTAATCCTGTCCTTTTAAATGCCTTTCTAGTGCCCTGTGACCCATTTGATATTTTCTGAAAATATGATAATTTTAGGGAGATGTTTGATGCCTCACAGTGCTGGATTCCAAAGGGACTTTTAAAATGCCATTTGTTATGAATGCACCATACCTCTGTCCCTTTGCAGGTACCATTGCCTCTGCCTAGATTGTCCTACCCGTCAGCCCCTCTCCAATATACACACCTCCCCTTTTGCACCAAGAGTATTTCGAATTAAAAGGTCACCTCTTCATGAAACTTGTCCCTATGTCTACCCATCCTCTGTCCTCTGCTTTGTTTTTTTTTTTTTTTTCATTTACTGTTATAAAATTTTTCTTACACTGTCTCCATCCCACCCAGGTGAGCTAAGGGCAGGGATGTTTCCCGTATTATATCTGTAGGGGCTAAATGGTGCCTACAACATAGCAAAAGGCCAGTAGATTTGCTTAATTATTTCCTCCACTTCTCTTACTCACCTGTACATATTGGTGCTACCTTCCCAGAGTCCAACTCTTAAGCTAGCTGTAAATTCACACTTTCTACTGCCCTTTGTCATGTACCTTGCTATAAATTAATTACAAATGCTTCTCAGGTTTTAAAAATGATAAACCACCCTAATCTCTGGCCTGAAATTTGGTTTATGAAATAGAAATGAAAACTTTGTTGAGGTTAAATCAGTTCCTTACTACTAACTAGGCCTGTTGTCTCAGCCCCATCCTTGTGACCTATTTGTCTCAAGTCTTAGTAGTCATTTTGCAATACATGATTTTTTCTATGTTTAACAAATTTCTTTCAGTCTTTTGTTATTTTTTTCCAGATATAAAAATACCACTTTGATACTCTGGTCGTTCATAAGATCATTGTTTGATCATTTTTAACACCATTCTTTTTCTTTTTCTCAAAAATGAGGCCAGGCGCAGTAGCTCACACCTGTAATCCCAGTGCTTTGGGAGGCCAAGATATGAGGATGGCTTGAGGCCAGGAGTTTGAAACAAACCCAGGCAACATAGTGAGACACCCATCTATACAAAAATTAGAAAAGAAAAAAAATAATGTTTCATAGATTATTTATTATCAGTGCTTTAAGCAGGATCAGAGCTCCTACCACTTTTCTTGATGGCCTAGGTATGAGTCACCAGACTGTGCTTCTGCTGGTTGGATCATCCATTTATAGTTTCTGCTGATTCTTGCTAGGCTATCTGGCTCCTGTATCCTTTGTTGTGGATTTTTAGATCACAGTTGTTCTTTAAGACTGAAAATTTTCAAGCACTTTGAAAGTCTCTTTTAAGCATTATTTGTTATTAGTATTTTCTGTTACATATAAAAACAAGCCAAATTTTTAAACCTATTGCCTGTTGCATTACAGGTTATATTCAATTTCCCTTTATGTTTCCAGTGGATCGCTTCAGTTCTCTCATTATTGCTTTTCACCTTCCCTGATGCTTCAGAATCATCGTGTTTTGCTCGGCTTCTTAGGTGACTTATAGTCTTGTTAGAATACTCCTAAGTTCCATTTTAACTCTTTGTGCTGCTCTTGCCTGTCCATTTGAACTTTCCCTCAACCAGCTTTTTTCATCTGCGTTAAAAGCATTTCTCAGAAATGCAAATTAAAACACTACTGAAAGATTATTTCTTACCCATTATGTTGGTGAAATTTAAAAAGTGTGGCAACCTAGTGCTGGCAAGAATGCAAACTGGCACAGCAACGCTGCTGGAGAGGAATTTGACAAAACCTAACACAGCCTCACTTGTACTCTTTTGACCCAGCAGTCCCACTTCTAGGAATTTACCCTAAAATACATCTCCAGCAATATGAAACTACATATGCATGAGTTATTTATTTTAGTACTTTTTTGTAATCACAAAATGTTGGAAATAACCTGAATGACCATACATAGAGAAGCAGTAAAATGAAGTTGGTGCATGCATAAATGAAATACACTGTATCTGTATGAAAGAATGAGGAAGACCTTGAGACACTCATATGAAATTATTTCCAAAATGTATTAAGTGAGAAAAGTAAAGTGCATACAGATATCTAGAGTGTCTGTCCTTAATGTAAGAAATAGGGACTATAAGGAAATCTACAAATGTCTACTCATTTTGCAAAAGATGTATAGAAAGATAAGTTGGAAACCAACAAGACTGGTTACCTACAGGAAATAAAGCGAGATGGGATATAAAAATTGAGCCATGAAAGGGGGAGTTGGAGGGACCCTTCTTTGAGTACACCTTTGTATATAACTCTGACCCTTTAAAAAACCTGACCTTTCACCTACCCAATCAGTTAGGATGTGGGAGAACCCAAATTAAATACAAACTGTAAAAAATGAACCTAAATGGATTCAAATGAATAAATAACTATGCTGGGGGTATAGAGAAGAAAAGAGCAACCTAAGTATCTTTAGAAAATGATTATTTTGACTATATACTGTAACATTAAAGGCAACCAAAAATATATATATGAATGTACGATAGTTGTATATTTGCTTCTACAAACAGGAGCATGGACCAGCAATTCTGATATTATTTAATGTCCATGCTAGGATTGAACAAAATAAATATTTTCTGGATGATGAGAGCTAGTTTTCTCACTGTCAGAGAAAAATGATACATATGAGGAAAGTGAGAAGACTAGAATGAACCCTGAGGCATTGGGTTGGAATTAGAGGGATCAGCATGAGTTTATTCACATATAGGTGGATGCACACAGAAATACAGATGTATGCATATGTGTTGGTATACAATTGTATGTTTCTTAATGCTGCCTGCTGAGAGGTCCTAGAAGCAATGATATCTCAGTTGCAATAAATGTACTTAGCACTCATCTCTTGGTTTCATAACACCATTCTCCAATAAAATGAACCAGGATTTTTGAGTATATGGTCGATTCCAGGGCTAAGAAGGGCCAACACAAGATAAGCTTGGAATATCTAATGGTTCCAGAAAATAAGTACTCAAAAAATTATGAAGACATGTTAAAAGGACTTAGGAGCCAACCTGAAGGAGCAGCTAATGGCCAAAGTTGGAACAACTCGAACAAAATAAATAAGTATAGTATTGGATTAGTACTCAATAAATGTAAGATCCATGAGTCCACACTGAAAGATTGAATAGATAAGAATAGATAGTTCGAGACCAGCCTGGTCAGTATGATAAAAACCTGTCTCTACAAAAAATACAAAAATTAGCCAGCCATGGTGGTGTGTGCCTATAGTTCCAGCTATTCAGGAGGCTGAGGTGGGAGGATCACTTGATCCCAAGAGATTGAGGCTGCAGTAAGCTGAGACTGCACCACTGCACTCCAGCCTCAGAGCCTTGGTAACAGAGTGAGGCCCAGTATCACAAGAAAAAAAAAAAAAAAAAAGAAGTGGGAGAGAAGAGAGCAGTACTTTCTTATAGTAGAATTCTAATTAATGGATGTGGAAGTAAGGGAAATAGAAAAATCGCCATTAGACAAATACCACAGTAGTAATTGTTAAAGGCAAGAACCACTGATGAAATCTAAAGTTAATAGGGCAAAATATGTTGTAAAACAACACATTTGTATAGTCAGAGTATCTTCCCACAAGACATTTATTGATTACAAAGGGGAAAGCAGTAAATTTGTAATAACCCCAGCAGACACAACTTATCCAAGTGATCAAGGTCAATATAACTAGTAATAAAACATAGAGAAATCATATGCCCCCTGATATACTGCATGGAGAAGAGTAAAATATCACTTCTGTGGTATTCTTGTTAAATGTGTAACACCAATGTAATCATAAGAAAAGACCAGATGAATCCAAATTGAGGGACAGTTTACAAAACAAAACCACCAAAACTCTTCAAAAGTGCTAAGGTCATAAAAGACAAAGAAAGACTGAGGAAATAGCACATTAGAGTCTAATAACATGTACATGCAATGAAATCCTGAATTAAATCCTGGACCAAAAATGAGACATAACTGAGAAAACTGGTAAAATTCAAATAGGGTTTGTTGATTATTCAATAATAGTATATCAATGTTGATTTTCTGATTTTGATCATTGTACTCTGGTTATGTAAAATGTTTTTGTTTGGGGAAGCTGAATGAAGAGCAAGTGAGATCTCTGTACTCATTTGCAGTGTTCCTGTATGTCTAAATTTATCTCAAAGTAAAAAGTTAATAGAAGTATTTTGTCAGGACTCTTTTATAAGTTGGTCATATTCCAAAGTTCAATCTATAGTTTACAGGCTCTATTTTTTCATAGAAATCATATTTATTTCATTGTATGGTTCCTGGGCCAGCCTCAAAAGCTTACTTAACCTACAATTTTTATATATGTATGTGTATCTCTATTTATTAAGTAGTCTCACTGTACTCTTAAACATAACGTAGTATAGCCATGTTCCCATTATAGAAAAATACCCCTATCTTACCGGTAAAGAAATTAGGTTACAGAAAGGTTTCTTTACGTGCCCCACATTTTTTATTTTAAGATTTTAGAGCAAGCGGGTTGCAGACCTGATTTTAGAGCCAGGTCTGTGTGATGCCGTATGCTGAGTTTCCATACTGAAGTATATGAGGCTTCGTCTGCTAGGCCACTCACTCACATATTAGCCGCTGAAAATGGGCAAATCTTATGGACGCTTCTGTGCTGTCCTCTGGAATCTTTCCCTTGATTCTTTTTCTTTTCCTGGATTGTTGAACAAAATGTTCATCTTTATTTTGTTTATGAGAATTGCCTTATTTTTAAAGTATTGACTTTTAAATAGTTTGTGGATTTTTTTCTCTAATTCTGCCTACCATTTTAAAACCATATTTTATAGATAAATCAAAAAGTATAGAACTCCTAATGCAACATTTGGAGCAAAGTTAATAAAATTATAAAACAAGATGATATATATTTACTAAATTACACTGTGCTTATAATGTGCTACCATATTTTTGTTAAAATTTTCTAAATGCTTTGGATAATTAAGCATCTCAAGACTATAATATTAGAGTAAGAAGCTCTTTCCTATTAAAACATTCGTAAATTATGTTGACATGAACATGGTGTTCTGAACAATTATAAGGAGAGGGGCTCCTAATGCAAATGTCACTCCTATTATGACTTTTTCTGAACTTAGAAAATATATTCAAGTAGTCTATGAAACTGTCCAAAAGATACACACAAACCAAAATGAAAACAAACAAAAACCACCATTTATCACGTATTTACTGTTGTCAGTCACTATCATACGCATATTCTTATGTTTTCTCATTTAATCTTGGAGTAACTCTGTATACTGCTGTGTGTATTTTACAAATTAGCAAAATCAAAGGTCAAAAACCTACCAGTAGTTAGAGAGCTCATAACTGACAGGACCAAGATATGAACCTAGTTTTTGTGTCTACTCTACAGTTTATGCCTTTAATCCTTGTACAGTACTCTAGTGTTTCCTGACAGGAAAGCATTAAATACAGCATAGAAAACTAAGAAGGAAAAATGGCACCAACATGACATATGTTAAGCTTACATTTAATCTGCTGTTTTATGGGGTTTTTTTTTTTTTTTTTTTTTTTACGTAGCAAAAAGAAAAGCTACCAGGGATTTTAAAGAGTAATTCAAAGATCAAACATGATTTTATCTTTTGTCCCAGAGCACTTCAGATTCAAACCCAAGGCTTCACTGCTGCTGATGCGCATCCGCCTCTGAGTCTCGTAATTGGTAAATTTACATCATGTGTGTCACCAGCAGCTTAAGAAGGGAACAGAAATTCCTGGGAATTTCAGTCTTGCTCAGACTAATTGGTCCAATTGATAAAATGCTAATGAGAAAATAAATTCAAACCTTTACCATAATAAATCTGAATTCTGATCAGTAGAGATGAATGTAACTGCCTTTCTGAAATTCTTATTTTTCACAGACTAAAAAAACATTTTTTCTTTAAAAAATAAAACCATATTTGTTCTTTAAGAAAGTATTAATGTTAAACTGGTAATGTAAGAATTACCTAGAACTTTTAATTGAAAATATTAACTGTTTTATACAATTAAATTCAATTTTTGCATTTCTTTTTTTAGAGCAATAGAATTCCATGCTGTCACTGTGGGCTTTAATGTCATCTTGATAACACATCTAGGAATACCAAGCAACTAACTGCTTAAGCATTAATGTCTTTTCTATGTCGTATAATAAGTGGAAGTTTCCATTTACTTATACCATCTTCAGTAGAAAAGAATGGTACAAGCCAAGGTCAAAGTGTCCTTACTGGAAGCAGCAGCCTGGCAGGCTGCTTAGGGTTCCTCGGATGCTTTTTCCTCTCACTGAAGGGGTCCTCTTTCCTCTCTTCCAAGTTCAGTGTCATTAGCATAACAGGATCAGACAACTAGAGTTCATCTTGTTCAGCCCGCTGTCTTGCGCCACTTCCATCTTGTATTTTTTAACATAGCCACAGACTGAGAATACACAGTTTCTCACAGTAATAATTCCACATCTTAATTTCCTTTTAGTATTTGGAATGTGACCACGTGTGAATTTCTTTTTTTAATTTTTTGAGACAAAGTCTCACTCTGTCACCCAGGCTGGAGTGCAATGGCACGATCTTGACTCACTGCAACCTCCACCTCCCGGTTCAAGTGATTTTCCTGCCTCAGCCTTTCAAGTAGCTGGGATCACAGACGTGCCACTACTCCCAGCTATTTATTTATTTATTTTTATTATATTATATATATATATATATATTTTTTTTTTTTTGTATTTTAGTAGTGATGGGGTTTCGTCATGTTATCCACCCTCTCAAGCTATCCACCCTCCTCAGCCTCCCAAAGTGCTGGGATTACAGGCTTGAGCCACCGTGCCCAGACCATCATGTGACTTTTATACAAACATAGAGCTTATACATTGAATTGGTTGCTGCCCTGTTCAAGACTGTTACCTTGGAAGTTTAAATGTACATATTCTAGTGATATGCACCTTAGTATTTTAGGTACAGAGAAGACTCTGGGACTTACAACTTATTTTAGCTCCTGTGCCTTCTCTTTCATCTTCTTCCAACATTTCTTACATTAGCATCTATTATTGCCGTCTTCATTTATTCCCTAGCCCATTGTAATCTGACTTCAGCACTCACTTCTCTATTAAAACTCTCACCAATGAGGTTACCCGTGACCTCCATGTCTCTTAATAGGGACAATTGGGTGCACTCTCATTTTCTCCAGCCCACTCATTACACTAAGAGTTATCATCTGCCTCCTTAACTAAACTAGGAGCACCATGGAGATGAGGGCCATCTTTCTTTCTTTATCACAGTATTCTCTATGTCCAGCACACACCTGATATCACCTACCCTCAATGCTTCACTGAATGAATGAATGAATGAATGCATACTCTCCCCCTCTCATTTTACACATACAGACACAGAAGCCCTAAGGAAGGCATGCACTTCGCCCAGGGTTATACAGATGATTATTAGGAGAACCAGCATGAGACCTCAGGTCTCCTAACTCCCAGGCCAGTGTCAACTGGTTTCATATAATACTGATGTGTGTGCGCAAAAGACGTTTTGGGCCGCACACGGTGGCTCAAGCCTGTAATCCCAGTACTTTGGGAGGCCGAGGCGGGCGGATCACAACGCCAGGAGATCGAGACCATCCTGGCTAACACGGTGAAACCCCGTCTCTACTAAAAATACAAGAAAATTAGACGGGCGAGGTGGCAGGCGCCTGTAGTCCCAGCTACTCGGGAGGCTGAGGCAGGAGAATGGCGTGAACCCGGGGGGACGGAGCTTGCAGTGAGCCGAGATTGCGCCACTGCACTCCAGCCTGGGGCACAGAGCAAGACTCCGTCTCAAAAAAAAAAAAAAAAAAAGACGTTTTGACTCCTTTTAAATTGTTTTCAAAGCCCACAGTATATTCTTTTGAATATATTTGGTGGCAAGTCTTTATTCTTTTAATTGGTGGGTTTTATTTTTGGAATTATCCTAAAGCTACCAGGACACACGTGTGTCACAACCTATAAGGCATTACAAACTCTGCAAAGGGGTATTAAAAGAGCTGTCCAGTCTACTTTTAGCCTAAATAATTTAAGACCTCATAGTGGGAGCATTATTAGCCAGAGCAATTTGCATAAAAATATACAATGGGAGGCTTTGACTCTCTTCTCATCTGTAGTAGCCAGGAATCCCCAACATGAGTGGGAAAGAGCCAGGCTTCTTGGGCAGTCAGATGTTTGTCTGTGTGTGTGCCTGTGAGTGCATGCCTGCATGCACAGGTCCTATGGATGGTGGAGGTGGAAGAGGGGCCAGGGGAGTTGGGATATTCCTTGTGGGAAAGGAGGACCCATTTCTCTTCTACTGTTCACTTCCACTCATCTCCCACCACCACACACAAACGTCTGCTAGTCTCCCCCATAGCTCATGGCTATTTATGTTTTATAGATTGATTTTCTGATTATAAAATTAATGTTTTCATTGTTTAAAATTTAGAAAACAGAAACAAAAATCTTACAACCCTGAGATAACCAATAAAACACATATTTTATTCAGGACTTTAGACATTTTTGGATTTCTTTTTACATAAGTGGCATCATTTTTTAATGAAGTTCTGTATTCTGCATTTTTGCTGAATGTTATAAAATGAGTATTTCTCCATGTCATTAAAAATTCTTCAGAAACATAATTTTAATGACTGCATATTGCATTTTATGGATGTATCATAAACTTCTTAATTATTCTCCTCTTCTTGGCTATTTATGTTGTTCCCAGACCTTTTTTTTTTTTTTTTTTTTTTTTTGGTGTTATAAATAACACTGTGAAAAAGATTTCTGGGTAAAACTTTTGTCCACATCTCTGATTATTTCCTTGGGCAACATACTTGTTCGGAAGCTAGTATGTATGAACCATATTAGGTTTATCAATACATATTGCTAAATTGCTTTTCCGGAAAATTTTACCAAGTGTTTTCAGCCAACTGAGGTATTTTGAATGTCACAAAAACCACTATAGTAAATTGTGGTAATTGGCCATACTCTCTCCCTAAAGAAAATGGCAGTGGGACATAGAAAGGCAGTCAGATTTTCCAAATCAAGGGGTTGATCACAATTGACTAGCTATTGGCTCCTGCATTTGGCAAACCAGAAGGCTGGCAGAGGCCTAATAGAGGAAGAGTCTAACAGAAATCATCTGAAATTAAGACAAGGCCATCCTTTTGCATATGAAGGACCAGGTAGCAAACGGTACCAATATATAGCCAGTGCTTTTGGAATATGCAGTTCATTATTCGATGCATAACCTGCATCCTAAGAGCATTTGAGGTAAGCACTGCTTATCTGGGACCCAGCTGTTCCTGAAGGACTAACCCCTGAACTCCCCAGCCTGCATGACTAAGTAACCAGATTCCAAAGCAGAGATTATTATCCTCATATTCAGTGTGACCTAACCAATCCATCTTGACATTATTTCTGATAATATCATGGATATTTTTATACATCAATCAAGCTTTTATGAAAAGCAGGAAAACATTAAAATGGCTAAGAGCATAGACTCTGGAGCCAAGCTGTCTGAGATTTAATTCCTAGCTCTACAATTTAGTAGCTGTGTGATCTTAGGCAGGTTACTTAATCTATCTGTGCCTTAGTTTTCTCATCCATAAATTGAAGATAATAATAGTTCTTTTCTTTGTAGTTGTCATGAAGAATAAGTGAGTTAAAACATATAAAGTTCTAGGAACAATATCAGGCCCATAGTAAATGCTATATACAAATTTCCTACTATTATTATTTCAAGTTGCTAAGAATTAACTTCAGCAGAGAAACTAACATTGGATAATACAAATATTTTAAAGCTATTGCTTGAGCTTTGGGAATAAAAGGAATGCTTTTCTTCAACTAGGATCTCAATTATATTTCAGTTCTGTCCTTTAAAAGTTTTTTGTTTTTTTTTTTTTTTTTTTTGAGACGGAGTCTCACGCTGTTGCCCAGGCTGGAGTGCAGTGGCGCGATCTCGGCTCACTGCAAGCTCCGCCTCCCGGGTTCCCGCCATTCTCCTGCCTCAGCCTCCTGAGTAGCTGGGACTACAGGCGCCCGCCACCGCGCCCGGCTAATTTTTTGTATTTTTAGTAGAGACGGGGTTTCACTGTGGTCTCGATCTCCTGACCTTGTGATCCGCCCGCCTCGGCCTCCCAAAGTGCTGGGATTACAGGCTTGAGCCACCGCGCCCGGCCGTTTTTTTTTTTTTTTTTAATGATGACTGTAGTTAGTAAACTTTTGAATCTCTCAGACATATTTGAAAGCAGTGTCTTATTCTGGGGACAAGGACCATTAGCATTTCCACCCATCTGAAAGTAAAATGCCTTTACACTAAGGCATTTTTCCCATAATCTTACAACCCAGATGTGACAATGACAACAAAAGGCATATTTCCTTTTAGAACTTTTTTTTGGGGGGCCATAGCCTTTCTCTTGGATTCATCTGGATAAATCTCACTAATAGGTTGAGGCTATCAGAGTGCGTCTAGAATTTGACAGTACCAGTCCTAAAAAGGCCTGTTCAGATTATATATATATATGACTTTTGACAATGAACCATCTGAAATCTAATTCCACTGAATGATCCAGATAAATAAATAAGCTAAATGAAAAGCATCCAAGGAAAGGAACTACTCAAAGAAGCAGGAACTGCTTGACCAGCAGAAATTGGACCATGGACATGAGGGTCTATAAACTCTGGGCTATCATGGATAATTGAAAGTCATAGTTTTCCAAAGGGCTTAATTGAATATTTGAAAATTTGTATGAAAATAAACTGAGTCAACTAAATAAGAATAAACACAGCTAAACTAAACAATATTAATCTTCAAAAGAAGAACCCTAATTAAAAAGATAGATTGCACTTCCTGGACTTTGCCATTCTGGTTGTTTTCAATATTATGCCATTGGGAAAATACAACTGTTTCTAATCAAATAATTTAAACTCCCATGCTGTGGCTTAAGTGTGTGTTCTCCCATTTTTCTCTTGCTACTTGTTTTGGGGATGAAGCAGTGCAAATTATTCAGACACCAATCAGATTTATCATCCTGTGCCTTTTGATGACATCCATCTGTTTATCTAAGAAGCCATTAAAGACTTATTGAGTTACAGTGCTATGAAGAAAATTGGGTTATCATCTATGGTTAAATCCAATTCTTGCATCTGCCATCTTTTCAGCTTCTGTGGTATATTCTGAAATTACCCGGACTTGCAGACCTGCACTACAAGAATACATTTGCTTCCTAGCACTTCTATGTCATTTCTAGAGAATTTCTAATGTATGCACAATTTGTGGTTCAGGAAAATGTTGACAGAAAGATGTCAGTGCTTTCTGTTGTTAAAAGTTCAAAAGCCTAATAGGGACTATGTCAGCTTAAAGTCTTATTCAAAAGTGGGTACTGTCCAATTTCAACGTTTGTGTTTGGATTAGCCTATTCAAAGAAAAATTTGACTCTAGTTCACAAAGGTAGAATTGTGTTAATCAGAAAATAAAGATAAATTAATATCAAGTCAAAATTCAAACGGACAAAAAAAGTGAGAGCTCATCACAAACGGTGTTAAATAAATACCAGCAGGTAAACTGATAAGACACAAAGGATCCAATCTTGCTAGGGAATGACTAGGTAGAAGTCCAGTGCTTATCTCACAAGTCAAGCAGCTTAAGCAAGGCTAAAAGTCATGTTTTCTGAGCTGGCTGAAGAAGCAGTGGACTGTGTGGAGAAAACTAATTGAAATAAAGTGAATATTTGCAGTTTCCAGGAGATACTGTTATATCCTGACTGCAGGAGCCCCAGAGAAAGAGCAACTGTAAATCAGGCAGATGCTTCAGTTTGCCAATTTTTCTAGCATTTGTCAGAGAAATAATGAAGAACCCATCAGGAAAACATTTCCTTGATTTGTTTATGTAAATCAGGCCAGAATTCTGGGAAACCCAGGTTTTCTGGGAATCTTCAAGAATTACAGCATAGCTGCTCCTTGTGAAATTCTAGCTGTACACACTATTTATTGAGCATTTAAGAAGATCTTTCCGATCATATTTCACAGTTTCCTTTCTTTGTTTTCCTCATAGTATTTATAAGTACCCTGAAATGGGAGACAATAGCCACGCGGTAGCTAAGCATAATCAATTAAGATCTACATGCCAGATATGGCCGGTTTCAGAAAGATATTCATTTGTCTGTCTGCCTGTTTGCTTCCTGTGACCTTCATATAACTTCTACCTGTACTGTCAGCAAAGATGCTGTTTTTGTGTCACTGGTGATGCCACAATGAAAGAAAAATATTGCCAAGGCAAGGATGACAAGGAACCAGGACCTAGACCCTAAAGTAGCAAACATTGCGGGGAAGTGTCTCCTGGGAGTACTCTCACAACCTACTAAATTCATCCAAAAGTAAATTTTACTAGGATTGAAAAATACTCAACCTCTTGTTCAGAGTGAGAAGCTATATACTGTATGATTTTAAAAGTTGTGCCTTTTGATCTTTACCACCCTAGTCAACCACAAAATACTTGCTCTAACTTGCTGAAATTCTATGATTAACAATTTATTTATTTGTCTTAAGCTTTTAACCTTTTAACATATAGGTATATAGTTTATCTAACCCTTTCTTTAAGGTGATTTCTGGTTTCAGAAAGGGAGGAGTGAGGTCCCTTTGGACCAGAAGGAGAAGATACCTCATTTCTCCAAAGCTTTGGTCTGTGGTTTACTGTATTGATTGTCTATTTAGATTAGCATTTGGATTTTCAGTCAAAACGGCAGAGGGAAATATATTGACCACTTTTCAGTCATGTATTCAAAGACCAGTGAGACTGAGACAATACCTATGGATTCTTCTCTAATATTTTATTGAATGACTTCATTAATTTTAGTGTTCAGGTAGGAGAAATGATACTGAGAATTCTCGAAGAAGGCTTTCAGTAATTGCATCGATCAGTTAAAGGTGTTGATCCAGATGCAACTAACTGCTGGAATGACTAATGACAAGGTTCTGGATGTACTAGGAATTACTTGAGACAGAAGGTCTGAAAGGATCAAAATTGGTACCCAGAAATGGCACCACCACTCTCCCCTCTTTCACTGTTTCCATCTTCCTATCTCCTCCACAGCTCTTCTTGCTTGTCAACTTGGGGAAAGTCATGGTTGATGCCCTTCTGACAGCCTGCTGGAGAAGATCTGTTGCCTTTTCTGGCAGTCAGTGATGTCTTCTGCCACAACTGGGCTTTGCTCTGTGGCTTTCTTAGAAAGCAGCGTCCATAGCTGGAGGAGTCTTGAGCTCACTGGGCTGAGTCCTTTCAGCTTGAAGCTGACCTCCCTGATCGCCCTGCCTCTCCATTGCAGTTTCCATTCTCACACTGAGCAATACTAATTGAAGGAGATAGCATCACCTACTGGTAATCAGGTCCCTGCCTTGTCTTAGGTTGCCATCCAATAATAACTTGAGAATTTATAAAATGTTGTTTTTCTTTACAGGTGTTTCTTGAGTTTGTTTCTCAAGTACTAGGCACTATCAGAGAAAGAAATTAATGTTAATTATATACAAACCGTAGGAATACAAAAGAACATCTAGATAATCACTTCTCTGAAGGAAACTACAATCTCTTCAGGCAGATAACAGATAATATGGGTATCTTCCATTTCTACAAAAGATAAAAATGTAGGTGAAAGAGAAAGAACACTTACTAAAAGTTAAATGGAGTCAGCAGAACCTGAGATTTTCACGTGATGGAAACCTGGACAGGCAGCATAGAGGGACAATGACAATCTAAGTGGAGAGTCATATGAGCAAAGAAGACTCAGAAATCAGAGCTCTTTGGAAGTAGGAGGTTGCTGAGAAAGATTGAAGATGCTAGGAAGGCCCTTACTTCCAAGATGAGCTTGAATTTGATCTGGTAGGAATTGGGAAACCATTTTGGATTTTTGAGCAGGGACCCAAGCTTAAAATGCACAGTTTTAAGAAAATTTACTTTTCTGGAGTATACAAACTCAGCTGTAAAAGAGTGGGATCAGAAACTAAAGATTAGCTAGGAAAAATTACAGTAATCCAGGCAGGTGAGGGTCTAGATTGCAGTAGAAAAGGAGAGGCTCCGATGAATTCAAAAGTTATTGCAAAGTGGAAATTGATAGGACTTCGTGACAAATTGAATTAAATTGACTAATAAATCATTTATTGTTTTGCGCATCTCAGCATTCTACATCTCCACCAGTGAACTCATTAAAGAGATTTTTATATTAATAGCAAAGTTTTTAATGTAAGTTGATTTGAGAGCTCTTTTCTGGTTGAATTCAGTTGGCAGGCTGTTGGATTTACCCTAGATATGTTAGTAGGCAAGGCCACATTTATCTGGCATCATTACAATTAGGTAATCTGAATAAATAAAATATTTAGACAATTGAAGCTTGCTGTCATTGCCCAGTTTGGGGAGGCAGTCCAGAGGGACTGGCCAGATCAGATACCATTTTGTGGTTAAGTTATCCTGAGGGACAAATGGAGAAACAAATTTAGGGGCACTTTTTCTAAGAACAGGAGGGGGACTTCCAAAAGAAATTCCCCCAACTAAGACATCAGTCTCTGAGACAAAATGGAACATGAAATGAGGATACAGATTCAAGGATCTAAGTAGTCCATTCATTAATGAAATAATATTACTTATGTACATTGAGTACCTGCTTCCGTGCTGAAAGCTTTGCACAGGTCATTGGTTTTACTTGTATGTATTGAGCACTTACTAGGTATTGGCTGAGCAAAGAGCATAACAAGTATGTTCCCAGCCCTTATGGAGCTTATATTCTGGTATGGGAGATAGTCATCAAACAAATAATTATACAAATACATACTTAGTTACAAATTGTGACCATTGCAGTAAAGGGAAATATAGAGTGGCATGGGGGTATAACAAGGGTTCCCCACTTAGATTTCACAGTCAAAGATGGTGTTCCTGAGTAAATAATATTCTAGCAGAAACTTTGAAGGATGACTGGGAATTAGCCAGGCAAAGACTAAAAGGTTCAGTGTCAGGTACATTGAAAGGCAAAGTAGATCAAATACTGGGAATCTTGGAGTAGGAAGTGGGTGTTTGACTTAAGCTTTGGAACAAGGTGAAACTGGAACTTGGAATGGATGTAATTACAAATTGTCCTCAGATTACCCAGCTCAGAACCTACAGACACACACTAAATGAAAAAGGCAGCATATTTAATGGTCAGAACATCACAACATTGGATTTGCAGTTAGATGAATGTGGACCCCTTCTTGGGTGTTTTATCCTGGAAAGACACTTACCCTTTCTTAGCTTTAATTTTTCAATCTGTACAATGGGACTAATACTACTTATCTCTTGGGGATTGTGAAAGGCTCAAAATGAGATAATGTCTATAATATACTTAATTCAGTACCTGACAGACAATATATGCTCTTCCTTCACATGTCACCAATCCTTTTGTTATTCTATTTAATTCATATTTATTTGGATCTCTGCATCTCTCTGCAGTATCCTCCCCTCTTAGGACGACTCCCAGATCAGAGGGGAGCAGCTCTGGTAGAAGTGGCCCAGGGCTAGGAGACCTAACAACATGAAGATACCCACATACCTAGTAAAACGTAGAAACTTTATAACAGGCATTTTCTTTGCTGCTCAGATGCTTATCTGAGTCTTTTCCACCTATTCCCTGGTTTGTAATTGTGTTTCATATCTTTGAGGTGCTCTGAAGTGAAGTCTCCAGATTGGGAAAGGGTTAAGGGATTCGTATGTAAATAGACATAGAATTCAGTGTGTGCTCAATTAAGATTTGATGAATGAATGATTACTGTATAATTATAGAGATTTGACAGTGATAAGCATAGTTAATTAATTGCTAAGATCGTGTACATTAAAAAATAATTTTAAAGCATTTTTTAGTAATTGGTGTTTTTAAGTTGTTAGTAAACTGAATTGCAACCTTTTGTTCTCTGAATATTCTCTTAACTATAAATCTTCCATGTTTTAATCAGAGAAATGTTCTGACAGTTCCAGGAAAGGAAACATTTTTTCTGTTTAAAACATTTCTAGCATTTCAGCCAAACAATTTATCTAGAATGGTTTTCCCTTTAAAAGGAATAGCAGACAATTAGAAGCATAGTACAGTAAATTTTCTGCCTTATGGATCCAAGCCAAAAACCATAGAACTTTTGTGCTTTATAAGCAATTGTAAACTAAAATGAGTAACTGGTATATTGTAATAGACTCTGCTTTGAGCTGCTATTACCATAGAATACTTTTCCGGCTTTCTTAGAAGCACGAGAACAAAATTGGGAAGAAGGCATTTATCTGATTGAAGCTAGGATGCTACTTGCATTGTACTTCACTTTAGGTAGAAAGGCAGTCATTTTATTTGCTATTAATGTGAAAAGAGATATCACTTCTCTTTTGTATGTAGCCTGCAAAAAAAATATCTATAGCCTATACACATGGCTAGAAACAAAGCTACCCATATAGCCTTAGACCTCCCTGAATCTGATCAGGCCCTGGGATACTGTTCTGGTCATCGCAGTGGGAAGCTACAGGTTTGCTCAAATCAAGTACATCTATGGGAGTTACTAAAACCTCTCCTTGCACTTCTCCAGAATATGGAAGTTTGGGAAAGCCCACTCCAGAGGGTCCCTACATTTACCTACATAAAAGCTTTACTTATTTGTATAAACAGGTAGATCAGAAATAGGTTAGTGACAATAAATGGGTAAAGTACACTGATGTTTAAATATTTCTCTTGCAATAATACCTGGATGAGATTATTTTATTTGGATTTTGGGAACAAAAGCATTGTTTGGCAATATTTAAATCCTAGTAAATACAAACAGTAAGCGAATTTTACAATTAACTTTAAATAGTTCAGCCAACCACATAACTATATAAATCCTATGTTCGTTTAATCTCTCTAGGGACTTGGCAATATTTCTTTCTTGATAGGTAGATTTCACATATATTTTATTCATTTACTCAAAAATTTTAACTAAGTCCAAGAAAATTCCTAAGCACTGTGCTAGGCACTAAAACGGCCCAGCACTAAATGGACACTTAGAGTCTTGTGTGGGATTCAGACAGGAACCAAATAGTGTCTCAGTATTCTGTCTGCAGTATCCTCCCCTCTTAGGACGACTCCCAGATCAGAGGGGAACAGCTCTGGTAGAAGTGGCCCAGGGCTAGAAGACCTGCCACTCCCCTTCTCCCCGCTGCGCTCTTAGCACTCCTCTGTAGGGCTCTGCAGATCTAGTTTGAAGATTGCTTTACATATGATTCTGATGTGCAGAAAAATGGAAGAATCTTTGCTGAATCTATTTCATTTAGACTAAATCTGTTTCAGATCTTACTGGCCAGCCTTGCCATACTGGCCACACACATGCAAGAAAAAGCCTTCGTTCCAACCAACCTAAAGCCACACAATTTGCTCATTACAATGAAAGACATAATTTACTTGTTGCATGGCTTAGGCCAGAGAGAATGCCAGTAGGAAGACTCTTCTCCCAGGAAATAAATAGATTATAAGAAACCATAAGAAATAAATAGATGTGGACAAGAAGCCTCAATATGCTTACCTGTCTACACACACACACATCAGCCAAGGACTTTGAACCTCATGAAGGGTTCTGAACTTGCAGAGTATCAGATAATTAGACATATCAGTGCATCTCTAGTCTGGGTAGATTAATCCAGGGTACGAGTGTATTTTCTCTGTTTTTTGTTGTTGTTGTTGTTGTTGTTGTTTCTACAAGCAGTTTCCTTTTGCATTTCCTCTGTGCAAAACAGGGACCTGGGGATCTGCTTCATTTATAATTAGAGCAAGAAAGTCCTGCTTGACGTTGTATTGGAGCCTTTCAGTTTCAAGACTCTGCTGCATAATGCATGTGTTTTGTTAATACCGTTAATACCATGTAATACTAGTGCCCCGATACTGTGTATAAATGAGGCATACAAGTAGCTTCTTCGCCCAGCAGCAACATGGTCTGTACATGTAGAAAAATTTACCTCCTGACCCCTTAAATATTGATTGTTTGATTGGAGAATTGAGAGATTCCAGTGGTGGGAACCAGAAAAGATGAAAATGTATAGGCATAAAAATAGTATAAGGAAGAGAAAAATTATAATGGCATCACATATGTGTTGCATATTCTATGGCAGGTAGTGTTAAAAAGGTTTATGTATATGCATTCACACACTCATCTAAATATTACAGCAGCCCCAGGGGATAAACATACTTACTGAAATTTCAGACTGTGCAACATAGCAAGATCCTGTTTCTACTAAAAATTACATTTAAAAAAAGTAGCTCGGCATGGTGATGCATGCCTGTAGTCCCAGCTATTCAGGAGGCTGAAGTTAGAGAATTGCTCAAACCCAGGAGCTCCACGTTGCACTGAGCCATGATCATGCCACTGCACTCCAGCCTGAGTGATGTGCAACACTCTATCTCAAAAGAAAAAAAAAAGAAAGAAAAATAAATTTTATAGATTCCGGAAACCAAAGTAAAGTGCCTTGGCCAAGATGACATGGCTAACAAATGACAGAGTGAGGACTTCAACCCAGACAGTTCAGCTGTCAAGTCAATGCTCAAAGCCTGGGACTATGCAGCCATAGGAGAGCCCTACATGCAGATAGAGGGAAGATTTCTTTATAAACCAAAAGGTGGGTGTAGACTCAGTGAATCTGTATAATGGGGTAAAGGGAGTTGTGAGAAAGGGAACTGAGAATTTTGAAAGGAATAGAGGGCTGAATGGAAGCTGAACTGGGGAAGATCCTGACTGTGATGAATAAACAGAAAATAAAAACAATAGTAGTCACTTAGCCACGTTAAATCCCCTTTTAGCAATAGATTGTGGGATACAATGATAATCACTGTGAGTTTTTTTGAAGGGAATACTAGAGATTCTGGTCCAACTGTGGTTCGAGTGGCTGCAAGGAAAGCATTTCAACCAGCAGCAGAGGCTGCAGTCATTCGCAGGCATCAGGAAATCAGGGGAGCCTCGGAGAGGCTGTGGGTGATGGATGGGAACAAGTTGAAAGAACAGTATGCAGAAGCCTGGGGTCAGGGTGAAGCAGTAAAAGCTGAGCTCAGGAGCCAGGAAATGTTTCAGAAGCTAGAAATCAAAAGTCACCAGATGGTAAAAGCCAACACAGCAGAGATGATGCCAAAAGCACCTGGAAACAAGGCAAAAACAGCTTCAGACAGGAGGAAGCAGCTTATATGCTGGACTAGGAACCGAAGTTATTTCCCAAGATAAAGTCATCCTGCTGGAGCCTTTCAATAGAGTGCTTCACCTCAACTGGCGCTGGCTGTCAGCCAAGGAGAAGCAGAAGCACTCTGTAGCTCTAACTGAAAAGCCTGCTTTTACAAGGACCCAGAGATCTGAGACACTGGGGTCAACCTGAGCCTGGCCATGGGAGAGGGTGAACTATGGAGAAAAGTGAAGGAATCCCAGGCTTTGGCTAGAGAAGATCTGTGATAAATAGAAAGGGGCCAGGTGCGGTGGCTCACGCCTGTAATCCTAACACTTTGGGAGGCCAAGGTGGGTGGATCACCTGAGGTCAGAAGTTCAAGACCGGCCTGGCCAACATGGTGAAACCCAGTCTCTACTAATAAAAATTAAAAAAACATAGCCAGGCATGGTGACGGGCACCTGTAATCCCAGCTACTTGGGAGGCTGAGGAGAATCGCTTGAACCTGGGGGGCAGAAGTTGCAGTGAGCTGAGATCTCACCACTGCACTCCAGCCTGGGTGACTGAGTGAGACTCCATCTCAAAAACAAAAGCAATTTAAAAAAAGA
The DNA here is from genome assembly GCF_037993035.2 of Macaca fascicularis. Taxonomy (NCBI): domain Eukaryota; kingdom Metazoa; phylum Chordata; class Mammalia; order Primates; family Cercopithecidae; genus Macaca; species Macaca fascicularis. The sequence goes on from NC_088383.1 coordinate 124,891,061, forward strand.
AAGAAAGAAAAGGACTGGTACTGTGGAACTGGAAGAGCCTGGAAGAATTTGATGGATGCTGTAGAACATCTAGGCCAATTGTGCCCCTGGCATTTACCTAATCAGTATTGGGTTTTTCATCCTGAGTCTTTTGTGCATGTAAAAGTAGTTAAACCCTTTATGCTCTTAAGTATTTACCTTGCTGCAATGTATGGTAATCAATGAGGTTTGAAAGGACTGCTTTAGAAAAGAAAGAGGAGAAGCAGGGAATCATAAGAGTTGTTTTCCCCTTGAGAAACCAAAAAGAACAAGCTTTGAATAGAGGTGCAATGCCACTTCCCACTTTAACATTCTATGAGTCTCTGAATGTCCTAATCCCCCCAGGGTGAAAATGACTCATAGAGGCAGGTGCTACCTACTGTATTTTTGTGGAGCTGTACTGGGGCATGTGCCCTCAATGCGTGGCCTGTCTTTTCTGGGACTTCAGGCTCTCGCTATGAAGGGCTTTCTCTGTTTTGTGCTCAGGGCATTGCCTAGCTAACATGAGCCTATCTCTGGGTACTTCCACTGAGGCTAGGCTGCGTACCCAGCGATACATGGGAGTACCATAGTTCCAGGGCCACCACTAGCTTTCGTTGCCTTTGAGCAAATGCTGTCCTGCTCCAGAGTTTATGGCTTGGCACAGAGTGGAATCTGCATTGCAGCCGGCACCCAGCCCTCAGCCGGGAGTCTTGTGCAGTGAGGAACTCGCACAGCCATTTGCAGTTTGCTGTGCCCCTGTGGATTGCTTCTGTTTTTGCCGGATGGTGATGAAGGGGTGCTCCAACACATCAACTCTGTAGCTCAATAGCTTTCAGCCACAAAGCTTTATTTCCTATACTCTCTCTGGCTTACCTAACCAAAATATTGAAGTCCTCTTTGACTCCTCCCTCAACCTTTACATTCAGTTAAATACTGGTGTTGATCCCCCCTCTGATTTCTCAAAGACTATTTCTGTAGTTCAAAAACCAAGAGAAGTAACATTGACAGAGCCCTGCCATATGCTAGGTACTTTAGGTGTCTTTTACTCATTATAGGCTATCTTCCTCATCCGTTGTGTTCATTTCGTAAACATGGAAAGCGAGGCTGGGAGAGTTTAAGTATCATGGCCCCAAGTTAGTAAGTGCTGCCTACCCAGGTCTGTCTGCTTCTAAATTCCAGGCTCACCTGCACTGCATCACACTGTGCTCATCAATCTGCTCCAGGACCCACCATTAAATGGCTTTGCCAACCTCGCACTTCCCATCCACCAGCCTATCTCCACACTGGTGCTGGAGGTGGCTCCCTTAAATGCATACCACCTCTTCTGTCACCTGCAGATCTTTGAGGACTAGCCATTTCTGACAGGTAAAGTTCACCCTTCCCAGCCTGTCATATGCAGCCCTTACTTATTTCCCCAGCCTTGGTTCCTAACACTCTTGCCCCATCTCCAACACCATCAGACTGAGACCAACACATCCAGGCCCTGGGCATAAATGGTAATGGGAAGATGTTGCATGATTGACACTCAGCATTCAAAAACAGTTGCTGTCTCTGGGGAAGAGATTTGTGGGTGGGAAAGCTGATCCACAAAAGGCCTTGAATAAACACTGAGAGCTGAGCAAATAAGCATGTGCATTAGAATGCCTGCAGGGTGCCCAGACTAGTTAGGGGTGTGGCAGGCTTTGGGAGAAAGGCCAGTGGTCAGGTCTGCCCCACTGAGGGCTGCTGAGAAGATTTTCACCGAACTGCCTAAATAAGTGGCCTTAAGATGCCCCCATCCCAGGCTCTGACACCCACACTGCACTTCCTAGTCACATTGAGTTAGTTGTTCTTTCCCGTAGGTACCCTGTATTTTCCTACTTCCATTCCTGTACATGTGCTATGTTTTCAACCTGTAAAACTTGTCACCTGGAGAAATTTTCCACTCTCCAGTGTCACACATTATTGTCATCTTCTCTGTGAAGCCCTCCAGACTCCTTGTGGGCAGTGTTACAACTCTCCTTTGTGGTTTTATAGAGAAAGGGAGAATGTTTTGGTAAAGAAGGAGTCTGAGTTGGAGAGTGCGAAGCAGGATTAGGAGTAGAATGGCATCTATTCCCCCCAGGGCTCTTAGGTCTTTGCTCATTCTGCTGCAATGGCATTAGCCACTTTGTATGGTGACTAGTTTTGTAAAATAGACAGATGTCTACAGGTACTTCAGCCTTGCCTTAGAGCAAGCTTTTAGTGCTCCCTGCTCCCAGTGGGCCGCTAGTTATTTCTAGAAGGAATAAGCCAGTTACGATGTAATTCCAGCTGTTTAAACTTTCTGGCTCTAGCTATCCTTGCCCATGTTCTCTTCCCATAAAGCCTTTACAGATGCCTCACCACTGCCATGGTCTATCAGGGGAGCAGATGCCAGTAGCCATCCAAGCCTGCAGCCTCTTGATAATCCCAAACTCCTGTTCTCTAAGGCATCAGCGCTGGGCAGGGCTTTGCGCAGATGATAGGAGTGCACCTTCTGGACCCTGGACAACTCTCTTTACACCCATCCAAGAACAACAGCCATGCAAGAACCTCTTTACCCTTCCTGCACATCCAGTCTGCAAACTCCAATGGAGAATAGGTTCTATTTCTTCCCCCGCTATCCTTCCCACTCCATCTAAGACCTGTCCTTAATAAAACTCTTCTATTAGGAAAACAAAGCTCTTGTGCACATGAGTGAATGAGCTACAGCTGTTGGGAGTGAGCAGGACAATCCTATCTTTAGATAAACACCCCACAGAAATGGGTGGATATGTGTACCAAAGGAACGTTCATGGCAGCATAATTTTTATAGCTGAAAACTGGAAACAATCCAAATAACCATCAATAACAACATGGATAGATAAACTGTAGTGTACTGATACCCAGGTATGGTATATAGTAATGGAATGAACTACTGCTACATGCAGCAGTGCCGATGGATCCTGTGTGCATAAGGTTGAGCTAAAAAACCCAGCCACAAAAGACTATGAACTATATGGTTTCACATGAAGTTTTTTAAAAGGACAACTAATTAATAGTGCTAGGAGTCAGTTTAGTAGTTATATTTCAGGAGGAGAGAGCAGAGGGGATCTTCTAGAGCTTTGGTGTAGAAATGACTGATTTGGAGGTGAATGTTCTGACTAAGGCCTTCTGCCTGGGTAAGAATCTCTGAGCAGTTCAGAAATGGCCTACATTCATCAGATGCAGAGGCAGCCTTTTCAAACTGTCCGTTCAGCCTGCAGTGGGGGCATTGGGAGTGGATATGAAGAAGGATATTTTGAATAGCTTGGTGTCCACTCTGCTCATAGGAAGGGACTTAATGATTGATTCAGTAAGTAAAATTTCAGGAAGGAATGGCGTGCATTTAAATATGGGCTTCTGTGGCAACAGTGCTAGAGCTGAGGAAAAAGGGAACAAGCTGTCATAATAGCAGTTTCCATCTGGACCTTACCTTTACATGGCTGTTTTAGCCATCAGCATTCCAAAATGAATTTGAAATCACATTTTACCTCATTTCTCTTTATATCTGGCCCAATATTTCTTTTGGTAATCCATGGCTGTGAAGCCCTTATAAGCAGAATCCTGGCCTATTTTCAAGGATGGGAGATATGACACACCAATTAACTCGAGGAAGGTTTGAATATAGGGTGGTTTTATTTCACCATGCAGAATGTTGAAGCCATATATCCGCATAGCCAGCTACTGCAAATTCCAATACCGGAATCACATTGCTCCCATAGTGGATCATCTGACTGTTAGGAGATTCTCAGCAAACAACAACAACAACAAAAAGCATTAGGCCGCTTCTTCCTAATTATGTCTCTCTCTAAATATCTAATTATCATTGAGAACAAATTGCATGTTACAGAGATAATATTATGGGGAATCGTTAATCTGTTGGGCTTCTGCTTTTGAATTCCTGAGTCGGTACTGCAGCTGCTGGAGCAAAAAATTCTGCCACCTGGACACTTCATTATGATTTCATATTTAAATGCAAAAAAACTGCAGAAGAGAGGTTCTATTTGATGGACTTGGCTTCTTCAGGCATTTCATACTTAGATATGCATCACATGTACAGGTTTTCCAAATATCCCAGGTACCTGGGAATAGTGAATAATTGAGCATTTACAGGGACAGAATTACAAGGGAACAATGGGAATACAGTAATACCAATAAGGTGACAGTGGAATTGACTTCTCTAATTATACTTTCTTTTTATCCATGCACAAAGGTCTGCAGCTTTTTGTAGCATTCCTTGGTAACTGCATGGGACTTCCTTAATAAATGCTGATCCAAAAAGTACACATTCCCAAAGATTACCTGATAATTGCACCTACTGTAATATGCTTAAAGCTAATTAACATTCAGTCTTCACTTTAGAGAATAGAAATTACCAGGTACTTATCCCATAATTACATCTTTGTGCACTCACTATTGTAATCCGTGGCATTAGCTATGTAATTAAATGATGAACAGTGACTGTATAAGTAGAGAGTACTTATGTAAAATTTGTGTCTTATCAAAAATAAATAAATAAACAGATTCAAAGACTCATGTCTCATTTGAAATTCCATTGTTCTCAGGGAGATTGTATAGCATGTCAAGAATTGATAATAATACTGTTAGCTCCTTGAAGGTGGAAAGATGAGAGTCCTGCCACTCTGTCAGGAAGATGCCCACTGTGGTTCATCTTACCACCAGGGATGAGCGGCACCAAGCAAGTCTCATGGTATTTTTCTCGGCGTGCATCAAATAACAAGTACTTAGACACTGTCTTACTAAATCTGACCTGTCTCTAAGCTATGAAATCCAGTAGTTTCATGTCAGATGCTTTGTGCAAGAATTCTTTTAAAAAACAATGGTTTCATCTGATCACAATGCTAATATATATTCATCATGGAAAGCTTGTAAAATATTGAAAAACACACAGAAGAAAATAGAAATCACTTGTAATTCCTTATCAATGTTAACTTTTGTCCCTATATGCTTTCATTCTCTCTTGTAGATGAATCTCACTGTACATACATATATATGTATACTTCTTGCAACCTGCTTTTTAGAAGCGGTATATTGTGAACATTCTAATGAAGTATTATTGTCTTTTATCATATTCCTCACAACTCCATTATATTCTGTAATATTGATAGTCCCTAAATTATTTAACCAGTTTTGATGGACATTTAGGCTAGTTTTTCAACATTAATTGCTATTATTTTACTATTCACCATGTGAGGGTTCTCTAAAAGAATTTTTAAATGTTGTTTTCATGAAAACATATTCATTCATTCTAAATTATTACCTTGTGACAATGTCAGTGCCTGCGTTCGCATCTGTATTCACAGTATGCTATGCTGTGTGTCGCTTTCATTGTTGTGAGCTGATGAGAAAGGACAGAGGTCTGCTTAATAAGTAAATGATCATATAGTTGGTTCCACCAAGTGAAACCAATGACCTCATAGTATGCAGAACGAATGGAAGCTCAAATACCAAAAAGTAGTGATAGGACTGAGCCATCACATGGAGGTAGCAGAGATACATAAAACTCAAAACTAAAAAAGAAAATAGAAATCCAATAAATTGATACCATATTCACAGCAGACAGCAATCAAGGCTCTCATAAAAGTCATTAGTTTCGAGACTAACATGGAGAAACCCCATCTCTACTAAAAATGCAAAATTAGCCGGGTGTGGTGGCACATGCCTGTAATCCCAGCTACTCGGGAGGCTGAGGCAGGAGAATCGCTTGAACCCATGAGGCGGAGGTGGCAGTCAATCAAGATTGCACCGTTGCACTACAGCCTGGGCAACAAGAGCGAAACTCTGCCTCAAAAACAAGAACAAAAACAAGAACAAAAACATTAGTAACCCTAAATTAATGTTGTTGTTTTGAATGTCATGTGTTTTGTAAGTGTTGTATTTAATTTGTAGATTTGTTTTACATTTGTTTGGGTTGTACAGTTGTATAAGAACCATAATCCTAAACAGCTACTATGTAATTTCATATTTTCACACATCTAGGTAACAGTAAAATTAAGTCAAAAATGAGGGTCTGTAAGAAGTTTTCATTTTAAAACAGATCCATACATTTTCTCAATTTGGGTTACACTGTCCTCATAACTGCATCATTATGCATATCCTTGGAATAAATTATTTCCTTAGGGAAATTTCTTAAACATAAAATTATTGTCAAATGTTATAAACATTCTAAGGCTTTTGATGTTTCTGTTAAATTTGAGTACAGACTGTTCAAGTTACTTTTCCCTTTAGTTTACCCTTCATTTGTAATACTTTCTGCAGTAGTACATTCACTCTAGTTTGCCAAATATTTATTGAGTGCTAACCATGTGCAGGCATCATGTATTGGCATTGACTAGTGAACATGTTAAAAATCCATCATCGTGGACTCCACACCAGACCCACTGAATCAGAATCTGCATTTTCACAAGATCCCTAGGTGATACGACTGCATATCCAAGTTTGAGATGCACTGTTTTAAGAACTGGACCTGGAGGTAGACTGTCTCTCTGACACTTCCTCTTGACCATCTCGAAGGTACCCCAAACACAATATGTTTGTCTTAGTTTTGGGAGCTGCTATTATAAAATATTACAAAATATCATAAACTGGGTAGCTTATAAACAACAAACATTTATTACCCTCAGTTCTGAGTTAGGAAGTGCAAGATCAAGGCACCAGCAGATTTGCTGTCTAGTGAGGGGCAGCTTCTTCCTAGACGGATGTCTCACTGTAACGACACACAGTAGAAGGTGCAAGACAGCTTTCTGGGGTCTCCTTTATAAGGGCCATTCATGAGGGCTCTGCCCTTGTGACCTAATTATCTCCTAAAGGCCTCATCTCCTAATACCATCACATTGGTGATTAGGTTTCACTACATGAATTTAGGGGGTGGGGAAGGGCACAAACATTCAGACCATGACAATGCTCAACATAGAGTTCTTTTTTTTTTTCCACCATACCTATTTATTTTTCCAGTTTTCCTCATCTCAGTGAGTGGCATCACCATCCACTCTCTCATGCAAACCAGAAACCTTCCTCTACTTTACCCCCATATCTAATTTATCACCAAGTTCACTATCTCTCACATCCCTCCTATTTTTTTGCTCTTTCTCTCCACTGCCACCATCCTTGTCTAAGCTACTCTTGTGTATTACCTGGATATTTTGCAGTATCTTCTGAACTGGTCCCCCTGCTTCCATTCTTATCCCCTCTAGTTTATTTTCCACAATAAGTTGTGGAAAAGAGTAATCTTTTGGGTAGGCATATTGGAACTTATCACCAGCTTGCTTAAAACATCCCAAGGACCTTCCATTGCTCTCGTGATAAAGACAGAAATCTGTAAGGTGGTCCCACGAGATGGAGTCCTGCTTGCTCTCTGGACTTGTCCCATGCCGAGTTCTGTAAGGTAGCAGTCCTCTCTCACTTTCTGTTCTCCTCACCCTTCAGTTTACCTAGTGAACTTCTCTTGTTCCTTAGATTGTAGCTTAGTCATTTCTTCCTCAGAAAACCTTCCCTGATCTCCCTAATTAGATTCATTCCTCTTGTTCTGTGATCTCAAATTACACCACTTATTCCCCTGTGTTTTTATCACTGTTGTAACTCAGCATTCATTTTTGGTGTCTTTGATTAATATCTGGCACCCCATGAGAGTGCAAGCTCCATTAGGGCAGAGACCACATCTGTTTTTTCCAGGGCCTAGAGGTTGACAGGTGATGTCTTACAGGTCCTTACCGCTCTGGCTGTCTTCATGAGTGGTTCTTCCACATGGAATGCCCTTTTCCTCCGTTGTCACTTAAATAAATAATACCTGTCTTTCAAGATTGAATTAAAGGAACAACTCCTCAATATGATCTTCCCGGCTGAAGTCCTCTTCAAATCCTCTTATAAGGTCCTTATTACCTTCTACAATAATTACTATGCATTTTTCTCTCTCTGTATCAATCAATGTAAGTGACCATTAGTTGCTGCAAAAGATAAACAGAAGTTGAATTTCAATCACACCCAGTTCAACATGGGCTAACTGAAGCACTCTTAGGCCCCCTTCATCTTATCAGGCCGTTTTCCTCGCATGTGGCTCACAAGGCAGCCACAAAGCATGGAGAGGACTCACAGTCTCTTAAATGACAGGGCACAGAAATGGCATGTCACTTGTGCTGACATTTCATTGGCTGGAACTAGTAATCTGACTCCTCCTAAATGAATGGTGCCATGGAATGTAGTCTCCTACATGCCCAGGAGGATGCACAGAGCCAGCTATGAGGGAAAACTCGTCATCTCTACCAAGCTGTATGTAAACTCTTGAAAGAGGACAAGATCTAAGCCCGAGTCACTTGCAGAACACTAAAGTACTCAACCTCTCCCATGTTTACCAATTAATACAAATTGCTGATTCAATGAATGGCTCAGGATTTCAGAAGAGGGGAGACAAAAGCAGAGAGAAGTAGAAAGGCAGATACAGAGCAGTGCAAGAAGACAGCGTCTGTCTCTTAGTCCATTACTGTTCGTTTCAGCTACTGACACACTTTTGGGCAGTGTTAACTAAATTGACAAACAGCAGACCCCATCCCCACCCCCACCTCCCAAAGTCAGTTTTTTGGGGTTTTTGTTTGTTTTTGAGACAGAGTCTTGCTCTGTCACCCAGGCTGGAATGCATTGGCGCTCACTGCAACCTCAGCCTCCTAGGTTCAAGCAATTCTCATGCCCTCAGCCACCCGAGTAGATAGGATAACAGGCATGTGCCACCATGCACGGCCCGAAGTCAGTTTTTGTTGTAATAGCGTGGCTTCCTATATGTGATATTACTGAAAAGTTTCAGAATAACGCCCTTGTGCTGGACAGTGCACAAGGTGTTTTACGTATACTGTTATACAGTAATTCTTTCAACAATTCTGCAGTGCAGGCGTTCTTATCATAGAACTCACAATTTTCTGCCTCAGAATGTGCTTTGAACTCTGTCTGCCTCTAAAACCTATGTTCTTAACCACGACACCACATTGAAGTTTATTAAACATCCGAGTATTTATCAACCCCAAGAATGAGCACATGTAAGTAATGTGATTAATCTACCCATTATAATCCCTGTGACTTAGCCTTGGAAATGGACTCTAAGGAAACACTTGTAGAATTTTGCCAAGACAGTAACCAAATTCCAGAGAATATATGTGTATTTAATTAAGTTACATATTCTAAAGCTAGGGTGATGAGCAATTTGGATAATGTTTCTGTCGTGTGTGCGTTGAGGGAGTGGTGGTTTCCAGATGAGACAACAGCCACAAAGTACCTTGTCATTTCTTCCATTGATATATATGCTCATATATGTTTACACAAATAAGACTAGCTTTTGGCTTTATGCTTAGTTTTATGTACAGTACAAACATTAAATCGTGAAGGTGTTCATCACAGGAAAACCAAAGAAGCCCTCATAAGCCTTATAAATCATTGTCTGTGCATCCAGCTCACTGTGGGTGGTAGACCATCAGAGCACATGGGGACCGAGTGGCAGTCTGTGTTATGTTAAGAATGTGGAACCTATTAAGCAGAGAATGAGAAGTTGAAGGATTCCATTTTTCACCAGCTCTAACATGGTTAATCTTTAAAGCTATTTATTGAACACAAAGACATTTGATTGAGCACTTAGTAGTATGAATCTTTCTCTGCCACTCTCATTCATCACCTATTTTCACCGAATCTTTGTTAAAATTTGCAGTAATGGTGCTGTATAAAAGGGCCTTTATGTGACTCACAGTCCCTATAAAATACGATTTTTTTTCTTCAGATCATCCTTTGAAAACTGCTGCTGCTTGTTATTTCACATATTTTTTTCCAAGTGCATTAAGTTTACCTGCAACGGGAAAAGATTATTTAGAGAAACATACACTTTCTATTTCCTTTAATAGCTTGTGTTGTGATATGTTTGATAGTTCATGAAGGACACTGTCAGATTTGGGGAATGAGCCAATAAACTTTAGGTACTAAGAAATATAGCCCCGAAATGATGCCTCCTCATATGCAGAGATATTTTATCAGCTTAATGGTACCTTTTAGTGTCTGACACCTTCAGTTTACAGGTCTGCTCGATGGCCTGTTTGCTTCTGTGCCAAATTAGTGTTGAGGGAGGTTTCCGATGAGAAGAATATTCAGTTTGGATATTAGAGTTATGGCTGTCAAGTTGGAGGCGGTCAGCCTGGTTTATCTCAGATGGTATCTTTTACTGCAGAGACTGACTGGGGACTCATGAAATGCCCAAGAAACTCTTGTTTGGCTGTGAGGGTGCAAATCAAGGTGTGTGGGCAGGTGGGTAGGCATCTCTTGCCTACAGCATTAACAGACATTTTATTTTGTAAAGTATGTTCTATCTTCCCCAGGTTAAAAAAAAATTCGTATGCTCATCTTATTTTAAACAGATTCTTTTAGTGGTAAATGAAAGCTTGTAACCTGTAAAATAGCATTTATCTTTATATTCAAAACTTGGGCAACCACAGAAGAAAATCGAGAGTGAGGACACTTATAAAAGCAGGAGAACGTGGGGTCAGGAAGCAGAGAATGCAAAAGATAAGTGTTCTGGAAGGAAAAGGGAGGCCAATTGTTATCTCTAAACTGCCTGTGCCTGTGAACTTCATCTAAGAACAGAACATCGAAAAACCAGGCTCACTAGCCTTGTCTTTCTCTTTGGAAATACAGAGTTTGGCAAATAAATAAGGGGATACTTAATTATCTTCAAGCAAATATTTCATGTAAACAGTACAGCAAATTATATTGTGCATATATAATGCCATGTTTGGAGCAGATGACTGAGTTGCAAGGTAGAATGATCGTGAATCATCTGTCAGTTACTCCTCTGCCCTGGATCTAGTCATTATACATTTATTTTTCAATGTCTTCTGTTTTAAAATGACTCTTCTCCAAATACTAGAAGAGCACTTGGTTCCTTTTGGTAGAGAATTTGTATCTTCGAAATGGACAGGAACTTCAGATATCACAAGAAAGGGTAGCTTTAGTTTTCTTTTGTTTTACCAGTTAGATTATCTGGCTGAGGTTGATTTAACTCAGTCAGGTAAGCTAGTAAAAGTTTGTCTTTGCTTGATAAGACTGATTTTTTGTTGCATTAATCAGACAATCTTGTATATTCTAAATTTTGTGCAGTTTAAATAGGACATTGTTAGTTCAGTTCCTCAATTCATTACAAAGGTGCAGTACAGATGCTCACACATTTACTCCCTGAATGATAGATGCAGGGTAAGAAAAGCAAAACCAGCTTCATGATATCTGTGGTCAAGACATATATTAAGGTGAATATGGAGAAGAGTCTACTGAGTCTGCTGAAACCCTTTCAAATATTTTGGGTTTTTGTTGTTGTTGTTATATTACTCTGTTTATTCTAAAATCAGGCATCTGAGGCTTTTTTCTCTCCTCAGAAAGATATTTCTGGAATTTCATGACATTGTAATGGTGACTGTTATTAAAGCAAAATTTGATGGCTTTTGTTTATGAGACCTGCCAAACAGTGCAAACACAGTTACTATTTCCTTTAGAAGGAATATGGTAAATTTTTGTATAAGACACTCTTTACCCAATAAGGGGGGATTTATAGTTTCCAAAAGTGTAATATAAAAACAATCTTCAGTTTCCCCATGTTATGTATACATCTAGTAATATACTTTCTGTCCTGTGTAGCTACCAGCAATTTTAATATATATAGTTGCTCTTAAAAACTTTTATATGATACACCACTTGTTGTTACCTTCTAATAAGAATAGTGGATTCTAGGCTAGCAATATTTCATGCTGATGATGCATATCTTGTAAGACTATGAACTTTTTGAAAGCAGGCATAGCAAGCATATAATTTAAACTCTACTGCATGCATTAGAGATTACAGAGGGCCTGAGTTTCCTCAAGCCACCCATCTTATTAAGTCATAGCACTGCATACTACATAATGGATTTGAATTCTGATTGAAATCATTCATGATCAGGGAATATTTACTCTAGATATAGAAAATTCAGGCAGCTGGGAAAAGAGAAGGGATCGAGTTGTTTCACAAGTCTGCTTATGCCCCAGTGTTTGTGATTGTAACTCTAATTATATTTGTACTGTATTAAATGAACTAATTTAACTAAATGTTCCATAAGTTGATAAAATATTAGCTCAAAAGTTGTTTCTATTAAAATTATATTAATACTTTAGAGAGACTCAAGACAAGTTGCTTTTAAAAACTGCTATTGAATTCTTTATAAACATATATGTCATGGAAACCTAGGGAGGAGCGAATTTCCATAAACAGACTATGCTCCACTGTGTGCCAGTGCCTCAAGAATAGGAGGAAAATAAAGAATGTGAAGAGGCCATGGGCTTGGCAACTCAGGAGCTACTGCTGACAGTGCAGGTTCAAGTTTCATCGTATAGGTAAGGGCAAAGGCTGGATTTCAAGATTTTAGGCATGAGGTGGAGGGAAATGGGGACAGGACATGAAGATCATGATTGTGTGGCGTCATTCAGCAGCCAGGTGAGGTGGAGAGGAAGGAGTTATGGAGAAGTTGATAGTCTAACGCTGAGAAGGACTTTAAAAGAGTATGTATGAGAGAAAAGACTTTAAAAGAGCAAGAGGTGTTTAATGAGTATGATGCAGAGGAAAGAGCAAGGTTTTGGGTTTGCAATCTGTGTGCCTTTTAGTAATATATTTAACCTTTGAGCATCTAGCTGCTCCTTTTATAAGACTGAAATAATATAAGACTCAAAAGATTTTGGGTGAATAAAGTAAAATGTAGATGATATAGCACAATTTGTTCTTTTTCTTTATATCTTATCTTCTGTTGGAAGACTGTATTCTACTGAGCATGTTGATGGGTTAGCATAAGCACTTTGGGTGCAGGCCTGGGAAAAGCTGAATAGCCCTGGATTCAGAGAACAGAGATCCAGCCACTCCTCCTGATGATTCAGGAGCCTGCGGCTGGGCAGCAGAGGTGGCAGTGAGCAGTGAAGGGCTAGCAAATGAGACAGATGCCTGGCATGCAACATGACTACTTCCACAGGGCCCCCACGCAAACAGTAATTTCTGTTGAACTCACAAATGTTTGGTGTGGATATAGTGGGAGCCAAATAAGGACCTTTGTTTCATGCCAGGGTCAGTAGGTTAAAGGAAAGTTTCTCAGGGAAGACAAAATTCAAAAGACCATCACAACTTGTTATTCAAAAATGAACCAAAAAAAAAAAGTCTTTGGAAAGACTTTGTGCTTCTACAGGATGAGGAAAGAGGCAAGGGGAATAGATGGAAATTTCAACGAGACTTCAGGTGGCAAGGAAGCCCTGAGCTGACTCCTGGACCACATATAAAGCCAGGTGTCTTGAACATAACCGACATGGAATCGGTGATGCTAATTAGCATAATCTTTGATCGAAGATGCACCAGAGGTCATTGTTGTAGGTCCACTGTCCACAAAGTGGTTGGAGGAATGGGACTGAGATGATGGCTGAGTTTCTTTTCTTTATAGGACATGCAATTAATGACTGCAGCAGAATTTCGGCTCTTGTGTTGCGTTTCCCTAATTCCTGAGCATCGGTCATGAACTTGCTAGCCTTGCCAAAATTTATCCAGTAAGCAATGTTTTACTCTCACCTTTACAGAAATCTAAGAGCTTTGAAATTGGCTACATACAGGTGCAATGTATGTAAGGCAGGTAGCACCCAAGAGAATTTTTTTTCCTCTAAGATAACAAAATATTTACCAGACCTTTGAAAAAAATTGCTGGAGTTATAACAGAAATGTGCTGGGAAGCACCAAAAAATCCCAAGGAACATTAGTTTCTGAAATTGATGCCAAGATATTGACCATTGTTGCATTCTTGTGAAGATCTAGAATATATTCTTATGAAAGACATTTTTATCATAATTGTTTAAGTTAGCAGCAAAATCGCGGGGTGTCTGTTATACTACCCACAATAACACTCCTGGACGGAGAGAATGACAATATCAGTTCTTTAAAAATCCAACACAAATATATCCCTCCTTCTGTTTGTACAAAGGCAACCATAATGGCTTTTGCTTCTGGCAGACTGAAATAACATGTGGGGTCTCTGTAGAAACACTTGGAGTCTACAAAATGAGCTTTTAGTTTATCCCCTGGTAGTTAATTACCATACCTCTAGGTTAATTACATGGCTCTCAATCGCTCAGTTGTAACTGTGGTTTCACTCACAAGCTGTGTGTGGTTATTCTAGTTTACTTGTTTTCTTAAGTAAAACTCAAATTGCCGTGTGCATGAGATCCAGAATAATGATCAAGACTGAAGTATGCTGAAGTGGGCTATGTAATTAAAACAATGTCATCAAAAGCTTCGTATTTTAAGTTGCCATTATATTGGTAATGTTCTCTTGGTTCCTCCAAAGACCATTTCTAAAAATAAAAAAATAAAATAAAAACAATATTTTACCTTCATAACTAGCACAAATAATCAGATATTTGCATGATTTACAATTAAACAAGAGGTACACAGTCCAAGGTGGTCGTGTGTGTTGAAGGAACAACACTGCACTGGTCCACCGGGGATACAGCTGAATAACCTGGAGGTATTTGTTGTCATTCAGTATTCTCGGGTGCAGTAGCAGTACCTTCTCAGCTGCTGCAGGGTTAGGCATACAGCAGCGTGTTGCACACGGACTGTGCTCATCCTGCCGTTCTAGTGTGAATGCATTATTTCCAGCTTTGTGGAAGCTCCAGCACATTCATAATCACTTTCTACTCGCTCTTGACTATGACTCTTTCATCTGACAAACCCTCAGTGAAACATCTTCTACCTGTCACTGTCCCCCTCCACTCAGGAAAATCACAGACCTTGTTTGTGCATTCAGCAAACAGTTATGGAACATCCACTGAATACTGGACATTGCTGAATTCCAGGGATGTAAAAATGAGTAAGACGTGGGCCCTGTGTTCAAAGATGCTAATGTCCTGTGAAGACAGACATTTACACAAGTAATTACAATAAAGTGTAAGAACTCTTAATCAAAGAGGGAACGCCTAATTGTATCCAAGAGTGATGTACAGAAGAGGAATCAGGGAGACCTTCACAGAGGAGCTGATGCTTGAACTGGGTCTAGAAAGATGCAAGGAATTTGCCAAGTGGTTCAAATGAGAAGTCAAGATAGTAGCAGACAGGGGAAAGAAAATATATGAATGTGGAAAGGATGGCTTTGTGTTTACTAATTTGATCTACCAGGTGAATGAGGTTGCCGTAAGGCAAGAAAAGGAATACAAAAGGAGAGAAGGGGAGCCCCGTTATCGTTTTCTATATTGTTGTCGCTGTCATTATCATCATCATCATCATCATCAAACCATGTTTGTAAAATTCTTCTAACACGTTCAGCAGATTGATTTTATAAAAAAACCGTAAAACCGTATTGCCCATTCTATGAAGATTCAGTAATGTGCTGTCTTCCTAATATGTATTCTTTGATTATGGTTCTGCCTGTACTATTAAATTATAAAGTATGTAATGATTCACAAGTTGGAAAGCTGAAAGTGACCAATAATCACAAAATGATTTAAGGATATCACTTTTTTATATTTCAAAGAAATCAGTAATTCCTGTGCTAATTAAACAGTTTCACAGCATAGAGAAAAAACTCAGTGTTTTCCACAGCAAGTGTAAATAGTTACACTTTTATTACAGAATGCAAAACTTGACAAAGATAGCGCAGTAAAACGATGCCTTGAAAAAATGGTTATATAGTTTATTCAAGACAATAAAGGTATAAAAATATCTGGTAAAAGTCTGGAAAAAATAATAATGAAAAGTCTAATGGAGCATGAATAATTATCCCAGATATTAAAACATAAAACTATAGAGATTAAAACAATATGGGCCTTGGCCTCACTACACAAATTAGTTAAAAAGAAAAAGAATACAGAAATAGACTCAAATGTATGTGGTAATTTAGCGCCATAATAAAGAATATAAAATAAATGGAGGAAGAATGACTTTTCAATAATAGTATGGGGAGAGTTGGCTAGAAGGTGTTCAAAAAATATGAATTCAACCATTACTCTTTATATTAATTTTTAAGTTCCAGATAGATAAAATAGTGTACTATAAAAAGGCATACATAAATACATAAGTTCGAAATATGAATAAATGTTTTTAGAAACTCGTAATAAGGAGGACCCACAAAGAAAAAGACTAATCGCTGGTGACTGCAACACTGACACATAAATCCTATAACCAAAACCTCAGTGAAAGACTAAATCAAACTAGCACACTATTTATATCACTTAGAATCAGTATCCCTAACATAAAGAGTCCTGATTAACTAATTTTTTTAATGTGCCAATAGGAAACTAGGCAAAGGAAGTGAATGGGCAGTTATACATGCATACATACATACATGCATACATACATACATGCATACATACATACATACATCCCAAAGAAAGCAATAGGAATGGCCTATATGAACATAAAAATATATTCAATCTTTCTAATAATTGAAGAAATGCAAGTTATGACTATAGTGGATTATCATTTATGATTAAAGATGAAACAAATGCATAATATCGTATGTTGGCAGTGTCTGACAAAACGGGCATGCTCATGCATTGTTGCAGGGACAGTGAGGCAATTTTTAATCTAAATTTGGAAGGTACTTTATCTAGCAACCCCTCTTAGGAATTAAAGATATTTGAAGAAATATTCAAGAGTATTGATTTCAGCTTTTTTGATCCTAATGAAAATTGAAATATTTTAAATGTGAATCGGAAGGAGAGACAGTTGATCTATGCAGACATACAAGGCTTAAATGCTTGGGGATCATGGAGCTAGTTAAATGAAGGAATGGTTCAGGTGGAAGACAATAGGGAGGGATGGGATCATAGAGAATGGGAGAGTGTCCTCACAAAGGGACAGGCACTCTCTGCTCCAGCTATTTGTCACCAGTAGGGAGTGATGAGCCCAGGCTGCCAGATTTTTGTGGAAGAGAAGGTGAAAATCGAAATTTGAGGATGCAGTCCCGAATTTTTAAACTAAAATGTAAAAGAAAACACAATGTGGATCATATATATAACCAATACTTTTGCCAACTCTGGATATCATAAATTTGTTTCTTCTTTGTTTATCTAATACATCATAAGTGATTGTTCATGTTAGTCATAACTTGCATTTCTTTAAAATTATTAGCAACATTAAATATATTCTCAAATAGGTCGTTACTTTTTTTGTTTGTTTTCTTTGTGAGATGGAGTCTCACTCTGTTACCTGGCTGGAGTGCAACGGCGTGCTCTCAGCTCACTGCAACCTCCGCCTCCCAGGTTCAAGCGATTCTCCTGCCTCAGCCTCCCAAGTAGCTGGGACTACAGGCACACACCACCACGCCCAGCTAATTTTTGTATTTTTGGTAGAGATGGGGTTTCACCACGTTGGCCAGGATGTCTTGATCAAGACCATCGTTGGCCTCCCAAAGTGCTGGGATTACAGGCATCAACCACTATGCCTGGCCCCCTTTTTTTTCTTTGATAGGTATGTATGTATGTATGTGAATTGTCTATTCACTTCCTTTTCTTAGTTTCCTATTGACAAATTTACTTTAAAATTAATTAATCAAATACCAAATTTAGCTTTCAAAATCTAGTTCGCACCATGTGATTTCTGCAGTGAAAGACTTCCAGGCCATCATTGTGGCAGGCTGTTCTGCTGCCCCCGCATGGGCTTCTCCATCTCCGAGACAGGAGTGTCTACCCCTGTCTGGCAGTGCTGCTGTATGAGCATTGCACTGGCCCAGCCTGTTAACGTGGGGCAGAGCATGTGTTTCCTTTTGGCCAAACACATATGAGTGGAGGTGACACACACCTTGTCTAGGAGACCTTAAGGCTATAACAGGTCTCCACTCTGCTGTTCCACACTCTGCCTCTGTCCTAAACAGGGACCACCTGAATCCTGGAATGAGACAGCACATGAAGCAGAACTGTAATGAATGACCAACCCCTGATATGTTGTGTAAACAAGAAATCAATACTTGTAGTTACAAGTCACTGAAACTGTTGGGTTTGTTATTGTAGCAAAGCTGACTAATTTTTAAAATTGTTTAAAATTTGGCAATTTTCACTGACATGAAAAGATCTCTACGTTGTGTGGCTGAGTGGAGGAAAACAATAAGCAGCCAAACAGAATACATAACTTGAAACTTTTTTTTTTTTTAATTGAGACGGAGTTTCACTCTTATTGCCCAGACTGGAAGGCAATGGTGCGATCTCGGCTCACCGCAACTTCCACCTCCCAGGTTCAAGCAGTTCTCCTGCCTCAGCCTACCAAGAAGTTGGGATTACAGGCACGCGACACCACGCCCGGCTAATTTTGTATTTTTAGTAGAGACAGGGTTTCTCCACGTTGGCCAGGCTGGTCTCGAACTCGCGACCTCAGGTGATCCGCTCACCTCAGCCTCCCTAAGTGTTGGGATTACAGGTGTGAGCCACTGTGCCAGGGCCATTATATAAAACTTTTCAAGTAAAATGTTGCATATTAATATACCTCCATATAGCTAGATGTATTAAAGAAAAGCCTGTTAGATATGCAAAATTGTTAATAGTGATTGCCTTGAGACGCTGGACTTGGGACAGATTTTACTCTAGTTTTTCCAGTTTCCTGTATTCTTGATTTCCTGTAACAAATCATCTTTGTAAAAAGAAATTAATATTTCTACATGACCGATGGTTAAAAGGATCTCAAGAGCCATATAGAACATAAAATGATTCCACCAGAATAATTTTTCACCCTCAAGAAAGTAAATATCTTCATCTCATAAAAACTTGATTATAGAGCCAAGACTAGCCAAGGCACTCCTGAAAATGAAGATCAAAGAGCAAAGATTTGCTTATCAGGATTTCAGGAATTATTGTAAAGCTATACTAATTAAGGCAATGTGCTACTGGCATAATACAAGTATATGAACCAATTTTAAAAAGTGGAGAGTCTACACATATCCAGAAACTTGATTCATGATGTAGTGGGCATTGTAGACAAGTTGGAAAGAAACAGTTTCCAATAAATTGTGCTGGAAAATTGGTTGTCCATATTTTTTAAAAAAGAGAAATTGGGCCCATACCTCCCATTATAACTCAAAAATTAATGCCTCTTGGCTTAAAATTTTAATATGAAAGGTGATATCATAAAACATTTAGAAGACAGTCTACAAAAGATCTTAATGACTTTAAAGGAAGAGAAAGGTTTCTTTAATATAAATCTCAAACCATGAAAAAATTAATTCAACTACATTGAAGTTGAGAACTTCTGTTCATCAAAAGATTTCATTTAAAAAGTTTAGAAGATAAGCTACAAAACAGGAGATAATATTTTTAAAACCTGCAAAAGGCAAATAATAATATTTAGTTATTTTTGAGTGCTTATTATGTGTCAGATGCTATACTAAGCTTTTACATATATTAATGCAGCTAATTTCACAACAAACCCATGAGACAAGTAGTATTGTCATCCCCATTTTGTAGATAGCACTGAGGCACAAAGAAGTTAGGGAACTTGCTCATGCCCACGTAGTTAGGAAGTAGCAGAGCTGGAATTGGAACCCAGGCTGACTGGCTTCAAAGTCTGTTATTTTAATCACTCCAACATTACACTATACTGCCTCAGCTATATTAAACAAAGGATGATCATTCAAAATATATGCAGAGCACCTATAATCAACAATAAAAAAGACTAGCAGTACAGTGAAAAAATAGCAAAAGATTTAAGGGTCATTTTACAGAAGAAGCAAAATAAATGGTCAGTGAATATATGACTAGTAGTCAATTTCACTAGTAATCAGTGAAATGCAAATTATAGCTACAACTTTACATCCACCTGACTTACAATGATGTAGGAGAGTCCACTTCCTTGCCAGTGTGAAATAATGGCACAGATATGGACTCCCCTACACTGCTGGAAGGAGCATAGATTGACGACTATATTAATGTCATCATTCTCTTAAGAGTTAATGAATTTATCTTTTGGTCCTACTATGTAAAAATTTTATGGAAAAAGTCATCTCTTTAGGTCATGTTTTTCTCCCATATGGACACATGAAACAGTTCTATTAAAAATAGAAGCAAATATGTCTCAATTGATAAAATATGTATATGGAGTTTATTAAATGGTTTGTAAAATATAAAATTCATCTTTAAAACTTGAAGGAAAGTATGAGCCTCACTCAAGTCTATTTTGATTAAAAAGATAGTACATATTTGAGTGAAAAAAATTATTTAACTTGTTCTTAAGGGCCTATTTAAGACAGATTTTTATTCCATCTTGGAGATGTTGACAAATCAAAATGGTAACTGTTAATTGATGGCAGGATTTTAGGCAGTGGTTTTTTTTTTTTTTTTTTTTTTTTTTTTCATTTAATATGGTGCCCTTTGTCTCATTTCTCACTATCCCTTGTATGCTTTTATCTTAAAACATTAAATCAGCAAGGAAAGTGTCAGAAGATTACAGATTAGTTCATTGCAAACCACAGCTTATCTTTACACTGACCGGCAGGACAGTCTTAGTGATGTTATTATAAAAACACCAGAGAGGAACAGAACTGAGAGGGGGGGAAAAAAAAAAGCTTTGCTTTTCTAGAACAGTTTCTAACATCAGTGCTAAAAACCATCATGCTTTGAACTATCATTTTTTGACTAGATAATCATGATAGCGAGAAAATGCCCTCTATCCCCTCAGTTCAGTCCTGAAGAATTAAGTCCTGCGAACAGCAGCTGTCCAGTTTGTTAGAGATTGACCTGTGAAAGATCTCAGTGCTACCAACACCTTATAGGGCCCAAAATGTAATAATAGCATAAATTATGTTTTCTTTTTCACATCTGCATGCTGAGATTGTTTTGGAGATCTTTTAACTTAGCTCATTATAATCAAGTTGTACAGCCTTTGTTTTAATAAGATTCTAATCCTGAGGTCTATCCTTCGCATCAATGACTTTACACTGTTAATTGCTTTCTTGTCCTCCATTAAATTGCGGTTGCAATTGCTTCATCTTAAAAGGCGCCTTGTGCTTTGTATTCTGCCCCATGCTCTGCAGACACACTTAGTAACATCATCTTCCTAAAGAACAAAATTACCTATTATCCCTTTAATCTTGATGTACTTTTTTATGTGTTTGGTTCCTAGCTAGTGTCCAACCAGGAAGCTACATATTATCTTCTTTTTTAAAAAAATGTTTTTTTAAAGGCAGCATAGTGTGGATGGCCAAAATTTATTTCTCGATAGAACTCACATAGTGCATTCATTTATTTTTTATAGGACTAATTAAAAAGACAAAGGAATCTGTTCTCCCCTTGATACACCAGAGTGACTTCCATTAACATTAATGGAAGGGAAATACTTGCATGGAGATGAGTGGAGACCTCATATTAGAAAGTGAAAACAGCAGAGTCTGGAGTGAATGTCCCCACGTTTTTGACGACAGAAGCTACACAAAAAGCAAATAGCTCAATTCACGAATGTGTTTTCCCCCTACGCTTTCTGCTTGTTTGTATATTGAGGAAAATCAGCGAATAATTTGGAGGCAGTTCCTTCCTTCAAAAATCAATTGGATGTGAATTTGTTATTTTAACACGAATGACACAACTTACAGGAGGAACTCAGCAATGAAAAGCAACGGGGGGATTTGACAGGTCTTTGCTGCAGTGGAGTCCTGTGAGACCTGCTTTTGGAGGCAGAGGTGAGAGTAGAAATTGGATACCTGAAGAATGCTGTACACAGAAACTTAATTTTCAAGGAAGACCAGCTGTCCGTGTCAAGCTGATCTTTTGATACATCTTTCCAGAAATCTATCAAAATCTGGAGACTGCTTCTGACTTTTCAGGATAGCCTCTGAATCTGTGATCCCCTTGGCCCCCTTGTGTACCTTATGAAAGTTTTAAATTTTAAACATACATAATCTGACACAAACTGGGGAAGTTTCTCTTTTATCATATCATTCTTGGGTTAATTACCAGGGAATGAATTATTTAAAGTGTGACTAGCTCTCCATGCTGTATATTGTTTTAAAATATTGATATATTCATTTTGCATCTGGTGGGTGCTAAGTTCAAATTGCTTTTTACCCTTTGAAAATGTACTTCAAAACTACAAGCAGTCTTCTGAGCAACAAACCTCTCCGTAGTATCTTGCCGCTGTCCTCCATTTCCCTGGCCTGGACTTTGCTTTAGCTGCTTAAATCAGGCTCAGGAGCATTTTATTTTGCCTCCAGTCTCTCCCTCCCCCTGTCTGGTTAGCACTATCTCTGGAATGTTGTTACTATTCATACTGACCTGGAAAATGCTTCTGAGATACTTTCTCACTTTAATTGCTTCCTTTCTTAACTATGACAAACTCCCTGCTTCAGAACCTTACCTGCAACTTTCTTTGGAGCCAAAAGAGATTCAAATCCTTTAGCCAGAGTTCTTTGTTCAGCTTAAAGTGTGACTTTTCCTGTGTTATATTTATCACCTTTAATACCTTCTCCTGTCTTGGGGTCCAATTCAGCCTTCATCTCCTCTCGTCAGAATTTCCTAAAGAATCACCTATATTTTTCTTCTCACAGTAAAACCACATTTTCCTCCATACTTCCTATGTTGTGAAGTGGTTTGCAAAATGTATCCAGAGGAACTTGGGCTGGAGGAGAAGGAGAAGGTAATGGCGAGGAGATCCCATAAGCATTTCATTTTAACTTTGCATTTTAAAAATCCTTTCATCCCTCTAAGATTTTTTAGTGTGTTAGGTCAGGACCTCTGAGAAGCTGACACCAAGATGAGGTGAAATGTGCAAGAGCTTTATTGGGGGACATGCCTATGAAGGGTACAGGGAGGAAGCATGAGTAAGTAAGGACAGCCTCAGACCAGGATGTAAGTCTGGCACCTGTGGGAGGCAGTAGGGGGAAGGCTAAAGGAAGGAACAATGATTGGGTACCATGGTGCAGTCCTAAGAAAGTTTTGAAAAGACCGA
Source organism: Macaca fascicularis (assembly GCF_037993035.2). NCBI lineage: Eukaryota > Metazoa > Chordata > Mammalia > Primates > Cercopithecidae > Macaca > Macaca fascicularis. Next base: position 124,914,041 of record NC_088383.1, read on the forward strand.
TGGAAAGTCCTCAAGCCAATACCTGCCAGTGAAGTTCCACATCAGGCAGGAATGGACCTGTACCATTACTCCCACCAAGCTCAGCACTGGCTGGGACCATCCTGGAAGAATTTGGCAGCACTGCACATGGTGCTGGATCCAGAGGGGTGGCATTTGGGTTTTGAGTCAACTATGTTCACCTTCACAGGAAATCTGATTAGCACCTTTTTAGGCCACCACTCTTAGCTGTTTGTTTTCCTACCTGCAGTGTGGCTGTTGCCCTCAGGAAAAGAGATCAGTAACCTGTCAAGGAGTAAGACTGTCTTCTACTGGCCCTTCTCCCAGTGCCAACTAATGCTGCTTTGGAAGTCACCATGGGATCACTATAGACAGTGTAGATTTCCCCCACGCAAGCTCTGAGATTAATGACACCTGTACATCCATGAAATTAGCTCCAAGACTATGCTGTGGCCAAGGCTCAAAATCTATTTCCTATTCCCCATTTCAAATTATATATAGTCATGTTTCTAAAAGACAGCATAACAGGTTGTAGAGATCAAACAACCTGAAAAAGCTAGGATACTTAATCGACTGTCAACATAAAGATGCCCTAAGTTTGAATACAAACTGCCTACCATTTTCAAATTCCTGGAGAGAAATTTAAGTCCAAATATTCAATCACTTTACAAATTAAAGTCCAGAGAACATCAAGTCTGCCATCAGATTCTCTTGTCCTAGTGAGCTAAATTTTAAAAATATATATCCACAGTTTATTCTCTCCAATTTTTGATAATTGCTGAGTGCCAGGTACTGGAGTTATTGATACATAGAATGACTTAGGATTGCTTGAGCAGCTTCAGCCTGGAGTTTCTGTCACTCGCATGGATGTAGTCCCTTTAGTGCTTCATAAATTACAGTGAAGTCTGAAAGAGTTCAAAATAAATCCTTAAAAATCTCAAGATTATTATTGGCCTGGCACTTACCCAAACGAGAAAGTGAGCCAGTCCCCAGCTACTAAAGTAATTAGTCTAGTGCCCAGGGTTACTAAAACTGTAGCAGAGATTGAGTGCTAAGTGAGTGAAGGAGAGTAGAGGGAGAAAATATTGGTTTTAGTCTTTTTTTCCTTTGAAGACAGGGTCCTACTCTGTCACCCAGGCTAGAGTTCAGTGGTGCAATCATGGCTCACTGCAGCCTCAACCTGCCAGGCTCAAGTGATCCTCCTACCTCAGCCTCCCGAGTAGCTGGGACCATAGGCCTTTACCACCATACCCAGCTAATTTTTTTTAAGTTTTGTAGAGGCAGTGTCTTCCTATGTTGCCCAGGTTGGTCTCAAACTCCTGGGCTTGTTATGCCTAGACTGTTTATTCCTCGAAGAAGACCACCAGAGTCCAGAGTCAAAGCTAAGCAGCAAGGATCTTTATTACAGGTTCGAACCTGGAACTCTCCCTCGCTCGTGAAACGAGACGGGCAGGAGAGCTCCCCCACTCAGCTCCGAACAATGTTATATAGTCTAAGAAAAGTGGGCATAGAGTTATTATACAAATCAGATATATGATTGGCTAGTGTTTGAACAAGGCGATTTGGCTAACTATGATTGGTTCCTGCCATTTCTGATATTTTGGTTCAAACTTTGAGGCGGGAGAGCAGGTTTATGGCAGCAAGAGTTTATCTTACTTAAACACGTCTTGTGACCTTGCCTCAGAACTTACAAAATCTCTGGTATGTGCAAAACAAAATCTCTGGTACGTGCAGAAAACCAGGTACTCACAGAACTTACGAAATCTCTGGTATGTGCAAAGATTAGAGAGCAGAACAAGGGTGTAGCGGGTGGGGGGCGGGTACACATCTATCTTTGTGTCCTTTCATTTCCCCCTTCTCATAAGTAACTGGATGTCCAATCTTGGATTTCCAGAGTCTTATAATATAGCCTTACTTTCTGGGTGCAGGAGAGGCTGGTGATGGCTACGGAGGACCATTAGTTGGATGGTATCAAACCTTTCTCTGACAAATTGTGAAATTTTATTTACCACACAGGGGCCTATAGTGAATAGAAGTAGTAAAGACATTAGGGGGCTTAAAAGGGGTGCCAGAAGGGAAAACATTGAAGAGCTTCACCAATTGTTAGCGGCTGTAGTGAATTGTTGCTTTTTCATTTCTAAGCTTAGTTCGTGTAGGCGTTGGACTCTTTCCTCAACTAACCCTGACTCATTTATATAGAAACAGCATTCTTCTTTGAGGAACGTACAGGTACCTCCTTTCTCAGCCGTGAGTAAGTCTAAGGCTCTGCGGTTTTGAAAGGTGACCTGTGCTAGGGAGGTGAGCTGCTGCTGAAGGGAGGCTAGGGAATAGGCGGAGTCTTCCATAGCAACAGAGAATTGTTGTAACAGCTTGTCGTTTTCTATCATGGAGTGTTGTAGGGCCCCTCCTGCTAACCCCGCTGCGACGACAGAGGTGGTTAAGGATATTCCGGCAATTAGTGGTAGAAAAACTGCTCGTCTATGTCGCGCAGTTTTAGTTGGGGCGGTCCCTGCCTAGCCTATGAACTCTGCCGGGGTTAGCAGTGTCAGTCGGGGAACTAGGGTAACAGGGATACACAACTGTCCGTCAGAGATGCTTTTGGACAGAGTTTTTAACAGAGTCATATTACACCAGAAGAACACACCAGGGGGAGCATATATGGGACTATTAGGGTATGTAGCCGATTGGTTACAGAGGCTGTTGCTAAATGCCGAATAACAATAGGGGTATTTCTCTTGGTATGGGTCACGGTACAGGGCCACATCGGGTATCGTGACTATCGATGAGTTAAAACCTGTATAGTTTGTGGGAGGGGAGGATAGAGGAACAGCCGTTAATGGTGGTCTTCCTAGGGTTGCACACATAAAGCAAGAGGACAGGTCGCCTAAACCAGTGAGGTTGGCGAATGCTAGCCCTTCCCGTAATAGAGTTAGCCAGGAGAAGGGCTGCAAGTCTTGTGATAGCTTGGTTTCTTGCCTGTGGATTTGTGTGTGGATTAAGGGTTGAATCTGGACTAGACTTCTCTACAGATATAAATGGCTACTGGGCCAGGTACTAGTTGATGAGTAATATACTCCCCCATGTTGTGGGGTTGTCCACCGAGAGTCCCATGGGTCTCTAATTATCCAAGTGTAAGTGACGGGAGACTCAGTTTTGTAAAAATACCACCTTTGTCGTTCTCTCCAGTATCGGACAGAGTGCGTCTTACAGTAGCTATATGGGCAACCTGCACTCTGGTGCCACCAATAATTTTTACAATTATATTCAGTTTGATTATATTCAAAACAGATCATGGGTATTGCTGGTTGGGCAATCTGGAACTTAGTGAAATTGAGGTAAACTATAGTATTACACCCTGAGGGGGGGCAGTCTGCGCTAACTAGCAGTTTACCCGCTTGGGGGGTTTCCCCGGGGTGAGTTTTGTTCTCATAGAGCCAGAATCTCCAGACATAGGGATTAGACGGCGCAGCAGTGAGGAGAGTCAGATGCATAAGGCATAAAAGCATAGGTAAGCTAGACATGGTTACGGCTATGGGGATGACGGCGCAGGGTTAGCTTTAAGGGATTGTTCTTAGCTTTGTCTATAGTCTATGTAACCGGTGCTCCAGACGGCTCGAGAAGGTCGGATGTTGGGTCCACTGGTTTGACGTGTGTGTAGTGGATCCACGAAGCGATGCCTTTTACTTTGAGAGCGGTGGGAGTAGTCAGGAGTACTTGCAGTGGTCCTTTCCACCTGGGTTGAAGAGTTTCTTGCCGGTGGCGCTTGACTAGGACCTAGTCTCCTGGCTGGAACGGATGAGGCGTCGGCGGAGGTCCTGCCTCGTACAGTTCTTGTAGTCTGGGCCAAATTTCCTGGTGAATTTTCTGTAAGGCTTGTAAGGAGAACAGGAGCTCAGAGACATTTTCAGTTTCAGGTTTGAGTAAGTCATCTTTTAGACTGGGGACCAGGGGTGGGGGTCTGCTATACATGATTTCATATGGTGTGAGGCCTAGTCTGTAAGGGGTATTTTGGGCCCGGAACAGAGCGTAGGGGAGAAGTACTACTTAATTAGCGCCAGTCTCTATGGTCAATTTAGTTAAGGTCTCCTTCAGAGTCCGATTCATCCTTTCTACCTGTCTTGAGCTTTGGGGCCTATAAGCATAATGTAATTTCTAATTTGCCCCCAGAATGGAAGCCAAATCCTGACTTACCTTAGCAACGAAGGCTGGTCCATTGTCTGACCTTATTTGGACGGGAAAGCCATACCTGGGGAGGATTTCTTCTAAAATTTTCTTTGCTACAACCTGAGCAGTTTCTCTCTTAGTTGGGAACGCTTCTGTCCATCCTGAAAAAGTATCTCAGTCTCTGACGTTACAGCCGCTCCTGCATACCGCTGGCCTTGGTGGACGTAGCTGCTGCCATCAGTGAACCAGGTGAGTTCTGTGTCGGGGAGCGGACGATCTTGCAGGTCCTCCCGCACCCCATGCACCTGAGCCAGTATCTCAGTGCACTTATGGGACGGGGCGTCCAAGTCTGGATTTGGCAGCAGTGAAGCAGGGTTTAAAGAGGTTGGGGGCAGAAAAGTTATTCTGAGGGGGTTTAACAGCAGTCCTTGATAGTGGGTGAGCCGGGCGTTACTCATCCATCGGTCCGGCGGCTGCCGGAGGACGCCTTCAATGGCATGCGGGGTTATAATGCGCAACTCTTGCCCCATGATAAGTTTATCAGCGTCTTGGACCATTAGGGCGGTCGCCGCGATTATCCGGAGGCAGGGTGGCCAGCCAGCAGCCACTGAATCTAATGTTTTTGACAAATAGGCAACTGGCCTCTGCCAGGGGCCTAGGTACTGTGTTAACACGGCTTTTGCAACACCCTTACTTTCATCCACGTATAAGTGGAAGGGCTTGGAGACATCAGGGAGCCCCAGCGCAGGGGCTGATAACAAGGCAGTTTTGATTTGCTGAAAGGCCAGCTCAGCCTCTTCCGTCCAATTGAAGGGCTGCCGTTCCTTTGTTGCCTGGTATAGGGGCTTGGCTAACTCAGCAAATCCGGGTATCCATAACCTACAGAACCCTGCCGACCCCAGGAATTCTCTCACTTGCCGTGTTGACTGGGGTCTAGGGATGCGTAGGACTGTTTCCTTTCGGGCTTTGGTTAGCCAGCGTTGCCCCCCTTTTAATAGGTACCCCAGATAAGTTACCTCCGACTTGTAGATCTGAGCCTTTGTTGCTGAGGCTCGGTAGCCTAGCTCCCCCAGAGTCTTCAGGAGGTCCTCAGTCTCTTGAACACAAGTTTCCGGGGACCTGGCCGCTATTAAGAGATCATTAACATATTGCAAAAGAGTTATTTCAGGGTGTTGCCGCCGGTACTCACCCAGATCTTCATGAAGGGCTTCATCGAACAGGGTTGGCGAGTTCTTGAACCCTTGTGGCAGTCTGGTCCATGTTAGCTGACCGTTGATGCCCCTCTCAGGATCCGTCCATTGAAATGCAAAGAGTTCTTGACTTTTGGGAGCCAGAGGAAGGCTGAAGAAAGCGTCTTTTAGATTAAGAACGGTATACCACTGTTTTTTGGGATGTAAGGCACTCAGAAGGGTGTATGGATTGGGCACAGTGGGATGTATGTCCATGACCCTTTTATTAACTTCTTTTAAATCCTGTACTGGCCTGTAGTCCGTACTGTTGGGTTTACGAACAGGTAACAGTGGAGTATTCCAGGATGAGTGGCAAGCCCGTAGGACTCCCTGGTCTAGGAGTCGGCGGATATGGGGCGTAATTCCTTCTCTTGCCTCCAGGGGCATAGGATATTGCCGAACCCGAACCGGGTCCGTCCCTGGCTTAACTTCCACGAATATGGCAGGTCGATGTTTAGCTAGCCCCAAGCCCCCAGTTTCTGCCCACGCTTCAGGGAAACGCTGGAGCCAAGAGTCAATTCCCTGATCGGGGGGCTTTTGCTCTTGATGGAGTCGGTACTCATCTTCTAAGGTGACAGTCAGGATAGATATTGGCCTGTTTTGGGAATCAGTTATCTTGGGCCTTTCTGGCTCAAAGTGGATTTGGGCCCCCATCTTTGTCAGCAAGTCCCTCCCTAGTAGAGGGCAGGGGCTCTCTGGGATGACTAGGAAGGAATGGGAGACTTTTCCCGTTCCTAAGTCTACAGTCCTCTGGGTTGTCCAGGGGTATTTTTTGATGCCTGTGGCCCCGTGCACCCAGGATGTTTTCTTAGATATTTTTCCAATTGGTTTGGTTAGGACTGAGCGTTCCGCCCCAGTATCGACCAAGAAGCGAACTGGGGACCCCTCCACTTGCAAAGTTACCCTGGGTTCGGGGAGGGGGTCCGAACCCCGTCCTCCCTAGTCAGAGTCCTGGGTAACGAGTACGGAGGTAGGGTTAGCTGGTCTCCGTTTCTTTGGGCAGTCTTTAATCCAGTGGCCACGTTCCTTGCAATAAGCACACTGATCTTTTTCTAATCCTTGCCTAGGGCCTTGCTTTTTCTGCTTTCTGTTTTGGCCATTTCCTGCCTGGGGGAAAGCTGCTACTAAGACTTTGGTCATTTCTTTGGTTGCCTTGAACTGTTTTTCTTCTGGAGTATCCCTATTATTATAAACTCGCTGGGCCATCTGAAGGAGGTCCTGAATCTGCTTTCCTTCTAAACCTTCTAATTTCTGGAGTTTTCTTTTAATATCTGGTGTTGGCTGGTTTACAAAGGACATTACTACCGCTGCCTGATTTTCCGGTGCTTCCGGGTCCATAGGGGTAAACTGTCTGAAGGCTTCCATTAATCTCTCTAAATACACAGCGGGGCTTTCTGTCTTACCTTGTAACACAGAATATACTTTAGCCAAATTGGTGGGCTTGCGAGCTGCAGCCCGGAGACCCGCCATTAGAGTCTGGCGATAAATGAGCAGTCGTCCCCTACCTTCTGCCGTGTTGTAGTCCCATCTGGGCCGGGTCAAAGGGAAAGCCGCATTAATGAGGTCAGGATTTGCAGTTGGCTGGCCGTCATCTCCTGGAACCAGTTTTCTGGCCTCAACTTGGATTCTTTCCCGCTCCTCCGTTGTGAACAGGATTCGGAGGAGCTGTTGACAGTCATCCCAGGTCAGCTGGTGAGTAAACATGACACTGTCTAACAACGAGGTTAGATCTTTGGGATTATCTGAGAACCGAGCATTTTGGGACTTCCAATTGTATAAATCACTGGTGGAAAAAGGCCAATACATGAGACGGGAGAGCCCGGTATCATCGAGCGATCCTATTTCTCTGAGAGGCAGGGCTACAGTGGAGTCAGGGAGTCGGGAAGCTTGGTCCCGCTGTACGCGGCCTCGTGTTCAGCCGGCCAGCCCCCCCAGGTTACTTTCGCTCTCGGCTGCTTCCGCTTCTCGGTTTCCCTCTACGGAAGCACCACCCTGGGGGACTGGGTCCTGCGGGATAAGGTACGGATATGGTGGGGGAAATGTGGGTTCTAACGTTGGGGGGTCCTGGCTGTCCGGCAGCACAGGGGCCGAGGGAGCAGAGGGAGTCTTTTGTCTTGTAGGTCACGTTACTAGGACTTTGCAGGGCTCAGGGATGAATGGAGTTATCCAGGGTGGTGGGTTTTCCACAAGATCCTGCCACACTAGAATATAAGGAATTTGATCAGGATGTCCTGACTGCCCTGGCAGGAAAATCTTAGTTTTTACCTTAGTAATAATAGAGAGACAGAAAGTTCCTTCGGAGGGCCACCCTACGCCGAAAGAGGGCCACTCCGAACGGCAGAAAGTAACTAGCTTTCCCTTCTTTAGTTCTACGCTTAAGTTACGCCCCCGAGCCTTCACATCCTTAAAATTGGTAACAAGGAGTGAGAGCGGCGTGCTCTGGTTGTTGCCCATCTTTGGACTGCTCCTACAAAGAGAAGGGGGGACGAAAATGAGTGTGAAGCAGAGGGGAGTATCCGACAGGTCCGGTCCTGGAAGGGGAAGAAAAGGTTTTATGTTTCGTTTTGGGCTTACACTTAACACTTAACAATAACGGACAGACAGTAATAACGATGAGCATTCGCGAGCGCGTGTCGGACTTCCGACCTGAGTCAGACGGGGCAACCAAGGATGGAGGCCCCCAGATGGGCACTGGGGAACGTCTCCCACCAGTCCCGAGTGGCTGTCTTCTAGCGCGTTTGCCAAGACCGTGCCACTTACAGAACAGACCAATACAGATTACAGATTACGGATTTCGCGAAATTTCAGGGAGACAGACAGAGACAAAGACAGAGACAGTGACAAAGCCGGCTTACCTACAGATTAAGATCCGTTGACTTGGGGGTCTGGTGGGCTTGGGACGAGCCCCCATTTGTTATGCCCAGACCGTTTATTCCTCGAAGAAGACCACCAGAGTCCAGAGTCAAAGCTAAGCAGCAAGGATCTTTATTACAGGTTCGAACCTGGAACTCTCCCTCGCTCGTGAAACGAGACGGGCAGGAGAGCTCCCCCACTCAGCTCCGAACAATGTTATATAGTCTAAGAAAAGTGGGCATAGAGTTATTATACAAATCAGATATATGATTGGCTAGTGTTTGAACAAGGCGATTTGGCTAACTATGATTGGTTCCTGCCATTTCTGATATTTTGGTTCAAACTTTGAGGCGGGAGAGCAGGTTTATGGCAGCAAGAGTTTATCTTACTTAAACACGTCTTGTGACCTTGCCTCAGAACTTACAAAATCTCTGGTATGTGCAAAACAAAATCTCTGGTACGTGCAGAAAACCAGGTACTCACAGAACTTACGAAACCTCTGGTATGTGCAAAGATTAGAGAGCAGAACAAGGGTGTAGCGGGTGGGGGGCGGGTACACATCTATCTTTGTGTCCTTTCAGGCTCAAGTGATCCACCCACCTCGACCTCCCAAAGTACGGGGATTACAGGCCCGAGCCACTGTGCCTGGCTGGTTTTAGTCTTCCAATGATTCCAGTCAGGCTGTACTTGATGCCAAGAATCTATGACCTGTGAATATAAATTCAAGTGAAAGAAATCTTTCCGTAAGAGGTTAACTAGACCCTGTGTTTATATTTATGGGAAAAAGCCATCCGTGTAAATGGTCAACTCCAGTAAATGTTCTTGAAAATGGTCTACTCCAGTAAATGTTCTTGACCTGGTTATTCCTCTTTCAAGCACTTATCTGGAAGCCAAGAACCACATCTGTCATGAGCACCATGGAATCCCTGGCATCCAGCCCCATGCCTAACATAAAGGAGGGACTTGATAAATAATTGTTTTTATGAAATAGAATTTAATAGAAGTTAATTCCTACTCATGTCATTCAAGCCTCTATATCAGCTTAGTTGAAGAATAGCCTGGTTTATAGGGTGAACTCTTTTAAAATTTACAACTGTGTGATGCAGGGTTTTCTTAATACTATGTAACAATAACAAAAAAATAAATCAAGCTCTGAGACTAGCATAACTGCGACTAACTTCCATAACCTTTGATTTCCAATTTCTATGTTAATCACTATACCCACATTATTCTCATTGATTGACTTTACAACAAGTAAATATTTACTGTTATGACTGTGTTTTAAAAACTATAAACATAACTTATATTTACACTAATAAAATAATACACTTAACAATGCATGATTTTATTTTAAAGCTCGGTTTCTGCTAATAAAGTTTGAAAACACTGGCTTGGCGAAAGTAAATTCGGCTTTGAGGGTGAGAATTTTATCTGGATTCAGATTTCTCTCTGCCTTAACATATTTTAGACCCAGGTAACTATTTCGTAAAATGGGAATGATTATACGTACCTCAAAGTTTGTTGCAGGATTGAGAAAGTTCAGTAAGAAAATCTTAAAAGGCCCTGGCACAAAGCAGACCCTCTGTCTTGTTTTCCTTCTCTCTTAACAAATGCCTTTATTCCAAACAGTCACAGTAGATTACACAGGCCTACAGACAAAATAGACATTTAGTAAATCTGCTGATTAATTTCATTTTTCAATATTTGGATATATTTTAATTAAACAATGTTAACTATAAGTGGGTTAAACAGTTTTCATTATTAGAATTGACTACTTTCTTTAAAGTTTTCATATTACTTTATTCATACCTGGATTCCAGTACATGCCTCCCCCTAGAATTTCAGTGCCTAGAGTACAGGATTATATCTTAGACTTCATCTTTACAGTGAAGGCCATATAGTTGAACTTCGTAAATTTTGAACAAATACTTTTTTTAAAAAATCAGAAACATGTATATAAAACTACTTATGTACCAGTGCTTTGTAAATATTAACTCACTTAATCCTTATAATCCCCTGAGGTTGGTACAGGTTGAATATCCCTTATCAAGGAATTCAAAATCCTAAATGCTTCAATGTGCATTTCCTTTAAATATGATCTTTGAGTGTCAAGTCAGCGCTCAAAGGGTTTTAGATTTTGAAGCATTTTGGAGTTTGAATTTTCAGATTAGGGATGCTCAACCTGTACTGTTACTATCCCCATTTCCTAGATGAGGAATTTGAGGTCTAGAGAGTCCAGGTGACCTGGCCAAAGTTACACATCTTCTAAGTGGTAGAGTCCGGCTTGGAGCTCATCATTGCCTTGCTTTAATGTCCATTCTCTTGATCCTTATACCATTCTGCCTCCCGTTAATGACAATGCTTGTCATCATCAAAAAGGAAGCTGCGGTAGCAAGCTGATTGGATTGGTAATAATTTAGCTCCAGAATTTTTGTATTACAGTTTCTATGGTAACCTTAACTCTTCCCTTTCAGTATGTGCTCATTCATACAGTTGAGCTCAGTTAGTTGCAGGTGTTGTTTTGCTATTTCATCTCACAGGGCTACTTTATCCATCAAGCACTATGAGCAAAAGGCCATGGGCCTATGAACATGTTTGACAATGAAAACAAAATTTTTACTCCAAAATAAGAAAGCAGCAAAATTAAAATTAAGAAATCCCTTAATTTACTAGCTACAACATGTAATATAATGCCCACATTATTGTTAAGTGTAGTTTTCATACACATTTCAATATACTTGTAGTCTGTATGTTTAATTGCTCACTTAATTAGAATTCCCAAGTAAGCAGGATCATTGCAGAATAATCGTAACCAATCATACATTATATAAGATACTTATAGCAAATATTTTAAAATAAAATTATAAAAAACTTTTAAAATATTTTATAATAAAATGTTATATTTAATGTGAGTACCTTTTACTCTGACATGACATGTGCAAGATCTGATGAAGGTCTTAAAGGCCTTGTTAGGATTTACTTCATTTTAATCCTTGACAAACTAACCAGCAAGCTGCCTACCTACTTCTCTGTACGCACTAGGTATACTGAATAAGGCAAAGGAGAAAGCATACACTGTCTTATTTATGAGTTTTGTAAGTAATCAACTTTTTAAAAGTAATAGCTATTTTTCCTATCCATTACCATGCAAATTCCTGAATTATTTCTAATTCTCGTTTTTCTGATTTGGTCATTTTGAGCTCTACTTCCTACAAGAAACAGCAGAGAAGAGGAAATGTAGAGTCCGTGAACACATAAGACCAGAACCCTTTGGCTGCTTGCTTGATTTTGAATATTCCTTGACTCCTTCTCTCCATGGAGTACAATTCTGAGCATATAGGAAGCCCTAGCAAATTACCACGACCTAGGCAGCTTCAAACATAACACAAATGTATTACCTTACAGTTCTGAAGGTCAGAAGTCTAAAATGGATCTGCAAAGCTTCATTTTTTTTTCTGGGGACTCTGGGGAAGAATCTGTTTCCTTGCCTTTTTCCAGCTTTTCAAGGCTGCCTGCATTCCTTAGTTCATGCCCACCTTCCTGCATCTTCAAAACTAGCAGGATCTGGTTGGTCGATTTCTCACCCTGCACCCCTCTGACCTCCTCTTCTGCCTCCCTCTTCCACTTTGAAGAATGCTTATGATGACATTGGTCGCACCTAGGTAGTCCAGGATAATCTCTCCATCGGAAGGGCCTTCACTTTACTTTTGTAAAGTCCCTGTTGCCATGTAGAAATTCCAAGGCTTAGTACATGTGCATCCTTGAGGGGCCATTATTTTGCCTGCCACAGAGGCCCGTGGCAAAATCTAGAAGAACAGATTTCTCAGGGCACCTAAGCTGCTGCCTAGCACACGCTGTTAGTGATCTCAGAGGTATATTCGGTTCATCTCACTCTGCTCCTGCTACTGGTTCCCTAATGCACCTTACATTCTGCTTCTAAAGTTGCTGCTGCCTCTCTTCCTACTCATTACTTTTTTCTTAAACCTAATAACAGGGAATGTATGATTCACTACCTCCCTTTGATTCTCTTGGTAATAATGCCCTGTGCAGTAGACCCTTGGTGGGCAGAGCAGTGGATGTAGGCACACGTGCGCACGTCATGCCTGCACACCCCCGTCATTTTTATTTTCCATCTTTACCTCTGGGTTTTCACTACTGTTTATTCAGAAAATAGACATATATTCTTTAGAGAATTGCCACATGCAAGGAATTCATTCAAGACTTTGTGTGAAATAATAATTTACACGGCTGTAGTGAACTTGTTTTCTCTCTCTCCCTAGGCGCAATCCCCCTCCCCTTCCTCCTCGTGCCCTGTCAGTTAAAGGTACAAGAAGCAACAGTAGCATAGACTTGTCAGACTCAGATCTGCCACTTAGCAGCTGTGATATCCTCCTCCGCATATTCCTTAATCTCTGTATGCGTCAGTTTCTTTATAGATTAAATGCAAATAGTGGCAGCTTTTCCACTTCACACTGTACTCAGGATTCAGTATTTCATTTGAGGTTTAAACTGCCATCGAGGTTAAGACAAAGCCCCTATAAGACACAGGCTAAACTCCTCAGCATAGATACGGGGCTCTTCCAAATCAGATCCCATCCTGACCTTCCAGCTTCGTCTTCCGTTGCTTCTACTGCGTCTCACCCTCCCCAAACCAGATCTGCTTGCCAGGCGCCAGACATACTGAAGACAGGACACGATTTCAGGTTAGCTTCATGTTTTTTTTGTTTTTTTGTCTTTTTTCCACTTTGATAATGTGGTGGGAGGACAAATGCCAGCCAATGTTAGAGAGGGATTTTCTAGAACTCCCACGGAGAATTATCATGCCTTGAAAAAGGGGAGGACATATACTGAATATGTTTAAATTCAGATTAAATGTGCGTTTCCTTTTACAACATATAGTTAATCAGAGATAACTTTCTAGCAGTCAGTGATTCCTAGACAGAAGGATGTTTTTGGCATTATTAAATCTTATTTTCCCTAAATAAAGTAAATGGGATACCCACAAATAACTGAGTCCTCATTTTACTCAATGGACATTAGGAGTAACTAAATAAATTGAAAGTTGGCTGTTACTAGGGATGTTGCAACCTGATTTGGGGAGGAGTGGAGGAGGAGAAGACCATGAGAGCTCTCACCTCTGGACAGGGCTTGGCACTCCGGAAGGGTTCCACTTTTTATTCACCTGATCCCTTAGCACTACTAGGTGGTAAGAAAGCAACTGAAACCAACCTGAGAAGGGCCATTGACATTACATCCTCCCCAAGTCACCTCCATATGGAGGAAGAATGACTAAACCCACAGGACTGAAAGCCACAAGGTCAGCGGAGAGGCTGCTGTTACCACATTCTCAGCCGCACTCTTGGTCGTGATACCCTTTACATAGACCTCTTTTACTTCTTAAATGCTGTGTCAAGGGCACTCAATTTGACTATTCTGAGTGCATGAATTTTTGATAGGTGGTTTTTGTCAACATCTGTCTCCCCATCTCAGAGAAGCCTTCTGGGACCCAGGCCATGCCCTGTCACCCTGTCACACCTCCTGACCACTATACATGCTGTTCCAGTAACTGAGCCACCCCCCACCCTCCTTATGTGCTCACCAGGCAGTTCCTGCCCATTGTCCGTACTCAGCAGCCCATCTGTGAAGCTCTTCCTAGCGGCTGCCACGCCCAGCACAAGCGAGGAAAGGCCATTCATTAATATTTTATGCTAACCTTTAATGGACTATACAGGATACATATGTGTGTAGAGCAGAATTTTCCTGCAGACTTTTCATGAAAATATTTCAGTCACTGGGCTGTGCTGGTCACCATAGAAATCAAGTTAAATGACTACGGTGCCTGCCTTTTAGAGGCATTTGAATGTACACCATAGCAGGGAGACGGGCACACAAAGAAACAAGAGTAACCCTCTGAGAAAAATCCTAACTTCTCATCCTGCCTGCCAATATTTTTTTCCTATAAGATAGTAAATAACTACAGCAAAACTTCTACTAAAATGCATGACTGACATTTCCTTTTTTGCTTTCTAGTTTACAAGTTGTTTTCATATTCGTTATCTCAGTGGATCTTGGCAACAACCCAGTGTAAAACTCATTTTATTTGTATTTATTTATTTATTTATTTTGGACACAGAGTCTCACTTTGTCGCCCAGGCTGGAGTGCAATGGTGCGATCTCAGCTCCTGCAACCTCCGCCTCCCGGGTTCCAACGATTCTCATGCCTCAGCCTTTGCTGGGACTACAGGCACTCACCACCATGCTCGGCTAATTTTTTGTATTTATAGTGGATACGGGGTTCTGCCATGTTGCCCGGGCTGGTCTCAAACTCCTGAGCTCAGGCAATCTGACTGCCTCAGCCTCAGAAAGTGCTAGGATTACAGACGTGAGCCACCATGCCCGGCCTAAAACCTATTTTATTTATTTATTTATTTATTCATTTATTTATTTATTTATTTATTCTCAAGATGGAGTTTCACTCTTGTTGCCCAGGCTGGAGGGCAATGGCTCAATCTTGGCTCACTGCAACCTCCTGTGTTCAAGCAATTCTGACTCAGCCTCCCGAGCAGCTGGAATTACAGGTGCCCAGCACCACGCCCAGCTAATTTTTTGTATTTTTAGTAGAGATAGGATTTCACCGTGTTGGCCAGGCTGGTCCCGAACTCCTCAGGTGGTCCACCCACCTCGGCTTCCCAAAGTGCTGGGATTAAAGGCGTGAGCCACCGCACCTGGCTAAAACCCATTTTATAGATCATGAAATTGAGGCCCGATTTCATTAGTTGAGGCAATTGACTTGTCTAACGTTACAGAGCCAGTGGGCGTGGCAATCAGGAGAGAAGAGTGTGGTCATCCATCTATTCATCCTCCACCAAGCCCTTAGCAGGCAGCTGCCATTTTTGTATAAACACAAAAAACTAGCCGAGCATGGTGGTGCGTGCCTGTAGTCCCATTTGGAAGGTTTGAAGCCTGGAAAGTCATGATTTATGATTCATTTCCTGCGTCTGCATACCTTCATAGAACCCTGTATGGTGTGCTTCCTTTATGTACTATGTTTCTCACCACTACACCATGTGCTAACACAAGACTATTCAATGATTGAATCTCAGGCTTGTGGCTTAAACAGCTTCCCACACATTGGGACATCGAGAAGCATTTGGGGGGAAGAACTACAGGAGACAGGGCAGCCTAGTTCTAGAAGTCATCATCAATAATGAAGATACAACAATGCCGCCAAAGCAAGGGGGAAATCCAGGGAAATACTACAAACAAATGATAAACCGTTGATTGTTGATTATAGGAAAAGCTCACAGAAATCAATGAAGGAAATTAACATATCTATACAATGAAGGGACAAAATATAAACTTGATAAACAAACTAATGATTAATCAAAATGTAGTCTAACTAGTAGTCCATAAAATCGATATTAAAACAATAATCTTCACCTGTCAAATTAGTGATATACATATATATATATCTTTGTGTGTGTGTGTGTGCATGTGATGAAATAGGCACATTTTAAATACTGCTGGTGGAGGAACAGTGTGATAGGTCTTTTAGTAAAAGCAACTGGAGCTATGTATCAAGAGCTTCAAAAGAGTTCATATTCAGGTTCAGTAATTTCATTTTTAGGAATTTCCTTAAGGAAATAATTAGAAATTTCATCAAATACTCAAAACAGAAATGCTCAACATAATATGATTTATAAAAGTAGAAAATTGACAGCTTAGATGAATGGTTTAAAAAAAAAATTCCATGAATTATCACAAAGCTCTGTGCTATATCATAGTAATGCAAAGAATATTTAAGGATGTCACAAAATGTCAACCACAATTAATTCTCCTGAAATCTTGGAAGAATGTCATCACTCTTCATATGGTAGCAATGGTGAAGTGACAAGGGTCTTCCTCCACACAAGTCAGGGAGGGAGCATGGGACTGAGGACCAGACCTGGCTGCCACCACTTACTAACCGTGTGGCCATGGCAAAGTCACTAGACTGCCCGGAGCTCCCAATTCCCCCCAGTGTCCCCTAAACCTACCTCAGCAGACAAATTGTGAGATAATGTGTATGAAAACTTTGATGTGGTAAAGAAGCTGGAGCAGCTGCTGCTGGTAGCCTAGAATGCAGGCACTGGAGAGAAAAAACTATTAGTGGGATGGATAACAGACTGCAAAAGTACTTTATGAACTAAATTGCAGTATGTGGCTAAAGCAATATTTTAACTGATTACAAATTTTCATTCTTTTTCACATACAGAACATTCATATCCCCAGCTGCCCTCAGTATCTTAAACATTCCAATTGCCTAATTATGCAGATATCCTCCACCAACACAGTCCCGAGTCCTTTGATCATCCCCATCCACACCAGCCCCCAAAGGTGGCTCCAAAAATCACCCAGACCCCTGCAGGGTAGCTCTATGGCAAAGGACTAGCTCTAGGGCCAGAAGACCTGATTCAAAGCCCAGTTTTGTCACAGACCAGTTGCAAACCTTTAGCCAAAGTGCTTAAGTACTGTAAATCTACAGTTTCCTCAACTATAAAATGGGGATAGCAGCTTCTACCTCCTGGGGTGGTAAGCTTTTATTTGGATTATTTCATTTAATCATCTGTGCAATACCTGGCACAGAGGAAACAGTACATGGTAGGTTTTATTACTACTACTGCCTCTAACTCATAGATGGCTTTCAGCTTCCAGTTACACAATGCTGTGCCTCCCAGCACTGCTCGCGTGTTTAGTTAAGGGCAATAGAAGCAGCCTCCAGAGTGTAGGACAATGTCAGCCGGTGCAGAAAGCATGGATGGAGTCACAATGCATGGCTCACAGCCTTTGGGGCTATCCAGACTGCTCATGGATGCCCCCAAACTGTGACTGGGGGCATCTCAACCTACCCTGATGTAGGTTTTGGGAATAGGTACAAATTGGGAATGTAGTTAGCATTTGAAACACTTCATGAAGATATTGGGAGGGGTGGTGATATGACCTAGCCCTGTGTCCCCACCCAAATCTCATCTTGAATTGTAACACAAATTATAATCCCCACATTTTGGGGGAGGGACCTCGTGGGAGGTGATTGGATCATGGGGAAGTTCCCCCATGCTGTTCTCGTGATAGTGAGTTCTCAGGAGATCTGATGGTTTTATAAGGGGTTTTCTCTGCTTCACTTGGCACTTCTCTCTCCTGCCACCATGTGAGGAAGAACGTGTTTGCTCCCCCTTCCACCGTGATTGTAAGTTTCTTGAGGCCTCCCAAGCCATGTAGAACTGTGAGTCAATTAAACCTCTTTTCTTTGTAATTTACCCAATCTCGGGTATTTCTTCATAGTGGTGTGAAAATGACCTAATACAGATGGTATATCAGGGAAGACAGAAATCACCGGAGAAGGATAGGATAGAGAGGAAGAAATCTGGTGTGGTCTATTACACCTGTGGAAATGATGGGATTCTGAGGTCACGTTGACCAAAGAACAGAGATTTGGTTGTATGGAATAGGCCACCAAATGAGTCAAGGCAGATGGAGATTGGTTTATGCCACATACGTACCCAGCTTGAGTGGTCTTGTCCTGAGCAGTGAGCAAGCAACCAGCAAGGACTTCCAGGTGCCTGGTCTATTTCTGCTGGTGAGGCAGTCCCAGACTTTTCCTTCCTGTCACTTCATTCCCTTTCAGCTTATCTGGACACCTACTTGGTACTTCCCCATACTGAAGGCCACTTCATAGTCATCACTGTTTCTTATGGTTGACTGGTGGAGACCTTTCCATTTTATAAGTATGTTTCTTTTCCCGATTGTTCAAATGTTAAGAAGTGAGATAAGGGAAATGAGTGTGGGCTTTGCAGTCAGAAGAGGATTCATCCTTCTACTGCTCTGTGTACTGACCCTTCCTAGTTCTGTGTCCTTGGCAAAGTTGTTTAATTTCTCTAAACCTCCATTTCTAAACTATTTGTAACAAAAATGTAAAAATATGACATCACACTCCACTGTTGTTAAAATTTACTGAGAAAGAAAAGTATTTGGAAAGAAGCTAGAATACAGTATATGGTTAGTAAGTGATACTGTTTTTGTCTTTGGACAAAAAAAATTAAGAGAATTACTGAAATATTCTTCTTGTGGCATTACGAATATCTAGTCAAATATGTTTGTAAATGTCTCGATGATCAAAAATATTTGACAGTTACAGTGAAGCCAAGTGCTAAGGATGTAATGATTAAATAAGACAAAGTTCTTGTCAGTTGGAGCTTTGATTCTAGTTGGGAAAAACATCAGATAATTAACATACAATATATAAATATATGTGTTGGTACAGATATAGATAAGATGCATAAACTAATATATGCATAGAAAAATAATATAGCCACATGTGCTTAGCTGTGCACTTTTAAATGAATATCTTGCCTTTTGATTGATTCTCTTAGCTGGTGATAAGGACATGTGAATGAAATCCCAGACTCCAAGGTATCAGGTTCTAAAGAGATTAGAGTGAGGAGGTAGATTTTGAGCTAAGAAGGATCATGCGTTAATGTCTAAGAAAATGCATGCTATAAATTGTGACACCTCTGAAAGTGAAGTCAGCTGGCTTTCCTAGGCCAGCAAATTGCTGGTGACCCTAGAGGATTGTATAAGGCCACAATTTAATTGCAGAGGCTTTAAGAGATCTGCATTCCTTTATCCCATTAATTCAACCTGCAACTTTGTTCTCTGGTCCCTTTTGAATATTCAGTTCTCATTGATTTCAATGGGAGTTACAGACTCAGAGAAAGGGAAGAATTGGGCCAGTGATTTGTTCAAAGCAAAGCATCGTTTAAAGTATAGTTTGAAAGTGTTCGCAGGCACATTGGTGAGTCAACTCCTTCTCACAAATTTGTCTAGAAGGCTTTCCAGTTTGAATGGACCATCTTAAAGGGCAGTCATCTTCCCTAAAATTGCAGCATCATACTCATGCACCGCATACTGGACTGTGACTGCTGGAAGGCAGTGACTCCATGTTTTGGTCTCAACTTTACTGCCAAATTGCTTCAGATTTAAGCTGTAGCCTAATCATAATTACCAGCCCCAAATAACATTATAAATTCCTACAAGGCCTGTTGGGCTCTGACTGCTGTTCCACACATCAAGTCAAGTCTACATAGCCTTGGCCCTCAGAGACCTTTTGTTTGAAATAGTCTTGGTCTATTGGTCATGCACCAACGCAGAGGCAAAGAAGCAAAATGGCTGTAAATAGAACGTTTAAAGCAAGTGAACTTGCACAGACAGGGAACATCGTGCTATGATTTCAGCTCTCCCTCGCCTCACGGACTACATAGGTTATAGCACGTGGCTGCACGATAAATTTCTGTAAAGCAAATCCTATTTTTGTACTGATTTTCATTGTGTAACCCCACATGCATTAGAATTCATGAAAGTCTTATTTGAATATTTCTTTAGGAGAAAGATCCCGACAATGTAGACTGCCAGACATCCAACTCCCCAGCTACTCTGCGTCTGTCCAGACGTCTCAGCGCTGAGACAAGCTGCAGCCTTGGGAGCTCAGGGTCTTCCATTTACTGGGAGCTCTTTCTCTGACCAAGAGAAAGTTATTTGTATCCCACTTTGAGATACCCTGAATCCGTGTTTCCAACATCTCCCTTTTCCTTCTGTCTGGGTATTTATTTTGCTTAGGAGGACCAGGCTCAGGATCGGCCCCCTGTCAGGAACTGCCTCTAGGTACAAAAATTAAGTTCCAAGTTTTCACTTTTGCAGTGCAAGTGAAGAGAGCTGCTATATACAACCATAGAGGTCGTACAGTCCGAATCACAAATGTGGCAACACTGCCAAAGCTGAACCTTGTCAGGGCTTTGAGATGGCGTCTAACTCTAACTGCCAGTTTAGTAGCTGTGCTACCTCGGGCACTCTCTGGATCCTGCCTTTCTTCCTCTGTAAAACAGGGCCATGATATTCACCTTTTAGAGTGATCATGTGGACTACATTAGACAAAGTAAGCAAAATGTCTGCTCACTATGTAGTGGTTTTTGGTTTTTTGTTTGTGTTGTTTTCAATGAGAGAGGTTATTTAAATATCCTTACCATGGAGTAAAAACTCATATGTGATTAATATTTTGAAGGAAAAATTATTATTTACTTTTCTCATAGTTCATTTTGTAAGGAACAATGACCCCGTGAAAAAGCTCACTAGATATTTAAGATATTTATGCTAACCACATTTCGTTCATAATAATGCTCCAATGAAAATTTTCTGCAGGGCTTGATTCTTACTACAGTATTTCAGGTCAGCTCAGCACTCCCTCACTTGGTATTTTCCATATTAACAAGTAACAAAATAAGTGGGGGCAACAAAAGTCACTGCTATTGTAATTATTAACAAGTATTCTTTGGTTGATTGGCTTTTCTTTTGTAAAATTCTATTTCTAATAATTGTTAAAATAGTAAATAAGAGGTCCCAGAAATAAGATTTATATCACGTTTAAACTCCATTTCAAAATGTTTATTGCCTTGCTGTAGAATAAAAAAAATCTCAGATTTGTGTGATATGTGTCCTAGCTTACAGCAATCTATTTTTTAGTGTCTTTTTTTGTGTGTGTGTGTGATGAAGTCTTGCTCTGTAGCCCAGGCTGGAGTGCAGTGGCACAATCTCGGCTCACCGCAACCTCCACCTCCCAGGTTCAAGCGATTCTCTTGCATCAGCCTCCCCAATAACTGGGATTACAGGCATGCACCACTGTACCCGGCTAATTTTTTTGTATTTGTAGTAGAGACGGAGTTTCACCATGTTGACCAGACTGGTCTTGAACTCCTGACCTCAGGTAATCTGCCCGTCTTGGCCTCCCAAAGTCCTAGGATTACAGGTATGAGCCACTGCACCCTGCCTTTTTAGTGTCTTTTCTTTGCCTTCTAAGTAGTTGTACAGATCAAGAAGTAGTGCTAGCTACATTCCTTGTGGAATATAAGGTTAAGAAATTCCCAGGAAAAGTTTAAATAATTTCGAGGCAATTATTTCAGTAACTCTGAAGAAATAATTAGAATTTTTAGAATTAACCAATAAGTATTTATATAGTAGAGATGTAGTGGGGTTAGGGATTTGGGAATGGCAAAGGGGGATAAAACACACAGCCAGACCCTCTTCACTGGTAACTGCTAAAACAGCAATAAACAACAAAACCACCAGAGGTCGAATTATGTAATATGGGCTTTAAGTGCTAAAGAAGTTCAGAAGGAGAGAAATTTTAGTGCAGTCTTTGATAATCAGAGAAGCTTGCTGGTGAAGCTGGGTCTTGATCTGGGTCTGAAGGGATGAACAGAATTTGGATAGGTAGAGGTAATAAATGTTCCTTAGTGTTTAATATCGCTGATCTGCAGTGGGAATCTGCAAATTCTTTCACATTATAAGGATGTAAAATATTTCCAAATAACTAGCAAACGTAAGAACTTGACTGTGACTGCCTAAAATGATTCAGCAATGAAACTTCTAGACATAAATAAAACCCATCTCAAATTCCTGACTCAGCAATAAAACTTCGCAGACGTAACCCCATGGGAAGAAGAAATACCACCACTGAGGTCCACATTTCCAGCGGGAACCAGCATTGCCCTGAGTTTGTGCATCAGATCTTCAAAAGATAAGGGGTCAACAGATTGTGATTATGCAAAAGAGGTGTTCCAATTCTACTGATTGTGATTATGCAAAAGAGGTGTTCCAATTCTACTTGGGCACACAAGTAAATAAGTTAACAAGAGAACCTGAAAGTTAGCTAAATTGGAAAGCTGGCTGAAATGCTAAATGAAACATACTCAGTAAGAAGCAGTGTGTTCACTCAGCCTGGAGGAAGTGCAGCAGAATGGAGAATGTTTTCTAATACAGCTCTACTCATTATGATCTCAGCTCAAAGTTCCTCAGTGATAGGTGCAGAAGGCATATTGGAAACTTCCCACATGTCTAATTATTTCCCACTAAGTCTATCAAAAAGTGCAAACATTTAAAAATCACAGTGAATGTTGGCTGGTTTTCTTCAGATAAAATGATGATGAAGGTGTTAACATTCTGTGCTATAGATGCCATACCGAATATGTATACATAATTAATATTATGTATACATATATGTATACATATGTACATATGCATACACACACACACACACATATATATATATATATATAGAGAGAGAGAGAGAGAGAGAGTCTTAGTCCATGGGGCTGTTACAACAAAAATATCACTGGTGGCTTAAACAGCAAACATTTATTTCTCACAATTCTGGAGGCTGAGGCATCCAAGATCAAGGTGCTAGAAGATTTGGTGTCTGGTGAGGGCCTTCTTGCTGATTCATGGATACTGTCTTCTTGCTGTGTTGTCACGTGGTGGAAAGCAGTGAGAAAGCTCTCTGGAATCTCTTTTATAAGCACACAAATCCTATACATGAGGGCTCCACCCTCATGACCTAATCACCACCAAAAGGTACCACCTACTAATATCATCACATGTGGGCTAAGATTGCAACATGTGGATTTGGGGGGGACATATTCACTCCATAACCCTATAAATTGAAATTTATCATTGTTTTAAGAGTCTGCTCACCTGCCTGTGTCCCCCAGTATCCTCTTGTCATTGAAGTCCAGTCTTATCCTTCCTAACAACTCAAAATTTAGACTCATGGACAGCAATCTTGTCACATGATTCTCCACTACTCCATGCCCATGTTATGTTAGACTCATGATTTTGTAAACAAACATATTTTGAGCTCTTTTTATTTTCACCTTCATGGATGTCCAGCAGGTCATCCCAAACTCTGCCTTACCAGTTTATTCTGATCATATCAGGCACGTGGAGTTGTGGTAAAATGTGTTCTGTCCTCACCTCTGTCATCTTTGCTGCTACTCATGGAACTCAGACCAGGAAAGCCAGAGCTAGTACAGGCACCTCCAAAGAAATGGCAAATGACTGGTTGTGAGCAAGAGGGAGTAATATGAAGACTGTAATTGTGAGACAGTCACCCATCCCCTGCTGGGGAATAATATAATTGTTTACCTGTGTTACAGACACCCAGAATCTAAGAGAGGCACAAGACCCCATCTAGCCAGATCTGGCTTGAGACTCATTTGCTAAAGGCCCCCAGGTGGAATCTGTATAAGGAGAAGGGGAGCCCAAAAGTGCATGGAATAGATTTAAGCTATCCCTTGAAATGACCTTGCCTGGTTAACCAAAATCTGGATTCATTTTTACTGTGTCTTTTACAACAGTCACCTTCACAGCATTAGATGGAACCATTAATGAAAGCAAGAGCTCTTCTAGTCAATACACATAAAAAGAAGTCGTTTAAACCCAATATTACATAGATATTAACACTAAAATTGCAAAAAACAGTTTTTAAGAGAAAAAAGAAGTTAAGAAGTATCAAAATATCAGCACTTATTTCTATAACTAATGTATATATAGAAGATATTTAAATGGAAATTATCTGTGAACTAAAATGAGAAGTTAGAAATAGTACAATAACAGAAATAGTTATTGAAATCATGTGAAATTTCCTTCTCTTCTACAGTATCAAATAATGATATGACAGTCTGAGTTGCTCACAGAATAAGATAGCGTTAGGAAGATTTTAGAAGACATTTTTGGAGTTTCACAAAAGGAGGTCCCTGAAGAATAGAAGATGGTTTAGATAATGCTATTATTTAATCAAAAATGTCAAATACCAGCAATCACACCACCTGCTTTTGAAAGTAAAGGAAGCTTGGAACTAAAAGGGGTGGTTTAAAAAGAGACAGAGGAAGAATAAATGACAAATAAGAAGAAAAAAAATTAATTATAGATAGTCTAAAGGATATGGAGGTAGGTTACATTTAAGCAGTATTTTTTTGTCTCAGAAGTTTATATATGAACTAAAATGTATTAAAGGATAAAGAAGCAATATGTACAACTTTTTGTATGTCAGTCATGCCTCAATAAAGCGGTTTTTTTGAAAAAGATAAAGAAGAAAACTCTAGGAATTAGCACGTTTTTTTTTTATTATTATTATACTTTAAGTTCTAGGGTACATGTACATAACGTGCAGGTTTGTTACATATGTATACCTGTGCCATGTTGGTGTGCTGCACCCATCAACTCGTCAGCACCCATCAACTCGTCATTTACATCAGGTATAACTCCCAATGCAATCCCTCCCCCCTCCCCACTCCCCATGATAGGCCCCGGTGTGTGATGTCCCCCTTCCCGAGTCCAAGTGATCTCATTGTTCAGTTCCCACCTATGAGTGAGAACATGCGGTGTTTGGTTTTCTGTTCTTGTGATAGTTTGCTAAGAATGATGGTTTCCAGCTGCATCCATGTCCCTACAAAGGACACAAACTCATCCTTTTT
Source organism: Macaca fascicularis (assembly GCF_037993035.2). Classification (NCBI taxonomy): domain Eukaryota; kingdom Metazoa; phylum Chordata; class Mammalia; order Primates; family Cercopithecidae; genus Macaca; species Macaca fascicularis. The sequence goes on from NC_088383.1 coordinate 124,938,624, forward strand.
TATGGCTGCATAGTATTCCATGGTGTATATGTGCCACACAGGAGCACTTTTACTGTTGGTGGGATTGTAAACTAGTTCAACCATTATGGAAAACAGTACGGCGATTCCTCAAGGATCTAGAACTAGATGTACCATATGACCCAGCCATCCCATTACTGGGTATATACCCAAAGGATTATAAATCATGCTGCTATAAAGACACATGCACACATATGTTTATTGAGGCACTATTCACAATAGCAAAGACTTGGAATCAACCCAAATGTCCATCAGTGACAGACTGGATTAAGAAAATTAGCACCTTTTTTAAAGGATGAGAAAAGAGGCTCCAGTTACAATAACTGTTAAGGTTCTTACATTCTTTTACACCTCTTACCCCCATATTTCTGGTTTTCACTGTATTATAGTTTGATAATACAGCCCTAATTTACCTTTGAGCTATAGCTCTTCTTCCTTGTTAGGGCTTGATTCTTAAGGAGATTGCTCAGGTGTTGAGAACAATTAGTAGAGACACCTAAGTATACCCAGTATTAATCCCAGAAGAAATACCATGTTAGTCAATTTCACTTCATGCAGTAGCTAATCTTTTTTAAAAATTGTGGTAGCATAAAGTGTTGGTGAATCCACTCATTTTTACATGGGATTATCCCAATTTACATAACCTTTTTATAACACCACATTTTCAAGTATTAGAAAATAAAAACAGATTAACTTAATATTGTGACTAATCGAGAGTTAACCAAAAATTATTGTATTTTAAACATATGACTGAAAATGTTTCTTAAACATTAGTTGGCTTCCCTGCCTTAGGGATTGTTGACTCACCTCCAGTTGTAGGATGAAGGATAGCTCAGCTATTGAGACTGCTGCCAGCCTCATTACCCAGGGCTGTAGGTCAAGGAGGTGCCAGACCGGGGCCTGAAACTGCTCTGAACCCTGCCCCCATGTTCACTGGTTTTCAGCACTAAGATCTGCTTGAAGTGAAGAAATTCTCTAAATACATATGGACAGTTTGACATTATCTGAGTATGGGAAAATATTTTGATTTTAATACTTGTCTTTTAGAAAAACCATCATTTGTCAACAGGGATCTGTATGTTTTAATAAAGAAAGCAGATAAAGGGTGGTTTGCATGTAGTCACTTAGCTAAAATTTCGTGTCATTTACATTTTCTGATTCTGAGTAACCCAGAAAAATTAAATATACTTAACATAAAGTAATAAAATCCTTTCATATAAATAAATAAGAAACCAGGATAGTTTTCATTCTACCTACCTATTTATTTATTTATTGCCATTTTAACCATTTTAATTGTACAGTTCAGTGGCTTCATATTGTCACAATTGTGCAGTCATCAGCACTATATATTTCCATAACATTTTCATCACCCCAATCTTCAATCTCTTTTTATTAAAACTTATTATATTTTAATTTCTTTTTTTAGAGACAGGTTTTTGCTCTGTCGCCCAGGATAGAGTGCAGTGGTACAATCATAAGCTCACTGCAGCCTCAAACTCTGGGCTCAAGGGATCCTCTCACCTTGGCCTCCCAAAGTGTTGGGATCACAGGCATGAGTCACTGTACCCAGCCTGGGAAGCCTGCGATAGTTTTCATTTTCATAAGTCAGTTAAGATTATCTTTAGCAGAAATACTCCATCAATGCTGATTTTTCCCATCTGACATATGTAGTAGTATAAGAACATGTTTTAAGTTTTAAAATCTAATAAGAAAATAAGTAAGGCAAGTTCTTCATATAAAAACAATGTATAGAGGAAAGAACAATAGGTTAAGAGGAGAAGAAATAAATTTATTTCTACAGAAACAAAGACCCAATGGGATCAAAAGAATTTAGAATTTTTAGCACAAGGAAAATACCATGCATGGTGAGGTAGCAGATGGGTTATTTTCTTCCTATTCCTAAGATATCAGTGTTACTTTAGCCCACAGTAAAGGGGGAATATAAATAATTTCCATGAATCAATATAATGTATGAGTCTCCAAAAGATTTTTAATTTTTAAAAGATTATTCTGTAGTCCCTTACAGTATCTTCTTGTCCAGGCCTTAGCTGAAGGATTGAAGTGTTTCTAATAACAGTGAAGTGGCTCTAATGAAGTGATCTCCTGATTTAAATTATTGTATCAATATCTTCATGTAACCCAGCAACAAAATATATGTGGGTACACATATATACACAAAACATATATGTATATATGTATGTAGTAGATCAAAAATTAGAATTCTATTTTTTTTAAACTTTAAGTTCTGGGACACATATGCAGAATGTACAGGTTTATTACATAGATATACCTGTGCCATGGTGGTTTGCTGCACCTATTGACCCATCTCTAAGTTCCCTCCCTTCGCGCCCAACCCCTCACAACAGGCCCTGGTGTGTGTTGTTCCCCACTTTGTGTCCAAGTGTTCTCACTGTTCAACTCCCACTTATGGGTGGGAACATGTGGTGTTTGGTTTTCTGTTGCTGTGTTAGTTTGCTGAGGATGATGGCTTTCAGCTTCATCCATGTCCCTGCAAAGGACATGATCTCACTCTTTTTATGGCTGTGTAGTATCCCATGGTGTATATGTACCACATTTTCTTTATCCAGTCTATCATTAATAGACATTTGGGTTGGTTCCATGACTCTGCTGTTGTAAATAGTGCCACAATAAACATATGTGTGTCTTTATAGTAGAATGATATATATTACTTTGGGTATATTCCCAGTAATGGGATTTCTGGGTCAAATGGTATTTCTGGTTCCAGATTCTTGAGGAATCACCATACTGTCTTCCACAATGGTTGAACTAATGTACATTCCCACCAACAGTGTAAAAGCGTTCCTATTTCTCCACAGCCTCACCAGCATCTATTGTTTCTTGACTTTTTAATAATCACCATTCTGACTGGCGTGATATGGTATCTCATTGTGGTTTTGATTTGCATTTCTTTAATGATCATTGATGTTGAGCTTTTTTCACATATCTGTTGGCTGCGCAAATGTCTTCTTTTGAGAAGTGTTTGTTCATACCCTTTGCCACTTTTTTATGGGTTTTTTTTTTCTTGTAAATTTGCTTAAGTTCCTTGTAAAATCTGGATATTAGATCTTTGTCATATGGGTAGATTGCAAAACTTTTCTCCCATTCTGTAGGTTGACTGTTCACTCTGATGATAGTTTATTTTGCTGTGCAGAAGCTCTTTAGTTTAATTAGATCCTATTTGTCAATTTTGGCTTTTGTTACAATTGCTTTTGACATTTCTGTCACGAAGTTTTTTCCCATGCCTATGTCCTGAATGTTATTGCCTAGGTTTTCTAGGGTTTTTGTATGGATTGGTTTTACATTTAAGTTTTTAATCATTCTTGAATTAATTTTTGCATAAGATGTAAGGAAGGGGTCCTGTTTCAGTTTTCTGCATATGGCTAACCAGTTTTTCCAGCACTGTTTATTGAATAGGAGATCCTTTCCCCATTGTTTCTTTTTGTCAGGTTTGTTGCAGATCAGATGGTTGTAGATGTGTGGCGTTATTTCTGAGGTCTCTGTTCTGTTCTGTTGGTCTATATGTCTGTTTTGGTACCAGTACCATGCTGTTTTGGTTACTGTAGCCTTGTAGTATAGTTTGAAGTCAGGTAGGGTGATGCTTCCAGCTTTGTTCTTTTGGCTTAGTATTGTCTTGGCAATGCGGGCTCTTTTTTAGTTCCATATGAAATTAAAGTAGTTTTTTCTAATTCTGTGAAAATGTCAATGTTAGTTTGATGGGAATAGCATTGACTCTGTAAATTACTTTGGGCAGTATGGCCATTTTCATGATATTGATTCTTCCTATCCATGAACATGGAATGTTTTTACATTTGCTTATGACCTCTTTTATTTCCTTGAGCAGTGGTTTGTAGTTCTCCTCAAAGAGATCCTTCACCTCCCTTGTTAGCTGTATTCCTAGGTATTTGATTCTCTTTGTAGCAATTGTGAATGAGAGTACATTCATGATTTGGTCCCCTGTTTTTCTGTTGTTGGTGTAAAGGAATGCTTGTGATTTTTGCACATTTATTTTGTATCCTGAGACTTTGCTGAAGTTGCTTGTCAGTTTAAGATGTTTTGGGGCTGAGATGATGGGGCTTTCTGAGTATAAAATCATGTCCTTTGCAAACAGAGACAATTTTACTTCCTCTCTTCCTATTTGAATACCCTTTATTTCTTTCTCTTGCCTGATTGCCCTGGCCAGAACTTCCAATACTATGTTGCATAGGAGTGGTGAGAGAGGGCAAAATATAAACATTAATGACACTATGAAGAAACTGAATCAACTAGTGTGCAAAATAACTGGATAGCATCATGATGACAGGATCAAGTTCACACATAACAATACTAACCTTAAATGTAAATGGGCTAAATGCCCCAATGAAAAGACACAGACTGGCAAATTAGATAAAGAGTCAAGAACCATCAGTGTGCTGTATTCAGGAGACCCATCTCATGTGCAAAGACACACATAGGCTCAGAATAAAGTGGTGCAGGAAATTTTACCAAACACATGGAAAGCAAAAAAAAAAAGCAGGGGTTGCAATCCTAGTCTCTGATGAAACAGACTTTAAACCAACAAAGATCAAAAAAGACAAAGAAGGGCATTACATAATGGTAAAGGGATCAATGCAACAAGAAGAGCTAACTATTCTAAGTATATATGCGCCCAATAAAGGAGCAGCCAGATTCATAAAACAAGTTCTCAGAAACCTGTAAAGAGACTTAAACTCCCACACAATAATAATGGGAGATTTTAACACACTTTCAATATTAGACAGAACAATGAGACAGAAAATTAGCAAGGATATTCAGGACCTGAATTCAGCTCTGGATCAAGTGGACCTAATAGACATCTGCAGAACTCTCCACCCCAAATCAACAGAATATACATTCTTCTCAGTGCCACATGGCACTTATTCTAAAATTGACCACATAATCGGAAGTAAAACACTCCTCAACAAATGCAAAAGAACTAAAATCATGACAGTCTCTCAAACCATAGGGCAATCAAATTAGAACTCAGGATTAAGAAACTCACTCAAAACTGCACAACTACACGGAAACTGAAGAACCTGCTCCTGAGTGACTGCTGGGTAAATAATGAAATTAAGGCAGAAATTAAGAAGTTCTTTGAAAACCAATGAGAACAAAGGGACATCATACCAGAATCTCTGAGACACAGCTAAAGCAGTGTTAACAGAGAAATTTATAGCACTAAATGCCCACATCAGAAAGCTATAAAGATCTCAAATCGAATTTATAGCACTAAATGCCCACATCAGAAAGCTATAAAGATCTCAACTCGACACCCTAACATCACAATTAAAAGAGCTAGAGAGTCAAGAGCAAACTAATCCAAAGCTAGCAGAAGACAAGAAATAACTAAGATCAGAGCAGAATTGAAGGAGATAGAGACACAAAAAACCCTCCAAAAAATCAATGAATCCAGAAGCTGATTTTTTGAAAAAATTAACAAAATAGATAGACCATAACTAAACTAATAAACAAGAAAAGAGAGAAGAATCAAATAGACACAATAAAAATGATAAAGGGAATATCACCACTAACCTCACAGACTGTACAAACTATCATCAGAGAATACTATAAACACCTCTATGCAAATAAACTAGAAAATCTAGAAGAAATGGATAAATTCCTGAACACATACACCTTCCCAATACTAAACCAGGAAGAAGTTGAATCCCTGAATAGACCAATAACAAGTTCTGAAACTGAGGCAGTAATTAATAGCCTACCAACCAGAAAAAAAAAAAAAAAAAAAAAAAAAAAAAGCCTAGGACCAGAAGGATTCACAGCCTGATTCTACCAGAGGTACGAAGAGGAGCCAGTACCATTCCTTCTGAAACTATTCCAAACAACTGAAAAGGAGGGACTCTCCCCTAACTCATTTTATGAAGCCAGCATCATCCTGATACCAAAGTCAGGCAGAGACACAACAAAAAAAGAAAACTTTAGGCCAATATCACTGATGAACATCGATGCAAAAATCCTCAATAAAATACTGGCAAACCAAATCCAGCAGCACATCAAAAAACGTATCCACCACGATCAAGTCACCTTCATCCCTGGGATGCAAGCTGGTTCAACATACACAAATCAATAAATACAATCCATCACATAAACAGAACTAAAGACAAAACCCACATGATTATCTCAATAGATACAGAAAAGGCCTTTGATAAAATTCAACATCCCTTCATGTTAAAAGCTCTCAGGTATTGATGGAACATATCTCAAAATCATAAGAGCTATTTATTACAAATCCACAGCCAGTATCATATTGAATGGGCAAAACCTGGAAGCATTCTCTTTGAAAACTGGTAGAAGTCTATTTCATTCAAAAATGATTAATAATGTTTGAACATTTGCTAAGAATACTGTGATTACTGTTGTTTTCAGTAACAGTACTGTGAGTACTGTTGCTTCCTTTGAATTTTCCCAATAATACCAAAAAATTAAATTTAAAAAAAAATTAGAAGATAACATGGGAGAATCTTGCTATGATCTAAGAGTAGGGAAGTCCTTTCCAAACACCATATAAACATTAAGATGATCTTCAGCTTGAACTATATATAAAAGCAAAAGTTTGAAGCTTAAAAAATGAGCATGAAATGACAACTAGCAAATAAGAGAAATATTTGCAATACAGTATATTGTTGTTAAATGTTTCTTTATCCAAACCTTTCACAGAGATACAAACTTGTAAATGTGTTTGATAATATTTTATTGACTTGTCAAGAGAATCAGTGCGCAGTGTAGGTGTTGGGAATCGTTTTAGTGCTGTTTTCATGCTATTTGTTAAAAAACCTATATTTTGCTGTAAGTTTTTCATGTTATGATTTAGCATAATCTCTGAGCTCAAACTGTACTCTCAAAACTTTAGGGACAAGAAGTAGCACGGTTCAGGAAGAACCAAAGTAATTTCAAAGCCAAACTAGTCAGTACTTGAAAAAGTCTAACTTTTGTGGTGGTTTCCAATGGAGAAAATGAAAATAATCCCTCTTCAGAATTCGGCTCTATGGACTGTTTGGGAGACTGAATTGTTCTTTTCCCATTTGTTAAACCAGGAAATTTCTAAGGCTCCTTCCAGCTCTCCAATTCTCTAGTTCATTATTATCATTACATCTCATTTTGCTTAAAGAATGCTAACATCAGTAGTCTTGTATCTTACATCTATCTTTGTGAGAAAGAGTAAAGAAAACTGAATTTGGTTTCTTCATGATTAATGCATTTGTCAAATTCGTTCCAAGTAGCAAATTAATTTATTGTGTTTTTTCATGAATGCAAATTAAAGCTGTGCAAACTATTGTGGTAAAACTTAGCAGTCTTTTTTTATAAATTAAAGCTAACTGATTTAATGTTAATGAAAGGAACTATATTCAAACACAAATTTTAATAACTTGGGTGGAAAGAAAATCTTAGACTTCATAAGCTTTTCCTTACATAAAATTCATGTAATTTGAACAGAAAGTCATTAAAATGTAATTTTCTATAGTGAAGCTTGTATTAATTACCTTGTATGAAAATCTGAAAAGTTACTGAATAAATGTCTGTTTCTATGCATTCCCTGGAGAGAAGAATTGTCTATTGATTAGTTAATTATCTCAAACCAAGGGTCCCAGGTTCAGTTTTTGGTGATCACTTTCTTATCTTTTTCCTGTTTGAATATTCTGATCAAAACCAGAAGTAAAACAGATTTTTTTTAAAAATAGAGACGTATTTTGCTTCTGTTCATATTGATAATACAAAGAGTACTAGTATACATATGATAAAATATTTTTCAACTTCTTGGTTCATAGGACTTAATCAGTGTTTCATGTATGTGGGTATGAAAAGCACCTTTATTACTGGGAATAAGATTTTAAGAATGATTTTAGAAACATGTCCTTTAAACTTGATTCTCTCATACTTTTAAGATTGTTTAAGTTCACTTCAATGTGATTGTCCAAAACAAAGTTATTTTCAAACTCACTGAATCCTTATGTTCTTCTTTAGTGTAACTATTCACAAATCCCATTTTGAATACTGATCCTGGAAAACATGAGAGAATCGAAATCTGTGTTTTCTTTTGATTTTTGCATCATGATTGCATTTTTACTCATTTCAACAAGGGGAAATCTCAACTTTTTATATTGACTAAATAAACTGTAGGGGCTAATTTATGTTTTTAAAAAGGAAAAATTTATAGATGCTATGTTTGATTACACTTATTTCTTACTGGTATTTAGGAATTTGTGTAATAATAAACACTTCTCATTTTTAACATTAAAATTTGCAAGGTTCACCAAATTCTGAAGGTAATGCCTGATAGGAGTTAATGTTCACTTAATTCTGGGTCTAATCTTTGTAGTTGAAAAAGCGAAAACTAAAGCATACATCCTTTGACTCATTCTATCTTATATTTATGTCATATTAAAAGTCATAAAAATGGACAAAACAATAAAATTGAAACTGAAACATATCCAAAATGTTTTTGCCTTATCCTTTATCCATCCTCCAGACATGGTCACTTTCAGATTTTACTTTAAGAAAAAATAACTTCACAGAGGACCATTATAATTTTTGTGATGAACATGTGTAATATTTTTGTGTCCACTTTTTAGTTTTTATCTTGGCTGCCTTAACATCTTCCTTCAAAATGTCAGCAGTGATTAGGCTACATTATGGGATAATACATATGAACTCTCAAAGCTAATTTTGACTAATACTAGAACAAAACATATGCCAATATGTTAAAGATGGGAAGTTGAACAGATTACTTTCCTATATAAAAATATTTTTTCTCTGCGTTCACCTTACTTTTCAAATACTAACCCAATCTCAATGTTTGAGGAAGGTTAAGCAACCTGTGAAAGAAGCACCATTTGAAATTTGATGGTGCAGTTCCTAAAATCTTTCCAAAGAATGTGGTATAGATGCTTACATATTAAAATATTGACATTCTAGGAAGTTTAGGAAATATTTCCTCTGAACTTGAACTCTGGGGCTGTAGCTATGGTTGTTAAGCTACGCCCAGTTCACACTTTAATGCCAGTGTCTGTATTTTAACATTATTTTAATGTGACATTGTATGCCTTGTTTATTTCTTCAAGCCGTACTTTTCCCAAATTAGTTAAAATTACTAAACGATGTGTTTTTAACCACAGTCATTCTAGAGATTTATTTGGTTTTTTCCTTCCCCAGAAGTTGCTTCGGTCATTTTTGATTGCACATCTGAATAGAGACCATGCTCAGAGTTGAAGTGTAAACCTCTTCAGGTCGGATCATAAGCCTCAGAACGTGTCATACATCCCATAAACTTCAGAACTAGCCATACATAAGCTTCAGAACTAGTCATACATCCCACGAAGAGCATCTTAACTGATACTGATCTGAACAGTTCAGTCCAACAGCCAGGCGATTCAGCCACCTACAATTCAACTATTGGTTTTATTTGAATGAAAATCAAATTTGGGGTATAATTGGCTTAGCTAAAATATTCACCTGGGTCAATTTTGGTCACATAAGTGATTCTGCACAAAGATATAACCACATTTTATCTCAGGCATCTCACTCAACATTTTTAAAGATAGCATTTTTTAAAATCTGCTACAAAGAGTGCATTAAATATACAACTAAGAGTCATACTGGTGGATGGTAAATGTCTGGGCATGAGCATTATGGGTTAATGTGTTTTTGTTCACTGACTTTTCATCTTTGCAGGTTATTCTAACTCTCTAGAAGTAATGGGTAGCCCTTTGGCACTGTGGCTTACTGGCTCAGGGTCAGTATTTTTACTTTTCCATCCTCTTCTCAGTTAGCACTTGAACAAAGAAACAAAAACAACTGGTCTGCTATTTCCAACTCCTGAAAGTGAAAGAGGGACAAAATATAATTAATTTAAATATGCAGTTATTCACAGAGGATTTGCTTTTGTTCTTATAATTAGGATCCCAATTTGTCAAATGCTTTAACAACAGTCTTACAGCCTTTTACTAAGGGAGGGGGGAGGGGTGAACATCCAGGTTAATTATAAGCCATATATTTGTCTTTTCAAGATTTGCTTTTACATTGCTTTAGGGCAAATGATAAATATCTTTGCAAATACAAATTGTAATCTGCATTTCTCCAATTTTAGTAAGTGAAAGTTGGGTTTAAGAGAATATGAAACTAAATCTGATTAAATTACACTTTTTGAAACCTGACAGTACCTCACTTCTGCTGCACTGCACTTTCTTAGATTTAATGCCTCTAAAGTATAATGATAATATAAGTTTCTTTTCTTTATTTAAAAATAAAATGATTACTCTAATTATGGGAACTCATGTACCATTGGGCTGAAAGTCAGAGACAGCTGGATGGTGAACTGGCCCCTTGCCCAGACCTCAGAGGAAGATTAATTTGAAAACTCTTTACAGAACACAGCCCAGAGCCTACTGCTCAGAAGATCTTGCTTTAATCAGCCATTGATCATAAGAGATTCCCTTTATTGACCTGAAAGAAAGGTGTTTTCATCTTCATGCCAGCTAAGGCACTTACTGAAAGTAGGTACACGGCATCCAAAGTGAATATGCCTAATAAAGAGAATACAGTTTTCCATCTCACCCCACAAATGACATTCTGTAATGACATGTGCTAATAGTTTCTATCTCCATCCATCCCTTAACTCATCATGTTGCCATCTTATGGGGAACCTATGGTTAACAAGGGCCCCTTTCTGCAGATACACATGTCAAATGACCGAGGAAACATGCCAGCAGGGATTGTGGAACCAATCTATGAGAATTCTCTTTGTGTCTGAAAATACCATGGAGTGGATGCAGGGCAGTATTTACCCCCCTGAATATAACATCAGAAAGTTCCAGATCACTCTGAAGTCTGTTCTCTCTATGATTTACCTGCCTGTGGAGTTTGAAAGGTCCTCACTAGTGCTGACTCTTTCTGACACTTCTCAATCTATAGTAGCTCAGAGGCCACTTTGATTGCTCCCAAAGGCAAAATGGGGCACCATGACACTTTTTTCACTCAAAAGGGCCAGCATTTATGGGATATACTCAGTCAGATTCTCAAAATTGCTTCAGAGAATCCTCTGTTAGATTAAAGGAGGTCATTTAATCAAACAACTTTCCAAAAGTCCCCGTTTTGAATTACTGGAGAGCATGTGTACTCTCAGGGTCCCGGATCACTTAGCAGACATCAGAGGAAAGGTTTCAAGTCTGTTTTGAGAACTGTACTGTCCAAGTCTACTGCTTTTTCCTTCAGCAAAGGAGATTTATCAAGGATCAATTTGGCTACAGACATACCTGTTTTCGTTAAAATGCCTTTGGCCATTACATTATCTATAATAACTTTCAGTAAGGTCTAAGCAATTTATAATAATATTAATAGAAAAAAATCATGATTCTCTACAGCATTTTCCCTTCCATTTCATCTGAATGGCTACAAGTGAGTGTTTGCATAATTTTTTCTAGTTTTTTTTTCTCCCATTTTGCCATGATCTAGTTTTATATGGAAGTCATAAATTTGTTCTACCGATGGAGTTTGTTAAAACAATATTTTGACTTTGCAGAGATCATTGTGTATTTTCTATTTATTTTGATGTCAAACTTTTAAAAATATTGACTGCTAGGAACTTAAGAGAGCAGAAATATCACTTTGAAAAATACTAACATTCATTTTTTCTAGTTGATACCTTGTCTTTTAATATTCATTGTGGTATATCTGTGCTATGTAATATTATAAGCCTTGTATCTGTCTCCTATACTTTCCTATACCCTCACATAAATACTATGGAAAATTATTATGTGCATCACTACCCAACACTTTAGCCTTGACTTAAATTGTAATATAATTTCTTATAAATAGGTATCTGAGCTTAAAAAAACAACAAATAAAAACACATTCCTGTTGGTTCTAACTTTGCACAGATCCCTTGAAAGAGATCAGAACTCATATGGAAGGTGAACTGATTCTTCCATTTGGCAAGCAATTCCTTCAGGAACTGAGTTACGCTTATGGTGGGACTTCCAATTAGAAAAGGAAATTTTAAAACAAACAAACAACCAGGCTGTTCAGAGATGGCTAGACACAAGATCAAGTCCCAGCCAGGTGTTTGACATTGCCCAGTCTCTTTACTCTTGTCATGTGAAACTTAGAGTCAGCTTCTTCACTAGTGTTTTTGGCATCATAGAAACGGCACCTAACCATAAATGCAAACCATAGCTGATACTACCAGTGCAGTTCTCATTCTTGTAGAACTATGTTCAGTCCTTCTCAAGTCATTAACTAACAAGACCAAATGCACATTTCTAGCCAGGGAGTCCTTGAGCCCATCCAATCCCCTGACTTCACAGCAATGCTGTGGCAGCCCACTCTGCTGCCGCCTGCAAGCACACATGGAGGGGAAGCCAGCAGGGGTGGTCCTCGCCCATGGGCTGATGAAGAAAGGCAGCTGCAGTCATGAATTCGTAGAACCAGAAGTGACCTTAGCAGCCACCTACTCTAACTGCTTTCCAAGAGAAATTTCTCAAGAGACATGCTGAATTTCAAGTCAAGAGCAGCTTGGAAGCCACAAACTAAGCTGGCTTACAGTTGCCATGGAATTTTGGGACTATTTGCTGCCAACAGAAACAGGATCCACAGGTTATAACTAGCTACTGACCAGTGTTGTAGAGCTTGTGGACAATCTCATTCCTGGTTTCTCCTACCTCTCTTCATTTTCCTGTGTTCTTCACCATCAGCCCTCCTCTGGGTATTCTCCCTTTCTTACTCTATTCTTTCTACTAGGGAAGCCTCATCCACTCTCATGGCAGAGTGCTAGTTTTCCACCCAAGATTTGCACACACACCCCCGCCCCAGCTGAATGGTGGAGAGGTGTTGCCCGGCAGCAGTTCTTGCTAATGGCATGGGAACAAAGTGGGGGTACCTTTTCCACCTGCTCATCTTCTGCCTACCATGTAGATGCCAACGCTCAACACATTGGTGGATGCCCTGGATTAAGGATGACAGAAGTGTCATCGGTCTGAGACCCTAAATAATGCCATAGACCAGAGCTAAGCTGTGTTCCTCTCTATCCCCTTCCAGACAGCCTGCCACCAATCAGGAACACTTTACGTCCTGAGAAACAAACTTCGATTTTGTTAAACCCTTGAGATTTCAGGCTTTAACTATTGCAACAGCTAGCATTCCCCGCCTATATAATTATAAAATCTTCAGATTCCATCTATGCTAATTACTCCCAATTCTGCATCTCTGGCATAGATTTTTTTCCTAAGCTTCACACCTGCATATTCAAGTAGACAGGTCCACTATAATGACCTGCAGGTTACCAAATTCAGTATGTCTGAAGCCAAACAAATGATCCACTGCTTTCCCACACACCCTGGCCATTCCTGTTCCATCATATGCTTGTGAATACCAATTGTATGCACCCAGGTACTCAAGAGTGCCCTATTTTATCTCCCATAGTACTCTCTCCTAAATATCTATCCTGTCCATCACCTTTATCTCTCCTTATTGCCATATTCTTATCTGGTTTCAATAATAGTAGCCTCACCCCCTACTCCAGTCTGTCCTCCATGCTACACTGTCTCTTTGAAATGAAAATCTGATTATGCCTCTCTACTCCTTAAAATCCTTCCATGGCTCTTTCTGCCTTGCAGATTAAAAATAAAAGTCCTAGTGTAACACCTAAGGCCGCTTTATGGACCCTTTGCTGCTGACCTCCTGTCTTCTCTCTTACCATTCTCCCATCGTTCCGTTTACAACGTATGTCCCGAAGTTTCTCAAATATTCCTTCTCTCCATACTGCTGATTTTGCAGTTTCCAGTATCCAGAACACACTATACCCCTCCTGCCAGTGTACTTCTTCCTCTTCATCATTCAAGTCTCAGTTCAGAGATCATGTCTCTTGGGAATCGTCAACCTCCACATTCCCCTTAGAGATCACACCTCTATCTTTCTTTTCCTTGTGGCTTCTGCCTACTTCACAGAGTTGGTCTCTGCGCCATTGTCAGCAAATCTAGGAGCTCTTGCATCTTTGCCCTAGTTTGATGTTCTTTGAGAGCAGCCAGCTACAACACTGCCTGCAATATGCCCTCAATACGTGTTTCTCAATTTAACCTGTATCGTCGCCCACTCCTAACTGCATATCCTGATAAAATAATGCATATATAGTGCTGACGGTAATGCCTGGCTTATTGCAAGCATTCAGTTGATGTTAACAGAATCAATCATGGTTTTTTGTATTATTATCATTACTGTTTTTATTACTATCAGCAATTACTCAATGTTTTTGACCATAGCTGATTTCACATCTCTACTAAGTTTTGTTTTTCTTTTTCTTCTGTTTCACAATCACGTGGGAGACATTTGCACCAAAGTAGCGACTTCATTCTTCTGGCTGCAAATGAGCAGAGTGCAGGTCAAGGGATCTGGAGTCGTGGGTTCAGGTGCCACCACTGTCACCAGCTGTGTGGGCATGAACTAGTCATTTAACCGCTCCCTGCCTCATTTTGGCCATCTGTGACATCAGGACAAAAATAGCTTCCTGACCCACTTCAACAGAATAGTTTTGAGAAACAACCTAGATAATGAATGTAAAAGCATTTTGTAACTCTGAAAAATGATAAAAGTCCATTATTAGTAGTATTTCCAATGACATGAGCAATATTAGTATAAACAAATGCTTTCTCTGTTGAATGTTGTCATTCCTCTATTTTGCCATTATCACTTTCGGTTATTTTTGCATTTCCTAATGAATGGACAACACACGTAAGTCATGTATTTCCGCATGAGCAAATTCTCATTTTCATCATCCCAGGCATCACATAAATTCTGCTTTGAGGACTGTATACAGAATCACCTCATTGATGATGTTGCTGTAAATTGGCATTGTCTGTCTTTGAGTCTATCTTTCTAATAATTTTTTCCTTACACGGCATTTCAACCCATGGTAGACACACTGATTTTTGCATGAATGAATGCTTTTACAGATACAGGCAAAATCTTTGAGTGCCTAGAGTTTTGTCTACTATTTCCTATTTGACCTCAAGCTTCTCACTTGATGTTAATGAGAATGACGATGATGATGATGAAGATTGACATTTTTGAACTCTTATATACCAGGCATTTTTAAGCCCTTTTACATTTAATCCTCACAATGACTTGGTCAAAAGAATTCATGTGCTAGATCCACTATAATGTAAACTCCAAGAGGTACAGAATCTTTCATATATCATCGGTTTTTTTCACTGATAAATCCTTGGGGACTAAAGCAGTGTCTGGCATATAGCAGGTGCTCAGGGAACACTTGTCGAGTGAAGTTACTTGCTTCTCAAATGATTTTTTAATCCTCAAGTCTTTGGAGTTTTCTGAGCATTTATAATTTGACTGTGATTGCGTATTGGTAGTAACAGATTATTATTGAAATTATTAACTAAATTTATATAATACATTATAGTTTATAAAACACTTTCACATACATAACCTCACTTAAAGCAGCCAACGACATTTTTCCACTAGAAACACTGAAATACAATGTCTCTACCAAATGAAAAATAAAACATAGTCATTATTACAATACCACCATCATTCCATTTCTTCAATGAGCAGTAAGCATTTAAATTAAGAATGACTAGGGTTTACAATAAGGATTGTCAAGTATCAGAATTGTTGGGGTTTTTTTTAATTAAAAGAAGAAAATACTAGAAAATATTTCTCCACTTGGCTTAGAAAGAAGGAATTTCCATTTGAGTTCCAAATTTACTTAACCATCTGGAAAGGTAGCTGCAAGTCTGATTCTGGTAAGTATTTGTGTCTCCAAAATCAATGGCAACAAAATGTTTTAAATAAACCAAGTAAAGTTTTGAGTATGTAATTAGAAAATAGAACTGATGAGATCACTTGCCAAGAACAGTGAGGATTTGCATTAAAAACAATGATTTCAGACAGTCATGGTCATGATTTACTCAGCACATTCTACCCAATGAGAGAACAATTCGTATCAAAGTGAGGGAGTGCTCAGCAATGTTATAGAAAGTGTTGGATAAGGTGTCTGTGGTGCTAGAGTAGGATAACATTTTCTATAACTTGAACAGTGTGTCTTTAAATGAAATTGTAAAATATTATGATATGTTAAAGGCCAAGCAAAATTTTATAACCAGAATACAATGACCATTTATATTTAAACATTGGCATCTGTAGTTGTCACTGGTTTTTAGTAGGTGAGGGGAAATAGCTCTTCAAATGATCAGACAAGTTTGACTAGAGCATTTGTCATTCCAGTATCTTCGGCACTTGAAGTTTTTCCATTTTTGTTCAACAATGTAACCTTTGGAGTTTTGCCTAATAATGACTTCACTTGTGCTGGCCTTCCAACAGATAAATGAAAATGGAAATGCATATTTTCTAATTATGCATCCAGCCTTAGTTGCATATTGGCGAGGGTGGCCACACTGAATGTTAAATTAAGTCTGCACAATAGTTAGAGTCTATGTAACATCAAAGTTTCCCAAAGTCACTTTCTTAATCATGTGAAGGATAGCCAAGACTCTGATCAGTAGTATGCAGCTATATACGATCAGAGGAAAAACATTTAAACATCCCAGCATGGTATTTCCATTTAAATCTGATTACAGTGAAATAAAACTGTAGCCATTAAAGGTTTAGAAGAACTACAAATACAAGCAGTAAAAGAAGACAGATAGTAAATGAGGTAGTAAAACATTTCGGCAGGGCAAACAGTTTATAGCACTCATTCAGTCGTCCTGAAGCAGACTGTACAATTCACTACAGACCCGGCACCATTCCCTGAACTCCACTTAAACCTACAATTAACCTTTCACGCCTAATGAAGCTGTTTTCCTGGAAAATTAAAATATATAGTGGTGCCTGCTTTTACACAGACTTCGGAGGAGAGCATTTCAAAATGAATGACTTTTCTGAGGCTTTTGTTCAAATGTAAAATGGAAGTGCTCTGTTTGTATATAAAGCAGGAATGTTCTTTCCAAGGCAATTTCATTTGATGTGCAGTATTTTATTACTGTACTTATTAATTGTTCTGCATAATTGTAAAAAACACACATCAGTAATTTTATGATTAGATTGTTACTGCTGAAGTCTACTATTACCATTTCACTTCCATTAGGGAAAACTAGAGTTTTGCTAACAATGACTAAATTCCTGATGTTTCTCCTTGGTGGTTTTCATTGCAAATTTAGTGGTTTAAAAAGACATGTTTACCATTTAATTATTTAGCTGTTATTTACATTGCTGTCTCTTCAGGTCATGTTTTCACATGTTTAAAGATAAATAAAATTCTTAAATTTCAGGAGTTACATATTGTTTTTTCCTAAGGTTGCAAGTGCAGGTCTGATTTTGGTGTATGTTCTACTTATTTACAAAATAGCTGTGGGGTACTCCCACATTCATTTCAGCATTATTCACAATAGTCGAGATATAGAAGCAGCTATATGTCCATCAATGGATAAAGGGAAAAAATAAATAAAGAGAATGTGGTCTTTATAAACAATGGAATATTATACAGCCTTAAAAAGAAGGAAATTCCGTCATTTGCAACACATGAATGGAACTGGAGCATATTACGTTAAGTGAAATAAGCCAGGTACAGAAAGACAAATACTGTATGACTTCACTTATATGTAGAATCTAACAAAGGTGATCTCAGAAATTCAGAGTAGGAAGCTAATTACCAGAGGCTAGGGGAAGGGGGAGGGATGGTGAAAGGGAAGGTGTTGATCTAAGGGTACAAACTCCAGTTAGACTGGAGGAGTAAGTTTTAATGATCTGTTGCACTACATGGTGACCACAGTTAATAACAATGTATTATATATTTCAAAACTACTAAAAGAATAGATTTTTAACATTCTCACCACAAAAAAAGATGGTAAGTTGGAGAGGTGATGGATATGTTGATTAGCTTGATTGCATCTTTCCAAAATGTATACATAGGTCAAAACACCACATTGTATCACATAAATATCCACAATTATTTGTCAATTAAAAATAAGCTTTAAAAATAGCTGTGGTAACTCTTGGCATCCAGCCCAGGGACCACTGAGTTGTGCCCATTTTCTGAGGGAAATTACTATGGTCCTGAAGGAGCCTGCTTCCTTTTTTTTTTTTTTTTTTTTTGAGACGGAGTCTCGCTCTGTCGCCCAGGCTGGAGTGCAGTGGCCAGATCTCAGCTCACTGCAAGCTCCGCCTCCCGGGTTCGGGCCATTCTCCTGTCTCAGCCTCCTGAGTAGCTGGGACTACAGGCACCCGCCACCTCGCCCGGCTAGTTTTTTGTATTTTTTAGTAGAGACGGGGGTTTCACCGTGTTAACCAGGATGGTCTCGATCTCTTGACCTAGTGATCCGCCCGTCTCGGCCTCCCAAAGTGCTGGGATTACAGGCTTGAGCCACCGCGCCCGGCCGGAGCCTGCTTCCTTTAGGGCTTGTCCTGCCCTGGGTGAACAAGAGCAGCCACTGAGGCTACTCTCTGTTAGCAAGGACCAGTTTGAAACACCAAGAGACCATGGATAATGGAACAGGAAACAGAGGGATGGTATGTTCCTTCCTATGAGGTTTATACTTCCTATTTTAATCATCTAAATGTCATAGTGTCTAGTGTTTAAGCACTAAAAGTACAAAAAGGTAAAGCTGATAATAACTATTGAAACCCCAGCATTTTTTTAAATCTACTGATATATTTTTATGTAAATCCTGCTAGCCTGCAGCATCTGTGCATCATCTTTACATGGTAAATGAAATTCCTTTAGACCACCAGTCTAAAATAATGAATTGTTCCCCCAGTTAATTGTATTGCTTTGATAACACGGAACTGTGCTAGGCCTAGAGAACACAGTAAGTGAATTTCATCAGATGATTTGTGTGATGTTTTGAAAAATGATCTTCTGGAGTGACCTGATTTTAATGGAACTCTAGCAGCATGCAGCATGGGCCGCTGCCCAGCATCCGACTAGGAGGAAGCACTTCCTCCTATGGCACAAGGAGTGCGGGATCATCCCCAGAGGACCTCTCACTGGGAAAAATTCTCAGGAAAGACAAGAGAAAGTGTGTGCCAAAAATGGCAACACAAAGAACCTATCGATAGGTTGCTTTTCTTTTATTGATACGTATCTTTTTTAAAACCCAGAAAAGATCGCAAATGACCCTTATGTCTTCACTGCCAGTGTGAAAATAAACCAAGACCAAGCAAATGAAAATAAGCAAAAGTTGTGTATTCTGAGCTTGCTATAGCAAGAGAGTCAAGCACTTTCACTTGTGTTTTGGCGGAGACTCAAAGACAGGCAGGAGTGGGAAAGCTTTATCGTGAAAAAAGGGAAGCTTCAGGTGTGCCATGATTAGAGGCTGTTGGCTTGTGGGAGCTGTAGACAGGCTAACTAGAAGTGGGGCATCCTATGTGGTTAGGGGTACATATTTGGCTTCCTCTGGCTGGAAGTGAGGACACAAATTAGGGAAGCTGTTATTTATTAATCAAGTCCTGGCCATTTGGAGCCATTCATGACAGGGATTACAGTTTAACTTCGTGAGTTATTACTAGAGATAGCAGTCTGACTTCTTACAAGTCGACATAGCAAGCTGGCTTCCTGGGCTGGTTATTGCAGATCGTAGCTTGGTTTCCTGAGCAGGTTGCTGCAAGTTGTGGGTCAGAATTCTATTTATACATGGTCTGGGCATTATCTATATGTTCGGTCTCTTACCAGAATATAACCGCTACATTTAGGGGATGGGGGAGGTAATACTGTCTTTGTAAAAAAGCTATTGACTTGACTTTTCTTTTTATCAATTAAGAAAATTAGATTCCCTACAATAACAAAGTGTGCTGAAAGGCAATGACAGAGATTACTTTCTCTTTCTCTCTCTCTCTCTCTCTCTCTCTTTAGTGAGTCTTCCATACACACTATTGAATTCAATAAGATAGGGGCTTTGTCTCTTTTTTTTCATTCTTGTATCTAGGTTCTCTTGTAGGTTGAACAAGAACATAGCAACTTCTGATTTTTTTTTTAAGGTTCACCTTATATTTAACATGAAGAAATGCGAAAGTGGTAATAACTTGATATTTAAGGCACACACACATATAAATGCAGTTATTATGATTATTATCCTATTCATAATTAAATTACAAGATTTATAAAGAAGAGTAACTCATGATGGGCCACAAGCAGTGGGGTCCAGTAAAGGACCTAAGCCAAATGAAACGTCGTTTGGCCCATCAAATGGGCAGACAAGACTTTGGGCAAGTGGCCCTGAGTGTTCTCTGTGAGTGCACCATGGTGAACACTTAAATATCTCTGCCTAGAGAAGTGCAAGTCTTTCTACATACACATTGCCATTTACACGGATCTGAAAATGCAGTTGTTACATTTTCATAAGAAATGACAAAAAGCTGTCAAA
Organism: Macaca fascicularis; assembly: GCF_037993035.2. Classification (NCBI taxonomy): domain Eukaryota; kingdom Metazoa; phylum Chordata; class Mammalia; order Primates; family Cercopithecidae; genus Macaca; species Macaca fascicularis. The sequence continues at coordinate 124,959,062 of NC_088383.1, forward strand.
TTAAAAATAAGTATGATTTGCAATTTTATTTGTAAATTAAGAACTGAAATATGATTTACGATTTTCAACTGAATGTGTTTCCAAGTTTCAGAATCATTAGTAAACCCAGGACATGTTGTGAGAGACGCTGCTTCAATTAGGTTCTGGACTTCATGAAATACAGCGATACAGTGGCAGTTTTGAATTAACATAGAATTTCCTGTTTTGGCAACTCAAACTGTTTACTCCTCTCCTGATGATATATCTTCTATAACGAAAACATTTGCATTCACATGTAAACGGAAAGTATTATTTTTTCAGAGCTTATTTGGACTACATCATGCAGTAGTTTAATGAATAACATGATTTCATACTTGGATGTTGTGATCATTGAAATTAGTGTAAGTAGTCTCTGTCCACATTAAAGGAGACATATATTATTTGTCATGCTTGGCTGTCTCTGGATTAGTTGGTGCCAGGAATAAAATAGCAGGAAGTTGTAAATAATGACAGAAGTATGCCAGAAGATCAGCGGAAACTTATGGTCAGCTTGAACTCTTAGTTAGCACCACCACAATCTGTGATTTTAAAAATAACAACAAGGTCCTTCGGCTCCGTTAATTAAACAAATAATGAAATAATTATTAACTACCGCAGAATAAGTGTTTAAAACATCTATGTTAGACTCTTCAGAAGTTCCCATGTGCTCTTCAAAGGTCAAGAAAACAGTTTTTATTTAAACTTTGAACTTGTAATAACTCTAAAAAATTCAGGATGATATTTAATATCCTGAAAGAGCAAATTACCTAAGAGCAACCCTTACCAGGTGAATCTGTAAATTTATCAGGTTAGCCAGTGCTTATTGTAATTTTGTAATTTCTTTCCTTGCTAACACCATAAATTTCTCCTTCTCCACAAATCTCTTCTCTTCTGTTTTCAAATGTACCCAAGGCTCCCTTTTCCTTTAAATAATACACTTACATAATCCCATGCATCCACATGTATTCCATCTGACACTGCTACTTCCGTTATGTAGATAAGCTTACTTATCTCTTCCCATTGCTGAGCATCTTAAACATGGAACTTACGCCTGCTCACTTTCTGTCACTCCATTCCTTGCTTAACTTTCAGGCTTCTATCCTCAGTTAGATACAGAAATGACTCAAAGATCACCAGAATCTTCTCTGAGGAAGTCTAATGGCCTTTGCCATAGGCCTTACCCTGCTGGCCTGTTTGCCACTTTTTACAGACTCCTTGGGCTTGGCCCTCCCTTGACTCCCACAACACTGCATTAGGCTAGTTTGCTTTCCTCTTACCGTGCCCACGTCCCTTTACTGGCATTTCTTTCTGTCCATCAATCTCTGAATTCTTTTCCTGCCAGGAAATATGTGACTCTTACCTAGAATTAACCGACCCACAGGAACAAAATAATTCAATGATATTCTATGTAGGATAAGATCTGAAAATGATCTTCCTCTAAGAGTAACATGTGGAGAAGAGGTCAGCTCAATTCAAAATCAGGTCTTGAAGATCTTGGAGAAAGGAAAATGAGCCAAAAGTCCTTTTGTGGCCTTTTCTTAAGCAAGGCCAAACAGTCTGGCCTCATGGTTTAGTATGGTGATTTGATACATTTGGTTTTACTCAAGAATTACATGGGACTCAACATATATGAAAATGATTCATATGTAGCTATGATAAGCCAAATTATCTGGTTGAGCTATTGCTTCCATAAATTTAAATATAAATTTACTGTCCCTGAGCATCTTACCAAGTGTTCCTGTCCATCATTGGACAAACAATGTAACAAAGCAGATTAACATAATTAAACAATATACTTTTTAAACTACCTGTGATAGCTACAGCTCTGCCTTTGTGGTCACTTTCTGTTAATAATACTCAAGGTCCGTTTCTAATACTTAAGACACGTGTCAGCTACATGTCAAGTGAGCTTTTTTCCATGTCCATTTGTACATAGCATAACTCTATCCATGGAATGCTTTTATACTTTTTAAAACAGTTTGTGAGAATGAAAAGACAAGCCATAGACTGGGAGAAAATATTTACAAAACACATATCTGGTAAAGAACTGTTATCCAAAATCTTCAAAGAACTCTTAAAACTCAACAGAAAGAAAACAAACAACCCAATGAAAAACAGGCAAAAGATCTGAACAGGCACCTCACTAAAGAAGATATACATTTGGCAAAGAAATATATCAAGAGTTGCTCAGCATCATATGTCATTAGAGAACTGCAAATTTAAACAGCCGTAAGATACTGCCACACACCTATTAGAACGGCTAACCCCGAAAACACTGACAACAACAAATGCTGGTGAGGTTGTGAAGCAATAAAAACTCATTCACTGCTGGTGGAAATACACAATGGCACAGCCACTGTGAAATACAGTTTGGCAATGTTTTTTTTACTAAACGAAAACATAAGCTTACCATATTATCCAGCAATCAGGCTCCTAGGTACTTATGAATTGAAATGTTATGTTCACAAAAACCTGCACACAGATGTTTTTAACAGCTTTATTCACAATTACCAAAAATTGGAAGCAAGGACAATCAAGATGTCCTTCAGTAGGGAGTGCATAAACAAACTGTGGCACATCCGCACAATGGAATATAATTCAGCAATAAAAGGAAATGAGTTATCAAACCAAAAAAAGAGAGATGGAGCTATGTTAAATACATATTTGTAAGTGAAAGGAGACCATCTGAAAGGCTATGTACTGTGTGATTCCAACCATACAACATTCTGGAAAAGGCTAAACTACAGAGACATTAAAGAAAGATCAGTGGTTGCCAGAGACTTGGGAAAAGAGAAGAATAAATTGGTGAAGTGCCGGGGGTATTTTAGGGCAGTGAAACTATTTTGTATGATACTTTAATGGTGGATACCCTGCATTATGCAGTTGTCAAAACCAACGGAACTATGCAACAGAAAGAGTAAACCGTAATTTAAGTGATGGACGTTAGTTGGTAATTTTATCTCAATATTGGTTCAATTTTTCTGTAAACCTAAAACTGCTTGAAATATTTTTAAAAATCTTAACATGACTAGTTTTGTTCCAAAAAAAAAAAATAGTAACATTGAAAATTTCTAGTACCTCCACAGCAAACTTGTGTTCAGACATAGAGAGGAAGGCTTAGGGTCCTATGCACAACTAGATGTGATAATTTGTCAAACACTGATGTGACTGTTCCAGGTCAGAGTCAGTTAACTTTCTTAGACCTTTGTTCTTCTTCCTTCATGCAGTTCACATGCCCAAGTCAAGAAACATTTTAGGTGAAGGGCAAACTACTTGAAAACTTCCAGTAACAGCCAAACGTGTGATGACTAAATGAAAAGCACTAACAAACGGGGTCCTTCACCACCACTGTTGCCATCCCAGAAATGTCTAAGCAAGCATTTAAATGCTTTTCTCTTTTCTTCCAGGCCTTGCAATTGCCAGTGCCCTAATAGATATTTCACAACAGAAAGCTTCAGATAGTAAAGATAAGACTTCTGGAGTCCGGAATCGAAAACACCTTTCAACACGTCAAGGAACTTGTGTCTGAGAAATGGAAACCGCTCCTGTATATTCTGTACTGTTTTACTCTGGGCTTCTGTTAAAGCTGTTCTATGGCCTCGGATTTTATGGAGGCAAATCTCTGTATCATCCCGAGCCTGAGTGCAGTTTCCTTCCAAATGGGCAGTGACCCAGGTGGCCAAAGAATGTTCATGAGTTTTATAAAAGTATTGATGGTCACAGGCGATAAAGTCCGTTTTTACCACTATCTTAGGCTTATTATAGCTAACATTAAACTACTCTGGAAAAAGATGTATATTGTTTCTTAATGAAGATGAAAAATATGTAATTCATATAAATCAACTATTTATATCCCAAGACTTTAAAGAAAGACATTTTTTAATGCCTGAATGATGAGAATTGTACAGTTTTTGCCTCATAAGCCAACTTGAATCACCTGTATATGAATAGGGAATGAATACATTGCAATGGCTTTAAATGCTCTTTTATCTCATTGTAAATGTGAAGGCCAGACTTTGATGTAGTAGGATGTAGGTAATGTATTTAAATATTTCACATGACCATATCATGTCCAAACTCAGTCTGAGAATGTGACCGCTTTCCATCTAACTGGAATGCAGATCAGAATGAGTTCAACTCATTCTGTGCAACTTCACAGGAGGTTTATTAGAATGCTCAGTGTAGAGGACATTCCTGTCATCCATGCCAACTGCCTAACTCATTATCAGAGCTGATAGAGCATGGAAAAGCCTGTCCAGCAGTCAGTTGTTCCCCTCCTTCCAAAAACAGCCTCCAATGCCACGACCTGAAGAGAGCCGAAATGGTTATTTTACAGCATACAAGCTTCTGCTCCAGTATGATAATTTTTAGTTGCCTAAGAATCATTGGATCAGACCTAAATGATCCATCTGCATTTTTATAAGAATGGATCTTTCTTTGCCCTTCCTCTCCTAGCTGCTAGATTTTAACTACCTTTTACAAATGTTACAAAATGTATTTTAGAGGCAACGTCTCTCAAGATGACCTGAGTTCCTTCCTGCCAACTGTTCCACTTAGAATACAAGTAGAGAAGAGCACTGGCTGGCAAGCATCAACAGAGTCTTCTTCCTAACATGAGCACATCCCTGCCATGAGAAAAAATCTGTGGTTTAGAAAATATGATCATGGTTGCCCACAGTCAGCATACTCTTAATGACTCAAAATTCTGAATTATGGCAGAAAGGAAAAATAAAATAGACTTCACATTAGAACATAGAATCATTTACATCCTAATACTGACCACAGTTCACTAAAGCTCAGTAGCATTAACAGATGTAGTTTGGAATTGCACTTTCCTAACTTCAGGGTGACGACAAGATATGTGTAACAGTGACAGAAATCTCCAAAGCTGCTGTATATGATATAGCTTTGTTAAATATGAAGGTCATTTAAATACAATCGATGTTTAGTACTATATATGTACTTTTCACATTCTTTGGATTTCTGGAAGGTAATGACACCTTACTGTTTACAGCTAATGCATAGTTACTTGCATGCCATGGTTGTACAGTAGCAGACTACGACCCTATCGTGATATTAAATGTTTATTTCATAATGCCATCTATACATAGCTTAATTTGATGAGGATTGAATGTAATATATAACAGGAATGATTATACAATATGTAGTTGCATCTTATATAAGATTGCTAGGTTGCATCTTACCATGACTATGTCATTATTTTGATAATTAGGCATTTATGAATTATAGTATATATTCCTCATGTTGGCATGATAATTTTGCTATTTTCCATGCATTAAAAATAAGACAAATTCTTAGAGTAATTTTAGTAATTTTATCTATAATCCGTGGGGGTTTTGGAGGGGGAGGCCACTGGTTGTTTCTACTTCCCTGTGATATTTTCTCTCTCACTAAAGGAATGAGCTAAGTTTGTAAATGTCTCCTAAAAACAATCAAGTAATTTTATTAGCTTCTTTTGGACCCTTTAAATGTTGACTTCTCCCATTAAAAAATAAATTGATATAACTAGTGATTACAAAGATATAATCATTTTATAAAAGTGATGGCCCAATGTATTTAATTCTCTAACAATTGTCACAAGAGAAAGCGTATGTAATAAAAATATAAAAACATACAGATTTAGATGTAAAATCTATATCAGCTATATTTTTAGGGAGGCTAAGCAGATGGTATTACTGTGGAAGAATTATCAAGTTTTATTCACCTCAAATCCCACTGGGTTCTTAAAACTTGAAAATTCAAATTGTGGAGGATTATGAGACACAATGCAATGTTAACTTAAAGTCATACTATACCTTTCTGGGCCAAATATTGCTAACTCTGTGGCTAATTATGCAATTAGTTCTCAACTTATCAAAGCTTTTTACTGGCAATAAATTCTTTGCCCTCAGGTGAAGTGGATTGAAAAGACATCAAGGATCAAGGATAATCACTTTGAGTCTGTGTCTTGGTTTTTCCCCCTACATTCCAGACAGTTTAAATTTGGATGTTTTCATTTTTTTTTAAATAAAACCACACAAATATGCAGATACTTTCCCAGAATTTCTCAGTTAAATGGCTGATTCTCTTGAAAACTAACCTTAATGGAATTGTAAACATTTCAGTTTAGAATGACTTTGAAAAATTCCTTAGATTTTAGGACGTTTTATTCTACCAAATATGAAAAAAAAAAATTGGTTAAATACAGTGGAGTTTTAAAAATTAACCTGAGGATTCTATTTGAACTAGAAAATTCCTATTGGAAAAGAATTTGCACATACAGATTCAGCTAATAAATTTTAAGAGGATTAGGATTCTCATAATTGCTTTAAATGAAAATGCATTTTAGTGATACACAGAGATGCCATATACTATAGTGTTATGTTCAATAGGAAAACTTCAAATAGGACATGTTTAAAAAGGTAATTGATCCTTGCTTTACTTCCCAACATCTCATTTTCTTTTGGCTGCAGTAAGATAGAGGTGACTGTATGGCTGCAGTTCATGGCATAAGGTCATTTAGGGTGCACACTGGCACATAGGCTGGAAAACAGGCACTGGACCCAGCTTTCAGGCGTGTGGTGCTGGGTGCGTTTCACCTTTGAAACTCAGGCTTCCATCTGTAAAGGGCGGCAATGGTGCCCACCTTTCGAGGCATTGGGAGGCTAGATGGTAACACACAAAAAGTTCCCACACTGGGACCTTGATGCAGCATAGCTGGCATTAACAACCGTGGGGACACCGGGCCACTCTTTTTCTACCAGTTGTTTTATGAATCCACCTATTAATTTTCATCCATCTTTTCATCATAGGTAAAGGTCAATCAGGTTTTTCAGAAAGACTCCCTGAATAACTCAAGTTCCTGTATTTCTAAGATACAGGGATTTCTACGAAACGAATTTGACATTGGGTCAATAAAGACTTAAACTCTTCTTAAATCTCTACAGTTTTAGGAGAGTATTTCATAAAATTACTGACTGATGACATTGAGACAAGAGCATCAATGGTCACCTTTCACATACAAATTAGGCAAGACAGGGTCAGTGCTTACATTTTGTGGTTATACATGATACATCTTTTTTCAGTGAAGATAAAACTATGATTTGAAAGGTGTCTTATATTTAAAAAAGATTTTAAAATCTTTTTTAAAAAATCTTTTTTAAAAAAACTGATCAAAGGAACTATTTCTACCCGCCTATGCTCTTTTTAAATGTCAAGTTTCAAAACCCATTTTTCATACACTAGGGTGAGTTTGAAATTTACCTGATTACAGGAATTGCTTGGGTTCAGGCAGATTCCCACTTTCACCTCTAGAGATTTAGATTCAGAAACACTGGGGTAAGCCCTGGAGAGCAGTACTCTTAATAAGCTCCTCAGTGCTTCTTACCATTAGGCAAATTAGGGAAACGGCATTGGGTCAAAGTGCTGCCTTTATCGACCATTAGAGGGAGTTCTTTAAATAACGAAGTTATTGCTCTAATTCAAAATGCGTTAAAGAATTTTCCAAGGAATACAAGCCATCTGGTTGGTGTTACAGCAGTGTTTTCATTAGAATGTACATTTAACATTTTAGTTTTATCAAAATTTTTTGAAATTAAGAATTAGAACCAGAACTCCTATCAGTATATATGTACGCCGGTGTGCATGCCAGGGTTAAAAACAGATTGTGTAAAAGTTCAAGCCCATTTTAGAAAGCCAACATTTTATATTATAATGTGCTGTTAATCAGGACTTTATTGAAATAAAAACATTGGCTCTTCCAACCCCCACTGCCAAATGCAGTTTTGTTTTGTTTTTGTTTTTGTTTTTCTCTTTTAATCCTTCCATGGTCACACAGGAAAAAGCACTCTGAGAACTTGAAAAAGCCTCTCTCCATCGAAGAGGTGATCATAAAATTTGTTACTGAATTTTGACATTCAAAATACATTTTCCCCTCTTTTCCTCTTCACCAGATTTGCACTGACCTTTCCTGCATGTTCTCTGTGAAGGGCGTGCTGAGCACTTGGAATGTTCCTGAGAATTAAAGGCAAAACTCACAAGGCCTAGCGGCTGAGATTCTAGCTATAATGAGGGTCTACGCCACAGGACATGTGTTATTGAAATTGCTCTTACTTAGAGTAAAAGTCAGCTATCTGAGACAAGGGCAGCTCTGGCATAGCTGAGTCTTCTGGGGAAAGCCTGCACGTTCTCTGGCAAGCTCTGGGCTTGGTCCCCATGTGGTCATCTGGGGCCCAGCCTTCTTTCAGTGGCATGGCTCTGCCAGGCCTCCGTCAGGTCTCACCGAGAAGGAGAAAACCAAGGAGGATCTAAACTTCTCTCTTCTCTCCAGCCCCCTTCCCCCACAGCACCTGGGCCCAGCACGTGGGATACTTCCTGGGCTCAGGGCCTCAAATAGGCTCTGCCAAGAACCTGACCTGAGCCCTAACCCTGAAGCTGGCTCTGCCTGTGCTCCAGGGCATGGAATGGTGGTCTCCTCCCCATCCCACCTCCAAGAGGCCAGGCCAGGAAGGGGCTGGGAAGAAGAGGACCACCGAACCTTGAGAAACACGCCCAGCCTGGCTGCCGTCTCCCAGGAACGTCCGAGAAGAAAGCAGCTTTTGGAGGGTCCTGGATGAAGATGCGCCCAAAGTAGGTAGGGTGATGGGTGGACTCTGGCAACAGAGAGCAGCAGCTGCTCTGTGAACATGTAAGCCTCACTCTCCTTTTCAGCTTTATGATGGTGGCTCAGTGGTTATAACGAGATTCGGAGAGTTGAGCTTAAAACTGGCTTTTCTCTGGCCTAAAAGGATTTGCTCAGAGAAATCACCTGTGAGTGGCGGGTGTGTGTGATAGGCGTTCTTTCAGCTCCAACCTATAACCCTTTTGGTAAACACAAAATTCCCTCTCCAGATTCTTACATGCTTCCTCAATTGTTTAGAATCAGGGTACCTGGCATGGCCATGGCAGCCAAGATAGTATCAAGCTTTACTTTCTCCAGCCCTACTATGAAAACAGCTAGTATTTTTTTGTTTTCCAAATATGAAACAACAGTATAATTTTAAATTAGCTTCTGTAAACTACACCCCCACCCACCCTCACTCCCATTCCAAGCTTCTCACTCTTCAGGGATTAGGTGCAGAGTAGTTTTAGTTGAACAAGAAACCAAACCCTTGAAAGACCGTTCACAGGAACACTGTATTCTTCTCACCCTCAAAAGCTTTAACCTGTGTTATTTTTGGCAGAAGTGGTACTTTCTGGTTATTTTTGGCAGAAGTGGTATCTGGCCTAAGTGGTATTTTCGCTCAGGGAAGATGGTTGTTTAAACATAAGTTTCTTTAACCTGGCTGTGTGCACAGTCAGAAAATCTCACTCTAGAAAATCTGCCTAGGAAAATAGCATTAGCGAGCACATTCTTTTATAATTCTTTGTGTTTCTATAGCCTCTATTGCCCAAAGATATTTTAAATTTTGTTCTTTCCAGTGACATATAAGTTTTCTTAGAACAGGTCCTGTGTGAAGAAATACTCGAATTTTAACTCAAATGCCGAGTTTATTTTTTTTTTTTAATGCCATGGGCCAGTTATCTAAATTTCTAAGATAAAAATGCTCACTACCTCATGTAGGCTTTGCGATGGGTTTTTGTTGTTGTTGAAATGATAAGTAGATCATGGTTAAATGTTCTCTCCTTTTACTATGAAAAGGTCCACACACTTAAATTCAGTGAATCATGGGCGTTGATTTTTTCCCGTTTTTTTTTTTTTTTTTTTTTTTTTTGTGGCAGTACCACTAAAGTACATATATGTGCCAAAGTTCCCAAATAATTCAATTGCAATTGGAACCAATGGTATGTGTTGCCTGGTGATTTAGAGTTGTGTTTTTCAAGATTTTTACAATGTCTGTTACATATTTTAAATATTACCTTCCTCAACTTTAAATGGCAGTTTTATAGTAAATACTAACAAATTGTGCTCGATGTTCTTTCTCATCTTCACACACCTCTCCTAACCCTTCACCAACTAGTCAGCTCATTCCCCCGGTGGCAGACTAGTTCTCTCATACCTCTACCAATGTTTTAAATATAAATAAATAACATCAAATAGGTCTTGCACATCTTCATTCCCTTCTTACAATGCACGTTGGCAGCAGTAATCTTTTTCCTTTAGATCAGCTTGTTTGAAATACGATGGCACTTAAAAGGGAAGGCCGACTGGAAGGACACCAATAAAAACACCAGCTCAGCTTAAAGCAATTTGATTTCAACCTGAAATGAATTACCTTGCAACACAAATAGATAATGGCAAACAGGATATGCTACTTATCAAGACTATTCCCTTCTGAGAGTCAGATCTCCAAGTTCCTTTGAAACTTGTTTCCATGTAAGGATAAAATAATATGATCTCCCCAAACATTTAGGGGCAGACGAACTAATCAGAAGAGGGAAAAAACTCTGAGAATCCAGTGTTCACTCATTGTTGATTTCTGAAGTGACAGCTCCAATTTGACCTTCCAAAGCCAAAAACAAAACCAAACCAAAACTCTACCAGTGCAGGCTGTTAACTGAAGCAGCCTTTCTAGAAGGGAGAACTACAGTATAGTTTCTCAGGAGGCTGTGTCTATGATGAGCTTTACAAACTAGAAATTTTTAACGACGTAGAAGGATGCCTTGGTTGTGTTTTCATACATAATGTGCAATGTTTAAATGATTTTTCTTTTTATGTGCAATGTCTAGAAGACAGTTATGTGATGGCCTTTTTTTTTTAGTAATTCTTATAAGTGATAATATATCTGAACCATTTTCATTTTGCACATTACTGGATTGATCATTATTGTGGATATCCCAAAAAGCATATACCTTCCTGGGAACCCTTTGAGAAAAAACAATTTCCCTACTGTTTCAAAATATTACGACCATGTTTATAGTCCTCTTTACTGCATTAAGACAGTTAATAACATTCTCTTTTTTGGTGCAAATTACTTTGTGTACATATTCTTGATGGAGTCTTGATAATTGCCCTTATAATGTAGGCACTAAGGGACTATTTGAGATATTAGCAAAGATTGTAGCAACATCAAGTTTATTGTCTTGGTGGGATGCAAGACAAAGAATAGTGATTAATAATCTCTACAAAGTTTGAAATCTACTAAGACTGTTGGTAAAAAGTGTAATTCAACTTGTAAAATATGTCACTTCATGCCACTAAAAATTAAATGCAAATTCCCCAAATTGGGTCTTAATCACATTAATATAGGTCTTCTATGGCAACATTGTTTGGGAAGTTTTGTGCTTTATTTTATCTGAATCAGTCTGTAAACTGTATGGTGAACCAAAATATCCAAAAAATAGAGATAGTTAAATCAATTCTGTCAATTTTTTTAAAGACTGCTGAGGAAGCATGATCTAGTGGTTAAAACGGAGGCCTGGGAAAACTAGAATAAAACCAAAATTCTACCCTCAGCTGAATAATTATATTTTACTATGCTTTATTTACCCCATGTAGAAAAATGATAACATTGCTATCTGCCAGGGTGCTTGGGAGGAATGTGCTTCTAGAATCTTCAGAGCCTCACACCCAGTGCCATGCCCCTCTTGTCAGAGGCCTCTCCATATGGCACTGTGTGTACAAGCATTCAGCAACCTTCTTTACCTTGTCATAATATCTGTAACAATTTGATTTTCTATTGACGTTCCCATGGGGTCTTCTGAAAGGTTTACCAGATTTTAAAGGTGGAGGGATGCATCATTTATCACTGACCTACCTAAGCTATCATAATCATTGTATTGGTATATAAAGGAAGGAAGAAATATGGTGCCCTATCATAATTTGAATTTCCATCTGTAGCTGGATTTTGTACAGTTTAACACTTTGGAGCTTTCCGTTCCACTGTTAAATGATAAAGTTTACACATCTGTACCTAAGAATCTGAAATCTTATCAGGTAATTGCATAAATGAAGTGTTTTACACAAAGCATTAAAATTTGTATCAGAAAGAGCAGCTCACATTCTTTCTCAATCAATACTGGCATATGTAAAACACTTTTAAAGCTCTCGTTGAAATAACAGACTAAAACGTTTTCCTGTCTTCCGGTTAGTCATTACCTAGATAGATATTTTTCTTTTAGATAAACAATCTACAGTGTGTTTACTAAAGCTTGCATTGATATCCCCCAATAGTGTTTGCTGCTGGAGTTTTATTCCAGCAGCTATGCGAAATGAGTCCACAGTGCAGAGCAGGCAGGGCCCTCTGGAACCTGAGATTATTTGTTCTCTCACTGTTCTAAAGGTAATTAAGGAGCATTGCATGTTTCTCAATTAATGATTTCTCATTCAACAGGGGATCTTTGATGCTAATTTGTTTTAATCAGGGCAGAGGCTTCTCAAAAACTCTAAACAATTCAGTGAAGAGGAACTAGGAATTTTTAATCAAGTGGAAGAGATTTAAATGCTATGAGGGATGCATCCATCATGCGCCTTCAATTCCTGTTCATTTAACTGTGTTCTTTTGAGTTTTCTAAACCGATGCGAGAATTAAGAAATAGAGTATGTTGTATTCCATAGTACACTTTTTCCTTATATATTTGTGTGTAAATATAATGGACTTCAATTTCTCCCATTTAAAGCCTGCTTACATTCAACCTTTATTTCTCTCTGTATATAGAATATGTTTATACATACATCTTAATCCTCCTAATTGTTATATACACTAGGAAAAGTAGGAAACATGTATGTAAGAGTATACGTATATATATGTAGCGAAAGAATGCTGGAGGATACATTACAAATAAGCATTACATTTAAAACATTCTTTTTATCCCTTGGACAACTGTCACTGAGTGGCTGTTCATATTTTGAGCAGCTAAAATCAAACCCTACAATGTACACAAACATTCATAAGTTCTGCAGCCGTTGCGCCTTGAAGAGGCATTGCAGCCTGATTAGATCCTAGTTTGTGTGAAAAATGACTTCACCAGGTGACTTTGCCCTTACGAAAGTAAATACTCAAAGTGGTGAAATTAGAATAACTGCTTTTCTTTTCTAATGATCAGCTTTTGTCTCACTCTGATGTTTTCGACTCATAGCTACTTTACAGAATGCCAATCATGTGAAAATGATGTTTATTTTTTTACCTTCCTCTAACTGAATGTAGAAAAATCTCAACAAATGTTTGGGAGGCCTAACTAGTTACAAACTTAGTGGGTCGCTGTATTGAAATAAGTGAGGAAATGGCCTGCTTTTTTGTTTGTCTGTTTTTTGTTTTTGTTTTGAGTCAGAGTCTTGCTCTGTTGCCCAGGTTGGGGTGCAATGGTGCAGTCTCGGCTCACTGCAACCTCCACCTCCCAGGTTCAAGCGATTCTCCTGCCTCAGCCTACCCAGTAGCTGGGATTACAGGCACCTGCCACCACACCCAGCTAATTTTTTTTTTTTTTTTTTTTTTTCTTAGTGGAGACAGTGAAACCATGTTGACCAGGCTGGTCTCAAACTCCTGACCTCAAATGATCTGCTTGCCTCGGCCTCCCAAAGTGCTAGGATTATAGGCATGAGCCACCAATGCCCAGCCTGTTTGTCTGTTTTTTAACCAGTAGCTCTCAAACTTTAGAGTACGTTAGAATCTTCTGAAGGTGTGCTAAAACAGATTGCTGGGGCCCACTCCCAGAGTTTCTTATTCAGTAGGTCTGGGGTTGGGCCAGAATGTTTATTTCCAACAAATTCTCAAGTAATGCTGGAACTCGAGGATCGCCATGTGAGAACTGTTAGAAACAAATCAAAAATAAGGCGGGCGTGGTTTGAATGCAGCACTGAGCAAAGAATCTGCCTTCCTCATATATTTCAGCATATTTTTCACAGGGTCTCTGCCAGAAAGTAGGCAGTCCTCATATGTCTCTGAAGTGGCCTCCAGGGTGAATTTCTGGGCAGGGGCTAAGTGGTGGAGTTGGGTAAGTGGGATGACATTATTGTCTGTATTTTAATTCATGGAGTGCTCCTTGGAGGGCTTTGCTGGAATAACAAACACCTGAAAACAAACTTTTAAATGGAAATAGTGTCGTGGTACACCTGTGCAAATGGGCAATGCTAGCACCAAACTGACTTGTAAAAAGCTAGACCAGGGAGACATTTCTCAGCCCTGCTGTTAATAAGAATGATCTGGTGTTCTGTTGGACATGAGTATTTTAAATAAGGCTGCAATTGATTCTTAACAGACAAGTTTGGGGAGCTCTATTTAAGGACGCAATCGGTTTTCCTTGGAACTATTCTTCACGGAGTTGCTAAATTGCTCATGGAGCTTCAGGGAGAAGGCCATTCACATCAAGCCTCTGTCTGGGGCACGTGCCCCCTTGCTGCCCACGCTGACCTCCTCTGCTGGGGCTTTCCCTGACGTGTGGCATAATTTCCTTGGTGGCTGTGAATTGGCCCAGTGTGCCTCTCAGTTGTATAATCTTCATGCACAGTGTGATACATTCAATTATGACTCGTTTTTGTTCTGTCAATGCTGGTTTATTTTTTTCTGACTCTCGTAAGGTAGTTTTACGAGAGTAAGAAGTGAGAAGATCCTCATACTGGTTTCATTGATTATTTAATTGCATTTACATTTGCCCTTAAAATTCATTAGTGGACATAGAATTAATTAGTAGACATGCAATCAAGTCAAAAGATGACCCTGTAGTGAAATGCATCTTCTGAAAGTTCGAGTATTTGGTAGCACCTACTATGGGCTACACACCATGCCATGTTATTTAATCCTCCCACAACCAGTAAAAGAAGAATATTAGAGTCCCCATTATACTGAGGCTTAGAGCATTGACCTGTCTAAGCTCACATGGCTAGCAAGTGCAGACAGGGGAAAAATCCACCATGTGTTGCTTCCCCCAAACCTGCTGTGATTAACACACAACCTTCATACAGTGTCAGAAAAAATGATGTCAGAAACTCTGACCACCATTCCTTTATCATATTTTCCAATGACAGAAACCTTTTTAATCCAAGACATAGTCTCCATTTTCTAATGGGCACCCTTCATTTTTCAAGTTGTCCTCGGTCTCCCATGTGAAGGTAAATGAGCTCTAGCTCTCTCCAGCTTCAGGAAGTCTTAGACTTTCAGTTGCCCGTGACCCACCATGCCCATGAGTCAGCCTGGTGAATCACACAGTCATCACTGTGCGTGTTCCTGGGCTGGCTTCAGACCTAATCATGTCACATCATTGGGTCACAAGTGCTAGTGATCTAATCAAAAGTGACTTGCTATTACATCTTGATGCCATCATTTCGTCCGTATTCCACGTCGCTGGGATTTTCAGATCTCTAGGCTGTAGTTGCAATGCTTGTTTCAGTCCAGTGCAAAAAGTCATCAGCACAATAGTCCAATCTAGTGACACTTGTGCTTCGTTAGTACTTACCTTGGATAGTGTTAAGCACACCTCCCTTCTCTACTCCTTGGGCTTACTGAGCAGTGGACCATGTCTTCTGCTGTCATTTACCCAGCTTTTCCTCGACTCTTAAGCTTTGGAAAAACAAAGCACCAGTTATCATGTGTCCTCTAGATAGTATATGTATCGGGTCAAGTCACAGTACAAGTTGTTATGAAAGGCATTAACATTCCTTCCTAGAACTCTAGTGTTGCTATCATAAACACTGTCTAAGCATGGAGGTCTTCTTTATACAGATTGCATACTAACAGGAATTCACACACAGCACTTTTCAGTTAAAGCATGCTTGTGGGACTAGGTAGGTTACTTTTTTTTTTTTGTCCCAACCTTGGTTTCCTTATTTGTCTAACAAGGGCCTTTTTCAGGACATACTGGCAGATTCTGTCTGAATTCTCAGCTGGTGATAATGCTATTGTGCTTACCTGCATTGCCATGGCTTTTATGAAATAGCTCTGAGAAGACTGTGAGGACCTGTCAGCTTCATTCAATTCCACAAGAAATACATGTTCTTAAAATGGCACACGAGTCATCCTAGGAATGTGATGTGCAAGGTCAAAAGGTTTCCTTCTGTAATATTTTTGGTCTCCTTTGGTTATGCTTGGGTTGGCATCCTAGCATATTGAAAGAACATGGGTATTGAAGACTCTTCTCAGAGATTTTATATTTTCTCATACAGATCCTCTGCATCATACATACTTTAAATATTCTTTATCCACCAGCACCAAAATACTAAATTCTTATTTCTCAGTGAAGCTCAATTTGGGTAGCCAAAGGACTATATATTGTAACTTCATCATCTCAGCTTTGTGTTGAAACTTCGTTACCTCTAAAGGGATTTTATGAAACACATTCTTTCCACACAGAAGATAAAATGAAATGTGGAGGATTCATAAATTATTTGGGCATCAAACGATTCTGTATAAAAATTGCCAGTTAACAGAGACAGGAATGTTGATGCCCTGTAGAAACAGTCTTCTAAAAAGATTATTGGAAATATTTTGCGGTGGCCAACTTTCAGAAGAAATACCACAATTACTTTATGGTTATATTGAACAGGAACAACCATTTTTCCATCTGGGGCCAAAATAAAGGGTAATTCTCCATCAAGCATGGCCCTAACAGCCTAGAAACATGCAAATACTAAGTAACTAGCTGGTGTGTTTGTATGCAACATGCAGATAGATGTCTGACCTAGATACATTTCTAAAATTAATTTAACGGCGCTGCACTGGGTCTGGCTAATACTCTAACAAGTTTTTTTTTTTCTTTAATGATGAGCATAAACCCTGAGGGCATTGTGTTTGATAGAAGTGACAGCTCTGCAAGATGCAGGCTTCTCTAAGAGTGAGTATGCTGACTCAGAAAAAAGAAGGACAGAGTCGGATGGTCAGGGAGTTGTCAGACAAATTAGTAACCTCCTAGATTAAAAGTTATGTAGCTAATCAGTGGTACAGACATACTTTAACCATGTCCCAACAGAGGAGGTGACTTTTTAAAGGTGCATTCCTTAAAAGAAAAATCAGTATAGGACCTAGAATCTACATTGTGAAATGAGTCAGTGTCGTCCTCCTTAGATTATTCGACATAGCTTGAATTCTATTTCACCTGAATAAGGGAGTTTGGTTTATTTCTTCTTCTTTTCTCCCCCCACCTCAGCCTCAGTAAGCTCCATCATGTGCCTGAAACCACACAGGGCATTGAAATCTTTGTCTTTCAAATACACTTTGAAATAAAATCGCAGATGTTTGTGTATTTCTAAGATATTGCATAATTAAGTCTGATATCAATGAGGGAATTGAAACAAGCAATTCAGCAAGAAAGATAGGTATTTTATGTCTGTTTGCCTGGAATTTGCTTTAAAGTAGCTTAAGTTACACTCAAGATTAATTAATCATGTGGTTGATTGCTGTGATGCGTGGAGCTGAGGGACATCCCTCTGATTTGGAAGGTACGTGCAGGAGACCTGATATAACCAGACTGAAATAAGTATCCCAAAAAGGACACGCCGGAGTATCTCTAAATGGAGGGGCTGAGGAAATGAGACTTACCTAGTTTAGTAGTTCAGTGTAAGCATCAGAGTCCTAACTATTATCGATAGCATCTACCCAATTCAGGTATCATGGCACTTGAAGGGAATATTGAGTTTGTGACATTTGAAGATGATTAAAGGATTCTTAAGATTCTGTTACAAACTCAAGAGTGAGTGCTCTAGGCACATCGCCATATAGTAACTCCTCAGGAAGATGCTTAGTGATACACTGCCATGCACTGGGGTTCGGACAGCAATGTAAGGTTCCTCTTCGCTGGGAAGAATGGGGGTGGGTCTTTGGTATCCAGGAGGCTGCATCTGAACTCCAGTTTTCTGTGCCTTGTCCCTGTTTTGTTGGTTCCTTCTGAGGACCTTATGTTTGTTTCATCACTTAGGGTACATTGAGCTACAAATAACAGACAATTTGAGTAGTAGTGGAATGAGCCATAAGGAATTTATAGTTCACTTAACAAGACAGTATGGCAGTGGGCAGTCCTGAGATTGTTTTGATGTTTCAAAGGTGTTTCCCTGCTCTGCTTCTCACCCTCAGTGGATTGGCTTTTATCCACCAATGTGTGCATCTCAGTCACAAGATGGCCACCATGGCTCCGGGCCCTACCTCCTCACATGACTGTGCAAAGCAAGAAGGCAGGGAAGGGGCGATCTTGCTTTCTCTTTAAAACCCTCTTGTGTTTCATCAGGAAGGGAAATCTTCAGAAGCCCACCTGCCCTTCAGCATATCCTCTCTCAGCTTTCATGAGCTGAGACTGAACCACATGCTTACCCTAGACCAGTGAATCTTCTGGCAAGGGGGAATGGGATCAGTCTAGACCCTCTCTATTCAAAGTATGATCCAAAGGAGTTGTTTCCTGGGCTGAGCACACTGCAACTTGGGAAAATCAAGATTATGTTAGCAAGATAAGTGGAAATGGCTTTAGGGTGGGCAACCCATCAGTGTCTGTGCAGTCTTAAAATTCCTCATCACTTAGACTGGGAATGTCACCTGTTTTGGCGACCACTACTTTTCTCTCCAAAATGTTCTGCAAAATACTGGCTGTTTATATTACTGCTAACCCAGGGAATGGTTGTGGTGCACTTGGGTGACCCTGCAGCTATGTCCCCTGTCTACTGGCACTTTGACCATTTTAGTATTCTCTGGGTGCCGAGACAAAGGGCACATGTGTCTTCCACTCCCTTTGGCAGGAAGCATGACTTTCTGAATAGAGTCCAAGCTGAAACTGGCCCCTCACTATGACAGATGGAATATTAGGACAAATATTCATGTCCTAATCCCAGGAACCTGTGGATGTTAGCAGATATGGCAAAACAGACTTTGTAAATGTGATTAAGGTAAGGATATGAGGATGGGAAGGTTACCCTGGGTTATCCACTTGGGCCCTAAATGTGATCACAAGTGTCTTTGTGAGTGAAGCAGAGGAAGATTTGACTGACTACAGAGGAGGAGAAGGCAATGCGACAACAGAGACAAAGACTGGAGTGAGGACAGTATCAGCCAAGAAATGTCATCAGCCATCAGAGAGGCTACAGGATGGATTCTCCTCTGGAGTTTCTAGAAGGAACCAGAATCAATTTTCCTCTGGAGTTTCTAGAAGGAACAAGACCTGCCAGTAATTTAATTTTAGCCATGTACCACTCATTTTGGACCTCTGGCCTCCAGAGCTATAAAAGAACACATCTCGGCAGAAGCCATATGACGAAGGGAACGTCATCGTTTGGAAAATGTCGCAATAAGACGCACACATCGTGCCGCCGCTGTGGCTCTAAGGCCTACCACCTTCAGAAGTCGACCTGTGGCAAATGTGGCTACCCTGCCAAGCGCAAGAGAAAGTATAACTGGAGTGCCAAGGCTGAAAGACGAAATACCACCGCAACTGGTCGAATGAGGCACCTAAAAATTGTATACCGCAGATTCAGGCATGGATTCCGTGAAGGAACAACACCTAAACCCAAGAGGGCAGCTGTTGCAGCATCTAGTTCATCTTAAGAATGTCAGCGATTAGTCATGCAATAAATGTTCTGGTTTTAAAAAATAAAAAAAATAAAAATAAAAATTAAAAAAAGAACACATCTCTATTGTTTAAAGCCACTAGGTTTGTGATAATTTGTTACAGCAGCCACCAAGAAGTGAACATGCCCATGTGGCAGCCCTCGACATTCCCTGTTTGACAACTTTAAACCCAGCAATGTTATTTTTAATTATTTCAGTATAAATACAAATGACATTATAGATTTTTTTTTTTTTTTTTTTTTTTTTTTTTTTTTGACAAGACATTCAAAACCTGTTAGAATACAGTCCCAGTTGGGTTAGGATAAGATTTAGACTCCAGGAAGCTCACAGAGGCAGTTATCCTGCGCCATCTTACTTGCAGGTCATTGGTTACCATCATTACCTTGCCCACCTGCAAGACATGGTAACAGGAGGGTGGACCTGAGATTCGTACCCCTCCTCCCTCACACACACACAGCTTCACTTCAGCTGCTCATAGAATAGAAAGGAAGGAGCACAATTAGTCAACCAACTTTACAGATGCTTTTCTGATTCCTTTCTACAGTGATTTGAGTAAATTGTACTTTGCTCCACCAAAACCATTTGACAGGACAATAAAGACAGAGAAAGGTCAAGGCGCCAGCTCTGAGGAGACTAAACGTGCTGCCCGAGTGAATAAAGGGCGGCCATTAGCAACCTTGAAGGGATGCGAGCTGACTCGGGAAAAGACTCAGAGGGGACGGGAAGGTCTCATGCACAGCCATGGCCATGGGCAAAGGCCACAGCTCAGGCCAGCCCGGGGGAGGCCATAATTCTGCAGACGGGAAGGCCTGACCTCCAAGAAGGAGAAGCAGCCATTCCTGGCGTTGGCACGTTTGTGCTGATGGAGGCTTTTAAAGAAGCTCTTTGGACTGTTCATCTCAGGCCATTTGGATAGAGATGGATGAGGGTCTGAACTGAGGGAGACTAATGTGAAGAATAATTGTTTTCACTGCTGGGAAGGAGGGGGAAGAAGCTGTCACAATCTTGCAAGCACAGCTTCTTCTCAGAAATGTGCTCGCAGACCTGCCGTCTGCTCCTAAGCTCATGTTCTTCTAAATGGTGCTCATTGCAACGCAGCCACCTTTGTGGCTCTTTCCACTGCTGGTGGGCCACCATGCTGCAGAGCCATCTTTTCCACCTCCAGGTCTGCTGGGTACAGAGCCTGATCCTCTGGCCCTTGACTTCTTTATTTGGAAATAAAGGAATATTCAGCACTGCCTCACTGGCACATCTGAGCCTTGTGGTGCAACCTTTTGCCAATGGCGAGGACTGATATATGAAGTTTAGAGTGGTTGTGTGTGTGTGTGTGTGTGTGTGTGTGTGTGTGAACACCTGCGTGCATGCGTGCACATTAACATTCCCCTTATTTACATCATCTTGGTGGTGCCCCTCTGAAAATACAACACATCCTCAAGAAAACCACAGCTTGGCTCCTTATCTCAAAAGAAAGAAGCCCCAAGTTAAAATACAAAAAGAAATAATACAGTAATATTCAATTCTGGATTTTGAGGTTACAAAGGCCCAAGTCCTAGCATAAGCAATAGGTTGAACAGAATATTCAGCCAAAGGCCATTCCTCTTAGTCATGGAAAGAGATGATGGTAGATGACCAGATGGAGGCAGGAAGAATGTATGGAAGGGAGTCCAGGCCCTGCCCCCTTGCCCCTCTCCTTGGACCAACACCAAAGGGGATACATATGTGTGTGTGCTTGATGTGTGTGTGCATGGTGTATGTGCACGTGCAAATTGGAGTGTCTTAAGGTCTTGGCTATTGGAAGTAGCCTGTAGATTCTGCAAGCCCATGGCCAGTGAAGGACCCAGCTGTCTCAACAGATACCAAAGGGGACAGAGGCTGATTATCAGAGCAAAACCATGCAGTGGCCCTCACCAGAGATGCCACTATGGTCAAAAGTTGGTGGGAACGGGAAACACCTTCCCAAATGACGTAGAGGCTCGACCCCCATCTCTGACATCACCCTGCCCCACAAGAACGTAGATGTGGCTTAGGGAAGAGAGGAGGGCTGAAACGACTGGAAACCTTCAGGGAAACCTTCAAGTGGCTGAGTTTTCTTTTCTTGCCTACTATCCTGCCACAGTTGGAGTGGAAGGTTGAGAAGAAAATGGTTCAATTAGAGAATATTTTCTTTTCACATTTGGATATCTGGATTCTGAAATATAGCCAATATGCCAAATTGATTCAGCCTGCCATGAACTAGAAATACACCTTCAGCTCTGGATTTCAGCTCATTGTTTGGAGGGATTTAGCTTGGACGTTTTATTCACTACTACTTCCTTCTTTGTCATTCCCAGTGGAGCTGATCTGAACCGATGATGACTTCCTATGAATGATCTCACTCATCCCGCAGACTCATTGAATATGGTTCATGCATGACTAAATTTATTTATGATACAAATAAACACCATCCAAAAAGGACTACCACTCATTAAATACTTGCTGTGGTGCATTGTCCTAGGGATGTGGTATGTAGAACCTTACTCAACTCAGTTCCCTCCAGTCACCTGTGATGTGGCTGCCATATTCTCTACCTACAGAGGAGGAAGAAGTGCCTCCCCAAGGGTGCACTGGTCATACTGAACTGCCTCATCAAATAAACAAAGAAATACACTGAATACAAGATCTATAAGAGACCTAAGAGTTAGAAGGCAGAAAATGCTGGCTCTAAATGGATTTAACCTTTGACTACCACTTTCCCTGTGCCTCCGTTTCCTCCCTAAAAACATAGCCATCAAATTGCTTTGGCAAAGGCGGACAGCTGATGTTGAAAGGGCACGTGGGCAACAGACCCTGGAGGGTGCAGGGACCACAGCACTCATTCCTGGACCCCCGTTCTTCCTGGAGAAAAGAGGGTCTGGGCTTATTCCCTGGCACTGAAATCCTTGGCAGTCCTCAGATAGCATAGAAGTCCAGAGTGCTGGGCTGAACCCTCAGATTTGTCCAATCTGGGTCACTTAACCTGTTCTCTTTGAGGCACTGGAAGGCAGTGTGGCACAGCGGCTGCACTCATGACCTGTGGAACCAAGTAGTCTGGGTTCATGTCCTGGACTGACTGTGGGCAAGTGATTCAGCCTCTCTGTGCTTCAGTTGCTTGATCTGCAAAACACAGATAATAATGGTATCTACTTCAAGACTTCTCTACAATTGGAGATGAGCGCGTGAGTTACAGGCATAAAGTACTCAGGACAGGCCTGGCACATGGTGGTGCTGTGAAGACATTAGCTCTCATCATTATCCAAGCTGGGAAAGTTTCCCCAAGAATCCAGTTCATAGTCTAACTCCAAACCTAGTTTCCCCATTACTCTGATGTCTGGTGGTACAAGAAGGTCTCTTGAACAAAATGGGCCTCTAATGCATCCCTGTTTTGCTTCTTTGGAAACAGTATGGCAAGACCTCATTTGCTCTGACAAAGCCCATGAGATAATTATTCAAGAGGCTTTGGAGAACTGAGGCATTTTCCTGGCAATCAATCCACCTTCCAGGCTAATGGAGCCAAGGCTGGTAAATGGTGTCATCTGCTTTAACATGGAAGGCAGGGTGCCAGCTCAGTGAAACACCTACTACATGCCAGGCTCAGTTCTACTCACCCTCCTGACAACTCGGTGTGCAGAATCATTGGCCTCATTTGTATAAAGAAAGAAACAGAAACTTCAAAGGGGTTAAGTCACTCTCAAAGGCCACCTGCTGGTAAGTGGGGCTACATTCACACCCAGGTCTGCCAGATGGCAAAGCGTCAGGCCTTCCCCTGACTCCGTGGGTGTTTCTCCTTTCTCTGTGTCAGGGATGCTTGCACCCCAGCCACTCCACACTTCACTGCCTGACCCTCTTTCCAGCTCTATTCCTCCTTCATTGTTCAGGACAGTCTCTCAGTTGTGCCTGGTGGTATTTGAGATCCCACTGTTAGCCAGCTTCTTTTCTTCCCACTCCTGAGAAAGCCGCTTCAAAAAAGTCACTCACAATAGTTTATGCAAGTAGGTAAAATATTAGACTCCCCAGAGACATTCGATATGCCTCCACCCGGGGAACTGCCTCTCCAGGGGCTTGAATTCAGTCTGGTAGATGGCAGTGGAGAAAATGATTTTAAATGAGGCATAATCAGTAAATAGCAGATTCCAGAGCACTGAATAGTCTGATTAAGTGGATGTCACATGGAAAATCATAAGCCCACAGATAGTCAAGTAATCTGGTATTCTACTATGCATCTTATTCTTTGACTATCTATGAACCCAGAAATCCCAAAGAGGTGCTGTTTGCAGGAGAAAGAACCAACCATGACCCAAGTGTCACTGACAGCTGACTTTCCTAACCATAACCATTAAGGGATGCTGTGAGGGAGGGGGTTTGTGGGGTAAAGGGCAAGGCGGGAGGGCATCATTCCCTCAAATGACCTTTCCCTTACCCTGGTGGCCATCATTTGCATGCACCCACATTTGAATCACCTAGTATAGTTCTCAGGGTGCCAGCAGCTAGCTGTGTAATCATAAATTAGTTACTTCTGAGCAACTAGCTGTGTGATCAGGAATCAGTTACCTGTCCTCTCCTGTCTTACTCTGAAGAGGAGAGTCTTGGGAGAGCTGGGGCCACTCTTAGTCCTGAAACACTGTGATTCTTTGATTATAGCAGAGGGGGTTTATCCCCAGCAAGGAGAAGATTGTGACATCACTCTTGTGGAAATGCAATCAGTCTAAAGAGTTTGTCAGAGCCAGACCTACTTAGAAGAAATAGAATACTCCATGTCTATGTTCTTTCTATGACTCCCCAACCCCTGGGCATAGTAAGAGGGGAAACTGACATTTATTGCAAACCTAGTATATCCCAGACCCTTTTCACATCCACCATCATAGTCTCAGAAAAAGAGCTTGATCATCTTGTCCGCCGTAGGATGGGTGGCAGAGAAAGTTCCTTGAATTGCTTTTCCCTGGGGTTGGCTCATTTGCAATCCATTTGCTCAGATTTTGCCCTCCTTGATTCTGCACCCAGTCCTCTGCCCTACCTGCCAAAATGCAGCCGGTCTTTTAGGATCGCCTCAAAGGCCCCATGATGCATGTCCTGACAACATCCCTGTGGCCAGTGCTTTGGTTCTTTGGTCTGTGATGGTGTGATTTGGTTTAAACACTCATGTCCTGATGAGCTCTGGCTGAAGTCTCGTCTCTCACTGGAGAAAGCAGAGTGCAGGCTGGAGCCCAGCAGGCTAGTGCAAATCCCCATTCTACCATTTCCTGGCGCCAATAAATTGGGCAAGTCACTTAACCTCAGAAAGCCTCTTTGTAAAATTAGGATATAAAATTAGGAGATAGTAGTTTCTTGTGATGGTTTCAGTGATGATGTTTTGAGATAATACCAGTAATGCTTAAACCTTAAAAATGATTCTCATCCTTCATCATCTTTCATCATGGTGCCATTTAACCAGGGATCCTGCAACCAGCACAGCCTAGCACATAGTAGGTGCACCAATATTGTTTAGTGTGAATGAAAGAGTGAGCTGGCGCACCCAAATAAGAACACAGGGAGACTGGAGGCAGGGAATATTCAGGGAAATAAGCCTTTCCCACTTTCTTTAGTCCTGATCTGACTTTAAACTTGGCTCGAGGAATTCCTACAACCGAGTTTTATTGACCAGGATGTTGCCTGCATTTCTAGTTTGCTTCACACCATATGGGATTCAAAGCAAGTTTTGTAAATTCATTAATTCCTTCACCCTTGCATTCATGGAATACTAAACTTCTGCTGTTGTGGGAAGTCAGGGAAGTCAGGGACCCCAAATGGAGGGACCAGCTGAAGCCATGGCAGGAGAACATAAATTGTGAAAGTTTCATGGACATTTATCACTTCCCCAGTCAATACTCTTGTGATTTCCTATGCCTGTCTTTACTTTAATCTCTTAATCCCATCATCTTCGCAAGCTGAGGATGTATGTCCCCTCAGGACCCTGTGATGATTGTGTTAACTGCACAAATTGTTTGTAGAGGATGTGTGTTTGAACAATATGAAATCTGGGCACCTTAAGAACAGGATAACACGATTTTCAGAGAACAAGGGAGATAGCCTTAAAGTCTGGCTGTGTGTGGGCTGGGCAGGACAGAGCCATATTTCTCTCATTACTGAATATGGGTAAGAGAAATATCGCTGAATTCTTTCCCCAGCAAGAAATATTAATAATTAACAGCCCTGGGAAAAGAATGCATTCCCAGGGTGGGGCCTCTAAAATGACCGCTCTGGGAGTGTCTGCCTTTATGCAAATGTAGATAGGGATGAAACACGCCCTAGTCTCCTGCAGCACCCCCAGGCTTCCTAGGATTAGGAAATTCCATCCTGGCAAATTCTAGTCAGACCGGTTCTCTGCTCTTGAACCCTGTTAAGATGACAATGTGTGCACCATGGGACATGGAAGTTCATTAGTGATTCTAGTTTCACCCTGACCTGTGATCTTGCCCTGACCTTCTGCCTTGTGATTTTTTGTTTCCCTTAAAGCATGTGATCTCTGTGACCCACACCCTATTTGTACACCCCCTCCCCTCTGAAAAGTGCTAATAAAAACTTGCTGGTTTTACGGCTCAGGGGGCATCCTGGAACCTCCCGACATATGATGTCTCCCGCGGACACCCAGCTTTAAAATTCCTCTCTTTTGTACTCTTTCCCTTTATTTCTCAGACCGGCCAACGCTTAGGGAAAATAGAAAAGGACTCACTTTGAATCATCAGGGGTGGATTCCCCTGATAATTCTGCTACCTGCCAAGTCCTTTTCTAGGCACAAGGACATAAGCAGTGAACAAAATAGATGAAAATTCATTTATTCATGGAGTTACATTCTAATGGAAAGAAACAGATAATAAATATAAGTAACTAAATAATGTAGTGTAATGAAAGGTAAGTGCTATGAGGAGGAAAAGCAGAGGAGGGTGCGGATGGCTGGTGGTCAGGAAGGGACTCACAGAGACAGTGACTAATATGGTTTGGCTGTGTCCCCACCCAAATCTCATCTCAAATTATAATCCCCAGGTGTTGAGGGAGGGAGGTTATTGGATCATGGGGGTTGTTTCCCCCATGCTGTTCTCATGATAGTGAGTGAGTCCTCACCAAATCTGATGGTTTTATAAGGCAGTTTTCCCTGCTCTTGCTGGCTGTCTCTCACCAGCCACCAAGTATAAAAAGGCATGCCTGCTTCCCCTTCTGCCATGATTGTAAGTTTCCTGAGGCCTCCCCAGCCATGCAGAACTGTGAGTAATTAAACCTCTTTTCTTTATAAATTACCCAGTCTCAGGAATGTCTTTATAGCAGTGTGAAAATGAACTAATATAGTGACATTTAAACAAAAATGGAAAAAGGTGAGGAAACAAAGCTTGCCTTCATCTGGAAGAATGTTCTAGAAGGACAGCCAGACGGCAAGGCAACTGGTACAAAGGCCCTGAGGTTACTGTACACCTGGTGTGCTGGAGTCTACTGTGCCCAAAGCCCAGTAAATAAGGGGAGGGCATGTCGGCCAAGCAGAGCTTTGTGGGCCTTGAGGACATTTTGCACTTAACTTTTGACTCTGAGATGGGACCATTGAAAGGTTTGGAAGATAACAGTTGTATCATCTGACCTGTTCCCCACTGTACCGGTGATATTTGGGATAAAGATATCCATAAGTTGGTCTTACTATACCCTCAATCGAATAGTATAAAACAGCCTCAAAAACTTACATTAAAAACTTTATCTAGAATACAAGTACCAAATACCTTTGGTGAAAAAAATGGTGTGGAGATGGTAATATCAGTACCAATTTTCTTTTATAACCTTTAACGGCTCTAATTTAACAGTAATTCTTTCATATCACCAATACAAAGTACTCAAAATTTGCACTAAATATTCTATGCCCATAGCATATAAAACAGTTCTCATGATCTTCATTACTGTCCATTCTTAAATCTCACTTTATGCAACTATCTGAAATGTTTTACATTTTACTAAAGTATAGCATAGAGAAAAGCATGCAATTAATTAAGGTACAGCTGGATGAAATTTCTCAAAGCGAGCCTCTTTAGCCAGGACCAGACCAAGAATCAGCATATTGGCCTCACCAGAGGAACCCTGTGACTTCTTCCTCCTTGTTGCTACTCTGCCTCCCACCCAAGGGTAACTACTTTCTTGACTTCTATCTCCATATTCTAGACTGGTCTACTTGTAAACTTCATGTAAATGGATGATGACATATTTTCTCTTTCCTGTCTGGCTTCTTTTGCTCAACATTATGTTCGTGAGATTCACCTATGTTGTGGCGAGGAGGGGTTTGTTCTCCGTGCTGTGTCATCGTGCAGAAGGACTGTAGTGTGTGTATTAGTCCGTTCCCACGCTGCTAATAAAGACATACTTGAGACTGGGTGATTTATAAAGGAAAGAGGTTTAATTGACTCACAGTTTAGCATGGCTGGGGAGGTCTCAGGAAACTTACAATCATAGCAGAAGGGGAAGCAAACATGTCCTTCACATGGCAGCAGCAAGGAGAAGTGCAGAGCAAAGGAAGGGAAAAGCCCCTTATAAAACCATCAGATCTGGTGAAAACTCACTAGCACAAGAACAGCATGGTGGAAATCATCCCCATGATTCAGTTACCTCCCACGAGGTCCCTCCCGTGACATGTGGAGATTATGGGAACTACAATTCCAGATGAGATGTGGAGCAAAACCACATCTGTGTGTGTATCCGTTCTGTTGTTAATGGGCTCTGTTGAGTGCTCTTGAATAGTGCTGCCATGAGCATCCTTACACAGGTTTTCAGGGGACTGTGCACACATTTCCAAGTGGTATCAAGAGATGTGCTGTTTAGCTTGAGTTCCGTTACATGGTTTAAGAGAACCACTCTGGCTTGCTGAGTTAAGTATGGATTAAAAAGTGCCAAAGAACAGGAATGGACATAGGACATGAATGACAAGGCTTGGGGACAATCTGGGGGAGGTGAGGGTTGATTGGATCAGAATGGAAGCAGTCTGGGTGGTAAAGGGTGGTTAGGTCTGGATGGATTTTGAAAGTCCCATGTGGTCGTGCTGGTGGGAAGTCACCAAGCATTTGGCCTGTGACATCAGAAGTGGTGCCTCCGGTGGTGAAGGAACGCAGTATCCTGTCAGGAGGGCACAGAAAAACATTCACATGTGCTGTGCCATGTGCAAGGCCCATTCCTTCACATGGTAGCCACAATGACTGCAGCTGCCAACCTCCAGCCAAACAGGAAAATTACCCTGGAAGGCTCCAGAGACAGAGCAAGATTGGAGAGTACCTTTTTAAATGGTTTTCTTCCGAGAGAGCCTACTGCTTATGCACCACAACTGCCTTTCATAGTTACACATTTGTTTGTAAGATTATCTGCTCATGTCTGAAGTACCAACTTATAACTCTGTCCATGTTTAGCTCCTTGTCCTAAAGTTTTGTAAGCAACCAGAAACCCATTGTTCCCTAAAATACCTGACTCTTTAGAAGATGCCCTGGTTTTCCTCAAGGATGCTCCCTCTTTTGTATACACTAACATATCTCTTTGCCTGAGGATAAAAAGCCGTCTTTCTGGTTGAATCTCCAACTCCCTCCCGTGTTCCTGACAAGGTTTCAAATCTGCAGGCATCAAACACAAAACACATGGACCATTCTCTCTCTAACTCCCTGACTACCCATTACTTCCAGGCGCTTGGGTTCATTTTTCTCCACTTCTGGGTTTTATGAGAACGTCTCCCCCTCTTTGCAAACCATCATTTTGACATATTTCAGATTCTTCTGAATTGACTGAGAGCTTAGACAGTACTAGGTTTTGTTATTCTACTCCAACTTTCTTTCTAATTTATGTTAGCAGAACTCTTTTTTAACCCATACACAGTTTCTTTCTCACAGCAAGACCTCTTTTTCTTCCAAGTAAACAAGGTTACCTACACCTGCTTAACTAAATCAATAAACAAATGGATCATCAAGCATCCTTCAGATAAATAGCCTATACTGCTTGACTGCCAACATGAGTGGTATCTTTGAACTAAATCTAATAGAGAAGGCCTGGAATAACTGATTCCTGTTGGTTTCTTCCCCCCTTGAAATGAAATAACCTGAGTCTTCAGACAACCCTGCCATCGATTTTTAGTCTTTTATCCTCCATGAAAGAAACCCCCTTGTTCCAGCTTTAGCATAATAGCAAACAGCTTTTGGTTCTATTTAAAGCTCCGTGTGCTCTCTCTTTTTCCTTTCTTTTGGGGTAGGGGGTTTATGTGGTCTATGGTGATGCGGGAATGTCAAGACACCAGCCTCTGAACTGGCCTGATGCACTGGACACCTTGTAACCCACTAAGACACAATGGGCTTGGGGAAACAGGAGTTGCTGCGAAATGCTCCCAAATTCTGCTCACTCCAGCTCACTGGCACAGGCTGCTGAAGAGCAGAGCAGCCAAGCGTGGTGTTCAATGGGAGTTTAACACGTATACAAGATGTGCCAGGAGATGGGGAAACACTCAATTATTAAAGACCGATGACAGGAGCCTCCTACTAATGAGCTCACAGTACACCCAGCCACAACACTTGGAAGAGGAGTCAGAGGAGGTGACGGCTCTGTCGCCTGGGCTGGAGTGATCCTGCGGGACTTTTCATCCAAGCCTGCACCGGCTGGGCCGCCCCTTCTCCCCAGGCCTTCCTAGGAGCCTGGCTTCTCCTGGGGACCCTTGCAAAGGAGTAGCTAATTACTCTGCTTGGCCCTGGAGCGTGTCTCTAAATTGCTCAGATGCCGGCCTTCTTTGCTCGTCCTCCAGTGTCATCCATTATTCAGATGTTTTTTGGGCACTTGCGGAGAAGTCGGGCCTTTACCTAGGGTCGTAGAGAAGAGGAAACCATGACTTTATGCTTCTTCTTCTTTTTTTGTTGTTGTTGTATTGTTTTGTTTGTTTTGTTTTGTTTAAGACGGAGTCTCACTCTGTTGCCCAGGTTGGAATGCAGTAGTGCAATCCTGGCTCACTGCAACCTCTGCCTCCTGGGTTCAAGCAATTCTCGTGCCTCAGCCTTCCCAAGTACCTAGGATTACAGGAGTGCACCACTGTGCCCAGCTTATTTTTTTATTATTATTATTGTTTGTTTTTTATTTTTTTGAGATGGAGTCTTGCTCTGTCACCAGGCTGGAGTGCAGTGGCACCTCCCATGTTCAAGCGATTCTCCTGCCTCAGCCCCCGAGTAGCTGGGATTACAGGCACCTGCCACCATGCCTGGCTAATTTTTTGTATTTTAGTAGAGATGGGTTTTCACCATGTTGGCCAGGATGGTCTTAATCTCCTGACCTGGTCATCCTCCCACCTCAGCCTCCCAAAGTGCTGGGATTTCAGGCATGAGCCACCACGCCTGGCCTTTTTTAAGTTTTATTTTTAGTAAAGACAGTGTTTTGCCACGTTGGCCAGGCTGGTCTTAAACTTCTGACCTCAAGTGATCTGCTTACCTGGGCATCCCAAAGTGATGGGATTATAGGTCTGAGCCACTGTGCCTGGCCACTTCTTACTTTTTAATGAGGGAAGCTACTGTCTACAATACCACGAGAAAACAATTGAATTGAGGACCCAAATGCTCCCATCCATCAGGCACAGCACTGGGTGACTCCCTCGTACCCTTTATTCAGTGCCCACAGCAGCCTGCATGAGAATGGGACATGTAATGCAATTATACCCATTTCATGGATTTGGAAACTGAGATGAATCTTACGGGACTGCTCAAAGTTGCCGCTTTGTCTGCCAGTCATCAGGGCTGGAGTGCTCACCAATACAGAGCCAGAGGGAGCAGGATGGATTTTGAGGGCACTCTTGACAGTTTTTGCAGACTTTTCCAGACAAGTGGGGAGAAAGCTGTGTCTGAGTGAGAAGCGAGGTTGAGTTTAGCTGGGGAGGAAGAATGTCATTTCAAACAAAAGGAAAAACACAGCCCATGGGCACCAAGGCTGGCCTGAGGTGTCACTCGTCTGATGAGATGACCCTGTGAACATCATGTTGGGGCTAGAGGTGGGAAACAGGGCTGCAGATGAGGCCAGAGCCAGGACCCCACATGTCCCAATGCGTGCCCGTTGTCACAGCGTGACTTCTAGTAGTGCCCTCTGCGCTCAGAAGTGGCCTGGTTTAGATGATAAATTCCATGATCACCCTGTGCCAGAAAGAGTCTGGGGGGGGGGCAGTGGGTGCCTTCCAAAGAGCAAGGCTTTGGTCCTGCAGGTGGGGATGGCTGGAGCTTATAAGGAAGGCCCCAATAGCCATGTAAGCTTTGGAAAGGTTGTCCCAGTAGCGTGGAGGAAGAGGATGGAGAAGAAAATAAGGAGACAGGGAGACTCCAGTGGGGGCAGAGGAGGTCGTAGCCAGAGTCTAGGCAATGACAGTGGGAATGGCAGGAAGGAGCCAGGCTGTAGATGAGAGATGCCCAGAGGCCAGTTGAGGTGACAATGGAACTTTTCGGTGCAGGGGAGGCCCGAGGTGTCTAATGTGGGTTGAGTGGACACCCATCACAGAGAGGCACACCAGAAAAGACAACTGGCTTGGCTTTCAAACTCTTAAATGAGAGGCTCCAAGGAGCATCTTACAGGCAGAAGGAAATGCAAGGCAGCTGATAGGCAAGAAGCCAGACCAGTTTGAGAGTGGCCAATGGAGAGACAGACATTTGAAATGGAAGGAAGGCATGGAATAGTGGAGAGACAGTGCAGCCAGAACAGAGGCCAGGCCAGGATGCTGGACAAAGCCCTTGGAGAGGCTCCAGCATGAGGGGTGTGGGAGCCGCAGGACAGAGAGCTGGCAGTGCAGTCAGAGGTGGTCTATGGCCCAGGGCTGCGCAGGAACCGCAGGCTGTGGGTGAGCCATGGGAGGAGGCAGAGGCAGAGGTGGAGACCTGGGGACAGAGGGGTTCCAAGCTTCCTGAGGGATTGTCAAGGGAGGGGAGCTGTGGAGCCAGGAGCCTGGGAATCCAGAGGCTTTCCCTGGGCTGCTGCAAAGGTAATTGTAGTACTTACCCTTACTTTCTGTGGCAAAAACCACAATTACTTTTGTACCAATCTAATATCTCATGGCCCCTTCTCTGACTGTTTCTGACACCCAACTGGGCCCACTTGCCTCACTATTCAATTGACCCCAGATGCCTTTCTCTTGTATTTTCTCACAACTCATTGAGAATCAATTAGTAAATACTGTCTCTATCGCCCAAGCTGCCTCAAATGGAATTGCAGCTCAGGCCTTCACAGTCCCCTGCTGAGTGAAGCCAACATCACCCGCCACCTGGACATGGGCCATGGACACCTGCTGGCCTCCCAGTTTGCCCGTGTGCTCCACACTCCACACTTCAGCCAGGGCCAGCCTTGGCAGGTGTCCGTTGGATCAAGTTCTTCTCTTGCATAAAACCCTCTGGCATTCCCCAGCCACCTTCAAATCTAAAGTGTGTCCTGGGTTTCAGGCCCCATGATGTGCCTGCAGCACTGGTGTCCCCTCTCTCACCTCCCTGCAACACTTGTCCCCACCTCTATCCTGTGTCCCTCAGCCCAGAACAGTCTCCACTAGAGAGTCATATCGTCCCTAAATCAAATGTCTCTGATCTAATGTCATTTCCCAGTTCTTCTCTGGAAACCCAACTAAACTGTGCCCCCTGTATCTCTCTCCTCCTCTTTCCTGCATTATTTTCACTTTTTTTTCTGATTCAGCTCATTGCAACCTCCACCTCCCAGGTTCAAGTGATTCTCCTGTCTCAGCTTCCTGAGTAGCTGGATTACAGACACCCACCACCACACCCAGCTAATTTTTGTATGTTTAGTAGAGATGAGGGTTTTACCATGTTGGCCAGGCTGGTCTCAAACTCCTGACCTCCAGTGGTCTGCCCACTTCGGCCTCCCAAAGTGCTGGGATTACAGGCGTGAGCCACCAAGCCTGGCCTCTGCATTGTTTTTTCTTCCGAGCAGTTATAACTTCCCATAATTATATTTTTTCCATCTTTTTGATATAACCTATGTACAATAAAATTTACTCTGGGTGTTGACAAAATCACACGGCCCTATAAGCACCACCACAATCAAGACAGAGAACAATTCCATCGCCCTCAAAATGCACTTGCCCCCCTTTGGACTCAGCCCCTTCCCAGCCCTTTAATAACCACTCTCTCTTCAGATTGCTTTTCTGTCCTTACAGTTTTGCCTTTTCCATAATATCATATAAATGGAATTGTATAGTATGTGGCATTTTGAGTCTACCTTTTTTCACTTAGAATAATGCATTTGGGAAGTCAGGTGTGGTGGTGCATGCTTGTCGTCCCAGCTACTCAGGAGGCTGAGGTGGGAGTATCACTTGAGCCCAGGAGTTTGAGTCAGCCTGGGCAACACAGCAAGATTCCCATCTCCTTTTAAAAAGTTTTAATAATACATGCAGGATTCACGTTGCTGGGTATCAGTAGTTCATTCCTTTTGATTGCTGCATAGTATTCTGTTGCAAACATATACCACAGTTTGTATATCCATTCTCTGTTGAGGATATTTGGGTTGTTTCTAGTTTTGCGTGACTATGAATAAAGCTGCTATAACCCCTTGTGATCAAGTTTTTGTGTACACATACGTCCTCATTTCTCTTGGATAGGTATCTAGGAGTGGGCTAGTTGGGTTCCGACAATCTTTTTTCCAAGGTGGTCGTACCATTTGACGTTCCCACCAGCAATAGATGCGAGCTGCAGTTGCTCCACCTGCTCATCAGCACTTCATGTTGTCACTTTTTGTTTCACTGTATTTGTTTAGCCATTCTAACCGGTGTGTAGTAGTATCTTATGGTCCCATCATTAGACATTGATTCCTAAGAGACCGAATATACAAATGGACAGTGACCAGACCATACATGACAATAGCACTCTGACCCACAGCCTCTGCAGCAACCTACTCAGGTTGGGCAGGACTTGGTCTGTGAGTGCAAACTTCAACTCAGGACCAACCAGAGACAGCCCAAAATACAGCCCTAATCAGTTGCATAGGATGCCTCTTTTCTAGGTGCCTCCAGCTTGCCCGTACTAATAGCCTCCAATCCAAGCATGCCTTCCTCTTTTCTGCTGTAAAGCCTTCCCACTCCCCTGCCTGCCTTGGAGCCTCTGCCAAACACCAGTGTCAGTGGCTGACTCCCTTGCTATAGCAAGCTCTGCATGCCTCTGCCTGTTCTCATTTAAATGGTCTTCATTTATCTTACAAGTTTAAGTATTCAGTCTTACTCTGTCAGGACAGGGTGTCTGGAAAGGTCCCTGACATGCTAGTGCATGCTCCAAAAGTGCTTGTTGATGGACTGCAGGAGACTCCAGCCCTCAGTTCTCGCCCTTGACTAATTTCTTTTTAAGTCATGCAGCTGCCTGGGCAATGGGAGGCCTGGGGTTCTGGCAGGTCCCTGGGCTCCCCATCTCTGCTGGAGGAGGGGGCTTAGCTCTGCTTCCTCTCCACACTGACCCTTGCTGCCTCCTGCTTACCTGTTTCCCTGCCTGGTCTGAGCGGCCTCCCTCCACTCTGCAGAGAGAAGATCGGAGGGCTTGGGGCCACCACGGGGGCTGTAGGGTAAGGGCCTTCCAGTTCTTTCTAAGGATCCTGTCTACTGTGGAAGAATGTGGAGCCCAGGGGAGAGAAAGCCTACAGCAGGCCCTTTTAGAGGCAGCCAGAATCTTCCCTGCTTTTGGAAGCGGACTCGTGAGAAGCGGGACCTGTTAGACTAAACATTGCACTGTCCCAAATTGCACCAATTTTGGAAACACTTCTCAGGCTATGCCTCTCTCTGGGAAAAGGGCTTTATAAACCCTTACTGTGAAGCAGTCTCAAGCAGCTCTGAGTGCATCTCAGCTCGAGGGTTTTCAAAGGCCCTTCTTGGGGCCAGCGGTGGCACAAAAGCAGCTTCCCTGGGCAGGCTGGGGGCTCGCCTTGGCCTTGGTGGGGAGGGGGGCGTTGAATCTCGGGAAGGTTGGTGAGGGCCAGGGATTAGGGCTACAGGGAGACCCCCCCCTCAAAGCCCTGGAGACACTCACAAGGGCTGTGTTTTCTATCCAGTAAATCAAACATTAAAAACAAACAGCAGAATACAGTGTCCTCTCCATGCGTGAGTGTATCTTGTTGTCACTATGGAGTCAGATTTATTTTTTGGAAAATGTCTGACTGTTGCTTTATTTGTTTAGAACATCTCCAATTCACCCCAGATTAAGTATTTAATGATCTGCAGACAGAGGTTTAAAGATGCAACAATGTGATCAGTTTCACCCTCTGTGTTGGAAACCAGTTGTGAAGTGCTATTGTTAAGGATGTGTTCAATAGGTGCTACTGGGAGAGAGAAAAGAATCCACCCCCAGTCTGACACTCCTGCATCCCTATAAGATGACTCTGCTCAGGGAGGCCAGAGCATTTGTGGGGCAGAGGAACCGCTGCAAAATCGGCTGTGAATCTGGGCTGCCGACTTCCTCATGGGGGGTGAGGTAGTGAATCTTCAAATTTTGCCCGTTCTGTTTCCCCATCAGTAACTGGCAGGCAACTCACAGGGCTTGGGGATACATAGCTCGGGCAGCACTCGACGAAGAGAAGCACTGCTTATTCTTTTTATGCTCAGCAACATATTAATTTCAGATATGCAAAAAAGACAGGCTGAAGTCAGAAAAGAACTGGGGAGAATGGCGAAGTTCAAAGCAACCTCCACCTATTGCCTAAGATTTTGGCTGTGTTTTGGGAGGGAGGGTTTTGTATAAGGTTTGGTTTATTTCTAGTTGATTCGTTTTCTATCAATTTAACTTCTTTATTTGGCACCTTTGTGTGTAGAATGCACTGCAGGGTTCTATGAGTGAAATAAAGATGGTTAAGTTATTGACAAGGAATGAACGTATGAACTGATGGACATTGAATTCCTGGAAGGGACAGGTATTGGGTCAAGGGCTTTTGCATTTCCTCTTTTCATCTGCCCAGCAGAGATTGCTTGTAAGGAATCTTAACAGATGAGGAAACAGAGGTTTACAGAGCTTCAGTGGTCTCTCGGGTTTCCTCAGTGTGTGGCTAGGATGGCGTCTGATCCCTGGCTGGTAGGGCTTTTGTGGACAATGAGCTCCTCTGACTTGGGTGGAACCAGCGACTTCACTGCAGACTTCAGTGTGTGCATCCTGCCCTCGGGCTGCCCATCACAGGGGAAGAAGCGCCCCCCCGACTCGCACAGCTGGGCTGCTGAGCTACACCCACACCAGACGCCACAGGAGAGGTGGAGGAAGGTGGGGGGGGTGTGCCAGTGAAGGGATCACACACCTCTTTCCCTCTGAGATTTTCCCAAGCTGTTCAGATGATATTCTGATCCCTGACACCTTCCATCTCCTGCCTCAGTAATGACCAGCAGCCTCCCAGCAGCTCTGCTGCTTCTCAGTCGCGTTTCCCTAATCCAGCACTTTTTGAAATTCTCCTTGGATGAGAATCAGACACTGAGCTCCACAAACTTGGAAAATTTTGAGTTATAAAAAAAAAAAATGTTCCTGTGACAACTTTTTTTTTTCTTTCCCCATGAATTCTCCTAACAAATGCAGTTTTCTCTTAATGCTGGGCTTTTTCTTGAATTTCGTTTCTTAAAGCTGACTCTGTGTCCCCAGGTTTTTTCTGCTCTCGTGGGCTTGGAGCCTGCTGTGTGGCTCTGGCTTTGACAGTCCCAGATCCTGGGAAAGACTTGCATTATGTCCCTTCTGATTTTCAGTCCTAATAGTCCTAATGGGTCACTGCAATTTAGAACATTGACGGTAAATGGAGAAAGAAAGAAGAAATGAGCCTTGCCTGCACTGGGGCTGCCCCAGCCAGGCTCTGTATATAAACACTTTAATGTCCGAGCAGTAAAACAACAATAAAACCTTATGCCACCACGGAAAACTGTGGGTGCAACAGGCCAGCTCAAAAGTCAATTGATCCCAATTCTGCCCTGGGGTCTCCTTTGGGAGGGGCCGCTCCCTGTCACTGTGACACAGATGCAGGGAAGATGAAGGTCCCAGAGGAGAGGTGACCCTTTAAACTCAGTCCTTCCCACGCATCCAAGCCAATGCAAGTAGCCAAAAGAGATTTCTTCCTTCTCTCCCTCCTGTCTCACTCCCAGCACTGGAGATGAGCGTCAGGGAGGCAGTAAAAGAGTGGTGATTAAGAGGTAGCAAGAAGGGGCACAGACCTTTGATTGCCCACCTGTGTGCTGAGAATTCACTAGGTGTGGGGACATGACACAGGTGGGGGGCAGATGACACTTGGAGAAAGGCCCATAATCCTATCAGCATCATGAGCTGGAGTATAGAAAGAGAAACCAGAAGCACATTGAAATTGGGGGAGCGTAGGGGGCACCAGGAGACTGAAAGTCCAGGCAGCTTCTGCTCTCACTAGCTTGTGACCACAGCACATTTCTTAACCTCTCTGGGCCTCAGTTTCCACCTGTGTACAAGGGAGACTGCGTCCACTGCTCAGGTTTGTTCTAAGGACGACATGAAGGAACACACGTGTTTAACACGGAGCTTGGTGAATTGTGACTCTTGGCAGGTCCCGGCTATTATTTTTTACTATCATTCATTTTGATGCAGGCGAGTTGAAGGTTACTGTGACAGCAGAGACAGCATCCAGGAGCCCTGTCTCGGGGCTGAGATGGCTGTGTGTCTTCAGACACCTGATTGAACTCTCCAGGCCTCAGTTTTCTCTTCTGCAAAATTGGTATATGCACCATACTTACTCCACAGGACTGCAGCAAAGATGAAATGAGGTGACGCTGTGAGTGCTCTCAGTGGTCCTGACACATAGCAAAAGCTCTGTAAATATCGGCTCCGAGGGTGGTTCTTTAATGATATTCACAGGGTCCAAGTCAGGAACAGCCTTAGAATTATAAAGGCAAGTGGATGCGAACACCGACAATTCCCTGAGGACACACAGTGGGTGAGAAAGAGACCCTCTCTGCTTGAGTTGGTCGGGCGGGGGGGGGAGGTGAGGAAGGCCTTGAAAAGGGACCCTAACATCCACCCCCGGTTCTGAAGGACCATGTGTGCACTGCTCAGCATCAGAGCTGGGCAGGGCCAGAAGCTGGGGGCACAGGTGTGGACTGAATGTGAGGAAGGACTTGTTAACATTACATTTAATTTTTTGGAGAAAGTGATATATTCACAAGGTTCAAAAAATCAAAGAGGACATAAGGAAGGATACACAGACAAATTGTGCTCACATCTGCTTTGTCTGTCACACGGGGTCTACCATACCCACACTGACTTTTATTAATTTATTAAGAATTCTCACAGTGCTACCTCATGCAAACACATGCAAACACAAATATGTATTATTTCCCCCTTTTAATGCAAAATGTAGCATGCATTATGTACTGTTTTACACATTTTTTTTCCTTTCATTTCTTAAAATATATCTGGAGAACTTTCCATGTGAGATTTTTGATTCTTCCTTAGCAATGTGGTAGATGCACTGGGCAAACGTGCCATGATTTCATTATTCTCTATAGACGAATTCTTTAGCTGTTTCCAGTCTTTTATGACTACAGATAATGCTTCATTGCCCAACCTTGACTTGCCGTGGACCCATTGCCTTGATTGTATGTGTGTGATTTTGTATCTGTTTGGAGAGGGTGGAGATTAGAAAGATTCGGACCCAAAAGTGGGGTTGCTGAATCACAAGTTAAAGCAATACTGTGATTTTAATAGATGTTGCCAGATTGACTACACATGGGTTGTGCCATTTTGTACTCCCATAAAAAATGCACTCAGGATGGGCATGGTGGCTCCTGCCTGCAATCCCAGCACTTTAGGAGGCTGAAGTGAGAGGATTGCTTGAAGCCAAAAGTTCAAGACCAGCCTTGGCACCATAGTGAGACCCTGTCACTACAAAAAATGAAAACATTAGCTGAGTGTGGTGCATACCTGTAATCACAGCTACTGGTGAGGTTAAGGCAGGAGGATCACATGAAGCCAGGATTTTCAGGCTGCGGTGAGCTATGATTGCGCCAATGCAGCAGAGCAAACCCTGTCTTTTAAAAAAAAAAAAAAAAAAAAGCCTTCAAATGTCTATTTTGCCACAGGTTCCCCAACTGCTTTCAGGGTCTGGGATTTCCTGGCCTATTAGGTAAGAAGAGGTTTCCCCGGCATGATGTCAATCTTTCTCTTATTCATAAGTGTACCGGCGCACAAGTCATTCGCACTTCTTTTGCTGTGATTTAGCTGTTCATGTATTTTGTCCATTTTCTAGTTGAGTGGTTGTTTTTAGTTTCCTTCTTGATTTCCAGAGGATGGTTTTCTATTAAGAAGATTATCTCTGTCTAATCAGAGGAAGAGGGAGGGAGAGAGCCACCTGTCAGCAGAGGTGTTGGCAGAGATGTAGGGGAGGGGAAATCCAACAGAGGCCCGGGGCTGGACAGGCAGGTGTTGTTAGTAATAACAAGTTGTTATTATCACTGCCTATGTGTCAAAGCTCAGCTCAGATCCCACCTCTGCCGAGAAACATTCCCAGATCTGCCCAGTTGGAATGATTGCTATCCATGGCCAGGGCACACCTCTGTGGACATCATAATCTTCCTGATGACCAGTGAGTGACCAGAAGGTACAAGAGAAAAAGCATTGCTGGGGATGCTGGGAGTGTGGTTTCCTCATCCCAGCAGGGCTGCGGTTCACGCCAGAAATGGTCCTTCCCTAGTCTGGGCCTCAGTTTCATCAGGACAATGGGAGAATTAGACTAGGCTGGCTTCCAACTGATTCACCTGGGGAGCTTTTTAACAACACACGTGTCTGGTACCAGCCTCAGATTTGGTTGGATCAGAGGGAGAGGCAGCCTGTGTATTTTTTTTTTTTTTTTTTTGAGACGGAGTCTTGCTCTGTCACCCATGCAGAGGCATGATCTCGGCTCACTGCAACCTCCTCCCCCTGGGTCCAAGTTATTCTCCTGCCTCAGCCTCCCGAGTAGCTGGGATTACATGTGTGCACCAGCACACCCAGGTAAGTTTTGTATTTTTTAGTGGAGACGGGGTTGCACCATGTTGGCCAGGCTAGTCTCAAACTCCTGGGCTCAAGTGATCCACCTGCTCAGCCTCCCAAAGTGCTTGAACCACTGCACCCGGCCAGTCTGTGTGTTTTGGTGTGCAACCCTTAGTCTAGACAGTGATGACTGTTAGGACCCCTCTGATCCAGAAACCTGGTCACTGTGCATCTCCTGCCCAAGGGGCAAACCCCTAGGAGATTGTGTCTTCCTGGCGGTAGGCGTATTCCTCATCGGCATGTAGCAGGCACTCAGAAAACATCTGTGGAATCCAGCAGGTGAAGTTATCTCCTCCTTGAGTCTCATTTTCTTATTTCTGTGTATGAAAATGCACTGCAGGGAAGGGACTATTTTGTAACCTCTAAACTGTGTGGATTTGATCCATTTATAACACAAAGTTAATCTAGCCCAAATTAATCATCCTGAAGCTATTAGCCATTTGGAATCTCTCCCCAATGGGACGAGGGGTCGTGCATTTACAACGTGTGGACTTCATGAATAATTGTTTCCTCTTCAATGCTGAGCTTGTATTTTCTTGATGAAAAATCCATGGTTTTTTTCCCACCTGATTTGAGGCTGCTGTTCATACTGGAAGCCTTCTCAGCTCTTGCTTTAATAACTCTGGCTTCTCTGACCTTTCATCTCTGCTCCTCTACCCATGCCCCTAGATTTGATAGAAAAATCCAGAGTGTGTGTCCAGCAAATGACTTCCGGGGAAGTGAAGGGGGGCAGGCTTGTGGGCTCCCTGACTGCATTTTCTAGCACTTTCGCTTTTAAATGCTCCTAAACAAACAGCCAGCACTACTGGTCATTAGGGAGGCCTTTGACGGAGCTGGTGCATCAGCCCAATTACTGGGGCGCGTCCA
The DNA here is from genome assembly GCF_037993035.2 of Macaca fascicularis. Classification (NCBI taxonomy): domain Eukaryota; kingdom Metazoa; phylum Chordata; class Mammalia; order Primates; family Cercopithecidae; genus Macaca; species Macaca fascicularis. The sequence goes on from NC_088383.1 coordinate 125,000,412, forward strand.
GGCTTTACACTGTGGGTTGGAGTCCACGGCACTTCAAGTGTAATCTGTGCTCTGGCAGCCTAAGAATTTGTTTTAGGCTTAATTGGCCCGAGGCTGGTACATGGTCCCTAGCTGTGTCCCCTAAAGTGATGCATGCCAAAATTCAGTCTGAGAGTGGATGAGCGGCTTCCTCAAGGCCCCTTTACAGTAGGGATAAAGCTGCATCAAAGGCATTCAGCAGAGACCACCCGCCCGCCACGCACCTCGGGCTTGCTGGGCAATGTGGCATGCCCGAGTACCTGAAATGACAAAAAACACGATTCTCTTTCATTCTCAGCTGTAACCATATGCTTTCCCACGATGCTTTTCTCCCATAAATCAGCCTCAAGAATAAAGCATGTGTACACAATCATTTCTTACCAGTCAGCCTTTCCTTTACTACTTTGTAGCAACATAAATGAAAGCGTTGTCCTCACCCCACTGCCTTGTTAGTGTTTAAGACGAGCCCTGGATGGGGGATCGCAAAGAATGGTCTGTGGCCCTGTCTCTGCTCCCTGTGACCTTGGGGTTAACATTGAACCTCTTCTAGCCTCAATTTGTGCATGAGAATAATGGAAATGCTACCCCCACTCCAGACTCTCTCACTGGGTAATTTTAAAAATTGAGTGAAAGCATCTCTGAGAAGTGCAAAATTATTCAAATTCATTGTGTTCCTAATTTCGCGATTCGAACTAGGTGTTTTTCCCCCCGCCTTTAAATCTTTGGTGGGCGAGTTTTCATCCACTCCAGGAAGTTTCTTCAGAGCTGGTGTATCTGGCAGCAGAAGTACAGCTCACCTTCCTCATCTGTCACCATTTGTCACATTTTCTAAAGAATACCTCTGCAGATCATATGCCAATTTGTTGGGGGCAGCTATCCATCAAGGCAGAACCTGGATCATTTATCTTTAGACCTGGCTGCTGCCACCGACACAAAGCAGATGCCGCCCTGAAGGGCTAAGAAATGACAGAAACAGCTCCTCTGAGAGGGAGCCACAGCACCCTGTGACTTGTTATGTGTGTGTTCCAGGAAGAAATTGCAAAGAGAAGGCACATTTGAAATTACTGCAAACCTCCACTCTGGTTCTGTGTATTTCTTTCCCAAGTCTAACACCCAAGAAGGAAAGAAAAGTCTCCGCAGACTCTGGTCCCATTCCCAGATAGCTTATAGTGTCGACATTATAATTCCTATTTGGTTCACAGAATTTATGGAAAGCTCAGGTAAGGCTTTGTGTGACTACTCAAACGTTGGGGAATTACACATCCTTTGTGCAGTGAAAATTTGAGCAAGTGCTCCACTCTGGGAGTACGATGGTGAACAAGCAAGACAGAGCCTTTGTTCCAGGGATCTGACAGCCCTAGGGGGGAGAGGACAGATGGCGGATGATAGCAATCACTGCAGAATGTGACAAGGAGATGTACAGGGGCTTTAGGAGCACCCAGAGGAGGCAACTAACCTGGTTATGAAGAATTGGAGAAGCTGATGAAATACTAACCAGGGCTGGGTGGCTGTGGGGGTAGAGGAGTGTTCAAGACAGAGGGGAGCAGGTGTAAGACTCAGCAAAGGCAGAGCCTGCTGCATGAACAATGCTTCTCAAAGGGCAGTTCCCAGACCAGCATCACAAGCAAATTAAACTCGGTGAACCAGAAGCTCTAAGGGTAGGGCTCAGCAGTCAGTTTGAACAAGGCCTCAAGTGATTCTGATTCACACCTTAGTCTGAGAACCTCCGTGTTAGAGGAAGTTAGCGAAGAGGTCAGCCCATCTGAGCATCTTTCCTTCTGGAAGAGACATTCCCTCTATCCTGGCCACTGTAACAGGGCCCCTTCTTGTACTTTGGAATTTTTTGTTTGTTTGTTTGTTTGTTTTTGTCAAACTGCTGCCCTTCTCTGCTATGTTCAACTGTGATGCTTTGTTCTTAGCTCTTGGCCAGGGATAGCGCTCAGCCTCCTCACCTCCATACTCCCCCTACTCCAGAAAACTGCTGGAAACAGACATATCCACAGTTATTGGCAGAGATTTCATCAACCCTCTCTCAATAATTATTAGAAGAAGGGAAAAAAAATCCAGAATATTAATGAAGATATAAAAGACAACAATATCACCCAACTTGACCCAGTTGACATTTATAGGACAGTTGAGCCCCAAATAGAAATATAGAAATTATTTTCAAATATGCATGGAACATTTACCAAGATAAATTACATGCTGGGTTACAAAACAAGTCTCAATAAATATAAAAGGATTCAAGCCATACAAAGTATTTCTCTGATCACAATGGAATTAAATTAGAAATCAATTATAAAAAGAAATTTAGAAAATTCCCAAATATTTGGAAACTAACTAATACACCTCTAAATATCATACGGATCAAAGAAGAAATCAAATAGAAGCTAGAAAATACTTTGAACAGGATAAAAATGCAAAAAAAAAATCTGTGAAATACAACTAAAGCATTATTGAGAGGGACATTTGTAGCATGAAATACATAAAAAAAGAGAAGTCTAAAATAAATGACCTCAGTTTCCACCTTAACAAATAGAAAAATAACAGCAAACTGAACAAAAAATAAGCAGAAGAAATGAAATAATAAAGATCAGAGTGACAATCAATGAGATAGGAAACAGATAAACAATAAAGCCAATAAAATAAAAGTCAAGTTATTTGAGAGTATCAATAAAATGAATATACTTCTAGCTAGACTAGGTGAAAGAGGGAGAGAGAGAGAGAAAGAGAGAACACAAATTACCAATATCAGGAATGAGAGAGATGATATTACCATAGATCCTACTAGATATTACAAAGATAAAATAATATTATGAACAAATTTATGCCAATAAACGTTAACACCTTTGATGAACAGAAAAAATTTTTGAAAGGCACAAACTACCAATGCTCACTCAGGAAAAAATATATTTTGAATAGTCCTTTATCTATTAAATAAATGTATAATAAGAAAGCAAATCAAAAGCTTCAGGCCCAGATGGTTTCACTAGTGAATTATAACCCAACATTTAAGGAACAAATTATATTAATTCTATGCAAACTCTTGCCGGTAATAAAAGAGGAGGAACTACTTCCCAAATCATTGTGTAAGACCACCATTACTCTGATACCAAAATTAGACAAAGACATTGCAAGCAAACTACTGACCAATATCCCTCATGAACATATAAGTTAAAAGCTCTTAACAAAACATTAACAAATAGAATTAATATATCAAAAGAATAATACATCATAGCAAGTGGGATTTATACTAGGAATACAAAATAGGTTTAACATTTGAAAATCAATCAATTTAATTCATCATATTAACAGACTGGAAAAGAAAACCAATCCTCTCAGTGGATGCAAAAAAAGAGACATTTGTCAAAATCCAGTATTCCTAATGAAAGATGTCAACAAACTAAGAATAACAGAGCATCTACAAAAAACCTATAGGTAACATCACACTAAATGGTGACAGAATGATTGTTTGCCCCTAACACTTGAACAAGGCAAAGATGACTGATCTCATTACTTTTATTAAACATTGTACTGAACATTGTAGCCAGTGCAATAACACAAGAAAGGTAGAGTATAAAAGGTATTCAGATTAGAAATGAAGCACTGAAACTGTCTTTATTCACAGTCGATATGATTATCTCCTTAAGAAATCTACCAGAAACAAAAACAAAAAACAAAAAATCTTGCTAGAATTAATGAGTGAGTATAGGAAGTTTGCAAGAGGCAAGGTCAATATAAAGTATTGATTAGATTTTTATTACTAGGAACAAATCATTAAAATTACAATAAAAATATCACTTATAACATCATCAAAACATGAAACACTTAGGAATAAATCTTACCAAAAGATGTGTGAGACCTGTATACTGAAAATATAAACATCGATGAGAAAAATTAAATCCTAAATAAATGGAGAATGATACTTTGTTAACGAATCAGATGACTCAGTCATTAAGAAGTCAATTCTCCCCGAATTGAAACATAGATTCGATGCAATCTTAATCAAAATCTTAACTAACAGGCTTTTCTTTTTAATTGAGTAGGCAGAATAACCCCTCAATAATGCCCATATCCCTAGATGAATATGTTATGTTGCATGCAATAGGGATTTTTTACATATAATTAAGGTTATGGGCCTTAACGTAGGGAAGTTATGGATTATTCAGGTAGACTTCTTGCCAGTTAAGGGTTTCCAGGTTCTTTGCACCTTGAACAAAGAACTGGCAAAACATACAAATAAAGCAAGGAAAGAATTAAGCAACAAACACAGAGATTTATTGAAAATGAAAGTACACTCCACAGGATGGGAGCAGGCCTGAGCATAGGGGCTCAAGAGCCCTGTTACAGAATTTTTTGGGGTTTAAACATCCTCTACAGGTTTCCACTGGTTACATGGTGTACGCCTTATGTAAATGAAGAGGGTGAAGTAAAGTTACAAGTCATTTACTTGGCAGACACCCTATGTAAATGGAGAGGATATTTCTTGTTATAGCTGAAGTGTTTCCATTTGATTTACTTCTAGGAAGTTCTTATATTCCCTGTCCCCAAACCCTCTTCTCCAGCCACAGGCCCATCTAAACTAATCACATGTGTTCCTAAAAGCAAATAACTGTCTTGAACTGAAAGAAGAGGCAGCAGTAGAAAGAGGTGGCAAAAGGAAAAGTCAGAGAGATTCCAGACATGAGAAAGCTTCAGTGTACCATTGCTGGCTCTAAGATGTAGAGGCCCATGTGGAAAGAATGAGAGAGGCATAAAGAAGTTAAGGGCAGGCTCCAGATGACAGCCAACAAGGCAATGGGGAGCTTTTTCCTAATGCAGGGAACTGGATTCCACGAGCAGCTTGCATGATCTTAGAAGCAGAGCATTCCCTAGAGTCTCTAACAAGGAACACAGCCTGGCTGACACCTTGATTTTAGCCCAGTAGGATGCAGGTCAAGCTTTGGCAGAACTGTGAGATAATAAACTTAGGTTGGTATAAGCTGCTGATTTTGTGGTAATTTGTTACAGAAACAATAGAAAACTAATACAATTGGCAAGCTGATTCTAAAATATGCATGGAAATTCAAAGGACCTTAGAATTGGAAAAAGGGAAAAACAAAACCCTAAAAAATAACAAAGAAGACATGTACTGTCTGTGTTCAAGACTTCACCAAGATAGTATGGTATTGGTGTAAAGATAGATAAATGGATCAATGAAACAGAGAAAGGAGTCCAGGAAAAGGCCCACATATTTATTGTCAATTGATTTTTTGATAAAGATACAAAGGCAATTCAGTGGTAAAAGAATAGTCTTTTTAACAAATGTTGCAGAAACAATTTGATAGGCCCTTCCAAAAAATAAACTTGGATCCCTACCTCACACTATATAAAAAAATTAACTCCTGGTGGATCACAGACCAAAATGTAAAACCTGAAACTATAAAACTTCCAGAATGAAACACACAAGCAAATAATTGTTACCTTGGTTAGACAGAGCTATATGAATCACTGAAAAGATGACCCATAAAAGCAAAAATTGATAAATAAGGCTTCATAAAAATTAAGAACTACTGCTCTTCAAAAGACACGGTAAAGAGAATGAAAAGACAAGTCACAGAGTGGTAGAAAATAGTATATATGTGTTAAAGGACTTTCATCCAGAATATATAAAGACACGTTAAAACTCAATACAAAAAGCAAGTAATCCAATTAAAAGGGCAAAAGACTTAACAGATGCTTCACCAAAGATGACGTACAGATGGCTGATAAAGATTAAAAGATGTTCAACATTATTAGTCAATAGGAAAATGCAAATTGAGCCTCAGTGAGATCCCACTTGTATTAGTCCATTTTCACGCTGTTATAAAGAATACCTGAGACTGTGTAATTTATAAAGAAAAGAGGTTTAATTGACTCACAGTTCCACAGGCTTAACAGGGAGCATAGCTAAGAGGCTTCAGAAAACTTACAATCATGGCAGAAGGCGAAGGGGAAGCCAGCACATCTTACATAGCAGCAGGTGAGAGACACACACACACACACACACACACACACACAGAGAGAGAGAGAGAGAGAGAGAAAGAGAGCAAGCACGGGTGAAACTGTACTTTATAAAACCATCAGATCTCATAAGAAAAGCATGGAGAAAAACACTCCCATGATCCTATCACCTCCTACCAGTTCTCTCCCTTTTTCCCTTGACATATAGGGATTACGATTGAGATTACAATTCAAGTTGAGATTTGGGTGGCACACAGAGTCAAACCATATCACCATAGCACACCTACTGGAAAGGCCTAAATTTAAAAGATCACCCAATGCAAGTGTTGGTAAGGATGTGGAGCAATTGGAACTTTCATACCTTGATGGAAATGTTAAATGATGCAATCACTTAAAAAATAGTTTGACTGTTTCTTAAAATGTGAAACATACACCCATCATGTGATCCAACTACTCCACTCATAGCTGTTTACCTCAGAGAAACGAAAGCACATGTGCATAGAAAGACTTGTACATGCACATTCATACCAGCTCTATTTATAATCACTAGAAATAACCCAAATGGCTTTCAACAGGTGAATACATGAAGATATTGTGAAATAGTTATATATTGGAAAACTACTTAGCAATAAAAAGGAGTGGGTAAACCCAACAGCATGCATGCACCTCAAAATAAATATGCTGAGTGAAAGAAGACAAAGTACATACTGTATTATTCTACTTATTTAAAATTCTTGAAAATACAAACTAACCTATAGTGACAAAGTACATCAACAATTGCCTGGGAATGGGGGTTGAGGGGGCTGAAGAGTGGAATTTCATAAGGACACAAGTAACAGTTCCTTAATTCCACGTCTGGGTATATGCCTAAAATAATTGAAAGCAGAGTTGCAAACAGATATTTGTATAGCCACGTTCAGAGAAGCATTATTTACAATAGTCAAATGGTGGAAGTAGCACAAGTATCCATTGACAGATGAATGGATAAAGGAAATGTGGCATATACATAAGATAGACTATTACTCAGCCATAAAAATGAAGGACATTCTGACACAGGCTAAAACATGAATAAACCCTGAGGACATTATGCTAAGTGAAACAAGTCAGTCACGAAAGGTCAAATATTGTATGATTCTATGCATATGAAGTACCTATGGTAGTCAAGCTCATAGTGACAGAAGGTAGAATGGTGATTACTGGAGGCTAGAGGGGAGTAGGATGGAAGTGATATATTTAATGGGAACCGAGTTTCTGTTTTGGAAGATGCAAAAGTTCTGGAGATGGATGGTAGCAGTACAACAATGTGAATGTACTTAATGTCACTGAACTAGACACTGAAAAATAGTTAAGATGGTAAATATTATGTTATACAAATTTTATCACAATTTTTTAAACGGGCACAAGGAAACTTATGGGGTAATTTTTTTCATTATCTTGATTATAGTGATGATTTCATTGCTATATACAAATGTCAAAACATCAATTTGAATACCACTTTAAACACGTACATTTTCATTGGGCATGGTGGCTCATGCCTGTAATCCCAGCCCTTTGGGATGGTGAGGTGGGTGAATGGCTTGAGCCCAGGAGTTCAAGACCAGCCTGGGCAACATGGCAAAACCCCATCTCTACTAAAAATACAAAAAATTATCTGGGCGTGGTTGGGTGCCCCTGTAGTCCAAGCTACTCAGAAGGCTAGGATGGGAGAATCACCTGAGCCTGGGAAGTCGAGGCTGCAATGAGCTGCTGTGATCATGCCACCCCACTCCAGCCTGGGAAAAGGAAGTGGGGCCCTGTCCAAAAAAAACAAAAGTATAGTTTATGTGTTAATTATATCTCAAAATATCTCAAAGCTGTTTAGAAAAATTTAATAAAAAGAATACTTGAATACATAATATAAAGACAGGAATTCTTATGAAGTCCTCATGTATGTTTTTATGACTTTGAAATATTATCTTAAAGTTCACCTGGAAGAATAAACAAATGGGCATAGCCCTCCCCAGCTTGCTAACTGCCTCACAAATATGCCATTACCTTCTCCACAAAAGGAAGTCCAGTACAAACTTTTGTCAAGGAGTACATTCACTCATTCATTCTTCCATCTTTCCCTTAACATTTGAGATCCCACCATAGCCCATGGCCTATTGCATTGGGTGGCAGAGCACCAAAGAGGATGAGCACCAGGTTAGGGTTGTCTGATTCCCAGTCTAGGGGGAGACAGCTTGGAAAACCATCGTGCAAAGTACTCGTGAGACAAGTGGGCAGAGAATCCCTTCCAGGCCTTGTAGGGCTGCTTATGGTAACTTATCAGTTGAATTCCTAGAAATCTACAGATGTCAAAGGACAAGAGGTGAGAGAAGGGATTTTTGGAAATGTGGACCGAAGCATGGAGATGGGACAACAGAGAACAGTTTGTGGAAAGGCCCTATGTTGGTTTCCTTGGGCTGCCATGACGTAAACTAACTGTCTTGAAATAGTAGCAATTTAGCCTAGAGCACTAACTTCATAATTCTGGAATTTAGATGTGCAAAATCAAGGTGTTGGCAGGGCCGTAATCTCTCTGAAGCCTGTTGGGGAGGATTCTTTCTCGCTTATTGTAGCTTATGGTGGTTTTCAGCAGTCCTTAGTGTTCTTTAGCTTGTGGAAGCATAACTTTGACTTCTGCCCCCATTTGCACACAGTGTTTCCCTCTGTGTGTATCTGTGTCTCCACATGGCTTTTGTATAAAGGCACCAGTCTTTGGATTAAGACCCACTATAATCCAGTATGACCTCATCTTAACTAATTACATTTTCAAAGACCCTATTTTCAAATAAGGGAACATTCAGAGATTCTAGGTAGAAATAAATTTTGGGGGGATACAATTTAACCCAATCCAAGCTCTGTAAAATATGCATCAAGAAAACATGAGAATAGTGAGTCATAAGGCTGAAAATTGAATTTAGTGCTAGATCATGCTGATCCATGAACAGTGCACCAAAGTTGTGTAATTATTCTAAAGGCAATCAGTTGCCTTTTCATCTTTCTGAGCAGAGGGCAGAGGGAGTTAAATCAGTACCTTTAGAAATTGTGTGATATCCACATGGTAGATCAATTCAGAGGAAAGAGACTGTACAAAGCACCTAGGATCTGGAGCTAATATAATTATCCTCCTTATACTCAAGGAGGCAGATCCCACAGGCAGGGGCAGGAGCAAGACTGAATTATGAGAAAGGGCACTGGTTGGATAGCTTAGTGCAAGTGGTAGAATAAAGGAAAGGCAGAATTGAAGGTAAACCTGACATTTGCAGCCTGGTTTCAGGATAACTAGTGATAGTATTAACCAACAGAGTTGGTAGGCAGGAGGAGCAGCTAACTACTTTAGGGGCTCAGGGCTCAGAAGGTTGGAGTCAAATTTGGTTGTAAAAATTGAATTTTACCTAGCATGAGTCATGTGGAACAACCCAATAAGTCAACAGTTTCGGAGGTCAGGGAACAACAGTTCTCCTGAATGCCTACCCAGGGCTTTACTCATGACACTCCACCGCACTGGGATTCCCGTGGGCAACTGGATACAGGGAGTTGGAGCTCAGGAAAGAAACAGACTAAGAATGTAGATTTGGACAGGGATATCTTGGCTGACCAGGGTGGAAACTTGGATGAATGTAGGGAAGAAACTGCTTCTTTCTAAGGCTTTCTCATCCCCTCAAATTTTGTTGTCTGATTGGGCTGCAAACCTGTTCTTGAACCAGTCAATAGCAAAGGGAATGAATTAGTATGACTTTCTTGGACCAATCATCGGGAAGGGGGATTGAGGCAGGGATGGAACAAATGTCTGGAAGTCAACCAATCTACCCAGAGCATGTATGTGCTGATGAATCTGGTGGGTCACAAAGAGAAAGCACAGAGATCTTCACTCTGATTTAAATACAGAATGATTTTTGTACACTCAGTTTTAGGCAGTATCTCAGTCTATTTGGGTTGCTATAACAAAACACTTCACACTGGGTAATTTCTAAACAATAGAAATTTCTTGCTCACTGCTCTGGAGGCTGGGAAGTCCAAGATGCAGGTGCCAGCAGCTTTGGTGTCAGATAAGGGCTGTCAAAGATGGCATCTTCTAGGCTCATCCTCACAAGGTGGAAAGGCGCACCTTTAAACCGCTTTTATAAGGGCACTAATCTGATTCATAAGGGCGGAGCCCTCATGACTTAATCACTTCCCCAAAGGCTCTACTTCTTAATATCACCACAAAGTGGACATGAATTCTGGAGGGACACATTCAGACTACAGTGGGTAAGCCGTGCTACCAAGGCAGTAACAAGTGAGTCTTCAGATAAAAATTGAGAAGGAATGGCTAGCGAGAGAGAACAGGTGCCCACAACCATAGGCACATTAGGCCCACAGAAGTTAAGGAGGTGAACACTTCCTCTAAAAACTGTATTTTAACCTTCATCCAAAAGGTAATTTGCATGTGTTGGCCTCAAGTAATGAGCATCCACATTTTGAAAAGCCTGCTTCTTTTCCCCTCCTCTCACCTATGCCCCATATGTTTTGCTCTTAAGATTCCACAAGCCAAGAGATTCCACTTAGAGCATCATCTAGAAAGAGACCAGCACCCACAAACCAGTAAAGCAGATGTGTCTAATATGGTTTGGCTGTGTCCCCACCCAAATCTCATCTTGAATTGTGGTTCCTATAATCCCCACATGTTGTGGGAGGGGCCCAGTGGGAGGTAACTGGGGGTTGCTTTCCCCCATGGTGTTCTCATGATAGTGAGTAAGTTCTCACGAGATCTGGTGGTTTGATAAGGGGCTTCCCCCTTTGCTCAGTTCTTTCTTCTCCTTCCTGCCACCATGTGAGGAAAGACATGTTTGCTTCCCCTTCTGTCGTGATTGTGAGTTTCCTAAGGCCTCTCCAACCCTGCAGAACTGTGAGGCAATTAAACCTCTTTTCTTTATAATTTACCCAGTCTTGGGCAGTTCTTTATAGCAGTGTGAGAATGGACTAATATAGTGTCCAAACCACTGAGAACCAAGTTCTGGAGTAGGGCCATGTGTGCTTGTACTTCCCATCACATATATAATTCTGCAGAACAGCAGAGAACAGAAATTGCCAACAAGAAAGTTAATGGCCAAGCCTGGTGCTATTCCCAGCCCCCATGGAGGGTGCCAGAACTCAGCAAAGTTCACAGATGGAGCCCACTTAAGGAAAATGGCACCTCCTAAAAACCAGTATGGCATCAGTATTAATTGCCAATAGGGAGGGGAAAACAGAGACCATTACACGCAGAAGGGAGCTGTGGTCGCCTGCTTCTGAAAAAAGGCTGCTCGTCATACCACTCCACTCAACTGCAGACACTTGCTGAGGAGGAAAGTGCTCCGTGGGGCAGGCATTCAACAGAAAGCCCTTAGACCTCATGCATCCCATTCATTGCTCACTGACCCCGTGTCCTCCCCCAGACCACACCAACTGGCCCAGTTGCCGATCATAGGCTCATTTGTTTGCTCACCCAGCTGTCTGGTTTTAGAAACCTGAAGAGTTAATGATGGAAAAATAAACTTGGTGCATGCACTTCTAATAGGTGTAATGTCTGCTGCCTGCAGATACACAAGCTGCGCTGTTGCTAGCTGGGTTTTTCTCCCAATGAGACAGATTAATTACAAGAGGTAAGCAAAGAACCCCATTCATGAATTTTGGACCATGCAATGGCAAAGACAGAGACAAATTAGGGGTGTCTACACCCATGATGCCTGTCAGAGGACTCCAACAGATGGGCTTTCAATGCATGAACTTTAGAGAAGTGTTTCTTCCTCCATGGCAGGAAAAGCAAATCCACCAGGCTCTCTAAGGAGAGAATCTGGATACAGAACAATAATGTCTGCCATCTGCATTTCAAAGTCACTGCAGACATGGCTCAGGAATTGGAAGAGAAGTTTGAATAACTATCTCATGAAAGTCACTTTTACTCGTTGCTCTTACAGGCTGGCTAATCAGTCAAAGCAACAACTGTTACTGACATGCAGCATTCATAAATTTGGTACTAAACCGTAGCCAGGAGACCCCTATCCCTTTGAACTTATGTCAGCCCTTTAAGCTACTCCCAGTGAGTGGAAACTGGTGACCTTGAGAAAGGAGAATGATGACACTAATGAAAGAACTGTGCTGACCTAGTAAAAGGTGGGACACTGAGTCTTTGGGGTTACAGGATCTTTCTGAGAGAACGTTCCTCTTTGGCAGATGGATGGGCATTCACAAAGTTCTACTCTTTTCCAAGATGTGTGTCTCTGAAATGTTCTAGTATTCTGGAGTCTGAGATTCCTGTTTACCCCAATGCCCACAGTAAGATGATGGAGGGTCTGAAGGGCCGTGCACACCCTCTGCTGCCTCCCCTGAGCAGGGTCTTAGCTCCAAGGGGCCACACGTGCCAGGTCTAGCCCTATGGCTTGGGAAGGCAGATCAGCTGTCATCTGGGGAGGAAGGATCCTACAATAAGAATAGATGGGGTAAGTGAGGAGAGGAAGGGAGTGTGGGAGGTAAGTTAGAAAGGGGAAACCTCTCCATTAAAGTTTAAGGCCTGCGTCTGGTTTGTTTGTCATTGTTTGCCCAGCACCTAGAACAGAGACTGGCCCATAGTAAGTTGTTGCCTGAGCAGTCTTGCATCTCTCCCCAAAATCTTTTGTAGAGTAATAGTTTTTATACCTTAGTGCTCATTCAGGGGCCTTACCACAGATCTATCACATTGCAATCTGAGAGTGGAGTTTGGATGGGACCAAAATCTTCATTTTCACAGCTTCATAGGCTGGTCTGCAGACCCTACCTTTAGAAACATTGCATAGGATCTTAGGATGGGCTTTATTTCTGGAATGCAAATGTAATGAGACACTCAGGAGCCAGAACCTTCAGAGTCCTGCAAAGCATAGCATCTTGTTCTTGGTTTTGATCTGTCTCATCTGTAAGCCAGTCAATCACTATTTACTCATCAAAACAGACAGTTAGAAGGAAGGGAGGCATTCGGCTGTCTTTCTGTCTTGTACTATGAATAAGCTCTTGTATATTCTAATTTTGACAGTGAAATAGAAATTAATCAAAGACAGGATGTCCTATTTGATTATAGGGAGCCATCCTTGAATGAGATCCCTTGCATGAAACATTAACTTCAAGCAATGTTGTGTCTGAGCTAGCTCATACTGGCCAATTGTGTGCATTTCTTCTCAGCTCCCTGTTCAGTGAAGTCACATTGGTAGCTTGAAATTAACCATGATGGGAATATTTACACTACAGCAATTGGCAAGTGTTATAAACCAGAGCTTTTGTTAATCCTCTAGCAAAACACTATTGGCTTTGGCCTGACCAGTCACATCTGCTCTGAAGGTGCAAAGTCTTACTTTGCAGTTCCAGGGAGTGACAGCAGAAAGCTACCAGAACAAGGCCACATCATAACTGGGGCCAGGGCTAAATGCACAACCATATGGTCCCTGCAGGATGCCATGCTGGCAGGGCAAATGTGACCTTCTGCACTATACTGTAGAGCCTTATGGGCACCCTTGGACACTTTTCTGCCTACAATCTTCCCCTCCTCTGACCTCATCTACATTTATCCTTGTATTTATTTTATTGATCAACCAACATACATTTCCTGAATGTTTATGTGCCTATCCTTGTGCCTGGCACTGAGGGGCTTGCAAAGGTGTTTGAGGCTTGTCTCTAATGGAATTGGGATGGGGGAAAACAGAGCTAATGCCTATGAACACATTCATGAACAATAAAATGAAAACTGGCAGCAACCTGATGTTCATAAATGACAGAAACCAGGGTATACTGGAGGCCTCCAAGGGAATTCCTTGCTCCTCTGTGATCCTGCAGATGCCTGCCCTCCATTCATTCCACCAGCAACCTCATTGTATTCTAATGTCCTGTTCACACTGTGTCTCCCCTGCACCTGCCCCTGGAGCTCCACAGGATAGCACTGTGGTCTGATTGTCTTTATAGCCACACTCTGTACATCACAGTTTGCAGCAGATGTCTGGTGGAGGGGTAAGTGGACACTGAAAAGTGAAAAGGACTCAAAAGTCAAGAAACAGAATCAGGAACATAGGTGGAGCTGGGGTGGTCACAGAGTAAACAAAACACTTGAAAAAGACTTAACACTGAACTTGAACCAGGATCCTTGAGAAGTTGATCTGCCTGAAGCTAGATGTGCCTGCTGCATGCTGGAGGAGCAAAAGAGAATGAGGTGGAAGGGGATGGTAAGACACAGAGGAGCTTGGATCTGGCTGAGTAGGTCAGAGATATTCTAATTATGTTCTTCCAAAGAAGCCCAGAGCACCACAGAGGCACTTCAGGAGTTCTGTAAATAATTTAAATTTAATTTTCCAAATTACATATTTTAAACAGTAATACAATTACATTGGCACATGCAAATTTGATTTACACTAAATTCTAACACATTGTTGACCTCCAGTGGGTTAACTTGTGCTACTAGAACAACTCTCTGAATAAAACTCTGGCCATAGCTGTTTAATGGAAGGCACTTCTGAGATTGTAGTATGTGCTATTAAACTGTAAATGGTCCCAGTTTTACTGGAGCGAATCAAGGTTTTTTCCATTTTGTACAATTTAAACCACATATACAAATAAACTTCATGTTGAGGCTGATATCAGATTGCCATTTTCTTCCATAGGCCCAGATTTCAAAGTTTTAGGTTCATTTTTCTCATTGACTGACTTCATTATATTCACAAACATTTAATCATTTGAACTCATGAAATAAATGTATATTAATATTGCACAGTACCTAAGCAGAAACACAGACGTTAAAATTTTTGAAATCTTACTGCGCTAAAGCTAAAAAAGCAAAGAAGGAAACACAATTTGCCTTTAAAAAGCCAGAACTTGCCATCTTATAAAAAGTGGTGATGGGCTAAATGGTTTCTTTGTTTTTGGAAAAACACCAAACTGGAGCCTTTAGTTATGGAAATGTCAACACAAAACTCTTCTGAAATGGAAATGCTTGAGATTCAAGCTGTGGCTTTAAGAAGCTAAAAACTGCTTTGGGAGCACAGAGGGAAGTTGGCCTGGGTTGGGTGGCCAGACACAAAGATGCTTCTGGGTAGATATTATGGATTAAATCATGTCCCCCAAAATATATGTTGAATTCCTAACCTCCTGTACTTTCAAATGGAATGAATTTGGAAATAGGGTCTTCACAGAGGTGTTACCAGACCCCACCACTTACCCAAAGTTAGCCTTTGGATTGGGGGTTTTCTCAGTATTGTACCTTTTGTGGTCACCAGAAAGATGTTACTGGAAAGGGGTCCTAATCCAGACCCCAAGAGAGGGCTCTTGGATCCTGTGCAGGAAAGAATTCGAGGCGAATCCATAGAGTAAAGTGAAGGCAAGTTTATTAGGAAAGTAAAGGAATAAAGAATGGCTACTCCATAGACAGCAGCCCCAAGGACTGCTGGTTGCCCATTTTTATAGTTTTTTTTATTATATGCTAAACAAGGAGTGGATTATTTATGCCTCCCCTTTTTAGACCATATAGGATAACTTCCTGATGTTGCCATGGCATTTGTAAACTCTAATAGTGCTGGTGGGAGTATAGCAGTGAGCACGACCAGAAGTCACTCTCATTGCCATCTTGGTTTTAGTGGGTTTTGGCTGGCTTCTTTACTGCAACCCATTTTATCAGCAAGGTCTTTATGACCTTTACCTTGTGCTAACCTCCTATCTCATCCTGTGACTTAGAATCCCTTAACCTAGGAATGCAGCCCAGCAGGTCTTAGCCTTATTTTACCCAGCCCCTATTCAAGATCGAGTTGCTCTGGTTTAGATGAGATTGTTAGGGTAGGTTCCATTCCAATATGATTGGCTTCTTCCTGAAAAGGGGAAATGTGGAGACAGAAATAAGACATACACACAGGGAGATCACCATGTAGAGATTACAATTATGTTGCCAAGCCAAGGAACTACCAGAAACTAAGACAGATACTATCCAAGAACCTTCAGAGGAAGCATCACCCTGTTGATACTTCAATTCAGGCTGCTGGCCTCCAACACATTTCTGTTAAGTTATTCAGTTTGTGGTGCTTGTTACAATAGCCCCAGGACACAAAAGAGTAGGCCAGGGCTGATTTTGTAATGATAGAGGTGTCATGGCATCTGTTGCTCACCTAGTCCATTAGATAGGATCTGAGGCCCTGTGGCTAGGAGATGGTCAGCCCATGAGGGAAAGTTCGGAGGGACTTGAGCACAAGGCTGGCGATTCAAGGTCCAAGTCCATAATCTATTGGGATTCTACAGGAAGTTGTTTGAAAAAGGAATTCTAATATTTAAAATAACTCTTATGGTAGAACATAGGAAAAATTTGAACTTCATAGTGGCAAAACAAAAGTATTTTAGGAAATCCATTTGTTGGTATTATACAGTGTGTTTAGCATGAGAAGAGATGGGGCAGAAATGAGCTCAGAAGCTCTGGGGACACGATCCTGAGCTCCCCATAGTTGATGTCCAGTAAATGCTCTTGGGTTGGACAGTCAATGCATAGATGAGTCAGGGAGGGTGAGAAGGACTGGGTTTTATAGTTGTTTAGGAGTTGCAGGGTAGACATGGTAGACATGCCAGGCAGCTCAAGTCACCCAACCCAGGCCATACATCTAGTCACTCAGGAGCCTGCCCTTGCTTAGAGCACAAAATTTCCTAGAAAAGTGATTTGGCCTCTGAGCAGGGATTACTCAGGAGCCCTGGGTTGTCATCATCTGGAGTCTAGCCTGTACCTTGCTGCTGAGCTCTCAAGGCCACTATGCACTCACCAATGAGATGAGGTGGTGACTGGACAGCACTTCTACTCAGGGCTCCTCTGGTTTTTCTATTCAATTTGTTGACCTTGTCAAAAGGAGACCTCACTGATCTAAGTGCCTTATTCCTGACTTAGTCTCTTCCCTTTAATTGACAAATAGAGAAGGGAAGAAAAGGGAATGCAGAGTAGGCCTGGAGATCTGTCAGAAGGGGCCTTTTGAAGACCTCTCCCCAAGGATTTGGGTCTGTGTGAGCTTCTGGCAATGGTTACCTTGACCTCAGCTCAGGAGAATCACCTTTTAACAACTTCATCTATCCCCAGTTATGAGATCACCTGACTCTTAGTGAGTGCTACTTGCTGGGCTGATGAGTCAGGCAGATGGTTATCTACTGCCCTGTGACATCCTGAACTGGTCTTACTGCATGACTATTATGGGAAAGTCCTGATTTTAGGTTATTCTCACTCTTCAATAAAGCTTATTATATGTATCATTCAATATAATTACACATGTATTTGACTCATGACTAGAGGACTGGAAGTCAGAGCCAGAAGACATGGGAGTTAAAAAGGTCCTCATTACCTGCTCCATTGTCAAACAAAGTGTTTGTGAGGCTCAAATAAAACCGATTGCAATTTACAAGATGCTGTGCACATATAAGGACTTGGTGGTTGGCAGAATACACCCTTACCAGGTAGCATCATCAATGGTCTACACTCTCTTCTTGTGTTGGCTGTCTCTCTTCACATTTGCCTGGTCATTGTAGTTGGCTGCTGGTAAGGCATCATTATTTGTTCAGGACTTACAGGAATTCAAGAGAGCATTGACCCCCATTGAAGGTGGTGCTTAACCTTCCAGGTATGGAGGAAGATGCCTGCCTGCTGACCTACCTGGGCCTCTCAGAGTAGCAAACCATGGGATAGGATTGTAGCCTCTCCCTCACCCCAGACTTATCACCCACAGATTTGTAACAGGGACAGAATTCTCACTAACATGGTGAGATTTGGGGTTAATTAATGGGCTATCATGTTTGTGGAGAGGGACAAATATATGTTCTTATATTTGGGATAGTTGCTGAAGTCATTGGTCCTTCGCCATACAGTGCCAAGGCATGCCCCAGTATGAGGCTAGGATAGGTGAGTTTTGATGAAAGGAGAATCCATGTGTTCTCAACCTAAGTGACTTTTCCTGGCACAGCCTGCCCCTCTCCTCATGCCTCAAGAGTGAAATTTTCCAGAGTCTTACAGCCCTGTCTGACCTTACCCTCTCCGACTTACAGCCCTAAGCCTTTCACCAAGCACTTAATGAGTTGATCGTTTCATAAATTGGAGATCATTGGTCCTGGCTATTTTTGCTTCCTTAAGTTAGTCCCTTCCCCTGTCTAGCTCTATTTTTTCATCTTTAATGACATTTCTGTGATACTTTAACTCCTGTGATCAGCTCATCTGCAAGTTTCCTGGAGGCAGGAATGATGGATTTATTGGTTATGGGTATATTCACCCTGTAAGACCTAGCCAGGTGCAAAGCACACTAGATACACCACATGAGCCCTTGCTGGCTGACTTGTGAATGAACAAGCTTTAACTCAGTGCAGCCATGATGGAAGAAAGTTCTGACTTCCTCATCTACATTTTCCTAAGCAGATGTGTTAATAACAGTCATAGTGGCCAGCATTTGCTGAACGTTCTCTATGCATCTGGGCTTGTGCTGACTTATTTAACCCCCAGAGCTGAGCTATCCAATATGGTAGCCACTAACCACTTGTGACTACTGGTGAATCTGAATTGAGATGCACTTTTAGTGTAAAATAGACACTGGATTTCAAAGACTTGAAAGGCTACATTCTGGATCTATTGGGTTAGATACAAATGTAATTTAATTCACCTGTTTTATTTTTACCTTCTAAAGTATTGTTTAGAAATATAGAAAAGTATAGAAAGTAATAGAAAATTAAAGTATAGAAAATTTAAAATTACATACATTGTTTACATTGGTGACTTTCAGTCTATTCTATTGGATAGAACTGCAGTATAGCAATAATCACAGGTGTTATTTTCATTTTCAGAGAGGTTAACAAATGACTTGAGGTCATATGGTCAGTATCTGCAGGAGCTAGCATTTGACCCTAGGCCCGTCTGGCTCTAGACACTATACATATGACCGCTGCATTTTACTGTCGCTCAAATTTATGACTAAGTGTACTTTCATTCCAAACAAGAGAGTAGAGCCACCCACGGGCTGATAGAGGAAGGTGTGTGTGCGTGTTTTGTCTACCAGGATCACATATATTGTAAAAACCTCAGCACTCCTTGGCCCGAGCTGGGAGCTCTTGGTGTCCAAGCTCAACCACCGGGGCCCCAGCATGTACACCCTGCACAGCCCACCCCACCACAGGAGGTTGGCTGGCTTGTTCGGTGTCTTCTTCCAGGAGCACAGTACACAGTTGTCACTCCGTGTGAGTTTCTTGGTTGATGGAGGATGGAGCTGAGCGAATTTTGCTCTGATATATTCTTGAGGTCAGACAGAGGTCAGAACGACAAGCTTCCTGAGCCGACAGAACGACCGGGCCAGGGACACACTCTGACTTGCGCATCCCATCAAGACCTTCCAATCTGTCACTTCTATTTATCAGCTTTTAATAAAAGGCATTTCCTTCTCCCCGGTGACTGGAACAGCAATATTATATATCTGTGGTTTGGGATGTGACGGGAAATTAGTAATGGACTCAGGGAAGCTGAGCAGGGGGAGGGAAGAGAGAACAGAAGCACCACCTGGAATTTTGGAGCATTTTCTAGACATGTTTTCGAGAACACCTTTGTTTTCAGAAACGGCAGGAACAAACCAGTCTTTGAAGACAGAGCCTTTCCTTTATTGCTTGTCTCAAAAATATCCAAACACAGTGGGGTTGTACAAGTGTCACACAAGAAATTAGGTTTCTCTTTTTCCCTGCAAGAGCAAATGTTTACAAGTGTGTCATTGGCTCGGTCTCATGGTAAGAAACATAAATAAACGATTTTACTTTGCTTTGCAGCCAGAGCAAAAACGAGTGAAAACCGTGTGTATGTTTTGGGGGTTGGAGCCTGGAGGCTGGAAGTTGCTTACAGCAGAACATTAGAAAAAATGTCTGTCCCCACCCCGCCCCCACTCCCCATTTCCCCCTTTGTCTCCCTGGCTGAAAAACCAATTAAAACTTTCCTGGCCATTTGTAGGGCTGCTGACAACAGGTTCCATGTCACTGAACTTTGGCTGCCGTCCTGTTCCCGGAATAACAATGTGAGACTTCTAAACTGGCCTCGATGTTAATCGTGGCCGCCGGGGACAGAGCTGTACAGATTGCTAGGGGCTCTGATCCAGTATGTTCATTCATTTATCTTGCTTTTCCCCGACATGGTTGCTGTCAGCTGCAGAGCTAAATACTGAGGCATTCTGAGGTGGTTAACTTCTGCTGAAGCTGAGAAAATAGCTTTCGGAGCCCCTTATCACCAAATCAATCTATCTGGTAAACCCCTGAAACAAGAATAATATGTTTTCGCAAATTCTCTTCTGTTGTTTGACAGCCCCGAGAAGTTATTTTTTTTTTCAATTTAGTTTAATTTGACTCTTTTTTTTATTTTTGAAAATTGAGTTTTCATTTCCCTTGTTCATTATTCAAAATTCCTTCGGAGACAATGTTTGTGAGAGCCTCATGTGGATTTTTCTGGTTTTTAACCAGATGCTGCCCTGCCCCTTGCTCCCCTCTGGCTCTGAGTGCTGAGAAAACAGCTTCCAAGGGGACCTTAAGCCAAGCTGACCTGGAAGCTGCCCCTTAAAAGTGCTTTAGGTTAACTTCTTGGCCCTAGGGACCTGTCACCCTGAGCTGTCTGTCCCCTTGAACTCTCAGGGTAGAGGGCAAGGCTGTGACAACTGAGTCAGGTCTTCAAACACTCACCTGGCAGGAACTGGGAGCCAGGGCCGGTAGGGGGATGGTAGAGATGCCAAGGCTAATGTCACAGCTGCCCTGTTGAAAATTAATATCAACCACATATGAAATTAGCATTTTTTCACAGCTACTTAAAAAGGTAAAAAAGAAATCTGTGACATTATTTTAATAACATATGAAGCACAATATATTCAAAATATTATTTCAACATAAAAAAAATATAAACACATTATTAACATGATATTTTAATTTTTTTGTAGGAAGTCTGGAAACTTCTGTGCATTTATTACTGCTGGCACATCTCAAGTCAGCCTAACCACATTGCAAGTGCTCTTAAGCCACATGTGGCCAGTGGCTACCATGTTGGGCAGCCCATTTCTAAGTTAACAGGCCTGATATGGTTTGGCTGTGTGTCCCCACCCACGTCTCATCTTGAATTGTAATCCCATGTGTTGAGGGAGGGAGGTGATTGGATCCTGGGGGTGGTTTCCTCCATGCTGTTCTTGTGATAAGAGTGAGTTCTTACCAGATCTGATGGTTTTATAAGGCAGTTTTCCCTGCTCTCGCTCTCTCTTGCCTGCCACCATGTAAGATGTGCCTGCTGCAATGTAAGATGTGCCTGCTTCCCCTTCCACCATGATTGTAAGTTTCCTTAAGCCTCCCCAGCCATGAGGAACTGTGAGTCAATTACACCTGTTGCCTTTATAAATTACCCAGTCTCAGATATTTCTTTGTAGCAGTGTGAAAACAGACTAATACAAGGCCCCACCCGCTCAGCGTCTAGAACGGCCATGTGAGGGTTGAAGGAGGATTGTACTAAGTCAGCGTGGGATGTAGACCACACATTAAGGCAATAGGGGTTGGCGACTAGAGTTACCAAAATAGTTCTAGAGGAGACAGGACATAGAAGATGCCATGATTTAATCACAGATAGAGGACAGAGGAAACTATAATCTAGGCTGGAAGCAGTAGCATCTCCAGTGCCAGAGAAATTGAGGTAGGACTCCCTCCTTCCCATACACTCTCAACCCTGAGTCAACTTCCCTGCAGCCCAGGGAATGCCTTGGGCACATGACAAGTAGTCAGGGGCAACCTCTCCATACAGGGAGATGCTGAGGACTTGGCCAGTGTGACCACAGCCCTTGGAGACATTGCTTGCATGCAGCACAGCATAGGGGTCACAGGCAGGGGCTTCACCTCCGGTCGTCTTTGGTATAAATTCTGGCTTTGCCACTTATCATGTGTGGACTTTGTGTAAATGGTTTAAGTTCTCTGAGTAGGTTTGTCTCATCTGAAAGATGAGGACAATAGTGATACCTACGTCCTAAGGCAGTTGACAGGATTACATGGAGTCCTTGGCCCCCTAACTGTTGTTTATTGTTCAGAACCGGAAAAAAGAAGAGTTGGTTTCTGTTATAGGCAGCATTAGCAGGTACGGTGCATGCTGCTTTCTGGTCATGGTCAGATGTTTTCAAACCTGAATTATATTAGAGAAGAGGAGAGAGCCAGGTCAGAGGTAGCTCCTGTTTGTTTGGGTGGAAAGGGTCACTGGGACTATTCAGCTGATACATGGCTTTCTTCCTTCCAGGCTTGTCCATTTTGTACCTCAACCATATTTCTGATCACCTCAGTCCTGATCAGGCCCTCCCTTTGTCATACTGCTGTCTTCAAAAATCAATAACCCAGCTAGGGAAATGTATGGCCTGCAATTCTTCTTTACTGAAAGGAAAAGGGGTGTTGGGAATGATCATTCTGGTATAATCACTGTGTGTGTGTGTATGTGTGTGTATGTGAGAGAGAGAGAGTGTGTGTGTGTATGTTTCTTATTTTTTTTTTTTTTTTTGAGACAGAGTCTTGCTCTGTCACCAGGTTGGAGTACAGTGTCGTGATCTCAGCTCACTGCAACCTCCGCCTCCTGGGTTCAAGTGATTCTTCTGCCTCAGCCTCCCAAGTAGCTAGGAATACCAGCATGTACCACCACGCCCAGCAAATTTGTGTGTGTGTGTGTGTGTGTGTGTGTGTTTTCAGTAGAAACAGGGCTTCACTATGTTGGCCAGGATGGCCTTGATCTCTTGACCTCATGATTCGCCCACCTCGTCCTCCCAAAGTGCTGGGATTACAGGTGTGAGCGACTACACCTGGCCATGTTTGTGTTTCTAAGACAGAAGCCGAGCCCTGGGGGTTATAATGTTTTTCACAATATTTGTATTTCTTCTGTATTTCTTTGAATTTAGTTTTCCATTCACTTGTATGGCTATAATTGCATTGGAAGCTTGGTCCAACCTCCATGTCTCCATCCACAATGGCACCTATATGTAGCCCTGGGTGGGAGGGAGGAAGATTGAGGCAGACTCCTTCTCCCTATGGAAGATCCTTTCTATAGCTTGGCCCCTGCCCCAGGACATGAGGAAGTCTTGGCCAAACCCTTCAGAGCCAAGAGAGCTAGCCCATTTCTCCAGGATCTCAGGCCACAAAGGCCTTTACCACTCCTTTGCCAAGTCCCTATAATCTTCATTGTCATTATCATCTCCACCATTGATTAAGCTATGTTCATTTTCTCTAGTCTTTATAATCGTTGCACAGGATTGTTATACCCATGACATAGGTCTTTGACTGCAGGAATGATCCGTTATATTCTGGGGCCACTCACTTCCAGCCTGAGTTGCACTTATCCACAGAGAAATAAGCTCTGTTAAGACACAATTCTGTAGGGGAATTGACTGCTTCCCTGTGTTTATCTGCTCTGGGCACTATAATTTTGACTGCAAAGTCAGGCAAGGTCTGCTCAGTTCAGATACTTATCTGTAACAGCAAGTAGAAATGTTCTTTCACTGGAGGCTTTACAAAGACAGCCCAACAAATTAGTTGAGAACAACTGAAACTACAGTGTGGAGGAAAACTATATATATTTTATCATAGTCAATTATAATATTTATTACCACTGCTATTTTTGATGTCTCTTCTCTCCATCTCCTCTTCCTCCTGTTTCTTTCCTTCTCCCTTCCCCTTCCTCAGCCTCCTCCTCCTCTTTTCTCCTCCTCCTCTTTCTCTTCGTTCTTTTTTTATTTCTCCTCTTCTTTCTCTTTTTCCTCCTCCTTATTATTGTTACTAGCAGTAGTATATAGCCAGGGTCTGATTAATTTCTAGTTCTTTTACACTAAAGAACTGGTAAATTTTTTTAACAAAAATGGCCAAAAAGAGAAGAGAGTTTATGATCAAAGCATGGTACATATTTTCAGGCACTGTCTGAGTTCTCAGATTCTCTCTTTATGCATTAATCTGCACTTATGTTTTCCTACCTAGCACTTGGATTTTACTTCATCATACTAAGCAGCTTACGCTCAGCCTCTGTGTTTGAACTTGCTCAAATTTAGGTATAGGATGATCAATTCCATTGCACAAGAAAGTAGATTTTCCTCAAAAACACCCTTCCAAAATGCCACTGCCTGCTTATCTCATTACCCCAGGCACAGCTTCTCACTCTCTTGGCTTGATACACAACTCTACCTAAGTCCCCTTGAGTTACCTTTGTTCTCTTTACATGGCCCAATGACACGATTGGTGGGATATGTTCAACAAATTTTGGGGTTTAGACTGAAAGAGAAATCTTCCACTGAAGAAAAACATGAAGACCATGTGTGATATACTATAAAACACTTTTTCCTCATAGATATGAAAGCTCAGGCAAGTCTTCTCATATTATCAGCTCATGCTCATTTGAATATCACAGTGGCCAATGTGAATGGAGAAGTGAGCATATGGTCTCACTGTTGTTATCTGGTCACTTCGCTGCTGTCTTGTTACCATGCTCTGAGTATGGGTGAGACATAAGATGAGCTGGAGATGGAGACAAGAAAACAGTACAAAGTATTCTTGATCAAGAGCTCACCATCTAGAGAGAGGATCTAGACAAACCCAGAGGACGCCATTCTTCAAGAGCAGTTTCATTGAGCACCAGAGTAAGCACTGCAGATGGAGTCTCCAGGGAACTGAGCCAAGGAAAGCACTGTTGACCATCAGTGAAGCTTCCAGGAGAAGATATGATAAGGATTGGACATGGAGAAGGTTTTGATAGGTGAAAGAGAGCAAGAGGGGATATAGAGGAAAGGAATAAGCAAAGAATGAAAATCTTCAGTGACATAACCCATTCCAAAGAGAAAGAAGAGATCAGCCTGGCTGCAAAGGGAGTTCACACTGAAGACAAGTGGGAGAAAACATTAGAAGGAAAGACCAGTGTTCCTCAGATTGTCTAGGAGTGTGCTGTCCAAAATAAGAGTCAGAACGCACGTGTCATTATTTAAAGTCTCCTTAATTAAAACTAAATAAATAAAAATGCAGTTTCTTGATTGCACTAGTCACAGTGCAAGTGCTCAACAGTCACATGTATCTAGTGCCTGTTCTATTGAGCACTGCAGTAATAGACCATTTCCTTCACAGCAGAAAGTTCTAATGGACATCCCAGGATGCTGAATTCCAATCTGAGAAATACGGACTTTTTCATGAGGGTGTTGAAGAACCATTTACAGTATTTTATGCAGGTTGCATGAGGGTAAAGTAGCTTAATTTTTTTAATGAACACCTGTTCAAGATTTTATTTACTCATTAATTAATGAGGGAACTAGTAAGATGTTACAATGGGTCAGCAATTGATTTTTTAAAATTAAAGTGAATTCAAATAACATTGAGTTAACCATTTTTAAGTGAGTAGCTTCATTTTTAGTTGTGGCTGTGAAAAAGTTTTAAAAGTAGTAATCTGATGGCTGTGTGAAGGATATTGATAAGGCAAGAGATACGAGATAGGACGGCCAGTTGGAAGTCTGCTGTAGAGCACTGGGTTTGAGAGGGTGAGGCTTGTATCAGGGATGCAGTAGTGGGGTGAGGTGAGTGAGGAAGGGGCAGCCACATTTCTAGGAAGAGGCAGTCAGCCTTATCAACTGCATAGAAGAATAAGTGAGAATTAACAATCACAAATTGCTGAAAAGTGGAGAGGTGACCGGTTTGGAGGAGCAAATGAGTTCAGACAAGCTCCTGACTCTGAATTGGTGGTATGCCATCCAAGGAATGTTTTCTACAAAGCCTTGGAGGTAGGAGTTGGAGAAGAAGCAACAAATGAGACTATCGTATCAATGGCTGGGTAGGGGAAAGGTGTACACTCTGTCAACAGAGAGAAGAGCAGAAAGGCAAAGTGTGAGCATTGAAGAATGTGCTCAGCTAGGGAAAAAAAGAAGAGTCTGCAGAACAAAAGGAGTAAGTGGAGGACCAGTTCATTCAGGAAACATGCATTGAGCTCCTGGTGTGCGCCAGGTGTTGTGTAGTACCAAGGATAGGGCGGTGGTGATCAAGCAGCTCTTAGACTCATGGTGCTATGGTTTAGGGAGGGAAGAAGATAGAATTTGTGGACAGAGAAGCAATCAGCATTACTGAATACTGCCAGGAAGTCAGTGAGGAAAAGCAGCAGTGAGGAAAGCGTTTGAGTTAGGCAAGAAGGCAGTAGTTGCAGGGCATGGAGTGACAGCAGTCAGGGACAGCGAGAGGGCAGAAGACTGAGGAGTGATTGGCAGGCAAGAAAGCAGGGATGGCAGGCATCACCACCATTTCCAGAGGCTTATCAGGAAGAGGAAGAAGGGAGAAAGGATCTCTAGAGGAGGCAGCAGATTCGGAGGCAGCAGATTTGAGGAGAGGCTTTGAAGTGAGGAATAAGCTGGGTAAGTTACTGAAGAGGGAGGAGCTCGGTGTGGGAGTGATGTTCACTGGAAGCTGCAAAAGGATGAAATCTTCTAGTGCGTAGGTGACCAGTTGTTTTAACAACTTTTTAAAATGAAAAAGTTATGCATGCTCATGGTAAAAATTCAGAGAATTAAAAGGTGTCTCTCTCACCCTTTCCAGAGGCAACTGTTGGTGCCAGTTCTTTATATATCTTTCCAGAAATACCCTATGCATATGCAACTGTGTGTATCTGGATGTGTGTGCATAATCCTAGCCCCTTCCTTCTTCCTTTTTATTTACACAATTGGGAGCACACACTGTTCTGTGTCTTGCTTATGTCTATTTTACAAATCAGCTTTGGGGAGCATCTCCTATATATAGGAAACCATCTAATTATTTTTAATAGCTACATTTAAAAAATGTGCTATAATTTTTATACCAGCCCCCAATCCACAGGTACTTAGATTGTTTTTGGTCATTTTTCTATTACACACAACACTGCAAGGGATATCTTATATGAATAGCTTTTTCCTTTTCTTATTGTGGTGAAACAAACAGGCATTTTATATACTAATTTTTATACTCATTTTATTGTACTTTGCTGTTTTGCACATCACAGATATTGCATTTTCTAAAAACTAAAGGTTTGTAGTAACCTTGCATTGAACAAACCTATGGGTGCCATTTTTTTCCAACAGCATGTACTCACTTTGTGTCTCTGAGTCATATTTTGGTAATTCTTACAATATTTCGAACATTTTCATGATGATTATGTCTGTTATGGTTATTTGTGATCAGTTATCTTTAATTTTACTATTGTAATAGTTTTAGGGTGCCACAAACCATGCCCATATAACATGATAAACTTAATAGATAAATGTTGCATGTGTTCTGGCTGCTGTACTGACCAGCCATTTCCCTGTCTCTCGCCCTCTTCTCAGATCTCCCTATTCCCTGTAACACAACAATATTGAAATTGGGTCAACTAACAATGCACAAATGCTTCTAAATGTTCAAGGGAAGAGTCATACATCTCTCACTTTAAATCAAAAGTTAGAAATGATCAAGCTTAGTGAGTAAGGTATGTTGAATGCTGAGGTAGGCCAAATGCTAGGCCTCTTGCAGCAGTTAGCCAAGTTGTAAATTCAAAGTAAAAGTTCTTGAAGGGAATTGAAACTGCTACTCCAGTGAACACATGAATGATAAGAAAGTAAAATGACTTAATTGCTGATATAAAGTGGTCTGGAAAGAAGATCAAACCAGCCACAACATTCCCTTAAGCCAAAGCCTAATCCTGAGCAAGGCTCTAACTCTTTTCAATTCTGTGAAGGCTAAGACAGATGGTAAAGATGCAGAATAAAAGTTTTAAGCTAGCAGAGGTTGGTTTAGGGGGTTTAAGGAAAGAAGTCATCTTTATAACATTAAAGAGCAAGGTGAAGCAGCAGGTGCTAATGTAGAAGCTACATGAAGTCATTTGGAAGACCTAACTAAGATAATTGAAGAGGGTGACTACACCAAACAATAGATTTTCAGTGTAAACAAAACAACCTTCTTTTGGAGGAAGATGCCATCTAGGACTTTCATAGTTAGAGAGGAGAAGTCAATGTCTAGCTTCAAAGCTTCAAAGGACAAGCTAACTCTTCATTAGAAGCAAATGCAGCTGGTGACTTTCAGTTGAAGCCAATGCTCATTCACCATTCCAAAACTACTAGAACCCTTACCAATTATACTAAATCTACTCTGCCTGTGCTCTATAATGGGAACAACAAAGCCTGGATAGCAACACATCTGTTTATTGTACGGTTTTCTGAATAATTTGAGCCTAATGTTGAGAACTACTGCTCAGAAGGAAGGTTGCCTTTCAAAATATCAGTGTTCATTGACAATGCACCTAGCCACCCAAGAACTCTGATGAAGATGCACGAGGAAATTAATATTGTTTTTATGTCTGTTAACACGACATTCCTTCTGCAGCTCATGGGTCAAGGAGTAATTTTGACTTTCAGGTTTTGTTATCTAAGAAATAGATCCTGGCAAGGCATGGTTGCACATACCTATAACCCTATCACTTTGGGTGGCTGAGGCAGGAAGATTGCTTGAGGCCAGGAGCTCAAGAGCAGCCTGAGCAACATAGTGAGACCTTCTCTCTAAAAAATGTAAGGACAAATTTTAAAAATCAGCCAGGCATGGTGGTGTGAGCCCATAGTCCCAGATACTTGGGAGGCTGAGGCAGGAGGATCATTTGAGCCCAGGAGTTTGAGGCTGCAGCAAGCCATTATTTTGCCACAATACTCCAGCATGGGTAATGGAGTCAGACCCTGTCTCTTAAAAAGAAAAAAGAAAAAGAAAAAGAAAAACATTTCATATGGCTGTAGCTGCCATAGCTAGTGATTCCTCTGATGGATCTGGGTAAATTTAAAACCTTCTAGAAAGGATTCACCATTCTGGATGCCATTGATAAAATTTGTGATTCATGAGAGGAGGTTGA
Organism: Macaca fascicularis; assembly: GCF_037993035.2. Lineage (NCBI taxonomy): Eukaryota > Metazoa > Chordata > Mammalia > Primates > Cercopithecidae > Macaca > Macaca fascicularis. The sequence continues at coordinate 125,029,303 of NC_088383.1, forward strand.
AATATCAACATTAGCAGGAGTTGGAAGACGTTAATTCCAGCCCTTATGAATGACTTGTAGGAGTTCAAGACTTGGAAGTAATTGCAGATGTAGTGGAAATAGCAGCAAGGTTAATTAGAATTAGTAGTGAAGCCTGATGTGACTGAGTTGCTTCAATCTCATGATAAAGCTTTAGTGGAAGAGGAGATGCTTCTTATAAATGAGCCAAAAATAAATTTTCTTGAAATGAAATTGACTCCTACTGAAGATGCTATAAATATTGTTGAAATGACAACAAAAAATTTGGAATATTAAATAAACATAGTAGATAATGGAGCAAAGTTTTGAAAGGATTGACACAAACTTTCAAAGAAGTTCTACAGTGGGTGAAATGCTATCAAATAGCATGGCATGCTGAAGAGAAAGATTTTCTGAAGGGAAGAGTCAATCAATGCAGCAAACTTCACTGCTGTCTTATTTTAAAAAGTTGTCGGCCAGGCGCAGTGGCACATGCCTGTAATCCCAGCTACTCGGGAGGCTGAGGCAGGAGAATCGCTTGAACCTGGGAGGCGGAGGTTGCGGTGAGCTGAGATGGCACCATTGTACTCCAGCCTGGGCAACAAGAGTGAAACTGTCTCAAACGAAAAAAAAGTTAGAAGTTGTCATAGCCATTCCATCCTTCAGCAACTACTACCTTGATCAGTCAGCAGCCCTCAACATCGAGGCAAGATCCTCCACCAGCACAAAGATTATATAACTCCTTGAAGGTTCACATGATTGTTCGATTTTTTTTTAGCAATAAAGTGCTTTTTAATTAAACTGTATCCTGTTACATTAATCTATATTTCCATTTTACACCAGTACTGAAGCAATGTCATTGTCTGGGGTAAATGCCCGAGGTTCGTCATCTCACACCAAGAAAATCAAGGATGCAGACACATAAGAAGTGAGTTTAAGAGCACAGGCTTAATAGAGAAAGAGTTTTAATAGAGAGAAAGAGAAAAGCTCTCTCTCCTGCAGAGAGAGAGGAGTTTCCAAGTGGGTCTTCTGGTCCTGTGGTGAAGTGTGTGGGATTTTATAGACTGGCTTGAGGAGGCGGTGTCTGATTTACATAGAGCCCAAAGATTGGTTGGAGCAGGTGTGATGTGTATATAGCATGTGAAGAAGCTGGCCACCCTACCCTAATCTTTTATTATGCAAATGAGTTTTCTACCTGGTTGGCACCATGTTGTCTGCTTCTTATTGTACACATTGTTGTAAAAACTTTCCTTTAATTTCCTTTAGTTGACAAAGAAAAGGGAAGATGGGGCCGCCATGTTGAACATGCCCCCATGTAGCCTTTTCTTATGGTCATACCTGCAGACATTCACCCATACAGGCTTCCAGCTTGCTCATCAATGTCTGCAGCTCAATTTTACAGGCTGCTGTTTGTTAGAAAAGAAGTAATTTTGGGGCTGCTTTTTATTAAAAGGGAAACCTTACCGAGGACTTCCTTACCCTCACTATCTGCCTAGATCCTTTCTTTTTAACTGTTACATGGTACCACACTGTTGTAATTATTGTAACTTTATAATAAGCCTTGAAATAATTTAGTGTGTCTTCCTACTTTGTTCTTGTTCAAAGTAATTTTGATTATTCTAGGTCCTTAGCATTTCTATATAAATTTTACAATCAACTTGTCAGTTCTGGACAACCAAATTAAATTATGAATCCAGAAAATGTGAGATGAAAAGCTGACTCAGCTTCTTGTTGTTATTTATGAATGATATTTTTGCTGGCTATAGAATTCTAGGTTGGGAGTTTGGAGCTTCCTTCCACCTGTTACTGGTGGGTCTTTGTTCTTAGAGCTCCCAAGATGGGGTGGGCTGCCCCAAGATGGCAGCAAGCCTTTTGTTTCTGACCTGGGTTTCTTGGCCTCATGGATTCCAAGGAATGGAACCTTGGGCCATGCAGTGAGTGTTATAGCTCTGTTAGAAGCCATAGGTCACAGAAGAGAACTGTGGAACCCAGCAACTAGTGTTCAGTTCAATTAGGACGAACCCAGGCACTTAGCCATGCAGGAACAATGACAAACCTCTAGCCCGATTGGGAGCAGCAATGGGTGCCTTGCTGGATCAGGAGCACAGTGCCCCTGCTGGATCTGTAGGGGTGGAAGTCAAAGTCGAGTCTGCAACAGCAGCAAACAGCAGTGGTAGACGGCGAGCAAAAGCTCTGCTTGAGCTGGAACAAACATGGACCAGAAGAGTGTGCAGTTGCAAGATTTAATAGAGTGAAAACGGAGCTCCCATACAATGGGAGGCAACCCAAAGGGCGTTGCCACTCCCTGCTCGAATGCCTGAGTTTATATCCCGATCATTGTCCCTCCCCCTGTGCTCTCAGATGATATATGATTTGCTATTTCTTTACTTCCTATTTTTGCCTAATTAGCATTTTAGTGAGCTCTCTTTACTACCTGGTTGGTCGGGTGTGAACTAAGTTGCAAGCCCCATGTTTAAAGGTGGGTGTGGTCACCTTCCCCAGCTAGGCTTAGGAATTCTTAGTCCGCCTAGGAAATCCAGCTAGTTCTGTCTCTCACACGCACCCTCATCCAGGACTTTAAAGATGTGAATCCACTATCTTCTGTCTTACATTACTTAGACAAGAAATTTGCTATCAATCTTATTTTTGTTTCTCTGTACATAACGTATTTTTTTCCTCTGGCTGGTTTTAAGATTTTTCTTGGTATAACTCATTTTAAACAATCTGATTATGAAATATGTTGGTATATATTTTTATATACAGATGGGTCCCTGACTTATGCTGGATTGACTTATGATTTTTCAACTTCATGGCAGTGCAAAAGCAATACACATTTAGTTGAAACCATACTTTGAGAATCCATACAACCATTCTGTTTTTCACTTTCAGTATGGTATTCAATAAATTATATCAGATATTCAATACTTTGCTGAGACCAGCTCGTTCATGGAGACCTCACCCAGTGGAACTAGAGGATTTAAAGACACACACACAGAAATATAGGGTGTGGAGTGGGAAATCAGGGGTCTCAGCCTTCAGAGCTGAGAGCCTTGAACAGAGATTTACCCACATATTTATTGACAGCAAGCCAGTCATAGTATTTACTAAAAGTATTCCTTACAGGAAATAAAGGGATGGGCCAAAATAAAGGGATGAGCTCTGGTTAGTTATCTGCAGCATGAACGTGTCCTTAAGGCACAGATAACTCATGCTATTGTTTGTGGTTTAAGAATGCCTTAAGCGATTTTCCGCCCTTAGTGGGCCAGGTGTTCCTTACTCTCATTCTGGTAAACCGACAACCTTTCAGCATGGGTGTCAAGGCCATCAAAAGCATGTCACAGTGCTGCAGAGATTTTGTTTATGGCCAGTTTTGGGGCCAGTTTATGGCCAGATTTGGGGGCCTGTTCCCAACAATACTTTATGATAAAATAGGCTTTGCATTAGATGATTTTGCCCAACTGTAAGCTAACGTAAATGTTCTGAGCATGTTTAAGGTAGGCTAGGCTAAGCTGTGATGTTCGGTAGATGAGGTGTATTAAATGTGTTTTTTACTTAAAATATTTTCAACTTGGGATGGGTTTATCAAGACATACCCCCACTATAAGTCAAAAATGATCTGCATATATCTTGGGCTTGGGGTTTCCTGAGCATCTTGGATCTGTGGATTTATAGTTGTCATCACATTCAGGGAAAATTGGTTATTATTTCTTCAAATATTTTATCCATCTCCCCCAATCCAGAGAATTTGATATTGTTCCACAGATCATTGCTTTTTGTTTGTTTTGTTTTTAATCTTTTTTCTCTCTCTGTGCTTCATTTTATGTATTCCCAATTGCTCTATCTAACCTGCTGTTAATATTATCTAGTGTGTTTTCCATCTCATGGTAGTTTTCATCTCTAGAAGCTTAGTTTGGGTCTTTTCTTTTTCCTTCCATGTCTTGCCTTGGCAAGGAATATCATTATAGCTGTTTTAATGTTCTTGCCTTTTAACTCAATCATCTGTGTCATTTGTGAGTCTGTTTTAATTGTTGATGTTTTTCAACATCATTATGGGTTACTTTTTTTGAATTCTTTACATGCTTGGTAATTTGTGAGTGGATGCTGGGCATTGTACATTTTACCAATTGTTTGGTGCTGGCTATTTTGTACTCCAATCACAGCATCCTGGTCCTAGCACTTTATGCCATCCATCATGGCTATAATTCCTTGTTCGAAGGTCATGGTTGTCTCTGATGCTGGAGGCTCCAAGGGAGAAAAAAACCAGGAATGTCACGTTCCTGCTGATTCCCCAGTAACTAGCAGAGTGCCGGGTCTATTGCAGAGAATCAGGCAAGTATTTGTTAAATGGACAAATAGATGAATAAATCAATACGTGGATGAAAAATACATTCAGATGCTTTTGTGTTGTAGTTATTCACTGTTATATAACCAATTACCCCGGAGTTTAGCTGTTTAAAACAACAAACATTTTCTTATATTGCACAGTTCTGGGGTTAGACTTGGTTCAACCTGGAAGTTATTTTGATCTTACTTGGATCTTTCTGCTAGTTGAAGTAAAATGGGGCAGAGTTGTCTGGAGGCCACCTGAGATGCTGGGATGTCTGGTCTTCTCTCACTCTCTGTGTGGTCTCAGGGCCTCTCTCTGCACAGTGTTTCTGCGTGTTCTCTCCAGCTGGACTATGTACATGGAAGCCCAGCTTCTCTCAAGCACACACATTGCAGGAGGAAAGAATCTGAAGATGCCAGCCCTACTGAAGGCTAGAAAGGGCTCAGGAGCTTCACCTCTACGCCTTCTGTTGGTTAAGCAGTCACAGGGCCCCAGTTCAGGCGAGGGAAACTGAACTCCACCTCTCAATGCAGCCCCTTAAATATACCTACCAAAAAGAGGTTTTGATGTCAGATGTGCTTTTCTTCTGAAGGATTCGTCTGCTTTAACTGCAATCTTGGTGGGAAGGCCAGGCGAACCTCTGGTCTCGGGTCTTACCCTTCCCTGTTGAAGGAATGTCCATAGCAAAGGATTCAGGTCTAGACATGGAGTTCCAGCTCAACATTCCAAACTGGTGCTGATGTCACCCAGTATTTTAGATGGAGTGAGGTTTGCTACAAACCCTGGACAGTGATTAGTTTGCATGCCACCTTTTTGGTTCCATACCATCACTTTTTAGAACTCCTGGTACTTGCAGCTAACTTCTTTCTTTTTTGGCCTTTAAGCTGGCTCATGAACTTGCCTTGAATCTGGAATAGTACTCATGTTTGCCAAAAATAGTCTTGTTTTTCTTGACTACTGCTAGCTTCTTAGATCCTGACATGATTTGGATAGTTGTCCAGCCAGTTAAAAACAAACAAACAAAAACAAAGAGAAGTCTGAGACAAAAAGTCCTTCCCTAGCTCTTTGTGGAATCTTAATTCAGGGAAAAACAAACCACCAACGAAAACCTCAGTACATTTTTCTCTAACACTATAATCACCAAGACGGCAAAGATAAAAGCCATGAAGTACTGTTTTCACAGCACCTCCTACCGCAGGCATTTAAGAACTTGAGACCTGCGTGTCAGAGCTGATGTTAAACAGAAGCTTGACAACCTCCAGGAGTTTAGAGTCTTTGGTTTCATTTCCTCATGGCTGCCCCTGAAGACCACGGTTCCCTTAGACCTGGATGTTATGATGATCTGGGCCCGCTGGCTCTCTCTTTGAGGTCACCAGAAGTTCAACTAAATGGACTAAAAAATCACATGTTTCCAAGTTTTAGATTCCACAGAAGATATTCTTATGAGGAGGTGGACCTTTCAAGTTGCATTTCTCTACCTGGGACCTCAGAGTCCATATGTCAGTTATGGAAATGCATGCTTCTTTTCCATGACGAGGAAAAAGAAAGCTGCTTGTTCACATGTGCAGATTTACACACCATCAGTCAAGCCCTCTTCCCTGGAGACTATGTGTTGAATAAATTAGTCTTCTATAAATACGTATTGCAAGCACTCTTGTACCATTCAGAGCCATTATTATAATTCATCAAAGCGAATATGTAAATGGGACAACTGCATCAAGGAGGGAAGAATTGGGAAATAAAGATTTACCCACATGGGCTTCAATCCTTGCCTTCAGTTTGGTACTCTCAGTACTTGGACTTTACCTGTGTCCTTCGTAAACATAGCAGCCCCATACCTGGCCACCTTCCCATTTTCTTAACCTTTTTGCCTGGGATACAACACATTGCATCTATTGTCTGATATTTTCTGCTAGATAATGCTCTGGGCTATTTTTTAAACCAAGCACTTAAGCTGATAAGAGTCATATTTTTCCCATCTGTATTTCCAACATATCGCCAGAGGTTCTGGGCCATAGATATGTTTTTGAGTAAATAGAATACTAAATCGAGGCAATGGATCATAGGTTTAAGGCAACGAGGCTCTCTCTTCACCATCTAATAACAAAGGTCACCAAACTATGAGAAAGAAACGGAATGGTGAGAGATAGGAAGTTTTAATAATGCAGTCATCAGAAAGATCAGTCAAGCTTTTCTTCCTCCTCCTGGACCTGAGAAGATAAAGTCCTCATCAGAGCACAGGAAATATGACCATTTCCATCCCACACGATGCATGGTTCTGGGATATCGATCACAGCAGCTCCTGTTCTCATCTCCTGAAAATCCATCAAACTTGTCTCTCCCAGCCTCAGGGCTTGAGTCATTTTACTGAGGAGGTACAGGGAGGTGTCCATTCATTGGCCTTTTAATGCAAATTTTGAAAAAATAGGAGATACTTAATCTTTCCCAGGCAGACCAAGCTTTCCACCACCTGTGGAACCCTCACTTCCAGGCATCCTTGTGCTGTTGCTGGGGCAGTGGTGCACAACAGGGAATAAGTTCCCACACCTTGACTGGCTGCTTACGAAAGAGTGTGTAGGATTAAAGGAAGAGACTAGAAAACCTGGCCGGGCATGGTGGCTCACGCTTGTAATCCCAGCACTTTGGGAGGCTGAGGCGGGTGAATCGCGAGGTCAGGAGTTCAAGACCAGCCTGGCCAACATGGTGAAACCCTGTCTCTACTGAAAATACAAAAAAAAAAAAAAATTAGCTGGGTGTGGTGTAATCCCAGCTACTCGGGAGGCTGAGGGAGGAGAATCGTTTGAACCCAGGAGGCAGAGGTTGCAGTGACCCGAGATCATGCCACTGCACTCCAGCCTGGGCGACAGAGTGAGACTCTGTCTCAAAAAAAAAAAAAAAAAGACAACTTCCCCCACTTCCACCTGCACCCATGCCACCATCTTGGGGGTGGTGTGCATTTTAGCCTGCCAGGGTGGGCTTGGGTTAGGTAAACTCTGGCAGAAGAAGCCAATGGATTTGAAGGGGGGATTAAAGCCAGGGCTCTGCCCTTCCTGGCTAATTCTCTCTGAGCTGTCATGGTCACCCCACCTCACAAGCTGGAAATTCTGAACCCCAGTCTTGTTTTCTCAGTAGAAACTGACACAGGTTGATATATTTGAAATTTGTAATAAATTCAGCAATGGTGCCAAGCGATGTTGATTGTGAATTACCTCTTGCAGCGCAGATGCTGCTGTTAGAGTTCTGTTGATCAAATAAGCAAATCAGTTTTTCCTATAATAGTTGCTAGTTCTATGGTGGCTTAATTCCACTTGTTTATGCATTCCTTTTTAGAAGCAATAGGCTATAATACAGTGTCTTGGGAAGTTAGCTTCTGTCTTGGGTTTCACTGGCATCTGTGACTCTGCTAAATTTTTGCAAACTTTGTTCCCCTCTATCCTACTGCTTCTAAGCTTCATGTGATGTTTTATTTAATATGGCATGCAAGATATTGGTCTTCAGTTCGAATTGCAATTTTACATCAAAACTGATTCCCCTGACAGTTGGACGTGGATAGTCCATTTTTGAAGTGTACATGTTGCCCTGGTTCTTGAGAGAAAAATGGAACAGCTCACCTACCCTGAGACTTTTTCCACAACAACAAAAACAAAATTTCCCCAACCAATGTGATGTCATTTACTAGTCTCCTTCAAGTGCTTTAGTGCAATAGGGCTGTGTGAAAATTCTTCAGACATTTCCCAACAAAACAAGCCCATCAGCACTTTCAATCTACATTGGCATGCATCCCTAACGTTAGGAAGAATCTGGGGTTACTGAAGCAATTACCTGTGAATTTTTGAGTTTATCCTTCAGGAGATCTAGGCTCTGCCTGGCCTCCCATCTCTTTGTGAAAAATGCAACTTGATGACATGCTTTTATAGACCAGTCTTGTTAATGTCAGGCTCGCTGGTGCCAAAGCCAGTGAAAGAAAAATTTAAACTTATGTACTATGTATCTTCTTAGCTCCATCGAAGCTAAGCCAATGTGTTCCAAAGTGGTTCATAATGAAAAATAAGGTTGCAATTTACATAGTGCTTTTATCATTGTTCTTAAGGTAAGAATGAACACAAACATGCCAATTCTTTTTCAAATATTTTATTTTATTTTATTTTATTTTATTTTAGGTTCTGGGGTACGTGTGCAGGTTTGCTACATAGGTAAATGTGTGCCATGGTGGTTTGCTGCACCTATCAACTCATCACCTAGGTATTAAGTCCTGCGTGCATTAGCTATTTTTCCTGATGCTCCCCCACCCCCACAACCCTTTGGACAGGCCTCAGTGTGTGTTGTTTCCCTCCCTGTGTCCACGTGTTCTCATTGTTCAGCTCCCACTTATAAGCGAGAACATGCGGGAAACACACTAATTCTCTACGAATTCCTGTAGGATGGTATTCAGCTCTTTCTAAGGTATGATCTCAATTAGCCTTCCAGTTTTACCTCCCACTGCCTCGTTATTTGCTGATAATTTATTGCTTGTGTGACCAGGATTCACTGAGTAAATGCTATGTGCCCAGCACGTGCTGTGGAGTAAATAATCCTCCCCCGTTTCCCTACCTTTTTGAATTCTGCTATTCTTGAAGGCCAAGAGACATTTGCACCTCTTCTGCCTTCTCAGATGCTCCCTGGCCACAGAGATGCTCTGTGACTCCTCGACATGCTTCTTTCTGTCTCCTCGACATTCCCCTTGCAGCTCGTTTTGCTTCATTGTCTCTTGTTCTCCAAGTAATTCTTTCAGGTATCCTGAATCACCCATGGGATTATTACCTCCTTGAAGGCTGGGATTGCTTCTTTGTGTCTTCCCCGGGCCTGGTATCTCAGAGTGGGTTCTCAGTGTGTGTTCCACTAAATGAGTGGTTGTCAGATTCCCACTGCTCCCTGTCCCATAAACCCAGTTGTTCTTTCCTGATGTTCCTCCAAGCACACCCATGCTCAGAGGCTTCCCTCACTGTCCCCGCTGTCTGGAATACTCTGCTCTCAGTGGTCTGCATGATTCTCTCCCTTGCTTCCTTCAGGTCTCTACTCAGTCCTCTCATCAGAGAGGACTTTCCTGACCATTTTGCATGAAATAACACCCTTCCAACACATAACACTGTGTTTCATTCTTCCCTAAAACTAACCACCGAAGTTCCTATTTGTTTATGGGTATGTCTGCCACCCCTCACTAGAATATATGCTCCTTAACTTACAGAGCTGATTTCTTTTGTTCACTGCTTTATTGGAGTGTCCAAAACAGGTCTGGATCATGGGAGGTGCTCATATATTTGCCAAATTAATGAATGAAAAGGCATGCTTTGCAGGGCAGCTTTACCCTTCGTGTGGGTCCCTCTCGAGGGACTTGTGCAGCAGAGTGGTCGTTGTCAGCATCAACTTCAGAGGCCCAGTTTCAGCTGGAGTTGAACTAGCCAGGATAGACAGCACGAGGTCTGGAGTCTGCAGCCTCACCCAGGGGCCAGGGCTGGTCTATCTACATGCCTTTTGGCCAGGTGGACCTCTCCCAGCCTCAGTTTTTTCACCTGCAAAATGAGAATCTTCACTGTCCAAAAGAAGACATAGCAGAGTTGCAAACACCGTGCCTGGCACACAGTAAGTGCCCAGTCACCATTAGTCATTCCTGAAGCGGACGGGATGGCTCTGGTAAGCTCTCAGCCTGCAATGTACACAGGGGGTTAGTGATGGCTCTTTGAATGATCTAGTTCATGACTCGGAGAATGTGGACGCCCGTGGTTTTTGTTGTTCTGAAACTCCAATGTGAACGGGACGGGAGATTGTAATGACTGGTCTGTAGGGTGTCAGTCAGGATTAGGGACAGGAATGTGGCCATGCCCTTCACTTAGGCCTGTCCTGTAGCTGGTTGTCCCCCAGATCCCAGCTGGAGTTGCAGATGGTGGTTCTGGGTTTGCCATTGGTTTTGGTGCTGGCCTAATGGAGATAATTGAAGAGAAAGAAAAAATGACAGTGTCAAAAGCTGCTTGGTTGAATTTTTGAGTGGTTTCATTTTGGGGATGTCCCTGTTAGGTTGTTTAACTACACAGTTTGCTTTTTTCAAGTGTTAAGTGTTCTTTTCGTGCCTTTGTTCAGATGTGGAGAAGGAGCTGGCACTTGCAGTGTTTGATGGTTTTCTGTCTTGTTCCCATGCTAAATATACATGTGTTTCTTGCAACCTAACTTAACAGGGTTTATTGTAACTGGAAAACACACTCAGGGCCTTTGACCTAGCAGCTTCCCCACATGTACGTCAGAAATTTGGCATTAAGTAGCATTGGCAAAAAAGCAGAAGAAACTCCACACCCGCACCCTGCCCATCTCAAATAATGTGTGTCTGTCTTCACACAGTGCATATTTTTCTCATTTTCTGAGTTTAGCATTTGATTAATTCTCATAATCACCCTAAAAGGGATTGGAGTTCTTTCGCTATTGCCTATCATTATGATGCCTAAAAGTAATTGTCCTTCAGTGATTCCGAATATTCTTCAAAGACTAATTTGACCTTGAGAAGAGGAGTCGTTCTCATAAGCAATTTGACAGTAGATTTGAAAAATCACCTCTGTGCATCCTAACAGGTGCTCTCTTTGGGAAAAACCAAGGAAAGCTGAGAAATGATGAGTAGACTATCTTCAATCATGTTTTCTCATAAGGCGTATCTGATCTTGAAGTGATGGAGCCTGGGAGAGAAGATCAAGTTTGAAAAAAGAAAAGGCTAAAAGTGTTTCATTTCTGTGATCGAGTTGAGATGTAGTGATCAGACTTTTTTCTACCATGCTATCACCGAACATTACATTTCTTTCTTACCAGAAATTTAAGTAAAAATGAAAGAAAGCAATTACCTATCAGTTTCTTACAAGCATCTCACTTTATAATGACAACACCTTTACTCTTTTCTCAAAAATAGATGGCAAGCTAGGGCCACAACCTTCAGGAGAGGGAGCAAGCAATTGGGTGAAGAGGTGATATTTCAGCAACCTCCATGTTCCCGGCTCAGTCTCTCTGGACTTGGTCTTTGATGTGACTCTTCATAGTCCAGAGTGTTTGATGATGGGATTGCACTGAGTGATAGAAAGTTCGAGGCAGTATAATATTTGTAACAGTTAAGAGGTCAGCCTCTGGACGTGGGCCCAAATCTAGCTTCTTGTGCTAGCTGTTAGTTCCTCACATCTCAGTTGCTTCGTGTATAAAGTGGGGATAATAATTCATCCCCCAGGAGTGTTAGAGGCTGAAATGGGATAATTTGGGTCAAGATCTTAGAACAGGACCTGACCATGGACAGTGCAGATGTTGTGGTGGTGGTTGTTGCAGATCCCAGTGGTATCTATAATTCCAAGTCTTTGGATCTGAGAGAACAGGTGTATTAGTCCATTTTCACACTATTGATAAAGACACACTCAAGACTGGGTAATTTACAAAGAAAAAGATTTAATGAACTCACAGTTCCATTTGACTGGGAGGCCTCACAATCATGGTGGAAAGCAAAAGGCACATCTTACATGGTGGCAGGCAAGAGAGAATGAAAGATGAGCAAAAGGAGAAACCCCTTACAAAACCGTCAGATCTTGTGAGACTTACTACCATGAGAACAGTATGGGAGAAGCTGCCCCCATGATTCATTTATCTCCCACCAGGTCCCTCCCACAACACATGGGGAATTATGGGAGCTACATTTCAAGATAAGATTTGGATAGGGACCATATCAGCCAAACCATATCAGCAGGATTCTTAAAAGCAGGGCTTGGGAGACTTTTAAGGCATAGAATTCAGAGATGTGCACATTGTTTAGCTTCTACCTTTCTTATTTCTGTGCCAAAGTTGAAGGCTGGATTGTAATTTTGAGGACCGCATGTGGAGAACCCTGGAAACATAAACTCGTGTTGTTTTTAAGCCCACTAGGGAGCATTGCTGTATCTGAATTCAATTTGAGTGTTGGACATATGCAGTCAAAACCCCCTCCCCTCATTCTGGACCTTTCTTCCAGTGAAAAGAGTCAGGGTTTCTGTCTTATCTGTGTAGGAAGAAATAAAATTTCACAGCCTGGTTTCCAAACCTTAGTCATTTGCAAACCATCTTCATGTCTCCTGCCATGTCAGAGCAATGCCTGCATTATAATTTACAGTTGACTCCTGAACAATGTGGGTTTGAACTGCACAGGTCCACTTATACATGGATTTTTTCACATACAATAATCAGGGGAGGCAAAATCCACATATATTGAAGGCCAACTTTTGCATATGCGGGGTCCACGGGGCTGACTGCAGGGCTTAAGTATGCACAGATTTGGGTATTCACGTGGGACCTGGAACCAATACCCCATGTATACCAAGGGCAGCTGTACTTATTGTTATTCTTTCCATGTACCTAAATACACTGGCTTCTGTTACTCTGCTTCATTCTAAGTAATCCTACCTCTGAAATTACATTTGAATGTGCTAATTGTATTTTTAATAATACACAAGAAAGTAACTACATAGTGATTAAAATAAATTCCACATCTATCTCACCTAAAATGAACTTACCTGCCCCCTTTGGGATACAAAGCACCCTTTGGGGGATCACAGCCCTAAGTCTGGTGGGAGATTGAATTTCTTAAGAAGGATTGATCTATTTGAGGCAGAACCATGACCGAACACCCTTACAAAACCACAGCCCTGAGCTTTTTACTTTTCCTATATTGTCAGCCCAGCCTAGGACTCCAGAAGGACTGACTCAGGGGGACCATTTTCCATCAGTGATAAGAGACTGTGTCTCAGACAGCTGTCACTGAACAATTAATCTTCAAAATGAGAGCTCAATTACCAAACATGTGTTCTCACGAGCAAGGCCCTATTCTCATCATTCAGAGATGCTATTAGACACAAATAATATATATTTTTTCTTTCATAATTATCCCATCTTAATGCAGTCTTGATGATTATGATGTATGCTGTAACTATTGACTTCTCACTGTTGGAATTGTTAACATATTGTGAAAATACGCACAAAATCATTCTTTCCAAGCTGACTTTTGCTGTTAAAATTAGAAAGACCAATATGAGTTTGAACAGCATGAATAGGAAAAGTAGATGATCAATTCTTGTGCTTGGAAATGCAATTGCCTCCCTGGAACCAGGATTTCTTGCTTTCACATCTTCTATCTTCCGGTGCTTATTATAATAAAGACAATAAAGTAGAATGGAAGGGGGGTGAGGCTGAGAGAAAATAATGGAATCTTTTGGTATATAATGATTGTTATTTTAATATTTTTCTATTTGTATTAGCAAATAGATTTAGTTATTAGAGAGTTGACAAAAATAAAATGCATTCAGTTTTTCAAGGGGTTTTGTAGTGAATTTTTGATTCTAATATCTGTTGATTTTGTGCTCATTCTGAGGATAGAAAAAGCATTGAAAATTAAAAGGAATATCCGGACAGTATACATATTTTTTAAAATTGTCACTGAAGTTAAAAATTGTCATGTCAGTTGAAATGATGAAGACCAAACCCTTTTGTTCAGATCTGAAACATGGCAATTGTGCCTTTCCAGAGGCCAATGAATCCTTTGATTTTTAATAACAATCAGGTTGTCTGTTTTATCAGTCATAACTGGATGAAAAATACTTTCTTGCCCCATTAGGAAAATAATGAATTTCCGTTCTTTCCCTCTACTCTTTGAGATCTTCAGTGGTTTCCTGCTCAGAATTAGTTTTCTTTCTGCCACTGTTCCATAGGCATTTTGTTCCCATGGAATCATTAGGAGAATGGGTCAGTCATTCACAGAAGCTGCAGATACCTGTGTTTCTGGCTTTTCACTTAGGGAACATTTTGGGATCCACAAGTCCCAGAACTGGGGTTCAAAAGCCACTCACCAGCCTCTCCCCTGCCACCATAGTGTCTCAGGTCATTTCTCCATGACCCTAAGAAGACCTTCCCTTATCAGGATGTCATCAGGCCTACTGCGGCCCCACGGTTTGTAGCAGAGCACCTTGTTGTGAGGGTCTGTTGGATCTAGCATCTAGAAATTGAAAGTCTGCCTTGGCAAACCCCCACAACTTTTTTGAAATGTCTGCATGCTCCTTGTTTTTAATTGTAAGCAAAGATTTGATATACATCAGCGAAGAGCTGTCTGTCCTCCTTCCTCAAAGGAGCATTTTAAAACTTAAGTATTTTACTCATGCCCAACATAATGAGAACTGGAAGGTTATAGGAAGAGAGGACATTCCCATATGCACATTTTATAAAAAGTTAATATCATCCCAAATCAGACCACACACACACAGAAAAATGCCTCCTGTACTAAATGAGGGGTGGAGGAGACACTTCTAATTAAAGTTTCAGTACTCCATCCAGATCTGTGTGAAGGATTTGATTACTTTTTTTAACACTTGGTTTCACTATGGGTATTTTGTAAAGATAACATAATACCAGCATCTCCTTCAATATTTATTTCCACAAGGTCTAAGTTCAAGGGCCTGGAGCTCTTTACGAGAAAGGAGCTACCAAAATCCCACCTACAGTCATTGTCTAAGGATGACTTTTTAAATCGTACATAAGAGTATATGATCTAAATTGCACATACTGTCTTAAGGAAACACTTTTCCAGCTTAGGATACCTGATTACAAACATCGATAAAACTGCACAATTGTTTTTAAAAAACATACTTTTAAGGTTAAACCAACCTGATTATAAACACCTGTTTCTGTGTTTTATCAGAAATCTCAGGAGTTCAGGATTTTAGGGAGTTGGAGAAGTGAAGCTTTGGAACATTCTTGAGTGAGGCTTGCTCTGAGGTTGGAGTGTAAGTCTTCTTTGCTTAAGTACTTCCCTTGCTGCGGTATTGATCAGAAACTGCAAACATGTTTTTATTTGATGTCCTGACTGTTCCAATGAATTACATGTATTTCAAATAGATAAGCTAGAAGATGAGTTTTTAAATATGCAGAACAACAAAGCAGGAAGTCCATATGGCATAGAATAAAGCCACACACACTTCTGAAAACTTAAAAGGCTGTCATCCGCTAAGCCTGCCCGTAATAGCCACTCTCAAACATAATATCCACCCATGTGTCCTTGATGAAAAGTGCATCACGCTGCCCAGGAAATTGGCTTAAACTGCAACAAGAAAGATTGAGATTAGCTGAAGCAGAACTTCCTGCCTGAGCAACTCTTGTTGGTGAGGGTGAGGGGCTGGGGGTGCACCCTGAACGGGGCCTGTGTGTCTTCAGATTTTCATCCCTTCTTCTTCTCTTTGGGCCTTGAACTTCTCCTTGAGCTATAGAGTAGATGGGTCATTACTGTCTCCAGCATAATTAGACATGTGGGAAAATGAACTTGAAGGAGCTTGGTTGGCTTCCTCACTTCCTATTTGTGCAACTGCGATGGATTCTGAAGGAGTGACTGAGACCTTCTCCATGATGCAGGGCACTGGTCTGGGTACTGTGTGTCTGCCCTCAACATCTGGCCAAGGGGTCAAGCCGTGGGCAGCACAGCAACCTCACCCCCAAGGCAGAGCTGCAGGAAAGCGCAAAGAAGGGGAAGGGCAGGCAGTGGGAACCAGGAAGAGATTTCACCCACAGAGTAAGACATCTTCAAAGACAGGTAGGCAGAGGACCAAGGAGTACCTGAAGCAAAGGGATGGGTGGGTGAATAGCCAGACTCCAGTTCAGAAGTTCCCAATCCGTGTTTGCGGGATGGAGGTCAGGAGACAGGAAGAGTCAATGAGGGAAACCGCCCAGCTAGGAACGCTTACATCCTGAGCATGGCGGGGCATTAACCGGATGCAGACCTAGGGAGACTGGGCTTACTAGGGAAACCAGCAATTTGCAATCTCAGGTCAAAATTTTGGACTCTTCAGTGTTTTCTCAAATCTCTTGAAACTCTGTAGTCAAGAACATCTTGGCCACCCATGGCCCGTTCTCTACACAGCTAATGTGCCATGAAACCTATTTCATTTCATTTCTTTTCTTTTTTAGAGAGGCGGGGTCTTGCTCTGTTGCCCAGGCTGGAGTGTAGTGGCATAATCATAGCTCACTGCAGCCTTCAACTACTGGACTCAAGCAATCCTCTCACCTCAGCCTCCTGAGTAACTGAGACTAAGGCACACACCACCACATCTGGCTAATTTTAAAATTTTTTTGTAGAAATTGGGTCTCACTATATTGCCCAGGCTGGTCTCAAACTCCTGGTCTCAAGTGATACTCTCGCCTTGGCCTCCAGCAATACTCTCACCTTGGCCTCCCAAAGCACTGGAATTCCAGGTATGAGCCATTGCACCTAGCCCCCTGTAAACCTATTCTGGGATCCCTTAAATATATGGCAGATGGGGCAAGTGCTGGTAACTTTGGCTGATGCTTCAGAGTCCATGTGTATGAGGTGGCTTCGGACCCTAGAGCACTTTCGTCTGACCCTGGTGTACTGTCATTGGCTCTGGCAGCTCACAGAGGGCTGAGAGGAGCATCTAGGGGAGGGAGAGAAGTCCAGCACCCAAACTTGGAGATCTAGAGCAGTCACAGAGGCCTGGCCTCCTCTCCTGAGCCACCTGGGTTTCCCAGGCTGAGTGTTCCTTGGTGCCAGCCCAGGTCTTCCAGGGTGAGGGTAGCCAGGGCAGCCACAGGATTACCCCTCCCCAGCCCAGGCAGGGAACGCAGATGGAGCCTGGGCAGTCCCTGGCCAGCAGGTGTCAGGATTCATGGTGCCATACATCCCTCTGTCTGTGTGTAGGGCTGGGTGCTGTTTGGGAATCCCTGGCAATTGCCCTTGAGCTGCTTAATTTGCACACCTGCTTCGGAGACCACAGTATTAGACAGAATTATCAGCATTCCTTTCTATGGATTCTGGGTTATTTTGGCTATTTGGGGTAATAATTCTCATTATGCTTTGTGGTCCTTTTTAATAAAAATGACATTCCCCTTATCTTTAAAGGTTGAAATCTCAGCCTAATGTATGACCCGCACTATCCTTGGAGAGTTATAAAAATTACGTTATATAACCTCACATTTCCTGTTAATGAACATGGTGATGCTTCGGCTCAATGAGAGGGAGACAAGCGATAGGGATTTATGCTTTAATAATCCTGCTTAGATTGGTGTGTGTGGCCGTGGGCAGTGGGCCTCCGACGGGTACAGCAGGCACTGCGGCTTTCCTGGCCAGCAGGGCAATATTTTTTATGGCAGTAAATCTCTCTCGAGTGAGGGTGTCTTACGCTGCACCAGGGAATAACTGTGGCAGTGGCTTCGTGTATGAAATTGCTCTGAATGTAAGAGTATTTGTGTCATCTAGACAAACACCACCTGGTACTGATATTCTTTGGGTCTTGCTGTGTAGATGCAAGCAGCAGGGGGGATCTGTCAGGTGTTCTGTGAAGCCCTGATGAGTAGGGGGAAGGCCAGGCCAGGCTTCTCTTTTGTCCCCAGACAATGGCAGCTGGGGATGAGGCATGGAGGGTGGGCTTAGCCAACCTTCATGGGTACCAGCTTCGGCTTCCCAGTTCTCCCGAATCCCACCGTGGACAGCAGGCCCACGGGGCTTCACACCTCACCTTTATAACTCTGTCTACTCCCAGAGACCAAGAAACCCACATCAACAAGATTAACCCAATATTCACCCATCCAGGGTAGTCAGACAGACTGGATTAGAATCTTGGCCCAACCAAAGATTGGTTCTAAAATTATTTAAAGTAATCGTCGCACAACTGTGAATCTGCTAAAAACTATTGAATCGTACACTTTAAACGGATGAATGGTAAGATATGTCTCTTTGTACACACTGTATGTAAATTATGCCCCAATAAAGCTGTTAAAAAAAGTTTCTCAGGTGATTCTCCTGTAGCCTAGATTAGATAAACACTAGCTACTCAAAGTGTGGTCCACAGAGCTGCAGCACTGGCCTCACAGGGGAGTCTGTTAGAAATGCAGGTTCTCAGGCACTGCCCCAGACCTACTGGATCAGCATCTGCATTTTAACAAGAGCTCCAGGTGCTTCCTGAGCACACTCACGTTTGAGAAGCAGCTTCTCTAATAGACCCCCACCGGGCCTCTGGAATTGTCTGTTGCCTCTGTCTGCCCTAAGAGCCTCATCCTCAGCAGCTGAATCTTCCAGATGTTTTAGGAAGCTTCCTCCCTCTTGGATGCTTCTCCAAGAGGGAGGAAGTCCGGCTTGGACCTGCTTCCCTGAGTATAATGTGCAGGAAACTTTATAGTGTACTTGGGTGACTTTAATTTGTAGAGATGATGCTTCTGCCAGTTTTTAACTCTTGGGGGATGAGCAGTAAGAGGGCAGAGGAGAAACAGAGATGGCCTCATGGAAAGGCTCCATCTGCTCTTTCTGCTCCAGGAATGAGGGGAGCCTCTTGCCTGGTTACCATTCTGGGGTCTCTGAGGGTAAGGTGCTCTTATCTGCTTTGTAAATCATTCATTCATTCTGTTGAGTCCTTCAGGAGTAGGAGCCATTCTGATGCACCCCAAGCCCCCAATACCTGGCCCTCTGCAGATGTTCAGTGAGTGTTTGAATGATGACAATGACAAGGATACTTACTACGGGCGGGTTTACTCCGTGCTGGACCCTGTGCTGAGCATGTCACCTCTTCACCACAGCCCCAGGAGGTGGAGGGACTGCCATCTTCCAAGTCCTTTGGTGGATAAGAGAAACAGAACCTGAGAAGTAACCTGCCCAGTGTCACTCAGCTAATATCTGGTTGGGTCAAGATTCTAATCCAGTCTGTCTGACTCCAGGATGGGTGACTATTGGGTTAATTTTGTTGATGTGGGTTTCTTGGTGTCTGGGAGTGGGCGGAGTTGTAAAGAAGAGAAGTGAAGCCCCGGGGAGCTTGCTGTCCACAGGAGGATTTGGGAGAACTGGGAAATTAAGGCTGGTACCTGTGAAGGTTGGCTAAGCTCACCCTCTATCCCCCATCCCCAGCTGCCATTGTCTGGGGACAAACGAGAAGCCTGGCCTGTCCTTCCCCTTGCTCCTCGGGGCTTCCCAGAACTGACAGACCCCACCTGCTGTTTGCATTAGATCATAAACATGTTCCAGGTTCCACTTCTTCTTTGCAATCCTTTCTGTGGGAATGCTGTGCCCTGATAGGAGAAGCCAGGGCCAACAGATGGCACTTCAGAAGAGCACCTGCACAGGGCAGACCTCCTTCTTTGATCTTGCTGATTGTTAGTAGCACATTTCCATTCCACTAGTTTCAGGAAAAGCGCCCTTGAATGAGTGACGGGTGGCGTCCCTGGCCCCTGGCTCTCTGCAGCCTCCACTTAGCATATCCAGCAGGTCTTCCACCCAGGGTTGGAGCGGGGGGAGGTTAATCTGATAGAGTCTGCCTGCGGCACATCTGGAAAGCAGGAGTTGCTTCAGTCTTTGCCCGTCCATCTGCTTCTGCCATCCCATCCATATCCTCCCACTTCCCTGCCCTAAGCACTCTATTTCCTGAAGATTCCACATCAGCGTTAGAGTTGTTCTTGCGCACCTTGGAGAGGATATCAGATCCTTGCAGTCCATCCAGTTGGAAGAAAATTGACCCCAGACCCTGGGATTTTCCCCTTCTAATGCTTCCCACTGCACCCCACATTGCAGGGGCTGGGTCCTCAGCCTCCCACAGGGCCTCAGCCTCCCACAGGGCCTCAGTCTGTGCCTCACTTCCTGTTCTGTTCCTGCATAATCCCCCTTCCAAACCTTGTTCCTCACCAATGGGATCAAATAAATGTTTCTGTATTACACACCACACCCTACATGATTGCAGAAAACAATTACTATTAGCAGTTGGTAATTTGGGCTGGTCTCAACTGGATACTTCTTGTGGTGTTCGGTGGGCTCACTCATGCAGTCAGCTGATAGGCCAGCTGGGGTCTTACTAATCTAGAATGGCCTCAGCTGGAACAGCTGAACTCTACATGATCTGTCATCCCCCATCAGGCCAGCTGACCATGTGTGTGGGGCAGTTGGCAGACATCCAGGAGAGTGCTAAGGTGTTTGAGGCCACTGGAAGCCTGGGCTCAGAACTTTGAGCCACGAAGCTCTACTGGCTAAAGTGCATCACGAGACCACCTCTTGTGAGGAAGCAGATGCCATTTCTTGATGAAGAAGCTACAAAGTCACCTTACAAAGGACATACATGGGACACATGGCAAACTGGGGCCATGTTTGCAATTAATCTACCCCACCAAACCATAGGCTGAGCCTGCCCTAGCCTTTAAAGCTCAGAACTGATACAACCTTTCTGACCGCCACCTCCCCCCTAAAGACTGAATTTATAATTACCCTCTGGCTCAGTCCACCTTAAGATGCCACTAACTGTGCCAGGGGTCCTTGCCCACACTCTCCCTGGGCCTCCTTAAGTGACATGGTCCTTGAAAAACAAAAAAGTAAATCTGACCCGGGCACAGTGGCTCATGCCTGTAATCCCAGCACTTTGGGAGGCTGAGGTAGGTGAATCACTTGGCATCAGGAGTTCGAGACCAGCCTGGCCAATGTGGTGAAACCCCATCTCTACAAAAAGTACAAAAATTAGCTGGCTATGGTGGTGCGTGCCTGTAATCCCCACTACTCTGGAGACTGAGGCAGGAGAATTGCTTGAATCCTAGAGGCAGAGGTTGCAGTGAGCGAGATCACACCACTATACTTCAGCCTGGGTGACAGAGCAAGACTCCATCTCAAAAAAAAAAAAAAAAAAAAAAAAGAAGTAAACCTGAATAGGTAACAATTTAATATAGTCTTTAGGAATATTGCTAAGATTACAAAAACAAACCAAACCCTCGGCAGAGGAATATGGAAACACAATCTTGCATAGTAAAATAGCAGGCACTGTGAAGAAGTGAAAAACATGGGCCCCAGAGTTAGTGTGTCTAGGTTTAGATCTCATATTTACCACTTTTTAGTTATGGGCATGTTACTTTTCCTCTTTGTGCCTCAATTTCCTCATGCATAAATGGGATAAGAATAATATCTAGCTCCTAGAGTTGTTTTGAGGATTGCATGAGTTGATATTTACAAATCTCCTAAGATAGTATGGAGCACATAGCATGTGTTCAAATGTGAGCTATGGTGAGGCTTAGGTTGGAAAGTTATTAGGGAAGGTCTGTCTGTGTAGGGGGAGGCAGTTTCCCCAGGAATCCTCAAATCTAACCTGACATTGCATTCATTTGGTAATTATTTCAACTAACCACAATGAGGAATACACTGGTGAAGAACCAGACCTGCCCAATGGGACCTTTTCTTACTGGAAGGTCAGATGCCTCCTGAAGTATACCCAATGTGGGCATTCCCTTTATGCAACCCCTGAAGACAGTGCACGGAGAACAGGTGAAGGAGACTTATGGCTCTCCAGCTAGTCATCTGCTGGCAGTTCATCCCTGTGGACTGTGTGGCTCTGCTCTGGGTCTGCTGCCACATCCCTCATTACACATATTCACTCATTTAAAGTGTATAATTCAGTGACTTTTAGTGTGTTCACAAAGTTGTTCGACTACCATCACAATCACTTGTAGAATATTTTGTTACCTGCCAAAAGAAATTCTGTACCCATTAGCAATCACTCCTCACTTCTTCAGAGATTATACTTAACCACTACACTTCAATATACGGTATCTGAAAGATGGCTCATAACTCACTCAGGATGGCTGAGTCCCAGGATAAAAATGGGGAGTGATGGGAGATAATGTCGGTGAGGTCAGCAAAGGTCAGATTCTGAAGAGATTTGAATGACCTGGGAGTTTGGATTTTATCCTAAAAGCACTGAGGAGACACAGAAAGGCTGTAAACAGAGAAGTAACTCCATAATATTTTATTAATTTTCACTCTAATCTTTATTTTTTCTTTCCTCTTGTTTGCTATCAGTTTATTTGGCTCTTTTCTAGTGTCTCAGGGTAGTAAGTTAGATAATTGATTTGAAGTCTTTCTCCTTTTTTTAAATATAGACATTTTAGAGCTATAAATTTTCCTGTAACCACTGATTTAGCTGCATCCCATAAATTTCAGTATGTTGTGTTTTCATTTTCATTCATTTCAAAGTATTCTCAGGTTTCTTTTGAGATTTATTTCTTTGATCAATTGGCTGTTTAGGAGTTTGTAGTTTGATTTATGCATACTTATAAATTTCCTGAGTTTATTTTTATCATTGCTTTTAAATTTCATTCCATTACAGTCAGAGAACATACTTTGTGTGATTGCAATCATTTTAAATTAATTGAGGTTTGTTTTATATCAGGGCTTGTGTTCTATCCTGAAGAATGTTCTATGTGCATTTGTGAAAAAAATGTATGTTCTACTATTTTGGGGTAGAATATTCTACAGATGCCTTTTATATCTAGTTTATCTATAGTGTTGTTCAAATCTTCTGTTTCCTCATTGATATTATGCCTAGAGGTTATCCATTGTTGAAAGTGGGGTAGTAAAGTCTCCAGCTATTGTTGTTGAACTGTCTGTTCTCCCTTCATTATTGTCAGCTTTTGCTTCAGGTATTTTGGGGCTTTCTTGTCAAGTGCATATGTGTTTATAATTCTTATATCTTCGTGATGGATTGACTTTTTTACATTATAAAATGCCCCTTTTTATTACTAGTAACTTTTTTTGTCTTAAATTCTACTTTGCCTGCTAGTAGTCTAGCAACCCCAGCTTTCCTGGAATTGTTGTTTACATTATATCTTTTTTGCCATCCTTTAACTTTCCATCTCTTTGTGTCTTTGAACCTAAAATGTGTCTTCTGTAGATAGACAGCAAATAGATCTTGTCTGTTTTATCCAGTCTGACAACCTCTGCCTTTCGATTAGATTGTTTTATCTATTTTCATTTAATGTTACTGTTGACATAATTGGATATATGTCTGCCATTTAGATTTCTGTTCCTATATGTCTTATGCCTTTTTTATTCCTCTGTTCCACCTTTCTGATTTCTTTTGCATTAAGTGAATATTTTCTAGTGTATAATCTTAACTCTTTTTATGATTTATTTTACCATATTTTAAAGGTTATTTTATTAGCAGTTGTTCTAGGTCTTGCAATATACATCTTTTTATAATCTATGTCGTTATTATACTAACTAAATTCCAATGAGATATACAAATGTTGCTCCTAGATATCTCTATTCATTCCTCTGCTTTTTTGTACTGTTATTATTATGCGTATTACATCTATCTATGTTACAAACCCAGCAATATACTGTAATAATTTTATAATTTTACAATATGTCCTTAAAAATAAGAGTGGATCACAAATATATATTTATAGAGTTGGTTATATTAACCTTCTTACTTACTACTTCTGGTTCTCTTTCTTTTTTCCTGTGGATTTGATTAACTGCTGTCATTTTCTTACTCTGATGCAGCTTTGTTTCCACTCACTTCTTTGAGCTGTTATTGTCAAATATTTTAGATTTCTTTATGTTGTAGCCCCAACAATGCAATTATGTACATGGTTTATGCAAGTATATTTTATATTAGTCAATAATAGAATGGAGAAAGTATATACAATTATACTGTCTTTTATAATTACATACATAATTACCTTTATTGACATTCTTTATTTTTTTCACATTAATTCTAATTACCATCTGAGGTCACTTGCTCTCAGCAAAGTTGAAGAACTAACTTCAGCATTTCTTATAAGGCAGTTCTGCTAGCAACAAATTATCTCCGTTTTTATTTATCTAGGAATGCATTTCCCCTTCATTTTTGCTAGATAGTTTTGCTAGACATAAAATCTTTGGTTGACAATTTAAACAATT
The DNA here is from genome assembly GCF_037993035.2 of Macaca fascicularis. Lineage (NCBI taxonomy): Eukaryota > Metazoa > Chordata > Mammalia > Primates > Cercopithecidae > Macaca > Macaca fascicularis. The sequence goes on from NC_088383.1 coordinate 125,053,347, forward strand.
TTTCAGCCTTTCAAATATGTCATATCACAGACTTCTGACCCCCATTGTTTCAGATGAGAAATTAGCCATTAATCTCATTGAGGTTCCTTTATATGTAACGAGTCTCTTTCCTCTTTCTGCTTTTAAGATTTGCCTTTGTGTTTTTATTTTAACATTTTATCTCTGATGTGTCTTTGGATCTCTTGGTCTTTGGATTGCTATCTATGACAACAGATGGATGTTAAGGCAAGAGATGTAAATTGATACTACCCTGAAACTACAATGTATCTTACCCTATTTATGGCTGAGTATGTGATCAAATTTTTAAATGTTTCATGTGCATTTGAAAAGAATACATTGGGAGGCTGAGACGGGCGGATCACGAGGTCAGGAGATCGAGACCATCCTGGCTAGCACAGTGAAACCCCATCTTTACTAAAAAATACAAAAAACTAGCCGGGCGAGGTGGCGGGCACCTGTAGTCCCAGCTACTCGGGAGGCTGAGGCAGGAGAATGGCGTAAACCCGGGAGGCGGAGCTTGCAGTGAGCTGAGATCCGGCCACTGCACTCCAGCCTGGGTGACAGAGTGAGACTCCATCTCAAAAAAAAAAAAAAAAAAAAAAAAGAATACATATTATGCATTTGCCTGGTGCAGTGCTTTATACACAAGCTTTCTTCAAGTAACTATTTGGTGACAGTTTAACCCTCAGGGCATTATTATTATTATTATCATCATCATTTTGAATAATCAAATTTTTTTCCCTCTATTTCTTCTTGGATCTCAGGCCTTCTATGTGGAATCTCTTTTCTTCTTCCTGAAGTATATCCCTCAGAATTTCCTTTATTGAAGGTCTGTAGTCAAAAAACTCCATTTTTGTTTATCTGAAAGTGCTTTTTCCCTTAATCTTGAAGTATATTTTCACGAGGTATGAAATTATAGTTGACAGTAAAATCTTTCTCTGAGTACATTGACGATATCATTCTATTGCATTTTTGTTTTCATTTTTGCTGTTGAAAAGTTAGCTATCAGTTTTTTAAAGGTAGTCTGTCTTTGTTCTTTGGCTAGTCTTATAAAAAAAATTTTAACTTCTTAATATAGAAAATTTTTAAGAACATAGAATAGTATAAAGACCCCTAGTGTACTCTGGTTCTTAAAACATTTGCTCCTTCCCTTTGATGTATTAAAGTTTTATATGTGTATTTTTTATATATATCTTTTTGGGGGGGGATTCATTGGAATTGATTCTTTTAACGTCTTCAGATATTACTTTTTGCCCCATTTTCACTATACTTTAATACCAGAACTCCACGTGGACCACAATTTTTCAACCTCAGCACTATTGACATAATTCGTGTTTGTGCAGAGCTGTCCAAAATATTGTAGGATGTTTGGCAACATTCCTGGCCTCTGTTCACTGTATGCTAGTAGCACACACCCACCACCCCTGCCAGTTGTGACAACCAAAAATGTCTCCAGACATTGCCAAATGTTCCCTGGAAGGCAAAGTTGCCCCTGGTTGAACACCATTAATTTAGACATATGTTAAACTTTTTAATCCGTGTTTCCTGTTTCTTCATGTTTCATTCATGTATTCCAAACCTTTGTCATCTCTGAACAGAAATTTGGATAATTTCTTCACTACTTCTGTCTTCAGCTTTATTAGTTTATTTTTATAGTTTATGTTTACAAAGTTTTATAGTTTTATATTTTTGTCAGTTTCGTTGTCTCTGCTTATATTCAAATTTACCTTTAATTTCTATGAACAATGATTTTATGTTCTGTGGCTAATTTCAGGATCTGAAGTCGTAGTTACTGATTTTTGTTTGCTCTTGCTGATTCTTATTTATGGTCCTTTATTTTCCTGTGTGCTGAGCAAGACTTGCTCATTTTCCTTGGAACTTTGTGTGTGGCAATTCTTTAACTGTGAGATGAAGATGGTTTTCTTCAGAGAGGATTTCATTTAGCTTCTGCTGGATGCCTGGGATCACTACTACTGTAGAACCACTTAAATTGTTGGTTTCAGGATTTTCAGACTCCCAGGTCATAAGAATTTAGGCTGCAAACCTGAGTGAGGGCCAGCTTGTGGGTATCAGTTCTCAGGGACTGTTTTCCCTTTTTCCTCTGTTTTGAGGTTCAAGAATGGTAACATTTCTGGTAGCCCCATTGGTGGTAAGGAGGTAGTGGACTTACATATAATCCATTCTACTCTGAAAATCCTGCTTGTGGGATCCGGATTTTACTAATTAAGGTCTCTTATTTGACTTTCTCATCCCAGGTGGACCTTGTATTTTGTCTCTGGTGCCTCGTGAGGCTGTGAAACTCGAAGCTCAATATTCTTGCTTCTGCAAATGCCCCCAGGGTGAAAGCTAGTCCCTTTTCTGCCTAATTCTTGGGTTCAGACCTTCACTTTACTTTTTTTCTTAATGTTTCTTATTTCCTTGCCAGCTCATCAATGAAATTCAGAAGGTGTTTACCATTTTTGCCAGCATTTTTAGTTATTTTCAGTGAGAAAATTGGTCAAGGTACCTAGTTTGTTATTTTGCTAGCATAGATATTGAGTTACCTTTTTGTTCTTTTCCCAGTTACAAACAAATTAGTTTATTTGGTGTGCCATTTAAGACTCTATCTGTCTTATCCTCAGTACACAGCTAGCCTGAATTTCTTAGGTCAGTGTTTTACAGGAGTTTCAGATGGAGAAATAAACTGGAAGCACTATTAGATTGCTGTTTTCACAGACCTTTCCTTCGCCTTTGACTCTCTGGCTGGAACCAATTATAGGCCAATGTGTGTGAACATAATGTAGTCCCCCAGTTACTGAGGCTTGCACTGGGATAACCCCACGTAAATCACTGTCTCAGCACAAATCGTTGCTGGGCTGATCAGTTACTGATTTCAAAAATTGAGGAAACAGTTGTTAGCTTGTTTCTTGGTGATTGCATGCTACTTTTGAATGAGCTTGGAGTATGCCCACCTGTGATGAATAATATAAAAATTTGCCATGGAGATAGTTTGCTGTTACTAGCTGTGAATGACCAGTAACAGCAATAATAATAATCATAATGAGGATGATGACGACAGTGGTGTTCCTGTACTTTGTACCATTCACCATGCTCAGCACTTACTTGGATTAATGGATTCAGATGATCTCATCTAATTAATCTCATTAAAAACTGCCCCTGCTATTTAATTATTGCCAGAATGAAAACTCATTAATAATTTCTTTATAGCTAATAAACACTTCAGCAATTCACCTCATTCAGTCCTCTTGGCATCAGTTTTGGCAAGTAGCTCTTGTAGGTGGGACCATCAGCCTTGTACTCCATGGGCCTTTCAATGGTGCGTTCCTATGGATAAGGTGGGTGTATAGTCTCTTACTACAAAAATGTTCTAAGATAAAATGATCATAATTATGCTCTATGACATGAAACTCATCAATATCTATATGTCTGTAAGAGAAGATCTTTTGGGGTGTACTCTAAGGAATTCTTCATTCTGCAATATGTCCACTCAGATGGTCATCTCTGAGTAGAGATGGGGTGACCTCCTTGTGTAGGTTTGGGACCTTGACATGTATCTTATCTGTTCTGCTACCTCAATGATTTTCAAATATTTTTGTGAATCAATTTCAAGCCTACTGAAAAGTTTGACAAATAAGTTTTTTTGGTCCTGAAGAGTTGAGAATAAGCTGCTGACGTGAATACCCCATCACTCCTGGATACCATTTTTGTGCACCTCCTATACATCAGGACATTCTTCCACATTCCTACAATATAACCAACAAGATCAGAAAGTTGGTTTTGCTAAATTCCTACCATCAAATCCTCAGGCCTCATTCACATTTTGTGAAGTGTCCCAATAATGTCTTTTATGCAAAAAGATTAAGTTCAGGAAGGCGTGTTGCATTTTGTTGTCCTGCCTTTTTGCTGTCTTTTAACTTAGTCTTTCTGAAGCTTTTATGACAATGAAGCTTCTGAAAATTACAGGTCAGATGTTTTGTGGAATGTATCTCAATTTGGGTTTGTTTGATATTTCCTTATGATTAGATTTAGGTGATGCATCTTCAGTGGGAATGTTACAGAAGCAACAATGAGTTCTTCCTAAGCCTCCAATCAGGTGACATCAAATGTTGACTCCTCCTATTTCTAACAGTGTTAAGTTAAATCACTAGATTAAGGTATCTGTCAAGCTTCTCTAGTATAAAGTTACTCCCTTGACACTTGCTTGTAATTAGAAAGTATTAATTTATGGAGACATTCTCTGAGACTATGTAAACACCCCACTCCGTATCAAATTTTGAATTTATTCCTGTAGTTATGTCAGTATGGGCCCATAGTTTCCTATTTTATTCCCATTTATATATTTTGATATCCAAATTTTCCAGATGTGACCAGTGGTTTGCCCTTTCATTTGACACATTCCCATTATTCTTTGACTATTTCCTAACTTTTGACATGACAAAATATTCCAGACTCCTCGCATTTCCAGCCCTAGAATCAGCTGTTTCTCCAGGGATCCCTGGTTTCTTTTAATAGAGGATGGTATTTCAAAAATGAGGTCTCACCAGTAGGTGTATTCACGGCTGTTGGGACATTGCTGTTCCCAGCCTTCTCATGGACAGGGCAAGGGGTTATATGTATGTGTAATACAGACACATGCATATTTACATTTTTATTTATTTCAACATTGTATGTTGAAAAACAAGAGTTTACAGTGACATTTCCAATTCTGATGTAATATCACAAAATTCCTTCTAATTGTCTCCCTTTATTTGTAACTCTCTGACAATAAGAAACTTGACTCTTATTATCCTTAGTATATCAACTTTTTTGACGAGTAACCTGTGTGCATCCAGTCTCCTGTCACTGGTGCCTACTGCACCCCTATCCCAAGCATGGCCTCCTCTCCAACTGGCCTCATCCTCCTCTCTAACTGCCCCCTTGCCATGGCGCCCTGCCATACAAAAGTCGTCCGCTGGGGTGCCCCTGCTCACCGTATGTAGGCTCTGACTCCCCATGCTGGCTGCACCCTTACACAGAAGCTCTCCTCAGTCACTCTGTTTGGCCTCTGCTTCCCCACACCAGGGTGCACCCCCATCCTGCCTGCTTGCATGGACGCTTTGCTCAACCCTCTTGAGCACTGACTCTCCATGCTGAGCCACCCCTGCACGTGAAAGCTCCCCTTGCTCCTCTCAGTTCTGACGTTCTGCATTGGGTAGCGTTTCTTCCCCACTTGGACCCGACTCCATGCACAAAGCTGCCCCCCTGTGTGAACATCCTCCTTACTCCAGCTGGCATTTGACACCCTGCCCATGTCCTGCACCACCCAGGCTCCCCCCACCACACTAGCAAGCTCACCTTCCTTGCTCAATTCCCTCTAATGTCTTTTGGACTAAATTATTGGTAAAGGGGAAGGACAATTTATCAAATTTATACCACAGAATCCTTTCTTCAAATGGAATCTTATATGGATCATTAATATATGAAACAGAGTCACATGGCATTGTAATATATTATGTAACCATGTTGTTAACTCAAATGTCTAATATGCTCTTACAAAGTTAATAAATGAAAACAATGAGAGTGTGTAAATTTTTTAAACTCTTTATTTTGCAATAATTTTAGATTTGCAAAGATAGTATAGAGAGAAGTATATTCTTTATCAATTTCTTTCAATGTTGACATCTTATATAACTGGTACACTTTCAAAACTGGCATTAATATTATTATAATAAAATTAACTAAACTATAGACTTTCTTTAGATTTTACTAGTATTTCCATTAATATTCTTTTTTGGCTCCAGGATCCGAGAACCACATAGCATTTAGTTATTATGTCTTCCTAGTCAAAGAGGTTGCTTTAATGACTCCAAAACTGAAATTAAGAGTTAAGGGGACAGCCGCGTTCTAACATTCACCTTCCCATCTAATTGGTAACTACATTAGGTTTTGTTCATGTGGGTTAAGAATGTCACAATTCACATAGATAAGGGGGTACACTTGGCAATATTTATTTCTTCCACAGTGTACCTGGCCATCTCAGAAAACTTTCCAATTAAACCAGTATGGTAAGGGCTTCATTGTCCGGGCTACAAAAGAACACATCAACCCAGATGCATGATTCATCAATTTAGTAGTTTCCAAAATGTTAGAATTTATTATATAGCACATTTGAGTTGAGGTAATATGATTATATTTATGATATGATTTGAAAGATTTATGATATTTAAAAGGTATTGAAGGTAAAATTTAAAATAAACATTTGCATACCTCCTGGGGTGCTATTGCTCAAGATACCCTAAAACCTGCATTAATTCAGACCACTAGTGAATAAAGGTCTTGGACCCAATCGCACAGCCCATTAGAATTTCCTTTCCTGAACAGTGTGTTGGAGCGATGCCTTTGGTCTGTTTCTGTAAGAGAATCCCCCTGAGAAGCATGGCTGACATAGAGTAGGGATGTTGTTGAGCACATTGATCATTCTTATGTCACCAAGTGTCATTTTTACCAGGTACTCTGCAACAAATACTTTCCCTTCATAGTCTTGGGAATAGTCATGCCTCTTCTAAGAAGCTTTCTCTTGATCTCAGGAGTGCTCTCCATCAGTGTAACTGCAATTAGTGTGCCTTTCTTTACTGTTGTCTGCTGCAGCCATGTTTACGGCCCAGTTGAAAGTGGCTAGGTCTTGTGTGGCCCATGTGCTGGGTTCACCTGCTATTTTACTTTGCCTCTTGTTTCTCACCCACTTCAAGTTTTTATCTGGCTAAATTGTATGGAAGCTGTCAATATCCTTTTTGGAACTGATATAGTTTGGCTCTGTGTCCCACACAAATGTTGTCTCGAATTGTAATCTCCATGTGTCAAGGGAGGGACCTGGTAGAAGGTGATTGGATCATGGGGGTGGTTTCCCCATGCTGCTCTCATGATAGTGAGTGACTTCTCACAAGATCTGATGGTTTAAAACTGTGGCACTTCCTCCCTCACTCTCTCTCTCTCTCCTGCTCTGACATGCGAAAATTGTGCCTGCTTCCCCTTCGCCTTCTGTCGTGATTGTAAGTTTCCTGAGGCCTCCCAGCCATGTGGAACTGTGAGTCAATTAAACTTCTTTTCATCATAAATTACCAGGTCTCAGGAAGTTCTTTATAGCAGTGTGAAAACAGACTAATACAGGGACCAAGCAAGCGTTAGCTAAATAGGACAATAGACTAATAGATGGAATAGGAAAGTAGCTGAAAGAGAACTCGGCAACTCCTGAGTGATTGTTCCAGGCTGTGCTGGAAGACCTAGGGCCCTTTTCTTAGTAGTTGTTCAGTGGTTCACGTTGATAGCAAAGCCTTACTCTCCTTATTATAGCTGACAAATTAATAGATTGGCACACTTTTAAAAAGTAGAGTTTGATGTGCTTTTCGTGGTGTAAACTAATTGTTCCATATTGAACATTTAAAATTTATGAAAAAGTAGAGAGAAATCGTCCAAGGTCCTGCCATCTGGAAAGAATCACTGTTAATATTGTGCCCTGGAGCCCTGGAGACTTCCAGGACTGACAAACCCAACAGAGGTCTTTGACACTGAGATCTGTGCAGTCTTCTCATTCTGAGAAACGTGGATCTACCTGGACCCTGCAGGTGCACCTTGCCTCAGAGGAGATGTACCCAGGAGCACTGAGCAGAGTTCTTGGTACGCAGTTAGTGCTCAACAAAAATTCGATATTCATTCTTGTTTTCACCATTTAAAATGAAACCAGTGACTACTCTAGGATAGTCCCTGGGGGTCAAGTTGTTACATACTTGAGCCAAGCTTTCCTGTGGTCAGAGAGGGGCAATTCCCACATCACAGGCAGTCCTACCCTGGAATCTGGGCAATGGGCCATCTTAACTTTTCTCTCTCTCTCTTTGGAAACATGTTTCCCTGGAACTATTTACAGATTACTGCATCTTTATTTTTGTTTCCACATTGGCCCTACCTTGTCTTCAAGTCACTTACCAATTTTTGCCTCCTGCCCGGGTAAAGAAGGATAAAAACTTAATAAAGTAAGGCTAAATGACGCTAGTCTTGCTAAGAATAAGGGTGATGACGCTGTGTGTGAAGAACACAGACAGTAGCATTGGCTTGGCTCTTACACTGATCTTGGCAAACCAGGACAAGCCTTCGGATGGGGCACCCATGGGGCAGAGGCACTGTGCTTCCGGTTGTGAGGTCTGAGACTTGTTAGGAGCTTGACAGAAAATTCTTGGAAGACTCGTGCTTCACGTTGACAATTGCAATGGTTAACAGAAAGAAACCTTTCCCACGTAACCTATTCAGTGTAATAAGGTGTTTGATGGGTAATAGGAAATGCCTTACCCAGTTTCTGACATATTTTGTATTCCTTCCCTCTTACTTTGACCACCTTGGGTGGGAGTTCTGCTTCTTGGACCCTTTTTGTCTATTTTTGAATTTAGACAAACTGCCTCTCCTTGCAGGAGGAGTGACCCCAAGCTGGGGCTGGCTTTGAAAAGTGTTTGCAAGGCTCAGCTGTGTAGTTGTGAATTAGCATAACTGGCAGGTCCCATCTGTCTGGGTTACATTGTATAACGGAAGCTGCCCTGTCTTTTGTTGTTTAATACCTAAGATAGATTCTGGTCTTATCAATGTCATCACAGGTGGAGAGAAAAGAACACAAGCTTTGGAATCTCACTTACCCACATGAGATACGTTTATTAGTCTCATCTTTAAAATGGAGGAAATAACTGTGTCTTCCTCCTGGGCTTTCCTGAGGAGAAAATGAGATGATATTTAAAGTGCACGGCACATGTGGGTGCTCAGTGAGGGTAGCTGCTGTGTCGATGGTGCAACCTTCTCTGCTGCAACTCAGTAAAGCCTCCTCTGCCAGGTGGGCACAGCATCCGCCCTAGGAGTGCAGACCTCCTAGGGCTAGTGATAGATTTTACCATCCCTGGCTAGTGATAGATAGTTTACCATCCCTGGCTAGTGATAGATAGTTTACCATCCCTGGCTAGTGATAGATAGTTTACCATCCCTGGCACGGTACCCAGAACGAACAGGCACTTGGGTCTTTCTCAGCCTCACTCAGAAACTGGCTGGCTGTGTTCCTTCTAGAATAAATTCCCTGGCCACAGATGACTCCAAAATAAATATCAAATCTTCCATCCCCAAACTCTGGACTTGTCTCTTGACTTCCAGATGAACTGTCTCACCAAACCCTGTGCCAGCAGGTTAAACAACCCAGGCCCAACTTCCAACTCAGTCTCATGGCCCCCACCTGTCCCATCCTGGAAGTATTTCTGAGCCTGCACTTCTACCTTCTGCCCCTTTCCTTGCGTGTCCCAAGCCAGGCGTTTTCAGACATGACAGCATTCTCCAACAGCAGATACAACATGTGAGCCGGGCACGGTGGCTCACGCCTGTAATCCCAGCACTTTGGGAGGCCGAAGCGGGCGGATCACAAGGTCAGGAGATCGAGACCACGGTGAAACCCCGTCTCTACTAAAAATACAAAAAATTAGCTGGGTGTGGTGGCGGGCGCCTGTAGTCCCAGCTACTCAGGAGGCTGAGGCGGGAGAATGGCGTGAACCCGGGAGGCGGAGCTTGCGGTGAGCCGAGATCACGCCACTGCACTCCAGCCTGGGTGACAGAGCGAGACTCTGTCTCAAAAAAAAAAAAAAAAAAAAATGTGAACAGGGGTGTCAAGGGGACAGCAAAAGGATAAGGAACTCTACTTAAACCTCCACCACAACATTGACCCTTGAACACACCCCAAAACCTCCAAGGCTCTAGGGAGCAGTTTGCAAACCACTGCCCTGGACAACTGAAACTGCTACCCAGGGTGCTCACCTGCATCCACCCCAGTCCCTGCTTCACAGCGCTGTCCCAGGAGACATTCCTAAGCCCTCTGGTTGTGTTTCTCCCCTATCTAAACATGTGCAGTTGCTGTCTACTGCCTGCATAATAGAGCCCACTTCTTAGCTTGGCATTGACCCTTGCTGGCTGCGTGACCTTGGGCAAGTTATGTAATCGCTCTGTGACTCAGTTTCCAGATTTGAAAAATGGGCTTGTGTTGAGGTCAAATCTGATTGTGCATATAAAATACTCAGCTCTGTGTGTGGCACATTATAAGCAAATGCTCAAGAAATCTTAGATGATGATATATTTGTTTTTTATATACATATCCCTTTCTTACTTGATTGTAAACAATGTAGAAAATTCACAATCTTGTGCCTAATATGGGGCCTGGTACATTAGTGTTTGCGGTGAGGATTTTGACTCCTATATAGTTTTGAAGAATTGTGGTTTAGGCCTTCTAGATTATTATTTCTCAAAGTGTGTGCCAGAGACCACCTGTATCAGAATTGTCCTGAGTGTGTGCGGGCACCTAGGCCCTATTCCAGACTCACTGAACCAACATTTCTGGGGGCAGTGCCCAGGAATCTTCATTTTGACATAATCCTCTAGGGACTGTGATGTGTTCTGCAACGAGCTCTCAATGTAGGTGGTAAATCCTTGAGGCCTCTGTTTCTCTCCCAGGCTCACAGGAGGTCTCTCAGCCTTGAGATGCTAATTCCAAAGTACCATTCCCATCAATCCATCTGCATCAACATTTAATTTTACTTCAATTTTATTTCAAAATCCTCCTCCTGTCCCCTACTGTCATACAATCAGCCCCATGCCAGAAAAACTGACTTCAACCCGGAAGAATTCTTGCAGATATTTTTCCTCTGGCTTTAGTCAAATGTCGTTTTTGAGGGATCAGGCCTTTTTGAGAGCCCAGGTCTCACTGTGTAACAGTTCACTAATAACAACAAAAGGCTCTTCATTTGTCATTCATTTGCTTTCACAGTGAAGGCTTATTTTGGTGCCACGGCAGCAACTAATTAATTATTTGCGGTTCTTTTGTATTTTACCAACACTGGGCCAAATTTACATCACGGAACAAGCCATCCATACAGTATGCGTCATAATTACTGTTTTGTAATTTCACACCAGCAAAAATTTATTAAAACTTCACGACTCATTAATAGTAAGTGATCATAATCACTTAATAGAAAAGGAAACTGTGTTAATGACAGCGGCTTTGATTAACATATTTGACCTTAAGTCATGAAGTCAAGTGAAATTAATATCACTGAGTGTTGAACATAAGGTTATTTACAGTGCACATCATTTCCATCACCATAAAAGGCAAATAAACTGCTTTTGAATTTGACTAGATTTGAAAGCCTTTTAGCTCTTCATAGCAAATTAAGGCAATGTTAATGAACTCCTATACAATGACAATTAAGTGACAGGATGTGAGTAGATGCAGAAATGGCTCTTCTCCACCAAATGCTGAAACAATGCCATTTAACTGGGTAAACACGCTGAGGCGTTATGAGTTACTAAAGCCTGTCTTGCAAGAATTTAGTAAATGGTAGCAGGCACTTGGCAATCTTTTGAAGACTTCAGTCTCTCCTAACAAAATCAATGAACAAGGGCACATGAGGCATCGTAACTCAGGAGAATCTTACTCCCACAAGATTGTTATTGTGTATTAGAAGAACCAGCTGTCTTTTGGGATGTCATAGGTTCTGTCGTACGTCCCCAGGGCAGATCAGATGGAATGACCTCCCTAGAGTGAGAGGCTCCCTCCATTCCCTGAAAAGTCTGAATTCTTCAAGGTCTGAACAGAGGGAAGAGAGAAAAGCACATAAACTTCCAGTAGGGCAGGAATCATATTTCTCTGTTTCCCAAAGATAGAGTCCATCACATGATAGGCCTCCAGCGAACTTGCTAATGGAGGAAGGAATGAGCCTGAGGGGAAACCAGTTCATCTATTCTTTCAAGAATAAGTCAGTGGCCAGGCGCAGTAGCTCACACCTATAATCCCAGCACTTTGGGAGGCTGAGGTAGGTGGATCGCTTGAACCCAGGAGTTCAAGACCAGCCTGGCCAACATGACGAAACCTTGTCTCTACAAAACATACAAAAATTAACTGTGTATGTGGCATGCACTTGTAGTCTCAGCTCAGGAGGCTGAGGCAGGAGGATCGCTTGAACCTGGGAGGTGGGGATTGCAGTGATCAGAGATAGCGCCACTGCACTCCAGCCTGGAAGACAGAGTAAGACCTGGTCTCAAAAAATGAAAAAGTGCACATTCAGACTCCTACTAAATGCCCTAAATGCCCTCCTGGGTCCCAGCATCACTTTCAGTTTTACTGTTAGTGTCACCGTCAGTTTTTGTTGTCATCTTCTTTACAACAGCAGCTGTTACCAACACAGTAACTTCACAGCAACTCCCTGAGGCAGGTTCTTGTATTTACTCCATTTGACAACATGCGGGAAACTGAGGCTCAGAGAAGTCAAGTCACTTCATCTCCAAAGTCTGTATCTTCAGAGTCTGTGGACTGGGAACACACAGAGAAGTCTGTCCTCTCTTTTGGGGGGTGTCTCTGAGGCAGGGGAATAGGGTCTGGAAGGCAGGGAACCTAAGGCCTATTCAGGCTGACTTCCTAGAACTAAATCAAAAGGAAAACTCCAACTTTCCACACCCAAGTAACAAAAGGGCCAGAGGCTACTCCCTTTGCAACCCCCCTCTTTTTCTGCATGGCAGATGAAACATTGAAAGTACCTCTGATTGGTCCCCTCCCACAACCAGTCAGGTTGGTTGCAGGCCAATTCTTCATTTGCATAGGAGTGTAACTTTGTAACTGCACTTTAGCGGTTGATTGGTTGCTTTTCCCAACCAACCAGACTGATTGCATGCCAGGACTTCACTTACATAGACTGTACACCAAGAAACAAATAGGAAACCACCAGAGGGTATTTAAACCTTGGAAAATTCTGTAACTGGGCCCTTGAGCTGCTTGCTCAGGCCTGTTCTCATCCTGTGGAGTGTGTTTTCATTTTCAATAAATCTCTGCTTTTGTTGCTTCATTCTTTCCTTGCTTTGTTTGTGTGTTTTGTCCAATTCTTTGTTCAAAGCGCCAAGAACCTGGACACCCTCCACTAGTAACATTTCCAGCCTTGCTGGGGAGGGGAGGCTCATGTTCACAGAACCACAGGTCACATGGGAGCATAGGAGCAAGCCCATGAAAAGTTGGGCTCCCAAAGATGGAAAACTCATTGTCAACTGGAGTGACTTGGAAGGCTTCCCAGAGAGGAGCTGAGGGATGGGTCGGTGAGCGGGGGAGGTGGATGGATGGGGCAGTGGAGAAAGTGGTGAGGAGATCTGCTTATTTGGGTGCAAGGGGAAAGTAGGAGTAAAAGTAGAGAGGTAGTTTGGAGTCAGAACCTGGGAAGCCTTGAGAGCCTGGTGACAGTGGACTTTGAGAAAATCAGTGTGGAGAGGAAAGGCCAGATGCTGTCGCAGGGGAGAGCCCACAGGTGGAGGTGCAGGGACAGAAGGGAGGGCGGAGGCTTGCTGGCCAATGGGATACAGGCAGGGAGGGGGAGGAATAAGTCAACCTGAATGACGGAACCTGACGCTGGTGACTGGGGAGGTCATAGGCATCCTGAACTTAACGAGGCCACCATGGGATCCTCTCCATCCTTCTGGGATCTGCTTCTCCCTCGGTGTAGCCCTCCCCTGCAAAGGAACCATGTGCGCTTGACTGCTGGAGTCCTGCCTGGGAGTGACTGTTGTTCACTTTTCACCTTCTGGCAGTGGAGCTGGATATGAGACTTACAGCCTGAGTCTGGAGTCAGACTTTTAAAATGTTGCCCATGAAATGACCACTTAAGGAAGTCCTGTTTCACACTCGGAAATCCCAAATTAAGAAAAAATCCAAGCACGTGCATTGGTTGGTTATTCACCATCCTAAAGGATGACCAATGTAACACCTCACGTTTCTTTAAAGATCTTTTCCTTTCATGGCCTTGAAAATGATGCGATTTGCAGGAAACCTCTTCAGGCTGTCGCGGGATGACACAGAGGTTACAAAGCAGACCCTTGAATCAGGCTGCCTGGATTCAGACCCCACGGTCCCCTCTGATTCATGGGACTTTGCCAAGTTACTTAACCTCTATTTCTTCATTGGCAAAATAGAGACTGCAGTACCTGCCTCGTAGGCTGCCCTGAAGACCCAATGTAATCATCATGCTTAGAAGAGGAACCACCGATGAAAGTAGGGGCCCTCTGGAAACAAGTCTTTGATTCCAGATGTGAAGAGATAGAGACCAAGCAGAGACCCAAACAGAAAAGGACTGTATGGTGGGGAGGTGTGTTGGGGGAGGACAGGGGCCTGTGAACAGATCTGGAGGTGCCAGGGTCTGAGAAACCTGGGCTTTGCTGGCTTGGTGCTAGTTCTGGGGGTGAAGTGCAACTGGATGTGGGGGCTCCCTGCTCGCATAACACCTGGAGGTCATCGGCTCCACTGGGGCCAGTACTGGCAGCCCCCCTCATTGACCTGGTCCCCACACCTGGGTTTGCAACCTTGAGTCATTTAAGTGTCCAGTGAGGAAGCCACCGCCCCCTGCTCCCTTTGGTGATCCACCAGGGCTGAGGCCCCTGAGCAAGTGAACAGCACGCTGTGAGATCTCTGGCAACCCCAGGCTAGGCACATGAAGTTGCCTATTTTCTGAATGATAGCAGGGGTTATTCAATACCACGTAAAAACTGCCTTGAAAAACTCAGTAGAAGAGAAAAATACAGTAGACTGTACGGGTGTGCTCTGCAAAAGCAGATAGTAAATTAAAATATTTTGCAATTCTGGCATGAGTAGGAAGATGTCAGAAAAGAAGACAGGGAGCTCGAGGGGAGGCCATGACACAGGGGAAGGGGGCTGAGAGAAGGACTCCTGGCCTGCAGGGTCCCCTCTGCCACTGGTCAGACAGACACATCCTGGAATGGGGATGATCAACCAGCTCCCCACCCACCAGCGGGGGTGTCCAGGGAGAACATGCCTGCCTGTGAAGGTGCTCTGTGGACTCTGAACTGCTCCCAAGCTTGGTGACTTCATCTGAGCACCTGAAGCATCCTCCAGTGACGGAAATGTTTGGAAGAAGGAAAACAAACCAGGCTTGTGTCAGAGTGTGGCTGCTCTCCTGTTCTGATACTGGGCCTTCCCAACTGATGGGCCTGGGGATTCACTTTCTGTTACCTGGAAGGGAAGCAAACTTACGCCAGAACAACGCATCCCAGAAGCCACATTTTTCTTATTGCCTGGTTTATAATTTCTTCTCGGTTTGGGTCCTAGTTTTTGAAGCTCCTTTCCAAAAGCTGAATTTCTTGATCTGCTCACTTCAAAGGGAGATGCCCTGGTCCTGAGGTGCTAAGGCAAAGGAAGCTGCTACTGCCATTCTGTGGCGGACCTCAAGGTGAGGACCGTCAAGTCCAGTGCTTTCTCCCCTGCAGGTTGTCTGGGTGTGGGCAGGAGTGGGAGAGGTCGAGATCTAGAATCAGACGGGGACTAGGGACCAAAACATTTTCCTGAGCCAGCCACCCTGCCAGGGTTCAGACATTTAAGACCTGCCCCCACCACCTCCCCTCGTCTGCTGTCCCCAGACTGAAGACAGACCAGGCACAGAGGGTGACAGCTGGAAGGGGATTCTGAGGAGGGTGGCTGAGCACCCCCAGAAGTCACAGCTGCGTCATGCACTTCCCAAGTTGTAGGATACCAGGCCAGCTAGGTTTCTCCGGGCACAGCCTGTGGGTAAATGAGATTCTTTAAAACACTTAGGCAGGCTTTTGTCACTTGGTGTTAACTGTATACGTTGCCACGGCTTTAATTGGTTTTATGTCTGGAATGAGGGACTGAAATGGAAGTGTAAGTCTAAGGGGAGCAGTCCCGGCACTCAGATGGCTTGTCATATTTCTTTTTAAATCTGCTGTTCTTTTCCTTAAGGCAAGGGAGGTAATCTAATTATCTTTTGAAGACAAACTCATGCCGCATTATGCTGACTTGGGCAGCTCTCAGAACATAGCCCCAAGTGTGGATGGAGGGAAATGTGGTAGGGCCGAGGGGTGTGGGTGTACCTGCGAGCTTTCCCGCTCAGAAGCCAGGAGACTTTCTCCCCACAGGCCTGAGAGCAGAAGAGGGTGTCTAAATGGGCTCGTACATCAGAAAACAGAACTGGAGTCCCACCCTGGCTGTGTGACTTTGCATCAGTCATTTGCTCTCTCTGAGCCTCAGTCTCCTCAGTTGCAAAATGAAATTAAATGTATCTGAGCTGCTGTGAGGACTAAATGAGATCATGTGCACACAGCCCATCCATCCCCAGGCTTGGTGCATGGTGAGCACCCAGCAACTGACAGCTGTTACTATCATGAGCCTTCTGAGAGTACCGTCTGCAGGGTGGGGTTCATTCTTGGAAGAGCTGACCCAGCCTCCCCTTGGGCTGGGAAGGCCCTGCATGGAAATGACTCACCCTTACGTTGTCAACCACAGGGAGAGGAGTTATTTTAAAACCCTCCTATACAACACAATGCACAGCAGGTGCCCCTAAGGTGCCTCTTCCCTAAATTGCAGCAATTAATCTTGCAGGAGGTGCTGGTGGGGGCAGCCACTCACTGCTTCTTGGGCTGTGCAGGGCTTGGCTGACTGCAGTAGGGAACTCTGCAGAGCCCTGGGAGCGCTCTGAGTCAGGGCTGCGTCAGCCTCTCTCCTCCAAAGAGCAAGGCTCAGAATCTGAGCTGGGTTCCAGAAGTTGCACAGCTTGTCCTTCCTTTACTTTTTATTCTCTAAAAACAATGGGTACAAATAATATATGGATAGAATAAAACCTACGTAAAAACTATATCCAGGGAATATTCATGTCTGTCTATTATCTTTCTAGCTACCTATCTATTTATGGTCAATTACCTATCTATAGAAATTTATCATCTATCATCTATTAATATCTCTATCTCTACCTATTTATATCTGCATCAATTATCCATAATCTATCATTTATTTATAGTTATTTATACTTATCTATTATCTACCTAGCATCTATTGCCTACCTGTATCATCTATATATCTATTGACCTACATACATCTAGCTGTCATCTATTTACCATCTATCAATCATCTATCTATACCTGCCTATATCTATACCTGTCTACCTATATCGATGTAGAGTATATCATCCTGCTCTCTATCATCTATCTATGATCTATCTCTATCATCAATATTTGTCTACCATCTATCTTTTTAAACTCTATACAAGTAGGACAATATTTTTCACCATCCTGTACCTTGCCATTTCACTCAACACACTATAGACCCCTTTTGGTTTAGTGGATGTACGTCTCCTTTTTTAAAATAGTTGCTTAATATTCCCTCATCTAGCTGCGCTATAAGTTCTTTAATCAGCTCACTATTGATGGGCATTCAGGTTGTTTCTAGTCGTTTGTTATTACAAATTATTCTGTGGTAAAAATAGTATTGCATGCGTCTTGACACCCTGTATAAGAACGAAGGGCAAATTCCTTGCAGTGACATTGTTGGTTCAAAGGAGATGTAGATTTTAAATTCTGATACATATTGTCATACAGTTTTTGCTTTTTTCTTAAAGATTGTCCTTATTTATATAACCACCCAGGCCAAATGCTCACCTTATCTTTTAAATATGGTGAATTCTCTGTCTACCAGCCTGGATGGCAGACATCTCTGTGAGGCTAAAGCCCATCAGGGCATCCAGCACTGCCAGTTTATGGGACTTTTATGGATACCCCTGCTCATATCTTCGCATCACTGTGTTCTCGTTTATGTTTTATTTATGTCACCAAACACAAGCAGTCTTGTATCTTGTTTCTGTCATAGATTTTATTCACTTTCTTGGCATTTCTCTCAGGGTTTTATTAGTCATTTCTTGTTCCAGCTCCTAAATTTTCTATCACCTGCATCCCAGGGATTTGGTTGCATTCCGAAGATGATTAGAATATGAACGGACAGGGGTAGGGGGACCCTGAAGGTCCCCAGGGCGCTCGCTGCGGCTCTGTCTCCCACTTCTGCTTGATGATTCTGGGAGTGTTCTAGTCCTGCCCATCCCCACGGGCCCTGCACCATCTGTGCTGACAGCTGGGGTTCATTTCTCCGGGAATGAACTTGGGGATTTCTGCAAAAGCTGTCCCGAGAAGCCCAGAGCCAGGTGAGCTGCTGGAATCTAGGCTTTTGTTATACCTTTAAAACACCAGGCCAAGGTCCAAATGTTCACACAAATTTTTCATCCAAACCAACTTGGGGCTTCTGTGGAATCATTCTAAACTTGGTTATTTGAAAGCAGAGCCAGGAAGCAAGACAATAGGAAAGCCCAGCTAAAAGAAAAATCACAAGAGAACAAAAGCGTGTCCTGCAGAATCCCAAGTGAAATACAGGCTTCTGTCTTAGAGCAAGCAAGGTCTTCTTGCTGTTTCAGGGACATTAGTTGCATACTGAAGCAAACAACAGTGGCAATATTAATTACTATGTTTTATGTCTTAACATTTTGCCTTAAAGGTTCCTGGCAGTGATAAGGATGCCAAAGATGATAACTTCCTCAGGGAAATAGGGGAGTCATATTTTGCGCAGCCACCTTCGCCATCCTAATTCATGGCCTCATGTGATGTTAAGTGATTCTTCTCGGCCAGGCACTGAGCTAGATGCTGGAACCAAGAACAACCACCTCATTCTAAGTCTTTATCTTTTATCAAAATACTATTTATAAGTCTATAGAAATCATCCAATACAAATATGATGGTAACTAGGAATCCACCAATCCTATCCTCTAATTATAACATTGTATTTTGAGAACATAATATAAATGTCAGGTGTGGAGTGAAGCCCAGCGCTGTCTCCCCTGCAGGCTCCTACACTACACCCTGCTGCCTTTTGCCACTCATATATGAGCAAAAGGTTGACTCTGAAATAGTAGCTCTCAAGCAAGTGTGATTTTGCCTAGGCTCAGAGGACCCTTGGCAATGTCCAGAGATAGCTTTGACCACAAGTGTAGATGGGGGGCTACCAAAGGATGCTGCTGAACATCAACAATGTATAAGATCTGACAAGCCCATCCACCCAAAATATAATTATCTGGCCCTGAGTGTCAATAGTAGCAAGGTTCGGAAACATGGTCTGGAAGTATTTGTGGCAGCCACACTTAGTCCTTCTGATCTGCTGTCAAGAAAACCCATTGTTTTGACACTGGGGATTTCTACATGTTTGCAGATTTCAAGAGCGTTTTCCAGTGAATGGGATAAAAGAAAAAGACACCACAATGATTTTTGTTTTTTAAAAAAAGGAAACAATGTTTATTAGGATATTCAGGGGTGGGAGGATGGCCAAAGGGACTATGTACATTCTGTAGTGCTTGAGCAATAGGCTAACAGAAAATTCAGACATCACAAAACCACTTCCAAAGTCCAAATTGCAAAACTTGTACTTCTACAGGAGATGTTCTTCCACGGGTGTTGGCAATAAAGGCTGTTGCAAAACAGCTGTGTGAGGAAGCCGTGTGGGAGTGACCCCAGGAGAATGTCCCAGTGTCCTCTGGAAAGCAGATACATGGGAGTGACCCCAGGAGAATGTCCCAGTGTCCTCTGGAAAGCAGATACATGGGAGTGACCCCAGGAGAATGTCCCAGTGTCCTCTGGAAAGCAGATACATGGGAGTGACCCCAGGAGAATGTCCCAGTGTCCTCTGGAAAGCAGATACATGGGAGTGACCCCAGGAGAATGTCCCAGTGTCCTCTGGAAAGCAGATACATGGGAGTGACCCCAGGAGAATGTCCCAGTGTCCTCTGGAAAGCAGATACATGGGAGTGACCCCAGGAGAATGTCCCAGTGTCCTCTGGAAAGCAGATACATGGGAGTGACCCCAGGAGAATGTCCCAGTGTCCTCTGGAAAGCAGATACATGGGAGTGACCCCAGGAGAATGTCCCAGTGTCCTCTGGAAAGCAGATACATGGGAGTGACCCCAGGAGAATGTCCCAGTGTCCTCTGGAAAGCAGATACGCAGGACAATGAGACAGATGTGTCATCTTCTACCAGTGAGAAGCTCAGTAAACACACAATAGAACATGGAGACGTGCCCGAAGCCTAACCGGAGGCTCCTCAACAAAGCTCAGTCAATCCCTCACCCCTGTTCTGAGGAGACTGGGTGTCTGAACCCCTCACTCAGGAATGAATTCTAAAAATACCCTAAAAATCAGAAGCCGCCTTCTCTACTCCACCGTACTATAAACCTGCATGAAACAGAACGAACATAAGCTGAAACACACCCTCGGGTTAAAAGTGAAAAATGCAACACCATCCAAAAGAGTACAAGAAAAAAATCCCACAACCTAAATCTCACACAGCTTCTCAGCAGGAGTTGGATTAAACTGAGAAAATAATTTCAATATCAAGGGATAATGCACGCAAGATGGGAAAACTCTTTAAAGCAAACTCTGCAGTGAAAAGTGTTTCCCCCACTCCCTTGGGCGAGGGAAGGGAGAAGAAGATAGATCATGAGAATGATAAGGCCCTGGATTCAGGTTTCTGAAACTGTTTTTTCAACCCTCGGAGGACAATCAGCTCTTTCTGAATCCAGAAGAGCACATCAGAAATGCCCAATGATAGTAAGACCACAGCCAAATATGGTGGGGCAAACTGACTTGGTTCTGCAATTTCCATTCTCCTTCTCCACATTTGAGAAATGCCGTCAGCTACAGCTAAATAATAATAACAATAATAATTCCAGATCAAGCATGCTTGGCGCACCAGGAAGATAATGCTGGATCATATAGCCCTCCAATCATTTTGTGTGTGTGTGTGTGTGTGTGTGTGTGTGTGTGTGTGTGTGTGTGTGTGTGTGTGTGATAGAGAGAGAGAGAGAGAGAGAACCACGCATTATTGGCGGAGCCTTATGAGCCAGTGAACTGAGAAGGTCCAGGGTACCTTCACCTGTACTGCCACAGTCACCTGGTCTGGCCCCAGGTCATCAACCTTTACTGATTTTCAACAGCCCTGGTTCCCTATATTCAGGACATCCACTGGATTTTCTAATTCTTCTTCCCACTTCACTCTAGTCTTAGGATCTGTGCTATGCTTGCAAATATCAGGGGTCAACGTGCACATTCGAAGTTTTGCTCCTTTGAGCACTGCTGATTGTTTGCTTTCCTCAGCTAAAGCAGCTCTGGCATCTCCTGTTCCCACCTGCACCATGGCCGGTACCTGACAGTTGTGATTTCCCCACTGCTGTGCCTACCTGGCCAAGCTCATGGCCCTCTGAGGCCCAGACGAGTGGCCGCCTAAGTGCTCTGAGGTGCCCTTTTAGGCTCAGGATGAAGGTGGGTGTGTTTGCCTTCTCCATCATGGAAGAGCTGGATTTGTCATTGTTTGCACGTGGCGCAGGACTTACCCCCTGGGAGCCCGAGTCTGAAGTTTCATGAATGATTTGTAAAGAGAATACAGCGTCTCCGAAGGACGTGAAATGGAAGGATTCTGCCAATCTGGAAGGGATGGGCGTTTCCCTAAGCTGCTGTCAGAGGGCCCTGTGTTCTCAAATTCAGCTCCAAATGCTAGTTCATTCCGTCAGAGTACTCACTCAATAAATGTGCTGACTTGATAAGCATTTGATGTTGCTTCTCAGGATACTGATGGAGAAGTTGTCATCCCTGGGATTCGTCTGGGATCGGCGGAGTGGTCTACCTTTCTTGTCAGCATCCTGTGCTTGAGGCAGATTAAAATCTCAGCGGACTAACTGGCGAATTTTCCACAAAGTCTACCCCCATTTTGGGCTCTGTCCTTTCTGGCAGATGTCAGCCTGCTGGTAAAGATGCTAGTTTCTCACCTCTCAGCAGGAAATGCCATGGGCAGATTTAAAGTCACTTGGATCCCAATGCTTTCTCAGACCCTTTCTCCCAGGTCACCCTCAAAAACCTCAGGAGGACACGTTCAGGGTCAATACAGCCCAATGCCAGGAATATGATGCCAATAGGCCAGTTCTTGCTACTGTATGACAGAATAAAGCCCTTAAATGTCAAGGTTTTTCATTTAACCAGTTTCTGAGTACCTACTATGGGTCATGCTTTCTGCCGAAGAAGCCTGGGTGTGAGCAGCAAGAGATGTTCAAACTAAGGAAGAGGCTAAAGATCTCTGGTCAGTCTCCTGGCACCCTACAAAACAAAATTGGGGATTGGTAAGAAAGCCTAGCCTGAGACGAAGAGAAGAAAATCAGAGAAAACCTTCCATGGATGCCGGTGCTGGGCTTGGCAGCTGCCCTGGAGCAAAAATTAACTCCCCATGGCAGTGGGACAAGATGCTGATATTGGCACCTGCCAGAGGCAGACAGCCGATGTCGCAGCTGCGCTGGTCAAATGAGCTTGGAGACCTTAGGGGGCCGAGACCTCAACGACTATTAGCAGGCTGTGGTTCTCTGCAGGCAGTTTATTGGAATAGGGTTTGTGCGCCTTCTCCACCCCTCTGGGCTGGGTCTCAGAACAATCAGAAGTGCAGGTGGCACATTCTGCTGAAAACCACCCCTGCATGGTCCCTGGGAGGGAGGAGAAGCTCATCAGAGACACTGGGAGCAACAAAGGGATTCCTGGCAAGGATAAGAACATCCCCAATCCCAAAGCTAAGGAGAGAGAGCTCAGAGGAGAGTTAGCTGGAGGAACTTCGTATTTGGGGATTAGCATCATCTTCAGATCATCTGGCTCCTGAGAGAGGCTTCTCTGTCTTAAAAGATATCTGTTGGAACAGAAATTAATTTGGGTTGAACTAAATTTAGAGCGATTACGATGAAGAATTGGGGAGGGCAATATTAGGCAATAAAGAACAAAGTGGTGGAGGGAGGCCTGAATAATAACAATGAAAGAGAGCTGAATCAGCCAATATCCTGATATAAATGAAATGTCCTACAGAATACATCCCAGGAAGGAGGGATTGGCAAAAAAACACAGATTTAAGGCCTCTGCAGTGAGAATCTTTTTCAGAGGTCCAGCCCTTACAAAGAATTCTAGACAACAGACTTAAATGATCACTTGAGAAGCAGAGCTGTGTCAAAGTCAAGAGGTGTCAGATATACACTTGAGATATCTATCTTAGGGATGAGAGAAAAATGTAGCTTCTAAGGGTATCCAACCAAATCCCCACTTGTTTTATTTTAGAATTTCTAATAAGAAATTCCTTCCTCTGTCATTCGGATATTATTATTAGCTCTGGCTTCCTGTCTCTAAATAACTTCTGCCTGATTCAAGGAACTCTGGCTGTTCTGTTAGAAGGTTCCTATTCTGATCAGTAAGGAACATCAGCGGACTCTGATCCATTCACCCTTCGAACATGGCCCACTGTTGCACCTTGATTTTGCCTTATCGCTCCAACTCTCCAAGCTCAGATGGGCCTTCTGCTGTCATTGTGCCCAGGCCAGTGGTAATTCACTCCTGCCTGTTGTCATCGCTTTTAGGTTGTTCTTGAAAAGATGGGTGTCACACAGTCTGATTTGCTTTATCAAAGAGCAGAGGCAAAAGCAACACAGATCATGGGGTTATGAATCCAGGAGATCATCAACAGCCTCAAAAGAGAATTAGAACATGTGAATTCATTTAAGCAGCCCTTTTCTGGTCTGCAGTTTATTGATTCAAATACATCGTGCATGTCTAACTGCATGAATGAAAACTTATTTTCCAAAAGACAGCTCCTCTGAGGCCACAATTTTGTAAATAATAACAACAGAAATACATTTCTGCTGAATTCTGAGAAAAGAATTTGCTAATTATATAAACTCCCACTGCTCTTACATCTCTTTTCCCAGGCACTTTACACGGACTCCAAAATGCTTTGGCTCTCCCACTCTCCTAGTACAGCAGATGGAGTGCTTGGGAGTGTCTGATTTACAGACAAGAAGGCAAGAGGGAGATGGGCAGCAGCTAGAAGCGGCCCATCAGAGTGTATGCAAGATAGGAAGTGTCTGAATATGGATCAAATCAAAGGCTGGGGCAGCTCTGGAGGAGCCCTGTCTGGTGTTTGAGTAACTCGAAGACACAACTTCTAAGACATTCTTACTACAGCAAAAAAGTGTGTTTTAAAAAAATGAAATGGAAATCACACTCATCACATTCTATTTATTTATTTATTTATTTTGAGACGGAGTCTCGCTCTGTCGATACTTCATGAAACATCACCTATGTTAATCTCAACTTACACTTTTTTTATTAGAGACTTGAAAAAAATCAGGTATGGAAAAATAAATATGTAATTGGCATTCTCAATTCCTGCTCTATGTTGTGCACTTCTTCCTTCATGTGCTCTATTAAAAAGATACTCAAGCATATATCGGTCAAAAATATTCAACATCAAAGTGGAATGAATGTGCTTCTAATCAGTGTGGCAATACTGCCTTTATTCCCCCTCTTTCTTTCTGAAATAATAAGTAGGGCATGGCTAGATGTAATCAGGGAGTCATGGGCTGCATGGACCCTAGTTACTGTTTCATTTCATCGAAATTAACTGCAATGACATACTTCCTGCAAGACACCCAAACCTCAGCAGATAACCCTTGTCTTCACTGGCACCCCAAATGCCCGGACTGAAGGACAGGAAGTAGTGAATCATGTTTGCTTTTAAGCATGCCAAGAAGAAGTGAGACAGGTAAATGATTTAAATCATTGTGCTCCAGTTCTGGGGCAAATGGTGGTGGTTGAGGGTCACTATGTCAAACTAAGATCACGCTGAATGGCAGAAACCTTGCTTGGCTTGCTTTGATAAGAATCTCTCCAACGTGTTGTCCCTGAACAAGATGCTTCCCCTTATTTATTTAATCAGCAACTGATTTTCAAATTGAGGATTTGGTAACTTGAATATGCTTTTATCACTGAAGAAAAATGAGATCTTTGTTGGTGACAGATGAGGCTTTTCAAAATTTAATTTATATGTTGCCTACCCATGCATTCTTCAATGAAGGCTGCCCTTGTTAGCACTGAAACTCCCATTTCCTCTTTGGTCATCTGAAGCTAATTAGAGCTGCTGTTACTGCAGAAGTAATCAATAGTTTTCTACAGTGGATCACATAGAATCAGATCCCTATGCAATTAGTCCAGTATAGATACACAGAGATAACTTAATGAAAACAAAATATGCTCTGTAAGAGCTATGCACTCATAGATAACTGGCATTCCAAATATTTTGACACATTTAATGTGTTTATTCAAAGTAAGAGTCTTTATAGAACTTTTCACTAATTAAATACAGTTGAGTGTCTGCTGAATTTCCCTTGAAAACATTTTGAACTGAAAAAAGTCAGTACCGAGTACTGTACATTTGTGTTGATTAACATTTGGACACAAATGCACTTTGAACACCAATAGAGCTAAAAGACTATGCCTTTATCTTGGATTTCATAGATTTCCCCTTCCCCCTAGCAATTTGACTAATCTTACAAGGCAAACACCAGCAGGCAAAGGGGATCTGTAGAAACGTGCACCCTGGTTTCCTCCTCCATCTCTCTACCAAGGTGGGAAAAAAGCCAGTGCTCCCCAGCACTTTATCAAGGTGGGATCTCTGCTGCTTTACTTAATGTTGGAGAAAAGTGGCCACCAGTACTTGATCACTGTAGATTCAGAATCTCGCCATCTAAACCAGACTTCGACAGTGCACTTTCGGGTCTACTTAGTCAAGAAAGAGAATAATGGTAGATGATATGTGGTTAGCAAAGCCAGATGCCTTATCACCAGGGTCCTGTCCTGCTGATCTGTGCCAACCAACTCACCTCGCCAGACCTAATGTCAACCCTCTTGATCCACAAACCTTCCTTCTTTTCTAACATGGTCTGCAGTCTGTTACGGAGGACATAAAACAAGATACAAGCAGATCCTTAATGACCTTCAGACCAAAGTGCTCCAAACAGTGGCCAAGACATTGCAGTCAGGAGTAAGGACAGTCCTTAGGAAAAGAACTGGGCATCTCAGCATGGATGTGCTTCCAAAGAAAGGACAACCTGCCCATGCCCACGTGTCCCAATCAAAGCTGCCTTTGTCAGATAACCTGAAAACCAAGGTGCCGGATTGCATCATGACAAGGGTGCCATGAGATGCTGCAGAACATTTACAAGCAGCCACCAGTTCCCTCCACAGGTATGCATGCTTGCACTTCAAGAAATAATAAAAGACAATGCTTGTCTGCTCTGTTTCCTCCTGCCTGTCCACGGTCACGTGATGCAGAACTTTCTGCTACAGCACGAGGCTTCTCAGTCTGCTTTTGAAGAGCTGTTATTTGTGAAGTTCATATTGGAGCGAACACTACTTATGAGGGGAAACAAGCTCTGTGTATTTTGTATTAAACCATCAGTAAAAAAATGAGACAATATCATTACTTTCAAAATATAGAAAGCCAATAGCTGAAATCATTTAGTAGTAAAATTTTTTCTACATATAACCTCATAAGTGTAAAGAGTATTAGAGCGACGTTTCAGCTATATTGGACTCTTGTTAGGTAAAGGGCTTCCCACTCAGGTAAGGCTTAGGATTAGAAGAGTGCTGTTCAGGGATTGAGGTACTGACTCGGCACACTCATTCCCCACTCTCTATTTTGACTAAAAGACAGATACTATATTTAGATGTGACAGGTGTTTTTTCTTTTGTACAAGAGTGCAGAACTGTTTACAGTACATAAACATCAGCATGGAAAATGCTAGTACATATAGAAAGGTGAACATCAGTACCAGCTGTTTCCACAAAGCCCACTCTTGATAAGAATCTTCTTTGTGGCAAAAAAAAGCTTGGCATCAATGTCAGGTTGAAATTTGTATCATTAGAAATCAATGTCATTAGATGAGATATGGGAGTTACCTTAGAAATATTAACTCCTTCTCTAGCTAGGAAAGGCCAGAAGTAAAACTGTTAAAATCATCATCATCATCATCATCAAAAACACAGCCCCAGTTTGCTTTACAGCCCAATTTACAAACCGTCCCTTTAAAATACAGCATATC
Organism: Macaca fascicularis; assembly: GCF_037993035.2. Classification (NCBI taxonomy): domain Eukaryota; kingdom Metazoa; phylum Chordata; class Mammalia; order Primates; family Cercopithecidae; genus Macaca; species Macaca fascicularis. The sequence continues at coordinate 125,080,163 of NC_088383.1, forward strand.
CCAAAGCCTTCTGAGTTTGGAATGGAGCACTGCGTCAGGTTTTTCACAGAAGCCCCGAAGGATCACAAGAAGCTTTCTTGAAAGAAAAAAAAAAAAAGTTCCAGTTGGATGGAACTGTTTCTCAACTGAGCTCCTAAAACTGGAATTTCAGCTATACAAGAGAACAGGAAACAGATAACTTGGTTTTTGTCTTTTTACATGTCCATATTGTATTTTTTTTAATGCAGCTACGATGTTTCTGCTAAAGATAAAGATAATAGGGTGGACAGAGCGGTTACCACCAGAACCAGCAGTGGGCTCAGACCGCAGCTTGGAGGAGCAGCCATTGATTTTGTGGTTATGTGGCTGGAAGCACCGAGACCTTCTTTTTCATAATTACCCTGTAAGAAAGAATGGTTTCATTATCATTCACTGCATGTCTTCTCTCTACCACAGTATACTTTACACTCTCTCTCCCCCCAGCTCCCCATTGGCTGACCCACTCACCAAAGCTGACCAAGATTTTACCACTGAGACTCAAATTCACTGACTTGCAGTTTTATGGGAAGAAACCATGAATCTGGATTAGCACCAGATACTTTTGACAAACTGGTCAATGCTTACTGCTTGCTCTCCCGTTAAGGATTATTAAATTCATTTTGGGGGAAGATATCTGAGTTCAGGTACCCCTGCCATTCTTTACCTCTCTCTCCAGGGTTCCATGTTGCACAGGTAACTGTTAGCTGTGCAGCACGGAACCCTTCTCCTATCACCAGCTGAAGAGGAATGCTCACTGTCTCTCCCCATCAGGGAAGGAGGACAGCAGTCATCTCAGGAAACTTGCCCGAACAAGTGACAGTTTGTGTAGAGATGGGTCACAGACAGCACTGGAGACAGGCAGAGCAGCCTCTCCCTGCATGAGCCAGTTCAATCCCAGATTTTATAGATGAGGAGTTGGAGAGAGCAAGCGCTTGCTTGCTCGTTGCTGGGCGAACCAAACCAGAACTCCAGCTTCTGGACTCCCAGCCAGCACAGCTGTCCTTCCTCAGGATAGATCCTCCATCCCCAGCACCTGCTTAATCCCATAATGCCAACCTCCTACACCAGGAACCAGGGCCCACACACAGCAGAATTATCGGTCTCCTCACCAGTAAACTGGATTGAGTAATGTACCTGCTCTAATCTACCTATGGGGGCCTGTGGAGGTCACAGGCACCACAGATAGAGAACATCTGGTGAGCAATGAGATTTGCTATGTATCTTCTCTGTGCTGGATGATTTTACATGACTGTGATTACAGAGAGGCTCAGGGCCCTGGAACACTTGTATTAATCCTGGGACAAAGATCCCGGGTCCCAGGCTTACTTCCAACTTTGTGAACTGGAATTCAAAGTGTTCACCTTGCTCAAAGGGCAGATGGTCATGGAGGGTGGCTTAGATTTCTTGTGGACTGGATACTCTTGTCTTTGAATGCTTTATGTGATACCCTGCCCCAGGGGCCCAAAGGCTATGTTTCTTTTTTTTTTTTTTGAGATGGAGTCTTGCTCTGTCGCCCAGGCTGGGGTGCAGTGGCCGGATCTCAGCTCACTGCAAGCTCCGCCTCCCGGGTTTAGACCATTCTCCTGCCTCAGCCTCCCGAGTAGCTGGGACTACAGGCGCCCGCCGCCTCGCCCGGCTAGTTTTTTGTATTTTTTTTAGTAGAGACGGGGTTTCACCGTGTTAGCCAGGATGGTCTCGATCTCCTGACCTCGTGATCCGCCCGTCTCGGCCTCCCAAAGTGCTGGGATTACAGGCTTGAGCCACCGCGCCCGGCCCAAAGGCTATGTTTCTATAAATGCAGGAAGCCTCCAAAAGAAACATACTCACATTGGAAATACAGAGGTGTGTATTGCCCGACACATTGGATTTTAGCTTCTGTGCCTGGAGAGAGACAAGAAAAAAAAATGCTCAAACATAATACAGAAGAGTAATTACTGATGATCCATTAATCAGCTGTCTAGGGCAATGCTCTCTGATAAATATGTGAGACACAGCTGTGAGCTCCATATATAATTGAACATTTTCTAGTAGCCATGTAATAAAGAGATATCAGGTGAAGTTAATTTTAATAATATATTTTATTTAACCCAATATATTACCATTTCAAAATGTACTCAATATTAATAAGATACTTTACATTCTTTTTGTCCATACTAAGTGTTCAGAATCTGGTGTGTCTGGCGTGGCACATCTCAATTCCGACTTACCCCATTTCAAAGCCGAGCGGCTCCTGAAGGAGCAGCCCAGGACTAGGTTACTAAAGAAAACGTTTTGAAGTCATCCCTCATTTCTTAAAGTTAATTTTTGGGAAATACCTCCTTCTAGGTAAAAATATTGCAATAAACATCTGCATTTATGAGTAATATAGACAGAGGCCTTCCTGAGCTTGCTTGTTTGTTCATTTGTTTATTTGTTGCTCCAGTCAACAAACCCTTACTGAGTACCTGTTTACCAATGCTGGGTATATGCTGATGAACAAAATAGGACCTGGCCCCTGGGTTCTTGGGGCTCCTCTCTAGTGAGGAAACCACTCACTAGTCACTGTTTAGGATCACATAGAATCAGGGGCTAAGGCACAGGGCAGGGACCCTTTCAGATGGGCATCCTCAGAGAATCACGCAGAGCATTACGGATCCTCAATGTAGCCATTTGAAAATGGCTTCCCGAGCAGTTGGAAGGGGACTGGGCTGTGAAGGCACTGAGCTCCCTGTTTCTCCTTAACTGGAACAACCCTCCACTGGGCTTCTACCTGATAATTTCATCATAGGAAACATCCCATTGCTCAAACAATGACAGTGTAAATGCATGTGAAAACTACTGACTCTGGTACAACCCTCTCATTTCACAAAGGAAAACAGCCCAGAGAAGTTAAGTGACTAATTCAAGGTCGCATAGCAATTTACTTACAGACTCACGATGCAAACCCAGTCTTTTCAGTTCCTAAATGAAAATGTGCTACCTCTTGCATCACAGTGTTTCTCCCCAAAATCCACACAAAGAACTCCCACAATGCTCCTCCCTCATCCCCAGCAACAGGAGCCATTTGGCACTGACAGACAGAGAGCTTACTTGTCAATGGGCTGAGCCCTGGTTAAGCGTTACACGTTACACTTGAATCAAGGAGGACCTGGGCAACCAGCTCTGTGGCTGGCACTGGCAGGCTGCCCGTTGTGACTTTTGCAACTCCTGGAAGACATGCTAAGCTAAAATGATAGCATGTTCACCCAAGGAGTAATTTATTGACCATAATGCTACTTGGGAGGCATCATAATCTTTACCTATATTTGCATATGCCAGCTGTGAATATGAAATAGAAACCTTTAAACAAGCATCAAGAATAAGACACTGTGAAGCATCCCTGGGCTGTTCAAAGGTCACTAAATGTTATGTATAAGAAGATCAGAGGGGAAATTGGAAGAGGAATTGAACCTGATTCAAAAGCCTGCTTTTAATCTATATTAATAGCAAATCTGGTCCACTGCATTGTCACCTACAGAGAGTAATGTGTAGTGCTTTACATGTTTTATTTCTGTTCAAGTTTGGAATTGTGCCCAGACACCAAAATGGCCCTAAAACATCACATTCTGCCTTTTCTAGGCCATAATCTACAAAAGACATAAGCCCTTGCTAAGGGCCTTTGCATAACTAACAAATTTACTGAATTGCACAGGGGAGGCAGTGTGATTTCTAGACTGGGATGCATTATGCTCTCAAGTTCTTTCTATGCTTGTGGTCACAGCTAAGTTGCACCTCAGTGTCCTAGACCACAGTAGCTTCTAAGAGTTCCAAGGGCTGGGAAGGCCTCCTTCCTACTTTGTTAGGTATGATTAGCACTAGCAGACAGTGTTTTATTCATTGTATACTCAATCTGTGACACTCATTAGCTATACTGCAGGAGTATAATCCTACCATTATTAAATGATTAGAAAGGGGCTTTCATCAATGGACTAGAAAAGGCCTCTATCTTAACAGGTTTTCTTAAGTGGACTCTGCCTGCATAGGTAGATTTCTGACCCTCATTAGTCACGGAGGGTTTCACACTACATTCAGAATTGATAAGCTTTCAACCAGGGAGACGCGCCCAGGTGTAAACTCCGCGGATCTTGTCTTCTATCTGGAAATGGCAGGCATAACTTCAATTACACAGGAAAATGCATTTAGATCAGCTCCAAGTCTGTGCAGTCTCTAAGTTCCTGTTCCCCCAAAGCGGGTACCCCCTTGGCCTCTGTATAAAGGAAAAGGTCAGTTTCTGGCCTTGTCTCCGTGGAGTCCCATTGGCTAAAGCTGGAAGCAGCACCTCTCAGGCTCATCTTGCCTGGAAGACCATTCGATTGGCATAACTGGGGGAACTGATGAGTCCAAGTAAGAATGTGCAGCCACATTCCTACAGGGGATACTCTGAGAAAACGCCTTCTCTCTCGTTAAACATCTTCCCAACCCACAGAGGCACTCAGCACTCTAGAGACTTAGCAGTCCACACACAGGACTCTAAAGACTCTGCTTACATTGTGTGTTAACAAGCTTCCTACAGAGCGGTCTGGGTGCTCAGGAAAGCCCTACAGCAGCAGAGGCTGAGCAGAGAGGCTCTGGAGTTCCATCTAAACCTGGCACGGGCTACTGTCAGCTCTGTGAGTCTGATTAGCAGAATCAAAGGATTGCATATAGGTTTGAGATCTCTTTAAATCTTACACCAAATGAGCTGAGGGCCAGAGTGTGCTGGCTGTCTAGACTGGATGGGGTCGACAACAGACATCATCAGGCTGAGAGTTCAGGACCTCTCACAGTGGGCCTGCTGCTGAGAGAGGGTCACAGCCTGGGATGCAGACCTGTGAACTTCTGGCTAGTTGCATGCTTATGAGTCCTGTATGCAGTGTGAACTTCCTGTGACCACTGAGGGTCAGAAATCTACCTCTGCAGATCCAGAGTCTACTTAAGAAAATCTGCATCTTAAAACCCACTTTGAAAGCCTGAGAAACCTGTTATTTCCACATTTTAAAGGCTTTTATCCCCAGCATTTCTGAAAACATCATCAAGCTATCACTGTCTTGCTAGTCAGGTATGATAAATGCAAACAGATAAAATTACAGGGCATCCCCCGCTTTCAACTATCACAAAAAAAGTACTTACACACTTTAAATGCTGTTTCAATTGCTGCAAAGTGGGATGTCCCAGGAAAATTAAAAGGAAAAAATAAACCCCAAACTCCTGAGACTTTGTAAGGTATAAGGTAAATTAGAAACTGGAAGCGCACCTTTTATCCCTGAGTTACACACTGGTAAAACGAAGGGTACAGTAATAGAAGGGCTGGCACAGTGTTCAGGCCCTTCAGTGAGCCTCACAGCCCTGATGATTATGAGAAATGCAGAGAGCCGACACAGAGCTCAGCCAGCCAGTACCTATGCAGACACCATGCCTTGCAGTTTGTGGTTTTAACACGATATGCCTTTTAACAAGAGATGAAGAAGAGAAGATGCATTTCATTTTTCAAAAAATCAATTTGAACTATTCTTACAGTATGTTGAAAAATGAATTATTTAATCCTTTTTAAGAAAGGGTGTTTCTTAACTCTAATTTGTAGCTATAAGGTTTAGGGGAAGCTGCCTGACTCTGAGTTGGGGAAAACACCACCACCGAAATATAGCACACCTTGAGGTTTTCATCTTGAGAACGGGAAGATGAAAATCATACTAGAGAAGCCCGTCCCCAAACCAAGCGCCTTCCCTACATTCTGGAAAACCAGGGAAACCTATTCTTTAGGCACGTGAAGCCTTGTCTCTCCAGCAGCCGTTGCTCTCATATTATAAAAGTGTCACTGGTGGTAATCCCCAAGTCCAGGCACGTCGCATAAATGAATTTCCAGGGCACTGTAATTGTGGGGGGCCAGACCTCGCCAGTCCCTGGCACCAGAGGGTTAATAAATGCATTAGATGCTGTTAACCTCTGTTACCTGGAGTCAGAGCAGTGCCTCTCCTGCTTTTTACCCCAGTGATTAGCATTTGGAAAGCCTGCCATGGTGCCAGCAGCTTTCCTGTGCAGAACACAGAGATGCACACATCATTTATAGCTCTCAGTCCAGTCCCCACGCGGGTTCTGCCCACAGCAGGCTCTCCCCAAGCTCTGGGGACAGGTCAGGCTTGTGAGCAGCATGCTCACTCTGATTATGGAATTGGAGGCTTAAAAGCACACTCGCCCGGAGCCTGGCCTTTGCTGCCCCAGGACTCCATTTCTGTAGAGAAGCCAGTGTTTAATCTCCGGATTTTAGGCAGCTGTCAGCCAGCAGGGCATGGAACATTTCTCTGTTCTCCTCCACGCATAAGAAAAGCCAGTTTCTGCTCTACCTCCAGAAAATAAAACCAGGGGAAGTTGCCCAATCCAATAGCAACAGACTGTCCAGTCTGCAGCCAGATAGTCATAATTAATGATGCTCTGGTTCTTTTCTTCCTTGCTTTACTGATTAGAGAGATTTGCTATATTAGGAACCTGTTTGCTTAATGACAGAATACAAGCAATAAACAGAGAAATACACAGACTGTAAAATGCAATCAACTTTGCTCTCCAGCACTCACTAAGTACCTAGCTGCATCTATCACACTTGTCAATACCCGTTTATTAGCATACGAGTTTCTTCTGCAGCACAAACTGGACCTTTGCTAGGGAAAACCACTGTATGAGTTTTTCACACAACAGTCCAGAAGCAGAAGTCCAGAGCTCAAAGCCATTTCTCAGTTTAAGTCTACATATTTTATGCTCCCTTGTAAGACAAACCATGGAAAGAAGAGTATGTACTTAATTGAGGTTAACTGAGCAGAGGAACCGGCTACCAAGTAAGCATCATTCACATTGTATCTTAGTCAGATAGACTCACCTGCTTATAGACTTCAATAGGTAATACTATATAACAATTCTATTGTGTACCTGATACCAATTTGACCAAATTAATTTCTGTACATACAAAGACGACACAAAAAAGAACCTCCTTGCCAGTGAATCCAAGCTAAGTAATGATGGCCCAACAGTGGTCTGGAGCCTTTTTTTTTTTGGCTTTTGGATTTTGCCTATTGACGTCTGGGATTGCTGGGAGAAGTTTTATTGCTGGTCTGGTCCCAAGCAGTTGGCCAGCCTTTCTAAAACGTCTGGCACTGTCTATTTTGAAACTCACCTTCCTGGAGGTTTGCTTTTCCTACAAACTTTGTAACGATCACTTGCAACCACTGGTCTGAATAATGTCCAGTAAAGTCAGCTGCGTAAAACAAGTGGACACATAAATAAAGCCTGCTCTGAGCCTGTGGGCTTGGGTGTTTTTCTTCCAGAGCCTGAGCTCAGCAAGGAAGGGATTCATTTCCTCCAAGTTGAATTCTGCCAAGCCCCACGGACCCTGGCCCAGGCCAGGAAGAAAACCAGGGGCTGTGAGGGCAGCCAGGATGAGTTTGGGCAAGCGTGCTTCTGAGAAGAGGCTGGAGTAGCCCTGGGTGGCTCTTCTACCACTGAGCCTGGGACTGTCTGGTCTCCTCTACCTGCTCCCCCCGAAGATGCTTTGTCTTTCTGTCGCCTGAACCTCAGCCAGAGGCTTTCATTACATTAAGCTCTTAGAAGGCCTTGTAAAGATATTTCACTCAGCACAAGTTTCAGGAAGGCTCAGGGGTGCCAAGTTTCGTTAGTCTGGGCAGGTCGAGTCACAGGATGAGGGATCTGCAGTCATACTTTTGTACTCAGAGGAGGCATAGCTCAGACAGGTTGGGCTACGTTTAGGTGAAGCCTCCAATAAAGGGTGCATAGCGAGTTGAAAAAAAGCCAGATTCCAGATGTGTGTGTTTGGGTGTGGGGATCCTAGCCTTGAAGCTGACAGACAGGCTCTAGTGGCAAAGGTCTTAGATTCCTGGCACCAATGGGACAGTCAGAGTTGAACTGTGCAATTTAGTTTGAGCTTAGTGCCAAGCCTAGATCAGAAACCCTCTTCTTTGACCTGATTGGGGACTGGGCCCCTAGGTGGTCAATTGGGAAATTAAATGAAAGAATAAAATCACTTAGAAATGGTGTATCTATATGAAACTTTAACATCTAAATATCATTCCTTTACTGATTTTTGGATTATGCGACCAGGAGCACCTTTATTCTATTTTTTTTTTTTTTTTAAAGAGTCTATTGATTGGAGTTCCCTGGTTAATGTTTTGCATAAGCCATGTCTATAATTCCTGGTCTACAGTTCCCGGTTGCAGTTTCCTTAAAACAGGAGTGACTTTTGACACTCGCAGAAGAATCTCAGTACACAATATTCCTGTGTTTTTATAAATGCACTCGGTCCTTTATAGTCATCTCACCCACACCTAATCCAAAGGCTTTTTTTTTTAATTTTATTTTTTTTAAGGAATTTACCTTTTCAGATATATTCAACTTAGTGTGCATTGAAGCGATTACCCTTTTTTTGGGCTCCTATTTCAGTGATTTACGTAATATTTCACAAATGATGTAAGCAAAAATACCAACTACAACCAGCACAAAAGGGCATAAGAACAAATACAGTTGATGCTTGTTAAGCCTGCATCCCAACTGGAGAGAGTGAGGGGCACTTGTGGGCAGAAGAAGCGAAGCCTGCTAGTGTGGTCCATGCAGTAAGTCTTGTGCAGTAGCCAGTATGTTTGCAGGGGAAGGGACAGGTTGGCTTCTATGGTGAGCTGGCTAAATGAGTGTCAGTTAAGAGAACTTCTGCTACAATTTAGAAGTTGCTCCTGGTACTGGCTTGATTGATATGGTATGGTAAAAAGAGCACAGGCTGGCCAGGCATGGTGGTTCATGCCTGTAATCCCAGCACTTTGGAAGGCCGAGGCGGGTGGATCATGATGTCAGGAGTTCGAGACCAGCCTGGCCAGCATGGTGAAAATCCATCTCTACTAAAAATATATCTCTACTAAAAATATAAAAAATTAGCTGGGCATGGTGGCGCGCACCTGTAATCCTAGCTACTTAGGAGGCTGAGGCAGGAGAATTGCTTGACTCCAGGAGGTGGAGGTTGCAGTGAGTCGAGATTGCACCACTGCACTCCAGCTTGGGTGATAGAGAAAGACTGGTCTCAAAAAAAAAAAAAAAAAAAAAAAAAAAAAAAAAAAAAAAAGCACAGGTTACAAGGTTCCTAGTCCTAGCTTTCCAACCATCATCCATGATTCCAATCATTCCTGCCCGACTGTCTAAATCACAGGGTTGCAAAAATCTAATGTGATACTCTAGATGGAAGTCCTTTCAATATTCAAGTTTCTCTTAGCCTCTCTGTGGTTGATGGTCATTCTTTGATCAAGGCAAAAGTGGGAAAAATGCAAAACCTCACGCTAATTGGGCTTGTGAACATTGTATTGAAGAGAACCGGCTTGTGATCATCTGTGATTCCTCAGATTTGAAAATGAATGCAATGAAAGAGACACAGTCCAGTAAGATATATCAACAGTCCTCCATTAGCTAAGCATTCCCTCGGGCTTCCCTGTCAGTCTCCAGCGCACCATAAAAGGATGCCTGCAGCTTTGCACTTGTAATTTAACACTAATGGCAAGATGGCAAGGAGTGCTGCGTGCAGACTCTTGTCTACAGCATGGAGCTTCACAGGGGGCCCTGGCTGGGCTTACTTCTTCTTTTCATACCTTCACAGGATCACCTTACATCTCTTTTGCTTTTACCCACGATGGGGCAAACACAGGTTGCAGAAATACATTAGAGAACTGTTTGTTTTCATTCATGGTTAACTTGCTTGATTAGTAAAATATTCAGACAAGAAGCAATTATGAGCTCTATTTTAGAAAATTATGCGCAATTAACAATAAGATAATGACAAAAATGTGTGAAAGACATTTTGAAGACGTTGTGGTTTGGGGTGAGGGTAGCTGTTTTGTATAGCGAACATTCAGCATTAATGGTATAAAGCAACTAGGAGGGACGGCCCTAAAATGAAACATTTGTTTTCTCAGAATGTGCAGTTGGGAATGCAAATGTGCAAGAGCAACAGAAAAGATTCATTGTTGTCCCTGATGAGAAGTGCATGAAGCCTATCTCATCAGACACGCATCCTCATCACCATCAGATAATATTTATTAAGGCTCTCATTCTCCTGTGCATTTATGTGCAGCTGAGTGCGGCCCCGTAATGGCTCTGTGACTTATGGTGGTAACTAAGGTTTGATATAAAACACCACGGTTTGGAGACATAACGGACCAGGGGCTTTTGTTCATCCTCTGGTTCAGAAGATGGAACATGCTTGGTGCTGCAAAAAAACAAGGTAAAAGCAAAAAACCTTTAAAAATTTTTTAGAATATGTGCTTTTAGAGAAAAATATTCTTGAAAGTATAGGAAAACCAAGTAGATGAACAGTAATGATGACTGTGATCATTACTATCACAAATAGCCTTCACCGATCATGATCCCATCTGCCTTTTACCAAATACACCCATCGCTGAAACAACTTTCTTTCTGAGGGGGGCACTCCCCTTTTATATGGGTCAGGAACAGGGGTTCCGAGAGGTGATGACTTGCTCAGGTTTCCACAGCTTGAAGAGGCTGTGCTGAGATTTGAACCCAGTCACTCTGACTCTAAAAATCAATGCATATTGACTCCATGCTAGATACACTGTTCATTATCTCCCAGATCTCACATCAACCCTCAGAAACAGCTCATTATCCTGGTGACAGCTAAGGAAGGTTCTGGGTGGTGCAGTCATAAGCCCAGGCTCACACAGCCAGCATGGACAGAGACAGCTCAGGCAGCGCAGAATCAACAGAGTCTGAAAAGGAATACAGAGCCCAAGGGTGTCCTCCCAAGCTTCATCCCAGAAACCAGGAGCAACTTCTGCAAATGCAGTTTCTGGAGGAAGTCAGAGGTCAAGCCAGGCCAGGAGGCTTCTGCTCCTCCAAGACGCCAGTGGTGAGTGCCTCTCCGAGGTCCCTGCAGCGGAGGGGCAGGCAGGGGACAGCCATCCTGGGGAAAACTCCCAAAATGTCAACTCAATGTCTACCGTCTTGAGTTTTCTCTCTAGACAGTCTCATTTCCTTGGGTTTGAAATATAAGCGGCAGAGAGGAGGGATGCTCTTGGTTGAATTTTACCCAATAAGAGAACCAGAGTTGTTTGCTTCCACATAAGGGAGTTCCATGGTTCAAGAACAGGCAGAACCTATTATTCAGGGGAACATGGCTGGCTAGAAGTCCTAAGGATAAAAGGTCAGTAGGGGATATAAGAAATTGGATTTATTTATAGTATGTGATCTAAGTGTGCTCAGAGGTATTCTCACAGGTTACCCAGAACAAGAAGCATATTTATAGCTAAGATGGTGCAGACGTCCTATTCCTTTTTATTAAGCATGTTTATTACCCAGCAATTGGGTTAAGCAATTGTCCAAGGGCTGAATTACTGTCCTTCTGATGGGCTGGCCTCACTGCCCTCTGGACCACAGGTGCAGGTGGCCTAATGGCTTTTCCCATAATGCACTGAGGAGGACCTTGTCTTCCCATCCCCTCTCTAAGTCTTTCTCATTTTTTGAGAATAGTGGTTTAAAAAAAAAAAAAGCGCTTAGGAGGAGACATCATAAATGGGTGATCAAATAATTGGTCTATTTTTGCAAGGTAGCACACATATATGATGCTCAAGTTCACTTCTCAGATGAATTTTGGGGTAAAGGTCACTGGATGCCACCTCAGCACGGGCTCCTCCTATGTCATCATCAGCAAAGACCACCCAAGAGAATAAAATAATGGTATAAATAGTTACTGTCCTGGAGGCTGAGTTACTGTGATGCAGGATTTTAATTTGTTTAATAATTATAACACTCCTAGGCAGTAGCATTTATCATTCTCATATTTTAGGTGATAAATCCAAGGACCAAAGAGATTAAGCTACTCTCCATCTTAGCCCGCAGAGGGTTTGAATTTTATTGTAGCAAGAGGCCTGGCCCTTCAGTATCTTCTCCTAGGTACAACAGCCTCCTTTTCTTAAAAAAATCAACATTGGAAACTAACCACCCTGTACTTCTTTGCATGATCACTTGTCAGGCATCAGTACAATTGATGCTGTAGTTTGCTTGAGCTCTATTATCTTAAAGTGAGTGTCGGACTGGAGCAAAACAAAGGATGGTATTGCCTCCATTCTCCATGGGAACACAAAATCACTAAATGCTGTCCATTACATAGTACTAACATAGTACTGGGGTACTATAACATAGTACTGTTCTGGGGCGAGCAGTGAGAGGAGACAACAGCTGAAGCCCAGAGCTAATGCCTGTAGGCAGCGAGAATGTCTTCCAGTTGTGGCATCTTTGCTGAGATGACTGAAACCTGCCAAAAGATATCCAAATGACAGGCACGGACAGCTTTACATTGTTCCCAAGGAACACCAAATTTCCACAGAAACAGCCTGGAGCCAAGCTGACAAAGATGGGTCAGACGACTACAGAACTGAATGAGAAACAGAAAAAAGGAAGCCTGGGTCATTTCAGGGTAATAGAACAAAGGGGTTCTAGGCGCTGCAGGTGACCTCTTCTCAAAGTATTTACCAGGTGGAGAGTTCAAAATCAGCCTGCCCTTCGTTCACATAAAGGTACCACTGCTTATAGGAGAGTGGTAATGGGCTGTGAACCCCGGGTCACCAGACTGCACCTCAGAGAGAGAGGAAACAGCCCAGCCACATGGGACTTCCTTTGACCTCTTCCATTTCTGTGTAGCAGAAACAGGCTCTGAGCCAGAGCTGGTTCACTCAATAATCACACTGTATCCAAGGGTCCTGGGACCTAATACCCCATGATGTGCTCCCTGAGCTATGTGATAACTGTGTTTGTATCCCTGGGCCATCTCTTTCACTGGCTTTTGTTGCCTGAAAATATACCCATGGCAAATTCCAGAAATATAAATAACATGAACTATAATTCCAATGACAATGAGATCATGCCTTCTCCCAGATGCTATAATATATGATAACACTTGTATTATTAGGAACGAGAATATATAATTAAATGATCAGGTAGGGCTCCCTTTCTGCTATTCACTTTGTAGAATAGTAAACTATGAGTTATTTGGAGGCATTCATAAGAGACTTTACAAGAGTTAGGAGCTGGGGTTCAGGCAGTGTGATCAAGAGGCCATCTGTAAAATGAAAATATTCTCTGGAGAGAACCAATTTATCGCCTGTTTAAGCTGGAGTTCTCCTGGCCTCACTGGTGTTCACCTAGTGCTTGGAAAATAGGCTTATTCTAGCTATAGGAGATTAGGGATAAAAGAGTTTTTAAAAAGAGAAAAATTATAATTTAGAGATACCGCACTGCGTGTGCTTAATTGAGAGGGCATCTGGCTACATTGCTGCAGAGAAAAATAGATCCCATGACCTGCCTTTGTTGAAAAGGTGACATCTGGGTTCATTAAAGGTGTGCAATAGATTTTGATAAAAGCTATTTTTCTAAGTCATTAAATTGGTTTTTAGGAACTTTACACTCTCCTTCATTTGAACAATTATTAAACTATAAAATAGAATTGCACAATTGCTAAAACCGTAATCTGAAATTTTACAGCCAGCTATAAAATGCTGTATTATTAAACTATACTGAAGATGCTCAAGCCCATTACAACTTTTAAAATGAATTATAAAACCCTTTACTGCTGATAAAATAATCTTAAATTACAGTATTATGTATTCTAACAATATGTTGAACCAAAGTTTGCTACAATGCAAACACGCCAATCACGAAGAAATCATTTTTTGAATTAAGTCTGCAGAAGCTGGCAATCTGATAACAGCTGCTTCAGCAAGGCAGCCCAGCACCTGATGTCCGCAGGCTGGGCGGGACAGCTTGTCCTCCGTGGGAGCTGCCTTTTGCCAAGTTCCTGCAACCACAGGACTAAGAGTCAGCCTCCTGTTTTAAAGTCTGCACAACGGACACTTAGTAGGGACCCGGGGATCAAGAAAAGGCTTGCAGTAACAGCACTGTTTTCCCTTAATGTCTCCCCACGAGTGAGATTTTGTAAATGCAAAATGCTTAGTTACTAAGTAGCTGACACTTACATGTATGATACCTACGATGTCGGGTGCCACACATATACATACCTATCATGAGGCCTGGCCCCCAAGATTAAATTCCTATTTTTTTCTACCAGTTATACCCTGCATGTGTCCATTTCCAATTGAGTTGAATATACAATTGAAAATGTAGTTGAGCATGCTGGCTTGTATGGCAGCCTTAACAGGGTAATACCCAATTCTGAGCTCTGAATTCAAGCACTTTCTTGGCTGAAGGGCTTTGAATAACTGCTCTATAAGCAGTTATTACAAACGGTGTTTTTACAACAGTCTCTTTCCTCCCAAGGCTGACGTGGGTGGATTCTGGAATTCAGCTTCCCTCTAAGCTCCTCTGCTGGCGCTTGGAGCCAAGAAGATGAAGTCCAAGGAGGTCACTGGTAGCCTGTCCATGCTGGGAGCAGCAGGTTCACCACACAGGGCCTGGGACCACTTGGCAGCCTGGTCCAGAGCTCTGTGATGAAGCTTCCAGGAGGGCCCAGAAGGAAGCAGTCTGGGTGAGGGGCCCTGCAGCTTAACACTTCTGCTAAGGGAAGATCCCCCAACAGTTCATTCCTCCCAGAGTGGGGAAATAAGCTCAGTCAGAGCAGGAGACCATTACGCAGAGAAAACGCTGGGTATAGCCAAGGTTTGGATTTTTTTCTCTGTGACAAAAACAACAGCGGGTGCTAGAAAACAGTCTGTATCACACAGAGACAATGAAAACGTCACAAACACCATAAACCAAACACCACAAATAACATGCAGCCCCAAGACCATTCTCTCAGATAAAAGGCCCAGGCAATGGTATCCATGTTGCTACAGTCATTTAGATTCTATGCCTGTGCTATGGGCTCAGTGTTGACATGTCTGGTGCTAGTTTTCTAATCTCATTCAATCCCACCCCTCTTAAAGCTCCTCTGTCCTCAAAGCCATGTGTGAGAAACCTGACCACGGTTTGGCACAACACTTCCATCCACTAGGGTCGTTGGGCAAAAGTCTTCTCTGAGATGTTCTCTGCAGGGTCATCATCCAGCGTGCTGGATACACAAAAACACCAGAAGGTGATGGTGTGAGGATGAGACACCAGAGCTCTTTCTCTCCTCCATGTGAGGATACAGCAGGAAGATGGCCACCTGCAACCTGGAAGAGAGCCCTCACTGGGAACGCAATCTGCCCACACCTTGACCTTGACCTTGCCAGCCTCCAGAGCTATACAATATAAATTTCTGTGGCTTAAGCCACCCAGTCTACAGTATTTTGTTATGACAGCCCAGATGGACAAAGACAAGTAGCAACCACAGCTTCCCTTCCTTCTCCCTGCCTACACTACCTAGGAAAGATTTGGTCCAATGCACCAGTTTACACTTATATCTTCCTATGCTCCTTGCCACATAAGGAGGAAGAAACATGAGGATTCTCAAACGCCCCCCATTTTCTTTTAGTGTAAAGGAAAAGGGGGTCTCTGAGGCACCCTTTGCTTTGGGCAGTGATTGTCAAGCAGGTACGCTTCTGCCCCCTGGAGACATTTGGCAATGTTGGAAGGACATTTTTGGCTGTCATAGTTGAGGAAAGGTGCTATTGGCATCTGGAAGGTAGAGGCCAGGGATGCTGCTAAATACCCAGCAATGCACAGGACAGCCCCCTGTAACAATTATGGAGATCAAAATGTCAATAGTGCCAATGTCAAGGAAGCCTGGTCTGGAGGAACTGTTCAACTCATAGCCAAGAGGTTACTAAACAATCCTCCCTGAAATCAACAGGGTTGGCATAGGGGTGTGCAGCCCACCTTCAGCAGAGAATACCAGGGAAAGCAAGTGACTTCCCATGGAGAAGCATCTATCTCCAAACTCCATTTCAAAACCCCCACTCTAACAAGACCTCATCCTTTGTCTTATCCATAACAAGTTCCACTCCACACACTGGAGCTCCACAGGTCACGAAGACCAGAAAGCCTACTGGAAAACAGGCCCCATAAAGCAATGCCTCCTGAGTCCCATGACCCAACCTGATCCTTCAGCACTTCTCTGACAGTGAAGGTGGGACGTATCCAATTGCTGGGCCGAAAGCCCCTTGAAACTTACAACTAATAAAAATTTACATAGTACTACTTTTGAGCTGGGCACCATTCTGAGCATGCTTTACACTCACAAACACATTTAATCAGCAAACACCCCAGGAAGCTCTTCTACTGTCATCTCCATGTTAAAGATGAGGAAATTGAGGCAGAAAAGTTAAAAATTTGCCCAAAGTTTAATGGCTACTAAGTGGTAGAGTGCAAAATTTCAACTCCAGCTACCTTATGAGAAGTTTCACAGTGCTACAAATGGAGTTCAGTGTATACTGCTTGGGTGATGGGTGCACCAAAATCTCACAAATCACCACTAAAGAACTTACTCATGTAACCAAATACAACCTGTTCCCAAAAAACCGATGGAAATAAAACATTTAAAAAATAAAAGAAGAAGTTTCACAGTGCATCTCTAGAATCAAAATTATATTTTAAAACAACCAACTCTGATGAGGCATTGTTGCATAATTAAGAATTTGACTGGCTTTTGTCCTTCGTTCCTGAGAGATGACTTCTAAATCCTTGGAATTTCTTGAGTGCTAGGAGTGCCTATTATTCACGAGTTCTCCGGATCACACCTGAGTGTCCAAGTAATGGGATGACTCAGGATTAGGTCAGGTTACCACAAAGACCAACCATGGGTCACAGGTTGAGACTTTGAGCCACAGTAGGTCAGCCTGACCTCCTGATCCCCATGGTTTGGGGAGGAGGGCTGATGACTGCCAGTCATATGGTTAATGATTCAATCAATAGTGCCTATTTAATAAAACTCTAACAAAAACTTTGGAAACTGAGCTCCTGGGCAGCAAATACATTAATGCGGCAAGGGGGGTGACAAGCCCTAATTCCACAGGGAGAAGGCAGAGAAGTTCTCCATTGGAGAACCCCCCGCCCAAGACCTTGCCCTAGGCATCTCTTCATCTAGCTGGTTCTGATCTGTACCCTGATCCTAAAGCTGTAATCCTAGGTTTTGTAGCACTTTCCTGATTTCTGTGAATCATTCTAGTGAAATGAACTTGAGGGGGTCATGGGAACCCCTGAATTTGTAACTAGTTGGTCAGAAGTGCAGGTGGCCTGGGAACCCCGAAGTGTGGCTGGCATCTGAAGCAAGGGCCGTCTTATTGTGGACCACGCACGCCCATAACCTGTGGAGTCTGACACACCCTGAGAGGTTAGCTCGGAATTGAGTTGTACTGCGGTCTACCAGTTGGTGTCAGAATAGGCATCATTACTTTTCTTTACGCTCATTTATGAACCAATCTGACACTTCAGTCTGCCAGATGTTCAACAAGAATTTAGGGACTGATTTAATCTATAGCGATGCATAATGTTACCCAGAAACACAATGTTTAAAGTGCTCTGGTTTCGGCAATACGGTGTAGCCATTTATAACGGGGCAGGGAGGAACGTTGCTTTGCTCTTGCTCCTCTTCTGATCAAGTATCTCTGTGCCTCGGGTCTCTTGTCTGAAAAATGGGAATGATAATAGTACTGACCTTCTGAGGTTACTGTGAGGATTACTCAGGGGAGGCACTGTGTACGCATTTGCTTTATTAATGCCTGGCCATAAAAAGCTGGGGTGACCTAAGTTATCAAAGCGAATTGTTCTGGGATCTGTCATAGGATTAGATGGTTTATAATGTTTTCCAAAGTGGGGCTTGGGGACTGCGGGTGGTACATGACATCACTTTAGGTAGCATGCAAACTTTTTTATGGTTTTAATTTTAATATTTATATATTGATTTTAATATAGAGAAAGCACATTGAACTCATGCTTTCACATATGTTAGTAACAGCTTCAGATGAGTCTCAAAGGCAGTGGTGTGCATATAAATAAGTATAGCTCATAATTGAATTTAAAGATAAAGATGGAGCAAATAATAGGATCAGTGGAGTGCAGATATGGCAAAGACTGCAAAGTCCTGGGCTTTGAGGCTAAGAGGCAGGGCTAGTTCTCAAATACTGTCTTCTCTGCAACCAAGAATGTTTCCTGTTAACAACTACATCACCTCTTCCCATTGTCGGCACTGGTTAAAAAGATGTGGCAGGGACCCTGGCAGCCAGTTCCACTCTGGTCACCAGGCTGGACCAAGATCTGACCAGAGTGGCAGCTCCAAGTCACAGCTCCAAGAAGCAGATTAGTCAGATGAAGCTCCCAGGAGATGCACGGAGAGATGGAATTTGGATCAGTTCTAATCCAAGACCTAGTCCTTTTTTTATTGCCTTTGGTTTCCCTTCCTTCTTGGTCTGGTGTCCAAAGAACATTCTCCCCCTTCCCCTCCTCCCTGGGACTTTCTACCAAGACCACATCTTAGAACTGGCAGGATATCATTCAGCTTAAACCTTTTTTTTTGAGACGGAGTTTTGCTCTTGCTGCCCAGGCTGGATGGAGTGCAATGGTACAATCTTGGCTCACCGCAACCTTCGCCTCCTGGGTTCAAGCAATTCTCCTGGCTCAGCTTCCTGAGTAGCTAGGATTACAGGCATGTGCCACCATGCTGGCTAATTTTGTATTTTTAGTAGAGAGGGGGTTTCTCCATGTTGGTCAGGCTGGTCTCAAACTCCTGGCCTCAGGTGATCCGCCCGCCTTGGCTTCCCAAAGTGCTGGGATTATAGGCATGAGCCACCGCACCCGGCCTCAAACCCTTCTTATTAATTAAGAAGGCACAATACAATCTAAAGAGCTCCATCTTTCTTCCTCTGTGCCCTGCCCCCATCCCCGCTCCTGAGAGCAGCTCTTCCTTTCTGGCCCCAGCATCCTGTGTCAAAATCTCTAATGCATCTCACCAACCATGTCAATAGTGGAGGCCGCTTCCCCCAGTGCCAAGGGTCAGCCCATTGTTGTGCCTGGGCTCTTTGCATACTTGCACTGTTCTTTTATTCCTCACAAAAAACCAAGAGCTCAGTGGTGTTTTACAGCAGAGATTCAGGGTAAAAACCAAGCAATGGTCATGGAGCCACAGAAGGTGAGCCAGGATTCTTACTCAGGTCCAACTAACTCCAAAGCTGAAGCTTTTCCTGGAAAACCAACTCTTAGACTGTCAACCATGGGTGAAAAGGAAAGTGCAGAAGAAATGCTCTCAGGGTTGCTTCACCCTACTTGGAGGGGAAGGGTAAGGAGAGGGGGTTAACCCCCTTCCTGGAGTTTGATGTGGAAATAAGCACCTCTCTTTCCTCACTTCCATCGTCCCAGGCCTGCTCTCCTCCCGGTCTATCACCCTGTGCAAAATCCCAGCACCCTTGACTGGCTCTCAAGTGCCTCTTCTCTGGTGGAAGATTAACGGGCCGCCAAAGCACCCCATTGCTCTGCTAGCATAAATTGCAAGAAAAACATTTAGAATATTGATTAAGTGCTCCGTGCTAGAAGATTGAAATTTACCTCCTGTATTTCCAGGATTAGCTGACATAATGGGGTCAGTCTGCTGGCACAAATGATTTACAGAACGCCCATTGGCAGCTTTCCTTTTAAAACTCGACACTTAAAATTTTCACTTGGTCACAGCCAGTGGAGTCCTGGGTATTTGGTAGGCTTGGATAATCGCCTTCCCGCCGCATCTAGACTTTGGGGGTTGACCCCCACAAAGAAGAGTTTTGAAATTATGTCTGGTCTGGTCTGGCCCCATCTGGAACAAATGGACTTTGGCTCTGAGGAAGTACTGGGGCCGTGGGGAGAGGGTGGAAGGGACCATCTAAATATAGATTATTTTCAATATTCGAATGCAGATTAGGAGTTAAACAGATTAGGTCTGCCCTCCATCCCTCCTGCCACTCTGCAAACATTAGGCTGCATCCTACAAGTACCTGTTTTCTAAGCTTGACACGACCCCGGGGGGAGAAGGAAATGTACTGAGGCTTTGCTGGGAGGCTGGGAAGGAGTGGACCTAGGCTGAAATCCAGTGAATGTGGCAGGTTCTCTGCTCCAGGCGGATGCCCACCCCCCAGGCCTCTGCCCTCACCCCGCACAAAGAGGGGCCCGCAGTGTCTCTACTCTGAACCCCTTAGGGCTAGCATGGTCTGACGGCCAGAGAAGACCAGGCAGCTACTGGTGGAGTGGTGGGGGGACAGGGCAGCTGCCCTCTGCATGGCTGATTTTAACAAGAAGCATGCTTTCGAAGATTATCCACATGAACCCTTCATCTCTTTCATGATTGGGTGAGCTGCTTTGTGGTTTCTTTCTAGAATACTGTTTTAAAAGTCCCACCAGGATGAGCTGTGTCACACTGGTCCTCCATGTCTCACCCACAGATGTGTTTTATGTGACTCACAAAAAAATTATCTAACTTTGAATGTGGTTAGTGCTGTTTACTGGAGCCCCTGCCAACTGCCCACAGCTATCCTCACCTACCCTGCTCGCCCTGGGGCTTAGCGTGTGCCCTATGGTCTGTCACAGCATTTCCAGGGGCAAGGGGCTGAAGGGGCATAGAGGCAGTGAAACCTTCTCAGGGGGCCGGAGTCCCAAGGCTGTAGCTCCCAATCCTTGTTACTCTATTTGACCACAGAAATCAGAGGTTGACCAACACCACATTAAGACGTCTTCACTGTAAGCCACCAGAGTTAAGCAGTGTACAGTGATGCAAAATAGAGAATTTTTCTAATGCTCCAAAGATATTTACTTTAAATAAGTCACACACACATACACAGTCCATTCGGTTTAAATATCCTGAGCTTTTTCCAGCTACCAGACCACTCCAGTGCACGGAAGATGAAGTAATTGGTAGGATTATTAATGTTTCTTTGTTTTCCATATGACCATTTCGTACAAGTTGAAGGAACAGGCCAACAATAGCACAGCCTGTGCTATGCTTGTCAGTAATATGACTGCCAATTAATCCTGACATGGGAGCTTGGCGGGTTACCCAAAACCCGGTATTTTATCACCTCAGGGGGTTAGCACTTGGACATTTCTGTAACATTTTATACTAATCAATCAACTTTCCTTTTTTAAAGCAGAGCCTTTCATAGGAACCATGGATGCGTCCTATATTCTCCACATCCAAAGCCACCTAGTTCCCCAAACAGAACTGCGTTTGGTTTGTTGATAATTACACTTCAGAGCAGACTTTCGAAAATGTTTATTCGTGTTTCTTCCCTTCCAAGGGGGAAATCTATCTCAAATGTTAAGACTGAAACTCAAGTCCCCAAGAGTTTTCTCATATTATTGTATATTTTAAAATATTACAAGAGGGCGCTTCTCAAGGGAAGTGAACTTTAGAGCTGCCAAAGATAGTTGACTTTCTCTGAATCTGTTACCAATGGATCCCAAGCTGGTTAAAGTCAGTTCTATTCTGAGTAATGACACATGTGGCTGGGACAAACGCCATTCTAAGATATTTCTAGGACCCCCTCCCTCCTCTCCAGCAAATGGTAATTCATCTGGAGACGGCCATGCAGGCAGAGGAGGGTCAGATGGGGAGAATGAGTCTCCTGGGAGCCCTCCGCCCAGGCAAGAATCCTAAATCAGCTGGAGGGACCATGTTCTCGGGATGAAGGCCCTTCACTCATCACTCTCTCATTCCCCCGATCCTCTAGCCGCAGATGATCCTTTCAACCATTCTTCATAGAGGTCACCCTAGAAAATCAGCAGCTGCAAAATGTTACTGGCAAACTTTCAGTCCTTCCCCTATACTGTCTCCTGGAATTGAGGCATGAAGAAAGAAACCCAGTCTGAAGTCAGAACTTTGCCTCTGTCCCCCTTATTTGCATTAGTGAACCTCAGGAGGAACTGGGACATGCGGCTCTCTTAAAACCAGCTTCTCCTTTCTTATTCTTTCCTTCTTCCCTGCTGTCTGTTCTTCATCCAAAGAAAGAATCCCAGTTGTCCAGGGGTCATGGAGCAAGGCAAAAGTGCCTTGGCCTCAAAGTTAGAAATCTTGGTCTGCTACAGAATTACTGTGTGATCCTGGATATGTCACAAACCTCTCCCTGCCTCAGTTGCTCCATGTGTAAAAGGCAAGGATGTCTGCCACACCTGACTCACGGGGCTGCTGTGAGGAGTACAGAGGGCAAAGCACACAGAAGGTTTTGAAAAATAAAATAAACTACACACCTGTTAGTGTAACCTCCCACCAATGTCCCTAGCACACACCCAACACCCGCCCCCAAGGAAGCACAGCACCACCTTCCATCTGTTATAAAGGGACTAAGTGGCCACTGACTTGGGATCAGACACCAAATTGCATGTGACATTCATAAAGCACCATTCTGGAACATTCACTCTGTTCCACTGAATCCTAACTCCAGCAGCTAAGCCATATATGTGCTTTGTAGATGAGGAAGCTGAGGCTTGGAGAGGTTAGCACGCTTTCAGAGGCTACCATACTGGTGAGGACAAGAGCAGGGTCTGAAACAGACTTGGCTGCCTCCCCTGCCCTTATCCCTTATTCCCTGCCTCATTTGTGCAAAAAGGGGCTCATGCAGGTCATCACCTTAGGAGTCAAAGTGAGGTTCCATGGAACCCTAAGGGCTCCCTGGGAGTGAAATGCTGTTTAGCTCCAGGACATGTGGAGATGGTGCGTATTACAGGGAAGTGAAGTGTGGTTAGAGCCACCCTTTGTTCCTCGACAGCCCCAAGTCTTCATGTCCCCCTCTGCCAAGGAGTTAAACAGCAGCCCAGAGATAAACGTCATGCTTTACTTTTTGTTCTGTTTTTGTTTTGATACACAGTCTTGCTCTGTCACCCAGGCTAGAGTGCAGCGGCATGATCACGGCTCACTGCAACCTCCGCCTCCAGGGTTCAAGGGATTCTCTTGCCTCAGCCTCCCTAGTAGCTGGGATTACAGGCGTGCACCACCATGCCCAGCTAATTTTTGTATTTTTAGTAGAGACAGGATTTTACCATGTTGGCCAGGCAGTCACAAACTCCTAAGTTTACTTTTGTCCTTCTGTTTAGAAAGCAGAGTTCCTATCACTAACAGGAAAGGAAAGGCATGGTTTCTGGGGAATAGAGCTCCTGTGTTCCCTGATGTTGCTGGGACAACCCTGAGGCAGTACAGATCCTCCTTGCAGGGAAAGGTGTCTGGACAGATCTGTGTTAGGGGCAAAACCTTGGCTATCTATGTGGCCAAGCCATGTACTGCACTGTACCACAGGGAGCTCAAGTTAGGAGCTAGGATTTGGGCAGTGGGGTAGGGGCGGGCGGTGTGGAAGAGAACACCTCCTAGGGCTGACAGACCCCTCTCCTCTCATGTGGGAAACTCCAATTTCATGGAGTTTCCAGTGATGGCTATTCTGAGATGTTGCCTTTTAACTTCCAAAAATGTGGACAAGTTGCATCTCGCCCGGTATTCTAAGTTTACTGACAAGGCAACTTTTGTTTTTGAATGCCTGTCTCCACAAAGTTTCTAAAACAGAGAAGGGACTTAATAAACACTGAACACTGTGTTTATTAAGTTCAGGCTGAACACTGAACGCTGCCTCTGCAGTTACCCTCTGTGCACTGAGACATGTGCAGAAAAGAAGCTGGTTTTGTGGTAGCCAGAACTTGCTTTTTCTTTCCAGAAACCACCACTGGCTTCCTATGATCACCTTATGATAATAGGACCCTGCCCCTCACCTGGCCACTTGTCTTTACTGACACCAGAATCTGAATGGGCCCAAGAAGCTTGGAAAGCTGACCTAGGAGAAAGCAGGGTACAGAGCACCCGCTGGAGATGGAGAAGAGACCCTGTTCCCTGCCTGGCCCTAGGCCTGCCTTCGACTCGCTGGAGGACTCTGAACACATCACTTCCCTGCTCTGAAACTCAGGGCCTCGCTGCAGGATGGAGCAATGCCATGCCATAGTATTTCCCAGAGCTCCTCCTGGCTCTGGCTTTCTCTGCACAGTGCTTTGGAGAGAGTACCTGCCCAGGAAATGCTTTAGAAGTATGAAGCACATCTGGTTGACCTTGGGCTGTGCCATTTCCTTATCGGCCTCTCCTTAGTGTTTTGTGTGTGTGAGTGTCTCTGAGACTGTGTGTCTGAGGTGGAGAACCAGGAGGACAAAGGACACACAAGCTCAGATGAATGGCATGGAGGACATCCAAGATGAAGAGGGGTCTTAAGATACCAAGGAAATCAAAACCAGCTTCCGACACTTTCTAGGGAATTAAGTGGGTTGTAGGTCAAGGTGATATTTGGTGAAAGAAGGCATCTTGTGAGAATTCTAGTCAGGCTGACCCTTGATGGGGGCTGGGGGCCTCGATGTGCTCCAGTGATGAGCATGAGGCGACAGCACAGTGCTTGGCACAAAGGCCACCAAACATCCCCTTCTCTAGCATAGCGGGAGGCAGAAGTCACCATGTGGTCACCACTGCCCTCAAAATACAGGAAAAATCATGGAAAGAATGAGGCTCCTGGGTTCCCAGTGCTGGCTCTGTGATGCATTAGCTCTGCAGACTTGAGCAAGAGTGATCCTTCTCTGATCCCCTGTGTCCTCAAACCAAAGAAGCTACAATACTATAGTGATAGCATCTCTCCGGCAGTCGTCAGGAGGATAACACTCAAAGGGCTAAAGAATGTGAGGGTACCCTGTGAACACACAAATAAGAAATGTCTTGCCAAATAGCTGAGTACTCATTACTATGAAAAATCAATAAAAAGGCAGGATAAAGACTCTGCTTTTGACTGAAGACAGGAAATCACCACTTCTATCTTGCTGTGGTTCTGCCCTCGCAGACCTGGATTAACCCCAAAGAATGTTCTTGACCGTTCTCACTGGACTGTGTCCACATGCGGGAGTTTGCAGGGCAGCTTGTGCCTCCTCGCGGCTCCTCCTACTGCCAAAGAGCACTTGTTTTTGCTTCGGAAGAACCAACCCATCAAGCACTCTGCATGGGAGTTAACCAGCAACACTGTCTCTGGTTTACCTTTAGAGACAGTTAAATACTCCATGCCATGTGGTGATGTCAAACTCAAGAGCTCCTTTCATTATATTATGCTGCTGCTTTGCAGAGAACACAGAATCAGCATAATAAATATGTAACAAGCCAACTTGACAACCCCACGCACAAAAACTTCAGAGACGCATCTCCCCAGAGCGCTCGTTTTATAGGTAAAGAAAGTAGAGCCAGAAACAAGCCACACTCCCAGTAAATGACAGAGTCAGTTCCATAGTCTGACTTTCTCTCCACTATAAGACACATCACAATCTTCACTGGCTGTGTTTAAAATGCAGTTTTAAGACTCAAACCTGAGCACCATTTGTCATCTATCTCTGCATACACTTCGGAAAATGAGTCTGCCCGTGTTTCCCCCACACCAGGAAGGGAGCCCTAACAAGGAATCGGGACGCATTTCTCACCTGTAAATTTGCACACGGTGGCAAAACGTGAGTGGGAATTTCATTCTCAGACCCTGCTGGCCCCAGGGGCTTGTTCTTGATCCGGAAGGCAGTGGTGGTAGTGGCAGTGGTGGTCTGCACTGGGAGGGCTGGCTGCCACACAGTCACATCGGAGCCATTGCCAAAGGCTTGAATTGCATTTTCTGCAGTAAAACAGGAGGAAATCCAATTTCAAAGTCAAGCAGCAAATGTAACAGACAGGATATACACAGCCAGAGAGGCACACTAGAAATTCTGATTATAGCATTGGACTTTTCTGAACAAAACGCATCCATCCATTTGCCCTATACGTACTGAGAGCCAGTCTTTGGAGTCAGGTGTTCAAAAATCAATTCAGTCATGAAACCCTGAGCTGGACACTTAGCTATGCTCAGAATGCAACAAATATTTATTATGTTCCTATTTATGTGCCAGGTGCTGAGCAAGATCCTTGCCCTGAAATATCTATCAGTCAAGCCCTTTGAAACCCAGACTCAGTACTGTTACTTGGGATCATAACTGTCCTATTTTCCAAGAAAATTCTTGTGCTCTCTCAATATTCTATATTAAAAGGAAACTAGTGCTTTTTAAAAAAAATCCTAATCACGAAACTGAGGCAATTCAATGGCATTCCCATTAATATGGCAGGCAAAATGGAACCAGTTTCTTTAAAAAAAAAAAATCTACCCCAAATCTCATCAATGTCTAGTAAACATTTAAGTAGGATTATTTTTTCCTTTTCTGCTCCAGTCTTCCAAACAAAATCTGCATAATTAGGTAGAAGCAGCCCTGCTTAAATGAAAAGTTTAAAATGTGAAACTTTAAAAGCTTATTACAATTTCATAGGATTAGATTGTTTTTATGGCAAGAGTAAATTGGTTGTGTGTTGTTCCGCTCCCCAAAATGAATAAAAAACAGTTTCTAATCAGGTCTTTGGGGATTTGGCCTGGATTTAGGATTTTTTTTTTAAATTTCATATTCATTGTATAAAAAATCAAACTCCTCCATTTGGGACCTGAATGTGCAAATTGTTAATATATGACTCTTAGCTGGCATTTTTCGATATACAAGACAGAATAATTTAAGCCTAATCTTCCTCTTAGAAGTGACATTTTGTTCTAAAATTGTTATCCTTTAAGTTCAGTAAATTGGAAGCTTGTTTTCTGCACCTTTACCTTTTTGGGGGCTGTAAGAAACAGCTTCAAATTAATGTAAATGCTTTTTATGCTCCCAGCTATGTTCCATGGCTTAACTGGTGAGTGTGAGGCAGGGAAAGAGGCGCACAGGGACCAGTTCCCTTAATGCCCAGAAGAACCACCACTGCTACCCTTGCTTTTGCTTAAAACATGGAGATTCAAGAGACTCACAGTTTCTTGCAACTACCTGTGCTTTTCCCAGTGTGTTTGCCTTGCCAAATCAGCGGTTCAGTTGTTTACTTGCTCATTCATTCATTCATTCATTCAAATGTTAACAGAATATCTACTAAGTGCCAGGCACTGAACTATGCATGGGGCACACAGCAGTGAACAACAATAGCAACAAAAGATAAAAGTCCATGCCCTCATGGAGATCACATTCTGATTGTGCAGGCAAATAAGTGAAATATATAATACATTAGGCAGTGAGAAATGCTTGGAGAAAATGAAGCAAGGGAGCACCAGAAGCACTGAGTGGGGAGAGAGAGTTGGTACTTACATAAACGGATCCAGGAAGGCCTTCTGGTGAAGGTGCCATCTGAATAAAGACCTCAGTGAAGGCCACTGATACCTAACCTCAGCTCCATCCCATTTGTCTCTTCCCCATACATCTGTCATGCACATGGCTTAAAAACAACTGTTTCCTCCCCCAGACTAGAAATAAACAATTGGCTAGAGTTGTGTTCATGACAGGAAAATCTGGGAGAGGTTAGGCTTAATCTGAAGGGAGTGGAATTAAGTTTCTACATTTGGGCTGGAATCTACAAACTGCAATTCCTTCTAGTTGCAAGAGATTGAACTGATGGCCCTGTGTCTTTGGGGCTCTGTGCCCCACCTAGTCACAGTGGAAATGGAATGACTGTGGAAAATTCTGGCTGTCTTTGGCCCCTGATGCAGACAAAATGCATTTATTTTTATTGAAAAGTCATTAACAATGAGATATCAGACTATTCTCTCCTTCGTCAAAAAGGTTATACAGCAGGAACAACTTTAATTTCCCTGTGAGGGAGAAGTTTTCCAGCCAGCGTGAGCAAAATCTTTTCCTACACTGACCTCCATTGTCATTGCTTTATCTTCGTTAAAACTTGCATTCTGCCAGAAGACTGTGGGATGTGAAAGAGGAAATACACACACACACACACATTTTCGGTCAAGACCAAACAAGAGGTCCAAGTTGTGATTCCTTGGTATGCCCCAATGTCGTAGTGAAGGTTTCCTTACTTGACACTACTTTTGTGGGTGTGAATTTCACTTAAGAATCCAAAAGCTTGTTTTATTTTTAAGAGGACCAAAGCAATTGACTACAGCCACATTATTTGAAGTGCCTAGTAAGCAAATGACTTTCAACAAAGTAAATGATGAGGAAGTTTTAGAGTAACACTCAAAAGCTTTTTGTGTGTGTGTGTGTGTGTGTGTGCATAGTAAATTATAGCTACCAACCAAGCATCATGGAGAAACTGTCACTTGAAGACAGGGCTCTCAGAGGGGTGGGTGGCTGAGCCTTGATTCCTATAAACTTAGTCCACCCCTCCCACCAGGAAGTCAGACTGACCTGGTTCCTGAAGTTCAGGCCTATGTTCTCATCCAACAGGCTCTTCAACATTGGGGTGAACAAAGCTCTTAGGACACAGGGGACTGCAAAAGGAATCGCACTTTGGATCCTAACTGTGGCATACATGGCCTATGTGAATTACCAGGCTGTACTCAGCTGTATGGCAGGAGAAAACCACCTATGTCTGTGAGAACTCTTGTGCAGATTACAGTAAATGAGAATGTATATTTTACGCTCGCTATAGAGTGCGTTTGAACACGCAGAAGATACCCAATAAATGGTAACTGCCACAGAGTGGGTGGAAATTTTCAAGTATCTCAGCTGGATCGTCATCTAGGGCATGCACATCTGGGTGGATATATGTGAGTCCTGGCACTGTGCTTTTGGAGTTTGATGAATGCCCATTGTTCGCATCCGACCATTTCTCTCTATCCCTGTCCCTTTGGGAAACATGTTTCCAAACTGCCTAAAGGACATTGCAATAAGAACTGATTCTGCTTTCAAGCAGGAGCCCCCTCCCTCCTCCCCAGTGCTTATCTCGCCTCCAGAGATAACGGGCATCCCGAGCCTCCTGCCTGCATCGCCAGTTTATCCTACTCAAGAATTGTTGCTTCTCCTCTGAGCCAGCCCTGAGCATCCAAGGGGCTATTGATGTTAACATTCTAATTTTTCTCAGAGTCCTTGGAGGCCTATCCCCATCTAATTTGTCTGAGCTTCTCACATTGTATATTCCGCCCAGGTTTCAAGAACCTTTGGAACAGACTCTCCGCAGGCTGCCAAGATCAAAATTTGATCTGCGGGTAGAAGCGTTCTTTCCCACATAATGTACCCTCAGTTATTTGAATCTCTTGCTCTCTCAGGCCTTTGGATTCACAGTCTTAGAGGCACCCAGTTCATCACTTGCTGGGTTCCCTGCTGCATGACACGGGGTGGCCACAAAAGGAGCTGGATTTACCATCAGTGACTAAGAGGAAAGAGAGAGAGACAGACAGAGAGAGGAAGCAGGCACAAGAAAAAAGAGGTACAGGGACAAGGGACAAGGTACAAGAGGTACAGCTGGAGCTCGGAGAAGAAAGCGCGTTTCCTCGTTTGTTTCTTATTTTTTACAAACTCACTAAGACATGTATTGTCCTTGAAGAAATTCAAAAATTTCATGCACTCTTCTAGGTCGTTCCCACTGTTGCTGCAGTCACACCATGGGGCCACACTGAGGCTACTGGAGTCTATGTAGTTAGGGGTCATGACTGTGCCTAAAAGAATAAAAACAAGGCAATTTATTGTTGTACCATGATACTTTTTCCAGAGCCTAAAAAGAAACCAATATTCCTCTGACGGCGGATGCACCGTGGATAATTACAAACATTGTGTTTGCTGAGTGGGAAATTATGTTAAGCAGTGCATTTTCTCGGCAATTTATCTTGAGCACATAAAATAATTTACACATTTACTTTAAAAATTATAACAGAACTCCTTGAGCTGCACTTAGGGTATTCTTTTGTGCACAAATGGTATGGATGCTGTGGAGTAGGAAAGAATTAACTTAGAGAATGCATGAGTTGCCAGATCCCTTGCATTTTCTTGAAAATGTCATTAATCTTCATAAATAGATACAGCTGGTTTACATATCTTAAACAATTTTGTTTAGGACTTTGAGTCCACTTCTCCCAGAAGCAAATGGTTTCTTTGGAGTGACATAGGGAAGCTAGAAGCTTCCTAGTGGTTATCCCGCACCCTGAATGTATATACGTATATATGGGGTCTTCTCAACTGATCTAAACAAAGTCTTCCACATTGTGAAAAAAACTGGAAACAAACAATGGAAATTCTCTAAGCCAAGGGCCCCTAGAGTCTTGCCTGTGGACTCTCAATGGTGCTAACAGAAATGCTGGGTGGTCCCTCCTGCCTACATCTTGTCATGATATTTCTGATGAGTTCTACACTGGCGCAAACACACAAAGCATTTATACTTAATCCAAACCAACTGTCTTCTCCTGGGTGGCTGACACCAGGCAATGCCCACTGATGACAAGAAGGCTTTTGTTTTCACATATTTTCTGGATGTAAGAAGTAATAGGTGGTCAATAGTCCGCAGGGTGTATTTGGATCACAAACAGAAAAATAAGTTTGTTCTAAACTTCTCTGAGTAAAGGGCATACTGTCTTTGCCCTATATTCTTTACTGACTTAAACCGCATGATACCTTGGGATGAACATTTTAACCTACTGCATACAGGGAACTCCTAACTTTGATTGAGAAAGGAACTGGTACCCTAAACACTAGGGGAGGAGGTTAAGGCCATTGGATATGCCTGGTGCCACGGTGGACCCCTGGCATATATGGAAGAAGTAGGAATAAGCCTTGTACAGAAAGAAGTTGGAGAAAGAGATCCAGACCCAAGAGAAAAAGACATTTTGGTCTATGCAATGCATTGCCTCTGCCATTGGGCCCTCCATTCACCATCCTTAGGTGTGTAAGGGTTTGCCAAGTCTAGGAATAACTTCACGGAAATGCTGGCAGTACCTGGCCTTGGCCCCTCCTAAAGGGGTTAAGGAGCAGGTACATCTGGGAAGGGCACTGACTGAAGTGTTAACAGGGACTACATCCATTGACTTAGAGGAGCTTGGAAAAAAATTGCTTTTCTTTTTGAACCAAATATACCCTGCGGATTACCGACCACTTATTACATCTTATGTCCATAAGATGTAGACACTGTTAGCAGATGCAGCTAGAGTTGAGTTGGAGATACTCAACATTTTCTTCTGTGGGCTTCTCTGTATTTTAAAAACACTTTTTACAATGAGAATGCTTTGACTACTTTTGTTATTTCTGCAATTCCATAGTTGGTAAGTAATCCCTAGTAGAGATTAACTTACTCAGGAAAAGGAGAGAGTGAATGCAAGTTTGGAGTATTGGCTTAAGGAAGGTACACTCGTTGGTCCAATCAATAAAAATAGAAAATACTTGGGAATCTGGGGAAAGCTATTACCCACAGCAGGGCAGGTATCCTTCCAAAAAGTTGGGAGTAAAGAGCGTACCAGGAACCTGTCCTATCCCTGCATTAAGTACTGTTGTTGATTTTCCCAAAGCTGCCTCCTGAAGATGCTCTGGTGACAAAGAATGTAGTCTGTGCTGTCATTCTCAGGGTAGGTTCTTCCTGCTGGTGACGTGTGTGACCCTGACACAGACAGCCGGCAGGAACACACACCCTGGCTGAGCCATTGTGCTTCTGACAACTGTGATTTTCCTCGCCCTTCCATAGCCTTCACTTTGTGTTCCTTCTCAAATGCCAGTTGAGATGAGCCCTGCCACCAAGGCTTCTGCTGTCCCTGGTACCTGGGACACCTGCCTTTCCCCCTGACAGCCCTGGTATCCAGGGGTCCAAGTTTGCTTCCCTTCTGTCTCTCACGGTGGTCATGTGTAACCACACTGCTCGGAATGCTGAGAACATGGTTCTTCTAAAGCCTTGGGTCTTGAAAGACAGAAAATACTGTTTCTGCTATGTCTGTTTTCAGGAAAAAAAATTTAGCCTAAATCACCCTCTGTGCACTGGGAGTTGAATTACCAAGAACATTAACAGCAAGCAGGGCCCCTGTATTTAGGGTTTTTATTTCCAAAGGGCTGTTTCTGGGAAACAGCCTTTTTGATTTCCCCACCCTGAATGACTTCTCTTTCTCCAAAGTTCCCTAATTCAATTAACTTTGTTTGACTCACTTTCTTCTTCCATAACCAAGCGCTTTTTTCTCTGCTTTTGTTCTGCGTGGTCAGTTTCCCAACTGAGACGCCTCGCCCATCTGAGCACTCATAGCCTCCCCACTCCTTAATAATCCCCGCTTCCAGCCTCTGCCTTTCGCGCATCCATTATCTCATTTTTTTCTTTTCCTCTTCTTTTTTTTTTTTTTTTTTTTCTTTCCAGGCATGTCCTCAAGGATTTAACAGCCAAACCCCAGCCCAGAGGTTACTGTGAGATTTTCACTTCTGCAGACATCAGCAGGGTGCAATGGAAAGAACACAGGTATTTGCAAACCACTCTTCTCCCATCCTGCTTCTCCCGGATCTTACCAATAAGCCCCGAGTAGGCGAGGAGGCAGTCAGCGTAGTTTTCCTTTAGACAGCTGCTGACAGACCTTGACTCTGGCTGGCAGTTGGTAAAAAAATCCGCAAGGCGAGATCTACAATAGGAAAAAAAGGGTGGGGGGGTGGAAATGTGCTTTAAAACATCCTAAGCCTCTGGACAGACATGTTTTCTTTATTCCTTTGTTGATAGGCCTTTCTCTGCACACGTGCACACACACATACACACAAAATACATAGAAAACGTGAGCTAAGAAACTGTTGGCATCCTTTCTCATTCAACCACCTAATGTCCCTTTCCCCAGCCCTCGCTCACCTGTGTGTCTCTGTTTATTCAGATAGAAGTCTTCAGGGCCTATAACTGGAGGAATCTAGAGGCTTTGAAGTTTCCATTCAATATTTATTTCTGACTAGACTTATTTGCATCTTTAGGAAATATGCTGCTTCACACACTCACCGGAGATCCACACTGGGAAAATATTTACTTTATACAGAAACATGTCCCTGGCGTCAAAATAGGATCCTACAGCCCATCTGCTCCTCTAATTCCTACTGGCTTTAAGAATGTGTGTTTCTGTCTTGTAAGTCACCTCTCATCCACCAGCCCAGGGGTAGTGATTTATTCCAGCCGAGTGGCACTGAGGAGGAGCCTGCCTTTGGGGAACAGAAGGGGAAGGAAAGAGGGACAGAGAGGCTTGCTCTGGGCGGGTGGGCCTGTGGTCAAGGCTGTGCCTGGAGAGGCCGCTGCAAGATGCAACAGCTGCCTGCACGTTGGAATCTCTCCAGGGGCCGGCGCAGTCCGCACAGAAGCCCTGGGTGGCAGTGAAGATGCAGCGGCCCAGAAGGCGACAGAAGCCGCAGACACGCTGGCCTGGGGAGAAGAGGGCTCTTTGTGGCCAACTGGCTGTTTTTCAGTCTGAAGAGGATATTGTTGGAGAAATCCTGAATGAGAGCTGGGCCACCTCTGAGGTCATCTCTGCAGACAACTGCTCTGTTTCTATGGAAGAACACAATGGACTTCACAAGAATTTAAATTATCTGGCAATTACAGGAGACAATGGGAGGTTGTCTCAGTTTTCTTCTGTCTTTAGTTCACCCCAGAATTGGATGTCGACACACCCAGAGCTGTTTTACTTCTTTCCACCTAAGAGGCTGTGTTTTCTTGGCACGCTGTGTATGACATAAACAAGCTTGGTTGGGTGGAACCAAGACGGGTAGGATGTGTAGGGATCACAGAGGTTTCTAAGAGGCCCACAGGAAGCACGTTACACATCCATCTCCTGCAATTTTAACTAGAAAGGGCATTCAAAGACCTGATGAAATTATCCAAGTCCGCAGTATGCTGCAAAGTCATGTTTGTGTGGGGTTCTCTCCTTGAACCCTTGTAAACAAGGCTTGCCCAAGCTTCCCTGTCTGAGCCTATCTTCTGTGCTCCCTATGTTCTGGGGGCCTGACTCCATTGCGGTGAATGCCTGGGGCAGATGCTGAAGGTCTGCTTCATTTCCTTTGCACAGCACCTGACACTCCTCAGAGAGCTCCTGTATAAGGCTCCCCAAATGGCCATGTGCTGAAGCTAAGTGCCTTGGCAAAATCCTCCGAATGTAGCTGGGGTGTGCGCATGTGTATGCGCCTGAGTAGCAACCACGGTCCGTGCCTCGCTGGTGTTTCCTGACTTTAATGGAACACACTGAAAGATATAAAACCTGCCTATTTTCTGTAGCCCGGCTAAAGGATTTATTTTTCAGAGGAAATCCCTAAAGATGGCTCGGGCTTACTCAACTGGCTCCAGTGGCATCCAGCTTGGATTGAGTGTTAATTTCAAAAGAATTTTCCTGGTCATGAAAGTTAATGATCTAGTGGCACTGGGTTTCTAACTTTGCAAAGGCCAACTGCAGGTTCAGGCAGCTGGAGCTCCGGTTCTTCACACAACCTGGCTGCTGAACAGCTCTCTGACCTGGCAGTCCCATGCTCCCGGCTTGTCCCCCAGAGATAGACAAAAGGTCGCTCCTTCTCCACATCTCCTGTTTCTCACAGTCTCTCCAGCAGACTATTAACTGAACAACACTGTGATGAGGATTACTGTCCTTCAGTGAGAGACTAATGCCACCAGACTCATTTTGCTTAACAACCTCGGAATTGACTCACAATTGGACTCTGGAATGAAAGGCTAATTGAGTCAGTCTGCTGCAGAAAGCATAGCCCCGATTGGGAGGATAAAACAAAATATACTGCTCTGAGCAGAACTCTGGACAGGCTGCTTTTTGAGAGATCATCGGCACATATCCTGGCCTTATGACACACAGCCAGTGGATGGGAAGAGAGTTTCGATGTAAGGGTGAGCGCATGCGGCACTGTTAAAACACTAACATTTCCACGTTTCATCACATTTGACCACCTCCCCCTGGCAGCTATACTTGGAGACAGGATGCTCACATTATAGGATTCACATGTTACAGATGGAAACACTGAAGTCAGAAGTTTATACAGCGCTATGCTGGGGCCAGCTCATCACTGGTGAACTGGTACAATTTCAGGAATTTTGCAGGTTGGTTAATAACAGTGCAGTGGCAGCTTGAGAGTGGCCATGGTGGGGGGATTTACACCACAGTAACCAGCAAACACTATACATCAGGGCTTTGTGTTGTTCTTGGAGCACCGGTTGTTAAATATTTACTGGCATGACTCTATTTAAGAACCAGTATGATGTTAGTAAATCCCACTGATAATGCATGCATCATGTCTCCAGTTGAGTCCCAGCCCTTCTCAGACAGGCTTCCTCTCCCATCACCAGTCACCCTTGTGCCAAATGAAATAGGGCAACAGCAATTAACCTCCGCTCTTCAGTACTTTCCAAAGAAGGAAAAGAGCTCCACTCCCCCATCCCACTAAAACATCCTTCCTTCCCAACATCTCCTTCTCCTACCATCATAATCCTCTAACATCTCCTAAATTATGCACACAAATAGTCACATGTATTGACACAACAGCTGGATTCCTGTCCATCCCACTGGCTGACGTGTCAAGTGCCAAGATAAAATGATGAAAAAGACCCTGTCCTTGAACTTATATAACCCGCAATGTAGGTGCCAAGAAAAACAAGTAAAAAGACTATTATAATACAGTGATTTGTTCTTGATAAAAGGTAAGAATGAATGGCTGCTAACAAAAAACAAAACCTACCATGAATGAAGTGTTCAGTACATGTTAGGTATATTTTTACAAACTTACTTTTTATGACAGCAAAATAATTGGTATTATTATTTTATTATCCTAATTCTATAGACAAGGAAACCAAGGCTTAGTGAAGTTAGACTAGAATAAAAGAGTGAGTAGCAGAACGAGGATTTAAAGTCATACATTCTGACTCTACCACTTAAGGTTTTACTATTACACAGCTGCAGAAGCTGGTTTCCAAGAGGCTGTGATAATGGGATTGAGACTTAAAGGATGGGTAGAATTGGTTAAAGATCGAGTAGGGTATTCCAGACAGAAGGAAGCAGCAAAGTATAAAGTAATCACATTCATAATAAGACCTGCATAACAACTATGAAGTATTTGTACATGCCAGGTACTGATTTAATGACTTGACATGTATTCATACATTGGATTCTCACAACAACCTTATTAGGTGATACTTCCAATCAAGCCCATTTTACAGATGAGGAAACTGAGGCACAGAACCTTTAAGCAACTCCTTCTAGGTTGTAGAGCTCTGTGATGGAGCTGGAACATGACCACATTCAACCTGATGCCAGAGCCGGAGATCATTCTCAACCGCTGCACTGAATAGATGCATCGCCCAGAACATCACTGGTCACTCACTCAGGATGCCCAGGCCACAAGATACAAATGGGTAGCGATGGGAAAAGATGTTGATGAGGTCTTGAAAGCCTTTGAATGATCTAAGGGTTTAGGTTTTTATCTTAAAAGCAGTAGGAGCCACTGAAGGATTTTAAACCCAGAAGTAACATGATCAGATTTGCACATTAGGGAGACTCTTCGATCTCACCATTGTTAGCAAAGATATGCTTCAGACTCTGTGCCCTCACTGTTCCAGCAGCAATGGGAAGAGCAAGAAAATTGCCAGGAGGGGAAGGGATGGTTCCCTAAGAGACCGCAGCCTGAATCAGAGCAAAGAACCGAGGGCCAGAAGAGGAGAAAGAAAGGAGGATGCCCGGAAATGTGCATATCAATAGAATGAAAGTCAAGACTTCAGACCGGAGGGGTGAGAACAGAATCGGGATGAGGACAGTTCAGCAGACAGTGGGGCTCTGATGGGAAAGGTGGGGCCCAGGAAGATAATGAGGCTGGCGGTGGCTGTGTTGAGTTCATGATTCTATGGACAGCCAAGATGCTGACATGTTGTTAGAGCTCTGGCTGCTGCTTCTGTCCAGTCACCAACTGCTGCCTGAGCACCTACTGTATGCACAGCTCCAGTGCCCCAGGACAGCTCCTTTTGCGCACACTTCCCCCTGCCCACCCTGGGTTATGAATCATATTGTAATCAATGTCAATGGCTTCCCTGCCTGGGCTGCTGGAATACAAACAAGAAAGCTTAAATGTCCAGTATGGGATTAACAAAGAAACTCCTCAACTGGATTTCTTCTGGAGACATGAAATCTCCATGACGACAGCAATGATGAGCTCTGATTGTTTTTATCTGAGAAAATGAAAAGGAAATGAATAGGTACTAATGTAGAAATGTATCGCTCTCAGTAAGAGAAAATCTCCCACCCTTAACGAAGAGGAAAAGGCAGACAAAATACCAAGATGACCTTAGGAAATCTGCAGAAACCATGGTTTATGCAGAAAGCATCATATTAAAGGAAGTACACTGCTAACTGGAAATAGAAAAATTATAATGATAATAATATCTAGGAGACTTGTCTCAAACAGCAGATGGTCTTCTGACAACCGGGAGAAAATTATTTACCTACTTTCTCTGTGAAAGTTTTAGGAAAGTAGTATGATAGAAAACAGGTAAAAACATACCAGTAATGCCCAATTTAACTCATCCTGGATTATCATAATCCTTTAAATATTCTTCCAGAATAAATCCCATACTTGGATACAAGCCATGTGGTTGGTGGAATTGAGCCTTCAACTGAGAATTGTAAGATCTTGAATGGGATCCAGGCTCTGACTCTAATGAACCAAAATTTCTGAGTGTGTTGCTTTATGGTTAAGCTCCTAGCTTTCCCTTCCACCTCAGAAACACAGTCTATGAGATGCTCAAAGCAACACAGAGGGGCGGAAAACCCACTTGTTTTCAAAGCATTATTATTCTTACCCATATTCCATCCTACTGTTACTCATGATTTCAGTGTCAAGGGATTTGGTTTTCTTCGAGTCTTGAGAACAAGGTTTTTGTAGTGGATCCCTTGTCTCACATACAAGACAGGTAAGGGCCAAAGAGGTTAAGCCTTGCTCAGAGTCACATGGCAGGTGGCCACAGATGGCATTCACAGGAACAGGAACGGCCAACTGCCCAAAATGGCTCTGGAGAGTAGAAGCGTGGGGGCTGACTTGAATTTCTCTGGGATTTTATTACAGTCATCAAGTGTATACCTGCTTTCCCCTGCCACCATTGACTACATCGTTCTTTCTGATGTTCTGCTGGCCTTAGAGATGTGACAGACAGTCACTTTGAATATATTGCAGGAGCACAGCAGGGGCCAGAGGATGCAGATGGGACAGGAGGGTACTGAGTCTATCAGTGAATCAGGCCCCCCTTTATAAAGGAGTCTGTTGTACCCCACCAGGGACTGCACAGCACTGCAGGGTTTGACCACTGTATTAGTCTGTTTTTATGCTGCTGAGAAAGACATACCTGAGACTGGGTAATTTATAAAGAAAAAGAGGTTTAATGCATTCACAGTTCCACATGGCTGGGGAGGTCTCACAATCATGGCAGAAGGTGAAAGGCACATCTTACGTGGTGGCAGGCAAGAGAAGAATGAGAACCAAGCAAAAGGGGTTTCCCCTTATAAAACCACCAGATCTCGTGAGACTTATTCACTACCATGAGAAGAGTATGGGGGAAACTGCCCCCATGATTCAATTATCTCCCACTGGATCCCACCCACAACACATGGGAATTATGCAAGTTACAATTCAAGATGAGATTTGGGTGGGGACACAGCCAGACCATATCGACCACTCGGGAGAAACCCAGAACTTTGGGACAGGATCCCCTTATCAATCTACTTGTATAAGTCACTGGAGTTTTTCTCTAAACCCAACATGGACATTAGAGCTTCAAAGTCTTGGCTTTCAGTTCAAACCATTTAGTTTCTGAAAGCTTTCTCAGTGGGTCAGTTAGAGGAAAGAAAGTATGATAGATAAGAAGGTGCACAGGCTTGGGAGTGACACAATCTCGTGTCTAATCCCAGCTCCACTTTTCACGCAGCCTCTCACATCTTAGCAAATTATTCAACTTCCCCAAGTCTCAGTTTCCTTACCTGGAAAATGGCACCAGTGCTATGGTGCCATATCAGGTGCTATGTAGAGTCACTTTAAATGTCTGCTGTGAGACTTAAATGACAATTATATAAAGCTTCTCACCCAGAACCCAGAATACGCCACTTGCCCCCAAAATTTTTACTTCCATCCCTTCATATGTTCTCCCCAATTCCTGGTTCATTCTAATGTTCAGCCTTTGCTGCAAAAACACACAACAAGCTCAATAAAGAGAAACACATACTGTGTCTTAGTCTATCTTTTGCTGGCCGTTATATTACATACTTTCAACAGGCTACATCTATGTAACTAAAGGCATCAACTTTTACCAAAACAAATTTGAGAAGTCTGAAGTGAGGAATCTGTGGTGTTACTTAAAGCCTCTCCATTACATGAACTCATAAAATAAAGTCTCTTTAAGAAAAGCTACTTTTTCCCAGGGACTTAGAGCAAAAGGATATATTTTAAAAAGGACCAAATATCAGTAAGTTTGTTAAAACTGCTAATACCTTTTGCAGAAAAAAATAATTAGAAAAACATGCTGCTAATATTAGACCAGGAATGAAAAGGCTAGAACACTGGAACAGTAATTGTCTGGTATAGTGACACAAAACAGATTTTTCCTCTTTCTGTTTTTAGAAAATTACCTTAGCCCCCATTCTCTCACAGTCTGCTGTAACACACATCTGGAAAGCATCCTTCAGGAAACCAGGGCCTGTATTAAATACATTTTGCAGGGGGTGTTATTTTGTGTCACTATTTCTCTCTGTGCTGTGCATCTGGCTTCCTGGAGCAAAGACCTAGTATTTGCCTAGGAGTAGGCTGCAGAGCTTGGGAGCTGGGGAGCTGAGCCGAGATTCTCTCCCTGCCTAGGACTGAGTGTAGAGACACAAAGGCCCTGGGGAGGTCCACATACCCCAGGTGCAGATACGCAAAGCTCTGCACATCTTCATCAGTCCCTTAACACAGGTTCCCACCGGCAGTGGGATTATTAAAGCCTTGCCAACTGATGAGCATATGGCAATTTAGCAAGACTGTGGCCACATGTTGGTGAGAAACAGTACCATAAGGTCCAAGCAGCCTTCAAGCCTTTCCTAATGCCTTTGTTTCCTGGGACAGGAAGGCACCTGTGGCCAAGTACAGATCAATTCCTGCTCCCCTCAAATCCCTGCTCAGCCTCATCCTGATACATGGGGCTTCTCCGATCACTGTTGCTCCTCTGGCTCCTTGGCCAGCCTCCTCGGCAGCTGTTGGCTGCAAGGGTTCTCCTTGCAGTTTGCCCAGCACATGGGCCATGGAGGCTGCTGTCACTGTACTCTGAGCCTAACACACAGGGGGTCTGACAAAGCTTCATGGACTGAGAAGGGAGTTCCGGCGATACAGATGGAGTCCCCCGTCGTACGGTCGCTGCGTCCTGCCTTGGGTATCTCTGCAGGTTGAGGTTTCAGCAAAAGCAGGCTGCAGGACACAGAGGTGATGCTTTCTTAGCCTTTCTGATTGCATCAAACTGCAGTAGCCCCCAGAGGGAAGTCTAGGTTGGCATCTGATCAATTTTGGCATCCCTCCCGAAGCCACCTTGCATGAACATTGACAGCCATCAGTCAACATCGACAGAGCAGCTGACAGGGCTTGACAGGTACTCTCTACCTGGCAAATTTGAAAAGCAAGTCATGATAGTTGGCAAGAAAATTCATTCCAACCTGGAAGGGGCTTTCAGCAGCCTCAGATCAGATGTCCCTGAGCTGCCCTTTAGCCAGGAATCCACTGCCCTCCACCTATTTCTCCCAATGTGCAAACCGACGGTCGTGGTACAAGCAAATTCTAAGTAGTAATGGGAGCACAGCAAGATCTCAAACAACCCTGTGCTGCATCATGAAGTCAAATAAAATTGTTTTATATTATCCATACTATGCTACATCATTCATGCAGAAAACCTAGCTTCAGCTTTGGTAGTACTTGTTTTTAAGGGAAGAAATTGAAGAAGAAAAGAAATGTAAAGTTTTCTGGATGATGAAAGGATCGTAAAGCTCTCCGATATTCAATGGGATAACTGCAGGTGACAAATATGATAAAACTCTTTAAGAGTAAACCTTACCCAATAAGTCTTTTATATTTCTGCAGGCAAACTTTAGAAATCAGTTTTGTGGCTTTTGGCCACAAGAAAAAAATGGAAATCTAGATGTTCAATCAATCTTTCGCCAGCAGAACCACACCCTAAAACTCTAGACCAACAGTGTGGACTTGCTTCAGGCAGAATTCAGCAGCACCTCCACCTTCAGAAGTAAATCCCTGAAGTTGCCTGATATTTATTCTGGAACTCTAAGAGGCTCCATGTCAACTGCTCAGGAACCCTGGGCAGCAAAGGTCACCCACCATGGCTTCATTTAATTATTTACGCACACCCTATCTTCAGAAGGAATTTTGAAGTGCATTCAGACGTAGCTGTGATTTGGCAGAATAAATATAAAAATTAGCGAGAGAAATGGGGGCCACAGAAAGGTAAGATAGAGGCAGTAGTTCAGCTAGTACAAAATGTACACATGTCCCTGGCTAGATGAAAACTATGTATTTGGCTTGGAGATTTCCAGCAACCACTGGGAAGGGGGTTAAGATATTCATAACTAGTTCCACAATTAGTTCAGGATATCCCCCAAATTAAAAACAAGATAGATGCTCAGAAGAAAAACTACTGTGGCAGGCAGAATGCCTACCTTTGGGTAGGCTCTCAAAGGCATCTGGACCTGAATTCCTGAAACCTGAGACCATTACTGTTCATGGCAAAATGGCCTTTGCAGATGTAATTATGGTCATGGATCTTGAGGTAGCGAGAGCGTCCTGGATTTTCCCGGTAGGACCAGTAGAATCACAAGAGTCTTTAAAAAAGTGGAACAGGGAGGCAGGTGAGGGTGTCATCGTGATGTCATGTGAGACTCCACTGGCCCTTGCTGGTTCTGAAAATGGAGGAAGGGGCCACAAGCCTGCGTGGGGAAAGAAAGAAATGGATCCTCCCCTGCAGCCTCCAGAAAGAACTCAGCCCTGATGACACCTTGATTTCAGCCCAGTGAGAGCCGTGTCAGACTTCTGACCCTATAGATCAGAAAGAGAATAAATGTGTGTTGTTTGAAGTTTGTGGTAATTTGTCACAGAACCAATAGAAAACTAAAAGACTACTAAAAAGCAGTATACGATAGGGGTTTTTCATACAGAACTTCAAGATGCACTAGGACTTAAATTTCAGCTCAATGGCTTACTAGCCATGACATTCTGGGCAAGTATCTTAACTTCTCTGAAGCCTAGTGATATAGTTTGGATGTGTGTCCCCACCCAAATCTCACGCTGAAACGTGATCCCCAGTGTTGGAGGTGGGGCCTGGTGGGAGGTGATTGGATCCCGGGAGTGGACTTCTTATGAATGGTTTAGTACCATCCTCTTGGATAGTGAGTAGGTTCTTGTGAGACCTGATCCTGTACAAGTGTGTGGCACCTCCCTCTACTTTCTCTTGCTTCTGCTCTGACCATGTGTCATGTCTGCATGAGGAATACTTTTGGACTCTCAAAGGAATTCTCTCATTCCTGTCTTCCATCTTTCACTACTTGATATAGGTTGGACGTCCCCTCCAAATCTCACGTTGAGATGGAACTCCCAGTGTTGGAGATGGGGCCTGGTGGGAGGTGTCTGGGTCACAGAGGCAGATCCCTCATGGCTTGGTACTGTCCTTGTAATAGTGTTCTCGGGAGATCAGTTATTTAAAAGTGTGTGGCACCTCTTCATCCACTGTGTCTCTTGCTCTAGTTCTTGCCATGTGAGACGCTGGCACTCCCTTTGCCTACTGCCATGGATATAAGGTTCCTGAGGCCTCTGTAGAAGCTGAGCAAATGCCAGCACCACGCTTCCTGTACAGCCTGTAGAACCATGAGCCAATTAAACCCCTTTTCTTTATAAATTACTCAGCCTCCAGGTCTCTTTATAGCAATGCAAGAATGGCCTAACACACCTAATACACTCAGGTTGAGTGATAATAAGTCCCTCAAAATGTTCCTGGTAGGGTTAAATGTACCTGGCACCTTAGCACCTGTTGACATCTATTCCTGATTCCTAGATGAACAGTACCTCATCACAGCTGGTGTCTTCTCTTCTTCTCTGGATCAGCTCAGGGGGTCCACACTGACCCTGAGACCTTATGAAATCCTAGGGAGAGATGACCATGCTGGATGAATGCCCTTAGAATTCATCAAATAACTTGGCATATGAAATGCTTTGTCCTAAGGATATTGATCCGCTTTTTTTAGGAAAGTCATGATGAATATCAGCTTTATTCCCACCATTAAGACTAAAGAGAGATTTCTCCTGTGAGTCTTCAAACATCCTCAAGTAGCCCAATGCGTTTTATAGACCAATGAAATCATACTCCCTAAACAGGTCTAAGCAATTCTACAGGCCACTACCTGTGGACCCTCTACTGGTCTGGCAATTGAAGCATCAAGCCTGTGTTCATTTAAGGAGGTGCTGTCTGTACCCTTAGGAGGAAGTGCTGAGGTAGAGGCATCGTAGCATCTTGATGTTTATAGTCAGAGGAACTGAACTCTAATGAGCTTAGGAAAAAACACAGGTAAATTATGGAAATTATCCCTAATGCTACCTGGTCTTCTTCAGTTAAACTTTGCTTCTTTGGAAGTTCCCAGAATATGCAAAATTAAAATGGCATGGGTTCTCTTGATTTGAATAATTTGTGAATCCCCCCCCCACTTTCTCCAGTCCCCAAAAGACAAGACTAAATATCTCTGTGTACATAAGTCCCAAGTTCTACTCCGCAGAATATTAATTTACCTTCCACTCCTTAAAGGAGCCTAGTTTCTGAGAGCCCTGGGAGGGGGTGGGGAAGGGGGAGGCGAATGGCTTTCTGAAAGGCTAACAACCTACACTTGCACAAGTTCGCTTTAAACAGAAACACATTAAAATGAGATTCCCTATTAATCTTTAATAGGCTTGCAGACGTCCCAAGGAAAATTATATTCAATAGTAAATATACACTAGGTCATTTTTCTTTCAGGCAAGTTGTTTTAAGGTCAACAGAGATTTTGAGCTTAGCAAACAACTAGTTCCTAATATCTTCCTTCCTAGATAGGGCATTGAGAGTATCACTGTTACTCAGGAGACAGGGAATGGTGGCATTAGATGTCAAATGAATAAATCACTCCATTGCCACCAGATGATAATTCCCCCCTTTTGGGAAATTCCATAACTCCTATTAGTAACCCATTCTCACGCTTAGCATCCTCTTGTCAACAGCACCTCGACCCCAACCCCATTTTCTACATTTTCCCTAAAGCTCTTAGTGCTGCATTTAACATTTCTCCCTTTTTTATTTCTTTAGGGCAAAGAAGCTGATTTCCAGAGTCCACATAAGCCATTTTCTAATACATTGGCCCCTTCACACCTCCTCCCAGCCGAGTGGTCCCAAGGCTTATTTGGACCCATTCACAGTGATCCCAAAGGTCTCCCAGAGCCCCCCAACCAAGTCCTCTCACTGGCTCCGCGCCCAGAGCAGGGTGCCAGCTTCAGCCTTGCTGCCCACACCTCATGTCCATCACCTTCTATTCTGTATCTTCACATTGCTGATGGTCTTGCTTACACCAGGCAGAGAAGGACAGCACCTAGAATTATGCCCGGCACAGAGCGGATATCCTTTAAATAACGTTGAATGAATGAGTTAATGAATGAACGAATCTGACTGCCACAGACTAAGGCTCCAATCACCTACAGATCAACACTCATCACGGACACTTGGTGCTGAAGGTTCA
Source organism: Macaca fascicularis (assembly GCF_037993035.2). Classification (NCBI taxonomy): domain Eukaryota; kingdom Metazoa; phylum Chordata; class Mammalia; order Primates; family Cercopithecidae; genus Macaca; species Macaca fascicularis. The sequence continues at coordinate 125,124,637 of NC_088383.1, forward strand.
GCACCATTAACAGGTACAGATGAGGACAAACAGCAGCCCAACTCTAAACGCTCCAACTACATTGACATAGAACCTGTCACTGTGCCCGGTGCTTTAAAACCTGTGTCATTTTTGTGCAGTGACCGTACTCGCCAGGTTTGCCTTATTTTACAGTTGAGGACAGGAGGTCCCAGAGAGGTCCACAACCAGCTGAAAGTTATGGAGCAGGCAAGAGGCAGAGCCAGGTTTTGGAAAGAAGCCGCAGCTTCTTGAGCTCATACGCACCCTCACAGCACTGAACAAGAATCAATGTTCCCTCTTTTCATTTTAATTCTCGGACTTTGGCTGCCATTTTAATGTGAATTGTGTGCTGCAGAAGCCCAAATCTGATTTAGTGGATATGTGATCTTTACTAGGTTCAATAAAAGAATGACAGAATTAGGGGGCATTCTTTTTGGTTAATAGCGCTTGTAGTTTAAAAACATAAAAAATAATATCTGTTGTTACTGTTCAGTAGGGCTCAAATGCAGTCCTGTGACAAAGCTGTGTGGGGAAATCATCCGGGCCTAGGCCTTGCCTCTCTGGGTACCCCTTCCCCGGGCTGTGTTTCCCAGACGGCACCCAGAAGTCAAGAAGTGAGGACACAACAGTCTTCCCCACACACTGGGAAGTAGGGTCCCTGGGCCCATGGGGAGAAACCCACATCCCCAAGCAGCCCTCCTTCACCACAGGGACCACTCCTGAGGCTGGAGACAGAGTGACCCAGGAGGGGCTGGCCTGGACCACCATCGCGGGCATCTGCCCTGGAATAGCAGACATACATGCAGAACCTTCCCAGAGCTGGTGGGCACGAGCACCAAATGTCAGATCAAATCCCAACTGCCCTGCAGGAGTGTCTCTGTATCTCAGTCTCCCCCCATATAAAACACAGACACTACCAGTATCTCCTTCACGGGCAGAGGTGAGGATTAGAGCCCGTATTCCAGTGTCTGGCACAGAGTTCAGTGCTCAGTGAAGTGCTACCTGTGAATATTGCTGTTACCACACTCAAGGTGTTTCCTGTGCCTGCTGCCTCTCTCCAACCACAGCCCTGAGAGGCAGGGATGCAGCAGGTGTCGCCTCCTTCCCAAGAGGGGACAAGAGCAGAGGAATCAGGCGGACTTTGGAATCCTCAGCCTGGGAAGCTGACCTGGCAGGGGGACGAGACTTCAGCTAAGTTCTGGATGCACCTGAGCTCAGTACCCTCTGCTGCCCACGATGACAAGGAATTTCACTGAGCACTGAACTCTGTGCCAGGCACCGGGCTACGGGCTTTAATCCTCACCACTGCCTGTGGAAGAGGTGCTGGTAGTGTCTGTGTTTTGTATGCAGGGAGACTGAGGTGCAGAGAGAAGAAACATGCCTGCAGGGCAGCTGGGGTTTGGTCTGACGTCAGGGTTCCTGCCCACCAGTAGGAGAGGACACTCTCATTCATGGGTTGGTAATAAAATCCCATGCACAGGGAGTATTTGGTGGCATCTCTTGTACACCAGAACACACCCCTTCTGGCTTTCTCTAAGCCTGGGAATACTGGGGAGCCACCTAGAGACAGTCCTCAGCCCAAGGCTTCCAGGATGGACTCATAAAATACCTCAGCATGCAGGAACCCAGGACAGAGACTGTTCATCTTCAACTTTGTAACCTGGCACCTAGTGCATGCCTGGCCCAGGGTTCGAAAGGCAACCAACCGTTCAATGACTGTGATCACTAAGCACCCACAATGTAAGATGCTGTGTAAAAGGTGGCGGCCGTGGTGGGACAGGAACAAAGATGAAGGAGGTGCAGTCCCTTTAGGATATGGAATCCAACCTCCTACCACCTGCATCCACCACCTGCCCTTGCCTATGACCCATCTGTGAACTGAGGGGTGAGATGTACCATGTACTTGTACAGGCAAGGGTTCATAGCAAGCTTGGTTCATCGAATCACAGCGCTTTTGCATCTTGAACACACGTGTGTGTTTGCTTGAGTCATCTGCATCCTGGCTCCACTGCAGGTACTGAGGATAGACCCTGTCCCTCCCACGTTCCCTCCTGACAACCAAGGGTGCTTCTACATGCAAAAATGACAAGAAGAGTGGAGCAAACATGGCAGCTTCCTTATTCGAATAGCCCAGACCAAAGACTGCTCCAAAGGCCATTTTAGAAGGATTTCATTACCTTCAAACCCTCTGTTTTGCTTTGCATTTTCAGGTAGAACCCAGCCAAATAGATTCCAATCCGAGGCCAAGGTCAGCCTAGAGACAACAGACTGTCTACTTCTTCATGTGCAGTGAGGGCAAGGCCCCAACTGCAGTGGGGCCAGCCCAGGCAGTGACTAATAGAGACACCATCAGCTTGTCTTAGTATCCTTCGTGTCTGAGGAACTACCAGCAGGCAATAGAGCCCTTCCAGTGGTCCCCACAGCCTTCCAAATAGAGCCCAACCTTGATGCAGCATGGAAACTTTCCATGTGTTGTCCCCACCCACAGCTCTGACTTCCTGGGCTACGATGTGCCCTCTGTGCCCCATACCCGACCTGGGCTGCCAGCCCACACCCAGCCACAGCAGGGGCTCCCTCTCCTGTGTCCTCTCCTAAGCCTACTCCCATCTGGTGCCTACTCCTCATTTTCAGCTTTGCAGACCCATTTGAGAGCAGGATGAAGCCATCAGCCTAGATCACCTAGCCAACATTCTCTAAGGCAGCATGGAATGGTGAACCCAGGCCAGCAGCAGCAGCAGCTCTGGGAATGCTTTAGAAATGCAAATTCTCAGGCCTTACCCTAGACCTCATGAAAAGAAAACAAATCCCAACATAGGCAAAAGCTGGAGATCCACAGCCCCAGAGCAAAGGCGCCTCTGAGAAGTCCCTGAGCCCATCCTTCCCCATGAGGCTGGGCTGGCACAGCACCGGTGACTGTCCCTGCATGTGCACTCTGTGGGCACAGGCACCTCCCTCATCTCTGGCCTTCGGGGCCCTACAAAGCACCTGGAAATCTGGTCCAACTGAACCAGTGAACAAACCAATCTCCGGCAATGACAAAACACCAGCCGGTCCAATAGGCAAAAAGCAAATGTTCTCAAGCCGTAATACCGCATTTGTAACTAAACATGTTTCACTTGAATTTTTTAGTGTGAAAGAGCTGTATCTGCATTCGCTTTTGCCTTATTTCTACGGAAAGGTTTCCTGGGACAGTGTCAAGCTCCTTTGCTGGAGTGAACATTCTTGGAGAGGCGGCATTCTCTCTCCAAGCTCTTAGATGAAGCCAGCAAACTCTCCAATAGGAATTCCAACTGCTGGCTGCTCCCCGGCACCTGAAACTTCCAGGTTCCCGGCTTTTCCAAGTCTAAGGGTTAGCCCAGGGATACTGTCATTGTCATCATTTAGTTGTCCCTGTGGCAAATGATTATGTATCAGAGCAGAGGGGGGCTGCCCCTGAGATGGCCCACATCAAGGCACCAGCCAGCATTCTAAGCACCAGAGGCTGACCTGTGGCATTCTCCCCAAACCCCTACTTGGTAAGAGAAAAGTTCCACTGAGCCCTTCTGGACACAAAGGTTTTTACACAGCAGCTCAGAGTTCTGCCTGATCAAGCTGAATATGACGGTGAAATCTTTCGGCATGCTAGACAAGAGAGGAACCATCTACAAAGGAGCTGTCAGGAGGGCATCTCTCAGAGCAAGAAACCAAGCTGGGCTCAGTGCTCCAGCCTGCCAAGCAGCCCCGAAGCGACTGCACAGCTCATGCTAGATGCTGCAAGGTTCTCTAATTACTCAACCCGTTTCCACCTGGAGGGGCTCTAGCGCTTGGCTGGGGCAGACATCTCACAGCCTCGGCGTCCTGACCCACTGTGGCTAACGGAGCTGGGCACAAAGCAGGCACACACCCCAGACTGTGCTGGTTCAGGGAGACCACAGGAGCCCTGGTGCACACACAAGTCTTCCAGCCCAAGAGTACTCTGGTCCATCTAGCACAGCAGTTCTCAAAGAGAGGTCCAGGGATCCCGGAAGTCTCAGGGAACCTTGTAAGGGGTCAGTGAGACCAAAACTGTTTTCCTAGCATATTCAGACCTTAGTGACCTTTTTCTCTCTCTTTCGATCTCTCCCAGCCGCCTTCCAGCCAGATGCTAAATTTGTAAACATGTAAAAACAATGCCACACTTTTTCCTAATTTTTTTTTTGGAGAATATAATGATTGTTAATAAAAGCATGTTCTGTTATTTATGGTAACATGTAATGAGCTGCTTGATGTTATTTTTAAATGAAGTAATAAATATGTAAACTGCTTTTCACCTTCAATCCACTGTGGTAAGTACCTATAGATTTAGCCCACATAAACAAAAGCCTGTTGAGATCCTCAGTAATTTTCTAAGGGTGTAAAGGATTCCAGAAACCAAAAAGTTTGAAAACCGCTGTTTTAATGATAAATGAACTATGTTTGCCAAGGAGCACTTAAGCCCTATTTTGACAAGACCCAAAGGTCCCTTATTTTAAAATTTTTGTTTTAAAATAAATAAGAAGTACAAGTCAAGTCACCCCCAGTATCCAATTCCACTCTCCCTGGGTGTCTCTGGGAGTTCTGTGGGTGGTTGACAAGACAGGCGCATTGTGTACAGAAATGGGCAGTGCAGCATTCGGCAACATGAGCTCCGCAGCCCCACAGACCCTCTGGGTTCCTTGACTGTGGAGCGGGGCAGCAGAGAGGGGCTGCACCTGCAGCATAATTAATTGCCTTTGGTTCCAGCAGCACCACTTGGGTGATGTGGAAGTTGTTCAAGATCTCACCTCCTCATCCAGCGACAGGGAGGATAACAGCTCCCACTTCCAAGGTTGCTGCAAAGAGCTCAGCCCAGGGCCTGGCACAAAGTAAATGTCAAGTATGTGTTGCTCATCTCGTCATCACCCGCACCACCGTCACCGCCATCCACTCGTTCCTATAACCATGTCCCCAGCTCTGCACATTCTGAGCTCCTGAGTCCTGTATGACAAGCCACTCTGCCCCCAGTTGTGGCTTTGCTTCCTAAGGGGAAGATGGGGTGATTCACAACATGGAAACAGCCAGAGGGAGGGGGCTTCAGATTCAGTCTCACTGAGTCAGTGGCTGCCCTTTGCTGGATCCCTCACATCACTGACTCAGACACAAGCACCTCTGAGAGCCCCTGATTCACAGTTACTCCAGGTCACAGAAGAAGCACGTGGCCAAGAGGCTGCCAGAGGGCTCCCACTGCCTATTCAGTCCAGACAATAGTGAATCTCCCCAGTCTGTGCCCAGTAGTCTCAGGGCCAGCTCTGCTCACATCTTACTGTGTATCTTTGTGTGCCAATAATTGTATATTCTGGGCAGAAATGTTCTTGAGATGACACATGCTCCAAACACCTCTAGACTCCGTCTGCCTCCGCCTCCACCCCCCCGTTTTCCCTAATGGTACAAAGGCTGAAAGAGGGTGATTATCAAGCTTAGCCATGTGGCATTTCCACATGACGTTTAGTGCTGTGGGTGCAGAGACGTGTAGAGTAATGGGAATCTGCCCGCTCATAAATCCTACTTTAATTATTATTATTATTATTTATTATTAGGGACAGGGTCTTGCCATGTAGTCCAGGCTGGACTTGAACTCCTGGACACACGTGATCCTCCCACCTCAGCCTCCTGAGCAGCTGACACTACAGGCACATACCAACACACCAGCTCACAAGTTCTACTTCAAAGATCTGTCTGTTCTGGGGGATATCACATTTAGAATCTTAAGCTTTGTCCTCCCTGATAAAAACTTGTGGGGAAAAGTGAAAGAGAAAGGAGGACATATTTATTGAGAGTTTTCTGGGTTAGATGGCAGGCACATGCTGATGTACTTGCACAAAAATATCTCATTTAGTCCTCACCGCAGCCCTATGAAGATGGAGTCATTATCTCCATTTATGGATGGGAAACTGAGGCCTCCAGCAGCTGGTGTCACAGAACTAACAAAATCGCAACGCAAGCCCAGGTCCGCCTAACTCACAAACGCTTACGCTGACAACTACTGGGGAAGGGAAAAAAATCCCAAGACTCCAGCATGGCATGGTACTTTTTCACATTGATGGTTCTTTTAAATTCTTGTTTTTCTTGGATGCAAAATTTTCTGCATAATTAATTGCCTTTGGAAATGACGAGCAATTTCCCATTCACTGAGTTGGAAATGCCCTGTAGAAATGTAAATGGCAATGTGACTGCAGGATCCTCACTTGTGGTAATGCCTGGGATGGGTGTGGGGGAGTCTGGAGTCTCCCTGGGTGGAGCAGGATTCTAAGCCTGGCTCTGACACCCAGGCCCACACTGGCCTGGCAGGTGGGGAGGCCAGGGGAAGAGGTGACTGCCAGAGGACCCTCCTAGCAGCATGGAAGAGGGTGCTGGCAGGTTCCCAGGGTCAGGCTCCCGGGGTGAGATGAGCCCATGCACGGGAGGAGGTGCTCTGGTGTCGCACTGCCCAGCCCAGCCCTGCCCTCCACGGAGCCCTCCTTAAGTCACTGAATGTTAATTAAACACAGGACATGCTCCTCTCCTTAAATACAGTCAGCCTGTAACTAAGGGGGCAGATTTCCCCATGCAAAGATGAGACTGCTCTGGGTCACAGGCTACTGACATCTTCCTTCTCCCCATTCTTTTGCACCCCAATTTGTTGCTCCGTGGATGAAACACCTTTGAAAACAGAGCTATAGGAAATGGAAACACCCCCTTCCCTGGGAATTAGAAAAAAAAGGATCATGAAATCTGGCTGGGTTAGGTTGGGCCTGGGCTTGAGGGGCCTGCAGCTGGTGTAGTATGCCTGTGAACTTCATGAGTGCTAGCAGGAGGTGGCCGGTGGGCAGAGCAGAAGGGTCCTCTTTGAAGAGAGACAAGCTGCACAGAGCAGTAGAGGGGATCAGCGGAGGTCTCCCTCCGCCACCTGCAGTTGAACAAGGTGGTCTGAAGTCCACGGACCCATAGACCCCCTTTGAGTCCCCCCGCCCACCTCCTCTTCTTCATGTCTGGTAAAGATCCAGAGGTCTTGTGTCCACCACCCCTTTCACCAGCACTGTACTCTCTCTCTTTCTTTTTTGAGATCGAGTTTCGCTCTTGTTGCCCAGGCTGGAGGGCAATGGTACGATCTCGGCTCACTGCAACCTCTGCCTCCCAGGTTCAAGCTAATCTCCTACCTCAGCCTCTGGAGTAGTTGGGACTACAGGCGCAGCACCGTACTCTCAAGATGCAATCCATAAAATGGAGGGTTTCCTGATGATTCACGTAATGGCCACAAGCCAGGGAGAAGGCAGGAAGCTGAAACACCTGGATGACCCCAAACTGGTGACACCATGGATTATTTAGAGCTGGTTGTTGCTCTGTGACAGCAAAGAATTCATTTGCTCTGAGACACAGCCAGGTGCCAGACGTCCACTGCCTTCAGGTAGGCTAGGGTTGAGGACACTGACGGCCAGTGACAGTTCAGCAGGGAGTTAAGGAATCCAAACCAGGTGAGTGTGCATGCCTGGGAAGGGGTGCACCACCCACACATGCGGGACCCTCACTGTCCAGCGGATTGTGCCCAATAAATGTGCCTGGACCAAATAATTGAGCTAACAATATTAATAGTAAAGCCAGAGTGGTCTGGAGGGGTATTTTTTTCCTATTTGTAGAAACGACTCTTTTGAAATCAGTAAGCTGTCACAGAGAAACCACTCTATAATAAGCAATGAGTGTTCAAAAGGAAATTAGATAAAGAACCTAATGAGCTTGTATTACCTGAGCAGCTTTTATTTTTTAAATGACGCTAAGAGGCTCTTATGGACATGATGTTCTACCTCTCTTTAAAAACTGCCTTTAACACGGATGCTGTCTTAGTTACTGAGCCATAAAGAGTGTCTGGATTCAGAGGCTGGCCAGAATTATCATTCTGGCTGTCTGGAACTAAAGGTAGTAAAGGCCGAACAGTGTAAGAACATTGTATTCCCATCATGAAAGACAGTCATCTGGAAATAGTGACAGACACCAGGTTTCGGAGTTAGGAAGACTGCGCTGATTCCTACGTCCTCTGTGTGGGAGCGGGGTGACCCTTGGGCTGGCCACTCCACTGATCACCCCCGTGCAGGGTGGCTGGGTTGATGAGAGATCACGTTTGTGAGGTGTGTACCTCAGTGCTGATCAGCAGCAGCACCTAGTGAATGCATTGTTGTTGTTGTTGTTTTGTTTTTTTTACTTCCTGTGCCTTCCTCAAACCCACAGCTCTGGGCCTTTGCCTTGTGACTCTCTTCCATGCCAGTCATTGGCTAGTCCAGCTCAGATGGCGGCTTCTCCAAGAAGCCTTGCTAACAGCCACACTCAGCTGGCTGTTCTCAGCACTTTGTCCCTTCCTGCCAGAGACTGTCACACCATGCTGTCGTGACTGTGTGTGCTTGCCTTCCTCTCTGCACTGTAGCTGAGATATCAGGTTGTTATTCCTAGCACAGTAAGTGCCGGCCAGATGGATGGATGGGTGGAGCGAGGGAGGGAGAGATGGATGGGTGGGTGGGTGGATGGATAGATAAATGGATGAGTGGATAGATGAATGGGTGGATAGATGGTGGGATGGGGGGATGGAAGTAGGTATAGATTGATGGAGAGAGGAATGAAGGTATGGACAGATGGATGATGGATGGACAGATGGATGAATGGAAAACTGAATGGATAAATGGAAGGAGAGAGAAATGGGTGGAGAAACAGATGGAAGGATATACTTCCTATGTACTGAATTGTTTCCCTGAGTTCTCCTGTGCTCTCTGAGTGATCAACACCAATGACCATCTCCCTTTTCTTCTTAAGACTCTGTTCCCCTTTGGCTTTTCAAGGTCCTTTGCTGGGTTCTCCAACTCTCCAACTTCTAAGTCCCGTTCAGACACCCCCACCATACACCTGGTGCTCCCAAGGTTCAGACTTTGGCCGATTTCTCATTTCACCCACTTTCTCTAGAGAACAAATCTTACCAAGCATCTTTTACGACAACCTCTATGCGGACGATTGGAACCTGACCCCTATATCCCAGCCCCTTCTCTGAGATCTAGTCATGTTTTAAATGTATTCATTCAGTAAAGATTTAGTCAGTACCTCCACAGTGTCCAGCGGGTCTCCCATATTCCTGTCCTGTTCATGTGGGCCTCTGTGCTCATCACTTCTCATGGGGTCAACTGCAGGAGCTTCCTAACTTGATTCCAGCCGCTATATCTACCACTCCAACCCTCCCTCCATGTTGCTCCCACCTGGGAGTTTTCTGATGCTCTCCTAAACCTTTGATAGATAAAATCCAGCACCCCTCTGACACAGGAGGCCCCAGTAGCTCGCCTTTCTATGGCACTGAGTTTTCTCCCTCTGCCGCCATGACAGTCCCCAAGGCCCCTTCTTCCCACCTCAACCACTGTATCCCCTTCCCCACTCCTTGGCCACCAAGGCCTGATCTGAACATGGCTCCTGAGGCCCTCTGCTGTGACACCCCTTCCCCAAAGAAATACGGGCCCTCTGTTTGGGCCTCCTGGGTGGATTCCATTCCATTCCTTTTCCATCCGCATTCACACTCAAAGATGATAAAAGATGGTCTGGTGCCAAGAGTCCATCTGTCCACACAGATCCAATGATCAACACAATATGCAAATGCAAAGACAAGGAGTCCCTGCTTCTTTCTCTCTCTGAGCCAAGAGTGGAAAAAGTGATTGGGAGGACTTGGGCAGGTGAAGGAAGACATAGCAAGGAAAATGAAGCAGAGACCCTGAGCTTGGGCAGATGCAGGGAGGGGACTGGCTGGAGAGAGGGAGAACAGGGAGTAAAACTAGACAGGGACAGGCTCCAGCAGGGGCAGACAAATGGCTTCACACCCACCTCTGCCAACAGAGAGATAAGGAATGAGATAGAAGGCGAGATGGGGCAGGTCATAGCTGGCTCCTGTCTGGTCCAGGGCTCAGGTTACCTCTGAGAGCCCGAGCTGATAGAGCTCTGCCACTGCTGAGTGGAGCTGAAGGGCCACACATCAGGAGGTGGTGCAGGCAGAAGGGGCAGGCTGGAAGAGCCAGCAGGAAGGTGCTCCTCCCCACAGGATGGAGTCAAGGAGCACGAGGGCGGGCAGTAGCAGATGTCAGAGAACCTGCTTGCTCTTCTCTCAGGGTCTTGATGAATCTGCTGCAGGCACATAGGAGTCCAGCAGCCCCCAGAGCAGACAGGGTGGCGGGTGGCTTGTGTAGGTGGGGCATATTAAAAACGCGCCATTCGGCACTCCGAACGCATTGCTAGAGACACCCATGTAATCATTTGAAATGAAAACTGCTCAAATGAACTGGAAAATGTTTTACTTGTATTTTCTCATATTCCCGAACCTTTCTTTCCACGGTTCAAAAGTTTGCATTGTCTAATTGCTGATTTCCATTTGTGAATGAATCAGCGTAAAATAAAATTAAGTGCCAAATTAATCTACCCATCTAGTTTTAGGCATTAATTATCCTCTGAGCCATTTTCTCCTGCGCTTGCTGCATGTCAAGGCAAGCCTGGATACAGTGATGTGGGATCCAGTATTTGACTCAGGAATTTAAGCCCAAATAGTAGAGGATGTCCTTGATCTCTAAGATCCACAGTTTATTGTGAAACGGGGTTCTCATTCCAGGCAAATGAAACACATTTCTCACCTTTTAAAGGTGCACTAACACTGTCAGACCAAATAAATTATGGGAGCAGAAATTCACTGCATGGTTTTATGACACATTTCCCCAGTTGCCCTGATCAACCAACTAACAACATTACATTTCCTCTAAGTGTCACGGGGTCAACCCCAGTGTGGCAAATGCAGTGCTGGTGAGGGCAGAATTTTGGAAATTGCATGTGCTGTTCTCCTGGAGTTATGCCAAGGAAGGCCTTCTTGGTTCTGCTAAAAATCCCCCAGGCATCCAGGATACAATTACAGGGTCCTCGATCCCTGGGGAATGGGAAAACCATATATGGTGATTTCGTCAAAGCCACCACTCTTGAAGACTATGGGGACAGAGAGTTGGACACCAGGAAGAACAAGTGTATCATATCTCCAGCAGGGTCAAGAGAACTTTGGGGACCGAGGACATAGAGCCCCTGACCCATTTCCTTTTGAGGTTCAGCATTATCAGAATCTTTCTAAAAGGAGGGAGATACCCTTAACCCAGCACTGTTGGCGATAGGAATGCAAATGTAACATTCAATTTCCAGCTACTCAGAAGGCTGAGGCAGTAGGATCACTCCAGGCCAGGAGCCCAAGAGCAGCCTGGGCAACATAGCAAGACCCTGTCTCTAAAATTAATTAATTAATTAATTACAATAAATTAGCCAGGCATGGTAGCATGCACCTGTAGTCCCAGCTACATGGGAGGCTGAGATGAGGGGATTACTAGAGCTCAGGAGTTAGAGGCTACAGAGAGCCTCGACTGCAATACTGTACTCCAGCCTGGGTAACAGAATGAGACTCTGTCTCTAAAAAATAATAATTAAACAAAAGAAAAAAGAGAAGCATTCAATTCCACCTAGTAACACACTGCCAGAAAACGTAGAGCCTGGGCTACTGGTGTTCAAGGTGGAGGGCTGGCTCTGATTGGAACCCCTTAGAACGTAGCTCCCCAGAGCAAAATGTCATGCTTCGGAAACAATGGCTGCATACGTGAGTATAAACTAGGTGTTGTCACTCAGGCGCCCAAGGATGCAGCAGGTCTGCCGCACATGCTGAATGCCCCAGAAGGAAAAGGCCACTAAACCACCAAGCATACCCTGAGTTTTTTCTCAACAGCGACACCATGTGGCAGCAGCTAAAGGCACAGGCAAGCGGGCTGCTTAGCAGACTTGGGTTCCCTCTTTGCTTGACACTGGAAGCAGAAGGGATTTTGGAGTCTACCTCTGTGGTTCTTTGATGAAAACATGAGGGAACTTGCCCAGGAGGAAGGCGCTGGACTGCCTGGTAATGAAGAATAGCTGAGGTACTTGAGCGATTAATTACAATAAAGTGATAGGAACTTATTTGTGGTACCCAAGCCAGTGCTTAGACAGGAGGGAAGATATAAGTTTAAATTATACAGATTTGCATCAGGAACAAAAGGTTATGCTTCCATTCGGACAAACCAGTCCTGATATCTTTCCAGGCACTAAGAAAAGCAACCAGAGGAAACCTGGCAGGGGAGACATTGCTTGGGGGGAAGACTGAGGCTTTGAAATTCCATCTCACCCTTCTAATAATACCTCTGCATTTGCTTTTCTGTAGACAAGCTTGGAGGCCCAAACAGTCAGGCTCTGACTCTCCCCAACTACCTCAAGGGGAAAGGAATCTGTCAGCTTCCCTAAAAGGGAAAAGGAAAAAGGAAAACAAAGTCAAACAGAAAAGCTAATGTTGCTTCTCATCTGTTTGAAGGCATAAGGCGGAAGAGACACGGGTTCTGTGCAGAGGCACTGTTGGACCCTGGGGAAGGAAACCTGTAGGCCCTCAGTTGGAAAATATTAAATTCAGGGAGCTTTTAATGAGCTTGAACAGCTCTTTGATGGTTGCTGATGTTAAGATGTAAATGGAGCATTTGAAAGTGTGAGCTTTCCAAGAATATGGTTTTTAGGAAGCAAGTTTCCCTCTTGCCATCCCTTCCCTTTGGGGCTATTCAAATGAGACCTCAAGTCATCACATCAGTGGTGGGTTTAGGGTTATAGCAACTATAATGTGAGACCCAAAGAACCCCCAGCTCCAGCTAGTACCAGCTGCTACTCTGGGTAGAACAGCAATGGCCTCACACAGATGGATTGAGAAGGGATGGGATAAAAGGCATAAAATTAAAGGCAAGAGTAATAAAATGTGATGGAAGCAAACACTGCTAGCCAACCTAGCAGCACAAATTACATTTAGCACCTCCGACAGGGAGGGGGTAATCATGAGTAATAAATCCAGGCTCTGGAAAGAAATTATGGGCTAAATCACTTGACAATGGGTAACAGCAGGGAAGTCATGGATTCAGCTTCCCAGGAAAGGCTCAAGACAGTGTATAAAACCCATCAATCACACTGAGACAAATTTCACTGGGTAGGGCCCCAAGACAGTCTAGATCTGGATTCCTAAACAGCCTCTGAGTTTCTCCCAGAGCCAGAAATGTGGCAGCAGCACAAACACGCCTCTAGTCCCACCATCCAGCCTAGGGATCCTTCACCCCAGTGCATGGTGGCTGCTGTCCACTCCAGGAAGATCAGGCAAAGTCAATACACAGACAAGGGTCGTCTGCTTCCTGTTGTACATTTCTGTGCTGTCAGCTGAGTCCGCTCCCTGCTATCATGGATGTCACAAACAGTTCCTGGAACTTGTTCCTTCCTCAGTCTGAGGCCCCAGACAGCACCTAAACCATCCTGTTATCTGCAGGTTCCTCCCATCGCCTCCTCTAGAGCCCTCTAAGTTCTCAACTCCCAGCTATTCTCACTACAGCTTAGCAGGAAAGCAATTTGATCTAATGAATTCTCACCAACCCTCAAATGATTATCTCTTTTTAGAAGAACAAGCCAGAGAATGCAAATTATCTGCTCAATATGGGCTTTCTCAATATGTGTAGGGGAGGTTCCAGACCTTCTCTGGCCATCTTGTGTAAGATAAACCTGGGAGAAGAGGAAGGAAAAGCTCCATCACCACCACCTCTCCCACCTCCCAGCCATCATTCCATAGATGGAATACTCATCCACAGCTCCATTTCTGCCCTATACAGCTTCCCATCTTGAGGCAGGACCGAAAGCCCAGGTCTCCTGGCTTGGAACCATCAGTGGACAAGATCCCATCTTATTATAGAGACACAGAGGAGCTGTCTAGCATTAAGCCAAGTAAGACCCTAGAAATCCAGTCCTGCTCCCAGAAGGGGGATCCCTTCTGCTCAGAGACTAAAGGGGCCCCAGGAATTGGGGTTTCACATCCAGAGATCTTCAGGATCTCTGCTCCATCCCATCCCTGGACCCCGAGCAAAGCTCCCTGCAGCTTCTTGGCTGCATTCATTTTATTCATCTTCAGCAGAAGGTGCTTCAACACCCTAACTGATTGGCTTCCCCAGGTTCCTGGCTTGCTGAGGATCTGCCTCTTTCTCAGGACCCTTCTAGCACACCTATCCCTGCTTCTAGCCCACAGCTAGAGTGCCTTAATGAACCAGGGGCTTGGAAGTGAGGAAGCGTCCTTGTATTGTGCTGCTGGAACACCGGTTTCTTCCCAAGATGCAAACTCAGTTCATAAGATGCTTGGTCATCCGAGTCCTTCCTCATAGAGCAGGTCACTTGCTTCCAACTTGTTTTAGAAAGGAGGAGAAACATTACTCCCAGAAAGTCTTCAGCATGAGAGGGTTATACAGATAACGAGGACTTACAATTTTCTTTGGTCATTATTACAGCTGGTTTAAGGAAAGAGTGGATTCCCATTCTACCGGAATAAAACTTAAGTTGAAGAGAAACTCAGAATCTTCAACATCGCAGACTTTTTTTTTTTTTCCTGCTCTTGGCTTTTTAGAAATGGGGAACCAATAGGAAACAAGTACATGGTCATACTCCCATCTGCTTGTCCACTGGCTTAGCATATATTGAGGGCTTCTACCTGGGGACAAAGTACAGTTGTTTTTCAATATGATACCCCAAATCTACTTGCTTCAATCAGCAACTGAATTCAACACTAAGTTCTGGGAGGACACACACGGAATGGTTAACAGTGACTGCCTGAAGCTTGGGGGTGAATGGGAGCAGAGTGAAGGGTAACTTTCTCTTTTCACTCTACCTACATCTATACTGCTGTGTTTGTGGTTTGTGTTTGTTGATTTGTTTCTTTTGAGACAAGGTTCTACTCTTTCACCCAGGCTGCAGGGCAGTGGCATGATCTCTGCTCACTGCATCCTTCACTTCCCAGGTTCAAAAAATTCTCCTACCTCAGCCTCCTGAGTAGCTGGGACCAAAGGCATGTACTACCACGCCTGGCTAGCTTTTGTGTTTTTGGTAGAGGCAGGGTTTCAGCATGTGGGCCAGGCTGATCTCGAACTCCTGACCTCGAGCAATCTGCCTGCCTCAGCCTCCCAAACCGTTGGGATTACAGGTGTAAGCCACTGTGCCAGGCCTGTGGTTTTTCTTTTTTTTCTTTTGAGACAGATTTTCGCTCTTGTCCCCCAGGCAGGAGTACAATGGTGCCATCTTGCCTCACTGCAACCTCCACCTCCCAGGCTCAAGTGATTCTCCTGTCTCAGCCTCCCAAGTAGCTGGGATTACAGGCGCCTGCCACCACGCCTGGCTAATTTTTTGTATTTTTACTAGGGACAGAGTTTTGCCATGTTGGCCAGGCTGGTCTCAAACTCCTGACCTCAGGTGATCCACCCATCTCAGCCTCCCAAAATGCTGAGATTTCAGGCGTGAGCCACCACACCCAGCCAGTTTTTTGTTTTTTAAACACAGAAAGTGTATTCATGGACTCCTTCAGATATCAAAGTAAATTCAGAAATGGCCAAAAAGCAAAAGGAAGTGAATATTTTTAACAACATGGTCCAGGCTTATCAAATTTCTGATGGAGGCTGAGATCTGGGAGATCAGCTAAGTGGGAGGATGACCTCTTCATAGCCACAGAATAGTCCAGAGCAGACCCAGGCATTCAAAGTTCACCCCAAGGCTGGACTCTGCTCAATCCCTCTCACTGGTCTCTTCCAGGTTTCTGCCCCTGAAGCTCAAGAGCCTCCAAAGCTCCAGCCAGCTCCTCTTTACTTAATCCCTGGCAGCCCTCAGGACCTGAGGAGCAGGTGTGTGCCTTGAGGTCACTGCCCCCCAGGTGACCCTCTCACCTGAGAGGTATCCAGGAAAGGCAGTGGTATTTTACCTCATTCTAGCATCCCTCAAAGCATTTCCGGGTTAAAGATGGGAACTTTCGCCAGCACAGAAGCCTGAGCAGCTTCTGAAGAACTCCGTGGCAGACACAGAGGTCAGATTTTTGCCAGTTCGTTCAAATGAACTGGGTTCCCCTCCCTCTTCTACCTTGGTAGAAGCACAGAAAAGGGAGTTTAGCAGCCAATGCAGCCACCAAGACTTTCCCTGTCACCTCATTAATCACCGGCTGCCAGTGCCCGCTTACCTGCAGATGTAATTCGTCTTGCAGGAGTCCTGCAAATTCAAACAGTTGGGCTTCTCCCTCTCTTCATAGGAGCACACAGGCACGATGGTCTGTCGCCTCCGCTCTGTGCAGGCGATGTCCCGGCAGGAGCAGAAGAGCATTCCATAGCTGTGCTTGGCCGGGACCTTGTCAAAGAACTGCCGGAGGGCCTTGTGGCACTTGCGGCGGTTGCAGACATCGTTGGACACGCTGGTGGTGCACGGGGTGATGTACGCTGATCTGTACTTCTTGCAAGTGTCGTCGAGGTTGCAGGCCTTGGCTGCATCCAGGCAGTTGTTCCCTTTGGGAATGTGCTCCACTGCAAATGCAGAGAAAGACAGGCATGGTCACAGTGCTTGGCTCTGTGTTCTCACCTACTCTGTTTTAATTGAGATCTTGCCATTTATCTGGCATTGCCAGTGGCTCTAGAACTTAATGAGTTTTGAAGCTAATAACTTAATGACTTCATGACAAGAGAAAGCTAGGAGTACAAATACTAGGAGTCTACAGCAGCACAAAAACTCCTAACATTCCCACAGATGTAGAATTAGGAGGTGCTAGGTGAGGCCAAAACAGAGGCACCTGCCTGGCTATGTACATACGAGGCAACAGGAGAATAAGCTTCCAGCCCCTGGTTAGTAAACTGAAATGAGGATAAAAGAAAAAAACAACAAATTATATACTTGTTCATGATATGCTGAATGCAAGTATAATTGCCATACAATCCTCCAAGAATATAATTATGTAATAAATGCATATAGTACATGCTAATTACTATATGATTACAGAGTAATTACATGGTTATTTGAGCCCAGAAGACAAAATATTATGCCAGATTCTCTAAACAGGAAGAAGCAACCACAACGAAGCTGTATTTAAGTTTTAGTTCGCAGGATGTTGAAAGAAAACCAGAATAAATCACATAAAAATTGGCAAACCTCTCAATTACCACTTAACTTACCATAGACAACACGTGGGCTCTGTGAGTACTAAGGTTCTAGATTAGAAAAATTCAGCTTGTATTTTGAATAGAATTTCAATGGGCTCCAGGAAACTCACAACCTATACACTCACACCACCAGAGAAGCCAATGCTGTCTACACTGCCTGCCCTCTGCTGTCTGCAGCAAAAGCATAGTGGAGGCAGGGCCCATTCGGTGCTGGGCAGGCAGGCCAAGGCCAAGGCCAAGGCCAAGCCCAATAGCGAGGTTAAAGGATGAACGGACAACAGGAATTCAACCCTGTCCCCGTTAGAAGGATGTTTCTGCTGGGAGAGGGAAGTGATGGAAAAACCTTCCAGAAACAATGTATAAGGTAGTCCATGGAGTACTGATGATGAAGTGTAGCAGTGATTCTCTGGAGCGGGCAGGGAGCTGTTGGACCAGCACTGTGCAGCCGTGGGATGAGATACCCAAGCAAGTTCCTCCTCAGGCCTCAGCCCCTCCATGGATTCTATGACTGCCTTTCATTCTGTTTATGTGCCTCCAGTTGATAGGGGCCAGGAAGGCATTTAGGAAATGACAAAAGGCTAAAAAATTGACAAGAGACAAGGAACAGTTGGGTTAGGTGGGACTGAAAGATAGAGCAGTGTATTTGCTGCCTGTCTAAAGGGCACACGGTATATTATTCAGCCTTAGTAAAAGAAGGAAATCCTGCAATGCGTGACAACATGGATAAACCTTGAGGACATTAAGCTAAGCAAAATAAACCAGTCACAGAAGGACAAATACTGCCTGATTCCACGTATAGGCGGAATCTAAAATAGTCAAACTCACAGAAGCAGAGAGTGGAATGATGGTTGCCAGGGGCTGGAGAAGAAAATGAAAAAAAAAATGGGGAGTTGCTCTTCAAAGGGAATAAAGTTTCAGTCATGCAAGATGAATAAGTTCTAGAGACGTGCTCTACAACACTGTGCCGATTATTATCAATATTGTATTGTACACTTAAAACTCTGTTCAGAGGGTAGATTGCATGCAAAGTGTTCTTGCTACAATTTAAAAAATTGTACATAAATAAACAAAGGGCACACAAAGCAAGTCCAACATTTTAGGAAAACAACTCTCCCTGTTCTACTGAAGATGTGTCTTGCTTTCAGAAAACCCATATGTAAATATCTGAAATCACACCATGATACCCTGGCACCATGAGTCATATTTTATTGTGCTCCGGGTTCATGTGTCTTCCTGTGACATCAGAGTCCAAGAAACTTGCTGTAGAGAGATATAGACCAATGGAACAGAACAGAGCCCTCAGAAATAATACCACACATCTACAAGCATCTGTAAATGGGAAAAGGATTCTCTATTTAGTAAATGGTGCTGGGAAAACTGGCTAGCCATATGTGGAAAGCTGAAACTGGATCCCTTCCTTACACCTGATACAAAACTTAATTCAAGATGGATTAAAGCCTTAAATGTTAGATCTAAAACCATAAAAATCTTAGAAGAAAACCTAGGCAATACCATTCAGGACATAGGCATGGGCAAGGACTTCATGTCTAAAACACCAAAAGCAATGGCAACAAAAGCCAAAATTGACAAATGGGATCTAATTAAACTAAAGAGCTTCTGCACAGCAAAAGAAACTACCATCAGAGTGAACAGGCAACCTACAGAATGGGAGAAAATTTTTGCAATCTACTCATCTGACAAAGGGCTAATATCCAGAACCTACAAAGAACTCAAACAAATTTACAAGAAAAAAACAAACAACCCCATCAAAAAGTGGGCAAAAGATATGAACAAACAGTTCTCAAAAGAAGACATTTATGCAGCCAACAGACACATGAAAAAATGCTCATCATCACTGGCCATCAGAGAAATGCAAATCAAAACCACAATGAGATAACATCTCACACCAGTTAGAATGGCGATCATTACAAAGTCGGGAAACAAGAGGTGCTGGAGAGGATGTGGAGAAATAGGAACACTTTTACACTGTTGGTGGGACTGTAAACTAGTTCAACCATTGTGGAAGACAATGTGGCGGTTCCTTAAGGATCTAGAACTAGAAATACCATTTGACCCAGCCATCCCATTACTGGGTATATACCCAAAGGATTATAAATCATGCTGCTATAAAGACACATGCACATGTATGTTTGTTGTGGGCACTATTCACAATAGCAAAGACTTGGAACCAACCTGAATGTCCCTCAATTATAGACTGGATTAAGAAAATGTGGCACATATACACCATGGAATACTATGCAGCCATAAAAAGGGATGAGTTCATGTCCTTTGTAGGCACATGGATGAAGCTGAAAACCATCATTCTCGGCAAACTATCAGAAGGACAAGAAACCAAACACCGCATGTTCTCACACATAGGTGGGAATTGAACAATGAGAACACTTGGACACAGGAAGGGGAACATCACACACCGGAGCCTGTTGTGGGGTGGGAGGAGGGGGGAGGGATAGCATTAGGAGATATACCTAATATAAATGACGAGTTAATGGGTGCAGCATACCAACATGGCACATGTATACATATGTAACAAACCTGCACGTTGTGCACATGTACCCTGGAACTTGAAGTATAATAAAAAAAAATAATAATAATAATAAAAGAAAAAAGAATTTTGCTGTAGAAGGCAATGAGCAAGACAGGAGCCCTTCTTGGGTGTGGAGTACAGGAAGCTGGCAGCTGCACATCCATCCTGGCTTTAACAAGCACACCTGGTACTGTTTCTCCATCTTGCTCTTTCTATGTCTGCTCTCTGGCTCCTCTATTTCTACACTCAGGCTTCCCAGGAGTCAGGAGTGAAATATTCACCACGTGTCCTGACAGGGCCACCAGGGCCTCTGGGCCTTGGTGACACTTCTAGCCTTCTCCTCTTTTGAGACTTCTAATATTTTGCTATTGAGCCCAAGAGCAGTGATTTATATTATTGAAAGTCAACAGTTCTCTAGATTTCTAAATTATGCATTTTTGATGATAATCTAAAACAAATTAAGATGACCATATTCTGGATCAGACTTTTAAGGCTGGGTACTGGTACACAATTTCACTACCTGCACTTACATTTGTATTGATGTTGAGTGGCACTTTATAATCTCTAGCCAAAAGGGAAAGAACAGAGGCACAGAGCTAGATGAATACTTACAGGAAGTGGCCAGTGAGATAAAAACAAACAGTTCAAATGAAGAAAAATGCCTGAAGAATGGTGTCAATACGTGGCACCCTAGTAATACAGGCCTGCCAAACTCAAAAGGACCCATGGAGAAGCCGAGCACTGCATTCAAACTGCAAGCACCAATTTAGTTTCAGCAAAATAATATTATCTCTTACACTAAATTAATGTTATTAGCCTGCATTTCATTGTTTTCAAAGTTCTGTTCGTATTTATGTGTGTCGTTTTCATAGTTGTGTAAAAGCCAAGAATAAGAGCTTACAGTTGTATGTTTATAAATGTCAAATAACATCATAATAAAAATAATGAAAGTCAACACGTAACATCTAGGAAATTAATTTTTCTCTGTAAGGAGTCCACCAACTTATACACAGGCTTTAAAAAATTTGGCCTAGTGTGCCAGGTGCGGTGGCTCACGCCTGTAATCCCAGCACTTTGGGAGGCCGAGGCAGGCGGATCACGAGGTCAGGAGATGGAGACCATCCTGGCTAACACGGTGAAACCCCGTCTCTACTAAAAATACAAAAACGTTAGCTGGGTATGGTGGCCGGTGCCTGTAGTCCCAGCTACTCAGAAGGCTGAGGCAGGAGAATGGCGTGAACCTGGGAGGCAGAGCTTGCAGTGAGCTGAGATTGCATCACTGCACTTCAGCCTGGGCGACACAGTGAGACTCTGTCTCAAAAAAAAAAAAAAAAAAAATTGACCTAGTGTATACCTTTTTTGTTATAATAATACCTTTTTAAAGTTGTTAAAACTACATATGCCATTAAGGTTTTCCTCTTAATGTTATCAGAAAAGCAATTGTTTTTTAAAAAAAGGCTTTGTACAAAGTTGGAACAGGGTGAATAATTTTATGTCTAAACCAATTGCTCAAAGTTTACTTCATGTAGCAGTGGGTGTGACTTAGCCTCACTTTCTACTGATTCTATTTTCATCTATGTATAACTCTTGCCAGAGCACCATCGCCTTACATTATTTCAGAGCCCATGACAAATTCTAGAATGCACAACCTGGCACATTCAAAGGGGAAAAAACTATTAATTCATTTCTAGCTCACAGGTGAACATGCGACTTCCTTTTTATTTCAGATTCTCATTCACACAAAATATTTTTATAACCCTTGCCAACTTGACATTTGAGGTCAGCATTACCCAAATACCAGAACTGAACAAAGACAAAAGAAGAAAATAATAGACTGATACTGCTTACAAATACAGATGCAACAATATTCCCCAAAATTTAGTAAACTGTATTGAGCAATATGTTAAATGGCTAATGCATCATGACCAATTTGGGTTTATCTCAATAATGCAAGGGTAGTTTAATACTTAAAAATATATGTAATTCACCACACTAACAGAATACAGTAGGAAAACTATAATTATTTCAATAGATAAAGAAAGAGCATTCAATAAATTTCAATACTCATCCATGATAGAAAAAAGTTCAGCAAATTAAGAATTAAAAAGAATCTCTTAAATCTGATACAGAACAGCTATGAAAAACCTATAACTAAAGTCATATTTCATGGTAAAATACTAAGATCAAGAACAAAGGATTCCCCTTCTTACTGCTTATAGTCAATGTTGTTTTGGATGTCCTATACATCTCTAAAGAATCCACAAAACAATTATTAGAAATAATAAATGAATTTAGCAAAGTCATATGATACAAATTTAATATATAAAAAGTAATTGTACTTTGAAAAATACGTACTATTTTTATTGATATATAATGTTTGTACATATTTATAAGGCATATGTGGTTTTTCATTAATGCATAAAATGTGTAATGAGCAAGTCAGAGTATTTAGGATTTTTCTGAGTCTACAAGCTTCATTTTTAAAAATTTTATTTGTAATTAGTAAATAATAATTATATATATTATGAAGTAAAATGTGATGCTTTGATATATGTTTAATGTTATGGAATGACTAAATCAAGCTAATTAACATAGCCATCACTTTCATATGTTAGCTGCAAAAAATTAGAAAATGAAATTTTAAAAAATAATTTTATTTACAGCAGGATCAATGAATAAAAAATATAAAAAGCACTTAAAATGAATGTAACAAAAGACATACAAGACCTCTACACTGAAAACTAAAAACACTGCTAACAAAAATTGAAGACCTGATAAATTAAAATATATACCATGTTCATGGATCAAAATACTCAATACTGTTATGATTATTAAGGCTCAATATTATTAAAACTTAATAGCTTATGTAGTTTTAACAACTTTAAAAAGGCAACTAATATTATTATAACGAAGAAGGTATACACTAGGCCAATTTTTTAAGCTTGTAAATAAGCTTATAGATAATTATCTCCAAATTATAATACATTTTGAAATTGTCAAACAGATTCTAAAGCTTATATGGAAATGAAAAGGACACAGAATAACTAAAGCAACTGGAACAAGGAAAACAAAGTTGAAGGATTCACACTAACCCTTCTCAAGTTTTACTATAAAGCTTAAGTTATCAAGACAGTGTGGTACAGTATAGGCATAGACAAATTGAACAATGGAAAAGAAAATAGAACTCATAAATATCCCACACACCTACAGTCATTTGATTTTTTTGAAAGCAACACTGAAGAAATCCAATGGGGGAAGAAAGTATTTTCAACATATAGTACTAGAATAATTGGATAATAATTTTTAAAAAAGAAAAACCCAAATACAAACAAACAAAAAAAACCTCAATCCCTACTTCACACCATACACAAAAACTAATATAATATGGATCACAGACTTAAACATAAAAGCTAAAATCATAAAGCTTTTAGAAGAAACATAAGATAATCCTGGAGATAGACAAACATTTCTGAGACAGGACCACAGAAAGCAATAACCATAAAAGATAAAACGTTGATAAGGTAGAGTTCATCAAAATTAAACACTTCTGATCACAAAGGACACTGCTAAGACAATGAATAGACAAACCACAGACTGGGAGAAAATATTCACAAAACATACGTCTGACAAAGGACTGGTATCTAAAATATATTAAAAATGCCCAAACCTCAATATAAGAAAACAACCCAATTAAAAATGGGCCAAATCTTTGAACAGACACTTCACAGAATAAGATAAATGAATGGCCAAGTAGCATCTGAAATGTGTTCAACATCATTAGTCATCAGAGAAATGCAAAATAAAACCACAATGAGATACACTCTACACTCACCACAATGGTTAAAATTTGACATCAAATGTTGTTTAAAAAATGTGATGTCTCTAGAATTCTCATACATTGTTGGTGGGAATGGAAAATGGTTCAACCACTTTGGAAAAACGCTGGGTAGCTTTTTATAAAACTAAACAGACAATTACCCTATGACCCAGAAATTCTACTTTTAGGTTTTCATCCAAGAGAACTGTGAACATATGTCCACAAAAGACTTGGACAAGAATATTATACCAGCATATTGATAATAATAAAAACTGGAGACAGCCCATGTATCCATTAATAGGAAAATGGCTTAACCAACGGCGGTCTATCCACAGTTATCCACCTGGACTACTACTCGGAAATAAGACGAGATGAACTATTGATACACAAAATAGTGTGGATGAATCTCAAAAACACTCTGTTGAGTGAAAAAAAATAAAAGACTACACACAGAAGTACACACAGTATGATTATATATGTAGTTCTAGAATAGGCAAAACTAATTTATGATTTTTTAAAAAATTAAAAGACTGGCTCCTTCCAGGGAATGGGGGTGAGGATTAGCTAGGAAGGAATAAGAGGTAACTTTTTGGGGGTGATGGTAATGTTCTCCACCTTGAGAACGGCTTGTGTTGCACAGTTTGGGCCAAAACTGAGAGAATAGTATGCTTAAGGTTTGTGCCTATGTAAACATTACCTCAAAAATGGGGGGAAGGCCAGGAATGGTGGCTCATGCTCGTAAACCCAGCACTTTGGGAGGCTGAAGTGGGAGGATTGCTTGAGACCAGAAGGTCGAGACCAGCTTGAGCAATATAAGGAGGCACTGTCTCTACAAAAAATTTAAAAATCACCCAGGCATGGTGGCATGTGCCTGTAGTCCTAGATACTCAGGAGGCTGAGGTGGGAGGATTACTGGAGCCCAGAAGGTCAACGCTGCAGTGAGCCATGATCCACACCACTGCACTCCAGCCTGGGTGACAAGAGCGAGACTGTGTCTCAAAAAACAAACACCACCAACAAAATAACAAACCACGAAAAGAAACAGCCTAAACCAATATTGAACACTGGTTAGTGATATGTGTGCTGAAGCATTTAGGGGCAGTATATTGATAAATGAATTTTAAAAATTTAGAAGATGGACATACGGGCGCTCATACAGCAACCATATTTAGATGTGAATATGGAATACAGGTGTTGGGTATATGCATTAACCATATTTTTTTCCACTTTTCTATATGTTCGAAAATGTTCATAATAAAATATTGGAAAAAATAAATTCATGCCTACCTTATTATTACTCTTTTCCAAAAGTTTCACAGGGGCAATTGCGCACCGCACATGGGAAATCACTCTTGGCCCCTCCCCTCCTTTCGCCTGCTAACTTAGTCCCTCACAAATCCACCTCCAGCTCTCTCCGGGGCCCTGATGCTGCGTATCCTACTGCAATGAAGTTCAAAATAAACACTGCTGAAATCACAGGATATATAAATTAGGGTTGAGTTTTCACCTGGTAAGAAGATTGATCCTCTATATCTATTAAATGGATCCCCCAGTGCACGAAAATACTACCTCAATGACTTGAGGGCACCGGGAGGAGAGGGGAGAATGATTCGATTTACACCCTTGGAGTCAAAGCCAGCCTTCCATCAGCTCGCACACCGCACAGAGGATCAGGAGCCCGCCTGTGTTTTACGGTCTGGGCACAAGCGCCTTCTCGCCTGCGTGGGAAGGCTTCTGAACAGCTTTACCATAACTCTAACTGCCATCCTCTCCACAGCTCATTTTAGAGCTCAGCATTAAAATGTTGCTTTCCCCCTCCCCTCCCCCTCTAATCTCTCCCTCCATCTGCTGTTATTCATTCTTTAACTTGGTAGAACGTCTGGGATGCTGTCTGAATGGGAAGTATTCTCAGAATGAACGCTGTTTACTAGAAATCCTTTTTTCTTGGGGGAGTGCATATGCGAGTGGGTTGTGCTCAGCTCATGTGCTCCTCTCCAGCCTCGGCTCTGTATTACGGAGAATGCCATTTAACCAGATTTTCATTTCAAATTCCACACAGCCATGTTGTTACTTTGCCAGTTACGTATTGCTTTCTTTACCATCATTCTAAGCCTCTCTGGCTGTGATCACATCTGGTGGTGACTTGTTTCTTGTTTTCTTGGCCATGGGAGGTATAACATTCATGGCAACTTGAGGGCGAGATCCCAAAACCTGCGATGAAAAGGGTCAGGTGCTGCTGAAGGAGCCATGGATTAGGAGTGAGGGGCATCTGGGTTTTAAATGTGGTCCAATCATCGGGGCGTCTTTGTACAGTCAGCTTTCCCCCCGTGGACGTCAGTTTCCCTATTTGTGGGATGATATATCTAAGGTCCCTTCAAGCCTTAAGACTCTTTGATTTAATGGTTCTAATATAATTTGCCTTTTCTAAGTATAACGTCAAATATTTAGAATAAAATGTGGTGATGAGGGACAGAATGTAAAACCCCAGCCAGAGGCTCTATGCACTTGAAGGCACTGGCCTCTCAGCAGTCTGCTACTCCAAAGGAGTACATGGACCAATGATTTTAGCCCTGACTTGCAGGCAGAGCAAATGTAAAAGGTCCCTCCAACACCGTGAGATGTGGAAGTGTCAGGGATGACTTATATAATCAGAGAAGCTTTCATATTCTAAACTCCTCTGGAGCAAGGAACTGCCTTTATCCCAAATACAATCCTCACACTGTCCCAAGTAAGAGGCTATCACTGTGGCCGGCAGCCCTGATTATTTACACTTAGAAAATGCCACCGTTATTGGCAAACACCAGGGCCAACTAACCAGTTGAAACGATTCAGGATGAAACACAGATGCAAGCAACTAGAAATCCATTTCTATAGATTATGAGGTGGAATAAAACAGTAAATATATTAAAATCTGCATGACCTGCATGAGATATGATTTACGAAGCAAAAATTCACAAGACGGTAAAAGAATGTTTGTTTGCAAATGCTTG
Organism: Macaca fascicularis; assembly: GCF_037993035.2. Classification (NCBI taxonomy): domain Eukaryota; kingdom Metazoa; phylum Chordata; class Mammalia; order Primates; family Cercopithecidae; genus Macaca; species Macaca fascicularis. The sequence goes on from NC_088383.1 coordinate 125,151,043, forward strand.
CCAATTTCTGGTATCTTTCTGCCTTTCTTTTTAAGGCTGCAGAATTGAATTCACAATTTGTTTCCTCTTTTTCTGACTTGATTAATTACTATGTTAATATAACTACTGTTCTTCTTCTAATAGGCTCCCTCTAATGTGTTGTCCCAGAAAATTAAAAAATGGGTAAAAGATGCCAGATCTTCATAGGTGTAGGCAAACTTTTCTGGAAGCTCACAATGGCAGTCTGGGCTTCTGATATCCACACGGATCGTATGGCAAATTTGATCATACAGGTTGTGACCCTTGTAAATGATCCTTCAAGAGCTTGGTATTTTCCAGCTAGGGTGCTAAAAATTACATTTAAAAAGCACATGTTGGCTATTTGGAACCCATTTTGTCATTCGTACACTGTTTCAGACATACTGTATTACATGATGATGAAATTCCTCCTAGTTCTGTTTTTTCATACCTTACACAACTATATTAAGCTGCAAGCCATACCCAAGTTTTCTCTGGGGTTCACGGTGACTGAATTATGTTCAATACCTGTAAGTTTGGAAATAATTATTTGGTCTGGTGAAGACAGTTCCCCATGTTAACCACATGTCACGGGCTAGCCTTATCCATTAGAGCTTCCATTTCCTTAATGCACATTCTGTCGCCAGCCTGCACCCTCTGCTGTGCAAACCTTAAAAAATTGGATGTCTCCTGTAAGTGGTGTGCAAGTCACATGCTTGCTGCTGCACAATGATTAATAGTGCTGTCCCAGAAAATGGGATCATTACATTTTTAATTAACCTTTCCAACCTCCTCCACCTTTTCCTTTTGTTATACATTGGATCTCTGAAGTTTTCTACTTGTTTATGTTCAACTAGGTTTGAAACAAAGGCATGAAAAATGGTTGCAGGTGACACAGGAGTCGATGCTTCAGGTGAGATGCCTGGTAGGGTGCAGTGCCTCATTGTACATCAGATGGAGGGACAGGCGCTTGGAACTTGGTGGCTGGGTTCCCACCTAATTTTTGTTTTGGCAGCTTAGCGTTATTTAATGGCCTTGGCTACCAGAAAACTGGCTTTTTAAAATCTCTTTCAACCTAATTATAATTACGGTGTATAAATCATACAATGATCAATTATAAAAATCTCGGGTTCATAAATATTTAACTTAGCATTTAAATCCACACTGCAGGAGTGCATGAAATTTCTGAGCCCGTCTCTTCGCAAACAACTGCTTTATTACAGTTCCATTGCCAATTACTGAAAACTGAACCAAGTTTGTCTTGCCACACACTCAGGCACATATTTGAGCATAATGCCTTTCTGTGCGTTAAGCTGGCACAATTTAGTTATTTCTAAAATATGCCAGGTCTCCCATTAAAAAGATATTTTGCAAAGACTTCTATGGCCATCTTTTAATTCCTCAAGTATGGAGAGGCACAATTATAATATTAGACATAAAAACACTCATTAAAATAGATTCTATCTAATGTAAGATTGATTCCGAGATAATTGAGGTCAGATTTGTTTGGAAAATGTATTGTGACATGTGCAAATGGTGATGCAAAGAGGAAATGATCTTCTAGGAGGACTCAAGCACAACAGCTAAATATTTTTCAGCAAAATCATAAAACCATAATTGGATTTCAATTTAGTAATAGCCAGTCTAAGACAGGCCATTTTTAATAATCTAATTATGTGTTCAGGGCCTACCCAGAACTCTACAATGGCTACAGAACTATTAATTGTACTCAATCCTGTTGCATCTTCAACCATGAAATTTGCTATTACATGTAGGACTGGCTCTCAGTTATGGATACTTTTTTTTTCCCAATCTCAGATCATCTTTATAACATCCCAAAATGCCTATTCGTTTAATTTTCTAAAAGTGAAATTTTTTAATGACTTTCTCTGGACCAGAAAAAAATAGCTCAGATTTGTGGTCCTTCTACAGACAAAATTCACAATGAGATCTACAAACATTTCCCCTGTTTTTATGAAGGCTCAGAGATCAGCCCTTGCTTTTGTCTGATTTTCATTAATTAAAGGTATTTAATTGCTAACATCTCATTAGCAGTAAAATTAATGAGTACTTCAACTACAGGAAAAGATCTGCATGATAATATAAACCTAATTCATTTTATGGGGTACAAACTGTAGCTCCACTAATATTTAGCCTGTGCAAGCGCCACTGATACTTAGCTATTTCAACAGTAAAAGGCTAAACATGTCTTTAAAACCAACGCTGCTTCTCCCCAGAGAAAACAACAAATGTGAGCCAGCCGAGTAACAAAGAATCCAAACCCCCCCTTCCCCCTCCTTTTCCACCAATGTATTGGCATGGAGAAGACTAACTGGAAGAGAAATATGGAGTGATTTGCTTTTAACAATTTTCTAAGTTGCTACTAAATAAAAAGGTATCCTTAAAATAATGTGCACTTATAAACTAGCATACCCAGCTTTCAGAGTATCTCTGTGTGTGCCATGCTGAGCAGCCAGACAACACTTGTCCCAAAGAGGCTGCCAGTGCTTGGGACATTTCACGGAACTCTTTCCTGGAAGCCTCAGGCATGTTCTTTGGAATCCCTGAATGACATCGAGTTCCCTGCATGGAGGATGGACTTTAAAAGCCAAATGTCGTTTAGCACTAAGTGTGATGAATAAAGGAGGCCATGATGTTGGACAATGCACAGGAGTAGAAAACAAGGAATGAATATATGTAAGGATTTTTTCCTATGGGTGACTGAGATGTCAGCTCTGAAAATATTCACTGGCTTTCCCAAAAAGCCATTGCGTCAAAGATGGTCCAGGAATAAGTGTTTCGCTTCTCAAGGTGACTACTTTGAAGGAGAATATTCATTTGAATGTATGTGTTCTTAGTAGGCTCACTATCCATAGTCACATTGTACATTTGCTCTGCTCCTCCAAACAGCTAGAGCAAAAAGATGCCACCAGAAGGCAGGCTACAGGTCCGAATGTCACTTCTACTACACAATCTACAAACATTGTTCTGGCCTCAGTATGCATAGAGAGAAGGAAAAGCATGCATTCTAAAGCCAAAGAATCAGCTGAAACAATGAAAAATGAAGAGGCTGAAGATCCTATTAAGTAGCCTAGATGATGCTGAGATAATAATGAATCATTGATGATGTCGGCAGTTGTCAGGGCCCTCACAGTGTGGAGTTCAGCAAAGATAAGCTAAATATCAGGTCTTTATTTTTAGTTAAAGAGCATAAAATTCAATGCCTTTCCTCCCACGAGCCTATTTACATACCTGCTGTGCTACCTATTTGCCTTCACCTGCTTCCCAATTAATACCCCATTAAGCCACTCCACCTGCGGTGGCTTCTACCTTCACCACAGCCCTACAACCATCACTCATCTGCTACAGCTCAATTGTTTCTTCCGGAAAGATAAACAAAAGCTGCATGAATAATAATTGCAGTACTTCACATTTACAGGGTTCTTAAAAGACAGTAGCCAAAAGCTTGGCCAGTTTGTGAGGAGAGAGCCAGGAGCTGGGCAGAAAGTCTAGAGTAAATGGAGCTGCACTCAAGAGGACCAAGGGAGCAGAAAGGTCCATCTTAATAGATATGTGAATTCTGGCTGTGTGTGTGTGTGCGCACGTGCATATGTGTGTTTATTATTGAGACGGAGTCTCGCTCTGTCGCCCAGGCTAGAGTGCAATGGCGCGATCTAGGCTCACTGCAACCTCCACTTCCTGGGTTCAGGCAATTCTCCTGCCTCAGCCTCCCCAGTAGCTGGGATTACAAGTGCCCAACACCACACCTGGCTAATTTTTTATATTTTTAGTAGAGATGGGGTTTCTCCACATTGGTCAGGCTGGTCTCAAACTCTTGACCTCGTGATCTGCCCGCCTCAGCCTCCCAAAGTGCTGGGATTACAGGTGTGAGTCACCATGCCCGGCCTGTATATATATTTTTAATGGTGTTTTGCTTCATTCACGAAGGTGCTTCCTGTCCCTTTGGGTTGATAAAACTTTGGTTAAGCGCTTTTCATCACCTATTAGTACATTATTTCTTATTTATATAAACAGGTTTTAAGTGTTCCAAAATTTGGTTCCTTCAGTGGCCAAGCCTGGCCACCATCTGAAAATGTGTATTTTTACACAACTCCCAGGCACTTCCGATGATCAGACTTGGAATTCGCTTTCTGTAGGTTAATCTTTTTATACCCACCTGCACTCTTACTTACTTTCCTACTAAAGCCTGGCTTTCTATTTGGTTTTCAGGAATGTGGTCCTTAAGAGCTACCTGCTAGTGGACAGTATATTCCATCCTCATTCCATGAAGATCTTGTTGATGGGAAGGTTTTCTTTGCCCATGTTTCATGTGTGACTTCATAATTAAGGCTAGACTAGATTTACCAGGGGGTCCTAGAACATACATTTCCAGGTAGATTAAAATAAAGCAAGACGGTAGGACCCCCCTCCCCCAACACACACACACACACCTCCACAACTGCCCCACCAACCCCCCATGGCCTCTCATGAGCTTGAGATGAAGGAAGAACAGCAGAACTGGCGGCCCAGCTGCATGCCTCAGTGAGCCTTCATGTTTTGCTTTAATGGAGTGTTGGCGAGTCTTCCTGTTCATTTTGTTTCAAGCTTTAAATTGGTTCCAAATGCATTCACACACTTAACTGTTTGAGCCCTGGTATAACTCTTGTTAGATCCCCATTGGAAGGACGACACCAGTTAGCTGAAGAACGAAGTTTAAGCCCTGGAATTTTTACATTAAAATTCCTTAGTCAGGACCTCCATTGTGCCTCTGCAGCTGAATCCGCCACTCTGTCTCCCACGGGAATTGCAGAGTAAATTCGGCAATATTCTTGTGGTGTTGGGCACCAAGCCACCTCTCCACAGGACGTGCTCTCCCACCTGGCTCCTGCCCGTCGAATGTGGCTGAGAGTTTGCTGAGGCAGGTGGAAGCAGGTGAGTAATCCAGCACTCTCAAGTTGCTTCTATAGGTTGGTGCAAAAGTACTTGTGGTTTTTGCCATTACTTTTGCACCAACCGAATAGAACATGGCATTCCTGAGCTTTTCACACAAGTGTGTTGGTTTTGGGGTTGTTGTGTCCCTGATTACATGAGCACCACATCAATTAAGATCCCAGGGCTAAATAAGAACAAGCCCAGCATTCAGAACTGACATTTCCACCTAGCGATTTGCTCAGTAAGAAAGTAGGTACACAGTTTAGGTAAAATGCATGCGTTCTACCAAGGACTCCTTCATGCTTCAAAGTGTGCCTTTTCTAACAGAGATTTGGACTTGCACACTAGCTAGTTTCTGTGAGAAATGCTTGCTTGAATGGTTCCATTTAAGCATGGGTGAGGCTGAAGCCAAATATGAGTGTTAGGGTCAAGATGATTCCCTCTACTTTATGCCTGGAGATATCAGAATCACATTCAGCACAAGTGCCTGGGCTCAGTCCAGCTGCTAATGCTTCCAGCAGCACCCCAGGACATGCCAAAGGGAAAGGGTCGCCCTTTGGCTAGGGCATTCAGGGACGAGAGGAATGAGGACTATTGGCCTCAGAATGGTCAGCCATGCTGCCCTTCAGTGGGGAGGGGATAGAGGGCTGAGAGCAGCAGTGGATTTCCGCTCCATCGGGGGACAGCCGGGGTCCCTGCACTTGCACTGGATGGATGAGGCTCTGGATTGCAGGAGGTCCTGTTTTAAGACACAGGAAGACTCATACAAAGCCAAATTTCCATCATTTAGCATTCTTACCATGATATTGCCAACACAGGTACTAATTAGCCTTTTACCCTTTGGCCTTCAAAAAATGAATGATAAATGGCTCCTGAGAATTTCTCCTGGTGTGTCTAGGACTGCCTCCAGTGCCAGGAAAGATTGGGCAATCTTATTCCTACGGCATTAGCTAATGAACTTACCCAAGAGAACTGAGAGAGTCCTAAGGTAGGAAATATGGTAGAACACAATTCTTAAGGTAGGAGTGTGAAGGTTGGAAGTGGGGGCTGGCTTGACTCAGGAAGGAAACCGGCATTTCCAAGGACTATAGTGAGCCTTCCAGGAAGTTCTTGAATAAAAACAAAATGGAAGTCCAGTGGCTTTTTGGTGGAGGGCAAGGCTTTCTCAAAGTTTCTGTTTGATCTATTATGTGAAACAGATGATCTCCAATGGCAGATTTACGAGCTGTTAGTTTTCACTGAAAGGAAATCCATCCCTTAGAATCTTCTTCAAGCCCTTCAAGTACCGCACATGAGAAGTTCTATTTGATAGTATAAGTCGGACCACATTTAGTGATGTTTGGGGATTGAAGCGGTAGTGGTTGAAGTGTATGCAGTTCAAAGATTTGGCTTAGAAATACATTTGTAAAAAAAATTGAAAATTAAATGTGGCATTAGGAAAGACAGGTGAAATAGCATAATTTCACAGAAAGCCAAAGTTCTGGAAATCTAACATATACTCTGAAACTGGTAATCCATTTCTGGTATGGAGTCTGCATGGTAGAAAGAAAAAAAAAAAAGCAAATGTCTAAATCTATTTCTTGACACCAGCAAGTGGTCCTCTTTGTGTGCTAAAGACTTCTTTAAACTGTCAATAACTCAGGAGTGCTTCCGCATTTGAGAGAGAATAGAAAGGAAATTATAAATGTGATTACAAGCCCTCCATGGTCTTCTAAGGAAAGGAATCACAATCACCTGCTGAAGCTGAACACTGCAGAGGGGGAAAAGGTATCTACAGGAGATTAGTGTGTCAGTAAATACATAAAGTACCGAAGTCCCACATATTTGACATTTGAAGAACAAAGCTATCCATCAATGTCCTGGCACAGATCGATCAAGCAGAATGCTACTGCTGAAAACCTAATAGTACGATGGTAATAATGTAGCCATAAAACCTCTAGTCTATAATTGACTGCTTCCACTTGAAGCTAACATGTCTAAAACAGTGACTAATGTTCACGTAAAGATTTCACTTGCGTTGAATGACAATCAGTTACACCTCACACGATTCAGTAAATGGCTTGCGCTGGATATAATGGCCCAGGGACAGACACCAAGGTGGAGAGGGAGAGTATATCCCAAAACGAACAACGCAGGTATGTGATGTTGAAATGTGGGTCTTGGGTATTTCTTCTTGGCCACCTCCTTTAGATGTGATGAGGCTGCCACTTTCTGACAAAGTAACCCAATTCAAAATGTAAGTGGCTGCAGAGTCCAGTACCATTATAGCAAGCTCCTCAGGGCATCCAGGTCTTAGTTGCAAGCTTTGTTTAGTGAGCCTAGGACTATAAATCACATGCCTGTACCTTGAGAGTATACACTCTGTCTCCTGGCAATGAGTAACTAGAGGCAGAGAAACCAAGGGGTTTGGGGGAGAGAAGAACAGCATTCACAGATTTTGGACTTCTGTCATCTTCTTTTTTTTTTTTGAGGCAGAGTCTCGCTCTGTCACCCAGGCTGGAGTGCAGTGGTGCAATCTCGGCTCACTGCAACCTCCTCCTCCTGGGTTCAAGCAATTCTCCTGACTCAGCCTACCTAGTAGCTGGGATTAGAGGCACCCGCCACCATGCCTGGCTAGTTTTTGTATTTTTAGTAGAGACGGGGTTTTGCCAAGTTGTCCAGGCTGGTTTCAAACTCCTGACCTCAGGTGATCCACCCGTCTCAGCCTCCCAAAGTGCTGGGATTACAGGCATGAGCCACTATGCCCTACCTCTTCTGTTTCTTTTCTTTTCTTTTCTTTTTTAAAGCTCTAAGAACATCTGTGAATGCTGGGTGCCAGGCTGGTAAATAAGTTGGTTAGGCAGATCTTCTTAGACAAGAGATGTATAGCTGGGCTGTTAGCAGTGAGAACTGAAGTTTGAAAGGAAAGCTTATTGCTGTTGGTAGATGACCAAACAAAAGATTACTTACCTCTCGGCACAAATTCAGAGCCTTCCATTAGTATGAATGGTTGCTGAATGGACGTGGACCAAGCAGTGCAGGATCATTCATTGTGGGCATTTGCTACAACTACATTGATCAGCAATGCCCCGCCATGCAGCAGGAGGGAAAAATGGCTGTTTGTTACACACATCTCGGTATTTTGGTGTGTTGTGTTTTAATCTCAAAGGAGGTTTTGTATGCACTCTTTGAAAGCCACTTCCACTCTGGTCATGTTTAATTTCAAAATATGAGAATTCCCATTTCCCCTTCAACAAATAGGAGAAAAGCCCTATGCATCTTTGAGTTCACAGTCCTGAGTTAAAGCCCTTTTATAAGTTGGATTCAAGTAAAATAAAGTCATCTGTGGATTTTATTTTCACAAAATCCCCAAGACCTTTCTGTGCTCCAAAATGTTATTTGCAAACTTCAGCGTTTCAGTTAGCCAATAACTGTTTATTACCAAAAGTAGAAATGTGTCCCCACACTGTAAGGTTCATTGTAACTAAAAATTTTAATTAATATGTCTGGTAGCTTCTAATGGACTTTGCGTGTACGTCAGATTGCTTTGTGGCCTTTGATATATACTTAAAGGTAATTGGGTAGTCTAACTGATGTATTTTTAAAGAGCAAACTATTGATTAATAATGTTTCAGTATTAATATAACCACTTTGTGTGGATCAAGAAACATCAACAGTAGAAAACCCATATTTATCTACAAATTAACAACTCTATATAGATCTGTTACTTTAAGCTAAATGGGGTGCATCCACTCATTACATTCCAACAGGGACTAGACTCCTCTTAACAAAGATTAAAGCTGAAATTGGCCTTATTTTTCCACTGCATGAAATGAATGCTATTCACCACTTCATGCCCTATTGGAGCTGAAAAATAGTTGCAGTAAAGCACAGGTCCACTTCCTGCTCTGACAGGCCGGGATTTTTAATGCTTTACTTGATGAAAACACTCCATATTTTGGAAGCTTTAATTGCTGCCAGTGCTGAACAGAATGAAATAAAAAATGATTGTGCCATACAGGATGGAGGTGGGGACGATCCCAGCTTTGTCCCTACTTAAAACCAGTTGTACGGTTCATATACTCCAAGTGTATGTTCATTCAAATTGAATTACTACAAAGAGGGAAAGCTGGAGTATTTCAGAGACTTGTGATGAAGCAGTTCCCGAGGCTGGGTTTTAGGATACTGGGCAGAGCACTTCTCAGACAAACTGGAACTGTCAGTTCAATTTTTTTTAATTAAAAAAAAAAAAAAAAGTACCTAGAAGGCTTGAAGACTCTACTACAGAGGGTGGTTTAAATGAAATTCCTTAGTTGTCTTTAGTATAGGATGACGGATACCCCAACCTCCAGGCAGTCTGTGTAAACAACTGTCTGAGTGCCCAAGACAAGCCACAAACAGCAGCAATGGCAGTTGCCCAAGCCAAATTTCTGAAAGGGTCACTTTGCTCTGAGCCGATGACAAAATATCCATACATTGCAACTGCTACCTGAATGTTATTTAGATTTATGGAGAGAGAAAAAGATACCAGCTGGCAGGGTTCCTTGTCCTAGTTTAATTCTCATTCATTCTCTCTCATTCTCTCATTCTCTCTCTCTCTCCCCCATGCAATGAACATGGCAAATTTAACTCTAACTCTCTAACAAGCTGGAAGAGCCACAGATGGGAAATTAACATACAGAGAACTAAGAAATTTGCAGGAGGTCACACGATGAAGTTATCAGCGACCTTAGAAGGGGGCTGTGATATAAAGCTCAAGTATCCTGGTCCTAGGCCAATGTTCTCTCCACTCTAATGTGTTATAACCTGCAAGTGTTGACAGCTTTGCAAAAAAAGGTGTGCTGGCCTAAATGTTCTTTGTCACTGCTTGGTTTGGTAGAACATCTGAATAGAGGCTCTGAATGACATCCTATTAAACTAGTGATGCTTAAATTTTTTTGAGCATAAGAGTCGCCTGGGGAGCTTGCCTCTGACTCCCACATAGACTGATTTAGTGAGCTGGTCTGAGGTAAGACCTTGAAATCTGCATTTTAACACACTTTGCATGTGACTCTGCTAGACCATGTTTTAAGAAATACTGTACTGCTAAAAGAAAATGACTTCCTAGAAAGCTAAGTTCATTAATGAGATAGATATATTTTCTGTATATAAAAGCACATGATAAGCCAATAATAATCTAAGTTATAACAAGTATGTTTCAGTAATTCTATCACATTAACTCATTCATTCATTCACAGTGTTTACTAACATGCCAGGCCATATAAATTTTGACCCTAGTATTCCAAACTACACATTCAAATTCACTTCAAGCTAGTGAATATTAACTGAACAAATGATATGGTATAAATGCTGTGCTAGTTACCTATGAGGAATACAAGATAATGTCAGCTAAGCAAAACATAGCCCTTTCTTGTTTAAAACTAAAGAAGCAAATATACCCAAGGAATGATATAGATATCATAATATAATATTCATAATCTATATGTATGAATTGACAAATACTATCAGCTGGCAAGAATGAACTACTTAAAAACAGCCCTGTGACAACTGAGTATTCCCTTGAAAAAAGATAAAATTAGATTTCTAAGGTATCCATGCACAAAAATAAATTCTAAATAAATTAACTAATTAAAATGTGAAAAACAAAATGTTAAAACTTTTAGAAGAAAACATAGATTACGATTTTGAGATAGTAAAGCAATTTTTAAACAAGACATATACCTCCACACCATAAAGAAAAGACTGATAAATTAACCACATGAAGGTTAAAATCTTGGCCAGGGTGGTGGCTTCCACTTGTAATCCCAGCACTTTGGGAGGCTGAGGAGGGAGGACCACCTGAGGTCAGGAGTTCGAGACCAGCCCGGTCCACACGGCGAAACCCCAGCTCTACTAAAAATACAAAAATTAGCCCAGCATGGTGGCACACACCTGTAATCCCAGCTACTCGGGAGGCTGAGACAAGAGAATCTCTTGAACCTGGGAGGTGGAGGTTGTAGTGAGTCGAGATTGCGCCAGTGCACTCCAGCCTGGGCAACAGAGCAAGACTCTGTCTAAAAAAAAAAAAAGATTAAAAACTTACAACAACAAAAAAAAAATTCTAAAGGCAAAGTAAAAAGATAAGCCACAGACCAGGAAAAGATAGATGGACTCACAAAATGACAAAATAATGATTTCCAGAATCACATAGAACTCCTATGAATCAATATGAAGGAGAGAAATATGAGGAGGTAATCAATAAAAAAGACTGTCAAGCATAAAAATATGTTGCACCAAGAGAAAATTCTGAGGACAGGAAAGAATAGAATTTCAATTTCAAAGAACAAAGGGAACTTCATTATTAAGGAAAAGCTTAGTAGTGTACTGTTTAAATGGATGCTAGTGAGAGTTGAATCATTACACTATTTTCACTGGTTGCATTGAGAAGGGTGATCTTTAGTTTTATCTTTAAATATCTGTATTACAATATCATGCAAATTACATCCTTTCCAACTACATAAACTTATGTTAACATATTTTATATGTTAATGTAAAAATGTATGAGGAGGCAGCTTTCCAAAATTCTCTTAGAGAATACCTGAGCAAAAGAATTTAAAGACAATAGCTATAGAGAACTTCTCACACATATTAGTATGTACAAGTTTGTTATTGTACATTGTTTACTTCCAAATAGTCACTATTATAACCCAAATGCCCACTGATGGAAGACAGGACAAATAAATTATGGTATATTCACACAATGAAATACTACAAATGGCAATGAAAATGAATGAACAAGAGCTATAGCATATCAACATGGATAAATCTCAATGTTTGGAAAGGAGGCAAATTGTAGAAGTATTTGTACTAAATGGTAACATTTATTTAAAGAATAAAAACCTAGAAACAAAGCATACACACACACACAAACACACCATTCACATTTGTGTATAAATAATATATACTTATACATATTTATATATTTATTCACATATTTATATATTTATACACATATGTAACAATACATGATAATTTTATCTATTTCATACATATGAATGTATTAAAACATGCAAGAGAATGATGAACACCAACAAATCAGAAGGAAAACACAATTCACTATCTGAGTAGATCCCAGGTTTTATGAAAATAGATTTAGGGGACTCTCTTTAAGAAAAAGAACAGATAAATTTAAACAGAAAAAAAATATGATGTGTTTATAATTGTATATGCTACATCATCAAGTACATCCCTGATAGGAGAACCATATTAGTTTGAGTAATTGTCAATGAGACTAGAATCATTTGCTTATCATTTGACATATTTAATGATTTAATTTATCTTCCGTAGACAAGCTAATGGCTCTACACATTTCAAACTCTGCTTCTCAAGCATCAAGTGTTGGCACCACAGGACACATTCACGTCCCTGTATGACCTCTAATCCTGTTCCTCCATGTCATGTTGCTGGTGAGTCAGAACCATAGACAGTGGGAGTATTCCTGGAAGCCATCCACCACTCCACAGGGACATCTAGCAACAACCTAAAAATACATGGAATCGCCACACTGTCTTCCACAATGGTTGAACTAGTTTACAGTCCCACCAACAGTGTAAAAGTGTTCCTATTTCTCCACATCCTCTCCAGCACCTGTTGTTTCCTGACTTTTTAATGATCGCCATTCTAACTGGTGTGAGATGGTATCTCATTGTGGTTTTGATTTGCATTTCTCTGATGGCCAGTGATGATGAGCATTTTTTCATGTGTCTGTTGGCTGCATAAATGTCTTCTTTTGAGAAGCATCTGTTCATATTCTTTGTCCACTTTTTGATGGGTTGTTTGATTTTTTTCTTGTAAATTTGTTTAAGTTCTTTGTAGATTCCAGATATTAGCCCTTTGTCAGATGGGTAGATTGCAAAAATTTTCTCCCATTCTGCAGGTTGCCAGTTCACTCTGACAGTAGTTTCTTTTGCTGTGCAGAAGCTCTTTAGTTTAATTAGATCCCATTTGTCAATTTTGGCTTTTGTTGCCATTGCCTTTGGTGTTTTAGACATGAAGTCCTTGCCCATGCCTATGTCCCGAATGGTATTGCCTAGGTTTTCTTCTAGGATTTTTATGGAAGACAGTGTGGCAGTTTCTCAAGGATCTAGAACTAGAAATACCATTTGACCCAGCCATGCCATTACTGGGTATATACCCAAAGGATTATAAATCATGCTGCTATAAAGACACATGCACACGTATGTTTATTGTGGCACTCTTCACAACAGCAAATACTTGAAACCAACCCAAATACCCATCAATTATAGACTGGATTAAGAAAATGTGGCACATATATACCATGGAATACAATGCAGCCATAAAAAAGGATGAGTTCATGTCCTTTGTAGGGACATGGATGAAGCTGGAAACCATCATTCTCAGCAAACTATCGCAAGGACAGAAAACCAAACACCACATGTTCTCACTCACAGGTGGGAATTAAACAATGAGAACACTCGGACATAGGAAGGGGAACATCATACACGGGGGCCTGTTGTGGGGTGGAGGGAAGGGGGACGGATAGCATTAGGAGATAGACCTAATGTAAATGACGAATTAATGGGTGAAGCAAACCATCATGGCACATGTATACATATGTAACAAACCTGCACGTTGTGCAAATGTACCCTGGAACTTAAAGTATACATACACTAAAAAATAATAATAATAAATACATGAAGTAACTGGGAGCTCTATAACTCTATCCTGCTAAACCAAAACCAAATGTATCCCCAACATCAACTGCCCCTTAGCCAGATGCTCACATATCTGAGGCCTGTCCAATACTGTTGGACAGCAGGGAACATGGAGAGAAGAAAGCTCAGAGTGAAAAGTGACAGTGATCTTCACCAATTGCAGCTAAAATCTCTGACTTTTGCAAATTTTACAAATTTTTACAAAAACATATATTCATGTAAATGCACTACAAGAGACTCTCCTAGGGCTTGTGGAAGGGAGGTGCCACAATCTTAAACTTCATTCGCTTCACAGTAAAGACACCCCTGGGGGTCATGGGATGAAAAAAGATCTGCAGTGATTCATTTATTTGTGTGTGTGTGCGCGTGTGCATGTGTAAGTGTGTGAGAGAGAGATCAGATGCAAATATGTCAAAATGCTAAGATTTGATAAAGGTGGGCTTGTATATACATTTCTATTATTGTTGTTTACACTTGTTTGCATATTTGAAATGTTCCATTAAGAGGTAGAGATAGAAACAAGAAACAGAAACAGAGACAGAAACAGAGAACACACAGAGTGTGCTTGTGTCCCGAAATCTCCTGAGGAACAGCTGATGAGAGCTCTGCAGACATAGCTTTGAGAGAGGCCTTTGGCCCTAGGGGGAGGGGAGTAGTAGGAGGGGCAGCCTGACAGATCCTGTGGCAGCTGTCAGTCACCAAAGGTCAAGCACATCTGCATAATTGATTGGAGCTGGTGGTTCACACTGCACCACCGCATCTAAAAACATGCATGGTGTTGAGTCCTTTTTTTTTTTTTCTGGAAGACACCAGCTTATGCCCCAGCTCTTGACCCCCCACAGAAAGGGCTACCTGTTTTATCAAGAAAAAAGAAAGCGCTAGCGCCTAGTGTGACTCTGTCACCACAAGTCACTTCACGTCAGCTGGCACATGTCAAAGAATGACACAGAAAGCTGCCACCTGCCATCTTCACACAGAGCACATCAAACTTCTTTTTGTAAAACACTTCAACAGCAACCAAGAGAAAATTTCCTTTATGAACCACAGAGCAATCTCTGAATGAGAGCAGAGGTGAAAGCTCCTTTCCTAGAACTGGAGACAACAGAGGAGGCAGCGACTCTGCAAAAGGTCTCAGGTTAAAAATAGACCCTCCACTATTCTCACTCGCAAACCTCACACACGCTCCTCCCTCAGATATCTGCTTCCTGGGGACCCCAGTGGAGGTGTCAAAAAACCACAGGTGGGTTTTTTTTTTTTTTTTTGGAATACAAGTTGTAACATTTTCTGCCTAAAATGAAGGACAGTAGGATGTGACAGCTGAGATTCTTTTTACTGTGGTTTTATCTAGTGTGAAAGCAAAGAACATGTGTGTGTGTGTGCATGCATGTATGTGTGTGTGTGCGCGCGCGCGTGTATGTGTTGGGGGGGTAGGGACCGTTTTGAGGATTTTGCCTTTTGTCTTCTGGTTTCACCTTACAACACTTTAAAATAGTTACTAAGAATTAAAAACTTGAGGGCCAAATGTGACCTCAGAGAGAATCGAGTCCAACATTCTAATTGAAAGGTGAGGAACAGTAGTTAGCTAGCTAACGGCAGAGTCAGGAGGAGAACGCAGAACTTCTTCCCACAGCCGGAAGCATGTGTGGTATGCAGTGATTAAGGGTGAAGACTCTCAACAGGACTCCCGGGCTGTACCCCACTTCTGACCCCTGCGCTCATGCAAATGTGGGCAAGTCATTCACCTCTGTGCCTCCATTTCCTCATCCGTGAAATGGGGATATGATAATAACAGTACAAAGCTCAGAGGGTTGGTTCAAGGATTAAATGAGATAATATATGCCTAGCACATAGCAGACGCTAATAGTCTTGGCTGTTGTTAGTTCTATCATTCACCAGTCACTTGCTTCTTCCACCCTGCCAGGACTCCCACGCTCAAAAGACTGTTCCAGAATGAGCTTTACTAGGGGGTGCATATGGACAGCCTCATAAATATAAAACGATCATTTCCATGTGATGGCTTTTTTGAAGTAATTGGCTGTGATCTTAAGAAAAATAATCATTAAACACAAGAAGCAGCTTATTCCAGGGCGTGAAGAAAAGAGAAGAAGGATGAGAGAATAAAGAGTTGGCTGAAAGAGAAATGGGACAAGTGAGAAAAATGCAGCTGTATTCTAATGGGATCAATTTTTAACTTGATTCAAATTAAATTTCAAGCGCCTTATTTTTTAAAGGAAAGAAATTGTTCTAATAAGAGCACACTGGGTCTAAGGACTGTTGCACACATTCAGACAAGGGACTGGCTGGGCGCTGTCACCTCCCATATGCCCCACAAGCCTGTGGCAATGAGCAGTGAGTTCTCTGGATCAACTACCTCCAACATTAGACACATCTTTAAAATATGTTTCCAGGATGCTCCTGGAAAACGGGAGATGTTATAGCCAATAATTAAGGATCTCAACATGCTCGAGAATACTTATGGTATAACAATGAAGTCATTACTCTTTATCTCCTTGAATTCCAAGAAAGCAAGAAATAGCAGCACAATAAAAAATCCTTCATAATGGTTGATTAGAAAATATGTCCGGCGGAAAATCAAGCTCTTTGCACATTAAAAATCCAAACGTGTTAGAGAAACAGGGATTTTCAGCCCCACACAGCTTTAACACAGAAGCTCACATTAATAAGATACAATTTGGATTTGCATTTTTTAATAAGCTAGGGATCAAAGGGAACACATAGCTGAAGGGGTGTTAAGCTGTGTGCAGGCGAACTGCTCACTACACACTGGAGGAAGAAGACACGTTCCCCCCTGCAGGAAGACACCTATAATTTTAGAAATATAAAGTCTATTCTTTTGTTAAGACATCATTACTGATGAACAATTTCCAAGCATTCTGAATAAGTTCAGGTAGATTTAATCTGCCTGTCTACCTAATGGACTCAGTCTATCTTAATGATACTGATTCCAACGATTTAATTGAGGATATCAATGAAGGAATTGATGTAGGACTTTCCCTCCTATGTACATTTTAGTTATGTAAAAACAAGTACCAGTCCCTTAATTCCTCAGGCTGGGTAGGATATGAGTGTGGCTTCCTATTATCAAACCATTATGATTAAAAACAAAACCACTATTGTTTTAAAGCTTGAAATCAGGGTCCCAGGGGCTGGGAGAGACTCATGCAGAAACTCTACTTCTTAGTACGTTCCAAGCACTCCACAAAGGATCCCTGGAAGGCAGATGCAGTTATATTCTTCTAGAGCTTAATTATTAGTATTTGCTGATGGCTAACTAAATGTCCAACGTAGTACCAACTCACCACTCTTCATGGATTCTTCTTTCGACACTGTTCCTCCATTTTCAAAGCAAGGAAGTGGAGGCCCCGAAAGGCTAAGTGGTAGGGCTGGGATTTGAATTCAGGCAGATGAACACCAGAACTAATCTCTGGGTCTGCTGCATTCCTGAAGGCCTAGTTACTCCTCCTCTCCCACTACCGCCATCCTCCAAGCCATCCCAATAGTGGTACTTGGAGTCCAGATGGCGCCTCCTCCTTCCACCCTGATAACCGAGCTTCCTCTAATTAATGTCCTTGCTGTCACACTGCTCTTCCTTAAAGAAAAACTCTGGCCCTACTTCATTTCCTTCAGGAGCCTTCCCAGATCAGGCTGCTCATCCTTTCCTGCTGCAGTTCCTGGCCAATATGTGCTCTCTCAGGTGGGAGTCATGGAAATGCTTCTGAGACGTCTCATAGGACGTGCTCCTCTGGGTTTCCAAACAGTCCATGCCTTTCTAAGAACGGTTTCCCATGTAACCATCTTCCTGTCTGCCCCCAGAATATTCGCCAGCGGCACTTACAGCTGCAGCATTTACCCTGAGATAAGTCTGCCATGAAATATCTCGCTTTTATTATTATGTTTGCATCACTCTAGTGTATTGACTTTGGAAACAAAACACATCGTTTTATTTATAGCATTCTGTTTTTAGTAGTGACATTTCCATTTACAAAATATAGTAATTCTCGATTGCTGAAAAATGTCAAATCCTAGAAAATGTAGCATTCCTACACTTGATGTTAACATTGTGCTCGAACAGTTGTTAGCCAAAAATCCATTTGATGAATCTGATTTTTCTGAAATAGACGATTCAGATGATTCAGATGTTAGTTCTGTTTAGAAATAACTCCAAGAACAGCTTTTATATTTTATTTTCACATCAAAAATCAGTCAGATTTGCTTCAGCCTCAAAGAGCATGTTTATGTACAATTAAATGAGCACTGGCAGTGAGCTGCACATTTTTTTCCCCTAAACGGGAAAAAGGGTTAAAGAGCATCCCCTGGGAGTCCTTCCCACGAGCCACATCTGACTAAACTGGGACGTACCACCTGGATCAATGGAATACTGTTCTCCCAGAAACCTGGTACTGCTACTCTCTGTGGACTGCTTACAGATAGAACAGACATCAAGGCAAGCACCTGCACAAGCTCCAGATATGCTTTCTGCTCCTCGGTTTCCGGAGACATGCCTGGGTTCTTATTCCTCTCTGTGAATGAAGCAAGTTGGGTTGGTCTCTGTTAGCTGCAATCAAGAAACCAGTGACTAAGAAACACTCCAAGGGGACACTCTGGCAGTTTATGTTAGTGAATTGGTAACAGGAAACCCCTGGCAGAGATGTCAGGAACCCCCACACCTGTTAGAAGGCCAAATGGCGAAGGGGCACCCCACTACATCACAACCACTGACTCTTCTCTTGAGGGGACGTGGCCAATGTTCATTAACTAGAGACCAGAGCAGTAACTTTAGTCATTGGATGAAATGGAATTTAAGGAGAGACTTGAATGAAAACATAGATCTGCTAGGGAGTTGAGGGGCTGTAAGCTCCCATTGGAAAATAGAGGGAAGAGGGACGGCTCATGTGGAATTTGCAAATGACATAGAACGGGGCACCAGGAACTGGTGGTTAACAAGGGGAAGAAGCAGGAGGGTACGCACCACATGGTGAAGACCTGGCAGACCATTGGCCTTAAGGATAGCCAATGGCCATTCATTTCTTTATTGAGGATCTACTGTATTCCTGAAACGAGGCATACATTTTAGATACTAGCGGAAGAGAGAAGCCAGGCAAACAAGCAAATAAATAAACAAGATTCATTTTATGGAAGGAATAATATGATAAATGAGGAGACGACTCCTCTACTCCACTTTAGGGAGAGTAATCAGGGAAGAGCTCCCCAAGAGGTGAGTTGAGAGGTGGGGTGAGTTGAGAGGTGAAATGAGTGGAGGTAAGCCCTAGGGTAGGGTAAAGCTTGGCGTTTTGGAGAAATGAGGAAGGAGATTGCTGTGTCTAGAGCACAGCGTGTGAGTGGGCAGTGGTAGGAAACCAGGTGGGAAAGGCTGACGGGGCAAGATTAGACACTGAATCATCTGTATGGAAAGGAGTTTGCATATGATTCTAAGTGCAATGGGAAATCACGATTCGATTCATGTTTTAAAGAGATAATTTTAATGGATGGGCATGGTGATGTAAGGTGGACCAGAGAAGAAGCAGGCGCACCAGTTTGGAGGGTATTGCAATAACCCAGTACCCCACACTGTGGAATCACACAGAACCGTCTTCACGACCTTTTAGAAACGTTCACCAGAAAGCACGTGCACACTGTGTCCGTCTGTTCTTGTGCTGCTGTAAAGAAGTACCTGAGGCTGGGCTCAGCAAGCTTACAGTCATGGTGGAAGGCAAAGAGGAGCAGGTGGTGTCACATGGTGGGAGTAGGGGCAAGAGGCCCGGCAGGGGGCAGGCACCAGATTCTTAAGCAACCAGATCTCATGTGTACCGAGTGACAACTCACTCATCACCAACGGGATGGTACTAAACCATTCATGAGGGATCTGCCCACCTGACCCAACCACCTCCCACCAGGCCCCACCTCCAATATTGGAAATCACATTTCAACATGCGATTCAGATGGAACAAACATCCAAACCATATCACATGCCCTCAGCAGCAGTTGGATATGCTCCAATTTAAATATCCAAGGAAGTGTCTTTTGCTTTGATGATGTTTCAAACTCACACACATTTGTGACCATGATCACGAGGCAAAGATGCACTGTGAACTTCTTAAAAGAATTTAGGTTTCTTTTAGTATGTGCTACGTTAGATTCGCTAAGCTGATAACATTTTAGTATTCAGCAAGTAATTACTGTTTATTAGGAAGACAGTAGATGACAAGTGCTTTTATTGAGCACTGAACTGTGTGTCAGAGCTGGACTAAGTGTGTTATAAACCTGGTCTTATTTAATGGTTAGTAAAACCAACCATCCATCCATCCATGCATCCATCTATCCATCCATCCATTCATCCATCCAACAAATAAAAACTCCGAGGGGGCCTCCTTATTGTCCCAATTTTATAGATGAAGAAATAGGCTAAGGTAGTTACGGGATTTGTTTAGCACTACAAAGCCAGTCGTCTATGAAGTTCTAGAGCCAGGAGACTGGCTTTAGAGGTTGGACATGAAGGTTCTCAAATGATGCAGAGACAGAATGAGCTACGCTCTGACTGCTAAACAAAGAATGAAGCATTTCCCAGAGCACCCAGGGTTACCATTTCACCATCCTTCCTCCCTTTACATCCCTGCAGAGCAACAAGCTTTGTCAACTACATCCCACTTAAACCACCCCAGAGTTCCTGACAGGTTGAATGCTATCTGCTGGTTTAGAAATTAAACCACCATTGCCTTAAGATATTACTTTTTGGCTAGCTTCCATTTATTTGAGAACCCTTTAAAAAGTAGTGGCTCGACCAAGTGTGGAAATAAACTATAGCTTCTAAGAAATGAGAAACTATATTAATGACTTGGAGTAAGCAAAGATTTCTTCAACAAAACACAAAGAATGCCTAGCATAAGAGAAAACTGACAAATTGGACTGCATTAAGTAAACAAACTTTTGTTCATCAAATGATACCATTTGAAAAGTGAAAGGCAAGCTACCACATAGGAGGAGATATTTGTAATACATTTATCTGACAAAGGACTTACATCCAGATTTTATAAGCACTCTATAAATCAATCAGAAAAAGACAAGCAACCCAGTAAAAAAAAATAAACAAACAATAAGCAAAGCACTCAAACATGCACTCAAACAAACAAACAAAAGAGAACTTTTAAATAGAGAAAGAAACATACAGAAAGGTGCTTAACATCATTAGTCATCAGGGAAATGCAAAAATAAAACCACAGTGAGATACCACTACACACCCACCAAGATGGCTAAAACGAAGAGACAAAAACAAACATGAGTGTGTCCGTCCATCACTCTTACAATCTGCTGGTGGGCGTGTCAACTGGTAGAATCACTTTGGAAGTCTAAACTGTTTGGCAGTACTAAAGCTGAATATAAGCATTCTCTTACGATCTAGCAATTTTACTCAACAGGAATGTGTCTATATGTGCACCAAAAGACACAAACGAGAATTTTCATTGCTGCTTGATTTATAGCCCCAAACTGGATACGACAAAATATCCAACTGTAGAAAGGATAAACTGCAGTGTAGTCACATGATAGAAAAATATACAGCAATTAAAATTAACAAACTATCGCTACATGCAACAACATGGCTGAGTCCTATGAACTCATGTTGGGCAAAAGAAGCGAGTCTCAAAAAGTATGTATTTTATTATTCCATTTATATAAAGTTCAAACAGGCAAACTTAATCCATGCGACAGAAGGCAGAATGGTGGCTACCTCTGTGGGGAAAGTGACTAGAAGGAGTTAGGAGGGTGCTTCTGGTTCCTGGTCACGATTTATTTCTCCATTGGGTGGGCTTCAATAGATTGTGTTCACTTTGTAAAATTGCATCTAGCTGTACAGTTATGATTTGTTCACTATTCTGTGAATGGCAATGAAAGTTAACTTTTAAAATAGTGACTCCTAATGCCTTCACCACAAGCCCTTATTGAGCACCTACAGTAGACCAGGTCCTAGGCTGGCAGAGAGAGGAATGGGGATCTGCCTATACATAAGACCAGGTCCCGGCCACAGTGGACCTTCCAGCTTTGAGGTCTCTGTGCCTCCGTGCTCTTGGCCACTGCTGACTCATCAGTGGAGATGATTCCATGCATAGGGAGCCCCTCCTCAAAGGAACCCTGCTAGGGCTTCTTCAGAAAATACAATCGACTGCTTGAGACCTTACATACTTTCTGGAGGAGGGTATTTATGTATCACATATATTAAAAGTAAAGCAAAAATCCTTGCCATTTTTAGCCCCATTTAAAAATAATGATACTGTGAATAGCTTCCCAGAACTCTAATGTGTCAAGAACTTTATCTCATTTAATACTCACAACAATCCTATGGTTATGTATTATAATTCCCATATTAAAAATAGGGAAATAGATTTAAAATAGGCAAAATAACTTGCCAAGGTCACCAAGCTGATGACTGGCAGAGTAAAATTACTTCATCCAGTCTCTTGGGCTCTCAAACCCTGTTAGCAATTAACAGAGCCATTCCAAACACAGCCACATACCCTCCCTCTAAATCTTCCCCGTCTAGCGGAGGGAAGGAAGAGGCAAGCAGCTGATGCCACCCGTCACCTGTTTTTCCTCATAGGTTGCTGATAGAAGGTCCGAAGATGAAAATGATTTGCTGCAAGTCACCTGAAAGCAGCTAGAGAAGGCCTCAAGGAAAACAAAGGTTTGTCTCCCACAACCCAGAACTGATACATATCAATGGAATTTTTTACAATTATAAAATATGATTGTACATATCGCCACAAAACTAGTCAATTTTTCTGAGCACCTTTTATCCTTAAAGCACGGTCAGGTTCAGCAAAACATGGTAACAAAGGCAAAGCTTGGAAACCAATGCTGAGGAAAATGGGAAGGAGCACAATTATTTTTCCTAGTGCCTCATGAAAAATGGAAGGTTTGGCTGTTGGGGTATAAACAGCTCCTCTCTGTGCCACCAAATCATCACGCTGGACGCATGCCGGAGCCACAGGCAGTGCCAGAGACAGAGATGTTTATGGGCTTGGTGAAAAATAGATGGTTGTAAAACCAACTCTGCTTTATGAATCTGGCCAGTTAGAGAGGGAGAAGCCTTCTCCCGGGACAGGCTCTCCAGCACACCCACCAAAAGCAAACGCTAGCAAACAAAGAAGGCCACGATCTGTCCTGTGCAGGCCTGAGTGGCCCATGTGAATCAGCCTCACTTGGAGCAGGTACCGAAGGAGACAACATTTCCATTCAGAAACGGGCCTCTTTCACCACTGAAAGGAGGCAACACAAAGCTCAGTCAAACCAAGCAAAACTGTGTGCTCCTAAAAGCAGGGAACAGAGCCATCGCTTTCTGAATTCTCCTTGGTTGGAGATTCTAGATGGTAGATTGGGAAGGACAACACAAGAATATTCCTTTGAATGAGAATAATCTATCACCACTACATCAATCTGATTAATGTAATAGGATCATTTCGAAAGGAGGAAATGACAGGTCATTAGGAGGAATTTCAAATGAAGTTATGGGTTTAAATGCTTTTCTTCAGTTTTGTAAAGAATTTAAACAGAATTTTATTTTGCATGTTTCATTCAGGGAACAAATGATATTTACATGCTTTTACAAACCTTTCATGTACCCCAAGCAATGTGGAGGCCTGAATTCTGGAGTACAACTAGAACTGCTTCAAAAATCTGTTTTGCCCCAACATGGCCCATGCAATGTGTTTCTGGTTCAGCCAAACATGTTATCCATCCCCACTCATTCTTTATTTATCATATTCAGTGATAAAACAAACACCTCAATTCCAGGTTGTTTACAAAATAGTCTGATAATCTGATTCCAATTAAATGGTGAAGATCTACAATAAGAATAAAAATATAAATCCTGTTAACCATCTGTTTTCAGCTGATAAAAGCGGCAAATGGAAAGGTTAAGTTGATATTCTGCATTTAATCTGTGCTATTGTGGAAGGAAAACCCAATTAGAGATGATATTTCATTGCAGGCTTTACACTGTTTCCCTTTTGTTCTTTAATTTGAGCTGTACCCATTGTGTTTCCAAACTAGGTGGAGGGTTCATTATCTCCTCCCCCAATGCATTGCAAGGGGGTGCCCTCATTTATAAATTTAACATTGCCAATGCCAGCTAATTATAACTAGCTACTCTCAACTGCCGAAATAACTCCTTCGCAGAGTCTAGCAACAGAGCTGTCTTCAAATGATCAGACAACAATGGACTCAGCTGTAACCCGCATTGCTCTCCCAGATACAGTAAGGTGGGAACTCAGTGAAAAGGTGCTTTTAAACATTAAGAATTTAAAGGAAAGGTTAATCCAAACATTTCCTCTGGCATTAGCTCTCTGGGCACCATTTGTGAGTGGACAGTGAAGTCTGGAAGTAGAACATTTGGAAGTCATTTATTGAGGAAATGCTGCTGGCTGACTTGAAATCAAATTGTCTTCAATGTCTATGCCAAAGTAGAATTTTAATGACTTCTTTTAAGGGCCCAATACTCAAAAGCTGCTAGATCTGGGTATCAAATGTCTAGAAGGGGCAGACACGCTGCTGATCGCACCTTGTGGAACCAGCTGCTTGGCAATGCTTCGGCATATCCAGCACACCAGCAGTCCGGTGACTGGTAGCTAAAGGCACCATCCTACCCATCACAATACCCATGAATCCATGCCTTCCAGCCCCTCAGAAGGGATAGAGTTCTCTGTTCATTCAAGCCTTCATGCTTCCGAATATGCTGTCCCTATGCCTTGAACATCTCCAGGTAATTTCCTATTCATCCTTGAAGAAAGAAGCATCCCCCGCCTCTCCTCACCAATCTACCCTCTCCTCCCATGAGACTCCTCCTCCCCCTCCTGTGCACAACACCATCACATGGTCAGTGGTACTTGTCACAGTATCTGTTCACATGAATTGAATGTGAAATTGGGAGTTCCTCGCTATAGAACTACCTTAGTAAGCTTTCTATTTCCAGCACTGTATACAATGAACGACAGCCTGACAGAGGAATAAAGGAATGAATGAATGAACTGCCATTGTCCAGTTTTTTGTCCTGAACCTCAGAGCTGGTGATTGGGTGAGAGGAGCATCTCTTAGATGCTCTGATGGTCCCCTGGCTGCACAAACACTGCAATGTGAATACACAAAAGTCCTCCATTCCTTACTCTGTAAGCCTGGTGGGTCAGAAGCCTTCCTTGTAGGAATGTTCCTGGTCTCTGGGTTAATCTCACTATCTAGTCCTAGTGGCACATGGCTTGTCATTCCTACTTCCTCAGGAATAGTCCCTGAACTGTGTTGATGCGGACTTCCCATCAGATCACTTCCCCTCACCAGCAAAGGAAGTAAGATGTTCTCTGCAAAGAGTAAATGGCCATGCGGCTGGAAAGCGGAATCATTATTCCTGGTTGATAAGCTGCCCAGAAGGCAATTTAGTGAGAGTCACCCCAGGATTGAAGGTTTCCCTGCTGCCAGGATCACCAAGTACATAAAGAAAATATACAATTATAAATAGATTGTAAGCTCCATGAGGGCTGGCACTGTGGATGGGCATAGTGCCTAGCTCAAAAGATACTTGTTGAGTGAATGAATGATTCAGGAAAAAAATCTTAGGAAAGGGTAGAAAAGCTGGCTTCCCCATTTTATTCATGAGAAAACTCTGCATGCCCAAAGAAATTGCTCTATGCAACCTAGAATTACACTTCAAGCCTCCGGTGGTAGGTCAGGAGGGGGAAGGCCGTGGAGTGTGGAGTAAGGTCCAGTCCACAGGAAGGGACACCATTATTCCAGAGAAAAAGCCACCAGTGCTGGGAGGACATGATCAGCCTGGGAACAGTGACGTCTAGCCACTACTCAGCAGGATGCTGGAAGCCACCACGAACAAGGAAGTCAGGGAGATTCTCCCCACTGCAAGAGGCACTCACAGTGAGCAAAACAATGAGGTGTTCTGCAGAAAGCTAGAGCCCAGTACCAGAGGGGGTCACCCTGGCTGCAAAGGCAGTGGGTGCCAAGGTAAGCTTAGAGGGGCACAGGGACAGCTCTGTCAGCAGCACTGAGGCCTCAACACAGTCTCAGCCCCTGTGAGCCATGCACATGGTCCTTCCAATCACGGCACACAGAATGGACCCCTGGTTCTCACCAAATGCAGGGGCATCCCATCCTCCGCAGCAGAGGCTTTGCGTTTGAAGGAAATGGTGCATTGCCATCCTCTAAGTCATCAGGCGTGATACAGTCACATTTTTTTAAAAAGTGTGAACATGCATCCTGGCTATATTCAACTATGGACAATCCAACTAAGGACTAAAGTCAGTGAGTAGGGACCAAAACACAAACCAGTTTCTCACCTGACTTCAGAGTTACTAAAGTCAGGATCCCTAGTAGACAACTTCAGTTACCTTCTGACTCTACCTCTCTGAGGAGGGCAGTGTCTTCAGGACCCCACACTGGCCCAGCTTGTTCTAGTCTCATCTCTTCCCTAACCCAGAAGTTCCCACGTGTGTCCCTTGGAACTGAATAAAGAGGTCACTGGGTCATTCTGGTTTAAAGAAAGCTTAGCACTTTCCATCACTGCAGAACTTGTTGGCGCCTTTATATGCTACCATGTAGTGGATCCTCATGCAGGCCACACTATGCTGTCTGCTGTGTTCCCCACTCTTACTTCACAGAACAGGGGAAGTACTGATCTGATGCCACACACAGAGCTTAGTGTCAGGGTGTCCCCACAGCAAGGCCCTCATTTCAAAGTGTAAAGTTCAGTGTTTCCTGGGCCCTGGCTCTGGCTGTGAATGCAGAGGGCTGGCTGGAAATGAGCACTCTGACTTTGCACTACACCCTGCACCGCTTTTGTTAGGTTCACAGCCCTCCATGAACAAGTGAAGTGGGAGAGTGGCTGCACAGGAGACTGAGGCCAGAAGCCCTGCGGTGTGCAGGCCACAGGTAAGTACACATAGAGGTTTGAAGGGATAGCACATCCTCCTTGTCTTCCCACCCATCAGAGCTGCCCTTAGGTCAATTCAGAAAACAAAATGTGAAGACCACCTATCATTCCACAGCTTATCAATCATATAAAATAGTCACTAATCCCACCTCCTACTGATAACTGAACCATAAGGATTCCAATAGACAGAAGTTCTTTTCTTTACAAAAACAAAATCACGTGAAATTTACTTTTTCTTCACTAACCAGTATATCAGGGACATTTTTCCTGGCCAGCATATAAAACTGCCTCATCCATGCTATCAGCTTCATTCGAATCCATTGTGAGAAACTGTCATTTATTCCCCAGTCTCCTATTGCAGGATATAAAAGCCTTTTGGTTTTTGTCTTTTGGTTTTTATTATTAGTTGTTACAAATAATGTGGCAGGAAACATTCGGGAATTTATGTCTTTATGTACCACATTTCTGCACACTAAATTCCTAGAAACAGTACTACAGAGTCAAAGGAAAGATATTTTTAATTTCGAAAGATATTGTCAAATTATACTCCAAAACTCCTATAACTATTTTACATTCCCACCAACATGACAAAAGAAGGGTGCTTAGCACTTTCCCGTAATAGTTATTTCGGTATATGTCTTTTTCTGCAATCAGTCAGAAAATGCCCCGAAGGCAGCAAACATCACTTATCCATCTCTGTGTATTCACGTCCTTGGTATTTCGTCTCACTCACAGTAGATGCTCAAGGAATATTTGCTGAATGAATGTCAGTAAGAAATCATTAGACATCATTCAAGTGCCTGGGATGAAACCATAATCCACAAGCAATAAACGAAGATCCAGTGTTATACAACATGACAAAGGCATACAATTATCTGCAAGAATAACTGTCCTAAATGGGTTGGAGATCAATGACCAATTAATGGGCAATATAAGTTTCACAAAAGGATGTATTGCCTTTAACAAATCATGCATCTAGACAACCCCCAAGTGGCGGGGACCACCAGGCACACAGCCATGAATACATCTGGATATTCACTCACATGCCACATCCAATTCTACGCAAGCCAGTGTGGGTTCCTCAACTACTTAGAAAGGAGGGCACCTGTCAATAACAACAATAAATTATTAATTCTTGGGTTACAGGATCTTAATTTACTGCCGAACTCCTCAAAGGAAATCCATGCAAAAGTAGAAACCAGGACATACTCCTTTCTCAGGAGAATTCTGGGCAAGATGGTCTCATGCAGCCAGAGAGATCAGATGGCTTCCAACCTGGAGGAGAGTGGGAGGCAGAACTCAGGAGCAGAAATCAGAGTTGGGATGCCAACTGGGAGGTGAGAGGTGAGCCCTGGTGCTGGGATTCATCTGTGAGGGTGACTGGATAGAGAGGAGGACTAGGACAGGCATCTTTAAGCACAGTCTGGGAAGCAGATGCTCCATAATTTTCCAAAACTCTAGACTTTCTCCGTGTGGTCACTGGAAGGTCAGTTCTCCAGCCCAGTGCTTCTGCCCCAACACACAGTATTTGATGTGCTATGTTTTTCCAAGATCCTTACTTTCTAACTCCCAAATATGGAGATTCTCATTTATGATGAGGTCCACCATGTTCTGCAAGAACCAATTTGGAAGCAGCAGGGTCTCCATAATAAAAAGAACATGGGAAGCTTCTTACATCAAAAAGGAAGTCGATGACAACTTTGGCATGAAAATGTATACTCTATTGATATGGTTTGGCTGTGTCCCCACTCAAATCTCACCTTGAATTGTAATAATCCCCACATGTCAAGGGTGGGGCCAGGTGGAGAAAATTGAGTCATGGGGGCGGTTTCCCCCATACCGTTCTCTTGGTAGTGAGTAAGTCTCATGAGATATGATGGTTTTATATATGGGAGTTCCCCTGCACAAGGTCTCTTGCTTGCCGCCATGAAAGACGTCCCTTTTTACTGCCTTCATCTGCCATGATTGTGAGGCTCCCCCAGCCATGTGGAACTGTGAGTCCATTAAAGTTCTTTCCTTTATAAATTACTCAGTCTTGGCTATGTTTTTATTAGCAGTGTGAAAACAGACGAATACACCTATATAGAATTTCACTGCCATTGGTGCAAAAGAAAAAATTGTAGGCCAATGTTCAAATGGGCCACTTGGCCCTGTACAAACAAGAAGCACCATTTATGGCCATTTATAACATTGAGAATTATTTCAGGCTCCAATCTCAGATAATAACCCCCTTGCTGGGAAGAGGATAGTCTTCCAGAATGTTTTCTATTTGCCAGCTCTTTTTCAAGCTCAAGCTTTCTGAACAACATTCTCTTTCCCGACTTTGTTTGCTGGAATTTTCCCAAGTGCAGCCCACATCATGTTTCATCAGCTCTCCCAGAATCTAAAAGGCACCAAGACTGGGTTCATCAGCAGTAGTTGGACCTAGAGGCAGCCAAGCCAGCCCTGATTTGACCCATATCATGGATCTAAGCAGGCAGCATCAAGCTGGAGAAGAGTCAGGGACCAGAGTCTAGGGAGAAAGAGACCAGAGATCTGAAAGGACCCACAAGAGCATTAACTAGTCTTAGAGTCTAGGGGATGTATCTCTCCACAGGCCAAAGCCACGTTAATGGTGGTCATGGGGTGGTTGGAGGACGGGGGCCTCCCCAACCACCTCTCCAAGCGGTACTCGCATCCTTGGCAGGACTTCCCACCCTCAACTGGCTCTGGGGTCCCTTCTTGCCACGCTTCTGTGATCAGGCCTTACAGGTTCCTCTGCAAAGCGGTTCATCTGTGGAGGCTCTGGAGCATGTGAATGTACAGGGTTGCGTGTGCACATACATATGCACTCGGACACTGTGCTTAATGGAGGAGCTCACAGCCAAAAATCCGTGTTGAAAACTTTCCACTAATAAGACAGATTTTTAAAAAGACAATTATACATTGTTCCAAAGAACTTTGCCTTGTGATGATTGCACAACCTTATGAATATACTTAAAAACCATTTTAAAGGGTGGATTCTATGGTATGTAGATGATATCTCAGTATAAAAGAAAGAAAGAAAAAAAAAGGACTGTGACTTAGAAAAAATCCTGTGCCTGCTTTTGGTAGATGAGCAATATGTCTTGAGTCACAAGGACAGATTTGGGCTCTCAGTCACCTGTCTGAACATATATCTGCATGCGGAACAGGATGGGAAGACGACACCTCATTCTCTGTAACAGTCACATGTGCTGCTGACCATTGTAATGTCACATGCTGCTGCTGGCAGGCGACCCCTGGTCCACAGTGTGGGAAAGGCCACCTGCCTCGCTCTTAATCACCCCAGGCCTGGATGAGGAAAATCGATGTAATGACCCATAAGAGGAATCTGTTCATAAAGAAGGTCACTAAACACCTCTAGTTATTCTCTGGCTCTAAGGAAAGAAAATACCATAAAAATCTATGGGTAGGGCATAACCCCATGCTCCATTAACACACATGATTTGGGGAGGAAAAAGACTCATGGGTGCTCATGCCAACATTTTCTTCCTCATTCCTGTCCACACCAAGTGCTCACATGCCAGGCACTTAACTCAAGAAACACCAGAAGCCAAAGCATAGCTTGACATTGCAAACAAGCCTTTTTGTTCTCAACCCATTGAAGACGTTGTTGGGAAACAATTTATCCACAGACTCAGATTTCCAGCATCCCTGTGGTGCCTTCAAGGCCCATTTCTTCTTGGGCTGTCAGTTGCTAAGTGCAAACTCCAAGCAGCATCTTGAAATTCATGCAAATTCGTGAATAAATACAATTTGCTCATTGGAAGCATGCCTTCGCCTTTCCCACAAGGCCACCATTCCCGCGGGCTGTGCTGCGGTCACTCCCCCAGCATGGGGTGACTTGCAGCAGGGCCACAGACCCAAAGCACACAGTCCCCGCTCGCACAGCCTGGTCTTTAGCTTCCCTTTTCAGAGTGGAACGCACATGGTAAGTCTGTGAGCCACCGAGGGAGGGGATCTGGATGAGCCATAAGGTCAAACTCTCCACCAATGCTGGCCACACATTTCCTCCCCATTGCTCCACTCATTGAGGGGTTCTAACTTGAGTGAACCTCCAAAGGTCTGTGTCCCCGAATTTGATCTGTCTGTCCCACCACCAAGGAGATGTTAGACATGGGATGCCACCAGACATTGTGCAATGTCAGGAAGTCCTTGCTGGATATGCTTCATAAATGCTCCCATCGAACCCCTTGGTGCTTCCTTTGTGCTGACACCATTCCCACTCCCAAAGAGGCCTGTGGCAGCAGTAGGTCAGGAGATCCCTAAGGGAACCAGCAAAGGACGGCCACTCTTCTCAGTCCTTCTCCAATGTCATACAGGCCCTGCTTGCCACAGATGGAATGCTGGCTAACTCAAGCTGACAAGCCCACAGACTAGACTTTACTGGATGGCCTTCATACCCCAACTCCTCATTGCTAGATGTCTCAATGTTCTGTATGAATTAACAGCAAGACATAACCTGCGGCATCCTACCATTCACCGGGTTTAAAAATTAGCAGTACTAGACAAGTTCTGCATTTTCCTAAACAAAAAAAACCAACAATCCAACACTAACCTCCAAAATCTCATATTGTTTTGCTTTTCAGTTTTTGTGTAACCAATTAGTCTCTTTTGTGCTCTTGGTTCTGCTTTGGTTTGGGTAAGAGTGAACCGCATTTGAAATGAAGGCATTGTTTATTCACAAATCAAATAAGCTCCGGGCAGCTGCCCCAGTGGCTTCCTCATTCAGCTAAATTAATGCCCAAAGCCTCAGGGTGAACAGTCTTCTGGAGAGAACGTGGGCATTCATTTTCGGATTCTCATTCAGTGTTGGGTCTTTTAATGCCAGATCCTATTTAATATACTTGTGTTATGTTAAACTGTGTGCAAATTTATTCTATGGACTACTTGACAGAATTCATACTATTAAAGTCACATATGATTTGCACTTGAAAAATAAGGTCTTTACTTCACTTTAGCAGCAACCCAGTGTTGCCTTTAGTGGAATTTAAGCCCTACCGGACCCTGCCATCCCTCTGAAGCCGGCCCTCGTTTTCTTATTTTCTTTCTAGTCGGAGAGGTCACTGCAAAATATTGCAGGCATTCTGTCCTCCACCTGCGAAACCATTTATACAATTTTTAAAATAAGTTTTTCATAATAACTGTTGCTCTTTTTAAGTATGTAACCAGCACTCCTTTCCAATATTGTGCCTTCTCATTCCACCTTGCAAGGGACAGGTAGTTCTTAATAATGTGTTATTGGATTTCAGAACTATCCTTCAGACTTTGTATTCTCTGGAAACATGGAGCTTCTAAGAGCTTTGGGTCCTGAAATCTCGGAGTCCGAGGTGAATTTTGAATCAAGCAGAAACTCAGTGTCTTCAGCAATTCTATCTTAAGTTTGATTCTGCCTTTAACACGTCCTAGTCCCCAAACACAGCTCAGGAATGCTCAAAACAGCAGCCACACATGGAGACTGTGTGGCGACATTTTGTCTCCATCTCTCAACTATCCTCCCCGTATTGTGGATAATAAGAAGTCACTTCCATATGTTTGAAAGGTTGGGTCCATTTCTCTCCTTATAAAACTGAGGCTGTCCCAAGGGAAAAACTCTTATTCAAGCACAGGGCCAGGCTATAACTCACATGAAACTTACTTCCCGTTCTCTCACATGATAATGTACATCAGCTACTCAATCACGGCCATAAACAGCATTTCCCTTGGTCCCTGAAATCACTTCCAATCAGAAATCAACCTGGTGAATTGTGGTTACTCTCAAAGCTCAAGAAACCCTGGCCCTCACTGTGTACTTAAAGGTTTCTAGTTGTTCTGCCTTGGTGTCTCTGTCTGTCTCTCTCTCTCTCTCTCTTTCGCTCTCTCTCTCTCTCTCACACACACACTCACTCACAAGAGAGAAACTTACATTCTCTCTCATGAGGGAAAGAGAGAGACAGAGAGAGGGGCTAGCGAGGAGAGGAAAACAGGACCTTGTGGTGATGTATTTTTATTTTATTGTTTACTTTTAAGTTCAAGGGTACAATTGCATGTTACACAGAAAAACTTGTGTCATGGGGGATTGTTGTACAGATTATTTCATCACCCAGGTATTAAGCCTGCTATCCATGGGTTATTTTTTCTGATCTTCTCCCTCTTCTCACCCTCCACCCTCTAAAAGATCCCATTGTGTGTTGTTCCCCTCTATGTGTCTCCCACTTACAAGTGAGAGCATGCAGTATTTGGTTTTCTGTTCCTGCATTCATTTACTAAGGATAATGGCCTCCAGCTCCATCCATGCCCCTTTCAAAGGACGTGATCTCAGTCTTGTTTATGGGTGCATAATATTCCATGGTGTATGTGTACAACATTTTCTTTATCCAGTCTACCACTGATGGGCATCTGGGTTGAATCCATGTCTTTGCTATTGTGAATAGTGCTGCAGTGAACATAAACATGCATGTGTCTTTATGGGAGAATGATTTATATTCCTTTGGGTACATACCCAGTAGTGGGAATGTTGAGTCAAATGGTATTTTTGTCTTTAGTTGTTTGAGGAGTCACTGCACTGTCTTCCACATTGGCTGAACTAATTTATCTTGTGGCTATTTAAATCCACTACACCACTGCTCCTGGGTCTACAACCGTTCTGTGAGACCACTTCTCTTCTCTCTTGCCTCTTCATCAAATCTCTGTCCAAAATGTTTTCTTCTGGGCATAAACACATTCGGATCTCCTTTTCCCAAAAACGCCTTCCCCTGGCCCCCGCAGCCTCTACTATGTGACCCTGAGCCTCAGTCTTACTGTGAACGCCATCCCACTGCCAAGTGTCTTCTATCACACCCTAAGGAGGCTCCAGTGCACTTCAGTCTACTTTCCTCCCCTGCCAGTTCCTCCCACTCCTTAAACTCTGATTCCAGCCAAAACATGGAACTCCCTCCCTTGAAGGATCCCAACAATCTTCTTAATCTCAAATGCAATTGTGTCTTCTTGAGCCATATTTTCTTTGACCTTTAAATAGCAGAAGAACTTCCTCCCCAACATCAGACTTTCAAGGTTTTCCTAATTTGCCAATGGCTCCAAAAGCCTTTCCCAAATGAATACTTTCCAGGACTCAAACTTATCCTCCCATCAACAATGATTTAAATCCTACCCAGCATTGCAGGTGGGGCTCCAAGAGGCCTTTGGAGGCTTTGCCCCTTCATATTTTCTCCTTGGAACAACTCTAACATATGGTCTGGCATAAGCCTCCTACTTTCTCCTTGATGGTGATCCCTAGTTTCATCTCTGTCTGGCCAGATCCTAAGCTTATAGAGGGTGAAGACTGTCTCAATCCTGTTAAAATCCCTGTGGGTTGGGCCCAATGCCTGGTATGAAATGTCTGCAGAAGGCCAAATGAGTTCCTTTTCAAAATTAGTTGTAACCAAAGTCCTTTTTTTTTTCCTTCCCAGTTTCTGCATTAGACTCTCACTTGGCACAAGCCAAAGACCAAAACTCTCAGTTTTAATGTGCAGAATAGTCCAGAGAGCCTGACTTTTAAAATAGAGGTCCCTGGGCTCCAACCTTAGATACTCTCAAGTTGCAGGTCTAGGGAGGATCCCAGGAGAGAACATTTTTATCAAGCATTCTAAGTGACCAGGACACAACCTGAGGAATGCTGCTTTACATCCATGATCATCAAAGAAGCACTGCTATGAAATACTCAGGAGAGTCAGGCTTCATGTCAAGTGCAAAATCCACTCCTGATTCATGAAATCTTAAATTGTTAAGAGTCCATATTTAAATTGTTAAATCTCTTAAATTGTTAAGAGACTTTGGGGACTTGGTGGGGAAGGTTGGGAGGAGGGTGAGGGATATAAACAACACATTGGGTACAGCGTACACTGCTTCGGTAAAATCTCAGAATTCACTGCTATAAAATTCATCAATGCAACCCTAAACCACTTGTATCCTATTAAAATAATAAATAATACATAAATAAGAGTCAGTGGTTCAAACCTTCAAAAACCAGTGAAATTTTTTATTTTAGGTCAGACAGGCAAGCATGATTGTCATTCAACAATTATTTATTGAGGACCTACTAAGTACAAGGCACTGCTCTAGGTTCTTGGAATAGGGCAGTGAATTACACAGACAAAGCAGAAATGTCTGCCTTCCTGGGGTTTGCCTTCTGAAAGAGCTGCCCTCTCCCGCTACCATGTTACCATTAAGATAGGGTTCAAAAGAAGATTGAGCAAGGCAGGGAAAAATCATCTCCTGCAGTTTCCAATGCGATCAAAACAGAGTTTCCATAGCATGTGTAAACCAGTTCCCATGCTGGATGGTCCTGGCCCAGAGTCCTTCTGGGTCAGCTATTTCCTTCTGCAACTGTCTACCTGCTGTTGTGTCACTCTGCAGGCCTGGGCTCACTCCACTTGCTCATCAGGCAACAGGAGGAAGGGTATCGTGCTGGTCTGTTGAATTAAATACTCAAGCTCCCTTCAGGTGGATCATGGCCAGTGGGGAAGAAGGGCCAGTCTTGGGGGACTGAACAAGAAATTCTTTTAGGGCCCCCAAAGAGCTTCCCCTTCTCACCGTCTGTCCAGCAGAGGCTGTGGCCTCTGCTGAATATTTCATATGTATTGTCTGCTGCTAGGGTTGTTTTATTCATCATTAGTTTTATTTGATCCAACCGTTTCTTGAAGCCATCTGCATCCAGCATGCAGATTATACTCATACCAGATTTTCTTTCAAATATAAAACCCACAATGAACTCTGCTATATAAACAATTTCTCAGTATTTCAGATAACTTTAAGAGCTTCTCTTTGAAAACAAAACCCTTAGTGATATTTAGACATGGGTTCCAGATAGGGCAGTTAAGTATACCTTGCCCCTGGGAAGTTTCTCTGCAGCAAGGGAAGTGGCCTGGGCCCCCTCCGTCACCTCCCACTGATTTCCCTCATCACCCCTGAGGGATGATGCCTCCAACTCCAGGACACAGGACTAACTCCAGGGCCACTTGCCAAGAGGGACCACTGTCTTTATGGGACAAGAATCTGACAAACTCAACCAGTGCCCCTAAGAACATCAAGATCCCCTGACTTGATCTTAAATGTTAAAACATAAACTAAAAAGTACCTTCCCCCAAAGCTGATCCTAATCATTTTGATATGAACAGGAGGCAGGGAAATACTAGGTAGAAGATGGCAGGGTCCCTGGCGAGGGCTCCACCCTCAAGCTGGACCTGCAGCCCTAAACAAGAACTTCACATCCCTGTTTTCTCCCTGAATGTTGACTTTTGGCCCACCATGGCCCATATCCTGTGCCCATAAAAACTGAAAGCTCCACTGGCAGAGGAGCACGGTGCTGTGGCAGAAAAGGAGAGAAGAGAAGAAGTGTCTAAACGTCAAGAGGAGAAGAGGCAGCTGGACGGCAGAGACTACGGTCACAGAGTTTGGCCAAGGTCAGTTGGAGAAGAATTCTGTCCCCAGCCGAACTCCAGGGAAGATTATCTTCCCACTCCATCCCCTTTCCAGCTCCCCATCCCACTGAAAGTCACTTCCACCACTCAATAAAATCTCCACATTCACCATCCTTTAAGTCCATGTGACCTCATTCCTCTTGGGCACTGGACAAGGACCCAGGTGCAGGTGCAAGAAGCTGTCACAGTGACCCTCCACTGAGCTGTTTAACACTTAGCCATCCACAGACAGCACATGCTAAAAGAGCACTGATTATAAAACACACCCTCCTCTGGGGCTCCAGAGGTTGCTGGCAACCCCTAGACATTGCTGTGGGCTGGTACGGGGGTTTGTTCCTGCCGGTGCCCAAAGGCACTCGCCCCAGTTCCTGCACTCACTCACCTGCAATGCACCACCACCATAAGGGGTTTGAGCACACGTAAGCAGCTGAGCAAACGAGCCACCCCTGTTGCAAGTCCCACCAGAGGGTCAAGGGAGCTCTCCTGTCTCAATTGCTAATCAAAGGCCTCCTATGAGCAACGTCAAAGTTTAGGACAGGAAGAGAGTCACCACCACGGTTATCTGCTATGTGCTGCTGAGCCTGTCTTGATAGGAATTTAACTAAAAGGACAAATCCAAGGAGAATTCTTAACATGTTTTAATCACCTACTAGTTGTGTGGCATTGAAAAGGAAGTGGGGCAGTCAACTCCATTCTCTCTCTGGGTTACACTGCTCCCAAATATCTTCTCTTTACTTTCAAGTTTTCTATTGAGATAATTCATGTAAAATGCCTGGAATATGACCGGGTATCATACCTACTCAACAGATGGTGTTTCAATTTGCTCTTCTAAATTCCTCTGTTTTGGACCAAACCAAAGGAAACCTATACGCTATTTGTTACTGAGTAATGGAGCAGAAGTCTCTTTGGACTCCCTTTTCCCCTTTGAGCATTTAAAATACAGGCTCCCTACCCCATGACTTTTCATGGAAATTTATTCACATTCATTAAGGCTTTGGGAATTTTGAATTAATAACTCAGGGAAATGCAGATTCAATTCTCCAATAGGCCTCCGCTTTTTTTTAACCTAATCTTAATAAATCAAATAAAATAACCCACACTGTTTATGTAAATGTAAACCTACTGGTTCATAAAAGTGGGCTCAGATAAGCAAGAAAACCCCAAGAGTTTAGACCAGACAAAGAACTTCCCCTGAAAGCTTATCTGTTCTCCAGGGGCCTTGATTTCAACAGCTGCTGTAACCTCCTGTCTAAAAATCCTGGTAGAATACATTTGGAATTTTCAATATTCACAGGACACATCCTTTGCTAACACATCCCAGCCAGGTCTCCAAAGTCACCCTCACAGTATTTGCAGGCTAATCTTTCTACATTTACTTATAAAAGCTGTCAATTAGGAAAACCTGTCTCTCTGACAGTCAGGAACTGCATCCTATTTTCATGTACATAGACACACAATGAATCACAGGCTTTACTAATCCTTTAAGAGTGTTAGAGGTCCTAGGGGACTGTTAGAATGAAAGCAAACCCTGCCCTGGATTATGCTATTTCCGACTAATCCTAGGAAAATGAATGTTAATTTATCATGAAAAAGGGTTAATTATGCATTTATTTCCGACGTAGGTACATGAGATCAGGCTCAGAAATAATACGGAGTATAATTCTCTTTTAAATGAGGATTCCATTTTAAGCATTTTTATCAAACAGACGCTAAACTCGAAGCAACCATACCAAAGAAAAAGAGTAGCTTGGTAATGACAAGACCCAACTATAATTTTAATTAACCTTCTGATCCTGCTTAAATATATTTTGCCTTGTAAAAATCTGTAATAACATCTATTTCAATCTCCTCTGCTATTAGTTATTAAATTGAAAATGGATGCCTAGACTGATTTGGCAAAGATATTCAAGAAATTTTTCTTTTTTCTCTCTGGTTTATTAAAGTAATAATTTGTAGCATAAAATTTCTCTGATTAAGTAATTTAGTGTAATTAAATCACCAGATTTATTAAGCTTCCTGAAACAGCACACACACAGCTGGAATGATGGTGACTGTTAGCAGCTGCTGAGACACAAGCACATCTTGGCAGTGGCTTTCCTTGAATTTTCCTTCTGCTCAGATCAAGGAGTCTTCGGTTTCACCTGCCATCTCCCATGGTCTCTGAGGTTCTGAAGGCTTCTACCTACTGAGTCACTCCTGCTCACAATTAAAGAGGAGTCCTCATGAGAGGTCACTCTGCTGGTATCAGTGTGGTATCAGCAGAGGGAGGCTCAGCAAAGGAACTCTGTTTAGCCCCGATGTAATCATTGAATGTCCAGCTTGGTAGTTTTTCTTCTTCCCTCTCCCGTAATCACTCGGATCCCCAAAGCTCCATTCTGAATGTTTCCCTTGTCCCGAGGATATGCGTCAAGTCCTTCCACTGTGTTCACCCTCAGCCCTGAGAACTCTTCAGAAGATGAGACCCGGTTAAATGTTCCCAATTCTATCATCTTTACAAAAAGCCTTTGGAGCTTTGCTGGAAGACATGCAGGAGCCAGGATTACTTATGAATATTAATAGAATATACAATTCCTAATCCCTCTGCTGTGCCGTTCGCTCACAACTGACACACTAGACGTTAGAGGTAAGACAAGGGAGCTTACATATACCCACCCATCCATCTGCCCACCTACTTGGGAAATATTTACCAAGAGCCTATGATCTGTTCCCCATTGAAGTGGTATGGGGGAGCAAGGAAGGCCCAGGAACCCTATTCTCAATAGGTTCAGAGTCCATTAAGGAAGGCAGATATAGAGACTAAAAATTAGTCTGTCAAATAGTAAGGTTGTCAGTGGGAGATGAGGAGGAACTCCAGATTCAGTCGGAAGAGGGGATGCAAAGGCTTCCAAGAGGAAATGGCACTTGAGTCCCTTCTTGAAGGAAGAATGGGTTAGGGGGCAGAGGGTTCAGAGAAGGCAGGCCAGGTTGAACAGAATGAATGCAGGAGGCGGCCAGGCAGGGCACGTGTGCGGAATTCTAGTAGCTCCGGCTGGCTGGCAGATGGGCATGTGTAAGGGGAAGGTGGAGGGTTAGCAGGACTCAGCAGATACAGGGCTGTGTATCCAGGCCGAAGTGTGGGGGCCTTAACCTCACAGAGTGGGTCAGTCACCACCTGAGGGTGCCCACGTCCCAGCACCTCCAGTGGGGACAGACCCGCTGGCTTAGTTTGCACTTTGGAACATCTCTGGCAGTCATGAGGAGGTAGGTAGGTCTAAGAAAATGCATAGTCAGAAGCCAAGAGCACGAGACTGCTGCAGACACCCAGAGGTATGAGAATTTAAAACTGACATGAAATCATCCTGAATGGGCTTCGAGCAGAGGTCTGCTTTAAAGGAGACAACAATAATCTGGATACAGAAATTCTCCTGTCATAACACACACATTTGTGGAATATATTCTATGAGCCTGGTATTGAATGCAAGTATTTCTTTTTTAAATTGGAAATTGCTGTATGTTAAGTTTCGTACATCAATACACATTTAAAAGCACTTCCACATAGATGATTCCATCTCGTCCTCACCTGAGCAGCCATGGATGCTGGGCACACCTCAGAACCTGGGGACCAGTGCTGTGGGACCACTGCTTTTCCTGGTGGCTGAGCTCATGCTGTCTGCCGACCCTGTATGGGAGAGGCTGGATGACAGTCCTAAGGCTGTGCTGAATGGAGGCTTGATGGGGGTATGACGTGGCTTCCGTTTGACAGATAAAGACAATGAGGCACAAAGTATCCGGTGTCACACCTGCCAAGGGGGCTTAGGCAACATGCCCCCTTCTAATTTTCCTAGTTCCGCCATTTCTCCTACACACATTGCCTCTGGCATATGGTACACTTCATATTTTAACCCATATATGATGAAGAGTATACCTACTGCTTTCACCGTATCCCTTTCCAATAACTATTCATTGTTTTCAAGGGCACAAGATAGACCATGACTCCCAAGGGATTCAGAATGGCTCCTCTATTCTAAACAGAGGCCTAGAAACTGATTTAAAACAAACAGAACAGAACCGCTGCCTTAAATACCAACCCAAACTAGAGAAAGTTTTCTGACATATATCTGTTTAGTTGGGCTGAACAGGTTTTTTTTCCCCCAAGTAAAAAAAGTCAGTTGGCTGGGGCAGTGGTTCACACCTGTAATCCCAGCACTTTGAGAGGCTAAGGCGGGTGGATCACCTGAGGTCGGGAGTTGGAGACCAGCCTGACCAACATGGAGAAACCCTGTCTCTACTAAAAATACAAAACTAGCTGGGCAAGGTGGTGCATGCCTGTAATCCCAGCTACTTGGGAGGCTGAGGCAGGAGAATTGCTTGAACCCGGGAGACAGAGACTGCGGTGAGCCGAGATCGCGCCATTGCACTCTAGCCTGGGCAAAAACTGTGAAACTCCATTTCAAAAAAAAAAAAAAAAAAAAAAGTCAGTCAGTAGCTAGGTCTGCCAACCCTGATCTTTTCAACAAATTAGGCCTTCTCAAAAAAAAAAAAAATTGCTTTGCCCTTTCTCTGCAAACCTACCAAAAGTGATTGTGTCCTTGTGGGCTAAAATATGATTCCAGTATATTTTTGGTCTATATAAATTTGCCATGTAACCAAGTAACACTTTTCAGCTTCAGATATGTCTATATTTCAGAAAAGAGTGCTAAGTGGAATCTAACGGACAAAATGAGCTAATTTTGTGAATCTTCCAACTAGTCTTTTCCCTGCATTCTTCTCCTTAATAACCTATAAATTTTAGTCACAAGAATCATTCTTCAGCGTCTGGGGCAGTAAAACTCTTGCTAAAAATCAATAGTCTGCCTACTTTTAAGACTTCAATGTGTTGTTAGGCAGCAGAGGCCTTTCTTTATAAAACTCCATAATGACCTAAAACAGATTTGATTCTAGAAATCAGAATTCTCACACTAATAGGCTTTCATTTAAGAAGGCTCTCGTAGCTGAGAACAGACTACCAAATGGGTTAGATTTTTCAATTTTATACCTTAGTCCATAAGTGCTAATTTCTCAGTGGAACAGTCAGATAATATACTACTAGAGATTACTGAAACCTCTAGTCACAGCTCTGAATTATTAATTTAAAAGGTTATGCACCAGTGCTAATATAAATTATCTTTAAAAACTATCTATATGGGTAACATTTTAATAAGCTTTAAAATATGATTTTTCTCTCTCAACGTTGAAAGCAAAATATAATATAGAATTGGCTCTGAGTGAGCTATGGATTTATTGCATTTTTTCCAAAAGATTTGCACCACCTTTCCTTATAACTGATGAGAAAGGCCCCATCATGGATCCTGCCTGCAAATGCGCTGTCCTAATCAATTTAAAGGGGCAGGTACACAGTCCTTGCTCCCTCTATCCTAGGACTCAAAATGAAATCTCACTCAGGCACACCCCGAGTGTTGGGGCTTCTTTCTTCCGCAACCTGTTAGAAACCCTGTACGTGGCATTTAAGCTTCACCCAGGCACATCACCAGGAAGGGGAAGGATGCAGTCAGGCCCCAAGGGAAGCAAATAAAATACCAACACTGCGGCAGCCGGCAGAAATGTCAGCTTTCCTCCAGGTTAACAGTGTTTGTTCTGTGCCTAGTGTGGAATGCTTTACCCTCAACACGGTGCCATATCCTTGGGAAGGAGGATAACTTAGAGGAAATATGTGACTTCTTAGCTGTCTAACTACGTCCCAGCTCCAAGAGATGGCTTGACATTTATCAGGAAGCCTGAGCAAGCAGGAGCTCAGCAGGCTGCCTTCCGCCAAGGACAGAAGGAGGAGGAAAATAATGCAATGTTAGATGACCATGCATAGATCATTAACAGACGAGATTAATGTTAGTTGATTTTATACTCGTTACAAGCCTCGCCTGGGAACCTCATCCAGAATTTCCTTGCTGGCTTTGCTTCAAGAGCTACATTCAAAGTTTCAGAAAAATCGGTAAGGTAGCTAGCCCAGACCTCTACCATCGTCAGGGTCCCTTTGTTTGGCATTGTCCTATCCTGGGGAAAGGGTGACCTCCCACCCCTCACCAAGGGACTGCTCTATGACCATAGTTACAAAATGTAAACATCATATGGTAATAAAAGGAAACAAAGCATTCAGCTGCACCGCTTTTCAAATTCAGGAGGAAATGAAAGTCTTGGTTATTCTCCTTTTATGTGTATTGCCTTATTTTCCAAAGGGACCTACCCATTTCAACTTTGCAGGGCCTAAGCATGCAGTCGAAAAACAGACCCGCATGTGAGATGGAGTTCCTAGCTGGTTACCAAATGATCTGTCTTCAGCTTTTTCCTAAGTGGATGAAAAAAAAAAAAAAATAGGGGCTAGTAATGTCTGATGCAGGCTGACCGTTTCCACCACAATGCAGCAAATGCAGTATCATTTGGAGAAGATGACAAACAGAAATGTTAATTTATCAGCAGAAAGAGTATCAACCTATGCTTTTATAGCCCAAGGATTTTAAAGCTATAAATGTCAATTTGTGACATTTTTCACAAACATGTGTCGATCTGCCAATATTTACTAAGAGCTGACTAT
Organism: Macaca fascicularis; assembly: GCF_037993035.2. Lineage (NCBI taxonomy): Eukaryota > Metazoa > Chordata > Mammalia > Primates > Cercopithecidae > Macaca > Macaca fascicularis. The sequence continues at coordinate 125,193,628 of NC_088383.1, forward strand.
GTGTTAGTGCTCTGAAAAAATTATGTGACATGTTTAGACCTTGGGAAGGTGGAACAGAAGTGCCTGCATGAACATTTCAGGAATCTTAAAGGCATCCCCTTATTCGTTTCTTCCATCTTTCACTCCTTGAGATAGTCTGGACGTACCCTCCAAATCCCATGTTGAGATGTAATCCCCGTGCTGGAGGTGCAGCCTGGTGGGAGGCGTTTGGGTCACGGGACAGATCCCTCATGGCTTGGTGCTGCTGTCCTCGCAATGGTGTTCTTGGGAGATCTGGTTGCTTAAGAGTGTGGGGCACCACCACTCTATCTCTCGCTCTGGCTCTTACCATGTCAAATGCCACTCCCTCTTTACCTTCTACCATGATTGAAAGCTTCCTGAGGCCTCACAGAAGCCGAGCAGATGCCCAGCACCATGCTTCCTGTACAGACCCCAGAACCGTGTACATTTCTTTTCTTTATAAATTACCCAGCCTCACATATTTTTTATAGCAACACAAGAATGGCCTAACACACCCCTTTCTCCCTCCCTCCCTCCCCATCTTCCTTCCCTCCCTCCCTCCCTCCCTCCTTCCTTCCTTCCTTCCTTCCTTCCTCACCACCAGCAATGTTGGGCCTACCATGGACAAGGCATTGGATTTAAAAAGGTAACACTCTGTGATAGTCCTCAGGAAGTTAACTTCCATGAACAAATAGACAAGCAAGGGATCACCATGTAATGTGGCAGTGGCAGATGCTGGAGTGGAGCGGTGGTCCAGGCACATGACTTCACAGAGAAGGAATTTTTAAGTTGGTCTTGAAGAATGAACTGGTCTTCATTAGGTAAACAAGGGAGACAGAGACCAATGGACAGTGGGAACAAAAAGAGACAGGCTGTAATTTACCTGACTTGTTCAGGGCCAGGTAAAAAGTCAGGTGTGTCTAGAACACGGAGGATGTGGCAGAAAATGAGGCTGGAAAGAAAGGTGGAGGCCTGACTATGATGAATATCACAGGCTCTGATAAGAAATGCAGGCTTCCTACTCAGACAATGAGGAGTCATCCAGGGTCCTCCGACTAGACAATGACAGGAGCACATCTATGAATTAGAAAGGTGACCTGAGCGACGGTGTAGAAGACAGGATGCAGGAGACAGAGAGAAAATGGCCCATTAGGAGGCTCATGCAATGGTCTAGGCAAAATAATGAGGCCCTGGGCTAAGAGAACAGACACAGGAATGGCAGAACAGGCTCAGGACAAGGTAGCATCACCATCTGCAATAGGAAACACAGCAACAGGGAAGGCCTTGGGGTTAGCGGTGCTCATGAGCCTGGGAGGCTCAGAGAGAAGCTTTAGAAATAAGGACCTGGAGCTTGGGAGGAGGGTCTTGGCTAGTGTTAGCTGTTGTCATAACATGGGTGGGTAATTGAAACCCTGGGAGTAGATGATAGTATGAAGAATGGGGAAAGGAGGCACAAATTCTCCACTCCCATTCTCCAAAGGACCAGGAGATGGCAATTAGCTGGGAAAATGAAATACATGCAGAAGAAACATGAAAGTACTTCCTGAATATCCGAGAAATATCCCTATAACTTAATAGCACACAACTTGCCCCCTCCCTGCTATTTCTCTCTACTGACAAAGAAGTGTACACACTTGCACACTTTGGCCCACTGAGGACAAAGCCAAGTGTCCCAACACCTGAGCTGGAAAGTGAATGTGCCATGAAAGTGTCCACCAAAGAGCCAGGGTCATGGTACCAACTCAAAGCCAGAAGAAATCCCCCTAGAGACCCCAGGCCCCCGAGCGAATTCTGCCATATCCAATCCAACAGTTACTGCTACAGTTGCATTTTCAAAATCTAGACTTTGGTATCGTTCTCTGAGTATGTGCAGTTGACATATAAACTTAGATGTATAAAATGCACACTTTGAAAGCAGAGGACAGTCCTGCCTGTCGTGTTCCTAAGGTTGAACTGCCTGCAGATCTTGTCTGGGCTTGGCTCCTTCCCAACTTGGAAACTGGGAAGTTTTCAAATAAAGCTGAATTACGCACTATTTGTTTTGCATCCCCTAAACACAAGGATCCTGGCTGTGCCAAGAGCCCTTCCCTGGAGCGTACCAGCCCACAAGGGCTCGGGGGGGACTTTTACTCCCCTCAAACTCCTATGGTATGTCCTGTCTGTACTGTCTTGTGCTGTTAATTAACTATGTCTTGAGTTTATTGTTATTTGATTGTCTCTTGGCCAGATGTCAAGCTTCTTGAGAACAGGCTGAGTTACACTTTTCCGTGTGTTACAAAGTAGGTACTCGGCGAGTGCACCACTTCAAAAATCGAATGCAGCAGTCTAGGGATGCAATCTAAGCTTTCAAAACTGGGTGCAGAAAACACATTCATGCCCAATGAACAACTTCACTAAGAGCTCTAGGAGAGGTGAACACTGCAGTAGATGCCCGGAAAGAGGGCAGAGATGAATCCCCACTCTGATCTGACTGGGGTCACCCACAGTGTGTATCTTCGCCAGCGTCAGCAAATACACTCAAACCAAGAGGGCCCTGAGCAAGGCTGGAGAAACATACTCCAGAAGGAAGAGCGTTATTCTAACCGAAAAATACCATCTGATCTCTTCTGTAGACTGAGGGCCTTCTCTCTTATTCTCTTTTAGGGTCCTTCTCTGATGGGATCTTCTCCTCCGGGGCACTAAGAGAAGAATCTCAGTCAGTCCTCTGAAGCCCCGGTGTGCATCGAAGCACTCTGTACTGTGGCAGAGAGCACTTGCTTCAGGAGTCTGAAGCTCTCCCCAAGCCAGGTACCTGCTACCTGGTTGGATCCCTTCTGCTCCCCTCGTTACTGACTGCCGATGCACGCAGTGTAGTGTTCATGCAGAGGAAGTTACACAACAGAAGCAGAGGCTGGCCAGCCCTTCAGCAACTTACAGTCCAGATGAGAAGACCAAACACAACCCAAAACCCAGCCAATCACAGCCTCAGCACCAAATGGCTATATGCTCTGGATTTTATTTCATATATTAAACCTGCTGTCTGGAAGGCACTGATCTAAACACCTTCAAAATGGTAACTAATTAACTCTTCATACAAATCCTGTGAGGTAAGTACTTTCATCACTATTTTCATCACCACTGTCAGGGAGCATAGATTCACAAAAGAAAATGTTACATTTGTGAGGATAGTATAAGTATCTGGCTTTTATTTATGTCCTCACACACCACACAAATAGGTTTTCTGTCCCGTGTGCCAGAATTGATACTGCAGAGTTTTACTACAATAAGAAAACTGAAGAATGGAGATGAAGTGACTAGCCCAAGGTCTCGTAGCTGGTAAGTGGTAGTGCCAGGATTTAAACCTGGGCGTTTTGGTTCCAGAATCCAAGATCTTCACCACCTCGATATACTGCCTTTTGCTTACACAGACACCTGAGCTGGACACTGGGGACAGAAGATATGGTGGGCCTTTTGGGTTGAGTGGTTTAGGACACAGAGATGTGCTTTGGGCACAGAATGATAAATGGGTTTTTGGTAGGAAGAGAGGGCTTGGAAAAGACACTCCACACAAAGACAGCATTAGGAAAACCTCTAAATGGTGGCTAGAGGTGAACTGTCCCATTCCTGAAGGTTCAGAAGAGTCAGCAGGGGTTTGGAAGTGAGCAGATGCTATATATAGAGGTGGACATTTTGTGCCTACAGAAAGGCAAGGTGCAAATTCTAGAGTTTCCAGGGTCATTAACCCAGAGAGGTTGTCCTTGCACACCATGCCCTGGAAATGAAACAGGGATTCTTGGTGTCACCCACCGAGCAAGACCCGGCAAAGGAGATATTTTGTTTCCCACACTGAGAATTTTGTATCTCTGGCAATCCACAATTTGTCAAATGAATTAGATTCCTTAATAATCATTATTCCAAACCATGCCAGTCAGCAAATATTTCTTTCTGAACAAATACATAATTAATTCAGACACCACCTTTTTGACTCAAAGGTTTTAAAGCGCCTGGCTGAGGTGAACACTCAGAAAAAATAATGGTATTTCCAAAGGAAAATTCATACATAGCTCAATTTACAATATTGTAATAAGGCTCTGCAGCATAAATTCTGGCACACTGGACAGAAAACCTATTTGTGTAGCGTGTGAGGACATAAATAAAAGCCAAATACTTATACTGTCCTCACAAATATAAAATTTTCTTTTGTGAATCTATGCTCCCTGACACATATTCCAAGGAAGTTGGGTCCCATGATAAATATTGTGCCTTGAAGGTCTTCATCAATATCAACTCTCTTGCTCATTATTCAGTTACTAAATAAAAAGGATGGTAACAGAGTAACAAATAACAGAATGATATAATTAAAGTTATGTATCAACCTTCACTCAATATTCAGTCACTACCAATTCTGTCACCAACTTCGTAACTTTTCTCTCTACAGCTAATTATCCTATTCTCACTTCCTAGATTCTACACCCACCCATGGCCAATCATCGGCCTCTCTCTAGGCTCCTTCTATCCCTTTCTTATATGGTTTCTTTTTAAGTGCTCTGTTTGGGTTTTGAATTTGGGGTTGGAGTTCATTCCATCTGGACGTTCCATCCCCTCTGGGTTTCCACCACCCCTCCACCACCCCTCCAAATAACGTTCTTTCTAGACCCTTCCATAAGCTGTGTCTGCAGTCTCTTTTTCTAGAAAGCATCCTTTTCTTGAGATCTTTGTTGTATTTCTGAATACTTTCTATAAGCCTTTTATGGATCCATAATTTTGCAAGAAAAGGGATTGGGTTCAGAAGCCCAGTCTTTCCCGTCCTTCTAAACCACCCCACAAAGTTACAGTCCATAAATAATGTTCCTGGTAGAGAGGCAATTTTGATGACGCTCTTGAGGTAGATGACAATAATGAGCTGAAATAAGCCTACTGGACTCCATTTCTGGGAACCCAGGTACAAGGATGTTATAATTATTCTTTTTTTTTTTTTTTTTTTTTGAGATGGAGTCTCGCTCTGTCGCCCAGGCTGGAGTGCAGTGGCACGATCTTGGCTCACTGCAAGCTGTGCCTCCCACGTTCACGCCATTCTCCTGCCTCAGCCTCCCAAGTAGCTGGGACTACAGGTGCCCGCCACTACACCCGGCTAATTTTTTTTGTATTTTTAGTAGAGACGGGGTTTCGCCATGTTGGCCAGGATGGTCTCGATCTCCTGACCTCGTGATCCGTCCGTCTCCGCCTCCCAAAGTGCTGGGATTACAGGCGTGAGCCACCGCGCCCGGCCGGATGTTATTATTCTTATGCCTATAGGTATCATAAGGTGCTTGTGCTATTACTTTCTGCCCTGGTGTGTGGGAGGTACTGCTATCTCTTGTCGAGAAGCAGAGATCAGGAAACGGAGGCAGAAATGCTTGCAGGCAGTCACGTGTGCAGACTGAGAGAATGGGGCAAGGAGAGGCCAAGAGCCCAGGCACTCAGCCTCTGGCCCAAGGAGTTGAAAAAGATGCACCCATAGGACCACGAAGGCCAGACTCTTACAGACACAAGTCACCACTGCTGGCCTCACAATGGAAAGGGCCCTGGGCCAGGAGACAGGAGGAAGGCCCAGCTCTGCCATCCATCTCAACATGTGTCCTCATGCTGGAGGACTGAGCTTCTTAGTTTAGTTATCTATAAAGTGGCCACAATAATATCTCAATGAGCTATTCATTTTTTCTTTTAAGAATTTACCAAAAACATCCTGAAGCAGAGGCAGTGAGCTAGCTATGTACACAAAAACATGAGTTTTTTTTTTTTTTTTTGAGATGGAGTCCTGCTCTGTCGTCCAGGCTGGAGTGCAGTGGCGCTATCTTGGCTCACTGCAAGCTCCACCTCCCAGGTTCATGCCATTCTCCTGCCTCAGCCTCCCAAGTAGCTGGGACTACAGGCACCCGCCACCACGCCCGGCTAATTTTTTGTATTTTTAAGAGAGACAGGGTTCCACCATGTTAGACAGGATGGTCTCAATCTCCTGACCTCGTGATCCACCCACCTCGGCCTCCCAAAGTGCTGGGATTACAGGCGTGAGCCACTGCCGCCGGCCAAGTTGATTTTTTTTTTTTTTTTTTTTTGAGTAAAAATGGAAAGAAACTAAGCAAGCTCTGTAGTGAAATATCATTTGCATTTTTTAAAAGATGGGCACATGAGTATCTTGCTGAAGGATGCATATATATTAAAGAACACAGATTTAACACATGTAACTGGGGTCTGGGGGTGGTGGGGAGGTCAGAGATGTGGAGGGCAAAGGTGGGGAGGGCAGAAATGGGGAGTGCAGGGAGAAAAATCCAGATAAACCAATGAAAAGGACTGTCCCTTGTATAGTGCAATGATGATGGTATTCCATAAGCCAAAGGGAATGACTAACTGACCTAATGATTGCAATAATAGCAATTAACACAACAGCTAACTTGCTGGAACTATATTTTATGCAGAAACCACACAAAGAAAACACGTATTGTATATTTAGTAAAGAGCAATTGTTTTCAGTGGCAGAGCTTGGACTGAACCTCACTCTTTTTGTAACCTCTTCCACACCCCCAACCCCTAGAAGTCAAAAGCCTAAACAAACACTTGTGAAAGTTGCAGAATGAGCAGATCTGAAAAGCCCTTGATACTGTGGCAAGTAACATTCACCGAACTACATTCAGGAACTCCCTAGATGCTAAGACTGGTTCCAACCAGATCAAGCTGTTCCCATCTTCTAAATCAGAAATGACCCAAAAGCAGCTCAGTGACACAGGTGTCAACAAACTGCCATCTGCTTCATGTCAGATTTCTAGGAGTGCTAGAAATCCAGCTGATCCCATTCCCAAAAATCAGAAAAGGAGATAAATGCAATGAACCTGACTCTCTTTGCCAGTTCCAAGAGATGCCCAGGTCCATTCTTAGATGGGCAGCAGGAAGTAAACAAAGCCCAGGTCTGAAAGTTACAGTCACTAAGGTATCAAACAATGACATCCACCTTCAAGTATCAGCCAGAGCTAAGCACTCCAGGAAGACATCTCCAGATGCTGGTTTCCCCCATGCATCCATCCAGCCAAAGGCAGCCCAGGTGTCTGTCATGACCTGGCACAGTGTAACCGACCTTTTGGAATCAAGGCTGCTCAAGAGCCTTCCCAAATGTCTGGCTGGACGGATACATTTTGCCCTCTTCATTTCTCTTTGCCTTCTTGACTTTTCCCAAGTCTTGAATATTGAAGGGAAACATGCATTCTTTTCTTCATAGGGAACAAGTACAGCATGTGTTGATCAATTTCCTTTCATCCTTCCTCAGTGCTCTTCAGAAACATGAGGAAACTTGTTTTGCTGCTGGGCCTGGGGTTCAAGGTTGACTATCCTCAGTCAGACAAGACTTGGTGAGTAAAGACAGTACCCCGCACTGGAAATCAGCTCCCATTCAGGGAGCTTACAATTGGTCCAACCCAATTCTAAAAGCCTATCCTCACTGAGACTTTAAATGTGTTTGTCAGGGAATCATCTCCACAGCCCCATGAGCTTCCCTCCATTATATCCATTCCACGGGGGAATTTCAGGCTCACAGAGGTTCACTTCCTCAAAATCAAGAGCAAGTTATGTGAATGTGAAACCTGGGTAGCCTGAACTCATGGCCCCACTCTCACCTCAGAGTAGTTTTAGGCACCAAGAAGACAGAGCCTGATGGATGAAGACCAAGGCATGGCACAGGGAGGGTAGAGAACAGCACCGCTGGTTCTCCCTTTTCCCAGCCCTCTCCTCTCCAGAAAGGCCCTGGGCTCTGGCAGGCTGGGACACTTGGTCCTCTCTCTTCTTTTGCTTCCTCTCCCTTCTCTGCCTCTTGCTCACTCACCTACTCTTACACTCAGCATCTTGCTTCCAGGCTCCTCTGTAACAGGGCAGGCAGGACAGCATCTCTGCCCACTTACCGATCCCAACTTCCGTCTAAGCTCCTGAAGGCTGAGACAGTGTTTGGTCCCTCTCGTTATCTCCAGGGATATGCTTCAGTCTCGTTATCAGGACCTGGGACAGGTCTCCAGTTCCCCAGATGAATCACTCCACTGCCTTCCTTGGAATTTACTAGGTGAAGGTCACTGCCTTGGGCCAGCTACCCTGCACAGCACTGCTTAGGAGTACTCCAGGGCATTGGCTGCTGGAAGTGCTTCCCAAGGCTGCATGGAACATTTTCACAAAATGTGGTACCCACTCCTTTTGGAAGTCTTCTAAGAAAGTTATTTGTTTTTGTGATAGCCCAATTGTTCATGAAATGCATAGTAACAGACCCTGTGATTCTCCCTACACTGTAAAGACTGACTCAGACAGACAGTTTTCCTGACCCTCTAGCAACTGGTTCATGAAATTTCCAGGCATCGGAGGAGCTGCCCACCAAAGCCCCCAGATGGCATAGGGGAGCCCTCAAATCTCATGGGCTGCCCATGCCAGTCACCTCCTGGCCAGCTGCCAATGGAGAGGTCCACACAGCTTGAAGGAGGGCAGATGACAACCTTATCCCTGGGCCCACATGCCAGCATCCATCAGTGTCCCCAGTTCCCAGAGATTCCCTCACTTTCCATGCTAATGACCAATGACTGTGCTTCCCCAGAGGAGCAACACATCTTCCTTCATGAGGCCTGGCAGGGACCTGTGGCCCTGGGTACAGCCCCAAACCAACACCCAACAGGCCGGGGGTGACATCTGGCCACCAGAAAAAGCTGCCTCGCTCACAAGGCTCTGACCTCGAGAGGAGGTGGCACTACAGGTGGGCCTCCCGGCCAGCTGCTCAGGCTCTATGTCATATGTCTCATCAGAGGGTCACAGCAGAGAGCTGGGGCCTGTCTCAGGGCAATTTCTCTGCCTGGACACGAGGCTAGTTCCAGTTCTCAAACCAGGATATCCTCGGAAAATCGGTCACATTGGTCACTGATGTTTCTGGCTGTTTAACCAGAGCCCTGGGTAGAGTCTCCCTGGTGGGACAGCTCTCACCAAGGGCCCACATGTCCCCAACAGACACAGTCCATCTGCAGGCAGTGCAGGACACAGGCCTTTTCTAGGCCCTCATGTAGCTCCAGAGGCATCAATCCAGCACCCCTGCGCCTCAAAATACAAGCTTTTTGTGTGTGTTTTTCCATCAAAAAATGTATTTTTTTCCTTGAGGCTTTTAAAGTCTGCAGAGTGTAGCTGTTCTGAATGTAAGGAAAGAACCTTGCTCAAGTGAAGGCCTGTAACTATGCAGCGTAACATACAGCACGGTGGTATGAGAATGCGTCGGTAAGGGAAGCAGATAGAGAGAGACTGAGAGGAGAGAGGACCTGGACTTAAATCCCAGCTCTGCTACTTCCTAACTTTGTGATCTTGATGCCTTACCTAACCTCTCACAGCCTCAGTTTCCTCGCCTGGTTTATGAAATCTCCAGGCTTTGGAGGAGCTGTGTATTTGATGCACAGAGGTGCTAGGCTGATGATCTGTAAGACAGGCTATTAATAGTGCCACCCACATTAATTGTGATGATACATAAGACAGCACCCCATCCCGGCGGACCTCCTTTGAACCCACTCACCAGCTTCTGTGCTTGTTGCTGCTCAGAGCCTGCACCTGTGGCCCTCAAAGGAGCACCCCGGGCAACAAGCTACCCAGCCTGTTTACACTCCCACTCCCCACTGAGGCCAGGTGCCCCATTAACCAGTGACTGACTCGTGTTGGATTCAGAAGCCCAGCTCTTTGCATCTGGGCAGGACACATCTCGGGGATTATTTATGCTCTAGAGCCCCTCCTGGGATCAGAGAGGGCCTCATTTGAATCTGCTCCCATGCGTGGCTTCTCCCCCTCCCTGCCCTGCTCCCCACCCCAACTCCGTTATTAGTTTCTTCAGGGAGCGCTTCCTTAATAAATCATTGGCACAGGAATTCTAATCTCAGAGTCTGCGGAACACCAGCAGGGCAATAAAGGCTAGGTGCCATTATTATTGTCGCTGTTTTAATTATAACGGTGCTGCTCACGATGTCCCACAGGACTGGACTGATAGCTAGGCATGGACTCTGGTGCACCCCAAGTTGACATCCAGACATGGAGTCTGGTATGCTTCCAGGAAAGCCGCTCTTTCTATCCTTTAAATTTTATTTTACTTTATTCTTTTTTGGGAGGTTGGGGGTAGTAGGTGGGAGAGCAAGAACCCAGGGGAATTCCTTCCCAGAGCTTTGGAACACAGGAGCAGCCTGTGGCTGCCATTCTACAGCCTGCCCAGACCCTGAGTGCAGGGCCCAGAGTGGCAGCACAGGGAGGAGAGCCCCCAGCGCTCACGGAGAGGGCACCAGGCTTCGCTGTACCAGTGACAGTCCCCGGGAAGGAGAGGTGCTTCTGAGGGTTAATGTGGTTAGCACAGTCCCAGACAACCTTGCCTTTTCCAAACAGGCTTGTGTTTCACCAGTGATGAAATGTAACTCCCTGATGCAACCTCCCCGAGGAACTCAGTGACAAGAGAGAAAAGCCACATTACTTCACGCAGAGGTGGTGGCAGCTCCTAACGACTGATGCGCCACTAAGCAAAGTTTTGCCAACAGTCAATTGAGCAGACACACTTACAAAATGAGGGCATGGGGCAGGCACAATGATTGGTTTCCACATATGTCTGTGACATTACACAATTCTGAAAGGCCAGTCTTTCTTTACCTGTATAAGGCAGAGGAAAGGCTCTTAAAAAAACAAAACAAACAAAACCAGCCCATGTTTAAATGCCATACTGTTTCCCATCCAATTACCTTTGTATTCTGTCTAAACGTGGGGGGCAGTGGGAGGTGCTGAATGTTCATTTTAAGTGCCATTTATCATCTGCTTAATTAATCACAAGCAAACTCCTACTGTATTTCAGGTGAACATAACATAAAAGAAATAAGATTCTCTTGACAAATGAGAGTACTGCATTTATAAGGATTAGGACTTTCTCCCCAGAGAAATGGAACAATTTTCACTGCAATTCATACCCCGGCCCTTGTGAGCTTTAAGCAAACTTCAAGTGCTTCTTGCACCTCAGCTCAAGCTAGTGCCCCTCCACGCTGTTATGGTGACAAGTGGAAGGCAACCTGCTCACACAGGGTCATGTCTCTGTCCCTTTTTCAAGAACCACTAATGGTCCTGGGAATTTTAACGTTAAAACTCAATGAAGGAGTAACGTGAGGTTTTTCACAGTTGTGTTCAGATAACTGTGCTATTTAAATTATCAAAGTATTACATTTGAATGGAAGACAGGGTTTTAAAGGCAACAAAGTAGAAAAAATGATGACTGCAATACTTGCATTAGTTAATAAAAGCACCAAGTAGTCTACAAAAAGGCTTAACTCCTCCTGAATGCAAATATTCTGTGAATACTTCATATTTGTCTATTATTTTTTCATTCAAATAATTTGAGGTCATGAGGCTGGAGCCCTAGGCTCCAGTGTCTGCTCGACCAGCATCTCTGGAAGACCCTGTGTGGCCCCTGATGTCACCTGCCTGCAATTTTCTTCATACAATAAGTTGGATGAGGTGCTCAGTGATGTCCCTTCTAAAATTAACAGTCTAAGACATCAGCCTTATTCAAGGAGTTATGTTCTAATTCTCCAGGCCTGAGAGCTGCTATCTTATTTTTAATATTAATAAAGCCAAATTAACATGATAATCTAGGAGTTAGTGGCACTGATAATCCAGTGAAGGAACTCACCCAAAAGCCATTTTATCTGGCCCAAGAACGCAAGGGTTGACTTTTCTATAGCAGGTTTTAGCTTTTAACTATGTTTTCTTCAGGTTAATATTAAAATTCATTTTACCTTCCCTGAGCACCCATCCACAGATGGGCACAAAGCAAGCATCCAGACCCTTGTCAGGCTACGAAAGGGAGCAGTTGAAATCTAACTGTTGAAATTTCAACATTTGCCATGGAAAATCTAGATGAAGGCAGCGAGGATTCTAGTAAAAAAGGCAGCAGTAAGTTTGCGTTGACCTCTGAGGCCCCCAGAGCAGAGCCCTGGCCAGGGCTGGAGACAGAGATGCATTCTTCACCCCTCCCCACGCCCCGCAAGTACTTACTGAGCACTGACTGGGTGATAAGTACTGAGTGTAACTGGCAGATATGAATCTAGACAGTAGACATCCCAGGCCTCTCAGATCTTATAATCTGGCCCTTATAATCAGCCAATCAGGAGAAAACCATAACTCTATATATAATACATACTGGGACAGAGGAAATGAAAGGGAGCAAGCAGGATGTAGGGGCCAGCAGAAAAGGACTTGTTCAGATGGAATGGTTGGGGGAGGGACCTCTCTGCAGTATTTAAGCTGAGACCTGTGGGATGGGGAGTCAGCCCCATGCAGAGGTGCCCATGGGATCTGAGGGTTCAGAGGAATGAGGACCTGCGTCCCTGCTCCCTAGCATGCAGTCTCTTTATCTGTGATAAACCTGTCTTCAAAAAGGTGGGCGATAGTGGAACAGGCTGGACATAAAAGGACAAATTGTTTATCATTCTACTTCGAAGAGGTATTTAGAACAGTCCAATTCATGGAGCTAGAAAGTAGAACAGTGGTTGCCAGCTTTTGGGTGGAGGGGAGAATGAGGACTCTCTGTTCAATGGGTATAGAGTTTCAGTTTGGGATGATGAAAAAGTCCTGGAGATGGATGGTGGTGATGGCTGCAAAACAATGTGAATATACTTAATGCCACTGAATTGTCCACTCACGAACATATTAAAATGGTCAATGTTGGGCCGGGCACAGTGGCTCACACCTGTAATCCCAACACTTTGGGAGGCCGAGGTGGGCAGATCATTTGAGGTAAGGAGTTTGAGACCAACTTGGCCAACATGGTGAAAATCTGCTAAAAATACAAAAAACTTAGCCGGGCATGGTGGTGCATGCCTGTAATCCCAGCTACATGGGAGGCTGAGACATGAGAATCACCTGAACCTGGGAGGCAGAGGTTGCAGTGAGCCGAGATAGCACCACTGCACTCCAGTCTGAGTGACCGAGTGAGACTCTGTCTTAAAAAAAAAAAAAAAAAAAAAAGTAAATGTGTAAATGTTATGTTATCTGCAGTATTTATTACCACAATTTAAGAAAAATAAGGGTCGGGGGCAGGCATGGTGGCTCACATCTGCAATTCTAGCACTTTGGGAGGCTGAGGCAGGAGGACTGCTGGAGGCCAGGAGTTCCAGGACATCCTGGCCAACACAGGGAGACCTTGTCTCTTAAAAAAAAAAAAAGTAGACAAGTGATTGCAGCATGCTCCTTGGTCCAGATAATGAATTACCTGCAGGCTGAAAAGTGGTTATGCCTCTTCATAGACTTAAAGGTGGAATACATCTTCTTCCCCCACGAAGGGCAACTGTTTTGGGGGGGGCAGATCTTATCAGGTGGCACCTAATGCCACAGTGCCTTTGTTCATTCAAATCGTAACTCAAGAAATACTATTTCCAAGGAACTTCCTTGACCAACACATCCTGTTTACCCAAGGAATAACATCCCCTGAGCCCCAGCATGCTCTTTGGTGTATTCATGTATGTTTCTCTTCCCACCTGTCTTAGAGAAGTGACACTCATCCCTTCTTCCCTCCTTTTTTGATTCCCCCACCACCTTCACTCCAGCTATGCTCCAAACACGTTTCACACTTTGGTGCAACATTTACATTTATCACTAGATAAATGAACTACCTTAAGTTTAATTCTCTTTAAGTGTCCATCATAGCAGAATTATTACATAAACAGGTTCTGAAATTCATTCATGCATTCATATTATTGAATGAAATATCTTTTAAGCAATGGAAATAAGAGAAGGAGGTTGAGAACCACTGACTTCTACAATTTTATTCAATGCTTTGAGTTTGATTTTCTATTACAGTTTATATTTCCAGTGTTATCCAGTACAATGCTTTTTTTCTTAGCCAAAGACAGAATTTTCTTTAAACCATCGATATATAATAGTTATCTATTTCTCCATTTATAACACTCATCATTATAGAAGGTCAAGGCAAATGCATTAGGCCAGGGTTTTTTTTTTTTTTTTTAAGGTCTCTTTTCCTGATGAAGGTGAAGATGGTCAAAGCTCTCTCTGAGAAGACAAATGCTCCCTAGGGAGGCATTTCCAGCCTGATGAGAGCCCCAGACGAGGCAGAGAGGGGGACCAGAACTCAAGAGAAAACCAAAGAATATCAACTGGGATGCAGCTGGGGAATGCTTCATGAGCCAAGCCTACAGCCAGCATGGCACTGGACACAATAGCATTCTCCCACCAAATGAGAAGCCATTATTCATTCAACACATTGACTGTGCTTCTCTTCAATAAGCCCTGTGTCAACTGCTGGCAATTCCCCTGCACTCATAAAGCCAAACCTTTCAAGTGCTTGGTGCTCAACATGGCACAGAGCAGGTGTACTCAACACTTAGAGGGTGTTTGAAATCAAACTTCTAGAGGTCAGTAGTCACTAGATGGCTCCTCTCACTACCTGGACCATGAGAGTGCATCAGTGGACTCCACTTGCTGAAATTCACAAAGAGCAATGGGCTCTCAAGAAGTTGGCCTCCATCCCAAGCCAGTGTTCTACAGACAAGAGAAGGAAGGGGAGCCTGGGAATATGGCCTTCCCCAGAGCTCCCCTAAAGATGCAGGCCCAGAAACTAAAGGTCCTGCAGAAGCCTGAAGAATGCTGCCAGGATCCCACCCTCCACTCCACCTCCCCTTTGGGAAAACTCCAGGATATTTGCTTCATTCAAGTACTTTCCCAGAAGTCTCAAAAAATTCTTCCCAAAACCCCAGACTCATGATCTACCAATTCCCCAAAGCCATTTCAAGAGGTTCTGAAAGTGAAAGAAAGGAAAAGAAGGGAAGGAGAAAGAGAGAAGAAAGCTAGATCTGTCTTTGTCAAAAAGGGGTAGGAAACAAAGCCCTTCCTTTTCTCTTTGTGCACCAATGTGCACTGTTTATTTGGTAACAAAGCTCCAAATGTTAATTGAATGCATTAAAGGCATAATAACACAATCCAGAGAATTATTTTGCTGTATTTTTAAACTTCCAATGTGCTTGGCTACCTATAGCTGAACATGAACAGGTAAAAGATCTCCCTGAAATAAAAAACAAGACAGCCCAAGGGGAGGGGAGCAGGCACCTACTTGAGAGTTCACTGGGTTCCCATGGAGAAAAGGGCAACTGCCTGGTGCAAGGCAGTTTGGTATCAATGCAATAATTTCTGGATAGCTGCCAATGCTAAGGTTAAAAAGCAATATTACAAGCCTTCTATGATGACAGCCTACTGGGAGACATTTGTTGAAAATTGCTTTGCCTATCAT
Source organism: Macaca fascicularis (assembly GCF_037993035.2). Classification (NCBI taxonomy): domain Eukaryota; kingdom Metazoa; phylum Chordata; class Mammalia; order Primates; family Cercopithecidae; genus Macaca; species Macaca fascicularis. Next base: position 125,208,908 of record NC_088383.1, read on the forward strand.
TTAGTCAGCAAAAAAAACCCCCACAGTACTAGTTATGCTAGAACTCTGTTGAGTGTGCATCTATAAATGATTCAAATTGTAAGTACATAAAGCCCCCATACAGGTAGATGTAATCACCATAAAAGGCTAGAGCCTCGGCTCTGTTCTTTCACATTGATAGGCCGTATACATTTTCACCGTATGTTGCCAAATAAGAAGCATAATTATAAAGAAAGTAGATTCTGAGTTTTAAATTCAACTTTTGAAAATGAAATCAGAGTGGCTTTTTTGTCACCAGGCAATAAACTTTTCAGCACATTGTGAAAAACTGACGCTATACACAGTACAGCATCACACGGACTGACTTAATTGTAACTCTACCTTTTCTGTCTACAAGAAAGGGCAACTTACAAATTGCCAGGGGAAAAAAAGCACAAGCTTTTAACTAGACTGTCTCCTCAAGTCTCCAAATACCCTCAAAACATTTTAAAGCGAGCTAAAGCATGTAAAAGAAAAATAAAGGCCTAGTTATTCAGGGATCAGGGCAGTGTGAGCAAGTCTGAGTTAGTTTTCAGTTAAAGGTAGGTTAGGTAGCCAGGTGCGGTGGCTCATGCCTGTAATCCCAGCACTCTGGGAGGCAGAGGCAGGCAGATCACCTGAGGTCAGGAGTTCAAGACCAGCCTGGCTAACATGGTGAAACCCTGTCTCTACTAAAAATACAAAAATTAGCCAGGCATGGTGGAGCCACCTGTAATCCCAGCTACTCTGAAGGCTGAGGCACGAGAATCGCTTGAACCCAGGAGGCGGAGGTTGCAGTGAGCTGAGATCACGCCATTGCACTCCAGCCTCAGGGACAAAAGCGAGACTTCGTCTTAAAAAAAAAAAAAAAAAAAAAAAATAGGTTAGGAGTTGCCTGGCTAACACTACATAGTCTAAATGAATCATTTCTTTTGTCCTTGTCTGTGACTTAAGGAGTAATTTAATTTCTTAGTAGTTTGGGGCTTTTTGCCTGCTCTGATATCAATGCAAGCTTTGAATGGGCACCCCCATTCCTTGTCCCTATGGGCCAGGAGTATCTACCTGAATGCACACAAATAAATCTTCATTCCTACCAAAGACTAAGAGTTTAGGTTTGCTGGTTGGGTGTGCACATGTGTCCATATGAGGCTGTTTGCCTGCAGAAAGCGGGTAGCATAGGCTGCTAGGGAACCCCCAGGTGTTAAGGGCATTCCGCGGACCTGCCCTCAGCATCACCACCAGCTCCAGAAAACCCATCTGAATGGTTCCCCCCAAGAGCCCCCACTTTCAGGGTCATTCCAAATCACATCAACACAATTCATGGCCTGGTGAAGGGTGAATGAATCATCCAAGGCAAACACAGAACTTGCTTTGTTTGGAGGCTGAATCCACAGAGTCAAACTGCAGACTCTCAGAATTGAAAGAGGCTGCCTGGAGCACCTTCGCCCCTGTGGCAATCCCCTATCTCAAAGTTGACCAGCTCCTGCCCATCTGGTGTCACCCTGAGCACATCCTGTTAAAAGCATGGTTTCAGAAAAGCAAAGACAATTTCACGGGAGTGTGGGGCTGGACCCTCCACAGTACTGGAAACCCCACCCGGCCAGCCCTGCAAGCAGTTATGGGCACCAAGGATAGAACAGGAATCAGAGATGATTCCCTTCCATTTTCAGCCAAGGCTGGGGAAACAGAGGCAGTCCCGGGGGAGTGTTGGAAAGTGCATTTTCTATACTTTATGCTTCCTTTGAAGTGGTCAAGCGAAGGCAGAAACAGCTGCCATCTAGGACTCAAATCCCCACCGGCTTTGTACAACTCCTACCCCCTCCCATCTCTCCCAGGCCCCTCCACACACGCAGCCAACCCCCCCCCCCCCCCAACAAACAACTGTTCCTTGGTCAAGCTGGGAAACCGTGTTTGTCAGGCTAATTTTCAGAAGTTACTAAAGTGGCCTGGAAAAATGGAAGCCAAGGAGCCTCAAGATTACAAAATAAAAATAGATTTTTTTTTTATTGAGGCATTTTAAGAGCAATTATGTTGCTGCAGTCATAACAGCCACTTCTACAAACAGCAGGTTTGGAAAATACAAAAGACTCCTGCCACCTCCACACCCACTCCAGGGGCTATTAAAGTTTGGGGACGGAAAAGAAACAGAAAGTGTTTTTAAGACTTTGGGGTTTTTTGAGTTGATTCTTAAAAATCTATTAACATATCCTTTACCATTCAAAGGGAAATAAAACCAAACACACTTTGGGGAGGTGAGATGAACAAAACCACACTTTGGGAATAAAAGATAAAGGGTTTCATCAAGTCCCAAGTTCACGGAAATATCACTAATCCCTTACCATCAATCACATCTGTGTTGTATTTTCTGATGTAGCCAGCAGAGAAGAACCAGTATCCTAAGAGACACAAATCCTGCTTTTGTTGGGAAAATTCTGTGTCCTGTTACCTGAGAAGACAGACAGAGGGATGCAGACCCTCTCTAACCCAACCATGAAGGGGGTACTCTTGCATTTAGACCTGCTTACAGACCACTCTGCCTCCCCAAATTACCTGTGCCTGCACTGGACCTGAGCCAAGGAGACTCAACCTTCTATAAAAAGGTGTCTCAGGATAAAACCTTAAATGAAGAGCCTCAGGATAGCTGGTGAGTTACTAATAATTTGCAGTCTCTTGACCTGCTGAATATGCAGAAAGTAGTTTCTACATATCCCGTGAGTTTGTTTTACTATTTACAAATTGAGTCTCTTCGGTAAATCAATGTTGCCAAAGTGGACTGATATAAATAAGAACAGAATATCTAAAAATAACCCATGAATTCTTCCCCACCAGATAGTCAAGCAAACAAAGCCATTTCCAATGAATCATTCCTGACCCCTACCCTCACCTTGCTGGGTCAAATATAAACTACCCCTGTCTGCAGATGAACCCAGTAGACACTCTATGTTTTCTAATTTATCCTGAAGAAATCGAAAGGGAATTTGAAAGGTTAATTAAAATTTCTGGTATAGATTTTGTCAATATGCAACTAAGTATACAATATTTAGCTAGATCAAGAGCTGGGTTTCTGAATGATTAAGTATTCTGGTTGATATAGAATTACCCTACATATACGGATTACCGATGTTCAATAATTACAAAAGAAACAAACACACTGAGCAACTTTAACTTTTTTTGGTCATTCAACCCTTGGCCTACTGATTCACACATAGCAGGGCATCAATAAGTGTTTGTGACATGCCTGAATTAAGAAGATACATCAGCATTTAGGAGCACCTTTGAGCCATTGGTCAGCTCATCTCATCATCAATATCTTCATCTTAATTCCCTACACAGACTAAGAACCATTTCTGAAATTTCCACTCTTTATGACTTCTGATTAAAAACCTGCTATGAAGACACAGGAAAGAAGTCAGACAAGGAACAAGAGATGTTTCCCTGGCATTTTCTGTAAAGAGCCAGGTAATAAATGTTTTCAGCATTCATCTTGCAGGCCGGACAGTCTTTGTGGAAATCATTCAACTCTGCCACAGTAGTGCAAAAGTAGCCAGAAACAATATGTAAATGAATGGGTGTGGCTGTGTTTCGATAAAACTTTATTTACAAAAATAGGTGGTCAGCATTTAGGCCATAGTTTGCCAGCCCCTGCGCTAAAGTACTGTTTCCTTTTCCTTCATGGCCAAGCATAGGAAAAACTTCCCCCACTGAGCTTTCTTTAATACCTTCACAAAGAACGCCTTTTGTTTTAAATTGCCCTGCTAACTTAATACTATCTCTTTTGTTATACTTTCACAGCCAGACTGAGACACACAGCATGCCAGACTGCTAATTCTGTGTCCTTCAAACTCACGGCCTTTTAATATTTGCTTAACATTCTTGAGAGCAGTGGTCACCAACCTTTTTGGCACCAGAGATAGGTTTCATGGAAGACAACTTTCCCATGGAAGGGGCAAGGGTATTGCTTAAGGATGAAACTGTTCCACCTCAGATAATCAGACAATTCTCATAAGGAGCATGCAACCTAGATCCCTCACATGTGCAGTTCACAACAGGGTTCAAGCTCCTATAAGAATCTAATGCCAGTGCTGATTTGATAGGAGGTGAAGCTCTGGTGGTAATGCTCCTTTGCCAGTCACTCACCTTCTACTGTGCAACCTGGTTTCTAACTGGCCACAGACCAGTACCAGTCCATGGCCTGGGGATCTCCAACTCCTGTTGTAGAGGGCAAACTGATTGCTATGTCAGGGAAAGGTAAGAGAGACCAGCATTTGGGCACTCAGATTTTTCTGCCTGGTTCCCAGCAATTCAGCTCAGGCCCAAACTTGCAAACCCTACTCAGTGAAACCTAAGAACAGAAAGTCTGAGTTTGAATCCTGATTCTGCCAAACGTTTGATTTGGGGTGGGTTACTAAACTTCTCTGAATGTATGTTTCATCAACCAGAGATGAAGACAACCAATCCTATCTCACAAGGTTAATTATTTTGACAAATACTTACTGAACACTCATAAGGTTCAATACACCTGATTCAATAACACCCGGCTCTGTTCTAGACACTGCAATATGGGGATGAATATCACAGCCAGGGACCTGTTCTTCTGTAGCTTGTATTCTAGCAAGGAACAAGTAAACCAAAAAATGAAAAGCAATTTCAGACAGTGTTGAGTACTGTATTTGCTTACTAGGACTACTGCAACAAATTACTACAAATTTGATGTCTCAAAAAAAAAAAAGAAAAGAAAAAAAGGCCAGGCACAGTGGCTCATGCCTGTAATCCCAGCACTTTGGGAGGCTGAGCCAAGTGGATCACAAGGTCAGGAGTTCAAGACCAGCCTGGCCAACATAGAGAAACCTCGTCTCTACTAAAACTAAAAAAATTAGCTGGATGTGGTGGCAGGTGCCTGTAATCCCAGCTAGTAGGGAGGCTGAGGCAAGAGAATCACTTGAACCTGGGAGACTGAGGTTGCAGTGAGCCAAGACCATGCCACTGCACTCCAGTCAGGGTGACAATGCAAGACTCGATCTCAAAAAAAAATGTGTGTGTGTGTGTGTGTGTATATATATATATATATATTATAATTTATATCTAAATATGTATATATTTATGTTATTTTCAGTTCTGGAGTTCGGAAGATCAAAATTAAGGTGACAGGAGGGTCATGCTGAAGGTTTCTCTGAAGGTTCTAAGAAATCACTCTTCTTTGCTTCTTCCTGCTTCTGGTGGCAGTACATCTCCAGTCTTTGCCTCTGTTTTCATGTGGCCTTCTCTCCGTGTCCTCTCCTCTTAAAAAAACAACCAGTCATTGGATTTGTGGCCTATCCTAAATCCTCGATTTTCTCTTAAGATCCTTCATTGCTAGGGTCTGAATGTTGGTGTCTCCCCAAAGTTCACAGGTTGAAACCTAATCACCAAGGCAATAGTATTAGGAGGTGGGGGCTTTGGGAGGTGATTAAGTCATGGAAGCAGAGCCTTCAGGAATGAGATTAGGGCCCTTGGGGCTACACAAAGGCACCAGAGATCTGCTTTACCCCTTCCAGCACGTAAGGACACAGCTAGAAGGTGCCACCACCTATGAACCAGAAATTAAGCCCTTACCAAACACGGAATCTGCCAGCACCTTGATCTTGGTCCTCCCAGCCTCTAGAACTGAGAAATAAAGCTCAGTTGTTTATAAGCTACCCAATTTATGGTATTTTATCATAGTTTGGAATGTATGTGTATATACTGTTTATGTATATATATGTGTATATCATTTATATATGTGTATGCACACGTATATCTGCATATGTGTGTATATCTGTATGTGTATTATATATATAATATATGCACGCACACACACACAGTTCCAGATGAACTAAGACATTGAACTAACCCTATTTCCAAATGAGGTCACATTCTGAGGTTCCAGGTGGACATGAATTTTGCGGGGGACACAACTAAACCCACTAGAAGTGCTGCAAAGAAATTAAACAGGGACATGGGGTGGAGTTTCGGGGCAGTGTGTTGAGGGTATACTTTAGCCACGATGGCCACAGCAAGCATCTCTGAGGAGGTGACTGCCTAATGAAGAGTGACCAGCTACAGGTGGATTGTTCCAGAGTGCTGAGGCACACATGGGCTTGGACAACAGGTCCCAGGGACCAGATGGAGGCCCATGGAAGTGAGTGAGCAGGTAAGGGAGTCACACGGCAGGAAGGCCAGTGCCGTGACAGCAGCGGTGGGTCACGGGGCCAGATCCTATAAGCTGATGTGAGAACTAAATGTGGTAAAAGATCCCAAGAACTAGGATGCATTAACTCCTCCTCCGCAAGGGCTAAAAGGACTGAACTTGTAATCCATCCACCAAAGAGAGTGGGTGGTCCAAGCCTAGGAAGCCCCAAACCACAGCAGGCTTCTGATCAGAGTCTGCATTAATTTATAGACGTCTCTCCCCCACGCCCCCACAAGATACAGGTGGTTTCCTGATGCAGGATATTAACTTTCAGCTGCTGGAGGTCCCAAACCTCCATGCTGGCCTAAAAGGTTTCGTCAGGTTTGGATAAGCCTCAGATAAGGAGCTGAACTTTTGCGGGCTTATGAGAACTGCACCTGCAATCCTTCAGAGATTCACTCATCACGAACCTTAATCCATCTCAAATAAAACCTGTGCATACAGACGTGCTTTCCCACCCATGGCTGTTTAATAAGGAAAAAGAACAGCTTTGTCTGTTCTGTAAAAGCCTCCTCTATTTACACTGTACCCATGGATTTAATTTCCGAGATTTACATTTTAATTCTTTAAGATATGCAGGAGATAAATGGATAGAGAGGCCCAGGTTGAGACACAGCCCTTTCCCGTAAAGATAGTCGCCTTGTTTTCCTCTCTTCCAAGCCCTGGTTTCCTTCTGTTGCCAAATGTAACCTGGTTTCCTTTTCTACCTTCCTTAGGGTGTCCTCCCTATCTGCCAGCCCTGGACTCTGTTTCTTGCCCCAGTCCTCCCTTGATGCTTCTCTTTTATTCTGGGCCACCCACGTTGGCTGGTCATCCATCTGTAGTGGTTGAAGAGTTCTTTCCCAAATTCTTGCCCCCTCAAACCTCAGAATGTGATCTTATTTGGAAATAGGGTCTTTGCAGAGGTCATTAAGTTAAAATGAGATCACGATGGATTAGGGTAAGCCCTAAATCCCAAATGACTAGTGTCCTCATAAGAAAAGGAGAAGACATTCAGAGACATGCAGAGACAAAGACCACGTGATGACAGAGGCAGAGATGGGAGTGGTGCAGCTACAGGCCAGGGAATACTACGGACTGCTGAGAATCCCCAGGAGCTGGAAGTGGCAGGACAGATCCTCTCCTAGAGCCTTCAGAGAGAGCATGGCCTGCTGACACCTTGATTTCAGACTTCCAATTTCTAGGACAGAGAGGGAATAGATTTCTGTTGCTTTACACCACCTCTTTTGTGATCCTTTATTATAGCTTCCTAAGTAACTGCAGCATCTAAGTCCAGAGCCTACTCTGCAGCCATCCCTCAGGCATTTTGGCCCCAAGCCTTCTTCTCGCCTGATGCTCTGCAGCCAGACCCCAAACCTGCCTCCTCCTCTGGGGTGGTCCACCTCTGACAGACCTCTGCATTTATGCCTATGGAGGCCACATAATTTCTCTTTATCTAGAGGACTCCAACTGGATGGGATCTCTTTTTCCTCAACATTTTACTATAAAGTTTTCAAATATGTAGCAAAGTTGAATGAATATTACAATGAACACTCATACTCCTACCCCCAAACTCTACCACTCATGTTGTTCTATACTTGCTTTACCACAAATGTATCCATCCATCCACCTCTCTATCCATCCAGCAGTAAATATAAATACATCTTATTTCATATGCATTTCAAAGTAAATGGTAGATACCAGTATACTTGTCCCTAAATATTTCAGTGAACACATCATTGACCAGGGTTGGTATTTGTTTCATTTTTTTCCTTTTAAAGTGAAATTTACATACAGTGAAATGCACAAATCTTAAGTGTATACTCGCTGAGTTTTGACAAATGTATACACCTCTATAGCCAAAACCCTACTAAGATAGAGAACACTACCATCATCCCACAAGATTCCCTCTTGCCTTTCAAGTCAATCTCTACTTTCCTTTCCCCAGAAGCAAATCATGTTGAGTTTTTTTCATCATAGTTTAGTTTTAAGAATTTCACATAAATGGAACCATATAGAATGTTGCCCCCTTTTGCGAAGGACTGCCTTCACTGAGTGTAATGTTTCTGAAATTCATCATGTTGTGTGCAACCTTTGTTCCTTTTTATAGTTGAGTAGTGTTCCATTTGATGAGTATCACAGTTTGTCCTTTCTCCTACTGATGGACACCTAGACTATTTCCAGTTTGAGGCTATTACGAATAAAGCTGTTATGAAGATTCATGTACAAGTCTTCTTAGACACATGCTTTCATTTCTCTGGGGTCTGGGTGAGATCTCTGGCCCGATTATGGCACTGTCTCTATCTTGATCCAGTGGCAAGCACCACTCAGCTTACTAGTCCCTCCAAGATGACTGTGTAATGTAGTCATAAAGAATTCAGACCAATTTCCTGGGTCTGAACTCAGATTCAGTCCTTCACTAGCTGTAAGACCTTCTGCAAAGTTTGACTTCTTAACTTCTACTTAAGTTGTGGGAATCTATTTCAGCATCTGAGACCTGGGGATAGAAATGGAGATTAGTGAGTATGTAACTCTTATGAGGATTCTCTTAGTCAGTTGATCTGCTATAGCAAAATATCTGAAACCACAAAGATTTATTTAGCAACTAATATTTATTTCTCACAGTTCTGGAGATTGGAAGTCCAAGATCCTGGTGCCAACAGGGTGGGGATCTTGGTGAGGACTCTCTTCCTGGCTTGCAGATGGCAGCTTTCTTCCTATGTCCTCACATGGCAAAGAGCAGAAAGCTGAAGCTCTCTACTCTTTTTTTTATAAGGGTGCTAATGCCATTCATGAGAGCTCTACCCTATGACCTAATTATACCCAAAGGCCCCACTTTCTAATGCACACATTGGGGTTAGGATTTTAACATATGACTCTGGGGAAAACAAAAACATTTAGTTTATACCAGGGTCATTCTGGGGAGAAAGTGAGTTAATGTATATGGAGCGCTCATTGACATGCCTGGCACACACTAAGTCAGTTAGTCAGCAGAAACAACCATTATCTTCTGCCACCCCACATACAATATGGACAGTTTTATGGTGTGCTGACAGTGCATGCTATTTCTCTGCTTCAAGAGCTGCAATGACTTCCTTGGGCTTTCTAGAACAAGTCTAAACTCTGCTGCCTAGGTTTTTAAATAACCAAGAAAATCATTGTTCAAGCTATCTAAAATATCATTTGTTTCCCTCTTAAGGAGGTGGAATTTCATCAACTCAGGAGTTTAATACTCATGCTGATTGGGAGTGCTGAGTCACTGACTGGTAGTCCTTGAGTAACTAAAGGAGTAATAAAAATGAGTAATATAAATGAGAAAACTCAATAGCCAATACTACTCACTTGGTAGACAAAAATCTCTTCAAATCATACTGAGAGTGTTAGGGGGCAGAAGAAAAGAGAGGGTTTTTTTTTTTTTTTTTTGCAGTAAACACATTAAACACAGTAAACACAAAGGCTCCATCACTGGCTCCATCCAATCCTAACCCAGAGTCTACCAGGTTTGCTGCCCTCTCAACATCCCATAAACACAACACTGTACTTGTTTTGGTCTCCACCTCCATTCAGACTGTCCTCCTCCCACCTCCTGCTCCCCGGGGTTGCCCTTATCCTGCCCAATTAGACATTCAGCTTCCTTCAAAACCATCTCCCAAACCATTCTTGTAGTAGCCTCTCCTTCAGGGTCACCTATCTGTAAAGCTTCCTCCTGCACTGGAAGAGGACAGCACCCACAGACCAACCAGCCTTGGGTCTCCAATGAAACTGTTGGTGCTTAGAAAACAGAGGCAGTATCTGCTAAGTCCCCTGGAGTCCCTGCTCACGCCTTGTACAAACCTGGGAAAGTAAATACTTGCCGATTCATTCTAGGTCCAAACACTGTCCCCGCCCCCCTCACCTCTGCCACCCACTCCAAAAAATGGTGGTGAGGGAACAAAATGGAGAAAGATTTTTAGATTCAAGAATAAGATAAGATTTGGATTCACTGTCAACGTGATCATCAATTACACTACCAGAGTTCTGCCTCACCCTCATAAAAGAACCTAGGCTACCAAATATGAACACACAAGAAGCATGTGCATACACTCAGCCCACACAAAACACCGATTCCTCTAAACTTTGTCATCTTTTCCACTTTCGTTCATCAAACATCTATTGAGCCCCTACTATGTGCTCAGCACTGCACTGGGTGCCAGGGATTCAAAATAAAAGACAAGGTCCATCATCTCTAGGAGCTCAATCTGGTGTGGGAAGCCAGATGTGCAGATAGATCATTCTGAGGGTGGGAGAAAAGTGCTAACAGAGGGGTGGGCAGAACTCCCACTTGGGGGGTGGGGTGAGTCAGAGGCAACCTGACTTCCAGCAGAAAGGATTTGGGCTGAGTTTTGAAGAATAAGCAAAAGCAGCAGTATATCTATAAGGGGCATTGGGTGGTACCTTCTCAAAGATTTCAAAGGAAAATGTCACAGTGGCTGTGAATATGGTCATAGTAAGACATTAGAGAACCGTGTGGAAATGAGAGTATGCTCTCCCCACACACACCAGAGACAAGCACCTTGTATTCATCCATTCTCACACTGCTATAAAGAACTAACTGAGACTGGGTAATTTATGAAGAAAAGACTTTCATTGACTCACAGGCTGAACAGGAAACATGGCTGGGAGGCCTTAGGAAACTTACAGTCATGGTGGAAAGGGAAGCAAGTACATCTTACCATGGCGGAGCGGGAGAGAAAGGGAGCTGAGGGGGACGGGCCACACACTTTTAAACCATTACATCTCATGAGAACTTACTCACTATCATGAGAGCAGCAGTGGGGAAATCCACCCTCATGATCTAATCACCTCCCACCAGACCCCTCCTCCAGTTTGATATGAGATTTGAGATTAAGGGGAGGACACAAATCCAAATCATGTTATATCCCCAGCTGGGCCAGCCTCATTAATGGCAGACCCTGGCTACTTTTCTGAGGATTGGGTGCTGAAAAGAGGTAAAAGAACTCCAGGTAGGGGAATCAATCCATCCAAAGGCATAGGAGCAGGTGTGGATGAGCATTTTGAAGAACAGGGATCAATCTGGCCAAGCCTTATGGAGATGAATGGGGTGAGATGGGGGAGGAGTGCTAGAAATGAAGGCAGGTATTAGGGCTGGAGGAGGTCCGGCCCAGTATCCCCTAGAAGAAAGCCACTTGTCAATGAGTGGCCACACCCAGCCATCAGCAGAGCATATTACCAAACCTACTGTCAAGTGTAAAGAACACATTTCTATCGACTCCCAAAATTCATTCCAAAAGATCGCTTCAGCTACAAACAAAAAATTCATATGAATCAACTACAATTGTTTGTAATTCTCTGCGACTTCCAGCAAGCCAGGCTCCAAAAACAATGCAAGTGGGGCTCCCAGACATCAGGGGTCCAAGAAGCCCCCACTTTCTGACTGCTGGGCTGAAGGGAACCAGGTGCACCAGAGGCAGCAGAAAGAATCAGAAAATAGGCTCCACATATCTCCACAGGCACCCGTGTCAGCCGGCTGATAGATGCAGCCTTCACAGCAGGTCTCCAAATAATAACAGCTCTGGCTGGAGGGGACTGTGCACCAGCACAGGCATCTGGGAAGGGGCATCAGAGAGAGGCAGCTGGGGGAAGTTGACACATGGGTGCCAGTCCAAACAGACAAACATGCTCAACCAATCATGCACACAACCACCCTCCTGCCCAAGCAGGAGATTCCCAGAAGCCTCATAATCTAGCCCCAGGACAAACTCAGAGACTTAAAAGATGGCTCTATCCTGGTTCCCAGTGAGCTACAATCTCAATTGAGAAAAAGGTACAGACGGTTTAAGCACTCAATTAGGGAAGGTACAGAGGGTTTAAGCACTCAACAGCTGGAGTATTATAAACAGTTCTGTTGTTTTGTCCCTGGCTTGCCTAGGCTACGGGAAAAGTACAAATGCCTTTGCACAGAAACAAGACACTATGCAATTGGCCTCCGCTCTAGATAAGGCAAACCCACTGAGAAGCTAGCAAAGCTAGAATTGGCTGAGAAGTCCTGAGAATAAGCCTGGGTCTGGCATAGGAGCAGAAGGGCATGCAATAAACTTGTACTTCTACATCTGAGCAGTCATGTCTGGCCTTGGAAAGGGTCAAGGATCTGTGATTCTGTCCCACTGTGGGTAGATGAAAGCCCTTCTCTAGGTGTCAAGAAAGCAGATTGAACCCAGGCAGACTGATCCGAAGTCAAAATCCTGGTCCAGATGACTTACCATGGGAGTGGGAATTTACAAATAACCAAATTAGAGGAGGCTAGAATGATCCATGTGGTAATGGGTTAGAGTTGAACACATCACGAGGAACTCATGCTTAATTTAATATTTATATACCTGGTTATATATATATAAATATTTACAGATATGTGTATTTACACAGGTCAGTGTACATGCATCTACTTCTTTGCTCTGTCAGCTAGGAGGGCCTAAAAGAAAGGACACCCCGGTAGCAATAAGCATACCTAACACCCAGATCTTGGTTTCTTGTATGATTCTTCAATGATCAAAACCATAACTCCTTGGAGAAATGATTGTACAATCCTATTGATTGTGGGATTGCGGTGGGAAATATAAATGATGAGCCTGGGGCATCTTCCAGTGCCATAAGTATTACAGAAGTATTCAAAAAGTTACTTTTGTTAAGGAATATGTCAAAGGGGCATAGAAGCCAGCTGAAAGAGCTCCAAGTGGCCAAAGCAGGAACAATTTGAGCAACAAAATAAAATAGTAATAGATTAGAACTCAAAGCATAACGTAAATATCTCTGAGTTCATACTGATGTAAGTTATTGAATAAATTAATACATGAGGGATAAGAGGCAAGTCTGCAGTGCAGAAGAATAATTTATGTAGATACACGACCCTCAATGAGGTGGAACATAACTCCCCACTCCTTAAAGGTAGGCTGTGCCTATATTTCCTTCCAAAGCATATAGTATGGAAAGGAGGAGGAACGTAACCACACCAGTGGAGAAACCTGACACACACTATTTCAGCCAAGTGATCAAGATCAACATCAGCTGCTATAAATCACACTGATAGTATGTGCCCTTGATAGGATGTGACGAAAATGGCACTTTGCCTTTGTGATATTCCTTACAAAGACCCATAACCCAGTCTAACCAATAAGAAAAACATCAGGCCAGGTGCGGTGGCCCATGCTTGTAATCCTAACACTTTGGGAGGCTGAAGTGGGAGGATCTCTTGACACCAGGAGTTGAAGTTTGCAGTGAGCTAGGATCACGCACTGTACTCCAGCCTGAGTGACAGCGAGACCTCTGTCTCTACAAAAAAAGTGTTTAAAATTTAGCCAGGCATGGTGGTGCATGCCTGTAGTCCCAGCTACTCAGGAGGCTGAGGCAGGAGGATCACTTGAGCCCAGGAGTTGAAGGTTGCAGTGAGCTATGGTTGCACCACTGCACTCCAGCCTGGACAACAGAGTGAGACGTTGTCTCTTTAAAAAAAAAAAAAAAAAAAAAAAATTGGACAAATTCCAAGAGAGGGCATCTACAATATACCTGACCAGTACTCCTTAAAACTCTCAAGGTCATTCAAAATCAAGGAATGTCTAAGAAACTGTCTACTGCGGTCTGAATGTGAGACTCCTCCTACCCCTTTCACATGTTGAAAGTTAATCCCTAGTGTGATAGTATTAATAGGAGGGGTTTTTAGGAGGTGATGAGGTATAAGGGCTCCGCCCTCACAAATGGGGTTAGTGCCCTTTAAAAGAGGTTTGGGGCCACCATTTTGCCCTTTTGCCATGTGAGGACACAGCTAGAAGGTGCCATCCATGAAGCGGAGAACAAGCCCTCACCAGACACCACATCTGCTGGCACCTTAATCTTGAACTTCCCAGCCTCCAGAGCTGTGAGTAATACATTTCTGCTGTTTATAAATTATCCAGTCTACCAGGGATTTTGTTATAGCAGCAGGAAGGGACTAAGACACTGTCACAGCCAAGGGGAACCTAAGGAGACATGAAAACTAAATGTGATGGTGGGATCCTGGATGGGATTTCAGAATAGAAGGATATCAGAATAAAAAACTCAGAGTAGCCGAATAAACTACGGACCTTAGTAATAAAGTATCCGTATTTTAACAAATACACCAGACAAACGTAAGATGCTAATGAGAGGGGAAACTGAGTACTGGGTATATGAAAACACACCATACTATCTTCATAATTTTTTATATCTTTCAAGCTTTTCTATGAAATAAATTCTAACAATTAAAATATAATCCTGGCTGGGCGCAGTCGCTCACGCCTGTAATCCCAGCACTTTGGGAGGCCAACGCGGGCAGATCATGAGGTCAGGAGATTGAGACCATCCTGGCTAACACGGTGAAACCCCGTCTCTACTAAATAATTAGCCAGGCATGGTGGCGGGTGCCCGTAGTCCCAGCTACTTGGGGGGCTGAGGCAGGAGAATGGCATGAACCTGGGAGGTGGAGCTTGCAGTGAGCCGAGATGGCACCACTGCACCCTAGCCTGGGTGACACAGCGAGACTCCATCTCAAAAAAAAAAAAAAAAAAAAAAAAAGAAAAAAAATATTACTCCTGGCTCTACCACTCACTAGTTCTCTAACCATCATTAGGTCAATTCTATACTGTGCCTTTGTTTTCTCCTCTGTGAAATTGGATTATCAGTTAAAACTATAATCATGTGTCACCTAATGATAGGGATATGATCTGAGAAATGCCTCATCAGGCAATGACCTCATTTGTGCAAATGTCAGAGTATACCTATACAAACCTAGGACGTGTTGCCTATTCCACACCGAGGCTATATGGTATAGTGTATTGCTCCTAGACTACATACCTGTACAGCATGTTACTGCACTGAATATTGCAGGCAATTGTAACACAATGGTAAGAATCTAAGTATACATAAACATAGAAAAGGCATAGCAAAAATCCAATATTATAATCTTATGGGACCACCATCATTTAGGCTGTCATTGACTGAACTATTGTTATGCAGCATATGACCGTACCTTACAAAGTTTGGGGGTAGATTCAGTGAGGAAACATGTGCAAAATACTTAGCTCAATGTCTGGAATACAGGGGCACACAAATACTAGCATTATTATTATCCCAATAAAAATTTTAAAAGGGGCTGGGCATGGTGACTCACACCTGTAATCCCATCACTTTAGGAGGCCAAGGTGGGTGGATCACAAAGTCAGGAGATCAAGATCATCTCGCCAACAAGGTGAAACCCCATCTCTAGTAAAAATACAAAAACTAGTTCTCTAACCATCATTAGGTCAATTCTATACTGTGCCTTTGTTTTCTCCTCTGTGAAATTGGATTATCAGTTAAAACTATAATCATGTGTCACCTAATGATAGGGATATGATCTGAGAAATGCATAGCGGCGCGTGCCTGTAATCCCAGCTACTTGGGAGGCTGAGGCAGAAGAATCGCTTGAACCTGGGAGGCAGAGGTTGCAGTGAGCCAAGATCACACCACTGCACTCCAGCCTGGCGACAGAACTAGACTTCATCTCCGGAAAAAAATATATATACACGTATATATGTATGCGTGCGTGTGTGTGTATATATATATATATATTTTTTTTTTTTTTTTGAGACGGACTTTTCTTTTATAGATACCACCTCAACTAAAAAATCTAAAAGTTCTCTTCTTTCCTGATTAGGAATTTTGGAAGACAAGTTAGTGGTAGGAGACCCTCTAAAACCTCACCCCAAACTGATGCCCTTGGATGGCAGTGGGCACACAACGAATCTGCGACAAGGAAAGCTCCACCCCGAGGTCACCTGGCAGGGAAGAGGCAGCCTCACACAGCCCCCATGGAATGTGATACAACATCTCAGAGAATGTGATTGTTTAAATCCGGTTATCATTTTCCTCACACATCACACACACACACACACACACAAAGTGAATCTATGCAAAAATAAATGGTAATGTCGTTCCGTTTGTGCCGGAAAGATGGATGCATTTCCTACATGACTTCGAATATTCTACTGATTCTACTGAAACATTTGCACAGAGGAGTGTGACTGGGGAACCAACCACTTTCCACCATAAAAGTGCTCATGCATTTTTCTCATTTCCTAGTTTGCCATCACATAACAACTTGGAATGTCTACCTGGAAGTGATAACAACAGATTTCATTTATTCACTCAAATCCCGCACTCATAAAGAAAACAATCTTTCATAATGTAAAACATTATCAGGGGGAGCATGATTCATGGCTGAGGGGTTGTACCTTTATAATAGATGGGTTTTCAGAAGTGGCGAGTAAACCTAAGACAAAGGCCCAGCAGTTTGACCCGTAAGTTTGAAATATGCAAAAGAGCTCAAGTCAAGCTCCTGATAAATGGCAGTGGGCCCATCACCACAAGCCCACCCCAACAATTAACAGGCTTGGCGCTCGGCTGCCAGAAACCAAACTATGATTTATTGTTCTCTTCAAATTAATAAAAGCAAGGCCGTCCATTGTGGATTCCAGTATGTATCCATGTGAGAAAGAGCTGCTGTTTCAAAATGGCCATGTGAACAGGTTATACTTCTGAAACCACATTCTTTTAACCTTAATTCACCACCACGAGGGAAGCCTCTGCTTTCACCCAGGTTATCTAGTGTATAGCCAAAACCTGCACAAGGGATATTTCTGTACTCTATTAATTCAAGTCCACTTAAAACGTCTCAAGATAGAGCATCTACAGAAAGACAAACAGGATCTCTCCAAGTCTCTCCTTTTACAAATGAGAAAACTGAGGCCAGAGGCCAAAGCACCTGGCCCAAACTCCCCCTGCAAAGGCAGCAACCCTGCTGGAGAAAAACTGAGGTTTCCTAATCACCAGCCACCAATCTGAGATCAGAAGCCATTCTGGCCATAGATGAGTTCAGTTTGTTTGTTTAACCTTTAATTAAAAGCTTAAACATTGTAAGGTTTGGCACACCATTCCAGATTCCTGGCTTCTCTTGAAAATCCTGGCTATGTGGCCATCATGGGTCCAAATTCCTGCCTGGCCTCACTCTGCAGGGCTGGGGAGTAGCTGCCCATGGCAAATGGGCATGTGGTGCTACAGCCCCCCCAAAAAAACCCCTTTCTTTGTTGCCAATGGTCCTGGAGACCTTGGAATTGGTGTCTTTCCTCTGCATTATACTCAGCTGAGGCTAAAAAATATATGATATATATATATATATTTTTTTACCTCATATGCATGTAATACATATGATACACACATGTATGTATGTATTGTAGAAAAGTGGCTATTTAAAATCTGAAGATACATATAGGAATATTTTAATGATGTCTTGATGAGCATATTTGCCAGCTTTAAGGAGAGCAGATGTAAGTCATGGGCACAAGACCCTTTTGAGGCAAAACGAGCAGAAAGTGGGCACTCAGCAGAGGTGAGCTGGCTGGGAATGGGGCTACCCGTTCCCACCGCCTGAGAGTGCAGAGACTCACAAAGCAAGGCAGTCAGAGCCTCCCACTCAGCACTCAGCCCTGGTCCTGATTTGTGCTTCTCATGTACTGTTTTTTTGCATTTTCACAGCAACCAGAGTGGTCATTTTTAAATGTGAATAAGATCACGCCATTCTCCTGCTTAAAACTCATCTCCGACTCCCTTTCTCTCAGCCCCCCAGATGCCTGCCCTGTTCTCCTTGTTCATTTCACACAACTTTCTCCTTCACTCGCGAGCTCCAGACACACCCCAGGCTTTCTTCTGAGCTTGGAACATCAGGTGTTCCTACCTTGTAAATCCTTCTGTCCTTCGCCAAGATACTTCAATAACTGGCCCTACTTGTCATTCTCTGGCCACTCCTCCTGCAGTGGCCCTGGTAGCCACTAGCACATCACCCTGAGATATTTTCTTCATTCATCCCTGTTTGAATTTATCACGTTTATTTGTAAACTTGGCTACAGAATGCCCCTCAAGCTAGACTATAAGTTTTCTGAAAACAGGACCCTGTGCTGTCTTATTCACTTATTCTCAAGGTCTAGAAAGTGCCCTGCACATATGTACCAGCTGCAGAATAAACACGTCATGCCCTGTGTTTGAGGGGTATCGCAAATTACTGGAGCCGGAAGAAAAATCTCTCCATTAACAAGATCCTGGCTCCAGACGAGAACAGGGGAGGAGGAAAGGTTATGCCTCCCTGGGCTCAGAGTCTTTAAGGGACTTCAGCTGCCAGTGCAGGGAGGATTAACTAAATGGTGAAATCTTTATACTACGCCCACTTACGCTTTAAAATGCTCTGCTGAGTGGTACTGCTGTGATTTCCAAGCGGCTTGCTCAGTTTCTGTTCGATTTCAGAATCAAGGTTGAGGCAACGGATGAGCATTCAAAAGGTGCTTCAGTAACTTCAAATGAGGCGTGCATGTGTGTCTGTGTGGTCCTGACTTCATCATTAGTAAACGATTGGCATTAAAGTGCTCTAAAACTCAAGACTCTAGACACGCATGCACATACAGAATTTTCAATTGCATTTGAAGTTGTGAAGAGCAATTCTATGGCACTCTGGAATTCCTGAGAGCCACCTAAGGTCTCTGTGGACAACAGGGAATGTAGGTCAATTAAGGCTCCTTGAAAACATGGCCCCGTGGCCCCGGAACTCGTATGTAGAAAGGCCCAGCTGCAGGCCTGCTGGTCCTTGACCATCCTCAGACTCTGTGGTCTCAACGTCACAGCAAGTGGCATTTACAGATGAAAGAATAGAAAAAGCTATAAAATGGCATGAGAGCAGGGTAGAAGCACACTCTCATGTGCACATGCCACAGATACAGCAGAGCAAAACCCAGCAGTAACTGCTGTGCTGTCACCTACTATAACAAGATTGATCTGTAGTGAAATATAAGATAATGCAATCCAGAGGAAATAACTTCTGTTTCCTCTGAGAACGTCTGATGTTGTCAGCTGCAAGCCTGCTTCCCTCTTCTGCCTGCCACAGTGCACAGCAGCCCAAATAAGCAGGGACTCCACTGGGCAGAGTCCTCCCTCCCTCACCGCCAGAAGCACACATTTATCAAGCAGTGTTTCCCCCAACTGCCCGTGACTCCTTGGCCACGTCAAAGCAAGCAGGGCCTGGATGCCCATGGCGTGTCCAGGAAGGCAGGGCCACTCAATGTTGCTATTGTGTGCATGGGCCTCAGACAACGCAGTGGCATCTGTTCATTTGAAGCTAAGTCGTTTTCTGCTTGTGGATTTCTAGCACAATTCATCATCCCCATATTTCAACTTAATGGTACAATTCTGGCCCTGAGTTTCAACCACAGAAGACCTTGTGGAGATCACGGTTTTAGACTCCACCTGTAAGACACAGAGCTGATGTGACTGTCACCGGCTGAACATTTTACGGAGCAATATTTTCATCAACAGGATGGCCAGAAACAAAGGTAAGGAGGGGGTACCAGCAGGCGAGCTCTTTGCCATTATTTTAGAGAATGTCTCCATATGAAATGGTCCAATACGGCCCCAGCCGTGTAAATAATTCACAAAAGCAAGTTCAGTTCCTTCCCTTTGAAATCCGAGTAATACCTTATAAGGGAGCTGCTGCCCACCGACACACAGAGCGATGGGTAGCTAGCAGCTTCCATCTCTGGCAGTTGTTATGAAGTCTCCATAGCCGGTGATTTGTAGATGATTATAACTTTTGCTCTGCATATCATTGTTACTGGCAGGCAAATCCCATCAATCGAATGGCATGACTGATTAATAAAGAAGGCAAACTTGACAGAGGCAGTCTGGTAAGCCATTTTTTTTTTCTGCCAATTACAACCACCATGAACGCTCACCATTGTGTATAGAAAAGCCAGATCTGACACCGGCCTGTCCTCTCCCCATTCTCCAGGAGCCTCAACACACATGTTCTAGAAAGCCTTTCCAAACTCAAATGTTCCGTGTTTCAAGAGGAAAAATGCAATCCGGCGTGGGGTTGCTTACATTCTAGTTCACAGGAAAAAAATGATCTGCCCAGAGCGCCCCACTGACCCCCCAGTTTGTCAAGGAAGAAAACTCACTACAGCCACGGGCCCTGACAGCAGCACTTTCATTACACGCACAGTCACGACACCTTTTCAATTCTGCTCATCTCTAGTCTCTAGCCAAATGGAACTTATTACTTACAGCTTGTTGGGATTTATGAATTATTTATCAAAGTAAGTCTATGACTCCAGACTCTTAAAAGACAATACAACAGCACCCTCATTGTTATCCACAACTGCACGTCTATCAGAGAAAGCAGATATTCTCCATAACACACGCTGCATGTTTGGGGTGAAATAACAGTTGTGAAAATACCAAGCCTGTAAGATTATTTGGAAGCTATTTATGGAATGCCTGGGTATATTTTTAAACCAGTCTCTTTTATTCGAAGCCAGCCTCAGATTCCAGAAAGACACAGCAGATGTGTGCTACCAACATATTTCCCAGCTTGACTACAAACAGTGATACCCTGCTACTTTTACCCAGTAGTGTCAAGCTGTGATTAAAAAGGCAATTCCCCCTTGACGTATATCCAGAAGGTTCGAGGAGGCCATGATCCATGAGTCTCCTGCCGCACCCCAGAGCACAATGGCTCTGCATCCTAAGTGGGGATTAAAACATGGGCCAGTGTGGGGTTAGGATTTCACCTCCAGCTCCTCAGAGCACATGACCTTGCCCAGTAAAACAGACGACACTGCACACCCTCACCTGGGTGACACTATCTCAGTCACAGACCCAATTGGTGAGGTTGAAAGGCACGAGGTGGCCAGCCAGCCATGGCCTTGCCACACCTCTACAACAGTGGCGTGTTTGCTTGGCAAAGAAATCTCCACTGGCTCTGGTACAGGGAGCAGCAGCTGACCCAGAGATGCAGGAGCCCCAACGGACAGGGGCCTTCCCCCAGACTCCCCTCCAGAATCTCAGTCCTCACCACGCCCACAGCATCCCTCCCTCTTTCCAGGGCCCAGCCACAGACCCCTCTCCAAGTGTCCCTGCCCAGCTGTCCAGTCTACATCCTACCCCAAAGCATGGTTTAGAGGAAGAAGCAGAGGTTGGACAGCAGAGGCCCAGGGAGGCTGATGGCACTTTAAGCCACTGTCCTCATGGTGTCCCTGAGGTCCCACATGACGTGTCCATAGAGGATGAGAAGTCCTATAACCCTCTGCACACAGACCATACCCATATTCCCCAAAGAGCACACAGCCAGTGAAAACGCAGGCAGGAAACAGCGAACTTACCTTGCTGAAAAACATCTGCCAAGAGAGAAGAAAAATAGGGGAGGGGAGAGGGGAGAAAGAGAGGAGAAAAAATATTAATAACAATGTTGAAAGTCACAGTATGATGATAACATACGCTGACTTTGCTAAGCACTCTATGCATATTTCCTTTAATTCAGCAGGCAGTGCTTAAGAGCTCAAGATCTGGAATGAGGCTGCTTGCATTTCAGTCCTGGCCTCACACTTACTAACTCTGTGACTTACAGTTCCCTAAACCACAAAATAGATCTAAGTATGGGAAAAATTAAACAAATGATGACATACATTTTAAGAGCTTAGACCCGTGCCCAGTACATAGTAAACACAGAAAAATCAGCAGCTATTATTTATATTGATATTACTTTCACAACAATCTTATAAATTGTTTTATTATAGTTCTCATTTTATAGATGGGGAAACTGAGGCTCCAGAAAGTTAAGTAACTCATTCAACACCATAGAGGAACAAGCATGGTCGAAGTCTGTTAGAAAAGTTAAAAAAAAATTAATGTATTTCTTCCAGCAAATATTGAGAGGCTACCAAATACCCTAAATGCCAATTACACTGACACCAGGAAACACAAATCTAGGGCCAGGCATGGTGGCTCACACCTATAATCCCAGCACTGTGAGAGGCTGAGGCAGGAGGGTCACCTGAGGTCAGGAGTTCGAGATCAGTATGGCCAACATGGTGAAACCCCGTCTCTACTAAAAATACAAAAATTAGCCAGGCATGGTGGTGGGTGCGTGTGCCCAACTGGAGTGAAAACTGCCACCATAGATCTTCTCTTCTTGCAGGCTGTTAACCTACAAGGTGCGTGTCTCAGCCGCACCACTGATGGACCCCTGGTTCTATGGTGGCAGCTACTCGGGAG
This sequence comes from Macaca fascicularis, assembly GCF_037993035.2. Classification (NCBI taxonomy): domain Eukaryota; kingdom Metazoa; phylum Chordata; class Mammalia; order Primates; family Cercopithecidae; genus Macaca; species Macaca fascicularis. The sequence goes on from NC_088383.1 coordinate 125,231,232, forward strand.
GCTGAGGCAGGAGAATCACTTGAACCCGGGAGGCGGAGGTTGCAGTGAGCCGAGATCACGCCATTGCACTCCAGCCTGGGCAACAAGAGCGAAATTCCATCTCAACACACACACACGCACACACACACACACTCTAGTTAAAAAAATAAACAAGCAGTCACTAACTACCACCCCACCAGAAATTCAATGGCCTGGTTTTGAATTTTATGTAAATGGACTGATACAACATGAATTCTTTTCTTGGCTTCTTTCGTGGTAGCTCATTCATTCTCACTGCCATGTGGTATTTCACTGTGGGGTTATACTACAGTTTATTTCTCCACTCGACTATTGGTAGATATTGGGTTGTTCTCAACATTTGGAAATTAGGAATTGTGATGAACATTTCCGTACATATCTTTTGATAAACATATGTACAAATGCCAAGTACTTTTTGACATCTCCCACGTGGATTCAGATTCACCCTGCTTATACCACCTCCCACTCACTCCAAAAGTACTCTCATTTGCTCATGCTTTCTCACTCAGTAACTTAAAGACAAAAGAACACCAGCAGAGATACAGATAGCACCACTCAGACATGAGCCGGTTCCTGCTCTGATGGTAGGACTATAAAAAGGAATGAAACTTCTAGAAGATAGTTTGACAGTATATTAAAAAAAGATTAAATATGCACTCCTTGGCCCACCAATACCACTCCTAGGACTTTAATCTAATGAAATAACAAAATATATAAAAGAAATCTACATGAATGTTCCTCATGACATTGTTTATACTGGCAAGACACTGGATATTGCCTGATTGTCTGGCAATAAGGAATCAAGCCAAATATAATATATCTCACACAATGGATTATTGTGCAGCTCTTTTAAATGGCTATTTAAAGACCTTGATTATTTTGAATGAAAATATTAGATAGCAAAATGGCACATATAATCCTGAGCCCATTTATGTACCTGTATGAAGAGAAATCTGTCACAATGGTCACAGAAATATTGATTATTTTCAGGAGATGGAATTTAGGGTCACCTTTTTTACATTTTATGCAAGCATTTCTGTATTAATTTTTAGCAATGAACATGCCTTACATTTACAACCGAAATTTTAAAGCTAACGTTATTTTCATCTTAAAAATTAAGTAGGAACTATATATCATCAACATCTAATTTTGCTCTGTCATTACCAGAAACATCAGCTCCTACATAGTCACAAAGAACCAAGGGTCCACCAGTGGTGTGGCTGAGACACGCACCTTGTAGGTTAACAGCCTGCAAGAAGAGAAGATCTATGGTGGCAGTTTTCACTCCAGTTGGGCACACGTGACCCCACAGGGAGTTGTTCATACTCCCAAGGGTACACTGAGGCCAGTGGTTGTGGTGCAGGTAAAACAGATTGCAGGCTCGTAATTCCCAGGGAATTGGCAAAAACACCGCCATTTCTTTTACACTCAACAAAGCCAACTGGGATTTAAATGGCTCCTATCAGTGCCACTACAGGAAACCTTGACTCTGCTCTAATTGATACACACTATACAGTAGTCTCTAACCTCAGTAATTCATCATTAGTACAAATTCTGATCCAGCAGTGTGTGGGATGCCACTGCCCAGAGACTGTGAGAATCATGTGCAGCTCCCTAAATATACCACTTTCACATGCACTTGCTTCCTGGAACCCATAGTCTGCACCACCCACCCTCTGACCAGCCAGCACACCTGGAGGAGCCCTCCTACTCAGCCTTCAAATGTCACAGCCACTGTGAAGTCTATTCCCACAGAGAGGGAATTCACTGTTTCCGCCTCTGTGCCCCTGGAGTAATTTGTGCATGTTGCAATTATAGCTCTTATTATAATGAGTTATTTATATAGACCATGAGCTCCTGAGGACAAGAGCAATGTCTCTTAAACACCTTTGTGGATCCCACCTGCCTGGGCATGGCAAGCTCCCACCTACGAGGGAGGGAAAGAGGGCTGGTCTGTCTTAGCACTCATCTGATCCAACCTCCTTTTACAGATGAGGAAACTGAGTCCCAGACAATTCAGAGATTTTTCTCCAGATCACACATGGAGTTAAAGGCTGAGCTAGGACTACATGAGATTCATTTAACCTTAATGAAGCACAAAAGCTCATGACTATTATTAGCAAAGTACAAACTAGAGATTTATCATTCCCCTCTAATGAATACAGACAAAAATTTCCAACCCTGAAAACATTAGTGAAATAAGATTAGTGTTTGAAATATGGACTCCGTCTCGACATCCGTCCAGAATCCTCAACCTCCTCTGCGTGGTTTTGACAAGGAGCACTTCCTTCAAAATTCAGTGCTGATCTGAATTACTGAAAAGTATCAGTGGACAGGGAGGATGGAAATTCAGGGAGGGATTTAGTGACCTTATTCTGTCCAATTCCATTGTATATTTCACGCTTTAGCAGACAAATATACATGGAGTAACTATTCATATCTTCTATTCTAAAAACTCACAGTAGCTATTTTAGATTTTTCCAAAAACTCTTTTTCAGCTTTGTTTACATTTTGCACTGTTTTATTCAACTGTAAATTTTAATAAACATCAGTATGAATATTGCAACAATTTTGCACATGAATTATCTTGGAACTTAACATTCGAAGTTTATGTCTTTCGTTGTCTGAGGTATAAATCATTCCATTCTTATTACTGATCTTTTTGGTCTAATAATGGTTTGGGTACCTTCTTTAAAATTTCACTTTTCCAGAATGAAATGGCAATCCTGGCTCACGCACACATGATTCATGGGCAGACAAACGGGAAATAAAGGAGAAGGTGGTGATTTTTGTGCTGTTAGCTACATTTTAACTTCCTCTCCCAAACTGTGGATGTCAAAGGATATCAGCCATTGAAATATTCTTACCATTCGCTACACTGGTGTTCCTGTCCACCACTCCCATCTCCTAAACTATAGGGAGTAGTCACTTACAAAAACCAAAAGGCCTCGAATTTGAGCGTGATATTCTTCTTTCAATCTAACCAACCACAAAGTCAGCAGTCCATCCATTACACTTGCTGAGCGCGAGTTTCCTTGTTGAAAACCCAGGCATATTCTAATACCCCTATCGTGGTGGTGAGAAGGTAAAGTTAGATATACAACAAATGTTTTCCCATTCCATCCGTTGCTGTGGGGAATTACTCTGAGAATAAGACTCAGGACCATCTTTTCTGCTGTTGCAGGAGTTGGAAATCACGCCAGTATGGAGTGGGGAATTGCCACGGCTGCTCTAGCCAGAATCAGGTTGAGCCCAAAGGACACCAGGGACACTGGTACAGAGGAAATGAACTCCTTCAGACAAAGCTCTGCTCTTACTCACTTCCCAAGGGAGAAAACCCCAACCCCAATCATTCACATGGACAAAGGAAAGCCTGTTCTTCCGCCTGCCCCGCCTCCCCAGCCCCACTGGCCCCTGGAGCCATTCTGGTCCTATAGATAGATGAAAGGGTGTGTATAAGTTGGTGATTCAGATGTGGGAGGAAGAAAATAAGAAGGAAGGAACTCAGATTGCCTTTCTTAGCCCTGCTGTCCAATGTCTTCAGTTAGGAATGAGCATCAAGGATACTTGCCCCTTCCCCCACAGCTACTAAGAGATTCACACCCTAGAGATCTTTAATGCACTGAGTCCTCCAGAGACAGGGGCCATAAAAAGATGCGATTATTTATTATTATTAATAAGTTATGGCAATTAGGCTGGGTGATTCCTAAATGTTGCTGATTAAAACTTTCTTGAGTGCTACTCATCCACATGACTAGTGTTTACCTCGATTAAAAATGACTTAACTACACTCCGGGTGAACCCCTCTCTCTTGCGCCTGGGTTAATAATTAGCAGTGCACAGAGCCATGCAGGTTAAGTGAGTTGGCTCTGCTTTATTTATCTATTGCTTTGTTTTATGAGGAGAACTGGATGGCAGTCTTATTGCCCATTCAGTCTGCCAGGAATAATTTACTATTTCAATCCATAGTCCATAACTATGGTTAGAGAAACTCTCACTATTATTACAATATCACACTTAGCCCACACCCTACAGTATTAAAGGTATGGCAAACAGTGAAACCGAGCATGACTTCCATAAAACTGGGGGAGGTAAAGTTACTAGTTCTCAAGCAATGTAATCATACTACTCTCTCAATTTTGCTTTCTTTTCTAGGTTAAATTATAGATGAAGGGAGTTTAGTTTCTTGAAATGCATGCACTTAACTCCCATTTAAGAAGTCTCACCTGGGGAGACAGCTGTCTTGCAAGTCCTCCTGTGGTTTGAGCTACAGAAAGAAAATTCTCTTTCAAGTACAAGTGCTTTTACAGTAAAGCGCTGCGAATTTTACTGGGACCCAACTAACCAGGGCTGAGGAACGAAACAGCTGGAATGAATGCGGCTTTCTTGATGGAGTCAGTTCACCATTAACCAAAGTCAGTTTCACAATCGGCTGCGCTGCCGCCCTCACCAAGTTTAAAAATCCAGCAAGCTCTGTACATAGACACGAAGAGTAATGAGAATTCAGTCGGTACATTTCTTCTGCAAATCTCTGCGAATGGAGTGAATTTTTTCTTTTTATGTTGAAAAGTGGGGCCCATCAATGCCTCCCTACTTGTTGAGTACCCGTGGCACTCCAGGGAAGTTCTGTTTTCAATTGACAAAGCTCAGGTCCAAACCTGCAGGTCGGCTCTCCAAAGGTGATAGGATGAGTCCTTATTTGATCCAGTGCTGTGGCACCACAGAATTATGGCCACTGGATCTCAATGATCTGGGATCAAGTCCCAACCCCTTACCAAATGGACACCCGGAGTAATCACTGAACATGTTGTAGCTTACATTCCTATCTATAAAATGGCAACAGTAGCGAAGAGCTTTTTCCCTACCGTAGGAATATCATGAGGATCAAGTGGGATAATTTAATCAGCACAGAGCACAAGTACTTTGTAGTCAAATAATATTCGTTCAATCCTGGAAAAGGTCAGCATCCTAGCCACACTGGACTAGCTATTTAAACTCTATGAGTCTTCATTTCCTCACTTGTACAATGAGGATAATAAAATTTATCTTGCAGAATGCCTAGGAGGACAGTCAAAAGTGTATATGTAAAGCACTTAGCACATGGTGGCTGCTGTATGCTGCATGTTCAATAGGTGAAAGTCAATGTTATAATAATAAGCAATAGAAACAGGGTCATAAAAACTCAGATTCTGATGTCAGAGCTGGTCCTATGTTCGTCTGTGCGATCTTGGGCAAATTATTTTATTTCCTCAAGCCTTGATTTTTTCATCAGCAACATGCCAATAACGATAGGTAATTTTTGTGGAGACAAAATTTGCCATGGAGACTGAATGAGAGATTGCCTATAAGAGAACACGATGACTGGCACCCAGAAAGTCTTCTATAAATTATAGTATTATTATTCAAAAAACATTTATTGGTTGTCTACTATTTGAAAAACCTCTGTGACTTGCATAGGACTATAAGGGAATCATGAGAGGAAAATTCATGAAAATAAAATAATCCTTCTAATTCCTTCTTGTCATCCTGTAGCTATATGCCATTCAGAAGCCACAAATCAATTCTCAGATATTACCTATGAATGAATTATTTTTAAGCCTTGACATCAGTGATCCAATGACATCCTACCTTCAAACACCAGCAATCTAAGGAGTTGTGGTTAGAACCCAGAGGGGCCAGAAACCCAAGGCCTGACCTTTGTTTTGGGTACCACTCATTCCTTTAACATTACCCGTCTCCTCTGGACCTGTCTTTGTTTCTCAAGACACCATTTAGGGGGCTCAGCTAGCCCTGTCCCGGGCTTTGATCAGCATCTCAAGCCACACTCCCTGGTGGGTAAGGGTCAAAAGAGGTAGGAACTGTATGGGGGCAGCTGAATTGGCGGCACTCAGAGAGAGCTGTTCTGTTCCCTATAACGGGGTTCTATGGAGAATTTGCCTGAGAAAAGGGTTCCATTGTTTTATTAAATAAAGTTTGAGCACAGCAAACCACTGAAGCAGAGCCCCTTCCTGCCCAGGTGCAGGTCTGCCTCTCCCGGAGCATGGCCAGAGTCCAGAGCTCCTCCAGAGTCCCGGCTCAGCCTCAGTGGCACCACATAGGGGCTGTGATTAGTTTTCCATGTCTCCAAAGCCAGACAGCTCAGGCAACCATGTAGCCACACGGCCAATATTCATGACCCTCCTGCTTCCTCCAGGCACACTAAGGTTGCTCAAACTGAACAGAGCCCCAGTGAGCCTTGGTAATAGCTTTAAGGACTAACCGGAAGGCCTCGCTCCGCATCTCCAGCTCTCTAAGCCAAAAACGACAACTGCTCTTTAATGCTGCAAGATCTTTTATCTCACTCTGCCTTTTCTTCTCTACCTGGTTTTGGATGTAGGCTGGAGAAAGTTCTCTCGTTTTCCTTGCTTCTGGCCTCCCTTCACCTTTTATCATATTAGAAATGAAGACCAATACTTTGCCTGTCACTGTTGTACCTCTGAAGGCACAGAGTGCTCAGTAAATGTCTTTTATTTGTGGATAAGAAAAAAATTTTTTAAAAAAGCCTGAAAGAATCTTCCTGCTACATTTACTAGGGAATGTACTACCAACATCAATCTTGGGCTGTGTGCTTGTAACCCATCAACCTGCGCTGACTTGGAAAGGCAGTGCAAGAGACACGAGCTGGTGAGCCCCTACCATGTTTACGACATCCTATCCCTAGTATATCTCATTCCTAGCACAGAGGAATAAAGCTCTTAACTACTGAAAGAACATAAAAAAATAGATTTAGGAATAATACTTTTTATGATTGCATTCTGTATACTATGAAAGTTATGTTCGAGTCTGCTAGTACTTTATAGAGCTGATAAAGTAGAACAGTACGGCTTCCCAGCTCACAGTGTATTTTATATCCATTTAAAATGTTTTCTCTTAAATTGAATTACTTTTTGAGTAATTATAATAAGACTAATCTGGGCTTAATGAATTCATGTACAAATATTTTAGACTGCATTATTAAAATCTCTATGATATGAAACTATGTTGAAATTGATCCCTCTAGCAACCAGTGTTTTCCTATGAAAACAGCAGCACACATGACCTTCTCTGAATTCTTTCGAATCAGCTGAGAAATCAGAAGAAGCCACATTAAGAGCCTAAACAAAAGAAGTTGACAAGTAACATTGCTTCAATTTTCCTAAACTTCTATCATCGGATATTAATTAGGAGTCACAAAAAGTATTTGTATTAAGTATCCATATATGCAAAGGGCTGAAGAGATGGCCCATCTTCCAGAAGAAATTACATTATAGCTGTGATTAGCAATGACATAAAACTAATACTGGTAAAATACTAAAAGTGAGCCCCTGGATATCAAGCTTTACAGTGTAAAAAGTCTCCAAATGCAGTTGTCTAAACATCTGGATTCTAGTTTGCAGTGCAGGCAAAGCCACTCACCTTCCCTGGGATTCCGTTCTTCCATTTGCAAAATGATTCCTACTAGATGATCTCTAAGGTCCCTTCCAGTTCCAAAGCATGACGATTTTAAGTTTAAAATTACACACATTGTATCAAATGGACTCTTACTGCATATAGCTTATTTGTCATCTTACGCATGCTAAATTACATTCACAAAAAAATTTCATTCTTTGCAATTCACATACATCCACAAACACATCCATAATACAGCCTGTGATTTCAAATTTATTCCAAGATATTATCTCAGTGGTAAAGTATTTTTCCCATTACAGATAAATTATAAGCCATCTGAAACCTTTAAGGTTCTATTACCTGCTTGAATGAGGTTTTAATCCCCCAACCCGCCCACCCAACATACACTTCCTGAAGATGCTTTTTCATCTCCATTTCCAAGTCAAATGATACATTTTATCCACATGTATTCCTCAGCCAGCTCTGCGTGATCCAGGTTTTAATCAGGTTGGTTACCCAGTTTCCAAAATTCAAACTGGATGTTTACAAATGTCCAGCAGAATAAATCTCTCTCTTTACCAGGTGATCATTATCAGGATGGACAACTTTAAAGTAAATAGAAGACAATGATTATCATCATTACCTGATGCTTGGCACAAATAACCATCAGGACAGCTCCCAGGAGCCAGAGACAATTCAAGTTTGAATTCTGAGAAGCTGCTCTAAAATCAAGCGTTGTTGATCATCATGAAATGGGCCCAAGACTTCTAGGAGGGGCTTTGATGACGTAATACACTCTAGCTTGACCTCAGTTTCAGGAGGTACAGGTTCTGGCCTGGCTCTACTACACATCACCTGAATGAACTTAAATCATTTAAGCACTCTGGGTTTCAAAGGAGCAGCTGACAAGAAAATAGCTGCAATCTTTTCCAGTTCTAAAGTTCTATAATGAACACTACCAGGACCTTTCATTAGAACTCCCTGCTATATGCTCCCATATCTACTGTACATCTCCTTGGTGCCCTAATATACACTTGTTATTTTCTTTCTCTTTCTCTCCAACTAAGCTGAAAGGACCATGATGTCAGGGACATTCTGTCCATTGTAGTCCCAAAGCCCAGGGCAGAATATTAGAGCATAAAAGTCCATATTAACATTAATAATAACTAATGTTTTCAGAGTTTTCTGTACAGCAGGCACTATTTTAAGTAGTTTACATAGACTGCCTGAATCCTCTCAATCACCCTAAAAGGTAGCTATTCTCATTATCCTCATTTTACAGATAAAGAAACACAGGCCTGGCCGGGCGCAGTGGCTCATGCCTGTAATCCCAGCACTTTGGGAGGCCAAGGCGGGCAGATCACGAGGTCAGGAGATCGAGACCATCCTGGCTAACACAGTGAAATCCCGTCTGTACTAAAAAAAAATGCAAAAAAATTAGCCGGGCATGGTGGCAGGTGCCTGTAGTCCCAGCTACTCAGGAGGCTGAGGCAGGAGAATGGCATGAACCTGGGAGGCGGAGCTTGCAGTGAGCCGAGACCAAGCCACTGCACTCCAGCCTGGGCGACAGAGTGAGACTCTGTCTCAAAACAAAAAAAAAAAAACCACACACACACACAGGTCCACAAAGGTTAACTAAAGTTGCCAAAGGTCAAAGGGAAGCAAGTGAGCTGGAATTCAACTCAAGCAGTCTGGCTTCAGAATCCAAACTCTTAACCACTTTGCTACACTGTCTCTCAATGAAGACACCATTGATAGATGTGTGGAAGGAAGAAGGAACAAATAAATATGCCTCATCCCTTCTAAGACACCCTAAGCAGAGAAGATAATTCATGTTCATAATACCTTTTTTTTTTTTTTTTTTAAGAAGATGCGGAACCAGAGTGAGCAGCAGCAAGATTTATTATGAAGAGCAAAAGGACAAAGCTTCCGCAGCATGGAAGGGGACCCGAGCGGGTTGCCCAATACCTTTTTTTTTTAAAGACAGAGTCTCATTCTGTTGCCTAGGCTGGAATGCAGGGGTGTGACCTCGGCTCACTGCAACCTCTGTCTCCCAGGTTCAAGAAATTCTCATGCCTCAACCTCCCAAGTAACTGGCATTACAGGCATGTACCACCACGCCCAGCTAATTTTTGTTTTTAGCAGAGATGTGGTTTCACTATGTTGGCCAGGCTGGTCTCACACTCCTGACCTCAGGTGATCTGCCCACCCTGGCCTCCCAAAGTGCTGGGATTACAGGCATGAATCACCACACCTGGCCTGTGTTCATAATACTTTTAATACAATAATCCCCATGTTTCTAGATCCCCAGCCACATTTTTCTTTCTGTAACTTTATTCTCTGTGGATTTCGGGTCCAATTGCAGAAACTGCCTAGATACACATTTACTTTTTTAAAACTTTACAAATTCTCTTCCTAAAAGATTGCAACTGTTTCAATAGGTTTATGGCAATTGCTAAGGTAAGGTAAGGACATGGGGAAAGGATGTCTCCCTGGACTAAAAAATGAGAATTCCAAGAAGAGAGTGAGGAAGAAGAGAACAATACGATACAAGGAAATATGACCGAGCTACAAAGATCTATGCAGCTGCCCTGACCCAGGGCCATCCTACTTGGGTTTACGAAAAGGAGGGTGTGAGAGGTGGTAGAAGGGGAAAGAGCCAGGCGGGAGGTAATGCAGTGCAGGCAATGCACATATGAGTGCAGCAGCCGGAGGGCTTTCTTTTCTTCTTCTTCTTTTTTTTTTTTTTTTTTTTTGTTTTTTTTGCCCTGTCGCCCAGGCTGGAGTGCAGTGGCATGATCTCGGCTCACTGCAACCTCCCTCTTCCAGATTCAAGCTATTCTCCTGCCTCCGCCCCCAAAGTAGCTGAGATTACAGGTGCCCACCACCATGTCCAGCTAATTTTTCTATTTTTAGTAGAGAGGGGGTTTCGCCATGTTGACCAGGCTGGTCACGAACTCCTGACCTCAGGTGATCCGCCCCCCTGAGGCTCCCAAAGTGCTGGGATTACAGGTGTGAAACACCGTGCCCAGTCAGGGATTGTATTTTGACCCTGGATCTGCCACTGGGAAAGCAATCTTTCTGTTCTAAGCCTCAACATCTCCATCTGATATAGTGGGGCAACAGTGATATGGGGCTGTTGTGAAGATTGCAGGAAATCACGTTAATAAAGACTTCACACAGTGCCTGACACATAGAAGGCACTTCACAGAAGCAGGCAATTGGACAGAGATTTATAAGAAATCAAGTTGCAGGATATCATCAGGATCAACCAAATTCTTTGGCATGCTGGCAACTGCGCTTGTCGCAATGAATAAAATATACAGTCAGACCTCCATATCCACAGGTTTTGCATCCACAGATTCAACCAACCATTGATTGAAAATATTTGAAAAAATAAAAAGTAAAATTAATGATACTACAATAAAAAATAATACAAACTAAAACAATAAAGTATAACAACATTTATATAGGATTTATATTGTATCATGTATTACAGGTAACCTACAGTTTAAATTACCTGTATACAGAAGGATGCGCATACTCAAGTAATTAAATGCAAATCCCACACCATTTTATATAAGGGGTCCAGATATCAATCTCCTGTGGATACCGAGGAATGACTATACTTACCTGGATTCTAAAACTCAAAAATAAAAAATCAGAGGTGTGCAGCAAAATATCACAGCCTACTCCCTCTGCCTACTAGCCCCCCAGCATGGAATGATGTCATCCAGGAAAAAAATGTGAGAGAACATCTCTGGCAATAGAACATTCATATTCTCCTAGTCATATTTGCTTCTCTGGAAGCAGGATCAATGTTTACCATGTGAACAAACACTAAAACCAGACATATTACCCTACACTCTATATCACATAAGCGCTAGTATTTTTCAGAAGTAGTTGTAAGCAGGTAATTAAATGTAAACTACAGGTATTTCACGAATCTTTCAGAGCACAGGCCTTTCTGCCAGAAGGTAGTACATTTTCTAGAGTCACCCACTTACGGGCTGAGGTAGCCTATGTGGCTCCTCCCTCTCCCTCGTCCCATGTCATGACTGTGCGTGGCAGGACTGCATACTGGGCTGGGCTCCTCTACATTGAGGCCAAACATTTCAGAAATGGAGAGTAACCAGAGAGCTGAGAACACCTTGCAAAAACCTCTGCAGTTGCACACAGGGAGGACCACCAGCAAAAACGTTTCCCTCCTTGTGAAGAACAGTCAGCAAGCAGCAAATGTGATCACCACAGCTCATACCCCACTGAGTGCCTCTGCAAAACAGAAGGGAAAGTTCATTTGGCAGTTTAAGATTCTTCTAAATCTGTATGATATCATTCACTGGCTCAACACAATCATGAAATGTGAATGTCATTTTCATGAAGAATTTAGGTGGCAGGCTTGCCAGAAATTCCCTGAAAATAAAAAGGGATTCCAGCATCTTACAGAGCTTAAAAAATGTTAATTGTCCTTTATACATATACTTCTTCAAGCATCACAGTTGACACAGCGTTCCTTCCCTCAAGAGAATATGGCAGCAAGGCGCCATCTTGGAAACAGAGCATTCCTCACTAGGCAATCAGACATGCTGGCGCCTCGATCTTGGACTTCTCAGCCTCCAGAACTGAAAGAACAGGGATTCTGTTCTTTATAAATTACCCAGCCTTGGTAGTTTGTTATAGCAGCACAAACGAAGAGATGGCTCTACTCAAAAAGATAATAACAAGTGCTGGTGATTATGTAGAGAAACTGGAAGCACATACACCGCTGATGGGAATGTCAAATGGTATAGCCACTTTGGAAAACAGTCTGGCAGGTCCTCAAATAGTTACAAATACAGTTTATCATATGATCCAGCAATTCCACTCCTGGGTATATACCCGAGAGAAATGAAAATATGTCCGTGCAAAAATCTGTACACAGGAGTTCATAGAAGCATTAGCTGTAATAACCAAAAAGTGGAAATAATACAAATTTCCATCAGCTGACAAATGGATAAATAAAATGTAGCACATCCACACAATGAAATAATATTTGACAACGAGAAGACATGAAGTATTGATACGTGCTACAACATGGATGAATCTTGAAAGCATGATCCTAAGTGAAAGAAGCCAGACACAAAGACCACATATTGTATGGTTCCACTTATATGAAATATTCAGAATTGGTAAATCAAGAGACAGAAAATAGAGTAATGGTTGCCTAGAGGTGGAGGGGATCAGGGGGTGACAGCTAAGGATGTGCCAGATTTTTAAGGAGGTAATGAAAACACTCCACAATTGACTGTATGCTGAATAGAAAACTCTGAATATACTAAAATCCATTTAACTGTACACTTTAAATACAGCTAGGCAAGCCAGTCTCACAAATGCATCTAGCTCTTCATCCTATGAACACATCTGAAGAACCACACTCAGATGCTAGACACTATAGCTAGAGAAAACTATGCTCAGATGAAAGACAGCATCTCTTCTCCTCAGGGGTCACAACCTGGTGCCTCTACGGACATCTATGCTGTTCAATACAGTAGCCCCCAGCCACATGTGCCCACTCAGCCCTTGAAAAGTGGTGAGTGGGAATTGTAATATGATCTAAGTAAAACTCCGACACCAGATTTCAAAACTTGGGTCACCAAAAAAGGTAAAATTGCTTGTTCATAATTTTTTTATATTAAATTACATGCTAAAATGATATTTCGGGGCCAGGCATGGTGGCTCATGCCTGTAATCCCAGCACTTTGGGAGGCCGAGGCAGGCGGATCATGAGGTCATGAGATTGAGACCATCCTGGCCAACATGGTGAAACACTGTCTCTACTAAAAACACAAAAAGTAGCTGGGCGTGGTGGTGTGCGCTTATAGTCCCCACTACTCAGGAGGCTGAGGCAGGAGAACTGCTTGAACCCAGGAGCGGGAGGTTGCAGTGAGCCAAGATCATGCCACTGCACTCAGCCTGGTGACAGAGCAAGAGTCCGTCTCAAAAAAAAAAAGAAAAGAAAAGAAAATGATACTTTAAATAATCTGGGTGAAATTTGTTATTTATTTTTTTGAGACGGAGTCTTGCTCTGTTGTCCAGGCTGGAATGCAGCGGTGTGATCTCGGCTCACTGCAGCCTCTGCCTCCAGAGTTCAAACAGTTCTCCTGCCTCAGCCTCCCGAGTAGCTGGGATTACAGGTGCCCATCACCACACCCGGCTCATTTTGTATTTTTAGTAGAAATGGGATTTCACCATGTTGGCCAGCCTGGTCTCAAACTCCTGGCTTCAAGTGCTCCACCTGCCTTAGCCTCCCAAAGTGCTGGGATTACAGGTGTGAGTCACTGCACCTGCCCGAAATTAAATATTATCATTAAAATTAATTTCACCTGTGCTGTTGCTATTTTTGAACGTGGTACTGGAAAATGTTCAATTACAGATGTGGCTCACATTACATTTCTATTGGACAGTGCTGGTCTAGTACTGATCTTTAAAGTATGTTCAGATCTAGTACTGATTTTTAAGAATAAATAAATGAAATTTTCTTGATCTCCAAGGTTTTGGAGGGGTATTTTATTCAGACTTCTCAGTGGTAATTAACTTTGAAGTCCACTCAGCAGTTATAAAATGCCCTCTGCTCTGTGATTACGGAGGCACAAACGGTCTCTTGTTTGCTGCCCTCTGCCAACTCGATCCTTGAACTAGGGTGGAAGATGGTCGGTATGGCCTTTTAAATACTGGCATGCCCCAAGTCTTTACAAAGCACAAATGTTTCCCAAATAAGCCAGGCCCAGAAAACGTCAACTGCACCCTCGAAGAGTCGTGATCAAAGGGTTGCCTTTTGAAAATGATGAAAGATGAGGCCAAGATGACAGACCACTATTCACAGATAGGAAAGTTCTTCTAAAAGGGATTTCATCGAGAAGGGGCCTTGCGTGTCACCGTGAGGGCTTCCCCGCCTAGCTCCACATTTGTGAGCTCTGTATTGTTCAGAGCGGCTTTTGCTTCTCCTTCTCTAGATCAGCGGTCCCCGACCTTTTTGGCACCAGGGACTGGTTTCATGGAAGACAGTTTTTCCACAGGCAGGGGGTGTATGTGAGTGTGTGTGAGGAGTGGTTCTGGATGACATAGTGCATTACATTTATTGTGCATTTTATTCCTAGTATTACTACATTGTAATATATAATAAAATAATTATACAACTCACCATAATGTATTATAGAACCAGTGGGAGCCCTGACCTTGTTTTCCTGCAACTAGTGGGTCCTACCTGGGAGTGACAGGAGAGAGTGACAGATCATCAGGTATTAGATTCTCATAAGGAGCATGCAACATGGATCCCTCTCATGTGCAGTTCACAAAAGGGTTTGCCCTCCTATGAGAATCTAATGCTGCCTCTAATCTGACAGGTGATGGAGCTCAGGCGGTAATGTGAGCAATGGGGAGCGGCTGTAAATGCAGATGAAGCTTCACTCACTTGCCCGCTACTCACCTCCTGCTGTGCAGCCCGGTTCCTACTGTCCAGGGTTGGAAACCCCTGCTCTAAATTACTCTTTGAGCCACATGTCCAGGGCATGGCAAATAGGACCTATAGGACAGCAGCAAGCTCTAAACCTCTGGCCCAGCTGGAACTCTATAAAGAATCCACAGGTATGTCTGCACCCAAAGAGAGGAAACAGAAATGGACCTTAGATGTAGTGGGCTCTAGGGATCAAACAGTTATCATTAAGTAGCTGGGCCAAGAACCCCTACCAAACTGTCTGGCTGCTTCAGTAGCCAGCCAATGCCCAAGGAACTATGTTTACTGCCTTTTTCAAACTCACTCTTTGGAGTTAAGAAAGAAGTGGAGGTGAAGTAATGTGGCCAGAGTCACAGTGCTGGCAAGTGGCACAGCCATGATTCAAACTTGAGTTTGCCTGATCCCAAAGTTAATGCCTTTAATAAGCACAGAGCTATATTGTCATTATTTCCTTCCACAAACACTATTCCCTGCTGGGTGCTGCGGGAATAGAAGATTAGAGTGATTTATATAAACCAGCATCCTGCCTTCTCAAACGAGACAATCTTAAATTCCTGTATCTACTTTTGTTCAGCATCTCCAGTAAACTGAAGTAGAAGGCAGTCTCATTGACTCATCTCTGTTCTGTGCATTATGGAAACAGAGACAAGATATCTAGGAGTTCTTAATCTCTTCTGGACACACAGTGGGTCCAGGTGAGAAACAGAGCTTAATTCCATCTCCTGTCACATCAGATCCATTTCCTCCACGTGCTCATAAATGAGAGTATACCAAGTATCACGCTTGTTCTGGCACTTAGAATGGGCCATGCAACCGGCTCTGTACTGGGCATATCCAAAGATGAATATACCCCAGTCTCTGCCCTCTGGAATGTTCCTCAGTTAGAGGCTATCAAGTTATTTTAAAGTGCCTATGTTTTGGGCAAAGTGTGCTATAAAGAACAAAGCTCATTTCTGGAGCCAGTCTGTGGCTTGAGGCATCTTCAAATTATAGCAGTTGTTACAAAATGTACCTGACTTCGCATTTCAAAAGAACTGGCTGGAACATGGCTATTTCTAGATGGACTTGTTCAGGGCCTGGGTAATCAAAGCCCTCATTTTCCACTCTCCTCCCACCACTCCCATTATCTCCTGGGCCTGGTAGTCAGTAAGCAATTGGCTGGCTTCGCAAGCACACATGGTGTGATTTAGAAAGTTAAGGGAATTATGAAGAAAATGTCATTGCAAACCACCAAAAGTCTGGAGGCCTCTGATAAAGAAGTTTAAAGGTGTCTTCATCATCTTCCAGCTGGAGATGCCTAGGAAGACAGCCAGGATTGCTCCAACAGATGGCCAGGAGGTCCAACCTACTCTCTATTTCTGGCTATGGTGCACAGACCAATGCTCCCTGCCCAAGATGCTCATGTTCTAATCCCTGGAATCTGTGAAGAGGTTACTTTACATGGCAAATGAGACTTTGCAGATATGATTAAATTAAGGATCTGGAGATGAGGATGTTTTCCTGTATTATTCAGGTGGGCCCAGCCTAATCACATGAATCCCTAAAGTTGGAGAATCTTCCCCCAGAGAGTTATTATGGTGAAAAAAGGTCCAGAGAGATGCTGTGTTGCTGACTTTGAAGATGGGGAGGGAAGCCACAAGTCAAGAAAGGCAGGTGGGGCCAGGCGCAGTGGCTCACACCTGTAATCCCAGCACTTTGGGAGGCCAAGATGGGTGGATCACTAGGTCAGGAGTTCAAGACCAGCCTGGCCAAGATGGTGAAACCCTGTCTCTACTAAAAATACAAAAAATTAGCCAGGCGTGGTGGCAGGCGCCTGTAATCCCAGTTGCTCAGGAGGCTGAGGCAGAGAATTGCTTGAACCTGGGAGATACAGGTTTCAGTGAGCCAAGATAGTGTCACTGCACTCCAGCCTTGGTGACGGACCAAGACTCTGTCTCAAAAAAAAAAAAAAAAAAAAAAAAGGAAGAAAGAAAAAAAGAAAGTCAGGTGGCCTCTAGAAAATGGAAAAGGCAAGAAGACAGATTCTCCATCAGGGCCCCCAAAAGTAACACAGTCCTGCCAACTCCTCGAGTTTAGTCCAGTGAGACCCATGTTGGATCTGTGGCCTACAAAACTGTACACTAATAAATTTGTATTGGTTAAGCTACTACATTTAGGGTAATTTGTTGCAGAAGCAGTAGGAAATTAATACACTGGTTATACACAACCAAACAGTGGGGTGGCCAGGCAATGAGGGCAAGTGACAAGGAAAGTGATTACATAGAAAAACAGCCAGCGTAACTAACTAGTCAATTTTACCCAAACTCAAGTATTTCTACAGAATGACCCAGTCTAAGTTGAAATTGCAAGTACAAATTGCATCAAAGTACTGGGTCATCGAAATTCTGTTTGTTCTTATAGTCCCTACAGAATCCTCAGCCCTCCTTCATCTGGGGCTCACCCAGTGCCAACAATAGCATCAGAGAGAACTCTTCTCAGGTGGAGATATTAGAGAAAGGAAGGGTGGTGTTCCCAGAATCTTATTCCTAAGAGTGCCACCCTTCCCACCCCTCCTTAGGAGCAGCATGATGTTCTGTGAAGAACAGGTATTTGGAGCACATGAAGATGAGGAGGTGGCTCCCCTGCAAGGTTAAAACAGACCTATGATGCTTCCATATGGACAGTCAGCTGTAGGGCTGCCCTTCCCCCTAATACATCCACATTTTAAGCAAATATGTTACACTGTTGGGACTCAGTCAATGATGGAAGGCTGGGTGGTGGGAGGGATGGCTGGGCCTCCTTCTCCTTCCTTTTACCTGACAGATGAGATAATAGTTTATTTTAACCAGCTCTCACTTGGTACGGGCAGTCGTGTTGGAAAGGAGGCTGCTCTGCAGGGTGGTGTATTCCTACCAGGCACACCTTGGGGAGCTGCCTTCTCCACGGGTTTCCCTGGGTTGTTACCTGAGCAAATCCCTGCTGTGTCTTTGATTCAAGCTTCCCAAGGAGCTTCTTTTTACCCTTTTCTATTTTACCAAAGCATCCATCCAAGAGTGTAATCGCCCACCCATTTGGCCACTTTCTGAAGGTCTCAACAGTGTTTAATCTCATCAACTCAAAGGGCATAATCAAAAAGGAAACAGGGTACCTGAGGACTTGGAAATCTGTCTAAAGTATGGTTCCTAAAAAAAGGATACCTGATACATCATGATGGTCTAAGTGGCTCCTCTATTCCAAGCACCTCCTGTGTATTTTTCTGATGTAATTCTTATGCTATCCCTGAAAGACGAGTACTGTTATCTCATTTTAGAGCTGAGGAAACTGACGCTGACAACTTGTTCAAGATCACAGTGATAGCAAATGAAGGAGCTGGATTCCAAATTAGTCTCTCTCATGCCAAAGGCCAAGCTCTTCTCACTATGTTGAGTGGCTTTCCAAGATGGAAATTATTTGCTCCTCGTAAGTTCCTGGAAACATGCTACAGTGAAGACACCCACATATATAAAGGCTATTACAAGTCAATTCTCAGTAGAAATCTAGCTTTTCCAGATAGTGAAGGGAAGAGTTCTCGATAATATAAACAAGACTGGTTTCAACTCTGAAAGTATTTATTGAGCAACTATTAGACAGAGGCCATACGTACAAACAGGCCAGTGCCCCCTTCTATTAAAGAAACTAGGCACATGTGGACAGACAGACAGACACACACACACACAATTTAACACAAGAAAAAGAATAAGTGCTTTATCAAAGCTATCAATGAGTAAACTGTTATGGAAACAAGTAGCAGCTACAGCAATTATTTCAATAAGTCAAAGAGGAGGAACACTCAAAGTAGAAGCAGAAGGAAAATATGGGGCTGTAGAAAGATGGAATATCTCTGGATGGGTGGAGCAGCCCAGTGTTCTTAGGAGAGAAGAGAATGAGGAGGAGTCTGGAAAGGTGGGTAGGACAAGGCTAGCTTACTGATGGGGAAAAGGACTTCGAATATCATGTTAAGGAAAGTTGGAAATTTATTTTCTATTTAAAAAACATTACTACATATTTTGAAGTCATGGCATGAGGGGTCATGAACACTTCTTAGCAGAGAAGTGAAATGTTCACAGCTGGGCTTTAAGCCAATGCCTGAAAACAATGCAGGGATTGGCAGGGGCAGATGGGTCCACAAGAAGATGACCAACCAGGCACAAGACCTGTCCTAACGACTTTGTCCCAGGAGTCAGCCAGGTCTGACGGACAACCTGGGTTTCTAGGCTGGCTCCGTGACATGAATTCAGTTATATGAATTTCCTGAGCCTCAGTTTCCTCATGTCTTACATGATAAGGTTAAACTTAATAGTGGCTCAAATCATATCTTCCTCCAAAATATTATAATTAAAAGTCATACATTTATATACAAGACAGAAAAATGACCTCATATCATATAAGGCATGGGGATAAGTATTCCTAAAATTACTTGAATCTCATTTTGAATTCAAATTATATAATCGATACAAAGCATTTTTTGAAGTGTGCCTATGTTAGGTAAATCCAAGGTAAAGCTTTTTTTTTTTCTGAATTCTACATTAGATTTAAACAATGCTTTCCATTCTTAAAAAGCATTCTCCTTTTCCTTTTCCCCAATGCTAGACCTTTGTCTTCTGCTTTAACTAAAAACAGCTGCCAGCCTTTTCTGGACTCACCTGCTTAGTGAAGAAAAATAATCTGTTGTAATACACCATAAATTTAAATTCTAACTACTATATAAAAGCTAATGCTCTGTGACAGGCATTACTTCACATTTCCACAACACCTAAATCAAGACCTGGGCACACAAGCTTATTTAAAACGAATTCAACCAAGTTGTGAATCAACTGCACTTCCTTCGGCAAACAGGGACTATTGCAGAAGAATGTCCGTAAAATACGGCCCTGTCTAGAGTTGAACAAGTAGATGTTATTCTGGGATCAAATTAAGACCCCAGTATGGAGAGGGCGAACAAGAGAGAAAGAAAGAAAGGAGAAGACACACTGACCATCTTCTTCTTCCTCAATGGCTTACATTCTCTTCTCTCCAACAAATAATCTGGTAATTCAGACTGGTCAGGGTTTTAGGTAAGAGTGCTGCCCTTTTATGTCAAACCATCCATACCTGCAACCTACTAAAACAAACATGTTAAAAAGTAAACATATTCCATACTATGCAGAATTAATGTGAGCAAAAACACCAGTGATTTCATCCTCCCAAGGAATGTACCTTACAGGGTGTACGTTGGCATCCCTCCAGAATCTTGTCTCGGATAGCAGTTGGGTGATCTTAAAGGATGAGTATTTTAGTGCCTCGACTTCTCTTTAAATATACACCATTTGAATGAATCCATTTATTGTAAATATCAAGGCATTGTGTTTACATTTTTATACCTAAAAAAAGTTCTCGGCCATTTTTCTTTGAACCTTTTAAGACATTTGAATGATTCCTAATACAAAAAAAAAAAAAAAAAAAAAAAAACTAATCCTGGTGTTTAATGATGATAAAGGACTTGTCTATTTTTGTAACAAATCACCAGAACAAAAAGCTATTATGGAGTAATTAAACACCACATTCGGCATAGATAGAGAGAAAAGGAGAATTGCGAATTACTTTTTACAGCTTGTTCTGAAGTTTTCTGAAGTGGAACATATTTTAATCATTAAACTCCTCAGAGGTGTTAAAAAGTAATCAGAATGATTAAGTGATAACCTCCAATTCCAGGGCTCCAAAGCCTCAGATCTTGCCAGGGTCTCCAGCTAAGCACTGTCAGGCTGAGGCCCCGTCTTTGATAAGTCCATTCAGAGATAACTGCAGGGAAGTCCACTTCTCATGGCTTTTCTGCTTTGGGAACCCTTAATGGGGGGCACAGAGATCTCTGACCTTTAATTAAATATAGATTGCTAGTTCAGGCCAAAGAACAAGTTATTTTAAGTTCAGGCCTAAATCAGGATTCTAACAAGCCACCTTTACTTCTTTCTTATTATTTAAAAGGCATGCTTGGGCCAGGAGCAGTGGCTCACGTCTGTAATCCCAGCAGTTTAGGAGGCCGAGACGGGCAGCTCACTTGAGGTCAGGAGTTCGAGATCAGCCTGGCCAACATGGCAAAACCCTGTCTCTACTTAAAATATACAGAATTAGCTGGGCATGGTGGCGCACACCTGTAATCCCAGCCACTCAGGAGGCTGAGGCAGGAGCATCCCTTGAACCTGAGAAGCAGAGGTTGCAGTGAGCCAAGATCGCACCATGGCACCCCAGCCTGGGTGACAGAGCGAGACTCCATCTCCAAAAAAAAAAAAAAAAAAAAATGTATTTTTAATTGAGTTAATCAGCTTTCTGAGTACACTTGGAAATGTGTAAGCATATTAAAATATAAGGATTCCCTGCCTTAGGGAGCTCTCAGGATTAATTCCCAGCATCTCAGAGCAATCGAGTTTATGATTTCCTGCACAGACACCCTGGGCAGATACTACTGCAGCCTGGCCTGGTCCAGCCTGGATGCAAGTCACCTTGTTTTGAGCACCCACAGCCCATGGCCCCCGCAGTGCTGTGACTCATCAGGTGCTCCCCCATCTATCAGGATCTTCCTCGTTCAAGGTCATCTATTCTGCTCAATTGGCTTACTCTTTCAAAACTGGGCGATCTAAATACTTTGCCTGATTCCTTTTAACAAACACACTTGATGTTTCCCCCCAGTACAAATTATGTCTAAAGGCCCATCTTATATAAAAGGGGAAAAAAATTATTTTCCTTCGACTCCACTGAACATGGCTTTGGGGAAGACTGTCATTTACTATAATTGATGCCTCTTGCCAGGGATATCGGGAACAGGCAGCTGCATATCGATTCATTTTTGGATATGGTTCCTTTTTCCTCTTTCCTCAGCCCCTGGGTTGAGTGAGCATTTTAAATTCTCTCTACTCTTTGGGAGAAGGCTGAACTGTACTTATGTTTACAACCCTGATAAATGCAGGCTTTTTGTGCTAAACCAGAACAGAGCTCAGCTATTCAACTGTCTTTCTTGTTGTTGTTACCTTTTTAAGGAAAATACCTATAACAGCTTTGCCTTTTTTTCCCCTTCAGTGAAACTTCTAAAGTCCCTGGAAAAACTAGATATGGAAACCTATTCAATTCTCATCTGGCTTAGGTCAAACCTACTCTTGACTGGACAGCATCCTGGGGACCCAGTGAAATGAAGGAATAAGGGTAAAGAAGAAACCAGCTCCAGCTGGTAAGGGGAAACAGGGCCTAGAATCCTAAAATGCAGCCAGTGTTTTTCACCTGGAACAGGTGTTTCTGAATCCACAGGATATAGCTTCAACTTAGGACACACAGCAAAAGAGACCTCACTCAAAGAAGGTCCATTCATTTGGATCCAATTTAGCCAATTCATCATAGACGTGGGGCTGTAAACCTAGTCATGGCCCTCTGGTGGATCACTCCATGGCCTTGGGGGGGCAGCACACTTGGCCTCTTAATGTTTCTCTAGTATATATGAACATTCTGTAATGTAAATTACATTACATATATACAAAAAATGTACTACTCAAGGCTACTGGAGAGAGCTCTGGGGTGGAACACAGACCTGTGCCACTAATCTGGAGAACCGGGACACTCTCAATATGTGAGATGTGGTTTGGCTGCGTCCCCACCCAAATCTCATCCTGAATTGTAGTTCCCATAATCCCCACATTTCATGGGAGGGACCCAATGGGAGGTAATTTAATCATGGGTGGGGGGTTCCCTCAAGCTATTCTCATGATAGTGAGTGAGTTCTCACGAGATCTGATGGTTTTATAAGGGTCTTTTTCCCCTTTAGTTCGGCCCTTCTTGCTGTCGCCATGTGAAGAACGTATTTGCTTCCCCTTCTGCCATGATTGTAAGTTTCCTGAAGCCTCCCCAGCCATACCAAACTTTGAGTCAATTAAATTTCTTTCCTTTATAAATTACCCAGTCGCAGGTATGTTTTTATTAGCACTGTGAGAATGGACTAATGCGGCACCAGATTGACTGAGTCAGGAATATCTGTGCCTCTCTCGGCAAGCAACCAAATCCAGTGATATCCCTGAAACGGGTTTGCCAAGGCCAGGCAGAGGGAAGACACATGTGGCTAAAATGGCCACTGTGGTTTGCCCAAAACTTATGGTTAGCTACAGTATTTTTAGGCTGTTAAAGTTTGGTTTTCTGACCCATGAGTTTCTTTTCATAGGAAGCAGATCTTGAGGTGCCTATTCCCTCTTTGCCTAACAAGGAATAAATCGGTGTTGACAATATTTGATTGGATATCCAAATGCCTTACTAAAGTCCTGCACCAAAGCTGCTGCCCCTCTAAGCACCAAGAAATCACCCACCATCACCACCCATCACCATCATCCACCCCCAACCTCTAGAAGATTCTGCCTGTTACTGCCCCATATTGGGTTGAGAGTGTGGGGAATGGTCCACCATAATTCAGCTCCAGCAACTGCCCCTCCCTAAAGCTGGCAAATCCCCATCCCTCCTGTTACAAACTGGAGATCTGTGTTCGCCTTTTAAGTCATATGTTGAAGCCCTAACCCCAATGTGATGGTATTTGGAAGTGGAGCCTTTGGGTGGTAATTCGAGTTAGATGGGGTCATAAGGGTGCAGCCGTCAAGATTGGATTAGTGCCCTTATAAGAAGATACCAGACAGCTTGACTGATCTGTCATTTTCTGAGTCCACATGAAGAAGAGGTCATGTGAGCACACAGCAAGATGGTGGCCCCCATCCCGTAGGAAAGGCCTCAGAATGAAATTCACCTTGCTGGCACACTGATCTTGGACTTCCAGCCTCCAAAACCATGAGAAATAATTTTCCATTGTTTTAGCCACTCAGTTTATGGTACTTCGTTATGGCAGCCTGCACAGACTAAGTCACAGCCTATCTCTGTGAGCTTTGTCACTGCCCTCGAAACAATGACAGGAGAAGAATTCAAGGATGAGAACAACAAAGGTGCCACCTCTGTTCTGACCAAAATTCACCTTTGCTTTGGCGATTGCTACAAGCACAGAACCAACTGGCCATGAACATGGACAACCCCTAGTGCCCTCTGAGGATAACAACCCCAGCCCATGGTGCCCAAGGGGGACCTGCATGCCTCGCCAACTCTGCTCTGCCCAAATCACTTCCTATAGGCCCTGAAGACACTGCCTCTGCCAGGAACCAGAGAACTGGAAACAACAACCCCCTTTCAGCAGAGAAACGTGCCTGAGGTGGAAAATTTCCCCTCCACGCTCAAAAAGGTTGCCAGGACTTTCTCAAATGCAAAAGGAGAAAAGTTCCATATTTATAAAAATCACCCAGAAAGAACAAAACACTGTGAATAAGAACTAAATTAATATGGTCCCTGCCTCCCAGGAAGCAGGCAATCTGAGAAAAAACAGACCCAGAAAAAAAAAAAAAGATTAGAAGCAGGCAACTGATGAAAAATATTGAATAAACCCCTAATGTATATACAAATTAAACATACACCATGTGTCTCTCATATGAGGGAAGGGGCAACTGTTAGGATTAAAGAACATATTTATTCAACCAAGAATGGAGTTGAAGAAGGAAAATGGAAGTTTACCACCTCACAGAAAGATTTCCTATCTTACCCCCAAAAGCTGGGGTACAACCTCATCTGGGCTCCCCTAGCATTTTGTACCTTCCTCTGCAACCGCCTTGGTGAGATCCTGTGATTATCTGTATTCTCCACTAAACAGGAAAAGATTACTTCTTATATGCAACTTTGTTTCAATACTACCAGGGCAACAATAATAGCAAAAATGTAACGTGCCTGCTTATTTTGAGCCAGGCCTTCAAATAAGAACTTAAAGTGCATTATCTCATTGAACCCTCACAACAAACTTGCAAAACTGTACTACTATTATTTTATAAGAAGTAATATGTGTATATGCACTACACGTAATACATATACTATACATATGCCAAGTTCCCACACTGCCTTCACATACAATTACTATTATTATTAGTGTCTTATGAATCCATCCATAGTTTCTTTGGGTATACACAAGCATCTTTTTTATTTACAAAAGGCAGCAAGCTATACGAACTGCTCTGCACTTTGAGATGTTCACTTATCTTGAAGGTCTTTACATAGACAGCTATCTCATACCTTTATACAGCTTTGTACTATTCCGCTCTGTGGTTGAACCATAAAACATTTAACCACATCTCTGTTATTGTAGTTTACAGATGAGAAAAATGAGGCTCAGAGAGGTTAAGTGTCTTGTGCAAAGTCACACAGCTGCTATGTGGCAGAGGAAGGATTGAGGCTGAAGTTGGTTAGATTCCAACCAAAGCTCTTAAGCAATTTGCTGTATTTACTGCCTGGCACGATGCCTGTTATGCAGCAGACACTGAGTACATACTTGAATAGATTAATGAACCAATAAACTAAAGGCAAAAAAAAAAAAAAAAAGCAAGAAGAACGACTCTGCTCTCTTTCTTCTATACTTCCTGTTCTTCCTCTCTAGATAGCTACATCCACAGGCAGCCACCCTCTGTGTATTATCAGAGCAGTAGAACAAAGAAGTTTTCAGTCATTCAGCATCTTGCAAAGACCTGGGTCCTGCCTGATTCCTCATACTTACTTAATCCCAGCTAAGCTCTGGATAAAGGACATCCTAGAATGTATGCAAGCTTTGCCTTTGCTGGCCAAAAGCACCAAAGCTCTGCGCAAAAAGGTCACGAGGAAGTGGGGAAAAGGGTTCCTAGGGGCAAACAACACCTGTGCTTCCACCTCCAGGCATCACAGGGACACATCCAAGCTGAGCATCAGCGCTGATGAGACAGCCAACTTTCACTCCTTTCTTGGGTGCTCGCGGCACAGCTCTTCCTCAACCAAGCAGACATCTTGAAAACCTTCAACTCCTTCCAAATGCGCTATAAAGCTGACACACGGAGCCTCGTTTTTACTCTGTGTTTTACATTAGGCTCAGTCTTCCAATAAATTTAACACCGGAATTATATACAACATTAAGTGCATGCAAACCCAGCTGATTTCTTCACAGGCTCTTTTGTGCGCAGCTGCTGGGAAGGTGCAGCGTTTGACAACAGGAAAGCCGTGTCTTTCAATGTGGCAGGCCCCGGGGAATGCCGTCTGCCAGGTAACCTCCCAGTGACCTCTCAAGGTATCAGAAAGGTTTACTTCATCTGACTTCTAAGTGTTAGAAGAACATTGCAAACTTCACTATCTGCATTCAGCCTGCAAGACCCTCAAAACACATGCAAGGCCTGCCTTCTGAAGGGCCAGATGTAAAACAACTCAGAATGTGCATGTCACATATATTTACAAATGCAATATACACCATTCCCTGTCCACATTGTCTGTGAATGCTCCATATATATGGAATTTCTGGAGAGCAAGGGACTGATCGGAAAATGCACACCCATCTTTCCTCTGATGTTTTGCTGTCATGATGGATAACAAGCAATATTTATTTAACAAGGTCTCAGAATTACGACTTAATTGGTTATAATCCGCTCAATGAAGGAATAATGTCCTCTGCAATTATTCCAATCTAATCCATTTAATCTAAAATCTATAGGACATTACAGATTTCTCCAAGAGAGAATATTTAAATCTCTTCCTCCATGTTTAACTTTCAACTATTGACATGCAAAACAAATGGTCATTTTCTTAAAATGCTATGATGCCAAAAAAAATCTATAATTTTTGCCCACGTTGAAGGCTAGCTTATGAGCTATGGGATTAGCCTCGCATTTGCAATTCCCCTTAAGTGAGAACATCTTAAAGCTTGCATGTTTTTCAGTTCCTTTGACTGGGTTCACACTGAAATATGTGAAATAGAAATCTCAAAGCAAGAGTATCATCAGCCATGTCCAGCTGTATTGGAAGCAAATCGGAACATGCATTTTTACTAAGGTGACCAGAGACAGAGAAAACGGCATCAGCTAGCCAACTAACGAACAAACATCTCATCTTCATTTGTGGGTTTCCGTTTAAAATGTTTATATTTATGGTTCTTCCTAACACATCACATTGATAAATTCTGTTCAAAGCCGGTGTCAAAACACTGATAGGCATTGCACAACTTGTATTTCTCATATATAGTCAAAATACAGATCACGATGGAACAACTCCTTGATATTTTTGTTTTATAATTATTATTATCACAGTGAAATTCCCACAGGGCGTTGCTGGATATATATCAGAAGTAAAAATCTTTTTAAAGTAAATCACTATAAAATCCCTTTCCTTTATACCATGCTGGAACTGCAGTGTCTAAAGGTCTTTTGGGAAAATAAATAATGGAAATTTTGTTATTGATCTCACGCAGAGGCAGCGAATCTAATGAGTTATTGTTATTCTACCCACAGCAAATATTATGAGGTCCAAAATAATAACATTCAATTAAATAAAGAAAGCCAGATAAAATGGAAGATACAAACGTAACTTAACAATGAATTACTTTCAGTACTTCCTAAACACTAATTTTGTCTGTCACACATTTAGAATGAAATTCTTTTTAAAAAGTAGTTTCCCATGCCACAGTAATAATTAAAATTATTATTTATCTTGTGATAGACACGTATCATCTTCAACAAAAGGAGGTTGCTGATCTTCATTAAAAGATAATTTATACTTGGGTTTTTAAAAAATTTAACAACAAAAGCCTTAAGCTGATAGCTGAGTCTCCTAGGATTTACCAAAATTTTTGAGAGTGAAATTTGAGCAAAACTATCAAAGCAGTTTTGAACATGTTCACAATAGCACCCTGTTAACATGGATCCTTGTTACATGAGTCGAGGTTCATCAGACTGAAAGGTCACACAACGTGTCCCTCGGAGCTTAACTGGATCCAGGAAAGCACAGCAATTCACAGACGGAGAAAGGATATCTACAAGCAGGTGTTCGTCGATTTCTCTATGATGTATTTTTTTAAAAAAACGGAAATCATTGCATTTTCAAATTCCATATCTGGTTCATCAAGCCACCAAGAAAATTCAAGTGACCGTTGAGCTTTAGGAAGCAGCTGGTATAATCTTAAATCTTCAGGACAAAGCCCCCACTGTTGTTCCACAGGCTGACCTAAGGCACCGGCCTCCTACCCCCATTATGGTGACCCAACTCCTCCACGGCTTGGGTTCTTGCTGAAGGAGAAGACCTCTTATCACTGTGCTCCATGGCTGAACTTCATCCTAGCATCATCCTTCCTGTAGCTCAGCTGGTGCTCCACCCATCTCCCTATGCAGTGAAAATTAAGACCGAATCCTTGGCACCCACTGACTATTTTCTTTCTCATAAGCTGTAACAAAATCACATTCTCAAAGAAGGATTTTCTAGAAATGGATTTCTTTTGAAGGGTGTGAGTCCTACCATTTCTCAAAAACCAAAGCATCTAATGAGAAAATGAATCATTTTGAACTTTTTACTTGGGCAGAGTGAAACGAAGGCCCTTAAATATGTGGGAAATGACTAGAAAGGATTATGCCTAAAGAACTCCAGGCATGATCTGCCCTCCAACATGGCATCACAGTTAACTCTTTAACCCATTCACCCGCCCCTCAACTGCTTGATGGAGGAAAACGAAACCGTCTGCATCTTAGCCACCTGGCATTCCACACAGTGCTTGGCATAGAGTAGGCTGTCTCGACAAACATCTGCAGACTGAAAGGAATAAACGAATGAATAGCAGCTAACACACAGGGTGCGCACTCTTTATGAGAGACTATACTAAGAATTTTAATCTTCAAAACAATCCTAACAGGTAGCTGTAGTTACGATCGTCCCATTTTATGGAGAAGGAAACTGAGGCTTGCGGAGTTGACGTCTGAAACCAAATCATCTGCTCCAGACCTTAAGCTCTCAACCACTGTACTAAAGTGCATAATGGACGAATCTCGATCATCAAAAACAAGCCCTTATTTAAGATTCACATATTTTCACATACTGGATAATTTAGAATTTCATAATACATTAGATTTCTAAAACATGTGTGTTTTTGCAAGCCAGTACTCTCAGATATTGAAGTGATAGTGTCTTTTGCCAGAACTTTTAAAACCAACAACATGGGGAGAAAACCAATTCACACATGTCCAAGAACCTGTCACCAAGAGGTTCATGGTCCCCGTACTTTCGTCCAACTATCTTGCAAGCATTTCAAATTTCCTGGAAGCAACTGAGAAAACAGAGAGGCCTTGGAGAACCAAACCTGTCAAAACAAATCTCAACCACACAGTTTTAGTTTGTGTGCTGCTTCGTTCATCCTGACATAAAAATGCATGGTCTCAGGAGCCTCTCAGTTGACTGTCTCTGCAACGTCTTCCTTCCCGATGTGAGCATCCTCACCCGATCCAAGTGGTAGCTCGATGGGCGTTAATACGTATTGCCACATGATGCAGATGAGTTTGGGAATGGAAATAAAATGCATTGGCTGAAGTTCCACTTTGGCAGGAAACAGGGGTTCATCTAGAACTGATAGGATGGTCAAATTGGATATTTTTCTAAACATGGAAGCATTTGCCATGCTCCTTGGGATTTTCAGACACAGGTGGAGACTGACGCTTTCGTTGTTATGTACAGGATTGGGCTGCCCTGGCTGACTGCTGCTGTATTTGTTCTGCAGGCTAGCTAGAAATATCACTAGATCCAGAAGGAAGTTTCAACACTAAGAACAGGAGAACCAACTCTCTGCCCAGCCATTCTCACTGGAAGGCAGCACATAGTAGCCAAGGATCCCGAAAGTGAGCTGACAAACCCTAAACAAGAGTTGTGAGCTTGAAAAAATGGCCATTTCCAAAAGGGAGCTATAAAAAAAAAAAAAGTTGTCAATCATAAAACAGCTGTGTTTACACATACAAACTGAAGTAGAAAAACTCAGGCAGTTACCCAGATGATTTTAATCAAAACATCCCCTCAACTGAAATACCCAGAAAATTGAAGATATAATATAGGGGCATTCTTATTTTTTGGCTTGAATTATTCAGATAACTGCTTCATCTCTCCACTATTCTTGTTTAGACACAGTCTAAAACCCTGTGCGTTGGCAATGGAAAGCACAATTATTTGCAGATGCGCATACTTAGGGAGACAAGTGTCTATGGTTACAATTACGTGCAGATGTAACTCAGCATAGACTGGCTTCAAGTTTAAAGTTTTGGAAGCCTATTTTGAAAATGTGATCATAAGCAGAGATAACTTCTTTTTAAACACAACATTCTATAAAAAGTCACATAAGCAGGTAATGATAATTTGTTCCCAAAAAGCTAAACAATATACACTAAATGATTTCCTTAAAACTGTCCTATTTTGATTTTGAGAAGAGAAGGTATCCATAAAAACGTGTGTGTGTGTGTGTGTGTGTGTGTGTGTGTGTATTTGTTTGTTTTTTGAGACAGAGTCTCAGTGCGTTGCCCAGGCTGGAGCGCAGTGGTATGGTCTTGGCTCACTGCAACCTCTGACTCTGAGTTCAAGCAATTCTCCTGCCTCAGCCCCCCAAGTAGCTGGGACTACAGGCATCCACCGCCACATCTGGCTAAATTTTGTATTTTTAGTAGAGATGGGGTTTCACTATGTTGGCCAGGCTGGTCTTGAACTCCTGACCTCAGGTGATCTGCCCACCTCGGCCTCCCAAAGTGCTGGGATTACAGGCATAAGCCACCATGCCTGGCCAAAAACAGAATTTTTAATAACAGAGTCCTTACCCAAACTGGCCCCTTTTGGCTTCAGAAACCACATTTCCATCAAATATGCTTTCTTTCTTTTTTATATTTAAGGTGTACAACATGATATTTTGATATGCATAAACATAGTGAAATTACTACTACAGTCAAGCAAATTAATATACCCATCTGTTTTCTTAAATCAGCTGGAAAACCTACCTCCCTTCCAAATATCACTTCTTTTCAGCTTCACTTTTGAATGATCTACTTTATCCCCACCAAGGAAAATATCTACGTCATTTCTTATATTGCATTTAAAATCTTACTACATTTATGCATCTCAAATTTTACTTATTTTTGAATATATTCTCCAGCTATAGAATATATTCAAATATTTGTATCACAAAGGAGAAGCAGAGAATACCACTAACTCAAATGCAGCCCCAAACTATAAATTCATTTTAATTAAAGATATTTGATAAGCAACCATGCTGAAAGAAATGAAGTGGGGAGGGAGGATGCCAAAAAAAAAGAGTTATCTTTTACAGAGAAATTAAAAATTGCAGGAAGAATTCAATAACCCAAGAAGGCATCTAGAAACCTTCTGTTTGAATCCTTTTATCTAAGCATGCTGATCAGAATTTGGTACTTCTCATTTCTAGTCAGTATGGTAACCTGAAATGATACAGGTATATAGACAATCTTCCCCCAACCTTGCCCCCCCCAAAAAAAAAGAAAAAGAAAAGAAAAAATAGAGAGAATAGTAAATGTGATATAACAAAAAGGGTTTTGTTTTGTTTTGTTTTAAGAAAAAAAATGGGAAACTGGGCACGTGTCTATAAGGCAATAATGTTCAACCTGGGCTGCACATTTAGAATCACCAAGAAGCTTCAAAAAAATATGTCTGGGAGTGGGTTCCAGGTATCAGGGCACTCGAGCTTCCAGTTGATTCCAATGTACAGACTGTCTTGAGAACCACTGTGACAAGGCCTTGAGAGAGCAGCCACTACAGCCACAGGCCCTGGTCAAGGAAACTCTCACAGAGCTCCCTGCGTAAAACCAGCAGCCCAGAAGAGACATATCTTGAAAATAGGCTCAGAATATCTCTACTCACTGGTCTGGGGACAAGAAACAGAAAGAAACGTGAATCTTGTAAGAGTGGAGTCCCAAAGATATTCCTCCATGGAGTGAGGAATTAACTTAAAAATGGCCCAGCATCCATGAAACCTGTAAGGCCCAGCAAAGAAAATATAGATGACTGCATAAGGTTGCCTTAAAGAGCCTATGTAGGACTACTAGAGAAAATCACGGTTACTAAAGATGAACTTATAGTTGAAATAACAAAACACACAAGAAAAAAACAGTCATGACAGAGCCTACATGAACAAGATATGGGAGAATATTTCAGATTGATCTATTACAGATCTAGTGATCTATTACAGATTTATTAAAAATTGATCTGAAAAAATGCCTTATAGTAAATATTTTCAGTGAGATAGACAAGCAATAGAAACTACAAGAACTCATCTCATCAAAAAGAAGAAAAATTGTAATATATAATATATAATTTTCATAATTATAATTAATTTAATTTTAATAATTTAATTTTTATATAATTTAATATATAATAAATTTTAATAACAATTTAATATATATAATCCTATATATCAAAATATATAGGAATTCTAAAACTAAGATATATAGGCATTAAAATTTTAAAAACTCAATGTCTGGGTTCAACAAAATATAGAAGGAGAAAGGATTAATGACTAGGAGGAAAGACTTGAACACACCTGATCCCAAATGTATGTCAGAGAAATAAGGAAACTGCAAATAGGATTCCAAAGTTGAGTGAAACAGAGGAAAGAGGAAGAAGCTTTGTCTGATAGAAGTTCAAAAGGAAGAGAAGTGAAAGAACAGAGAAGTATTAGAAGAAGATAATTGCAAAATTTTCCAGAACTAAACAAAAATAGATGTATTCACATAGGAAAAACAAAATCATACCTAATGCCAAAAATGAGGAATCTTTTTAAAAATCACACCTAAATACCAATGAAATTAGTAATCAAAAGCCAACAGGGAAACCTTAAAGTATGAGAAAGAAAGCTAAAAAGAGAGCTTAAAGAAACAATACTTAGACATTCTAGACTATCAGCAACTACAGATGCCAGCTGGCAGTGGAATAATATTGTAAAAATGCTGAAAGAAAATAATTGCCAAACTAGAATATTATACCCAAGTAAATAATTGAATGAAGACCAAATGAAGACATTTTCAATCTGAAAAGACCCAGTGAAATACATATCTGAAAATGAGTTTGTATCCAAAATATACAGAGAACTCTTAAAATGTGACAATAAGAAAACTCAATTTTTAAAATGAGTAAGTGATCTGAGCAGACATCTCACCAAAGAAGATACACAGATGGCAAATAAGCATATGAAAAGATGCTCCACACCATATGCCATGAGGGACTTACAAAGTAAAATAAAAACAACCATGAGATACCCCACACACCTATTAGAATGGCTAAAATCCAAAAGCCTGACAACACCAAATGCTGATGAGAGCACAGAGCACCAAGGACTTTCCCTCAAAGCTACTGGGAATGCAAAATGGTACAGCCACTTTGCAAGACAGTTTGGACAGTTTTTACAAAGCTAAATATAGACTTTAAATATGATCCAGCAATCACACTCCTAGGTACTTACCCAACTGAGTTGAAAAGTTAGGTCCACACAAAAAAAACGGAACACAAATGTTTATAGCTTTATTCATAATAAAACAGACAACAGCCAAAACTGGAAAGACATCCTTCAGTAAGTGAATGGATAAACAAAGTGTGGATGGACATCCTTCAGTAAGCGAATGGATAAACAAAGTCCATCTATACAATGGAACACGATTATTCAGCAGTTGAAAGAAGTGAACTATGAAGCCACAAAAAGACAGAGGAAACTTAAGTATATATTACTAGGTGAAAGAAACAGTCCTCATGGCTCTGATTCCAACCATATCACATTCTGGAAAAAGAAAACTATAGAGACAGTAAAAAAATCAGTGGCTGCCAGAGGCTTAGGAGAAGAGGAGGGATAAATAGGGGAAGCCCAGGTGGTTTTAGGGCAGTGACACTCTTCTGTGTGATACTGTGATGGTGGATACGTGGCACTGTACATTTGTCAAAACTCATAGAACTGTTTAACATAAAGAGGGAACACTACTGTAAACTATGAACTTTGGTTAATGATAATGTATCAATGACTCATTAATTGTAACAAACGCACCACACTAAAGAGACATGTTAATAATAGGAGAAACTGGGTGTGGTGGCTTACTCCTGTCATGCCAGCACTTTGGGAGGCTGAGGCAGGCAGATCATGGGGTCAGGAGTTTGAGACCTGCCTGGCCAACATAGCGAAACCTGTCTCTACTAAAAAGTACAAAAAGTTAGCCAGGCATGGTGGCAGCTGTCTGTAATCCCAGCTACTCAGAAGGCTGAGGCAGGAGAATCGCTTGAACCCAGGAGGCAGAGGTTGCAGTGAGACGAGGTTGCACCATTGCACTCCAGCCTTGGCAACAAGAGCCAGACTCCATCTCAACAATAATAATAATAATAAGGAGAAACTTTTGGGGCAGAGGGTATATGGGAACACTTTGTACTATCTGCTGAATTTTTCTGTAGATCTGAAACTGTTCTAAAAATATAGTCTAGTAATTAGAAAAAAATGAAAAGGAAAAGAAAAAAGACAGTGATTGCCGTGCATAGACACTGAATGGACTATTAAAAGATATGCATCAGCAAAAAGGACACTCAACACGGAGGCATAAGCAAAGAAATAGGCTAACAAACTAAAATAGTAAATTAAAAGCCAAACAGCAATTAGTAAATTAAAAGATGCCTTGACTACTTAAAAAAAAAGTGAATTTTGAAGGATTTAAAAATGAGGGGAAAATGCATATCCCCTTGTATGGTATGTGAATTATATCTCAATAAAGCTGTTACCAAAAAATAAAAAATAAAACATACATGCCTCATAACCCAGTAGTCCTATTTCTAATTATCGATTTCCTTGATATGCACAGAGAAACCAGAATAAAAACAACAGTATTATTTGTAATTTCAGAAACAAGGAATGCCCATCAAGAGTGGAATATTGTTCATGGACGTATATATGGTAAAACATAAAAATGGGGATAGCGCGAACAACAGCTCTGCAGAGGAAAAGAGGTTCAGATTTACAAAAAGCATTTTAAGGTGTCCAAAATGGAACTCTAAGTCTGCACCGCTGGATGCAAAAATAGCACTGGCCCCCCACCCCTGCCCCATCTCAGAAAACGGCACTGTCATTCACCCAGGTGAATGACAACATCAAAATTCCTAGAAGCCATCCCTGGCTTCTCTCCTTCTCTCACTCCCTGTCTGCAATTCATCAGTACAACATGTGGGTCCCTTGAATCCAACTGCTTCTCATCACTAACCCAAGTGCAAGCCCCCATCAGTTCTGGAGTTGATGCTACAACAGACTTCTTTTTCTGTTTCTCCTCTTGCCTATTTACAGTTAAGAGATTTTTCTAAAACATAAGTGAGATTATGACATTATCTTCTTCAAACCCCCCCACCCCAGTCCTTCAAAGAGTCCTTCATCTGTTTTGGAACAAATCCCAGAGTCTTTATCCCGTGGTCTTCAAGGCCCTGCGGCCATGTGCTGGGGCCCCTGGCTGGCTCTCCCAGCCCTCACTTACTGGGGTGCATTTCCACTGCTCAGCTTGCTCCTTGGACTCCCCAGCCTCTTTCCACCTCTGAGGCTGGGCATTGACTGGTCCCTCCATCTCAGAGGCTCTTTCCCAGACTTCACAAGCTTGGGACCTTGATTTCACTGTGTCAAATGTCTCAGCAGAGAAGACTTCCTTTATCTAAAATAGTACCCACTCCCATCACTCTCTACTCCCTACCCTCCTCTATTTGCCTTCATTATATATTGATGTACCATCTGCCTCCCCCTAGACAGAATGCAGACTCCTTGAGGACAAAGGCTTTTAATGGCTGGTTCCCCATCGTATCTCCAATATACTCGGCCCACAGAAGGCACTCTGAAAATACTTGTAGAATGAATCACTTATGCAATGATACTTTAAGTAGACTTCAACTTTCCCTGTAATAGTTTCTTTTTTAAATGATGTGGTTTTAAAAGGCAAATAGTTACACTGGTTCATTCTGGGTGGTGGGTACACAGGGGTTTGCTGTCCTCTTGACTTTTCGGGTATTTGACATGAGACCGTAATTCCCCGCCAACTGGGGAGCTGACTTTGTGTTCCACAGGCTGAATCCGACCAGATCTGTGGCCCTGAACTTCTTCTAGAATGTGGCCTAGGTGTGGCAAGGGCAAAAGGGGAGAGCAAGGGAGCAGCCTCAGAGCTGGAGATCTCAGGCTCATGGGGCTTGGCCTGCCACTTGCTATGAGGCTGGGCCAAGTCTCATAGTGGCCTGCACCCACTAGACCTGAGCTGCACCTCCACCATGCCAGGCTTAAGGCAATCAGATAGGAAAGGGAGCGCTGTTCCTTTCCCTGGAGCCTTAAGGGACATGAAGGGGATCCTCAGGGGAGGAGAAGCAGCTGATCTCCAGACAACTTCGAATCTCCAACAGGCCCCACAACGAGTCACAACTCACCTTCTGCACTTTCACTAGAAGGACCCTCAGGCTCCTTCCAGCTCCAAAGTGCTAGGGTTCATTGTTTCTAACTGTCTTGAATCCATTCTCTTCCCACAGTTGAAGGAAAATCAAAACAACCAAAAGTGACTTGCTTTAGAACTGTGGAATTTGCAAAGCATTTTGTTATGTGTCAGCTCCTGTAGGCCTGCCAACAAGTCCATAACCCCAGTTCACAGTAGAGAAAACTGAGGCTGGGGGTTGGGGCGGGCAGTTTCAGGACTGGCCTAAGAGCATGGGGTCTGTTCGAAAAGCAGCGAATTAAATCTCTAGCATACCAGCACTAATGCTCCAGGGGCCTCTTCTCCCCAGATGGGTGTAGTTGGTCCTTCTCAAATGTGACAATGACGACAGTGGACTGAGAAAACCATGCACACCCTGCAATTCCTGCCACGGTGAATTCCAAGATTTAGGCATCCAGGCTGAGTCTGCAGGCCAGTTCCGGGGCTGCCACATGGCCCCACTCCTTCCCCCAGTTCCTAGCCAGCTCAAGATGACACGTCCAGTCTCATCTCACACTGGCCACTCTGGCTCACTCCCTTGCCCCACACAACCTTGGCCTTTCCTTTGCTGGAACATTCTTCCCACCCTAAGCCTCATCGCCGGTGCTCAGAGCATCACCTGTTTCTCTTTGGGATCACTTTTTAAACTTGGATTTTCTAAGTATTTATGTCTCTCCCCTCTGCTAGACTATAAGCTCCATGGGGGGAGGGGCCAATCTGACCTTGGTCGCCATTCTACAGCCAAGTACTGAGTCCAGGATGGTGTAAATGAGGCTGTGAGGCCTGCAATTGCTTGGGTCCGTTACTGAACACAAGAGACAAGTGTGGCACTGTTGGGAGGTCCTACCCTGTTGGCGCTGCAGGTGTCACCCCCAACACAAAGAGCACATCCAAGAACTGGAGGTCCAGGAGGCATGGTCCTGGTGACAGCAATTTGCCAGAATCCTGTCCTACTTCTGGCCTTCTGATAAGTCCTCAGTGCTGACAAATTTTCTTTATCATCCAAGTCTGCTTGAGATGAGTTTTCTGTCCTTCATGAAAGAAAGGCTCCTGACAGATGCACCTCCCTGGCAAGACCGTAGGCTCCCTCATGTCATGACCTGTACACCTCTGCCCTGCTTCAACTAAGTGCTGGGCACCAAATAGCTAGTTAGTAAGCATCTTCTACCTACCTAGCTCCCACTTACTATGTATTTGTTCATTCATTCATTTATTCAACAAATATCTACTTAGCACCCACTACATAGTTTTCTTGGGAAAACTACCCAGGTACAGAGAATTGAACAAGCCGGATGGGGTCCTTGCTTGCACGCAACCTAACATTAGTTAGAGAAACAGGCACACGACACGAGTAAATCTACAAAATAGCTGAGGACAGCGGTAGGGTCTGTGCAGATAATGAAACAGGAAAATATAATAAAGAATGAACAAGGAGGGAGTGATATTTAGCAAAGTGGTCTTCTCTTTATGGAAGACCTCTGGGTTGAAAATGACAAGGAGGAGCCAGCTAACTGAAGATCATGGAGAACATTCCAGATGACAGGGGAAGGCGAGAGCAAAGGCTTCGAGGCAGAACAAGCGAGATGTGTGTACCAGGGAGGAGAAAGGCAGACTGTCTTCAGATCTACGATCCTTCGTGGGAAATGGGGCTCGATGAGGCCAGAAAAGTGGGCAAGGACCTGATTCTTTAAGAATTTCTCCAATGATAGTACAGATGTGTGCAGGGATTGCCTTCATCTCCTGGGGCATCGCCATTCTTCAGGCCTGTCCTACATGGACACTACATATGTCAACCAAGGAGAGAGGACCCAGGGCGCTGGGTCCCCACTCCAGCCCCATTTTGTCTCCTAGCACAGCCCTCAACCATTCTGGTCTTTAATTCCGTTATGAACTTGGTGATCACAAAAGACTCTTCCAACATCAGGATTCTGTAATTATCTTGCTTTGTGTTATATTTTTAAAAGAATGAGATAAATCAATACAAAACATGAGCCCAGCACTAGAGGAGAGCTATCATTTAAGGATTACATTTTCAAAGCGAACATCTGAAGTACAACAGGGCAAAGCTGGCCCCTCCAAGTCACACTCGAGCACAAAGTCTCCGGTTCAGACGGCTGTTTCACTCATGTCTCAGAATTCTAGGATAGTGAAACGCAGCCACAGATACTTTTCTGGGTACAGTTCATGAGCCCCATCACCCAAAAAGCAGGTGCCATCGCTCTGAAGCTTCCTGGTGTCCCCTGGCCATAGCTCCCTCCTGAGCCCTGGTGGTGGCCTGGTCACATTGCTGGCCCCCTGCGCAGGGCAGCAGCAGGAGATAATCACTGGTAAAAAGGGACCAGGCTCCCACCTTATTAGCCCCCTGTTTCTGGGGAATGTACCAGGCTCGGTCCACCTGGGGTCCTTGGAGCTCTGCACAATGCTCTTCAGCAGTGCTCAGAACGGCCAGTTCCCCTTTGTCATTTAGGTCCCAGCTCAAAGTCACCTTCTCAGAGAGGCACATTCTGACTTCCATGTGTAAAAAGGGTCCCCTTCTCCCCTCTGTTCCCTTACCTATCATATTGGTCAGTTTTCTTCTTCAGAATACTGATAGCCATCAAAACACATGCATTTTAATTCATATGTCTCCTCTACTAGACTATAAGTTTCATGAGTTCATCCTGCCCATGCCAATGTCCCCAGGACCCTAGCACAATGTCCAGCCCACAAAAGTTGGCTCAGTAGACATTTGTTGATGGACTGAAGGAAGAAGTCATCCAAAGATCCTTGACCAAGCTCCAAAGAGCACATAGCAGGTCAGAGCCAGAAAATTCCTGGGCAAATCATCCACCATAGCATAGCAGTTTTCACCTAAGACAGCACACCTGGG
Source organism: Macaca fascicularis (assembly GCF_037993035.2). NCBI lineage: Eukaryota > Metazoa > Chordata > Mammalia > Primates > Cercopithecidae > Macaca > Macaca fascicularis. The sequence goes on from NC_088383.1 coordinate 125,270,365, forward strand.
GTAAGGGTGGGGGTGGATGTCTCAGAATATCATACACCTCCCCCACGAGACACTGATGCACAAAATGTGTGAGGTTGCTAGGTTAGAACCACTGGTATGGTCCAAACACTCTGCTTTGCCAGAGAAGAACAGAAGGGTCTGGCAAAAAACGCATAATGGGACATTCGGAGACTCTAACTCAGGTGTCTGACACATACAAAGAATATCTCAAGTCCAATGCCAGCCTTCTAGGAGTTTAAACACTTTGGCCAGTAGAGTTCCTTTATACCTGGGAGCTGGTGGGGAGGCAAATCTGTCAATTCCAGCATCCCATGCTCAGTTTCAAGAGGAGAAGTAGGTGAAATGGTGCCAAGGCCCACAACCAGGGCTTACCAAGCAAAACACGCCACAGTCACCTGGATGGGCGGAGGAGGTACGCGTCTGAGAAGGGGCTGGAAATGCAGTCATGAGGCTAAGGGCAGAGGAGCAAAAATGGGCAGGAGGGTGGGCAAAGGAGGCTTTGTCGTCATTCCACATTGTAAAAGCCAGCTTAGAGGACACAGACAACAATAGGCCTTTTTTTTTTCTTTTTACAATTACCAAATATAAAACCCTGAGCATAAATTTTCTATTTTAGGGTTTTCTAAACAACATTTGACTTTGTGAGTGTTTTACATCTAGAGTAAATATTTGCCAGGCATTTCTGGCCCACGTCAGAGTGCTTATCTAAAAACCTGTTTTGTTCTGCTCTTAATAGGAAAATTCTACATCCAACGCAGGGTACTCACTCTGCCTAGGAACTCACAAGCACTTCACCTTCCCTCAGTCTCCAAGGCTCGCCCACAACACGAGCAGCAAGCCGGATCTGCATGAGAGCCATTTCTGAGAGGCTGTTTCTATCTACGTCGACTGCACTTTCTCTTAATGAAGGGTAAGCACGTGGAGGAACAGGTCAATGGCTGCCCTCACGCTCAGGTGCATCTGCCTCAGCTCCACCAGGCTGCAAGAAATGTGGAAAAATGTAGTAACCCTAAGGCAAGGCTGCAGGTGATACCAAGTGAGGTATACAGCTGGTGCCTATTGCAGGATGATGGGGCTGCTTTGTCTTATAGGCAAGCCAGGCTATCAGTGGTCATGCATCTCAGGTGGCAAGTACAAATGTACTGAGCAGTCTCTAGAGAGCAGCCACGAAGTCTGAAACGCACCCTCACCACTTCCGCCCTGGAAAGCTGGAAGGACCAGCACACGGACCACCTGCCCTTCCCAGGTGCAGTGCGATCTCTCGAGGCCAGTAAACAGATTCTTGTCTTCAACTAACAACTTCTATCACTGTGATTGGGTGATAGGCTTCAACACGCTGTCTCATAACACAGATCCAGTCCTTACAATGACACGGCACAGCAGATACTGTCTACATTTTACAAATCAGGAAACTGAGGCTTAAAGGTATTAAACAACCTGCCTAAGTTATGAAAGGATGAAGTCAGGATGCAAACTTAGTCTGACTCCAAATCTACATCCTTTCTACTATAGCACTGTTCCCCCTCCACCCCCCACAATATAAAAATATCTCCCTAAGGTTCTAATGTGCCTCTTCCTCTGTCCACAAGATTAAAAGAGAAGGCAAGTTCAATACAGACCATGTTTGAGTTATGGCCAGCATATCTAGATGGGACTACCTAGCACGCAGCTGGATAGGCCTGTTCGAAATGAGGGCTTCACAAAAATCAGAGTTCATCCACAAATTCCCCGGAGGACTCTGCCACATAAGAAATAACAGAGCAACAGATGCCACAGAAACTGCAGAACTGGAGGTCATGGGCACCTAGGTGGAAGCACAGAGTGCCAGGATCCCTGGAGGGCTCTGCAGTGAGTCCAGCCAGTCAGGGCAGGCACCGGACAGAAACCAGGGTCAAGACCAGTTGCGGTGGCTGAGGCCTGTAAACCCAGAACTTTAGGAAGCTGAGATGGGTGGATCATTTGAAGTCAGGAGTTCAAAAACAGCCCGGCCAACATGGTGAAACCCCATCTGTATTAAAAATACAAAAATTAGCCAGGCATAGGGGTGCATGCCTGTAGTCCCAGCTACTCGGGAGGCTGAGGCAGGAGAATCGTGTGAACCTGGGAGGCTAAGGTTGCAGTGAGCCAAGATCGCACCACTGCACTGCAGCCTGGGCGAGAGACACTCTGTCTCACAAAATTAAAAAATAAAAGAAGAAAGAAAGAAACCAGGGTCAAGGACAGAGAGGCATCCAGGAAACCTTCTGGCCAAGTCCGGGGCCTTCTTCCTAAGCCTCTCTAAAATAAAAAACATGTAATTTTGTTTTCTATTCAAATACAAACAGTGCTTAGACCAGAGGTAGCTGAGGATCCATCTTGCATCTAGCTACTTTTGTTCTTGACAATCAAAACGGCAACAAGGGGGATAGCATGCAAGGGGCTAGGCCTTTGCAGCTGAACAAACTTGGCTCGAATTCAGGATTTGCCACCAACTAGCTATGTAGCCTTAGGCAGGTCACTGGACTTCTCCAAGTTTTGGTTTCCTCTTATGCAGAATGTGAATAATGCCCCTCATGCACACTCAAGGCTAACACTCAGGCTTTTGTGAAGATTAAATGAAATAGCCTATGAGACCGGGTGCAATGGCTCATGCCTGTAATCCCAGTACTTTGGGAGGCCAAGGCAGGCAGATCACCTGAGGTCAGGAGTTCGAGACCAGCCTGGCCAACATGGTGAAACCCCGTCTCTACTAAATATTAAAAAAAAATGAGCTAGGCGTGGTGGCCGGTGCCTGTAATCCCAGCTACTCAGGAGGCTGAGGCAGGAGAATTTCGTGAACCTTGGAGGCAGAGGCTGCAGTGAGCCAAGATCGTACCATTGCATTCCAGCCTAGGCAACAAAGAGAGACTGTCTTAAAACAAAATAACAACAAAAATAAATAAATAAATAAATAAATAAGAAAGAAAAGAAAAAAGAAATAGCCTATGAAAACATCTCCTGTTTAGGCATGGTGGCTTATGACTATAATCCCAACACTTTGAGAGGACAAGGCAGGAGGATTGCTTGAGACAGAAGTTTGAGACCATCCTGAGCAACATAGTGAGACCCTGACTGGAAGGAAGGAAGGAAGGAAGGAAGGAAGGAAGGAAGGAAGGAAGGAAGGAAGGAAGGAAGGGAAAGCAGGCATCCCCTACCCTACTGATGGGAGCCCAGCACACATTTCACAATTAATGTTCTTTGACAACTGCCCTTTGGCAACCAGAGCCAGCTGTCACTCTGACCTCAGGGCTGGAACTTGAGTCGAGGCATCCCAAAAAATGCTCCTGGGAACCAGAACAGCTAAATCTTCAAGTCTAAAGTGGACATTCATGGACATCTTGATCCTTGCTGGCAATGCCTATTTTCCTAAAGAGGAACCTTGTCACAGGAAGAACATCTCAGGGCCAGATCCTCAGAAAACTGCCACATGACCAACCAGCCAGTATTCAAAAAAAAAACAGCTGCCACCAAACCCCAAAGGAAGTCATTTCCGGGCAATGCCCTTCCACAAGAGGATTCTAGAGAGATCTCAAACCCAGACAAAGAAGACGGAGATAAATGTGTGGTACTCAAGAATTCTGACCCTCACCTGACCCCATGCACAAGATAGTTGCAGTAAGTTCACTTTCTCTGCAGACTGACAAAGCCACCAACAGCTGTGGAATGTCAAAAACAAGGCTGCCTGGGTCTAAAGTTACCCCCTCCTCCACCATGAGAGGAAATAAAACACATTTCTGGGCTTCAGCTTCTTTATATTTTGCTTATGAGGAACAAATGTCGACAAGATATAGGATATGCTGCTCTGTTTGCCACCAAAATGCATGGAACATAATTTTATATGAAGCTACACCCGCTTAATTATGATGCATTAAGTATTATGTTCATTGTTTCTGAAACTGAGTAGAAATGAATAATTTATTTCAGACAAAGGAAATTCTTGAATATGAAATGCCTCATCTTTTAAAATTACAATTTGGAAAGCAAGAAGGAAAAAATACCCATAGCCAGTGAACCTTATACTGCTAATAGAAAACAATGCTTCAACTGTTTCTACTTTGTTTGCAAACATTGCATTTTTTAAACATTCTTGAGAATCATCAGAAAAAAAAAAACTAGGTTTCCACCATGTTCACATCCACTCAACACAGGGCTAGCATATTCAGTATTAATTTTCTGTGCTGGCTGGGTACACGCCCTTTCCTTTCCCACTGATGGGTTAGCTCACCTGGAATCCACTCCCCACATCCCTGCATTCTGGTCTCTGCCATCCCCTTCCAGAACTTTCTTTCCTGCATCCTAGGTCTCTGCCATCCCCTTCCAGAACTTTCCTTCCTGCATCCTAGTTCTCTGCCATCCCCTTCCAGAACTTTCCTTCCTGCATCCTAGTTCTCTTCCTCTCTCCTTCTCCCCTTCCTTTACATGGCATTGTACTCTGCACTTTCTGGCTCACCACCATCTCCCCAGCATCTAGCACATTCTCTGGCGCACAGTAAGTTCGCAAGAAACCTGAGTTACTGCTTAGGCGTAGAGTAGAAAATCAATGTTTTGGACTGACTGGTAATTGTAATTTCGGGTATGGCTATTGGTGTTTCTTTTCAGAGCAGAAGAGATCTGCATGCACTCAAATCATCTACTATTCCTGTTTCATGCTAATAAATTGAGGGAGGAGGAGAAAGGGAGTGAGAATGCATAGGAAAGGAAGGCACTGGCAGTCACCCCACCCGTCCACCCCTGTTTCCTGCACAGTTCAGGAGGGCCAAAAACGAATGAAACATTCCCTAAGTGTTACTTCTAGCAACCCTATGAACTGGATACTATTATTAGCCCCATTTACACATACAGGACCTAGAACTTTGTAAGTATTTACCTGTGGTCTCACAGCTACTAAGTGCTGGAACATGGAATTCAAACCCGAGTGCGCTTAATTCCAAGGCTTTTGCTCCTTGCCACTGTGCTATTCTGCAGCACATATATTTTTTGGGATCATCAGGACCTCCTCCCCTGCCCCTCCCTATTCCCAGCCCTATCTCTGGGATGCATGCAGAGGGTTAGCCCGGTAGGTCCTGACCTAGGAACGTGTTGCCCTTCCTCCCAGGGATCATCAGTAGCTGAAAAGGGCAGCACCACCTCTTCCCACCCCAGCCCCATTGATGTCATCGGTCATCAAAACAATGTCATAACACAGCATGGGTGCAGGGTAGGACACACAGAGAGGGTTTAGTAGCTTCTTAGGAGCCAGCTCTGTGGGCTGCATAGGCACTCCCAGCCCTCCCTCCCTTCCTCCCCATCCTCTCCCCTCGAGCAGGTGCTCCCTGGGGTAAGTGGGCACTGCTTTCAATTAACACAACTCTCTTTATTTAGAACCCTTGAGTTTTCATTGAGACATTCTCTTGCGAAATGTTCTGAATCCAGTTGAGAATTTGGCACAGTAAACAGCTAGGCAAGGCAGAAGACTGGAGAGTCAGAGGAAGAAAACAGCAAATACAAAATAAATGAATAAACAAGCCCATACCTCAAGTCCTCCAAACGGGTGCCAGCAGGTTTCCAGAGGTCCAGGAAAGGCTGGACAGCACCATCCCTCCCAGGGAGGAGGACGACACTGCCTAGGGAGCCAGGCACCCACACCTGAACCACCGCTCCCAAGTGACAGAGCAGAAGTCCGACCTGAGCCCAGGACAAAGGGCAGTGCTGGGGTTGAGGCTGGGACCCTGCAGAAAGGCAGATGGGAGCCATCCTCTCAGGGACCCATACTGTGCACATCCCCACTGTCCACCAGGGGAGGCCTCCTAACACCAGCCATGCCACTCAGCATCCACAGTGTCCCAGTGAACCGTTGTCAGAGACCACCTTTCTCCTACCACAAGCCAAAACGCCTCCTAGCAGCCAAGGCCCTTCAGGATGACCCAGCTTCTTAGATTGATTCCTGCTGGCCCCTGTCTGCTCTGCTGTCTTTCTGTTTACCTGTACTCCCCCACCTCGCCCCCACCGCACCTTCCCAGGACCACCCAGGGAGACGCAGCCAGCCTGCCTCAGGGACTCCTGCTCCTCTGTCCTCGCTGCCCTCGGCACCTAAATGGTGGGCTCCGTGCACTTGGCCTTTGCCTTCCGAGCCTGTGCATGCTTTCTCCTCAAGAAGGTGTATCCGGAAGGGAGGAGCTTGAACTTGACCCACACTTGCTCTTGCTCCATTTCCACCTGGAGCTGAGGCTAATAGCACAGTGCTCCTGGCCTCATTTTTTGTTTTCCCAGAAGGTACCTTCTATGAGGAGGGGTTACTCACCCACAGCAGGTCTTATGTCCTTCTCTGGTCTAGAAGCATCCAGAGCCCCTGCGTGTGCTTTTATGACACAAAACTATATTAAGTTGAACTGTCTGAAATTGTTACTATTCTACCATGTTGACCTACTAAAATGGCAATTTCATCCGATTCAATCTAAAAATTTCAGCAATGCTGAGACAAATTAGCCATCTTCCTTTCCTGTCTTCTATGACAAAGGCCAAGCCCCTGAGTGTGACAAACCTGCCTCTCTGCTCAGCTCTTCTCACACCACTCCTCATACCTGCTGCTCAAGCCACGGCAAACCCTGGACACACCATGCCTTTGCCCAGGCTGTTGCCTCTGCCTGGAATGCTCTCACCAGTCAGCTCTCCTCACCAAACTCCTATCCATTCCATAAAAGCCAGCTGAAAAGTCCCCTTTTGCAAGGTTTCTCTGACCCACAACACCATCCAGTCCATTATTCCCATCTTAGGGCCACATGTGAGCTTTCTACAGGGTTCTACTCATTCATCATAATTTATCTTGTTTATATCTATCTCTAATGCAAAAACGGGAATTCTTAGAGGACAATTCCTATTTACCTCTGAATCACCTGGGCCTCCCACTGTGCTCATAGTAAGTTCTTAATAAATATGTGATGAATGAATTTGGCAGAAATGAAATTCTGTCATACTGAAAAACTGAAAACTGATAGAGACTATAAAAACTTACCTCTTCTTCTCTTCATTCCAAAATAAGTATAAATATATGTAACATAATATGTAATGTATACATAACATATATGTAATATATATAACGTAATATGTTATATATATTATATGCATCATATACCCACATACATATCACTCAGTAAAAAATATCTAATAATCCTTTATGCAGTTCGTGCACTTCACTTTCATAGGATATTTTCATGGGCTATTTCTCCCATGCATGTTATATACATGCAAATGGGTGCTACTGCATGAGTTCTGAAGCCAGGCTTCCTGGATGAGAATGCTGGCTCTACCACTTCTGAGGTGTGTGCCCTCAAGACAAGTTTCTCACTTGAGCCCCAGTTCCCTTATCCACCAACCAAGTGGGGCTAAGAGTACCTCTACCGAACAAGGCTTAAGCAAGTTATGATACATAAAACACCTGGCTCGCTACAACTCACAGCTGCTGTAATTATTATTTTTACTTCTCTTTAAGTATCATGGGGAAGGCAACTATTTCGAATTGGGAGTATGTTCAGCCTGATCGCTTCTTTTCCCATTCAAATGCCACTTGCCATTCCCAAACTTGGAAGACTATATATAGTGGTTCCATTGAGAACTCTCCGGAATTCAGGGATCTCCTGGTATCTTCTTCATCAAGTGTTTTATTCAAAACTCGTAGTAACAGGAATCAATGAAACATTTCATAAACATGGGCTTTAAGAAACCTGCTGGCCTTCTCCTACAAAGAATGCAATCAATACTTATTTTCATACATTATTAACTGCACACAAAACGATCATGTGCAAAGGGCAACAGAAATCACAGCCGGCATGGTGCTTCTTACACAGTTCACAGGGACCTAGAGGAAAGTGGCACCAGCATGGTGGAAGACAAATGAATAGCACATTAGGTCACCTTAAAGTGGAACTAAACTATGTATTCCTTTTTTTTTTTTTTTAATCACTGTGTAATGCTATTTATACAACAACATGACAAAAAAATGGCCCTAGGCATTCTGCTCCACTTTCGAAGCCTTCCATCTCACACTGAAATGAAAAAAGATACAATCCAGAAATTGCTTCTTTGGTTAATATTGCTGCAGTTCCGCAGGAATGGTTTTAATAGCACGCGTGCTCTGGATTTTGGTTGTCAATTAATAACCCATCAGACTGCAGGCCCAAATATTAAAATAACAGGTAGTGGTGTATATTGCAACTTTAAAGGCCCTTTGTCAAACAGTGTTTTAGGGTGGAAGACCGAGGAGAAAGCTGGGAATTAAGGAGGGAGAAAAGGGAGTAGATAGCTCCTTCTAAATAAGGGATCCTGGTCTGTGCTTAAAATTTCATCACCTAACAGCAGAAAGAGCACAGGTTTTGGAGTCACAGGAACAAGAAGTGAATCGGAGCTCTTCCATGTATCAGCTGTGTGGCCTTAAGAAAGCTACTCAACCTCTCTGATCCCAGCTTTCCTCCTCAGAAATCAGAGGGCACAATACGTACCTTTTAGCATGGTGGAGGACCAAAAGAACATAAGTCTGTGAAAGGGCAGCTTAGTGCAGGACACACAGCACGGTAAGGGGACACAGGGTAGGGGCTTCCCCAGCGGGATTCCTCTTTGCTCACTCACCTCCCCTTTCAAGAGACTGAGGATTCAATGAGGAGAATACACAGTTCTGGGATGGGCAGAGTTCCAAAGGGAACTGCAGTTTGACCAAAAATAGGCCACTTGACCAAATGATTAAAAGTCTGTCATATGCTAATGCGTGGATGGGGCGGACCCTCGGTCAATTTAGTAGGAGTAAATTGCAATTGATTTTCGAAGAAATTGCTTGTTCTCTTGCCTTTCCTCAGCTGTGTCACACTCGCACACACAGCTGCCTTTGTCACAGCCAGGACCAACTGAAACATGTGTCAAAGAAGATCTTTTTGAGGCAAAATTTTTTATCGTGTCCACACTTAACACACACTATAAAAACATGCACATGTGAGCAGGCAAATATACAAATGTATATATGCCTGTATGTCTGCATAGCCATTTATAAAGATGTTTTTGAGAGCTTGTATTTAGAAACAATTCTGCCACCATGGCTGCATACTTCTATATGGTTTGCAAATCCTCCTGTGGCTGGAGAGCTATCCTGAGTCATTTTTATTTTTACAATAGCCTACTATTTGAAGAAAGATTGTAAAAGGGTACACCCCTAAAATCTCTCCGTATACCCCACAGCCCTGTCTATGTAAATCCTGGATATGAAAAGAAAATGGTTAAAAGATTACAGAAGATAAAAAATCATAATAATAAAGGTTAACAATAGCTGCTTTCACCCCTAATTTCTGATATGGCGATAGACCCTCTTAGAACATTAATTAGAATGGAAAGAGAGATGAAAGAAATGCCCGGGAGACACAATAAATTAGCCCCTTATGCAAATTACCCATTCATTTTCATCACTGACCCAGCTAGTTGAGTCTCTAAATTACAGGAAGTGGTTAGCTCCTTTAACAAAAAACTCTGAATGAAAGATTATCTTTTAAAAAAATCTGAGGGCTGACATGGCTTAAAGCAACAAATAATTTCTCACTTTTCCTTACAGACAACCCTGAAGGGTGCCAAGAAATATGAAAATTAACATTCCAGCCACTAGTTCTTGTTGCCAGAGACCTATTAATTAACGCTTGTTCCAAAACAATGGACAACTACCTCCTTAAGTCAAAGGCTGTGGCTCTCAAGCTAAAAGAAACAAAGAAAAAAAAGTGTTGTATCCTAAGCGGGGCCACAGATTTGAAGAGGTGAAAGACAACTGAACTGAGGTGGGGAAATGCCAAGATATGGAGAGTTTCAAAGACCCATTTAAAAGCAAACGCACACCTAATTTTACTTGTCATCACTGTTGTAGACAATTTATGTTCCATTGTCCTATCAATTTATGGAATTCTGCTTTCTTATCAGTAAAATAAGGGGACAGGACTAGGATGACCTCCAGATGTCCTACTGCATCTACAAATCCAGTGGTTTTATTTATCCTTTTGTGAAACAAACGTGGCACTTCCGATCATTTAATTTATTGAAATATAATCTTGTAGCATGCATTTGTGTACTGAGCTCACTCCTGGCTTCATTTTCTCTTTTCTACTCTCATTTTCACTTTTCCCCGTTTTCTCCATTTACTTATTTTCTTTTGTACTTTATCTTCTTCCATGTATTCAAATAAGATGCCATTCTAGTTCAAAGTAAGGTATACGTTGAATAAATCATACTTTATAAAGGTTATTAACATGAAAGACATATGCTAAGATCCCAAGTTTCCTTGGCATGAATAAAATGCTAGAAAGAAAAATAGTTCCAGAATAACTAACTGAATAACTACGCAAGATTCAACATACGGGCTCTTCAAAAAGGAATGAAAACATTAAAAGTAATGGTAAAAACAGTAATTACTTTTGCACCAACCTAATATGTTAAAATTCACTCTAGGCCCCTGCCCTCAAATTACAAAAGGAGCAGATGACCCTCAGGACCTGCAGACACTGGCCCAAGGTCACCCAGCTAGTTAGGGGTAAATGATGCTGGAAGCGGAACACAGATCTCCTGACTGCTGGATCCATACTCTTTTACCAAACAAGCCCCAATGGATACATCCTCTTGAGAATTTGCTACTATGTCCCAGAGAACAAAAAACAAAAAGGACATCCGTTGGAAAGAACAAGCTTCGACAGCAGAAAAATTAAGAGATGGCAAAAAGAAATACTTCAGAGGACTAAGAAGGAGGAATGAGGACAGACATATTGGCTATAAATAATTTGCACCTTGTAACAATCTTCAGTTCACGCAATTACCTGTCACTCACTGATGTTTTATCTCCCTTCTTCTGGTAACAGCACCTACAATGACTCTATGCAAAATATTTAACTGTCTGTACCTTCACAGCCTTCGCTGGAACATTCGGGTCTTTGCCACAAGTGTACAGATACTAGCTTGTCCTACTCCTTTATTCATGGACCTTCTTGAGGTTGACATTTAATCTAAATAATAAAATATTGCCTTTAGGAACTGGTCAGTGAGACAGAAAGACATAGGTTTTTCAGATCATCATGCAGGTAATCAGAGAGTAGATGTAGATTATGACACCATTTTTGTAAAAAACATATATGTATGTATGCATGTATGTACTTACACATCTATGCATATTTACATATATAGCAAAAATTGGAAAAGGCTCCCATTAGCATGTTTACAGCGGTTATTTTGGGGTGGTAGGACACTGGGTGATTAAAATTTCTTTTCCTTTTTTACCTGTTTGCAATTTCCTATTGTTCTACAATAAAAATGGATTGCTGAGGGGCAGAAGAGGGAGAGAATAAAAACCAAAAGTAGTGGTCTGTGAAAGTGAAATGTAAGTGTACTTAGCAGAGCCTTTGCAGACGGAAGCATCTCCCAGGTTTAAGGCATGCCCTTCTCAGGGAGCAGTAATTCTTGCCGCTATGAGGGGTACTGGAAAGAAGATTTATGGGGAGAGGTTAGAGGAATAGGAATCAGCCAAGCTTGGAAGGGAAGGCTGATCACAAGAATCCTTAAGCACAGGAAAAGCTCCCACCCCAGGTGATCTCCAGCTGCAACCAACTCACTTTCAACCACAGGGCATGAGGACAGGGGTCCAAGGGAAAAGGAGAGACTCGGTACAGGAATAAGGAAGACCTTCCCCACAGGGTAGCTAAGCCTCAGGCCGGGTGATTAAGAGACAGGACTTGGCTCTAGGGCCTTTTGGATAGAGGATAGATTTTCCATTTCCTGAAGGCTCAGGTTTGCTACCTTTTGCAAGACATAGAATCATCGTTCTCTGATGAGGCAATGTGGTCTGCTGAAAAGAGTCCCAATCTTGAGTCAGGAGCAAGCCAACATCGCCTTAGTGTAGCTTTAAAAAGGACTGAGATTTATTGAGGACCAAGTATGTTTCAGGCACTATACCTGATATTTGACATATGGCATCTTTAATCCACAAGAACCTATACAGTAGGCATTATCATCATCCCATTTTACACCCATGGAACCTGAGGCACAGTGAGCTCAAGATAAGGTGAGTGGCAGAGCTGGGATTCATTCACCTAGGTTGGTGGAACTCCAGAGCATGCGTTCTTTCTCCCAGCAATGGCAGGTGCAAAATGTGGAGGGATGAAGCTGCCCAGAGTGCTGGTAGAACGGCAGCTGCTCAGCCTGTCTAGTCTATGATACATGGTGGCTGGGGCGAGATCAAAAGCCAGTTAGTAAAGGAATGAAGGAAGACTGAAGCCAAAGTGTTCCTGGAAGTCACCAAGGTGCACAAGACCTGGAAATGAGGAGGTCATATTGGACTGGGAGAAGCTAGGGAAGTCAGTTGGAAAAGCCCATGCAGAGTTCAAGTGAGAGATAAGACAGTTATATCCATGATGTGGAAAGAAGGGAGCAATTCAAAAGACAGCAGGTAATTTCAGCAGGGCTTGGTGATGAGTCAGACTGAAGGGTTGAAGACAGTGGAAAGGACGGAGATGACTCCACAACTTATAGTGCAGATCACTAGGAAGACAATAATGCTGTTAAATAAAACTGGAGATCCAGGAAGAGAGAGTATAAGGAGCAAAGGAGAGATGATGAGATCCATTCTGGACATGCTAAGTTTGAGTTAACTGATACACCGCCAAATGGAGTCGTCCAGGACTCAGCTGGAAATGCTGGTTTAGCGCTCAGGAGAGGCTGCAGTAGGAAGGGAGGCTCTGAGTCATCGATGTAAGTGGTGGCTGAGGTCTCCAGAATGAATGAGGCTTGTCCAGAGAGTATGCAGACAGAAAGGAGCCAACGCTGGCTCCCCCTACACCAGTGCCATGACCTGGCAAAGGTCCCCAAGCCTACCCTCAAGCACTGTGACCCTGTCCAATCCCCTCCCCTCTCTGAGCTTCAAGTCTATAAAACAGAGTGCTGGACTAGATCTCTAGGGACCCTTCTTCTCTAACATTCAACTACTCGTGATTGACAGAATGCCGGCTCAGGATCAAGAAGGATGCTTGGTGCTGAGTTGACACCCGGCATACCAAGCAAGTCTCCGACTTTCCAGTGGGAAAAACAGACACATAAATAAGTCCTCTCGATATGCTGTGATTAATGGCTACCATAAAGGCAAGAGCACGACGGAGCACGAGGGAGTCCTGAGTGGAATTGCCTGTTTGGGGGGATTCCAGCAAACGCCTTCAGAGGCGAAATTTGATCTTGGTCTTAAAGAACTGATAGAAGTTTTCTAAGTAAAGGCAAGGCCATGTGCAAAGGCACAGGAAAGTGAATGTACATGAAATACTTGGGGAATTGTTCGGCTCAGTGAGCTTGAGTGGAGAGGGGGTGTTGGGCTTCAAGATGGAGAGCAGGGCCTCCACTGGCCCACTAAGGAGTTTACCATATGCCAGAGTAAATAACAGGAAATGAATGGGGGTTCTCAAATATAGGAACCAGGATTAGACAGCTGAGTGGCAAGAAAAGGACCACCACGACCCCTAATAGCTGGTATTTACAAGGCTTTCTCTCGTCATGACCTGACAAGAAAGCAGGGGATGTTACAAGGCTCTTCTCCAACATGTAAACTGTGTAATAACTTTTTTAAAAATAATGACTTAAATATGATGGTGCATTTGAACAGAAATGCTAAACATGGCTAATTATTCACAGAATCACTCAGAAAAAAAGAGGCAAGACTCAAAAGAGAGTTTAGGCGCATCTCATCCTGGAGCAAACCACTTCCAATTACTTGGGAACCAATCTGGAGATCCTAAGGCTTCCCAGGAAGGTCAAAGTCACTCCTAGGACTCGGTAGGAAAATGACGAGCGCTAGAAGCTGCGACCTTTTCTTCCAGAAAATCAGGATGTTCAAAACCTAACATTACTCTTTCCCTACAATCTATCCACTTGATTCTTGCATGCAATATCATTAACTTGCATATTAAGGAAAGCCTGGCATCTCCTGACTTCTCTACAAAAATCCAGTCTCCCAATCAATAGTTTTAAACCTTGCTGCCAAAGAGGTGCTTCTGTCCTCCCTCTGATCCCCATCCTCAGGCTTTTCTTAGCACTTACTGCATTTTCAAAATTTCTCACTGCTTTGTTCTTCCACTCCAGAGAGTCCAAAAAAAAAAAAAAAAAATTGCCAATTGGTTCATTATCCTTTCAAATCCCTATTTACTTCTTGCTGTGTCTTGAACTTTTCTGAGGAAGAAAAGCAGGGGCAGAACAGAGGTGCAAGAGCAGAGAGCTTGGCTGAGAGAGACGCAGATGCTAAACAGTGCATTGCGCATACTAGCTTCTGCCTCTGAGCCCCTGAGCGCCCACACAGCTCTGCCCTCTGGGATCCCAGGACGCTTCTGTGTTCCTGCCTCTCCTCCGACATCCTCTTGCACTGGCTTACTTTTTCCTGTGTGTGCTCCCGCTCACTTCATGTTCCAGGCCCCTAAAACCCACACTAGCCTCACTCCACAGGAAACACACCTCCTTAAGCCCTTAATCGTGCCCCAGGGGCCAAAGGCTTCCGCTCTCAGGTTTCTGGAAAGCAGCCCTCCACCCTCCCTCTGCAGTTCTCTCCTGACTTGGCTACTTGGTTTCCCTTCTGCATTTCAAGCTTCAAAACAGAGAGGACGGTTTTTAGATTCCACCTTATTTTTGTTCTCCTGCTTGTTCCCAACAGACCACTGATAATACATCAGCAAGGCCTTTTATGTGGTTAGCAAGCAAACAATGGCTAAAATGACCGTGGGTTTGAGGAATCCAAGGAAAATGGAAACACAAGAATGTCAAACATGTCTTGTTCCTTGGGAGGATTCAGCTCACCCTTAGTGTATGTGGATAAACATGCTCTTCATGTTGGGCAGAGATATCCAAATATGGAAACTCTGATTGCTACCATATCTGTGAAAAGCAGAGACACTATTGTCCTGGTTTCCTCAGACAAATTTTCAAGACAGAAGGGATGTTCTAGAAAGCTCAGATTCAAACCGTGAAAAGCAACATTTATCGTCCTGTTCCTCCATCTTTTTCCATCCTACAAAGGCCAAACTGGATAATATGCATTATTCAATGACTTAAAGCCTCTCGAGGTTCCATTTGGCTTTACTATCCCACTTAAGGAGCACAGTCACTGTCAGAGGTCAAAGCTCATTAGTGCTGGAACCTAAAGCCAATGCCCTTGAGATAGAAAATGGAGCTCTAGACAAGGCCTTTCTGGCTCTGGCTGATTCATTATGATTTCTGGGTTCTAGGCAGGAAGGGCTCACAAACTCCAGATCATACTTTCTGTGAAAAGAAACCTGGCCTGTGAATGAGATCCAAGGAATGCATAAGTGAAACTCGGCCCATGCAGAAGAATGTCCAGTACTCATAAATTCAGACAAACCTGTGGTATCTGAGAATGACCATGCCTCCTTAAGAGTTGAAATGATTGCAAGGCTGGAGAAGGTGACGTAAGAGAACTGTGGAAGAATTCTAGAGATGAGCCCAACCTTTTCTCAGATCCACGGACTGTAACGATTAGAGATTATTTACTCCAATTACCTCATTATACAAATGAAAGAGCAACTCTGAGAGGGAAAATGAGTGTCAAAAAACTCAATTGCTAGCCGGTGTAGTGGCACACCTGTAGTCCTAGCTACTCGGGAGACTAAGATAGGAGGATCGCTTGAGCCCAGGAGTTCGGGGCAGCAGTGACCTGTGATCAAGCCACCGCACTCTAGCCTGGGCAACAGATGAAGACCCTGTCTCTAAAAAAAAAGTTAAAAAAAAAAAAATAAAAACCCCATTGTGGCCAGGCATGGTGGCACACACCTGTAATCCCAGCACTTTGGGAAGCCGAGGCAGGCGAATCTCTTGAGGTCAGGTGTTCAAGACCAGCCTGGCCAACATGGTGACATGTATTTCTCTACTAAACATACAAAAATTATCCAGACATGGTGGCAGGCGCTTGCAATCCCAGCTACTTGGGAGGCTGAGGCAGGAGAATCACTTGAACCCAGGAGGCAAAGGTAGCAGTGCGCCAAGATCATGGCACTGCACTCCAGCCTGGGCCCTGGGCGGCAGTGCAAGAAACAAACAAAAACCCATTGCTCGTAGAAATTCTGAAATTAAAACCCAATGGCCCTTCTTCCTTGCCTGTTTCCTCACTATCAGTGACCATGGAGAGGCTCATACCCTTCCAAGGGATCAGTACAAAAGACTGAGGAGTCCACAGGGCAGACAGTAGGTAAGAGGCATTGTCCCTCAAAAGCAGGATGAAGGTCAGATTTGCCTCTGGCACTCCACTGGCCACACTGCATCCTAGTTTCTACAGATCTGCTCCCAGGAGAGCTTAGGTGGTCACATACGTTTGTCTGTACATCTCCTCTCCACTGCTTAAAACACTGTCCTGGCTGGATCAAAGGGACAGAAAGCACTAGAAGTGACATGGAGTGGAAATTATTGGTATTACACAGAGAAACATTTCAATTCCTCTTATACTAAGCTTGTACCCTTATATCTTATGCCAAAACAGACTCTCTCTCTCTCTCTCTCTCTCTCTCTCACACACACACACACACACACACACACACACACACACACACACACACACTTTTCCTCTGAAGGAAAAGACAGAATGATGTAGAGGAACGCTTCTCAAGCTTCATGTGCATATGAAGCACCCAGCCCAGGGATCTTGTTAAAATGTGTATTCTGATTCAGTAGTTAAAATGAGATCCTGTATTTCTAATGAATTCCCTGGCAATGTCAATGATGCCAGTATAGAAACCACACTCTGAGTGGCAAAGGGTAGATGTTACAAAAGCTTAGAATCAAACAAATCCAAGTTTCAATTCTGGTTCTACCATTTAAGACTTTCGTGATTTGGCACTGGTTTCCTAACTTCACTATGCCTCAATTTAATCATCTATAAAATGGAAATATTAATACCTAAGAAGCACTTGATGATTACATAAATTAATGATGTAACACTGTTAACACAGCGCTTGGCAAATAATAAGGCTTGATAAATGTCAGTTCCTGTCTATCTCTAAGATTCATGAGGGCAAGGTGATGACTGGCTCACTGCCCAAACCACAATAGCTAGAACATAGTAGGGGCTCAATGGATGTTTGGTGAATGGATGAATGCATGTATAATACACCTAAATAAAATATCAGTATTTATACACTCTCTTGATCCTGTGGCTTTTCTACAAAAAAAAAAAAAAAAAAAAAAAAAAACACACACAAAACATTTAGAACACCAGGACACTCACCAGTTACAAACCATAATCTCATAGAATCAAATTCAACATTAACCATCACGTTTAACCACTGAGAGACATATAATTTGTGGTGGCTATATATACTTGAGAAAATGTCTAAACTGTAAATAAATAAAGACAACATTAGTCTGGAATCTGTATGTCATAAAGATAAATTACTGCCTTGCTTATTTATGGGCTGTCTGAAAGCAGATGTTATGAAAAACTTAATTCTAAAACAAAGTTCATTTCCAAACCACACATAGAACTGCAAAGAGAGACAAAACAAACCATGGGAAGTGAGACCACATTTAAAAGGGCCGTTGGGGCAGGAGTACATTCTCTCATAAATGCACACACTTGCTCAGGAAAAAATAGAAGCAAAATAATTCTTAACAAATGGCAGAGCTTAATCTTTTAAATCAAAGGCAGACAAGAGAATTCATCCCAAATTTTTCAACAATCTAAGATTATATTCAGGCCTCTTGTAAAGTAAGTGGCATAATCTGAACAGATCCCATTTCCAGGGAGGCACTATGTAAGGTATGCAGCAAAAGAGAATACGATTGCCACCTACAGACAGAAGTGGCACTCCCTTTGCAAGAGATGGCCAATCATATTTTAATGTGGAAAAAAAAAAAAAAAAAAACTCAACCAAGTCATCTCCCTCGAACCTCTTCCAAACCACCACACCACATTACTTCATTTAGAATTACTTTCAAGTCATACAATCATCTCTAGGCATGCTGCCTCTTCATTATCATCATCCTATTTCTAATTTCCCAGAAACACTGTGCCATTCAACTATCTACTTATACGCTCTTTGAGAGCCAAAGAGAATGCAAGCCAACGAATTCAAGCACACAAAAGCATCGGCGTGGAACTATAAATCTGCTTACCTGATATGAATGGGACCACCCGGAATATATCTGACAATCTGCTGTTAACTGGTTCATATGGGGAATCCTCCAGCAGATCATTTCCTAAAAACAACAGAAAGACTGGGCTCAGATATGAAAATCATATATTTCAAGCAGGTTTTTGCTGCTGAATCTGAATTCTAATTATGTTATGATTGTGTAACAAAAAGATGCTGAAACTTTGAAAGATTTCAAATGCATCTCTTTCTCTATGGTTATTTCTTCTCATTCCCTCTGCTTTTGTTGTCCTTGTTCTCCCCAGAGTGCCATGAAAACATTGGAGAACAACCCAGCCCGATCTTGCCAGAAAACTCTCCCACTCTTTGCAAAGGAATAGAAATCAGAGAGGAAAGCTGGAGCCGATGACGTCACGAGCCCTGCTTGCCTCCAGGAGCCAATGGAAGAAAGGTGACCCAGGAAAGACCCACATTTCTGCTTGCTCCCAAAACTTGGCATACAGTTGGAAGGCAGGTACCATGGCTATTAAACAGCCCATCTCTGAAACAGGTTTTCATTAATAGACTCTGGAGGAAGTGGCTGCTGACAGGTCAAATCTGTATAATACATATCTCCCGTGTGAGTCTCAGTCGAGAATGAACACACAAGGTGTTTGTGTTAGGTTTACAAACATGAGCCCCCTCTGGCTTACGAGGACCAAAACATTCCCATTGGACTGGATGGTTGTGACAACTGGTTCTTTCTCTCCCTGAGCTACTTCTGTGATAACCGAGGTTGAACCACACCAGCTGGTTCAAGACTCAGCTAATGTAAGATGACAAACGGTTTTTCACACATCTGCCTTTGATCACGTTTGGTGGGGAGGGTGAAGATAGAATGGATTTTCCTGGACCTTTTACAATACTCTATCTCAGGTCAGAGCAGACTAAAGGGAACAAGACCGGGGGAAAGTCCAGACCAGCTGCAGGGCAAGCCCTCCTATTATTATTCTGAGGCCACCGAAAGCTCCAGGCTGGCTCTCCTTGGAAAGAAGTTGTGGGTTCCTTGGGGTCCTTGAGTGGGATCCTCCTCCTATGCTCTGACCAGGTTTCAGAGAGGTCAGTGGGGTCCCAGGGGTGCCCCCCGCCGCGCCCCCGACCTCCTCATGGGTTTTCCAACAACCAGGCTCAACAATGCTGGTCAGCCCAGCAAACACCAGCTGCCGTTGTCCCTGGGGGCCAATGAAAGGTCCTCATTCCGCAGCTGGGGAGAAGTGAGTGGAGGATGAGATCAGCTGGCCGGGGGACGGAGGGCCCGCCTGCCTTCGGGGAGGGACGCAGGGTGGTGTGGGGAGGTTCCGGGCGTACCCTGCAGGCTCTGGTACATGCTCCAGTAAATGCGCAGACAGTTCTTCTCCTTCTTCATACCCCGCTTGCAGCGGCAGTTGTAGAGCGACTTCTGCTTCAGGGCCTCCATGGCGCTGCGGCACTCATCCTTGGCCTCAAGGCCGGATGCCAGGCTGAAGTTGGTCTCCTTGCCCGCCACACACTGCCTCAGCGTGCGGTACTTGGTGCTGCAGCTCTGCTCCTTCAGGCACTGATCACTGGCTTTCACGCAGTCCAGGCGGTCTCCGCCGCTCACTTTGGCCGACAGGAGCAAGTCTGTGGGGTAGAGGGGAGGGAGCCTGAGTGCGGCGGGCGGGGACCCGGGACGCCACTGATCCGGGCGAGGGCGCGCGCCCAGGTCAGGGATGCTTGACCAGCCTTCGGGGGCGCCCTGCTCAGGGATCGAGCGGGTCCACCTCTCGACCATCCGGGAGTCCATTTTCCCGCCCCCAGGAACTCCAGCTCCTCTCCCTTCCGGGCCCGTAGGGAAGGGTGGCGCAGGCTCAGCCCGCGGGCTTTAAGGGTTTGCTCCAGAGCCTGCGCTGCCCACCGTGCACGTCGGCCCTCCGCCCCGCGGCATCCTGGCCTGAGCGACGACCCGGGCTCCTGGGCCACTCCCAGCTCCAGCCACCCGCTCCGCCCGACTAAAACTCAGGGTCTTTCCGAGGAGAAGCGCGGCGGCGGACTGGGCACCCGGCGCGCGCTGGGCTTGGGGCAGGCCAGCCGTGGTCAGCGGTCGGCCGGGCGGAGAGCGCTCAGAAGCTACTCGGGAAAAACTTTTCCAAGTTTGGTCTCCCGCCCCCAATGCTCCCCAACTCCACCTGCCTGCCGCGGCTCCGCGAGCTGCCGGAGACTCTCTGGGGTTGCAGGGCCCTGGGCTGGAGGGCTCCTTAGTCCCCCGCCAAGCTGGGTCATTAAAAACCACAGGAAATCAAAACCAAGCCCGAAAAGCTTCGGGCAGCGCCGCACCGCCACCGCCTCCCTAACCCGGGGATTCGCGATCCCCTTCCCCAAAACGAAACTTCTTCCTCCCACATCCACCGCACCCGCGCCCCAATTTTGGTGCGGGGGGCGGAGTGGGCTGCTGCAAACGACCCTAGGAAAGACTCAGCGGGTAAGAAAGCCCGCGGCGGGCCTCGACTTACCCAAGAGTGGCAGCGCGAAGTACAGGGTCGCCAGGAACATGGTGCCGGCGCGGGGCTGGTCCCCGCCCCCCAAAAAAAATCCTGAGCCGCCGCTGGGTCTTGCCGAGGGAGCTCAGCATGCAGCGATCCCCGGACAGCTGTGCTGCTCTGGCCGCCCAAAGTTCAGCTCCATCCAGTGAAAGAGGAAACTCCGGGTCTGGCAGCCGCCACCGCCGCCGGCGACTCAGCTCAGGGCTGGCGAGGGCGGGAGGCGGTTCCGCTTTTAGGGGTTCAGGTCCGACCCAACCTGGAAGGGAGGGCGCACTTTGAGATGAGAGCGGAGAGCGCAGGAGACTCCCCCCACAGCCCCTCTCCCCTCCCCCGTTCCCGCCTTTGGAGACTTTCCAACGCCAGGGTGAAGACCCACCCCCACCCGGGTCGGGGTGCATGTGCGTGTATTCCAGGGGCCGCTGACACGGGAATGGGGGTGAGGGCTGGAGAGGTCTGAAGAGGGTTCCTAAAGTCCAAGGGGGTGTCTGTTGGGTTCAATCCGAGAGGCTGAACACGAGCAAATAAATAAATAAACGGTACTTTCCGAGCGCCGTGAGCGGAGCCGGCCGCTGCCTGGAATACAAGCCCTCGGTGGCGGCGGCGGCAGCTCCCCAGCCAGCCCTGGCGCCGAAAGAGCCCCTTCTCCCGGGAAGTTGGCCTCCCCCTCCTCCGTCAGCCACCGAGCTCCCTCAGCCGCCGGCCCTCCCCACTCAGATCGCCAATCCCTAGCCCCTGTCGCCGCCCTCCCTCTCCCCGGGACTCGTCTCCCTCCAGAGGCCGCCAAGCCATGGGGAACCGATGTCCCGACTGGGGCTGAAACCCAGTTCTTGCGCCCCTACCCACCGCGTGTCCTCGGCTCCCTCCTGAGTGTCCGCACCTCTCACACCCTCGCCGGGTGCCCGGACTCGGGCGCTTCCGCACCCCCGCCCAGGGCGAGCGCGCTGGCCCGCAGTCCCCGCGCGCCCCGGCAGGTGCAGCCCGGCGCCACGAGCGCCCCCCGGGCCCCAAAGTTGGGAGACGCCTGCAAAACGGAAAGAGGTGGCCGGGGGAGGGAGGAAGAAGGAGTGGGGAAGAGGGACAGGAAGCGGCAATGGGTTCCCAAACAGAACGAAAAAAGCTCCAAATGCCACCAACCTGGACTCAACCGACCGCGTCCAGCTGCGGCGAGGAGCCAGTTTATTTACTTATTTATTCTTTCGGGGGGAATGGTGTCCCCGCCCCCTCCTTCCCTTTCCGGGCTCACTTTATTTGCCCTAGGAAAAAAAAAAAAAAAGAAAGAAAGAAAAAAATAGATGCGGCAATCTTCTAGAGCTCCAAGGGCCGAGTTGGACCAGGACGATTTCCGAGCAGAGCCCTCGGCTCGGATGCTCATTAGGGATGTTAGTGGTTATTGGAAGTGGCGCGGGGAATGGCGTGTTCCGAGGCCAGATTTCTTCTGGCCAGCGGACCCTCGGCCTGCTCCTGCTCCCGCTGCCCCGCAGCTCCAGCCCCCTCCTAAGCTCGCCCTCCAGGCAGCCGCAGCTGCACACGCTCGCTTGCGGTGAGACCCGCGGCCGGACAGCACGCGCGCACAGGACACACAGCGTTCTGCAGCCGGCCGCGGGTGCTGCCAGACACTTTCTCTCTCTCTCTCTCTCTCTCTCTCTCTGACACACACACACACACACACACACACACACACATACGGGCACAAGGGCTCTTTCTTCTTAGGGCAATTGAGCCAGACCCTTCTTTGGAACACAAAGTTTTCCCCCCACGTCACTAGTGGCTGTGATTCAAGACTTGGTGCGTAGAAGACACACTCAGATCCAGGACGCCGGAGCGGCGATCCTGGGATGCGCCCACCCGTTCGTCCACGCCAGCGCGTGCACACTCACACTCACACGCACACATGCACACGCAGTCTCTACCTATCTCCTCGAGCTCCGACAAGGAGACAAAAGCCGAGCCCCCAACCCACTGCATTTAAACCCGGCCAGACCTGGCTTTAGGAAATTTATAAGCTGACCTCCATCTTGGCTGTTTCGAGAATAAATTTAAAAAAAAAAAAAGAAAGAAAGAAAAGAAAGCCTAAAAAAGCCTAACATGTACATAGCCCTCGTTCCCAGTCGTGCTGCTCACTCCCCGCCCCCCACCCCTGACACACGCTCCCCTTCCCGCACGCCGGGGGGCGCCCGGGGCACCGAAGTCTACACTGGGTCCGGAGACTGGTCTAGGAGCCAGCCCGCAGTGCTCGGGATCTTTGCTGATGTCCAAGTTCATCTCTCGGGGAGACCGAGTTTGAATCAAATATGTGTGCGCCCAGCTGTCAAATCAGCAAACCTATCACGCCACACAATGGGCCGCCGCGGAGGAGAGAAAAGAATGGCTCATTTTGATCGAGGGGGGTTAATTGAAAAGGGCACGGGCTTTGGTTGAAGTTTGAGGCCCGGGTGTCAGGGCGGGGAGAAGAGGAGGAAGGAAAAGGATTGGGCCGCTCTCCATTCAACCACACATCAGCCAGGCGCGCCCCTAGGCTGCAGCGGCTGCTTGCAGGCAGGCTGCACATTGTGTGGAGTCGCCAAAGAGGGTCTGTGTCTCCGGGCGCGCCCCAAACCCGGGGGACATCCTACGGATCCGCACTCCTCTTGTGCTGTACGCGTGTTCCTCCGGGGTAGGTATGAGGAGAAGGACGCCCTCATCAGACACCCCTCCTCCAATACACACACACCCATAGCCACACCATTCAGGGATCCTCTAGTTCAGTGTATCAGTTTACACTTGGTTGTTGAGTAAACAAAGCAAACATATGTCACATTTTCGCGACAGATGGTTCAAACTAAGGGCTACTTAAGTTCTCTCTCTCTAACAGTCTAAGTTACAGGGTGGACTAAGCAGAAATGTAATTAAGTCATCTGATCAGTTTCTTCTCCTTAAAGTGTTTTCCCATATTTTCACGAACAAACCAGATAAATCCTGGGGATGTGGTTTCAGGGAAAGGAGGGCTGAATATGAACTAAGACTTTGTGTGAAGACTCCGTTTCTCCCTGGTCACCAGAAACAGAAAACCCTCTTTCATTGTTCCATTTCTTAAGTGGAGGAGAATGTCTTCTTTTGGAAAATCAGTAATTGGAATTTCAATTTTCAATAGAGGGACTAGTGCTTACCGGTGCTGACTACTTGGGATAGTTGGACTACAATGAGGTTTAAGACATCATCCACATCTTTTGTAAATGTTCTTGGTTTAGAAATGACTTTATGTTACCCTATATATTCCACAGAATTCTTTTGAATCAAATTTTAACAGGGTCGGGGAAGGATGAACTAAAAGCTCTCCAAATGTAGAATGTGGGACTTCTTTTTAAAATACAGATTATCTCCAACTTGTGATGCTTCTACTTATATTTTTAGACTTTACCATGGTGCAAAAGCCATATACATTCAGTAGAAACCATATTTTGATTATGGACCATATATAATCATTCTGTTTTTCACTTTCAGTTCAGTATTGAATAAGTTACATGAGACAGTCAACACTTTACTATAAATTAGCTTTGTGTTAGATAATTTTCCCCAACTGTAGGCTCCTGTAAGTGTTTTGAGCATGTTTAAGGTAGGCTAGGCTAGGCTGTGAGGCTTGGTAGTTTAAGGTATATTAAATGCATTTTTGACCTATGATATTTTCAACTTATGATGAGTTTATCAGGGCATAAGCCTCATTGGAAGTCAAGGAGCATCTGTATTTTTAGCTTCAATAACATATTTCTGAACCATTCACTCACACTAGTCCTTATTAAGTTCCTGCTACTGATGAAAACAGAGCTTTGTTTTTAAAAAGGTAACAATAACCCCCAGAGGCTGTAACTGTGTTTTCCAATACAATAGTCACTAGCCATGTGGCTATGTCAATGAAATTAATTAAAATTAAATAAAAGAAAAATGCCGTTCCTCAGTCGCATTAACCATATTTCAAGTGCTCAATAGCTACATGTGGCTGGTGGCTACCATATTGGACAACACAGATATAGAACATTCCCATCATTGCAGCAAGCTATAGTGGACAGCACTACCCTATAATGTTGGTGTGGAATTAGTTAATATGATATATATATATATATATATATATATATATGAATAGTAGAATAGTGCATAGAGTGCTTACTTCATAAGCAGCAGCAGTAGTGGGGGTTGTAGTTGGAAGGATAATGATAACGATGATGGTGATGATGATGATGATGATGATGATGTTGACAAAGATGATGATGCCTTGTTAGTCTCTTGTGGAAGTCAAAGAATCCATGAAGACACAGCCCACTTCTGGTATGTCAGGATGAGATCAGCAGGCAAAGAAGCTAAGGAGTAGGAGAACCGATATGTCCAAAGCTGATCTTCCAAGGAAAGCTGTGAACAGAAAGATGTGGCCTGTACTGTAGCCTAAGACTTCTTGTAGTAGGAGCTAATAAAAACAAAAATTAAAAAATCACTGCTTTATAACTACATCCATTAACTTTTTTTTTTTTTTTTTTTTTTTTTTGAGACAGAGCCTCAAACTGTCGCCTGGGCTGGAGTACAGTGGCGTGATCTCAACTCACTGCAACCTCCGCCTCCTGGGTTCAAGGGATTCTCCTGTCTCAGCCCCTCCTAAATAGCTGGGATTACAGGCACCCACCACCATGCCCAGCTAATTTTTTTGTATTTTTAGTAGAGACGGAGTTTCACTATGTTGGCCAGGGTGGTCTCAAACTCCTGACCTCGTGATCCACCCACTTCAGCCTCCCAAAGTGCTGGGATTACAGGCGTGAGCCACCACGCCCGGCCTACATCCACTAACTTCCAAAGGTGAGAGAAACACACGGCCAGAAAGCCCTTGGAATATGGAAGAGAGAAAAGCATTGTGACTTAATGTATTAATATCATCTCTGTTTCCTTGGAGCTTATCTGTTTCTGTGTGTATGGCACTGATCTCAGGATGAAAGGTGACATCAAAGTATCAAATATTATTAATAATTATAAAGGTTCATGTAATCCTCTGTGACATGTTTTCTCAGCAGAAAATTGGTTTTAATGCCACAAAATTGGGTTCAATCTACCCATAAGCACGTGAAGTGAGCAATTTTCTGGCATTTCTTGATGTAAGTATATTTTCCTAAGTTAACAGATGAGTCAGGATGAGAATGACAGTTTTATTCCATGCAGCATTTTGTCTCTTTCTCTCATTGCTTTCCTTGGCTCTTTATTTTGTAAAATTCTACTGCGCAAAAAGCATTCAGATTTTTTTTAACTCATTCTAGTCCATGAAAGTTCAATGTTTGACATCAGACAGCTTGACAGATTTACCGCTGTAGTTACAAAAAAAAAAAAAACCACTCACCAGTCCCTAAGGGTACCATGACGTTTTTGACTGCTATACCTTTGCCCATTCATTTCCATCTGCCTGACGCATGCTTCATCCTGATATTTCAAGGTTCAGCTCAGCTCAAACAGGACACTAGGATAATACAGGCGTCTTTGGTCAGAATTCATAGTTCCCTGCAGTATACTCCATGGCCTCATCGAAGTCTCTGCCATATCTATTGTAACACTGCATTGTAGTTAGTTGCTGCATCTGTCTCCACATCTGGAATGTGTGCTCCTTGAAGGCAGGAAACTGTCCTAGTCTTTTTTTTTTTCATCCCCAGTATTTAGACTGATAACCAAGACACAGTCACCCCCAATAAATGTATATCGATTGCATGAATAATCAGTGATGCTGTTCCTCATTTTCCTCTGATACAATAATTTTACTGAAGGGTTTACATAAAATCCCTTTACTGGATGAACAATGCAAAGTATAAGTACCTCATACAATTACTGGTATTGCTGTTCTACTAATAGTATCAAATATGTATTATTCCTTTGGGGATTTGACATTTGAATTTTTTTAAACAAAACCCATTATTGTAATAGAATGCTCTTTTTCTGGTTCACTTTAATAGCAACATATGACATATTTCATTTCTGGGAAATGATAGCTTGCCTTAGGTCATATTTTAAGGCATAAAGCCAGAAGCAGAGTAAGGTTCCCACCTGAAGTTCTCTAATCATCTAGAAATGTGCCTCTTTCTGGCTGGGAGGCAGGGATTTAGAAGGGCTAGATTATGACTACCCTGGAGCATTCATTCACAAAGGCAAATTTTTAAAAGGCAAATTGGTCCCAAAGTGTTAAAAACTCTTTTATAAACACACGAACCCTCTTGCAATCTTTTAGGAGAAATGAGAAAATAGGAACCATCTACACGCAGAAAGCTGGTTTAAGGGTCTACATGCTGACACAGATCTCACCTTCTAATGCTATGCTTTGACATTTGCCCTTTGGCAATACAAGGAGAACCAGTTGCTCTCAGATTTCAGAGCCCTTTTCCAGGCTGACTATATTAAGAAGTGTCTTTTGAACATTATTTGCAAATGGAAGTTTCTTATTGGCAATCTGGGCACCTGACCCCCAGGAACCTATCTTAGAAAATCTTTCTTCCTCCTTAGTTTTCAAGTAATTTTTATTTCTTATACTAATAAGCCGGTGCAATGATTTTAATGCCTTTGTGGAAGGATATTGCATTTCGTGAGAGTTGAAGTCATTTGTACTTTGGCCTTATGCCACAAAATGCATTCAAGGTGTGTAGCCCTGATGAAATAAAGTGCCTGTCATGTCTTATTGCCTGAATATATGGCAAAAGATACCCCATCTTCGGGGGACTTGGAAGGCTTTTCTCGTGATTGCCATAGGTGTTGGATTAAAAGCCCTGTACATTTCAGTCTTCTTTATCCAGTAATGATGGAGAACGCCTGCACGGAGAAAACATCTTTTCTCTCCACCACTCTCCTAATAAGCCCTAAACCCTGTTCCAATGGGATTGTTCCTTCATAAGGGCAAGAGGGAAGCTTAATCCCCAGCTTTGTCCAGTAATTAGCCTCTCTCTCTCTGGAGGCAGCAAACACAGATGCCAATCCGGATGAGCTTTGGGACGTGGAATGAAAACAAGACTGAAAACACTGACTCACTTCTTCAGAAGCCTTTTAGCAGCCTCGAAGACAGCAACAACCTCTGATTTCTATTGATGCACGTTTGTTCTAAGTGGTGGGATGGGGCCTCTCCCATCGCTGATGAAGCAAGAGAAGAAGCAGAGATCACCAAAGACGTGGGGATAAGTGACCCGAGGCCCCTCTGCAACAATGAAGGCTCTGTAACGCAGCACTGTTCTTGTTATGCCACTTACCCCAGCATCTTTCAAGAAATGCCATGGAAATGCACTGTTTACCAAAACCAAAACCTCTGGAAGCGCTATAGTATGAGCCCGCTAACACAATTAACTCGCAGTTAATGATGATGCCCCCACCAGAACTAATTAAGCCAGTGGTGCTTGTAGCACAAAAGATTGGGGCCTGTTTTAAAGCATCAATTGTGACATCATTTAGAAGTCATTTCAAACTCCTCCAAACTCGAAAACTATTCCTCTGAAAACAAATGCGGTATAATGTTCTTAGAGTTGTTGGTTTTATTTTCTGCTGTCAAAAATCTGACAAAAGTCAGTTGAAACTGTCAAGGAAAAACATCACACAATATGAGGTTTTCCTCAAGTTTGAAGTCTATGGAAGGAATGACAAATCTGTTATATAGATTGCTCTAGCACAAAAGCAAATTAGGAAAGTCTAGGAGATACACTATCACAATACACATATGAAGTTTCCCTTGACACAGTTCATAAATTTGAGGCCGTGACAAAGAATTAAAATTACATCCATTTGGTTTTGATCTGAATTATCTGTTAAGCTTAAAGTACAGAAGGATCAATGGGATGGATGTTTTTGTGCGTATTTTTTCTACACACAACTCATATTAGGAGACAAGAAGAATTTCTTCTGCTCACACCCCTAGAGGATCTCTTTGTAAAGGCCCCTCTGGCCTTCATTTTTTTTTTTGTCTGAAGTATCAGTAAAGACTATACCTCTGCTGTGTAATATTTCATTGATTGTTTGATTTATGGACTGATTGCTTTGGTTGGCTATTTTCTTGTATCTATCCAGTGTCTAATACTGTGATGTGCACTGCAAGGAATTCAGGTAAATTATTTTGCCTATGCTCAAGTACTTCCTTCTCCATGGTGGAGACCCCTAGTTACTCTCTTGATTTCCTCTTTCATCCTTCTGTAGTAGCACACTTCAAATTGCAGGCATCCCCCATTCGTTAGTCACAAGCAGCATTTATTTTATAAACTATAAAAATATTAAATGTTGGCAGAGTGTGGTGGCCCATGCCTGTAATCCCAGCATTTTGGGAGGTCAAGGTGGGCGGATCACTTGAGGCCAGGAGTTTGAGACTAGCCTGGCTGGCATGGTAAAACCCCATTTCTACTAAAAATACAAAAATTAATTGGGCATGGTGGCAGGCACCTGTAATCCCAGCTACTCAAGAGGCTGAGGCACGAGAATCACTTGAACCCAGGAAGTAGAGGTTGCAATGAGCCAGGATGGTACCACTGCACTCCAGCCCGCAACAAAGAGAGACTCTGTCTCAAATAAATAAATTAATTAATAAAAAAATATTAAATGCATCACTTAAAGTAGTGGTAAGTATTGTTTCATAAAAGTTTTCTATGTGTTCATGGTGCCTGTATTGGGTCATTAGGTAAAATACATTTATTATTATGAATCATGGTTTTAAAATTTTGAAAGCTACTGCATTTTATTAATGGTACTCTGATGTTTTATTTAAACATTTGTCACCCAGTATTAAGGCTACATTTCCCATTCTCCACTGCATCCAGTTATGGTCATGTGGCCAGATCTGATGAATCAGATGTGGCAGAAAGGATGCGAAGAAGCTCTGAGGAGGTACCCTCCTTCTACATGTTCCCACCATCCTGCATCTTTGTGCTGCGCTGGACCAGGCATGCAAGAACAACACACCAGGAATGGCGGAGCAACAAGATAGAAGAGGCCTGAGTCCCAGAATGACTGCCTGGAGTACAACTGTCTGCCTGCCCAGAGCCTTGCATCGCATACTATAATGTGAGAGACAAATAAACTTGTCATATTTAAGCCAGTATTATATTGGGTCTTCAATACATCCAGACAGTCTTTGTAGAGCTCATGCACCCAAATTCTAATGAAAGAGAAGTAAAGGAAAATAAATTCAAAAAACAATTATTTATTGAATATCCATCATGGACTAGCCCTCTGTTAGGCTGCTATGGGAAATACAGAAGAATATTGACTCTGAAGGAAAGTGTAATTTCACTGGGGAGATGAGCTGCATATCTGAAATAATCAAACCATGTTGTAAAGAAGTGTAGGAATAATTGTCAACATGAGTGGAAATAAAAATAACAGAACAGATAGGAAGAAAGGTAGAAAATGAAATGGAGTCATGTCATTGAGAGAAGGGGAAAAGAGAGAGTAACAGAGTAGGAGGAACATTCCTGAGAGCTAAACGAAATTGAAGGTCTCTGAAATAGAAGGGGTACATTGCTTTATCCCAGGTCTCCCCTTTCCAGCCCTAAACCGTACTCAACCAAGGTGATCAGCAGGAGTCCATGCTATGGCAAAGCTGCAATCTACAGGCATGCTCTTCACCTAGACACAGACTCATGCTCCCTTGTCAAAAACCCTCTCAACACCAGACGGATCAAAGGCCCAAGCCTCCTTCATCACAATCTTATGCAGAAGAGGATGCTCTCTCTGCGGGAAGTCACTCTGGATTTGGTGAGAATGACTTCCTCGTGGGGAGGAAGCCCGTCTACCCAGACACACCTCTACTTGAGGATGCACTGGTCTTTGCCCTTTTCTACAAGACTTTGGTGAGGCTTCTAATATTTCTCCAAGTAATTTGAGCTGCTAATGATGTGGATATTCTGGAATTCAGTTTTCTGCATACCAGCTAAAAGCCATTTAACACACGGGCCTCTCTCCTTGGAAGATGCATGACTCGGAGATGCCTTGCTGGCAAGGCTGGGGTATGTTAAAAGGAAAAGTGTTATTTCAGCAGACTTGCCACAGAGGTATGTGTTAATTAAGTTAATTGTGCCATCAGTGATCTAGACAATGACAGTAACTGCTCCCCATAATGGGGCTGGGTTATTGCCATCATTTATTAAATGTGCTGGTTTTCTTAAATGCAGTTTTCCCTTATTCTTTAAGCATGCATACCCCCCACACGCACCCACCCACACATACACACACACAGATGACTTATAGTTTATCAACCACTTTCATATGAATCCAATTACATTATTGATCTTTATTGCTACTCTGTGATGAAGGAGAGGTTACTTTCTTCATTGAGCAGATGAGGAAACTGAAGCCCAGAGTTGTCTACTTACTTGCCCAAAGCCACCCAGCTTCTTAGTCAAGTAGCCAAATTCCAAGTCCAAGGTCCCTTTTTGTGTGCCACACTGTATGTCCAGGAGTCTCAATATCCTGTAAAGCAAAAGCCAAGTTTTTATATTCTATATGCCCTAGCTAGCACATTGGATTGATAAATGTTAAATAAATCATAATTTATCTTTGGAAAAATTATTGGTGAATTGTATAATTGCTGTCTTCATGAAAGTCTAAGGTAGGAACCTTATACATATGGGTTGATCAAAACCAAACATGATCTATATAAACAGAAATCTGGATAATTTAGAGAGTTATCACAGACCCTTTCCCTCCTTGCCTCTCCAAAATATTAGTAGATATTTGACTTAACCTGAGTTATTCTCACTGTAATTACAGTGAAGACTAAAGCATAATTTAGAATGCCAAATCAATTACAGCCTTTCAATGGACTTAACTCAGACTTCTGTTGAGTGCTTCCGGTTCCACAGTGATTGTCCGTTGAGTGGCTTACCCAATGATTGTCCCACCAAAATGACTCCCTACCTTGCGGCTGAGGGTCTATCTTTAAAGCTTTCGTATAATTAGTGTCACCTGCCAAAACATAATCATCCTTGGGACAATTAATGCAGAAGCATTTTGGTTAATGGTACTTTAGCATGAACGAGCTTCTAGCCCCTTTGTTGGAAGGAGAAAGGGCTACAACACCATCATACATGATGCTCTAGAGTGGATGAGCTCTGAGCTCCCTGAAAGAGCCTCATTTCTGGAAACTAGTGGTCAGGCTTGGATTGGTGTGCAAGAGCCACGTCTCACAGCACCCGAATGCTTCAAGGTAACACTTCTAATAAAGGTGCATTGAACACTGACTTCCACTTCATGACAAAGTATATTCTAGAAGCAGAGATAGAAAGATTTCCTTGCCAAATAACTGAAATGCCCTTGTGTATCATCTTTTACAAGCTTTCTAGAATAATCACCTTAAGTTGTTGAACAGAAGAAATCTGAATTGATTGAGTGCATCCACTGAGCCTCAGCAGGAGAAAGTGTCAGAGAAGCTGTTTTGTGCCTGAACTGGCTATTTCCTGTTAGTGTAAACACTGAGGAGCACAATTAGAATTTGGGCACATGCCAGGCACAGGGTAACTCTATGACCAGCCACCAGTGGAAAGCCTGGACACTGAATCCCTAATGAGTGTCCTCAGTAGATAACATTTTACATGTTGTCAAAACTCCTTGCTGAGGGAATTAAGCATGCTCTGTGTGACTCCTCTCTGGGAGGACTCTTGGAGGCGTGCACCTGGTTTCCCTTGGACCTTGCTCCATGAGCCTTTTCCTCTGCAGAGCTTGTTTTGCTCCTTTCCTTATAATAAATCATAGCCATCAATACAACTATACACCAACTCCTGTGAGTCCTCCCAGAGAATCATCAAATCTTGGGGTGGTCTTGGGGCACCCAATGCAGAAATGTTCTTAATATAGTTCATAAAATAAACAGACAGCGGTGTACGATTGTAAAGGATTATATTGGACTGACCAAAGTGTAGCTGGCTTTATAAACGTGAGACCTGTGCAGTCACGCAGCATCCCACGCTTAGGAAGTCCCTGAGCTTGGTTTCATGCTCTGCTGTCACCATTTTGAAATTCTTAATAAGCTATGAACAAAGGGTCCTGAATTTTCACTTTGCGCTGGGTCCTGTAAATTATAAAACTGATGCCCAGTCATGGTGATGCTTAGAGATAAAAGAGTGGAACATCTTACTGCCTCAGATGCTAACTTTGTCTCTGCTGGGAATTATTCACTTACCTTTCCCGAGGGCCTAAAATCTACCCATTATAGATTCGCTTTGTGGAGGAGAATGTCCCAGGAAGGTTAAATGGCTATCAGTGATTCACAACTTCGGGTGAACCTGATTACTCATTCCCTCCCCGCACATTCTAGTCCTTAACCCTTAGCTGAGTTTAGAGTCCTGGGTCAGTACTTCCCAAAGTCTGTTCTTTAGAATAATAATCCTTGTGAGATGCAAGCGGGGAGGGGATGTTGTTGTCAAATAGGCTTGGGATGCTCTGTCCCCTCTTTTGGAGATTTAGGGCACATGAGCTTAGTACACACTCTGTAAAGTCTTGCACTGAAATAACGTGGTTAGCTATGTATTCGTTTCCCAGGGCTGCCCTAGCAAAGTGCCATAAACTGGGTGGTTTAAACAACAGAAATTTACTGTTTCAGTTCTGGAGGCCAGTGTTGGCAGGGTTGGTTCCTTCTGAGGGCTGTGAGGGAGAATCTATTCCATGCCTCTCTCCTGGTGGATTGCTGGCAATCTTTGGTGTTCCTTGGTTTGTAGATGATCACTCTGATCTCTGCCTTCATGTTTTCCTGGGCTTTTCCGTGTGTGTGTGTGTGTGTGTGTGTGTGTCAATGTCCCACTTTTCCTTTTTATAAGAACACCAGTTGTATTGGATCTAGGCCCACCCTAATGACCTCATTTTAACTTGATGTCCTCTGTAAAGACCCATTTCGGAATAAGGTCACATTCGGAGCTACTAGGGGTTAAGATTTCAACATATAAATTAGGGGTGATACAATTCAATTTTATTATATTTTCCCAACACATTTGACTATTGGGGGCTGGCCTAACTACCATTAACATCTCATGAAACCAGCATTTCACAGCATAGAACCAGAGATCCTCTATCAGATGAAGAGAGAAAAGTCCATGTGACAGGGGGAGCTGCAGTACAGGGTTGGGGAGGTTGGGAAAGGTGGGGAGAGGAAGGGTGGGAGGTAGGCCACTGAGGTTGGTTTGGGCCAGAAACTACTCTGGATTCTGTACTCTGGGCAAAGCAGATTCATCAGAGATTCACACAGGACTTCTCAGGGATTTCTAAGAGGGAAATGGCATCATGAAATGAGGCAGCAGCTTGGAGATTGAAGAGTTGAAAGACTGGAGGCAGGAAGACTGAGAGGCCATTTCAACACCTGGTGGAGGGAAGAAAAGAAAGCCTGAGCCAAAGTAATGGCCGCGGCGAAGGAGGAAGGCTCAGCCTGAAAAGTAGAAAATGCAAAGATGCACACACACATTCATAGCCATGTATTAGCTTAGCTTGGGGCACAATTAAGTGCGGTTTGCACCAACCTAAGATATGCATCTATGTGCATATATGTATATATAATAAAGCTCTATATCTATATCCCTGTATAATTAAAAGAATCTCAGAGGAGGGGCCTTTGCTTTTCCTTGCTGGTGATTTGGGAATGTACATTAACAGAATACAGACTCTGTGTTTGGGTGAAATGCTCACAGAGGGCTAGTCTGGAGATGTGTCAGGCTGGAAGGATCCTGTTTTGTCCCCGTTAGTGGCCTTGAGTGTGCTATGAATTCTAAGAGGCAGATGGGCAAACGGGGTCTTGCATGGTCTTCCCCAGCCTCATCCTGCTCCCCTCCCTGCTCACTTTCTTAAGCTCCAGCCCTATCGACCTTCTTTATGTTCCACTCCAGAGCTTTGCACCTGCTGTTCCCTTGGTCTCGCTTTTGACATGGTCCCTGTTTTGCTTGGCTGAGAGTTGCTGCATGCAGGATGCTTCCTCTGGAAAGCCTTCTCTATTATCCTGGCATTCTCTCATCAGATGTGCAAACCCTTGTGCAATCTCTTTCTTCTCTGCTGGACTCTGCGTCCATGAAGGCAGGGAGCAAGTCTACCGTGTTCTTCTTGTATCCCCAGCACCTAGCACAGCCTGGGACAGGTAGGCATTTGTATCTGTTGAATGAATGAATGATTTACTATATAAAAAGGACTTGAAAGAATGTAGTAAAGAAAATGATAAAAATAGATGAGGGTCTAGAAAACATGATATATTTAGAAGTGAGTTTAGAACCCACCCTTACAGAAATGATTTATTTATTTATTTATTTATTTATTTATTTATTTATTTTGACAGAGTCTCCATCTCCAGGCTGGAGTACAGTGGCACGATCTTGGCTCACTGCAACCTCCGCCTCCTAGGTTCAAATGATCCTTCTTCCTCAGCCTCCTAAGTAGCTGGGACTACAGGCATGTTCCACCACGCCCAGCTAATGTTTTGTATTTTTGGTAGAGATGGGGCTTCACCATGTTGGCCAGGATGATCTCAATCTCTTGA
Organism: Macaca fascicularis; assembly: GCF_037993035.2. Lineage (NCBI taxonomy): Eukaryota > Metazoa > Chordata > Mammalia > Primates > Cercopithecidae > Macaca > Macaca fascicularis. The sequence goes on from NC_088383.1 coordinate 125,305,509, forward strand.
CCTCGTGATCCACCCATCTGGGCCTCCCAAAGTGCTGGGATTAGAGGCGTGAGTCACCGTGCCTGGCCATGATTTTTTAATTTTTTTTTCTTTTTCTTTTTCTTTTTTTTTGAGACGGAGTCTCGCTCTGTCGCCCAGGTTGGAGTGCAGTGGCCGGATGTCGGCTCACTTCAAGCTCCGCCTCCCGGGATTACGCCATTATCCTGCCTCAGCCTCCCAAGTAGCTGGGACTACAGGCGCCCACCACGTCGCCTGGCTAGTTTTTTTGTATTTTTTAGTAGAGAGGGGGTTTCACCGTGTTAGCCAGGATGGTCTCGATCTCCTGACCTCGTGATCCACCCGTCTCGGCCTCCCAAAGTGCTAGGATTACAGGCTTGAGCCACCGCGCCCGGCGATTTTTTAATTTAAAGACAAAGTCAGATTTTAAGGGATTCATATTAATCTTATCCAAATAAACTTATTTATTAGAGAAAAATGGGGGCATAACCAATATTTATTTTAGAAGCTTTGTAGCATCAAATCACTTTCATTAACACCAACAAAACACCAACAAAAAACTTTAGATGTTTGAGTAGAAATGGTCAGAAACATGTGGATTGCATTTCCCTTAAACTCCCTTGGGTTTGCAAATTGGAAAAAAGGGTTTGGAATAAAATCCATTTTCTATTCTCCTGAAGTCAGTATACTTGGGAAACAGTGATGTTTGAGATATTCAGGAAACTGAAAATACGTGCGGGTACTTGTTTAAGTAACGTTATTGCCAATCCTACACCAAAGCGGCTGATAAGAAACCGGAAGTGGGCATTTAGCATCTGAAAAGAACCGATTCAACAACAACATATATATATATATATTTGGTGTAGCTTTGACACAAGGGAAATCTCCCTCCCTCTGCCTCTCCCCTTGACCACGATCAATACTTTTAGGGGATGAAGGCAGGAGGAGGAAAGAGTTTATTCAGTCTTTTGTATGCGACTGAGCTGTGGAAACAGGATGAAGATTTTGCTAAATCTGTCCATTAAGTGCCTCTAAGTGCTTTCAAAACATGTCCTAGAGCAGAATGGAGGGCACAAGAAAGAGAAACTGGGAATTAAAGCAAAATTATTACTTTTAAATGTCTTGACAGTGGAAATGTCAGAAAAAATAGCAGGAGTGGCAAGCAGATACATCTTCAGATGCTCCACTTACATCTTCTGTTGAACATCCCAAAAAGCTGAAACGTTGTTCTGGTTTTAAGAAAAAGAAAAAAAAATTAAAAAATCATGGCCAGGCACGGTGACTCACGCCTCTAATCCCAGCACTTTGGGAGGCCCAGATGGGTGGATCACGAGGTCAAGAGATTGAGATCATCCTGGCCAACATGGTGAAGCCCCATCTCTACCAAAAATACAAAACATTAGCTGGGCGTGGTGGAACATGCCTGTAGTCCCACTTAAAACCATAATTTTTATGGAGCGAGAATTTATTTTGCTTGTTATTATATTAGTATCAATGAACAGTTTTTCCCTAAATGTGCTAGATAAATGTTGGGTTAAAATATACCAACCTAGCTGGGCATGGTAGCTCACGCCTGGAATTCCAGCACTTTGGGAGGCCAAGGCACATTTGAGGTCAGGAGTTTGAGACCAGCCTGGCTAATATGGTGAAACCCCATCTCTACTAAAAATACAAAAATAGGCCAGTTGCAGTGGCAGGTGCCTGTAATCCCAGCTACTCGGGAGGCTGAGGCAGGAGAATCACTTGAGCCCAGGAGATTGAGCTCACATATATACATACACACACCAACCTAAATGCTTAGTATGATTACAAAGCATGTCAATAATTTCACCCATGAGTAGAAATTTACTTTCTAATTTAGATTTTTAGAACACTTTGAACATAAAGCCAAGAAGCTTAATTTTATATAGAAAATAACTTTTAATAAAAAGGAGAAAAAAGATGAAATAAAGAGAATAATTTTTGACCAAGAATGTCAGTAATTTTGCATGGGAATTTTGAAAACTGTTTAGATCATATTAATCTAGTAATATTTAGAGATAACAATGAAAAAAGAGTAATTCATGTTTAGACTTGCAAATTCTAGCAAATTTGTGTCTGAAAGGTGGACTGCTAGAGCCCCCTAGCTGCTGGAAAGAATTCTGTCCTCCTAGGTATAGATAAATAACCTAATTGCAAAGGCAGTTAGTAAGTAGCACACCAAGAAATCTAGTGGAACACAATTAAACAAGAGCGTACAACATGATCCTCCACTACTGTCCTACTTTTCAGGTTGGTGGGCAATGTCAACGCAGCTGTGAGCATCCACAGACATCTGTCCTGGGCCCCCAGCCCCACCACCCTGAACTTATTGACAGATCAGTTGTAAGGACACCATTAGCACCCTACTGTTTTGATTGGTTTGAACTAGATGGTCTCTCAAACTCAAAAGTGCAATGAGTTCAATCAAGGTAGACATTTCAATTCCATTTTTGGTAGAAGGAGAGTCTATCCCAGGAACCTGGAAAGCTCTGAGCCTTGGGATGGATGAGAGGCTACAAACTCTCAGCCATGGACAAATGTGTTTTGTTTGGTTTGCACAGAGCTTTCAAAACCTTTAAATAGCTTACATAATTCTCTTTAAAGGCAATTTACATAGATCAGAAATGTTTAGATAAAATTCATATTTCCAGCTTCTCTTGAAAAATCAGAAGATCCGGTAACTCGGGGCCTGAGTACTCACACAGTACTGATAGGCTAAGTAGTCGTAGTCTATCTAAAGTTTATATCACCATATAAACTTTTATATGGTGAATAAAAGTTTAGTCCACCACAGTTCCCACCACTTCATATTGGATAATATAAAACCAGCATGCTCAATGTAATTACATAACCTGCTTGGAGCCTGTAGGAATCTATGTCTGTAACTCCTGGTCTAAACTATGAATAATTTTATTCCTCCGTCTACTACTAATAATAATCAAGCTTCTAGTGATTAAACACTTACTATGAGTCAGGTACAGTGGAAGGTCTTTTATGTACAGTGTCTCAAGTCTTCGTATCAAGCATTCAAGACAATTATTATATTTATTTTGTAAATAAAAATATGAGATTTATGTTCAAATTAAATAATTCAAAAAATATATAAAGAGTGCCACTCTGAGCCAGGTATTGTACTAAATATTGGGTATAAAATGCTGAATAAGGCAGCCAGAGCCCCTGCCCTCATGGAACTTACAGTCGAATTACAAGCATGATTACAAAGTAAACATGTAGATTGCTGTGTAGGTATAAAGCAGGGGGGATCTAATGTGGTACGTATCAATGTCCTCACATTTTTATACTAGAGTCACTTGGAGAGCTTGCAGGTTCCAGCTGCATCCCTACCTGCTACATTTCTCTTTCTCTCTGTCTGTCTCTCTCTCTCCCTCTCTCTCTCTCTCTATTCTTCCTTCCTTCTCTCTCTCCCTCTCTCTACCTTCCTCCTTCCTTCTCTCTCTCCCTCTCCCTTCCTCCTCCCCCTCTCTTTCCCTCCTTTTCTCTCTCTCTCCCTCCCTTACCTTTCTCTCTCCCGCTTCTCTCCCTCTCCCTTCCTGCTTCCCTGTCTCCTTCTCTCTCTCTCTCTCTCTCTCTCTCTCTCTCTTTCTCTCTCTCTCTCTCTCTCTCTCTCTCTCTCTCTCTCTCTCTTCTCTCTCTCTCTCTTTCGGTTTTCTGATTTTCTAGGCTTGGGTGGCCAGGAGTCTGTACTTTTCAAAATTGTGGTGAAGTATAGATAAAAAATTTACCGCATAGACGTTTTTAAGTGTACAATTCAACAGCATTAAGTACACTCACATTGTTGTGCAGCCATCAGCACTAGCCATCTCTAGGACCTTTTTCTAGATCTTCTGAAACTTCTTCGGAATCTAAAACACCATAAAGCTCCCCATCTCCATGCCTGCCAGCAGCATAATGTCTCAAGGTTCATCCAGGTTGTAGCATGTATCAGAATTTCCTTCCTTTTTAAGGCTGGATAATATTTAATTGTATGTATATGCCACGTTTTATCCACTCATCTATTGATGTGCACTGCTGTGAATAATGCTGCTACGAACAAGGGTGTCGAAATACCAGTTCAAGTAGGAATCTACCCTTTGTTTTTCTTTTTTAGGAATTTCTTAAATTTTATTTTAAGCTCTGGGTTACATGTGCAGGATGTGCAGGTTTGTAGCATAGATAAACGTGTGCCATTGCGGTTTGTGGCACCTATCAACCCATCACTTAGGTATTAAGCCCACTATGCATTAGCTATTTATCCTGATGCTCTCCGTACCCCTGCAACCCCACCCCTCAGGCCCTAGTGTGTGTCATTCCCCTCTTTGTGTCCATATGTTCTCATCATTTAGCTCCCACTTACAAGTGAGAACATGCGGCATTTGGTTTTCTGTTCCCATGTTAATTTGCTAAGGATAATGGCCTCCAGCTCCATCCATGTCCCTGCAAAGGGCATAATCTCATTCTTTTTTATGGCTGCATAGTATTTTATGGTGTATATGTACCACATTTTCTTTATCCAGCCTATCACTGATGGGCATTTAGGTTCATTCTATGTCTTTGCTATTGTGAATAGTGTTGCAATGAACATATGCATGCATGTGTCTTCATGGTACAACAATTTATATTCCTTTGGGTATATACCCAGTAATGGAATTGCTGGGTCAAGTGGTGTTTCTGGTTCTAGGTCTTTGAGGAATGAACCACACTGTCATCTACAATGGTTGAACTAATTTACATTCCCACCAACAGTGTTCCTATTTCTCCACAGCCTCGCCAGCATCTGTTGTTTCTTGACTTTTTAATAATTGCCATTCTGACGGATGTGAGATGGTATCTCACTGTGGTTTTGCTTTACATTTCTCTAATGATCAGTGGTGTTGAGTTTTTGCTCACATGTTTGTTGGGTGTGTAAAGGTCTTCTTTTGAGAAGCGTCTAATCATGTCCTTTCCCCACTTTTTAGTGGGGTTGTTTTTTTCTTGTAAATTTGTTTAAGTTCCTTGTAGATTCTGGATATCAGACCTTTTTTTTTTTTGAGGTGGAGTCTGGCTCTGTTGCCCAGGCTGGAGGGCAGTGGTGTGACCTCGGCTCACTGCAAGCTCCGCCTCCTGGGTACACGCCATTCTCCTGCCTCAGTCCCTCGAGTAGCTGGGACTACAGGCATCTGCCACCACGCCCAGCTAATTTTTTGTATTTTTAGTAGAGACGGGGTTTCACCATGTTAGCCAGGATGGTCTCAGTCTCCTGATCTTGTGATCCACCTGCCTCGGCCTCCCAAAGTGCTGGGATTGCAGGCATGAGCCATCGCGTCTGGCCATCAGACCTTTCTCAGATTGGTACATTGCAAATATTTTCTCCCATTCTGTAGGTTGTCTGTTCACTCTGATGTCAGTTTCTTTTGCTGAGGAATCTGCGCTTTTACCAATAACCCAGGCGAATCTTGTACAGGTGGGTCATGAGACAGACTTTGATCAATGATAATCTAAGGGTCAGGGAAAGTATCTCTGAGAAATTGCCATTGAAACTGAGTCTCAAAGCATGTGTAGGAGTTGCCCAAGTTAGGGGAGGTAACGTCACTGATCCTGGAAACTTGAAAATGTGGATTTTGAACTTCACCTGAAATACTGAGATGTTGGAATTGCCACAGGAACATTCATCAGCACCGAGGTTTGCAAATGGGTGTCATAACTTAGTTGAATAATTAAAACAAATGTCACTGGTCAATCACTCTTAAAAATTATGTGCTAAGTGTCTCCTATATGTCAGGCACTTTGGTAGGTATAAGAAATATCATGTGTCCATTTATCCATTTACTTCCAGCGAGTCAGGTGATGTGCTAGGTGTTGAAAACTTACAGGAATTTTTGTACTATATAATTTTGTTAATTGTTTTTACAAAATCCACATATATCACTTGTCGATAATATTTCTCTATGCTGATCCCTGGGAACATCAAAGAATTAATACTTACACACTTATCTGTAGGCTCCTGAGCTGATGACATGATAATTTTTTTTCCCTCAGCTCTAAGTGATGGAACTTATCATTGGTGATCATTGCTGAGTTTTTAAGGCATTCTTTATTTCAACTGTTAATCTATCCTTTTGCTACCATTGATTTCTGGGTTTCCACGTTTAAGGATGACTTGCATATTTACCAAAGTTCATCAAAGCTGTAAGATTTATCTTGACACATTGATAGAAAGCTGTGGTTCTTTGAGAGGGAAGATAGAGGAAGTCATTTATGACTAAATTACTTTTTAAAAGCCTGATATTATGAAAAGAATGTCTAATGATACATAATTTTAAAGCACATGTCAAAGATAAAAGGTTTAGACTGAGGAGGTCTCAAAGAAATTCAGGAGAACACTTTTCTGAATATTTACATCACTTAACATAGCTGATATCATAGTCTACCTTGTATTAAAATTATTATTTTTACCTTATCAGAGTACAAGTTTCTTGAAGGTAGGAACCATTTCTTAATCTTTATCTTTGAATAGCTCTCAGCATTAGCACTGAGTAACCTCCAGCATTGAATAACTCACAATATATCATGTACCAAACACTCCGTAATAAAATAGATACCCAATAAACGTTCAATGATCGGACAAATAAATGAACATGATTCATGGAAGAGCAATTTGGAAAGAAGCAAACATGAGTTACCATTTGCTTAAAATAAACACACTTCTGTGTCACAGCAAGTAGGTGGCAAAATAATGATTTAATATAAAAACAAAATACTGCAGATAAAACATTTACTTAATTTCAAAGGAAAGGAGTTTCAAAAAGCTTCGAGAAGCTTGTCATTCATTCTTTAGAAAAAGCCCCTCTCAGAAGTGTGAATACTCCGATCTGGAAGGGTAAACCAGATTAAATATCAGGCAGAGAGAAGTTGAGTGCCCTGTGCTGCTTGGAATAAAGTGACTGCTTGGTGTGGGCTATGGAATCCAAGAAGGCTAGTAGACATTTTTTGTAGTTTGTGCATTGATGAGCCCAGTGACTCAGATTGACACCTAATCAGTGTTTCTTCAGGGGTAGGTAAGGAAAGAGGAAGAGGGTAGAAGACAAGGGATGCGGAGGAAAAGGAAGGAGGAAGTTTTAACTTAAATTTGAAAGACTCTTTCTTTCCCTTCTATTCCAGATAAAGAGCGTGATTTGAAACAAAGCAGTCAGTAAAACAAAAGATGAGCCTTCTATTATTTTCAATGACTTTGCAACATCTTCTTCTGGAATAACCTTTTTGAAAATAATTTCATATTTGGTCATTTTGGGGAGAAAAATTCTTGCAAACAAAGTTGTTTATGTTGAAGCTCACACATACCTGCTTATCTTCCATCCACCATTTCTGAGAGCTAAATCATGTCCTGGTTACTTGCTTCACTGGCTTTCATGAGAAGGAATTCAAGAAAAATTTTGAATCTGTTTATTTCTACAGATTCTTGGGAACTGACTTCCTGGGACTTTTTCCTCTATGACCCAGTGATTCCTAGTTTTTTGGCCTACGTTTAATTGGAACACTTACTTTTAGAGAAACTTCAGGTGAAGCCAAATTCTCTGTAAACTAGGGGAAGCAGAAATAGCAAAGTGAAGGGAGAGGCTAAGAAGTCAAGAGAGAAGACTTGGAATTACAGAGAGATGAGTTTGTAAAGTCCTCTGATTCTCCCCAAATGCAAAAATGAAATTTGGCTGATGTACTGTAACTTAAACCATATTGTTTCTGGTGAGTATAATGCTATATAAATTTTTAAATCCTGTCTTCTTATGGGGCTGACTCGAGAAGTCTGGACAGAGTGGGTTTACAGTGTATGTCGGAAAATCAAAATCGAGTGCAAAGGCTTCATTTCAGCTTGTTCTGGGCTGCATCTTATAGAACCAGGACTAAAGCCAGCAACACAACAACTTCTCTCCACTGTCTGATGCTCCCTTATATATCACTCCTGGTATGTCACTGGCTCTGCTAAAAAATGAATTTTTAAAAAAATCTGGGAATTATCAATGTAAGAAAATGATCATGTGCAGCAATCTACTTCCAGTGATTTCTTGTTTCTAAATGGACACAACCCGAGGTGCAGATTCAGTCACCAGAGCACTCTGCTCTGAAGCAAGTCCATGCTGTGGCAGGCATCTGGTCTCTTATTCATCTCTCCAAACCTGGCACAATGGGGAATCTTCATAACTGTTTGTGGAATGGAGTGCGATGATATTATGCAAATTATTGTATGACACATAATTAGGGAGAGCCTTCTAATTTGTGAAGCAAGCAATTGCCCATGTGAAGTGATTGCCCAATATAACAATTGTTAATTATTCAGCCCTTTGGATTAATTCAATGTTGCCAAGAACATATTGTTTTGATTAATTTAAACCGCATGAAATTGCCAACACTTGACCATTTTTGATCTCCCAAATGGCAGTTTCATATGGTTCCATCTAATATTCTAATTATCATATTAGTTGTAAGTTGAACCTTATGCGGTTGCTATTTGTATAGGACAAACACTGTTAACTACCAAAAACATCAGAGATTTCAACTATATTGTAAAAACAGCTACCACTATCTATTGAGTATGTATTGTGTTCACATGCTTTGTTAAGTAGTTTGTATACTTATTTTATTCAATCTTATGAGGTAGGTTCTAATATTATCCCTCAACTTACGCTGAAAGAGACCTTAGCAATCAACAGATCCAATCTTTGTTTATTTATTTATTTATTCATTTTTTTTCTGAGACGGAGTCTCACTCTGTCATCCAGGCTGGAGTGCAGTAGTGTGATCTTGGCTCACTGAAACCTCTGCCTCCAGGGTTCAAGTGATTCTCCTGCCTCAGCGTCCCAAGTAGCTGGGACTAGAGGGGCACACCCGGCTAATTTTTGTATTTTTGGTAAAGACGGGGTTTAGCCATGTTGGCCAGGCTGATCTCAAACTCCTGACCTCAGGTGATCTGCCCACCTTGGCCTCCCAAAGTGCTGGGATTACAGGCATGAGCCGCTGCACCCAGCCAGTGACAGATCCGATCTTTACATTTGACAAGAGGCAGAGACTCAAAAAAGGTTACATTACAGCTGGGCTGGCCAACAGCTGGGTTATGGGCTGCCCTTAGGTCAAACTGAGAAGTAGGTAAAACTGTTCCCTGTCCTCCCACCTCCCTTTCCCAGGCCTGTCCTCTTTTTCTGTATTATTTATAGGAACATTAATAGCAGTGTCATTTATGGAGCTCTTTCTTAGAGACATGGCATAGTGTAATGTTGAAAGACTTTGGAGCCAGACAGCCTGGACTCAAATCTTGGCCCCTCTACCTCCTCATGTTTTTATTCTCTGAGCCCTGATCATTACATAGCATTTCTCTGGCACGCCCTATCCTTTCAGAGTACTTCTTTTTTTTTTTTTTTTTTTTTCTTGTTTCCTTCCTGGTTCAGCTTCCTGTGTGCTCAACCTCTGTCCTCCCTCCATATGGTTTTTCCTTGATGATCTCATCCATTTTGATGGCTTCAACTCACACCTCTTCGTAGTTGACTCCCAGATCTTTATCTTCTCTCCATCTTCTCTTCCAAGGTCCAGGCCTAAATTTCCAGCTGTCTGCCAGACTCTTGTAAATATCACACCAGAAACTTTAAGTCATCATGTCCAGAATCAAATTCATTGCCTCTGGCCATCCTTTTATTACCCTCTTGTGTCTTCTGCATCCTCCACTCAGGCAGCTGCTGAGCCTGACAGTTTCATCTCTGCCACTCCTCCTTTATTGCCCCCCTTCTTTTCGTTCCACCTGCCCACTCCAATCAGGCCCTCACTCTCTTCCTTCTGGCCTTTTCCCTCCAGTCAGCCCCTACCTTCATTGCGGGGATGACCTTCCTAGATTCAACCTAGGATTCTGGCTTTCCTACCAGAGAACATTCAGTGGCTTCTGGTTGTCTGTAGAGGAAAGTTCAAATTCTGATTGGCTCCAACATGCTTTTCCAGTCCTTCCTTCAACTTCTCTACTCCATATATCTTACATGCACATGTACTGGACTACTCACTCCAATGCTTCCTGTATATCTATCTATGTTTCTACCTTTCGTCTATGTTATTCCCTTTGCTTCACGTTCTTTTCTCCATCTGTATTTACCCATCCTTCAAGACTCAACTTAAATGTCCCTTTCACATGTCTATCATACCATCACACACTAGGTCCTCAATAAAAATGTGAACACTAAATTGCTCAATGTGACTTTTTAAAATGACATCTGCAAAGTAATGGAACTGTACTTTTGAGTCAGTGAAAGAACAGACTCCAGACTACCTTTCTCTCTCTCTCTCTCCCGAAGTATAGTCATCATTTCAGAAGGGTGTCCCTGTCTTTTAGGCAGCAATTATTAGGGACGAGCTGGCCTGCCCAGCCTAAATCCTGTATCCCTTTGAAAAGCCTGAGAACATCTCATCCCTCATGAAGAGTCTAAAGTCTTCCTTCCTTTCTTTGCAGAAGCTCCCAGGATTCTTGGGTGGCAAATCTTTGACCTTCCTTTTCCCTTGGGCATGCTAAACTCAGCTCTCCTTTGTAAGGGTTCATTACTGAGAGTACTCAGTTATTTCAAACCCCAAACCTGTAGGGAAGAAGGATTTTTGTTTTTGTTTTTGTTTTTGTTTTTTTTTGGTTTTTTTTTTTTTTTTTAATACTATCCCTGTGTGTTTGTGGAGAGGCTGGTATAATTTGATGAGGGCAGAGAAAGGTTTTGAAAGTAATCATAGGCTGCTCTTATGATTACCAACTAAAAACACTGGTGATACTTAGAAATGGCTAAAGATAACTTTCCACACTATATTTATATTTAGGCTAAGATCACACACGAGAAATGAGTTAGAGAGACAAGTAAATATGAGCTGATCATGAAAGGTCATTCATTCTTCATCTAACAGCTAAGAGGCAGCACTGAAAAAAAATGCACTTCCTGCTGAAGTTTGTCCTTGAACTAACAACTGATTACGGAATTTTAATTTAATATTACAGCATATGTTGTCTTTCTGAATTTAAAAAGCCATGAAGATGTCAAATCTTTTCAAGTTCTGCAGAAGAATAGTGTCACCAAAATAAGGTCATCAGTGGTAGTATTTATAATAAATTTACAATTTCTGAAAAAATGAAATCAATATATACAATTAATATTGCAAATAAACGTCAAAATGATATACTTCCTGCCATATAAATGAACTCTGTTTCACACATAAATGTGCTTTGTGGCAATAGTTCAAAATTCTTTTTCTTCAACAGTAAGCAGATTGAATGAAATAAAAAATGATGTGCCAGGACTTAAAGGTACAAATGGTACAAATTTCAAATTATTGATTGCTGACTGTGCTTACAGACATCAAACAATACTTTTTCAGGCAGCTATAATAGTCCACTTCAACAGAGACATGATATATTACAGGAAAATTGAAAATATAGGGACTATTTGACTGGTCAATGGTCATTTTAAATTATTAAGGTTTGGGGGTGGGTTTTTTTAGGTTGTAGAAAATACAATGCAAACTAAATGAAATCTCATTAACTTCAAACCTTTTTTACCGAGTACCTTTATTGTAGTTTGAAAAGTACCAAGATGTTCAGCCAGAATATAAACTCACTTTGCATTAGAAGAAGTGCACATTTCGGCAAAATCAATAGTCAGTGACATCCCTTAATGGAAATCCTAGCAGGCCAGAGAAATCACTCTTGAGGGACCAAGACTGTATTCATGCAGGCAAGAAGTTTTCTCGGGGACTAACTTCTGATGTATAGGTGAGACATGTTCTCTAACAGAGTGTGAATCTGAGCTCTCTCAACCTGCCCACTCCTTCGAAATTGTTCTTAGGTAACATCTTCCCACAAGTAACAGTTGAGTACAGCATCAAAATTAAGTCAGCAGTCCTGCATCATTGTACTTGAAGTACTCCTTCCAACACCTGGAAATAAGAAGCAGATTTGTGTATTAGAAAAGATCTATTGGTCAGAACTTTTCTAGTTGCAAGCAACAGAAACCAAACCCAAACCAGCTCAGGCCAAAAAGATAATTTATTGTAGCAGCTTATCAGAAAGTGCAAGTTAGGCTGGATCTAGGGGTTCAGATGATGTCATCAGGAATGTGTCTGTTTCTTCCTATCTCTCCGCTGTGCTTCCTCTGTAAGGGATTCATTCCCAAACTGGCTGTAGCCGTGTGGAGAACACTTGACAGGCAGGGCTGCTGAGAACTGGTGCCGATCTGGAGGCAAGTTTTGTCTTCAGGCATTTCCGGCAAGGGTTAACTGGTTTAAAACAATCTTTACAACTGACTTTATGTTGATCTATACACTGGACTCTCTTTCCCAGTAACAGGTACTATCTTCGTATCCCCTTCTTCCTGCCAACACACACGCTCCCAACTCCATCCCCTCTTTGGCCTAGCTCATAGGCTTGCATGGTCCTGCACTTATGATTTCACTAGGCAACTGTCTCTGTCTCTGTCTGTCTGTCTGTCTGTCTCTTTCCCGGGCCCCTCCCAATTTATATCAAATTTCAAGGCATTACACCCACTGGCCCTGATTGAATATCCCTAACTCTGGCCAATCACTATGCCTGGCAAGGTGGAATATTCTAGTAGGCCCAGGACATGCTCATCTCCATAAGAAGTAGAGTCTGCTTTGATAGACAGCCTCACCAATTACACACACAATTAGGGTAAGGGGAGCAATGCTCAAAAGGAAGTGTTCTACCTTACACAAACAAGAAACAAACTCTACCTCAACTACTGAAACCATTGGAAGAATCAGGACTTACTGTTTTGTGTGATTTTCCCTGAGACTAGTTTTCTGGCCTAGCTGAGAGCCATAAAATCAGTTGAAATGAGTCGAATCTGGAAAACCTCTCTAGGAGCTAAATGGGGAAAGGAAGGCTTGTTTCTTCCTCATTCTGTGGCATTAGATCCAACCTCACCAGTAATATGTTGCTCAAACTTGTGTGTGTACCTAGACTTCAACATGTGGACAGGGCACCCAGCTTTGGGGTAGTGAAGCCAGTGGTTATGGCAGGACAGGAGAGGAGGCTTCAGTACGGGGAAAATTCTCTTACCTTGGAATCCGGCTAAGGTAGTGAATATGGCAATTCTGGTACAAACCTCATCAAATAAAGATGCACTGAGCATCTCTATGTACCAGGCAATATGGGTACATATTCATGAATTTTTTAAAAAAAAATTCCTGGCCAGGCGCGGTGGCTCGCGCCTGTAATCCCAACACAGAGGCTAAAGCAGGTGGATCACAAGGTCAGGAGTTCGAGGCCATCCTGGCCAACATGGTGAAACCCCATCTCTCCTAAAAATACAAAAATTAGCCGGGCATGGTGGTGTGTGCCTATAATCCCAGCTACTCAGGAGGCTGAGGCAGGAGAATTGCTTAAACCTGGGCAGTGGTGGTTGCAGTGAGCCGAGATCATACTACTGCACTCCAGCCTGGGTGACAGAGCGAGACTCGATCTCAAACAAACAAACAAAAAAATCCGTGCCTTCAGGAAATTCACAGATGTAGGGGATCACAGAAAAGCAAATTGCTAACTACCACACAATGTGATTAGTGCTACGAGAACGGTCTAACGAAGTGTTAAAGGAGCAGAGAGAGGAGTGATTCATTTTTCCAGGGGTGGAGGGAATGAACACCATCGGGAAAGTGGGATTGCGGGGCACCAGTGGAAGTTCCCAGAGGAGGTGGCATATGACCTGAAGAATGAGAGGGAGTGTGACAACTTAGAAGCAGGAGAACAGCATTTCAGGCAGAGGAAACAGTAACAAAAAGGAGGGGTGAAAATCAATCCCACATCTTTTTAGTAGTTGCTGGCCAAGTTTCCAAGACCAGTGGGAGGATTGAAGCAATTATTGAGAAAACTGTCTCAATCTTTCCTTTTTGCCTGGCTGTGGAAATCTGGCCACTGCTGCACTTTTGTAAGAGAAAGAGTCTTGATTCCAGAGACCACACAATATTAAGTGACAGAAAAATTATTTTTTAGACAGAATGGAGAAAAACCACAGCACCTGAATTCAACTGGGAAAACTAGATTTTACGAGAAAGGAAAACAAAAGCTTTCTCATCTTTCTCTGTCTTTGTCTCTCTCTCTATTCATTCTTCCCTGTTCCTTTTTTTATGGTAGAGGGGAGTTTGATTTGAGATAGCAAGTTCATTGAGCAAGAACCATATGTATATATGCATTTGCTGCTTTGCGAAAGCTTAGTAAATACTTGGAGTAGGATGATGTAATTATTCAAATATTTTTTCACGAATATACTAGCATGGGCCAGGTGTGGTGGCTCATGCCTGTAATCCCAGCACTATGGGGTGCCAAGGCAGGTGGATCACCTGATGTCAGCAGTTCAAGACCAGCCTGGCCAACATGGTGAAACCCCGTCTTTATTAAAAATACAAAAATTAGCCAGGTGTGGTGGCATGCCCCTGTAGTCCCAGCTACTCAGGAGGCTGAGGCAGGCAAATCGCTTGAACACGGGAGGTGGAGGTTGCAGTGAGCCAAGATCAGCGCCACTGCACTCCAGCCTGGGCGACAAAGTGAGGCTCTCTCTCAAAAAAAAAAAAAAGGTGTATACATGTATATATATATATACACACATATATATACATGTATACACATTTTTCATATATATATACACACACACACACACATGCACACACACACACTAACATCAAAATCAGAATCAAAATGAAGTACAACTCCAAGAATTGTTCCCCATACACTCTTCTCCATTATCCTATCTCCCCAAATGTCCAGGAAGCTTGTTAGCATGCAGTAAGATTTGAATAAGATTTGAAGATTAAACAACATTAAATTTTTGTCTTGCAAGAAAGAGACTATAAATTTATATGAAACAGGACATTGGTAGAAAGGCATGTAGAAACATGATGGAGGGAGAAATTCCAGCTTAAAGTCCACAAAATGCACTTCAAATGAAGAGATACCAAATGGAACTCAGTTTGCGTTTCAGCCCTGTGATGTCTGAACTGTTTAACTTTGGACGGTCTCTTCACCTCTTTAAATCTCAGTTTTAAAATGGGGATAATGACAGTGCCTACAGCATAGAGTTGTTTTGAGGATTGAAAGGAATAATCCATACAAAAATGATTCACACAGTTCCTAGCCCACAATTTTATCTTAAAATCAGCAGAGCAATGGCATGCATGCATACATCTGAGATATTGCGGATTCCATTCCAGAACACCACAATAAAGCAAGTTACATTAATTTTTGTTTGGTTGCCTAGTGCATATAAAAGTTACGTTTAGCGGGTGGATCACCTGAGGTCAGGAGTTGAAGACCAGCCTGGCTAACATGGTGAAATCCCATCTCTACTAAAAATACCAAAATTAGCCAGATATGGTGGCACATGTCTGTAGTCCCAGCTACTTGGGAGACTGAGGCAGGAGAATAGCTTGAACCCAGGAGGTGGAGGTTGCAGTGAGCCGAGATTGCGCCACTGTACTCCGGCCTGGGTGAGAGAGTGAGACTCCATCGCAAAAAAAAAAAAAAAAAAAAGTTATGTTTATACTATTCTGTAGTCTATTAGGCGTGCAATAGCATTATGTCTAAAAAATGTAAGTGCCTTAATTTAAAAATACTTTATTGCTAAAAACTGCTAACAATTATCTGAGCCTTCAGTGAGTCAAAATCTTTTTACTGATTGGTCTTTCTCCAATGTTGATGGCTGCCGAATGATCAGGATGGTAGCTGCTGAAGGTTGGGGTGGCTGGAACAATTTCTTAAAATATGATAGCAATGAACTTTGGTGCATCAGTTGACTCTTCCTTTCAGGAAAGATTTCTCTGTTGCGTGTTGTACTGTTTAGTAGCGTTTTACCTACAGTAGAACTTTTTTCAAAATTGGAATCAATCCTCTCAATCTCTGCCTCTGCTTGATCAACTAAGTTTATGGAATATTCTACTACATCTTTTGCTGCCATTTCAACAATGTTCATGGCATTTTTACCAGGAGTAGACTTTATTTCAAGAAAGCACTTTCTTTGCTCATGCATACGAAGCAACCCTCATCTGTTCAAGTTTTTTCATGAGATTGCAGCAATTCAGTCCTATCTTTAGGCTTCACTTCTAATTGTACTTCATTTACTTTTCCCACAATATCCAAAGTAACTCCTTCCACTAAAGTCTTGATCCCTCTAAGTCATCCATAAATGTTGGAATCAACTTCTTCTAAACTCTTGTTACTGTTGATATTTTAACTCCTCCCATGAATCACAAATGTCCTCAGTGGCATCTAGAATGGCGAATCCTTTCCAGAAAGTTTTCTTTTTTCTTTTTTTGTTATTATACTTTAAGTTTTAGGGTACATGTGCACAATGTGCAGGTTTGTTACATATGTATACATGTACCATGTTGGCGTGCTGCACCCATTAACTCGTCATTTACATTAGGTATTTCTCTTAATGCTATCCCTTCCACCTCCCCCAACCCCACAACAGGCCCCAGTGTGTGATATTCCCCACCCTGTGTCCAAGTGTTCTCGTTGTTTAGTTCTCACCTATGACTGAGAACATGCGCTGTTTGGTTTTCTGTTCTTGTGATAGTTTGCTGAGAATGATGGTTTCCAGCTTCATCCATGTCCCTACAAAGGACACGAACTCATCCTTTTATATGGCTGCATAGTATTCCATGGTGTATATGTGCCACATTTTCTTAATCCAATCTATCATTGACACCAAAAGCAATGGCAACAAAAGCCAAAATAGACAAATGGGATCCAATTAAACTAAAGAGCTTCTGCACAGCAGAAGAAACTACCATGAGAATGAACAGGCAGCGTACGGAATGGGAGAAAATTTTTGCAACCTACCCATCTGACAAAGGGCTAATATCCAGAATCTACAAAGAACTTAAACAAATTTACAAGAAAAAAATCAAACAACCCCATCAAAAAGTGGGCAAAGGATATGAACAGACACTTCTCAAAAGAAGACATTTATGCAGCCAACAGACACATGAAAAAATGCTCATCATCACTGGCCATCAGAGAAATGCAAATCAAAACCACAATGAGATACCATCTCACACCAGTTAGAATGGCGATCATTAAAAAGTCAGGAAGTGACTGGAGTGCTAGAGAAGATGTGGAGAAACAGTAACACTTTTACACTGTTGGTGGGACTGTAAACTAGTTCAACCATTGTGGAAGACAGTGTGGTGATTCCTTAAGGATCTAGAACTAGAAATACCATTTGACCCAGTGATCCCATTACTGGGTATATGCCCAAAGGATTATAAATCATGCTACTAAAAAGACACATGCACACATATGTTTACTGTGGCACTATTCACAATAGCAAAGACTTGGAACCAATCCAGAAGGTTTTCAATTTACTTTGCCCAGATCCATCAGAGGAATCACTCTTTATGGCAGCTATAACTTTATAAAATGTATCTCTTGAGCAGTTAAGATTTGAGAGTCAAAATTACTCCTTGATTTGTGGACTACAGAATAGATGTTTTGTTATCAGGCATGAAAACAACATTCATCTCCTTGTACATCTCCATCAGGGCTCTTGGATATTAAGGTGCATTGAAAATGAGCAGTAATATTTTGAAAAGAATCTTTTTTTCCTGAGAAGTAGATTTCGACATTGGGCTTAAAATACTCAGTAAACCATATTATAAACAGATATGCCGTCATCTAGGCTTTGTTTTTCCATTTTAAGAGCACAAGCTGAGTAACTTTAGCACAATTCTTGAGGGGCCTAGAATTTTTGGAATGGTGAGTAAGCATTGGCTTCAACTTAGAGTGGCCAGCTGCATTAACAAGAATCAGCCTGTCCTTTGAAGTTTTGAAGTCAAGTATTGACTTTTCCTCCGTAGCTATGAAAGTTCTAGATGGCATCTGCTTCCCATATAAGGCTGTTTTGTCTACATCGAAAATCAGTTGATTAATGTGGCCACTTTCATCAGTTATCTTAGCTAGATCTTCTGGATAACTTGCTGCAGCCTCTCCATCAGCACTTCACCTTGTGCTTTTCTGTTACGGAGATGGCTTCTTTCCCTAAACCTCATGAACCAAACTCTGCTAGCTTCAAACTATTTTCCTGCAGCTTTCTCACCCGTCTTAGCCTTCACAGAATTGGAGAGAGTTAGGGCCTTGTCCTGGATTAGATTTTGGCTTAATGGAATGTTGTTTCTGGTTTGATCTTCTATCCAGACTGCTAAAGTTTTCTCTATATCAGCAAGAAAACCTTGTTTTGTTTTTTGTTTGTTTGTTTGCTTGTTTTTTGCATTTTTATCATTCAAGTCTTCACTGGAGTAGCATTTTTAACTTCCTTCAAGAACTTTTCCTTTGCATTCACAACTTAGCTAACTGTTTGGTGCAAGAGATCTGGCCTTTGGCTTACCTTAGTTTTTGGCATGGTTTTCTCAAAAATCTTAATCATTTCTAGCTTTGTATTTAAAGTGAGATATGTGAGATTCTTCCTTTCACTTGAACACTTAGAAGCCATTGTAGGGTTATTCATTGGCCTAATGTTAATATTATTGTGTCTCAAGGAATCGGGCGGCCTGAGGAGAGGAAGAGAGACAGGGGACTAGTTGGTGGTTGGAGCAGTCGGAATGTACACAATATTGATAGCTTAAGTTCACTGTTTTATATAGGCATTAGTCACGGTGCCCCCAAACAATTATAGTAGTAACACCAAAAATTACTGGTCACAGATCACCATATAATAATTTAACAGTTTGAGATATTGCAAGAATTACCAAAATATGACACAGAGACATGAAGTGAGCCTGTGGTGTTGGAAAAATGACACCAGCAGAATTGCTTAATGCAGGGTTGCCACAAACCTTCATTTTGTAAAAAGCACAATATCTGGGAAACCCAGTAAAGTGAAGCGCAGTAAAACAACATTTGCCTGTACAAAAAATTGTTCCAGCATTGGTACTAGCCACAGAGCAGACATTATAGACATTATCAACATTATAATCTGATACCATTGATCCCATCTCCACCATTTTTGTTCCTTCAACAAACCTTTTCCCTACCCCATGGCAGAACTTCTGGTGTCTGAAAATGTACCTCAGATATAACACATCATCTTATGGGCGTTAAGTTTGAGAATTAGCTAATGTTTGACATTGGCCTTGAGTTTTGTATTCTCTTTATAAGAAGAAGGAAGTCTAAGCTTCCTTCTGAAGTGTAGTGTGGGTAGCAGTGGTGGTGTCTATAGTTCAAAACTAAGTGTGAACATTCCCTTTATGTTGCACATAAGAAGTAAGTACAAAATTAAGTACATAATTCAGTGCTGCATGTCCTTAAACTATATTTGCCCATTGGGCTTTTGACTTGGAATTTATTTATTACAAATGAGCTAACATGTGAATTTAGGTGGAAACAGGAATCATGACAATTTTCAGTAAACTGCCTAGTAAATAAACCTTCTTGAACCTTATTTTTATAGCTAATTCTTCCAAAATATTCATAATTTATCTCATTTACTATACAGGGAATTAGGTATGCCTGATTAGAGATATAAAATTAAAATAAATACTTGGAAGGAAGCACTTAGGACTGTGCACACTGTGGGCAGAATTCTCCATGACTTTGTTCACATACCTGCCATTTAAATTCACTCTTTGCTGGATATATACACTAAAAGGATGTGTTGACTGTGATTTATTGAAACATCTGAATTGTTGCAAAATATGGATCCTTCTATTTATCTATCATTCCAAATGAACATTAATTATAAAGAAAGTGACAGTTTAGAAAAAGAGGAGCATGAAGTTGGACTAATAGAATGGGTCATGTTATGATTTGTATTCACAATGAAATTTGAGGAAAAATACTTGACTGGAAAATCGTAAAAGATACGTTCAATTTTACAAAGTCAAGTAAGGGTGACTATGCACAAGGGGTAAAACCCGTGATTTCTATTCATAGTTAAATACTGGTTTCTTAGGTCAGTTTTCCATGTGACATTACAATAGTCTTGGCTGTGATTACACTGAGTTCTCATCTTCCTTAAAATCGTGAAATTGAGGGCATTTTTCTAAATGGACAAAGATGCTGTATACTTTTAGGCTTCTCAGTTCAGAAAAGACCCATTAAAAAGTGGGTGCTTTTGAGTCTAGAACCAGTTCTGTCACTTCTGCGTTTGAGCAAATTAGAACCTCAGTTTCCTGATCTGTAAAATAGTGACATGCACTCATGGTCTGTCCCTATGATGGCCAACAGTTTAGCAGAATACTAGCCTAGACCGGAATCCCACATTTTGGAACTTTTGGCCACAGGGAAGCTAAATGGCCTGTGACCAAGGCCTCAGTAGCAGCCTAAACAGAAATCCAGACCAGGGTTTGAACAACTAATCATATTTTGCAGAACATCATTGATCCAAACATGGTTAAGGGTGCTTCATGAAATAAAGGGCTTTGTGGCCAAATAAATTTGGGAAGATCATATTAAATGGAATGAATCGGGTTTCTTGATTGCAAGATGTCTCAGAACCTTTAATAAACCAATGTGCATTGTGAGTCCCCAGGGGGACTAAAGAATGCAGCTTCCCAACTTGTTTTCACATGGAATCACTGTTTTTGTTTTTAAAGAAAATATGAAAATCTTGAGGAATATTAGGCATTCTTTAAGGCACATCTCGGAAAATATTTCTTTATGTAATTTTTCTCAAGTTCAGATATTTTAGCCTGGTACATTTTTAATAACAGGATGGTAAAGAACCACAATTATTCAGCAAAATACTCTTTGGGAAGGGGATTTCTTAGAATTTTACATCTTTCACTGGAAGATCATGGGGTTGTCTTCATTGATAACGAGTTAATTATGGCTTGTCAGTGATTTAACATTTTCCGAGTCGTAGAGATTGTTGTAGACATAGAACAATATGGAACGTGGAAATTGGACTTAAGTGTGATCTTTTGGGAACCCAGTTGCACAATTTAGAGGTGATAAGAATTTCTTTCTTACGAATTAAAGCAAAATTGTTAACTGCAGAGTAGAAGTCAGGTCAGGCAGATCTACCGCTCCTGAGAATGTGCTGATTGTGATTTGTATTTTATGGTAGCTGAAGAGTTTGAGTTGCTTGCTAATGACATCAAGCACCATTACATATATTACTAGTATCCTCAGAAGCTGCAGTTCTATTTTGAAACATCTTTATGCTACATTTGTTCAAAGCATTGTCTTTCTGTGAAAAGACTTCACCCGTGCATTAATTTTTCTTTATAAATAAACTACTGATAGTCTAAAAAAGTATTTCTACATATCTCTTTGTTGGAATTTGGAAGATATGCATTTTCTTTGAGTTCTATTTCTTCTGAAAACTAGTTGTTGAAAATTACAACTGTCACAATGATTGTAGGACTGAATGATCCTGTTGATTTCCTAATTTGTTGTTTGAATTGTAATGCCTCAAAACAAGAGCAGCCTCTTTATAATATTTGTTATCTTATACTGTTTGGAAGATAAATTGTCTTAAGTGGAATAGTTGCTGAAATCCTTTGTAGAATTGAAGTTTTAACATCAAGGTCTATATTTGAGAAAATGTAGGTGGCAGGAATTTCTCTTTTTGAGGGAGGTGTTTCTAATCCAGGTAGCATAAAATTCTGGAGTTAAGTCTGATGTAAAAAAGATAAGATAAAGGAGATGAATTTCCAAGTCAAAAAGAGAGCTGGAATGCATATTAAAAAGAGTACAAGGAGTGCAAGTATCTCTGGAAGATACTGATCTCATTTCCTTTGGATATATACCCAGAAGTGGGATTGCTGGATCATATGGTAATTCTATTTTTAATTTTTCAAGGATCCATCCACACTGTTTTCCATAATGTCTGTACCAATTCACAGTATGTTCTTTGCAGTATTATTCACAATATTCAAGACATGAAAACAACCTAACGAATGAATGGGTAAAGAATATATACAAATGGAATATTATTCTGTCTTAAAAAGGAGGAAATCTTACCATTTGTGTCAATATGAATGAATCTGATGGACATTATGTTAAGTGAAACAAGTCAAAGGTAGAAAAACAAATACCACATGATCTTACTTATATACGGAATCTGAAAAAGTCAAAAATCATAAAAGCAGAGTAGAATGGTAGTTGCCAGTTGGCTGGGCATTTCAGAAATGGAAGATGATAGTCAAAGGGTACAAAATTTCAGTTGTGCAGGATGAATAAATTTGGGAGATCTAATGTGCAGCACAGTGACTACAGTTAATAACACTGTATTATATAATTAATATTTGCTTTGAGGGTGGATCTTAAGTGTTCAGACCACACATATGCAAAAGGTGCCTATGGAAAGTGATGGATGTGTCAATAAGCTTGATTGTGGTAATCATGTCACATTATCAAATGTGAGCACCATTATCAGGTTGTTCACCTTAAATATATACAATTTTTGTTTGTCTAATATATGCCAATAAAGCTGGGGAAAAAGAGTGCAGGATTTAGGTTCAGATTCACCATGAAGCCTAGGGGAAATCAGGCGGCTGTCTAGGTGTCAATTTCTTCATTTATAAAATGAAGAAAATAGACATCAGTAAACTGTGAGGTAAAACATTTTTCATTAGACATTTGGTATAGAAGGAAAGAACAAAAAGAAAAAATATGGACTCTAGCGACTATAGAATTCTTTCCACATGTTAAATGTGAAAAATCAGTAATACCGCTAGGACTCATATTTTCTTTATTCTTTAGTTACCATTTCACATGTAGATTAGCAATGGCTATTGCTTTGGGGGCAGAAAGCATCTGCAAATTTGACTCAATTTTCCACCTGGAATTTTGTATGTTGTTATATGCCTAGAATATGGGTTTTATTATTTTTTATTTTTTATTTTTATTTTTGCCATTTCTCATTTGAAAGGCTTTCACTTACTATGCCTCTAAGCTATGATATTAAAGCTCAATGCCAGTAAAGTTTCAGGGAAAAGAGTGAGAAAATTATTTAAAAGGACTACTTTTGGATAATGGCAGTGTTTTGACAGTTTTGACAGGCAATTTGGAATAATGCAACCTCTTGGATTACAGCCAACCTCTGAAATGGGCTGTAATTTAGAATGATGGCAGCTTCTATGACCTCTGTATTAGAGAGTCACTGGAATTAAAACAGAAAAAAATTCTCCAAACAGTTGAGGTCTATATTTGAAAACCTGGTTTAAATGTTCTGATACGTAGGCATTTTATTTAATGAAAGAATTTTCTTGTCCTATGTACAACTCCATGTGCTTTTCCTAAAGCTAGGGAAGCTTTTCTTCCTTTTTGTGTATGGCGAAACTCTTCTCTAATGAGTTGGTTATGGGCATGTTTGCCCCTTCTCGTCACTCGATGAAATTAGACACTTAGGCGTGGGTAATTGTATCTTGTTATCCCACAGAGGATGGAAGTCCCAGGCTGTTGCAGTTCCAACTTTCTTTTTCACACAAATGTGCTGTCTCAGGTCTGAGTTTGGTCCTTAAGCCTTCTTTGAAAAATAGATTTTATTATTCCCCTAATTCTGAGAGTTAAATGCTTTTTAAAGAGTTGTGTAATTTAAATATGAGCCGGGTGGGTGGTGTAGGATTTTTAACTGAACCGCAATTCTCCAAACATACCAATACATTCCAAAATTGCCAGTTGCAGGCCATAAAATATTTACATTACAGAGTAAATAATGTATGTTTAGTAAGAAATGATAAAATATTTACAGGTTTTCTAAAGATACTGTATGGGATTTTTCCTCTGCCACAGTCATTTTTCTTGAAGTAGGCAAAATAGGCAACTTCAAGGGCTCTGAGAGTGATGGGGAATCATCTACGAAGGAGAAGAATGGTCCAAGGCAGTATATGGAAAAGTCTCCATGAGGAAAAGAAATGCCAGCTGATCCCAGCTATCAAGATACATATTTCATATGGTTGATGGTCTAGGGAGGCATTAGCAAACAATTTTGGTACCCTTACCATTAAATTGAAGGGTTGCTAGGCTCAGTTCACGTGATGCAGTCATTTGCCAAAGCTGTTCTGTGGGAGTGTTGTAAACCTCAGAGGATGACCGTATGACCTCCCAAGTTTCTAAATAAATGCCTTTTCAAAACCTCCCCTACACATTCACTGACCCTGAACATGATACACAGAACAAAATCACAGTGTCACTAAATCATCACTGCACCTGTTTGGGAAGGAGCCTGAAAAAGCTCTTAACAAAGGTTTTCAACAGAATCTCCTGGGAGAGTCTTACAAACAGAGATTCCCAGGTCCCCCAACCTCCTAAGAAATTCTGATAGGACTAATCTAGTGCGGGCCCGGGCAATCTATTTTTGAAAAACTTTCCAAGTGGTGATCATCCAAGTTTGGGAACTGTTGTAGGTTGAACAATGGTCTCCAAAGATATCTGTGTTCTAATTCCTGGAAGCTGTGAATGGCAAAATACCTAACATGGCAAAAGGGAGGTTGCAGATGTGATTACATGAAGAATCTTGGGATGGAGGGGTTATCCTGGATTATGTGGGTAGGCCCTAAATGTAATCAAAGTGTACAAGAGGGAGGCAGAGAAAGATTTGACTGTGGAAGAAGAAGGTAAAGTGATGATAGATGCAGGATGCTATGAAGTTGACTTTGAAGAGGGAGGAAGAGCCCATGAGCCAACGGATATAGGTGGACTTGAAAGTAGGAAAATGCAAGGAAAAGGATTCACTTCCAGAGCCTCCAGAAGGAAGCAGCCCTGCTGATACTTTGAAGTCAGCCCAGTGAAACTGATTTTGAACTTCTGACCTTTAGAACTGTAAGAGAATAAATGTGTCTTGTTTTAAGCCCCTAAGTGTGTAGCAGTTTGTGACAGCAACAATCGGAATCTAAGACAAGAACCATTGCCAAAACCATGTCAATTTTAATATCCCTTTATTGCTAAACACAGTTCTTCAAGCCAGAACTTTAAGGCCCTAGAATTTAACCTGTTCCCAACTATGGAGGGACACAAAAGCAGCATTGCCTGCTGGAAATTTTGCTGCCCCCTCTTGCCATTTGTGTTGAGCACTTCCCCTCCGTGTTACACTCCCTTGGGAATGCCCCACAGCTACCAGAAGAGGCAGGGCAGCAGTGTGGGACCATGGCCAATAACTGCATCCCTCAAGTTTGAACATCAAGCCACAGAATTCATCATATCCCTCCTGTGTGATCAGCATTCTGCTAGCCACTGTGGGGAATTTGGAGAATCAGAAGAGGCCATTGCCCTCTCTCCTGCTGAGTACTGACATTGCACAGTGATTACAAACACTTAGATTGCATTTCCAGCAATATCAAAGCTGAGGCTTCCCTGGCTACAAAGGATATTGTCTCATCTTGGGACAGGATAAATACATCATTGCAGTTTAAGGGAAGAAGATGATGTCAAAGCATGGGCTTACCCGTGACACTCTGACCAAAAGACCTGGAAATCAAATCATTTTCCTGTAGTTTTAGGTTCTCAATAAGCTGAGGGATATACTCATGGTGCCTGTATTCCAAGGTGGGTGGGATATATGAGTAGCGGGGGGTTGGGGGTTGGGAATCTCTATATTTTATCAGCATTTGCTCCTATCAGAACTCCTCATGGCGAAAAAAAAGAAAAAAAAAAAGATGGCAGCTGTGTAGAGCTGGGATAGCATCTCGTTTCTATGACAACAGTATCTGCTCTGCTTCCAAGCTCCATCTGGTATTTTTCGGCCTAACAACCAGGTAGCATGTAAATGCCTAAGAGAAGAAAAAAGCAACAATACTGGTTCTTTGGATCAGGCACAAATGAACACAACAACACCATGCCTTTCCTAGGAAAAATAGTAAATTACTTTGACAGCAGCAGTATATTATGAAGAGAGACCACAAAGTACATAGAACATGCTCAACTCTTATTTTACTGACTAAGCTAATACAACATGCACATACAATTAAAGTAGCTGTTGGGGCTGACAAGGGTTTTTTTGTTTTTTCCTACAGGCAATCTAACACTACTGTCATGGGTTGATTCTTGCCTTCCACCCTTGCTTGCTTTTCTAGTCCTGTTTTGTGGAGTTTTGTGTGTTTTAGGTAATATGGATGCAGCAGCTCTTACCTGCCTCACTGACCTTCCCTGCAGATTTTATCCTTGCTGATTACTGTTCCCTGGTAGCTCTGCAGAATTTATGAGAAGCTAAATTTCAGTTCCTCCTCCATGGGCCCTGGCTCACAGAAAAGCATGCTTTTAAAACAGCACAATACAACACAGCAGGTCTCCACCTTCTCATACCCCCACCTTGAACACAAGCTAGTGAAAGCACCTCTTTTATCTTCCTTAAGAATGCCATCATTACAAAGCTAGTATCTTTATGAAATTATAATTTATCTAAAATACAATACAATATGACATTATAGATAGGTTGCCATGTAGTATTTGGGACAAACTTACACTAAAAACTTATTCATTGTAGACCTGACATTCAAATTTAACTGGAAATTCTATATTTTTATTTGCTAAATCTTGGCAATCGTATTTACAGACAGGAATATAGGCTTTTAAATTCTTTGGATCACTTAGGATTTGATACAGCGTATCACAATGCCAATACACTGAATTCAGTATTGGTTTCTAGCATTTTCTAGTTATTAAAATGAACACTTAAATGTTCATTGTTAGACCAAAAACTATTGTTCATGCCAACCCTTTCATACGTTCGTTTTCCTTTATTCATTCATTCAACACAGAGTTATTGGGAAATTGCTATTTCCCTGATACTGTTCTAGGGGCTGGGAATCACTGGTGTGCCCAAGACTGCCTCATGAAGCTACCATTTGATGGTGGCTCCTGGATTTTATTTCAGGATATTTACTCCCATTACATACACACCACTGTTTGATATACAAAGACCCATCAAATATGATGAGTCTCAGCAGAGAACTCACTGCCCTCCAAGAGCTGATAAACTATGTTAGATTAGCTATCTCCAAACCTCATCAAATCAATCCCATGGGCATTTAATTGCAGAGGACATTCAAACTGTCATTAATTCCTTTGATCATTATTTTTCCACATTCTTTTCCTTTAATATTCTAGATTAGGAGACAGTTGACTCTGGAATGTTTAGTGATTACCTAATACAAACTCACTATCAGTTTCTAGAGTGTTTTCTTGTCCTCACTGGGATCATTTGGATAGATTCTGAAATCTCTTCTTGTCCTTGCCAGGATCTATATCCTGTATCCTCTTCTCTGGAGTACTGACAGAAGATTGGGACTTACAAGTGATACTTCCATGCTTTCTTCCTCTTTTCTGTCTTGTCCAAACTCTTTTCTCCTTTGAACTATTTCATCCATTTGGTACTGGTAACTATTAAAGTAGAGGAGGGAATTAAAGGTCTATAGTGTTCCAGAAAGTTCTTGAGACATGGACCTATTTTTAATGTTTTTTCTATATGACTCAGATTCTTTCCTTTCATATTTCACCTTTTGACTGTGACAAACTTTTATGAGAATTCTATGTAGTTTATTGTATATACTCAAATACAATATTTAAAGTGTGTAACCACTGTGGTAGACAGAATAATGGTCCCCAAAGATATCTACATCTTAATCCCTGGAACCTGTGAACATGTCACCTTACCTAGCAAGAGGGACTTTGAAGATGTGATTAAATTAAGGATTTTGAGATGGCGAGATTGTCCTGGATTATCTGGGTGGGCCCAATGGGATCATTAGGATCTTTCTAAGAGGGAAGTGGAAGTGTCAGAGCAGCAGAGAGATTTGAGAATGCTACATTACTGGCTTAAAGAAGGAAGAGGCCAGGAGCTAAGGGATGTGGGCAGCTTTTACAATCTGGAAAAGGCAAGGAAAGGAATTGCCTGTCAGAGCCTCCAGAAAGACTAGTAGCAGTTTGATTTTAGCTTACAAGAACCTATTTCAGACTTCTGACCTGCATAACTGTGAGATCACACATTTGTATTATTTTAAGCCATTAAGTTGGTGATTTGTTACAGCAGCCGTAAGACACTAATGAACAGCCAGAGTGATGAGGGTTGGTCTTGGAGGACTGGGAAGCAATTATTTGCCAATCTGTGTGAGAGCATTTCAATATATTTACAGATAGAATGGGAGTACAGTGAATTTCTATTGTGTACACACTTACACACGATGAAATCTGAAAGATATAGAGAGAATTCTGGCAGAAATCTTGAATTTTTCTTCCCTAAGACCGTGATATTCATTCTTAACCAAAGGCAATGATCCCGATACATTTCTAGATTCTTTTCCATGTGTCCTGTCTGGGGCTTTTCCAAAGAGTGAAGTGAGATGACTCCTTTTTGCTTAAAGGATTGTATTACTAAATTCTTAGTTTCTGGATTTTCTTTTCCAATTTACTATCTGAAATTTCCATCTGTAAGTATTGTTTTTATTTTTTTTCTTTCCTCTCTCCCATTTATTCCCTTTCTTTTACTCTGCTTCTCCTATCCCCATTTGAAAACAAGTAAAATAAGGGAGAAAGAGAGTCAATGACTTGTTTTAGGTCACATAGCTAGTTATCAGCCAAATGAGCCCTGGACCCAGGTGCACACATTCCAGTCAGTTCACTGTGATGTGCGGCCACTCTTCCACCAAGGATGAGCCCCGGACCCAGGTAGACACACTCCAGCCAGTCCACTGTGATGTGCGGCCACTCTTCCACCAAGGATAAGCCCCGGACCCAGGTAGACACACTCCAGCCAGTCCACTGTGATGTGCGGCCACTCTTCCACCAAGGATGAGCCCCGGACCCAGGTAGACACACTCCAGCCAGTCCACTGTGATGTGCAGCCATTCTTCCACCAAGGGAGCAGTGCACAGTTGTCATCTTCTTATTCTTAAAATGCAACCGTTCCTCCCACGTAACCCTTTTATGGCCCTCCACTGCATTTGAATAAAATCCAAACTCCTTCTTTTGCCTTCAAGGTCCTGCATGATCTGACCCTTTTGACAACCCCATCTGTGCCCCAATTCCACTGGCTTCCTCTCTGCTCTGCAGATGCCAAGTTCTTCCAGCCTGAGAGACTGTGAAGCATAAGTGTGTTGTTCACATCATTCACAGCAGGTCTCCGTTCTATGCTGTTATATTTATACCTACACTTACTCCATTTGTATTGAATTAATGAGTGTGAATTAATGAATGTGAAGTTATGAGATTTGGGAGGGGCCAAGGGCAGAATGATGTGGTTTGGCTGTGTCCCCACCCAAATATCATCCTGAATTATAGTTCCCACAATCCCCATGTGTCATGGGAAGGACCAGGTAGAGATAATTGAATCATGGGGGCGGTTACTCTCAAGTTGTTCTCGTGATAGTGAGTGAGTTCTCAGCAGACCTGATGGTTTTATAAGGGGCTTCCCCCTAGGCTGGTCACTCATTCTTCTTCTCCCTGCCACCATATGAAGAAGGATGTGTTTGCTTCCCCTTCCACCACGATTGTAAGTTTCCTGAGGTCTTTCTAGTCATGCTGAACTGTGAGTTACTTAAACTTCATTCCCTTATAAATTACCCAGTCTCGGGTATGTTTTTATTAGCAGCGTGAGAATGAACTAATAAGCCTTGTTTCCTGTTGCTCCTGCAGGCTCTTTGAGTTCTGAGAGCTCATTTATCTTGTTCATTGTTGAGGCACAGGACCTGGCACACAGTAGATCTCCAATAAACACTAAAAGATGTTTGTGGTCACTCCTCACAGACTCACCCTCAAGCCCTAACACAACTGTCAAAGCACGGAATTCCTAATCCATCTTACAAACCACTGAGACAGGCTGCCAATCAGAGGCTGGGACTGAAAAAAAGAAAAACGGGTGTCTGGTTAGTTACATTAAATATCACAGCTGGCACTTAAAGGAAGTGGAAACTAGCTTTCTGACCTCTGTGGTAATCAGCTTACATGGTGAAGCAGGAGATTTGAATCCCCTTATCTACTCCTAGATGAGAATATTATGTCTCATTTACAGTTACAGCCTTCTGGACCAAAATATCATATTTTTTGAGTAATAATAACTGTAAGTAAGATGAAAGACATCACAAAAGAAAATGGAAGCATTTAAAATACAACAATTACTGAAATAAAATCATCTTCAGGATATTTTTCTGACAAGTTCTCTTAGGTTTTATTAATTTCTTCTAAGAATATCACCATGAATCTTTTTTATGAGTGTTTGGATCTTTCATGCACAATCCTTGCATTTATTCACTTGAGGCTATGGTACAAAACAGTGTGGGATCTCAGCCCATTTCCTGCTTTTTTCTCTGTCTTAACACCTTGAAAAAGGAAAGGATAGATTGTCTAATGGCTTATGAAACCTGTGCATGTACACATTTTGTAAGCAAAATAATGAGATATAACGAGCACAAAATTATAAGATGGTCAAATTTCAAATGATGACATATACATTTATTCAGTAATTCTAGAATTTTGCAATATTTTGTTATATGTCTTCAGATAATTTCAATTCCTTCCACTTTTTATTCATTCCATTTAGTTCTTTTCCAGAACTGCTTACTATTACCTATGAAATAATCAGCTTATTTTCTGTTTAAAATGTTTCTTAGTGAGCTCTTTTATCTAAATGCTAATTAATTATTTTCTTTAAGCTTCTTAAGGGGTTTTCTGCATTCTATTAACAGCACACCTGCAATGTCAAATAAAAGATAAGGTTTATGAGCCATGTAAACTATGATAAAACATTTTGAACTGTCTATGACATCCTGGCGGGAAAATAATGGCAGTGTCTGGTTTTTATAATGCAATGCTATTGTACTAAGGCCACTAAAGTCATTTCAAACATTGACAGCATAAAGTAGTTTTATCCTGATAAATGAGCAATTTAGCAAAGTGTTTTAAGAAACAGAATTATGGTTCACTCTATCTGTGCATATATGTGTATATGTACATTAAATATTTTTCAAGCTTTCCGGTCACTGTAAATAATTCATAGAAAGTAACAGAAATATTGCAATTTATCCCAAATTTCCAAATAGTTGGTATGACTAATTCACTTAAATTAAGAGAAATCTTCATTCATAGAAATTGTGATACGTGATTAGACAGAGTAGAATATGTTAACTGTTGGTTTAAGTTTAGACCTACTCAACAACTAAGAGTCAATTATTTACTGGGTAAGTAATCATGTGTTAATTAGGTAGACAAATAATGATTAAATGTCATTACTTATTTAATGACTAAAATACTGTCTTACAATTATCTTTTAATTATTCTTATATAATAATCTCAAACCATTCCATTGTCACGTAAACTACAACTTGATAACAACTAGAGTTTAAGCCATGTAAACTACAACTTCATAACAACTAGATTTTAAGCCCCTTGTCTTATTCATCCTTGTAATGCCAAATTCTTACTTGCTGTACATACAGTATATACTCAATAAACATTTATTGAATACATAAATGAATTACACATGGTAGATAATTTTATTTTCCAAGTTTTGTTTTATTTTTGTTTTCTGGGGCTGACAATCTACTGTCTTGGCTACAGTACCTGAGATAGCCTTCCTGGCTCCTGTGCTGGGCTCTGGGCTCTGACAATGTAAAAATCCAAGTTCACCAGGTACACTGCAGATTTTTCTTCCAAATATTTTGATACTTAATGATTCCTAAAGTGAATGGAATGTCTTCCTGCAATGCATTTCATGACCAAAAAGAGATTGCATTTCTTAATCAGTGATTAAGAATTGGCCATTTACCTTCATTTTTATGTAGAAGTATAATACTGAAGATAAAATGGATGCTTTTATCATACATGTTTGTATGTATATATGTATGTATATGTATATGTGTATGCATTCATGTGTTTTTCTTAATATCTCTATCTATCTGTCTGTCTAGTAATATTATCATCTCCCTAATCTCCTTAATGGGGAAGGGTCCCTGTGGAGGATGAATTGCTCCAGGCCAGCCCTTTACCCTGGTTATATACCATTTCTTCAAACTCTTATAAGAAAATTCAGTATAGAAAACAGACTAAAGAGGAGTTACTTTAATTGAAGTGGTTCAAAGCCACTGGTGAACAACAAATATCTTTCATTGGAACGGAAAAATTATAGGTGGGGGGTTCTAGACCTAGCTCTGATATTAACTGCATGTACAACACTGGGGAAATTTATCAACCTCCCTGGGTTTATGTTAACACCTATAAAAGAAAATAATTGTGCAAGATGTTTTCTACAGTCCCTTAAATCACTAAAAATGCTTTGACCATAATAGAAATAAATCAGTCTTGCTTAAAATTTTGTTTAAAATCATATCTATTTCCTGCAACTTATCTTTTAAGGTTGGTTATGGATTGACTTATGTTCTCCAAAGGAAATGTTGAAGTCCTAACTTGAACAGTCCCTGTACATCCAAACACGACTGTATTTGGAAATAGGTTCATTTTCAGATATAATTAGTTAACATGAGGTCATGCTGGATTAGTGCAGGCCCTTTATCCAATGTGACTGGCGTCCTTATAAAGAGAGGAGAAGAGAGAAAGAGACAGAGACATACAGGGAGAATTCCAAATGACAACAGACGCTAAGATTGGAGTGACTGTCTATAAGCCAAAGAATGCTAGGGTTGACCAGCAAGCACCGGAAGCTGGGAAGAGGCAAGGAATATTCTCCTTAAGAGCACCCACTGAGAACCAACTGAGCTGACACCTTGATTTTAGACTTTCAGTCTCCAGAGCTGTAAGAGAATAAATTTCTGTTCTAAAACACTCAGTTGTGGTACTTTGTTATAGCAGCCTCAGGAAACAAATATAAATATTAGGAAACAAATATAATATTTTGCATATGAATTGCATTTTTTGCTTTATGTATTAGATATACGGTTGGTGGAATAAGCATTTATAACAAGGCATAACCTAGTTTCAATTATTTTTCCTTAAATCACATCTTATTTTAATTCATTACGAATATACTGCATTACTAATCCAAATTCTAGAAGTCTGAAATTTCTTTAGAAAAAATATTAATTTGTTGGTAATAGGCATTTTTTTGAAAATGTATCTACCTTGAAACAAAACACAGCTACTTAAATTGTCTTATTTTCTCCTGCCTCTAGTTTTTAGAGGCAGTAAAGGGAGGTGGTTAAGGCCTTTGCTTTAAGAGACCATCAGGATTCAAGTTCTCATTCTGCTGCTTCCTAGCTACTATATGTGACCTTAGAGAAGTTACTTGGCTATGTCTCCTCAGTCTCCAAAATAATAAAAGCATTAATCTCTTATGGTTGTTGGGTCAATTAAAAGAATTAATACACGTCAAAGTCTCAGATGGTTATTGTCTCATAGCAAGGGCTATAGCCTGAATGTTTGTGTCACCCCCACACCAAACTCATATGCTGAAATCCCAACTCTTAAGGTGATGGTATTCAGGGGTGAGGCTTTTGGAAGGTGATTAGGTTGTGAGGGCAGGGACCTCATGATTAGGATTGGTGTCCTTATAAAAGGGATAGCAAAATGCTAGCTAGCTCCTCCCACCATGTGAAGACACAGTAAAACCCTTTCTATGGACAAGGAAATGGGCCCTCCCCAGACACTGAATTCATTGGCACCTTGATCTTAGACTTCATAGCCCCCTGAACTATAAGTAATACATTTCCATTGTTTTTAAGCTGTTTAGTTTATGGCATTTTGTTATAGCATCCTGAATGGACTTTGCCAGTGAGCTATTCAACACATGCTACATGTTAGTCTCTTTTTTAAAAATTATACTGTAAGTTCTGGGATACATGTGCAGAAAATGCAGGTTTGTTACATAGGTATACATGTGCCATGGTGGTTTGCTGCACCCATCAACCCATTAGTCTCTTTCCTTTTAGTGCTTCTAACTTCCTGCCATGAATAGACTGCATAAAACAACTCTGACCCATCACTTACCTGATCACAAACATTAAGTAGTCCTCCAACACATATATAAACATGTTAAACATCATCCAACTGTTGACCCCATCCAACATTCTGCTATTTTTCTCCATTACTTTATATTTGTTGAAGTACCACCCTCCTTTAAAACTCAGCTCATATTTTATATCCTACTGATAGTCTTCCTAGATCACCCACGTCAGACTTCTTCTCACTCCATCCCCTATATTCCCAAAGCACAAGGGTGATGCTCTTAAACACAGCATGCCTTGGCTTTATTTGTGCATACTGTGTCTCTTAAACACAGCATGCCTTGGAGTTATTTGTGCATACTGTGTCTCTTAAACACAGCATGCCTTGGAGTTATTTGTGTGCACTATGTCCCATTTGGTAGACTATCACCTCCAGGAGAGTAGGGTCTGTATCTTTTCAACTTTGTATCCCCCATAGTACCCAGCAGAGAATTTTACACTTAGTAGATCCTCAATAAATGGTTGTTAAACTTGGTTGAACACACATAATTTTTTTTTCTTTATGGCAGATGCCCTAAGACAAAACATAAAATAAATGAATTACTTTTCTTATTTCCATTGCAATATATATGCCCTGGGCTAGTGTGTATTTGCAAGCCTGGTTTAGAACTTAGGGAAGTCATCAATCTAGGAAAGGAGAGGAAATACATTTTAAATCACAAGAGCAGTATAGTCTTATATCAGGCCTTCTAGCAAAGCAATTATCAATGGCTCAATAACCCAGGTGCTAGTGTTATTATGAACAAAAGTCTAAAGGTGAGAAACAATGAGTGATATCAGCTTTTATATTCCATAGGTATGCAATTCAATGAAACATGTACAGATGGAAGCTGTAGATCTGAGAATCATATCTGTGTATTATAATGCAAATAATTGGCCTTCCTTCTAAAGAACATCTGTTGAAACATCTGAAAGCAGTTGTTTATACGGCTGCCAAAACGCTAAAAAATATAATAATTCTCCAGTGAGGTTAGAAATATCCGGGGGAAGAAAAATACTTTTTTATGTAGCTCTGTTTTATTAAATCTTGTTGTTTTTTCTCTAATATGGCACATAGGAGATGCTCAATAATATATGTTGAATGAATAGCAGAAACTCATTAAACAGTTGTTGAATGAATCATCTCTTTTTTTTAGACTTATAAGGCACATTTTCAGAAAACTGTATGCCCAAGTTTTACCACATTGTATACCATTTTTATTTGGCATAAATTTAAGTAATGCTACTCTTGCCCTGAACATTATAAAATGTAATGAGCATGGATATCTATAAGAAAAACTATCTTAACACTACAGAAAATGTATAAATAAACCTAGATACATAATGACAGTATTTTTAATTATCTTAATATGTCACTTTTATTATTATAGGACACTTAAACTTTGCGTTGTAAGCTCATATAAATCCTATTTGCTTCAACAAACAAAATAAAATGTAAAATTCCTGGTAACATGTATGATTATGATACCTCTAAGAAGAGTGTAGCTTTGGATTTAAAAGCACCAGAATATTCTGGTATGCCAAGATGACTGCAGAAGATGAAGAAGCCATTTCTCCCCATACCCGCTTTCTTGAATTTCCAGCAGCTCTTTCTTTCATACTCCTGTGTAAGTGAGGCAACTGAACTCCCCAAAGACCGGCCCAAATTTTACTCTGCCAAGTTTCAGCACAGAAAGAGCATGTTAAATAATACATGTGAATTTGAGTGTAACTAATAAAATTAGAATGTTAAATAGAAGCATGCTTTTGAAAACCAGCCTCCTTGTGAGGACGTTCCTTGTGCAAGTCCATGGGAAATAATTCTGAAGGGAGTGATATTAATTAGTAATATAATTTATCTTCTGGAAGCCCTTTCTTTTGATGGCCGCTGTGATACAGTTTATAAGCCTCTAAACAAGTGCTCAAAGAAAATGGTTCAAACCACAATTTAAGCTTTGTTTTCACCCTTGAACAGATAAACAGTAAAATTTATTTTGGTACATCTAAATTTTACACATGCCTCTCTATGATGGAGGATTATGAAGTTATAAAAATATATTTATGAAGAGTTTTTAATGAAATGGTAAAATGTCTGGGATGTAATAAGAGGAAAAAAGAGCAGAATCCCAAATTAAATTCGTGGCTTCTGATTCCAGATTTCTTGGTTTCAGTTCTCACTGCCATATATGAGGTACGCAACTATGGCAATATGCTTAATTGTTCTGTGCCTCAGTTTCCTCAACTATGCTATGAAGGTGACAGCAAAAGTCATCTCAAAAGGAGTGTTCAAAATAGTGCCTAGCAAATAATCAATAACAAATTATTATTACTGATTCACAATAATTTCAAGTTTATAAAGGAAAAATGAAGAGTGAGGAGGGTTACCTGGAAGGGAATTGGTAAAATGCTAATATGTACTTCTAAATGACATGATTATGGGCAGTTCTTTTCTTCTTTGTTACTTTTCAGTATTTATTCTTTTAAAATAAAGTCAAAGAATTAAGTTTTATGCATCAACGGCTTGATGGAAATTAAGGCAGAAATTTGAAATAGGTTAAAATGTATAACTGATTAGACTGCAGCATTAATGAAATATTAATCAAGCCTATTGTGATGTGACAGAATTAACATTTACCTTATTTCACTTAATTTTAAATCCATTCTAACAAGTTACTTTTTAAAGTTCAACCAATGTCAATTTTACATTCAGAAATAAAGTCAAATGTTTATTTTATTTAATTTTAAAAACATTCTAATAACAAATTACTTTTAAAAGTTCAACCAATGCCAATTTTACATTCAGAAATAAAGTCAAATGTTTATTATAATGTCAATATTTCAACCTACTAAAACTAAAAATATTTTAATTTTTGATTTAAAAAATCCCACGCAAAAGTCCCAAAGGTGCCTTTCATGTTTAAGCTTTAATTAGCAACCACTTTGGTCTCTGACACATATTGCGCAGATATTGAAGCGTTAATATTACTGCAGCTTGATTACAAAAGGCAATGATTAATTTTAAAGCAGACAAAAAAGATATGCCCTGATTACAAAGGAATGATTAAGGCGGAATGTCAGACATTGCACATTTATAGCAGTCTTTGCCATCGTCAAAGGATAAGACTTTGTAAAAGTTTATATTTAGAATCACAGTTACTTTGTACTTTATAATATTCAGTGTTTGCGCCTTGGCTACTGGGCATCCCAACTCCAATTGGGCCTAAGACCTTTGGGGCTCACGTGCCCAGGGCAAACCTGCCCACCACAGGATGGTCCCAATGAGCCGCCGTAGTTTAAGTTCTCACAGGTAAGACCCGCCCTGAAGCACTGCCTCTAGCCGTAGGGAAGGTTTTGGCCCTGGGTTTTCTTGGCACGTACCATTTTGTTGAAAGACAGAGCACCCTGAGGACATTATCCCTAAAATGAGAGCGGACTCGGATTGAAAGGCTAACTACAGAAATGGCTGCTGCCCAGACGCCCTCAAAAGCCAAGGCCTTGGCCGCCATTTTTATTTGCCGCCAAAGCAAAAAACAAACCCACGGAGGGACAGAGGCCTGGGTCAGGGGTTCCGCCTGGGAAAAAGGCAGACCTTGAAACTGCCCTCTTAGGGCGTGAAGGAGAAAAGCCGGGTTTGTAAACTGTAACGGGAATCAAAGGCTGAGGGCAGGAAGGGGCAGCCGCGGCCAGCGTTCCTAGACTCTCAGACCCCTCAGACTTCTCAGACCCCGTCCGGCGTCGGCCTCCATCTTCTCGCTGGGCTGGCGACAGAGAGTTAGAGACAGGTCTAGCTGGGAATAGTTCTAGAAGAAGCCATCTTCTTTATTCTGCTTTCCAGGATCCTCAGGGTTGGTTATAAAATATTTAAGGGCGAGAAAAGGATCGCAGGAGCCAGGCCTTGAGATGAGTTTGGAGTCCCTGTTTCAGCACATCATCTTCACCGAGCATCAGGCGGAGGAGAGTCGCCGTTTAATGCGAGAAGGTCGGGGTATTTCTGTACTTTGCACGGGGCTTTTGTCTTCTGGTGCTGGGTGCTTGGAGGAGAAGGAAATCCCGAAGGCAGTGGTCAGAGCCGTTAGGGGAGCTTGCTTGCCATGCTGAGGGAAAGACAGCTGAAAGGTGGTTTGTCAGACGCCACCAAAATGGGGACTTTAGAAAGATTGATGTGTTTAAAGATTTAATTTTTATTACAGTGAGGTCGGAAATAACCAGATGTCGTGAAAAAATAAAGAAAGCAACGGAGGAGCTGAATGAAGAGAAAATCAAGCTGGAATCTAAGGTATGGAAATGTAGAGCATACAAACTATCACTTGAAAAAGCCTGCCTTAACTTGACTTTTGGGGGATATTTCACTGTTTAACCAGTTGTCCTTCAAGTAGGAAGCACATTACTCTGTGCTGGCTGTTTTGGTTCCATGGTGCCTGGTGATGTTTAGAGTTCTGAATCCAGTGACACCTTCAGTTCTAATATGAATTTGCCCTAAATAAACTAAGGTAATGAAGAATTAATTGTCCATTTGTGGGATGGTTAAGGTTTTAAAAGAGCACAATGTCATTAGAAAAATCATTATTGTACTTATTTAATAAGTAGTTGGTGCAGTATATACATTTTGAATGATAAATAATTTGTGTGCTATGTTGATAGGACAATGGTATGTAAATTTCAAACAAGCCCCTGCCTTTCGTTTTAAAATTCTCCACCACATTTTAGACATGCTTTGCGTCCAAAGTATACCTTTTCCATTAGCGTTTCTTTTTCCTGCAGCGTTTGTAATGTTCTGTTATTGTAAAAAGAAGCAGGAGAGTCTTAATGGCTTCTTGAAGGATGGGTAGAATTTTGAAGAGGCAAACAGAAGGAAGTAGCAGGAGAAAAGCATTCCAGACAGAGGGAGGAGGCAAATATGTGCAACGCATATTGGGAAAGGAATCTAGTCAAAGCCAAGGGCTGATATCTGGGAATAGCAGGAAACCATTGCAAG
This sequence comes from Macaca fascicularis, assembly GCF_037993035.2. Lineage (NCBI taxonomy): Eukaryota > Metazoa > Chordata > Mammalia > Primates > Cercopithecidae > Macaca > Macaca fascicularis. The sequence goes on from NC_088383.1 coordinate 125,344,360, forward strand.
TTTCTGATCAGGGAGCAGTAAAAGTGGGTTTAGGTAGCCTAGCATGGTGGCACATGCTTCCAGTTCCAGTTACTCAGGAGGCTAAGGTGAGAAGACAGTTGTTCAGTTTAATGCCAGCCTGGGCAACATAGCCAGACCCTGTCCTTAAAAAAAAGGTAGCTTTAGGAGGATCTTTCTGAGCGCTGATTGGGAAGATGGGAATAGACAATTAGAAAGCTAAGAACGTTATTTAAGTGTGCCACAGTGAAGGCCTCGCTATGAGTGGGGACAGAGTTATTCAAAAATATTTATTAAGTACTCAATGATGGACTAAACAAACACTATGTAATATGAAGTCTGTTTGCTTCAAATATGTCTATTTTAACTTATCACTGTGAGGAATTTTCAGTTTTTGGGACTGAAACAGAGAACATTTCTCCATCCGGCAAATTTCAGCTCTTCTTTCGAGGTGTTGCTAAAACATCACCAATAAAGCCTTCCCATAGACATCTTGGTAAAATTTTAAAATTAAACAATGATACATACTTGATTTGTGTTTGTGTACCCCACTATTTTGTGAGCAACGTATCTGGAATTTTTTCCTTATCCATCTTTTATTCCCACTGCCTGTTATCTAACAGTATATAGTATACAGCAGTGTGTTGAATGAATTAATGAGTACTAATAGTTTGATAGATAATAAGGAGAGTCTTTTGAAATAGGATTTGTAACTTGTTCAGTGAGATCCTACCTGTTTTGCCTGTGAATAGCAGGTAAACTAGCTGCTACCAGCAATGCTGAAAGCTGGTGGTATGGGCAAAACACTAAGAATGTTATGGTGCAATTTTCTTTTTCTTGAAAAAGAATTAAGACACTTTCAGGATTGGTACCTAGAAGCTAATAGAAGTAATGGGCAAAATGGGCAAAACACTTACTGTATGCAGGGGCACTGTTCTAAATGCTTCTCCTGTTAACTCCTTTAATCCTAACGGCAATCTTGTGATGAGACCCCATCATTATCCCCTTTTTATGAGTGAGGAAACTGAGAGGTAAATGACTTGTCCACGATATATAATTCAGAAACAAACTACCATAATGAAAGTAACAATAACAGCATATTTTATTAAAGTAGATTTCTTAAGCTCATTTTAAACATTTTTCTTCGTGATATTCATGTATAATAATATATCTGAAGTTTTGTATCTTGTTTAGGTTAATATTTTTAAAATGTTGCTTGTACAAGTTTTTGTACAAAATGCACTTTTCCTGGATTGGTGAGGATATTGACCTGATATAACATATTTTTTAATGTTACTCTGTAGTATTTTCTTTGTTAGCAAAGTTTTGTCTGCAAATGGAAATATAATTCGTTGATATATACACATACATTAAAAAATGTTGATTCAGTTGTTTTTGATAGAAAGAAGACAGAGAAAAGGCCTACCATTGTTTAGAAACATTTGTTGAACTTACTAATTAATATAGTTTCATAAGCATGCATTGCTTTTTAACCAGCTCATATATGTGGGTAATAATACATTTGTATCTTACTAATAAAATTAACATATGAGAGTTACTGTTCATACAATACTGATTTATAATTGAAATAGTTTGATTTATATTATAGTCAAGATGGTATGTATATGTGCATAAAGATTTTAAAAGTGGAATCACAATTATAATGCAAATGACTAATGGGAAGAACTGAAGAACTAATCCTAAATTGATTCTTTTATTCTGAGTTAATTATATGTCTGCCAATAACAATGAAAATATATTTACTTGAATATTTGACTTGGCATTTATTGATCCATTTATCAAACAGTAGCAGCACAAGGAGAAGCTATTAATAGAACATAATTTGAATAGAGTAGTGCTTGTGCTATTGTACAGTGATACATTCAGAAAATTTGGGGGGCATTTATTTTGGATGTTGCTTCTGGTCAATAAATGCATTTTGGAAGTACAGTATTCATTTTTTTTCTTTTATGTAAAACCTGGATAGCATGTAATTAGAACTTGAATGATAGCATTTGCCTTGCAGGGCTCAGTGAGTCTTTTAAAATATATGGTTGCAAAAATCTCAGGTTATATAGTATGAGTACTTTATGAATTGGACAGCTACACTATGCCTGGTTAGGTTTGGTAATATGAAAACAAAAAAATGAGAACATGCCCTGGATTTGCATTTGTGCTTACCAATACACATAAAACTTCTGATAGTTAAGGAGAAGTTGTATAGTATTGATGACAGGGCAAACCAAAATTAAGGACTCACAGAACATTGGTAGTTTCTTTTAAACGTCTAAAAGAGGTTCTTCTATTTTTAAAAATGGCATATAGTTAAAATTTTGACATTTAGTTTGTATAAACATATTACATAAAACTCAATATAATGCCATATTCCCTTAGCAGGGAGTAAATGGAGAAAAATCTGAGGTTATTTTGTGAATATTTTGTTTACTTTTTCTGTTTCCAATTTTCACTTGTTGTGTAAACACCATAACAATAATAAAAAAAATTTCATGAAATTTTAAAGGAAAATTGTATTGAAATAAAAAAGTAACTTAAGCTGGCCCCATTTACTTCTACTTCTTAACCTCAATATGTATGTGTTCTTTTTTTTTTAATTGGTAAAAGTTAGGAAACCTCCAGAACAGCAGGCAAAGTCATATCCTTTAGTACCGTATTACCTAGAGAAAGAACAAAATCACAGATTATTATCATTTATAATATTGAAATGGAGTTTTGTAATTGAAGTACTTTTTTCTTTCTTTAAACTTAATAAAAAAATTTAGATCCTACCTAAATTTAATTTTATTGTCGGCAGTTACTCATTCAACAGACGTTCATTGAGCAACTGCTAAATCACAGTATGAGTACTTGGCAAATAAATTATATAACATCTGTCTTCCTGAATTTCAGGATTAACATCAAGCAACTTCAACTATATAAACCTAACTGTAAACTCAAAATTTTTGATGTTTTCATTTAAAGAAAAAACTTGTTTCCATTTTCTCTATGAAATTCTATAGAGAAAGCCTTATCACGTTTGTCATGAGTAATTATCCAAAACTTGGAAATAGGCAAAAGAGGTCACTGAGTGTCCTTTGACTATTGTATTAGGCATTGTCCAGTAGCTCACCTGCCTCAGGACAGTCAGGTTTATAGGGGTGTGAACCTTAGTACTGGGCTGTTTATTTCTTGAATATGCCAATCATTCTTTGACCCCAAGGCCTTTGCACTAGCTGTTTCGTCTGCTTGAAATGCTGATTCCCTTAGCTGTTATTCTGTCATGCACGCTCGCTTCATTTAGATCTCTCCCAGTAGAATCATGTGGAACTTTTAGTGCTAACATTAGGACAGCCCCATGCAAATCTTGATGGTTGGTTAGCCTAAGTCTCTGCTCAGTTGTCACCTTAGAGTATTATTCTTAAAGTGTGATCTCTGAGTTTAAAGGGGTCCCCAAGACACTTTGAGGGAGTTTGTAAGGTCAAGCTATTTTTATGATAATACTATACAAAGGTACCATTTGCCATTTTCACTGTGCTAATGCACACATTGACAGTGCAAAAACAGTGGTGAGTAAAACTGCTAGCGCCTTAACACAAATCGAGGCAGTGGCACCAAACAGTACTAGTAGTCATTGTATTCTTCACTGCCGTACACCCTCAGTAAGAAAACAAAAACCGCTAGTTTTACTTAATGCTTTGATTGAATTGTCAAAGATATTTTATTGAAACTGATCATTGAGTATATTCATTTTCAATACTGTGTACGATTACATGGGAAGTATACCTAAAGTACTTTTATATTCCAAAGTGCTACGATTGTCTCAAGGGAGAGCATGTGTGCAGTTGTTCGAGATGCAGTATGAGCTAGCTATTCTTTTTCTGAAACATCATTTTTACTTAAATAATTGACAGTCAAGTTGTAGTTATTTAGATTTGGGTGTTTGGCAAAAATTTTCTCAAAAATAAATGAAGTAAGCCTAAAATGTCAAGGCAAACATCTGACATTGTTCTTATTATTTTGCCAATGATAATATGCAAGCTTTCAAACAAAAATTAGAATTTTGGAGGATTCCTATCTATCTGTCACCATAAGCTTGGCAGCTTCCTGGTACTTAAAGATTTTTCTGGTGACTTGGTTAGTGATATTAATGAATATGAATGTTACTTTTGAAACAGTATGTTTCAAAATGTTTTAGAATGTTACTTTTGAAAGCATATTATGAAATATATCAACATTTGGAGGATCTGCATAATTCAGGGAAGCAGTAAGTAATGCATAGTTACAAAACTGTGCATAGAGAAAAGGTAGACTCAAAGTGCAATCTAGACCAATGGATTTTATTATAACATAGAATGAAAAGTTCATTGAAATGGTTTCAGATTCCACATTGCACTAACCTTTAAGGAGCCGCCACATGGTAAATTTTGATATAGTATCAAAGAAGAATATGCACAATCATTTCCAACTACGTATCTGTGCACTCCCTATTCTGCAATTGAAAAACATACTACAAAAGATTGAGTAGAAGTAGATATGAGAGTCCAGCTATCTTCTTTTTTAATTTTTAATTTGTTTTTATTTATTTATTTTTAAGAGACAGAGTGTCACTCTGTCACCCAGATTGGAGCTCCACGGCACAGTAACAGTTCACTGCAACCTCAAACTCCTGGTCTCAAGTGATCCTTCTGCTTCAGCCTCCTGAGTAGCTGGGACTACAGGCCTCTGCCACCCTACCTCGCTAATTTAAAAAAAATTATTTTCTAGAGACAGGGTCTTGCTATTTTGCCCAGTCTTGTCTTGAACTCTTGGCCTCAAGTGATCCTCCCACTTCGGTCTCTCAAAGTTCTGAAATTACAGGCGTGAACCACCAAACCTGGTCCCAGCTGTCTTCTATTAAGCCAGATGTTAATGAGATTTGTAAAAAATCTACGTGCAACTCCTTTTTCTAATTTGCTTTTGTTTTGGAAAGTCATTTTTAAATACAAATGTGGTATTTAAAATGCAATAGGATTATTGTTATTCTTAAATTAATGTTTAAAAATTTTTCAATTTTAATTTTGATACAGAAAATATTTCTAGATATAATTCATGAAAACAAAAAGAAATTCTCAATAATGTTTTAGACTATGAAGAGGTCAAAAGACCAAAAATTTGAGTCCCCCTCTCTGTAGAGGCCCTTCTCTGACCTTCCTATGTAAAATAGCATTACCATCTCTCCCTATCTCTATGCTGTGTAATACGTACCACCTCTTGGCATGTTTTATATTGATCTACTTATTATTTGTCTCCCTCCAGTGGAATGTAAGCTCCACAAGGGATAGAAATTAATCTATTTTGTTCACTGCTGTTATTCCCAGTGTCTAGAACAGTGCCTGAATAATAGTAGGTATTAAACAGACATTTAGTGAATGAACAAATTAATTTAAAATTTTTCTCATAGAATTCTATTTTCAAAGGGCCGGGCGCGGTGGCTCAGGCCTGTAATCCCAGCACTTTGGGAGGCCGAGACGGGCGGATCACGAGGTCGGGAGATCGAGACCATCCTGGCTAACATGGTGAAACCCCGTCTCTACTAAAAAATACAAAAAACTAGCCGGGCGAGGTGGCGGGCGCCTGTAGTCCCAGCTACACGGGAGGCTGAGGCAGGAGAATGGCGTAAACCCGGGAGGAGGAGCTTGCAGTGAGCTGAGATCCGGCCACTGCACTCCAGCCTGGGCGGCAGAGCGAGACTCCGTCTCAAAAAAAAAAAAAAAAAAAAAAACAAAAACAAAACAAAAAACAAAAAAAACAAACAAACAAAAAAAAGAATTCTATTTTCTGTTTTCCTCTGCCTTGAATTCTACTTGTTTGATTTGATGCCTTTCTTATATGGTGGTAGATTTTCTTATTAACTTTAAGAATTTATTGATTTTATTTTATTGAACCTATCTTTAGAAGAACTTATCTTTCGTGGCTGTTCGACCTATTCCTTTGATAGAAAAGATGTCGTTAAGAAGCAGTTTCACCCCTGCTGCCAGGGCCTCGCAAGTTTTCCCTGTTAAGGACCAGTTTTTATGTTAAATTCTGAGCTCAGGATTTCTGCACTGTATAGATAAGAGATTTTGAATCTTACACCCATCCACAGATTAGGCTCAGGGTTCAGATTCACAGGATGTGAGTCCTTTTCCACTCACGGCTCAATGGGATATAGCTCACTTATACGCTGCATCTCTAGGGCAATAGGTGGAGTTTTGCTATCCATCTTTCGTAACTGGCATAGGTATTTCTCAATTCCTGACAGTACAGTGAGTCCAGCCCTGGCTCTCTTTGCCTGTGATTTTTGTTCTTATGTGGGCATTTAAAGCCTAATCCCTAATGCCTGTATCCTTTCTGAAAGATGCTCCTGTGAGCTTGAATTTTAACACACCATCCTTACCCTGAGCTGTCTCTTTGTTTCTTGCATGAAGATTTCCCTCTCTTCCTTTTTGTTTAGCTATGTAAATAATATTTTAAATGTAGTTAGATTTTATCTAGCATTTCTCTGTGTTTGGGGTAAAAAGTAAGTCCTTTCTACTTTCACTTTTACTGCCATATTAACCATAATTCTGCACTATAAAATTCTTCAATGCCTCACATTGTCATTCTTGAGTTCTTATTTTTTTTTGTGTGTTTTGATGAGTCTATGTAATTGTTTAAGTAATTTTGTAGGAGGAATTTGTGAATAATATATCTTCTAAGGTATTAATATCTGAAATTTCTGTTATCCTCACACTTGCATGAAAACTTGTCTATACAGAATTACTGAGTCAAACCTTTTTTTTTGCAACATTTTGTGGATCTAGCACTATCATATTCTGAAATTTGTTAATGCAGAAGTATTGAAGTCAACCTCGTTTTTAAAAATCCTTTTTTAAGGTAACCTGTTAGGTTTCGTTTTCTTCCCTGATTGCTTTTATGATTTTAAACAATCTGTAATTCCAAATTTGATACAGACATATCTATTTTTTTTTTTTTTTGGAACAAGGGTGAGCCTTCCATTTTAACCTCAGCTATTATTTCATAGATTTGTTTTCCTTTTTTTTTTTTTTTTTTTTTTCTGAGACGGAGTCTTGCTCTGGCACCCAGGCTGGAGTGCAGTGGCGCGATCTTGGCTCACTGCAAGTTCTGCCTCCCAGGTTCACACCATTCTCCTGCCTCAGCCTCCCGAGTAGCTGGGACTACAGGCACCCACCACCATGCCCAGCTAATACTTTTGTATTTTTAGTAGAGATGGGGTTTCACTGTGTTAGCCAGGATGGTCTCGATCTCCTGACTTTGTGATCTGCCCACCTCGGCCTCCCAAAGTGCTGGGATTACAGGCATGAGCCACCGCGCCTGGCCACATAGAGTTTGTTTTCAATATACCCATTTCTTATAATTTAGAAGGTCTTTTTTCTCTTTTCTCTGAGTTGAGTCCTCCGAAGTCTGGGAAAACTTTGTATACTTTATATCCCTGATTCTATCTTTTGCAGTATTAGTTTAGTTATTTAATGCTCTCTGCAAATTTAAATCATGTGTTGTCTTCTCTTTTTTTAACACTTTAATTTTCTGCCTTTTAAAAAGTCTCAGCTTGTTTTGTTTTATCTTTTTCTGCTATGTCCTTCCTTGCTCTTGTTTACTAGTGGACATGTCTTTGTTTGCATCCTCTTAAGAACAGTAAGTAATTGATTACAATTTTTTTTTCATCCTGTACTCTTCACTGTAATCTTTTGGATAATTCTCTTTATCTCTTCTATTAACAGTGTTTTTCATAGGGTTCATGTTGTTATTCTGTGAGATTTGTTCAGACCTGCAATTTGCCCATAAATGCAATGTATAAATTGTTTTTCGTCCTGTTTTCATTTTCTTGAATACTGGAAGAATCAACTACTTTCTTAGAGCTAAAGCTGATTGACAAGCTGATGTGAGTACCCCCAGCCCAATTTCTAGTGTTGTTGTAGTATAGCTTTACTTGACTGAGATATGATTATTTCTTGCACATGTGCCAGGTTTTCTTATTTGTTGAGGAAGATGTATGGTTTAAAGAATGTGCGACATTGTATAGTTCTTCCGTTAAAAGAAGTGCATGAATAAACATGTTCTACCTCAGCATCCCTTTGTTTTATATCCTAAAATGTGTGGTGATAGGTAAGGTAAGGTACTGCCACCTGACTTGCCAAATACACAGAAGTTATGTTACTTTAAAGTTGCTCCCCAGGAAGAGTCTTTCAGATTAAAAAGTATTACAAAATGTTCTTGACCGGTCAGTATTTGTGCTTTGCTCATCTTTCCCTAATCAGATTACTCTTTCACTGAGATGGGCAGCTTTGGAGGAATAGGAGTTTTATTTGAGGAAAAGAGGAATAATAATTTTTGCAGTTTAGGGGTTATTTTGAAAAGAGTTGACTTTGGACTTTGGAACAAGAGGTGAGTTCTGAAAAGGTGAGTGGAAAGGATCAAAGGCAACTGGCGACTTAACAGTTGTGCCTGTGAGCTCATGCTGATAGGAAGACTTTCTCATGTAGGCTTTGCTGCATATATGGTCTCATGGATTGTTACTGCCTGAATTAATATTTCAAGATAAGTTGAAAGGCTGTATACCTCACTTCCCTTTGTTCAGATGAGTTCCATGATTTCAAATATAGTCTAATTTCTTCTGCTTAAAAATTCCTCCCAAAAGAGACAGAGGAAGGAAAGGGAGAGATGTGACCACCACAGTGAGCAAATGGATCAGATTATTACTCTAAAATATTCCTTTCATTCTGAGGTCCTGCTTCTCCCCATCTTTACTGAGATTTCTTGCTTATGTTCCTACTGGAAGAGTGGGTTTTATTCCTGCAAAATTCTGAGACCTTCTACCATTGTATTTGGTAAACATGCAGTAGATTACTTTTCAAAATTAAAATAGTTTTATTGTTTTAACTCTTTATAAAAGTAGTGTTTATTTATTGCAAATTATTCCAAAAATAGAAATTGGCAAAAAGCAGAGTGAAAATCACCTATAATTCCACCACACAGTTAACATTTTCATAGGCTTTCTTTCAAAATTGTTTAAATGCATTTATATTTTTCTTAAATAATTTGCTTTTTTCTATTTACTGTAACCTAGACATTTGAGCAAATATATATATATATAAGCAATTTTAATTGCTGCATAGTATTCCATTATATGGTATACTATATTTAACTAATTTCCTAGTGATAAGTATTTACTATTGTATTAATAAATTACTATTTCTTTCTGTCATCATTGCAGTGATAATTGTATACGTACATCTTTGTGCACTTATCCTAGCTTTTTAGGGTGAAGCCTTAGAAATCAAATTGCTCTGTCAATGGGTCTGTAATTTTTAAGGCTTTGATTATTTTTAAATTGTCCTCCAGAAAAGTTGTTCCAGTGTTATTCTCACAGTTTTACTACTCATACACTAGAAATTAATATGTTTTATAAATATAAAAATGACATCTTTTTAGTTTTAATTTGAATTTTTTAACTTAGTATTTTTAATTTGTATGTATATTTACCTATTTCTATCCTGTTCTAGTCTTTTCTGGTTGGCATCTAGCTTTTTATTACAGATATTCTTTCTTTATCATTTGTTGCAAACTTTATTATTTGTATCTTGGCTTTTTATGACATGATTTCTATTAAAGTTTAGAGTTTTGTGTTGCTAGAATTTTTAATGTTTTAGTTTCTGAATCCATTCTAGGCTTGGGAAAGCCTGTCCCATTCCAAGATTTTAAACAGTATCTTTTTCTAATACTTTTATAGTGGTTTTCTTTTTTTAAATATTTTAAAGAAAAATGTTGTCACCTGAGTAAATGTCACATGTTCCCCATTGATCAGACATACACTGTCTTTATGATACAATGGTATGCATGTGCATGTGTATGTCTATACTTGTATCTGTGTTATATATTCTATACTACTTTATTAATCTATTTGTTTTGGCACCAGTGTATTATTGGCTTAAATATATTAGCTTTAAAATATCTTTGACTCTCTGGAAGGGTAATTTCTTTTTCAGAATTTTCCTGATTCTTTTCGTGGTTTATATTTCTGGATAAATTTGAAAATCATTTTGTCAAATTAAAAAAGAACCAAAATCATTGGAATTTTCATTAAGATTGCACTAATTTCATGTTGTAATTTATGAAGAATTGATGTCTTTATAAGTCTGAGTCACATTTAAGAATATAACATATTTTTCTGTTTATTCCAATTTTCTTTTATGTTCCTCAGTAGAAGTTTTTCATACAGGTCTCAGATATTTCTTATTTGTGTATTTTGTCTTGGTTTTGCTGTCACGAATGGGATATTTTCCATGCTTTTTTCTGTTTGTTGTTGGTAACTAGAATAGATTTTGGTATTTATTTTGTTAATAGCTTCTTTACTAAACCCTTTTTTTATTTCTTCACAGTTTATCTATATATTTTCTTGGATTAATATATAATAATGGGGCCAGGTGTGGTGGCTAACGCCTGTAATCCCAGCACCTTGAGAAGCCTAGGTGGGTGGATCACCTGAGGTCTGGAGTTCGAGACCAGCCTGGCCAACATGGTGAAACCCTGTCTCTACTAAAAATAGAAAAATCAGCCAGGCATGGTGGTGTGCCCCTGTAATCCCAGCTACCCTGGAGGCTGAGGCAGGAGAATTGCTTGAATCTATGAGGTAGAGGTTGCAGTGAGCCAAGATCATGCCACTGCACTCCAGCCTGGGTGACAGAGTAAGACTCCATTTCAACAACAACAAAAATATTTATTTGTATATAATATTTAATATGTATAAATATATGTATTATAGTTTATGTTATATATAATAGTATGTGGTATATATTATATGTGATATTATATATATTATATATGGTACATATGTAATAATAATAAGGCCACTGTGGCTGGAATGGGGCAAGTGAGGAGGTGACAGGAGAGGTGGCTGGAGGGGGAGTGAGGAGGTGAAAATCAGGTAAAGCCTTATAAGCCATTGTCAAGCGGTTATTTCCTTCCTTACTAACTATATTAGGATTACTATGTCATAGTAAGTTATTCTTTAAGCATTGCCTCTGTGATTTGGAAAAGTATAAAGAGAGATCTTTTTTATAAAAACCTTAATGTCTGCTATCAATACAATATTCATTAATGTACCTTAGTATTTAGAATGTCTTTTATCATATAGTCATAATAATGATATATTTTTCCCAATTGTTGTGATTTTAGGAATGTGAAATTTTCTACATAACTCTTAGTTTTTTAAAATGTAAAGTTGCCTATTATGCTATGGGGCAGAGTATTTAATCAGCAAAATGTCAGTTCCTCAAGGCTGAGGTTATTTTTAACAACACCAACCACAACAAAGAGGACCTATGTACTTTGCTAGCTTGGACCCTAACATTAATTTTAAATCCTCAGTCATTTTCAATTTTTAAGTTCTCCTGGCAGAAAAATACCTAAAGGCACCCAGGCAGCAAGAGTAGTGAAAAGTCACAAATCATGGCTTTGCTGGAAACTGACCTAGTTGACCAGATAAGTCAGCTCACTGGGAAAACTATAAGTGCCATTAAAAAATTAAATATCCCAAGAGGAATAAAACAAGGAAAGGAAAAACAGTCTTTATTGCTGAGAGAAGCAGAATTAACCAGGGAGTTGGCACTACTGTAAATTAGAATTTCCCAAAACAGTAATATTTTCTGACAAAGCTTGGCTATTTGATTCCAGATTCTAGAATATAACTTTTTTTTTTTTTTTCTCTTTTTAGACAGTTTCACTCACATTGCCCAGGCTGGAGTGCAATGGCACAATCTTGGCTCATTGCAACCTCTGCCTCCTAAGTTCAAGAGATTCTCCTGCCTCAGCCTCCTGAGTAGCTGGGATTACGGGTGCCCCCACCGACCTGGCTGATTTGTAGAGGGAGGTTTCACCATGTTGGCCAGGCTGGTCTCAAAACTCCTGACCAGGTGATCCGCCCGTCTCAGCCTCCCAAAGTGCTGGGATTAGAGGTGTGAGCCACCGCACCCGGCCTATCACTTTAAGGCTATACGCAAATATATTTTTTCATTTCTAGTAGGAGATCAGATAGAAATGAAAAAGAGAAAATTTTATCACTGTCATTAGGAACTTCCCACCCTTTTCTTTATATTGTCTGTATTCTTTTGGGATCTTAGTGGATAACTTAGGACACAGAAGCAATGGATTTTTAAGTTTTTATTTACTATAAAATAAATGGTTCAAGCTACATAGACATAAAATATGCCTTAGTTCAAACCTGACTCAGATATGTTTAGAAATATTTTTATATCACACTCTAACATTTTATGTATTATCTCCCCAACTCTGATCTCCACCCATTACCTTTATAACAAAAAAGAGGTAAGAGGATTTTCTGATGATTATTTATTCATCTTTTGATCCTATCAATACATTCAGGGTTATATTTGGAATATTTACTTAAATTTTACATATCAGTAGATTTAGTTTTCAAACACAGGAACATAAAAAATAAATCAGTTGGGACAACAATAAGAACAAAAAGAACCATCTGAAACATTCTACGAATAGGAGACTATGAAAAGCTCTTTTATTTCTGAAGAGTTAGTAACTTATACTTAACAAGGAGGAACTGGGCAGATTCAAGTTTTGTTTTTTTTTTTTCTTAGTTCCACTAAAATATAAAGGCAATGTATTAACAATATAGGCCTTATCTAGCTTCTGCAACCTTGATCTATTGATGTCCTTAACAATGTGAAGCAGTATATTATAGGCCTCTATTCTTGTCCTTCCTGACTTTAACTTTCCCAAACTCCTTCCGCTTTCTCCATCATTCTACTTCTCATACTTACCAAGACTTTTTGTATTAACAGTTTTTAACCATAGATCCTATGTAAATTTGAAGATTAATGTACCATAATCTTTCTGTAATTATTGACTCTCTGGGCCTCTTTAGATCTGGATTAAAAGAGGCAAATATGGAAGTAAATGATAAAGACGGAAGGTAAGACAAAAAGGGAATGAAGAGGAGATAAACTAATACTAAAAATAAAAACAAGCAGAGAACTTAAAATGGATGATTTATATAAAATTTTAGGGAAGAGGAAAATTATGGATATGCCCTTTTTATAAATCTTTAGAACAGCTGTCTACTTTTTAGCTTTTGGTATATAGATTTCATTTTTTAGGTAATGGTAAAATATTCTGGTTAAGTGCCAATATGTTACCTAGCTCTTCTTAATATTGGTTATTCTCCCTTTTAAGAAAGAAGATATGGGCTCAGTGGTAATTTAAGCTCTTAATCATTGATAGCTGAAACATAGCACCTTAATTTCTGAGTCCTTAACGTAAGGCTTTTCTGAATTTGAATAATAGATTTGCTTAAGTCTGATTTAGAAATTTGTTAGTTTAATAAGTAATATTTTCCTAGTTTTTGAGTTCTAGGTTTGGCATAGGTCTTTTACAACAGACCAGTGGTATACATGGACTTACAATTCATGAATTGTGTTTCTAAAGGGCATCATACTTGAAATACCTTAGTAGATTAAACCCGCGTTTATCCAGCTCATTATTTGGTCTTTAAAGCATTTTTTGTGGACATCCCTGGGCAATGTCCACAACAGTAACTCAGAGTTAGGTATATACTGCGAACACCCTTCTCAGTAAGCTCGGGTGGATCTAGGATTTGGTAATTTCCTTAAATGTTTATTAAACTTATATATTTTCAACTCATTATCACACCTTGAAGTCCCTTTTTAGCTCTAGAAATACCTTTTCATTACTTTGAAATAGTTCTGACATTTCCATGTTAACATCATGATTTAGAAGAAAGAAAGGCAGAAGACCTGGATTTTAATCCTAGATTTGCCTCTAATTAGTTATACAGCCTTTGTTAAGGTGTTTAACTTCTCTGGACCTCATTTTATTCTCATTTACTTAATAAGTATTAAATAGTCACGAAATATATTTTATTCTAAATAAATGTGGTGGATTTCAAGATCATACTGTAGTTTACCCTTGTTATAAATTTCTACATTATTTTATAGATTTGGACATATGTTTTCTAATTTCTGTCTTCTGAGACAGAAAATACTAACCACCCTATTATTCCTTCCCCTAATCTTTAAAATATGATCTCAGTTCCTTTGATTATGTGAATTGTACCTCTCTAATCTTTCTCTGTTGATGCCTTTCTTAAAATCGGGTTAATGAAAACAGTACCAAGTACTGAAGACATGGGCAGATGGGCTACGATCTTACATAAATGTAAGATCATATTTTCTGTTTTATTTCAGCTACTTTTTAAATGTCAATATTTCTAGGACGTTTTAGCCATAATATTTCAAACTGTCTCTTAAGCCAACCCTTTTGCCTCTGGACTAGACTATTTCTAAGCTCTTTACTATTCAATATCTTCTGGGACAGAGATTTCACAACCTGTCTCTCACCTTGAGGAAGTTCTTATAACTACCATAAATCTTGCTTTCTGCAATTTAAGTTGAATTTCTATCCTTTTTCTTTTCTCTATAGAGATGGGAACAGACCCAAACTGGAAATGATGCTTTCTTATGAGGGCTAGCACTGAACATAGTAGAAAAATTACAGTATTTCCAGTCCAGCATCATTTTTAGTTTTTATATATTAAAGCTTCCTGACTTCGTTTCAATATTCATCTCTCAGGAGATGTTACTTTTTAAGGTCCAAATGAAATAACAGTTGCATGTCTAACATTAATGTTTATTATACCCTTTGCTACTTAGAACCAAATGAAGTATTAAAATAAAAAATGAGTTCTCAAAACCCATTTGATATAACTATAATAATGGGACTGGGTTTTTGCCTCTGCTTTCTAGATTTTATCTTATTATTTTATTAGTCATATTATGTACATGATTTATTCATTCATATATTCCTTATAATCTGTGAAAATAGAAACTTGTTATTTAAAAACAAACAGTCTTAAAGCAGATTTCAATGTGTATATTGAAAAAGTTTTAGTACCTAAGCTAAGAATTTTTCTAGGTATTGAGAGGAAAAAGAAAGCACATTCTCTGCCCTTGAGGAGCCTATAGTCTTATTGGGGGAAAAGATTATAAAATTGTAACTATAAAGTACTTACAAAATAATACAAGATAGTATATATAAAATAAGATGTTTGATGCTGATTTTATTTTGCATTTTAAAGATTAATACAGAATATATTTTATACTAGACAAATCTGTTACCTAAGGCACTCTAAAATGTCTAATTAATTGTTTTATTCTGATTTCTATTTTTGTACTTCGAAGGTTCAACAGTTTTTTGAAAAATCCTTCCTCTTACAGCTTTTGAAAACTCATGAAAATGCCTTAGAAAAACAGTACAGTGAAATTACAAACCACAGGAATATGCTTCTTCAAACCTTTGTAAGTTTCCAGCCACCTAGAAAAATCTATTACACTAATTATGTAAAAAAGTTTTCAAATATACTTAAGTATGCTTTTAGAAAATTATCCGTGTGCATATTAGCAGGTAGTCCTGCTCAGATACAGGAAAGTATTGAGTGCTATTTAAAACCAGTTGGTAGAGTAATACAGTTTGAAAGAAGTGTATGGGCAGGGATGTAATATAGCAATTATTTGCAGTTGTAATAAGCACAAAAGAAACAGTGGAACTGATTTGAATTGCTCAAGCATTGAGACTTTGGATAAAATCCTTTTGAAAGGCAGAAAGTTTCACACTTTAGGCATATTTATGGATGTGGCTAAAAGGATGGATATTGTTAATATTTTTTTATTAACTCAGAGCCAACAGCCTGAGCAATAGTTTTGAATGACAGTGCCAATTTAGAAATATGACTTGTGATTAATTGACATTTTAAAGAAAATACATTTAAAGATATTAAAAATACATATCTGAAGTCAGAACCAACACTTGGTGGTTTGAAATGACATGGCCACTTTGAAAATGTGGCTTAAAATTGATTGACATAGCTTAGAAAAATATGGTGATGTTTAGATTCTAGCATTGTCAAAGAGTTTAGGTTTTTGCATTGTCCACAGTTTTTGAAAATTCTTATTTCTCCACCATGTTGATACTTCATAAAATGTAAACTATTATTTAAAACTGATTTTGAAGTGAATATATAATTTTGCCTTCATCATCCACATTTTAAAAGGTTTTCTTGGCTATCCTTATTTGTTTGTTTGTTTTCCTGTAAGGCAGTAATTCCTTTAAGTGTAGATTTTAAATTTTCAGTTTGGCCATTTAATTACTTTACTCTCCAGTTTTATGTTATAATTATAAAATGTAATATTATTCTGAATTTTAATATACAAATAACAGATATAATGAAGAGTGGTAGGATATCTACCTCAATAAATCTCCCCAAACTTTAAGGTTAAATCTTTCATCTGAAGATAGTTGTTACTATATAATAGCTTCAGTTTTTTATTAATATTACTATGAGAAAAAAACATTTTTGCCATAATACCAGGAAGTATAATTATATACTTTCATTGTTAATAATTCCAAAAGATTATATTTTAAATAATTCAGGAAAAATATTATTACAACTAACACCTATATTTGATCTTTTATTTATGTTTTTAAGGAGGCTATAAAGAAACAAATGATAGAGGAGGAAGACAAATTTTTTAAGGAAATTACAGACTTTAATAATGAGTATGAACTAACAAAGAAAAGAGAGCTTTTGATGAAAGAAAATATCAAGATTGAAATATCTGACTTAGAAAACCAAGCAAACACTTTGAAAAGTGGTATGAATAAATATTATCACCTCATTTGTCTTGCATTAATGAAAATAATTTATTTCGAATGAATGAATTTTCCAAAAATTTAACTTTTTCATGAGCAAATTGGGTTACTGCATAGCGATTCTTTTACTTTAATTGATCTAATGAAGAATGTATCTTCTATTGTGAGCAGTTTCAAATGATTTAGAAGTAAATGTGACATGAGCATTTGGTCATTCATTTAATAAATATCTATTATGTGATAGGCACTGTTCTAGGTCTTGAAGATATAAAAGTAAACAGTGGAGGAAGAAAATATGTCATAAGCAGACATTTACAGCACATTGTGATGGAAGCTACAGTAGGGGTTAGGATTGGCGCCATAATCCTCCAACAATCCATTATAAGCTAGGAAATAAGTTTACACAGTGGAGTGCAGAGAGTTTTATTTCAGGAACACTAGTGGTAAGGTTTGGGTCTGTGTCCCCAAGCAAATGTCATGTCAAATTGTAATCCTTAATGTTGGAGGTTGGGCCTGGTGGGAGGTGATTGACTCATGGGGACAGATTTCCCCTTTGGTGCTATTCTCATAAGATTGAGTGAGTTGTCATGAGATTTGGTTCTTTGGAAGCATGTAGCACCTCCTGCCTCTCTGTGTTCTTCCTACTCTGGCCATGTAAGATGTTCTTGCTTCCCCACCGCCTTCCACCATGATTTTAAGTTTTCTGAGGCCTCCCCAGCCATGCTTCCTCTGTAGCTTGCAGAACCATAAGCTAAGTAAATCTTTCTACTTCTTTTTTTTTTATTATTTTTATTTTTTTTTATGAATTACCCAGTCTCAGGTAGTTCTTTATAGTAGTGCAAGAATGGACTAATATAACATACAACTAGTATGTGGGTTATTGCAGTCTTTGATGAGATCCTGAATAAAAGCAGTTGCCAAATAGGGAAAGTCAAGGATAAATCAGTTTTCAAACCTCAGAGATTCTATTATAGCTTTAGTTTAACGTCTAGTATTTCCTCATCTAAACTAGGTTCAATTGCACATGAGGCTCCTTGGATGTAGTTCTTTATGTAACTCCTTGAGAACATGTCCTCTTGATCTGAAGACCTTAGCCAAAGAAACAGTTGCCCTTCACATTCCCAATATACTATGGTGAGATAGGCATAGGATAATCACTAGCAATACTTCTGTTCAGAAAGCGGAAAAACTGGAGTCATTGTTACATAGCAATTCTGAAATTGAGCCAAGCAAGTACTGGACATTCTTTGATTAGGACTCAGTCATCCTCCCACCTGGGAATGATTCCCCATTACTTTTGGTACCACTCTTTGTGCTCCTATTTCCCTTCTCTTGTCATTCCTTTTTTTTTTTTTAATATACATATTAAATATATATATATAAAAGATAGCTTGTGTTTTTAATATATATATTAAATATATATATAAAAGATAGCTTGTGTTTGCAATTGTCCTTCTCTGCCTACTTCCATTCTGTAAAAGTTGGGTATCATTCTTTTTTTTACTGCCTCTGTCCATTTCAGTCCAAGCTCACTGTGTTTATGTAAATACGGTTCTCTTAAAAACTTTGTGGGTCTCACATGAATCCTACTGAGGCTCATTTCATTAGGGAAAAGCCACAACTACAAATCTCTTTGAGATAAGCCCTTTTATACTTTGGCCTTCTGCTAAAACTACTGAGACAATATTCTTAAACTTCTTGGCCCTATATGGCTCTGTAGTTTGACTGAATGGCCCTATAGTTTGACTGAATGGTTCTCTGAGGCATCACCTTGGATTTTTCTGAGGTCTTAGGAAAGGGTTTTTAATTTACATGCTAGATTTAGTCTTTATGATTTCTTAAGAATATTGGATTTTTTCTTTACCCTCAAGACATTTCTTAGTCGTGAGAATGAAGGCAGGGAGGGCATCTTGTAGAAAAGCTACCAAAGTTGTTTATTTTAATTCCAAAACAACCATTAAGGAAATAATCCAAAAACAAATAGCTAAAAGGACAATATAGAAATTAGAAAGACAGCCTAAAATAATACATTTAATCTGAAAGACAGTGGGAAAGGGAAAGAGAGGAACAAAAACACAGAGAACAGACAGAAAACTAATAATAAAATGATACAGTTGAATCCATTTACAATAGTGCATCACTTTAATAATGGGGATATGTTCTGAGAAATGCATTCTTAGTCACTATCATCGTGTTAACATCATAGATTGTACTTATACAAACCTGGATGGGATGACCTATTACACACCTGGGCTATATGGTATAGCATATTGCTCCTAGGCTATAAGCCTGTACACAATGTTACTTATACTGAAGACTGTAGGCAGTTGGAACACAATGGCAAGTATTTGTCTACCTAAACATATATAAGTCTAGAAAAGGTACAGCAAAAATGCAGTATAAGATTTTTTAAATCTCTGTAGGGCACCTTTATAGGGTGTTTACCATGAATGGAGCTTGTAGAACTGGAAGTTGCTCTGGGCGAGCCAGTGAGTGAATGGTGTGTGAATGTAGAGGCTTAGAACATTACTGTACACTACTGTAAACTTTATAAACACTGTGTATTTAGGCTACACTAAATTTGTAGAAAGAATTTTTCTTCAAAAGTAAATTAACTTCAGCTTACTGTAACTTTTTTACTTTACAAACCTTTTATTATTTTTGACTCTTCTAATAACACTTAGTTTAAAACACATATTGTATGAATATACAAAAAATTTTTTCTTTATATCCTATTCTATAACTTTCTTCTATCTTAGAAATTATTTTTTTACTTAAAATTAAAAAAAAAAAAAACCTGAAACACAAACATGCACATTAAGCCTACACAGAGTCAGGATCATTAATATCACTGTCTTCCACCTCTACATCTTGTCCCACTGGAAGGTCTTCAGGGACATGGAACTATTATCTCCTATGAGAACAATGCCTTTGTATATGGAAATACAAATGACTTACAAAAGTCAAAACAATTTTTAAAAGAATAAAATTTAAGGATTTATATTCTGTGATTTCAAAATAGACTAAAATTCTATAGTAATCAAGATAACATGTCACTGCCTTAAAAACAGGCATATAAATAGCTGGAACAGAAGAGAGTCCAGAAATAGAAATGCATGTTGTCAACTGGTTTTCAACAAAGATGGAAAGACAGTTCAGTGGGAAAAGGAAAGTCTTTTCAATAAGTGGTGCTAGAAGAATTGGACATCCATTCCAAAACAATGATCCTTAACTCTTCACACCATATTGTAAATTAACTCAAAATAGGCATACACCTAAACACAAAAGCTAAAATTATGAATTTCCTAGAAGAAAACATAGGAGAAAATCTTTTCCATCTTGGAATAGGCAATGATTTCTTAGATGGGACACAAGAATCATGAACCGTAAAAAGAAAAACAGACACTTAAGAAAATTAGAAGACAAACAACAGTCTTGGAGAGAATATTTGCACTAATATATCTTCCAATGTACTGTTACCCAGAACATAATGAACTCTAACAACTTAAAAAACAAGAAGGGCAAAAAGCCAATTATAAAAGGGAAAAAAGTTGAACTTCACAATAGAGTACTAATGACCAATGAACATGTGAAAAGATAACATCTTTAGTGATTTGGAAAATACAAATTAAAACGACAGTGATATATCACTGTATATCCACTTAATTAAAGTTAAAAAGACTGACCATACCAAATGCTGATGAGAATGTGGAGCATCTGATACTCATATGGCAGTGATGGGAATGTAAAATGAATGGTACAATCACTTTAGAAGATTGTTTTGCAGTTTCTTAACAAGCTAGATGTACATTTACCAAACAACCCAGCCACTCCACAATGAGATACTCCAGAGAAATGAAACCTATATCCTAACATTTTTACAGTTTCATTCACAGTAGTCAAAACCTGAACATAACTTAAATGTCCATTAAGAAGTGAATGGTTTGGGAGGCTGAGGCGGGCAGATCACAAGGTCAGGAGTTCAAGACCAGCCTCGCCAACATAGTGAAACCCCGTCTCTACTAAAACTAAAAAAAAATTAGCCAGGCATGGTGGCAGGTGCCTGTAATCCCAGCTACTCGGGAGGCTGAGGCAGGAGAATGGCATGAACCTGGGAGGCGGACGTTGCAGTGAGCCAAGATCGTTCCATTGCACTCCAGCCTGGGCGACAGAGTCAGACTCCATCTCAAAAAAGAAAAAAAAAAAAAAAACCAGAAGTGAATGGTTAAACAAAATTGACATACCTGTGGAACGAAATACTTGGCAGTAAAAATGACTAATTCTACTGGCACACTACATGGACCCATTTCAAAATAATATGGTGATTAAAAGGAGCTAGACACGTGCAAACTAATCTACAGTAATAGCAAGCGGAACAGTGGTTGCCTGGGTCAAAATGGATGAATGTGAAGGGTCACAAAGAATCTTTGGGGTTGATAGAAATGTACAGTTCCTTGCTTGTGGGCATTTCATAGGTGTCAGTGATTGTCAAAAGTCATGAAATTGTATGCTCTAAATGAATATACTTTATGTAAGTTATTCCTCTATAAAATTAAGAAAAAAAAAGTCCCTGATATCACAAATACTATAGGAGCCCTCTAGTTTGGTTCCCTTTTTCCAGAAATACGGATTTATTTTAAAAGAATTTGTTTTCAGAGTACCTGATATTGTTGGTTTTTTATTCTTTCAGAAAGTCTGTTTCTAGATATTTCATAACATTTTCATATAAAACTTTAATCTCCTTAATAGCAGGGACTTTATTTTGATTAATGTGCTGGCCCCAACAATATGAATGAGATAATAATAAATCGATGACTGCTTCAAAAGGAGAAGCACAAGATGATATGAGAACACATATAAGTAGACTTAAAACTGGCTAGGAAGTTAAGGAAGATTTCCCTGAACAAGTTGCCTTCAGACTGAGGTCTGAAGAATGATACTGATTAGCCAAGTGAGAGATTTGAGTATAGATGTCAGTTAGATAGTTGTAATTTAAGTCAAGAGCTCAGAGATAGTTCTGGGCTAGAGCTATTACATTTTGGGACTCACCTAGAGAGAATTTATTGAAAGAAAATGGACAGTACACTGCAGAACCTCAGGATTTTCAAAAACGTGAGTGAAGAGTCTAAGAAAGCTTCATGAAAGATGGGCGGGAGCTGACGTTACCTAGAGAGAGAGTATTTGAAGGCATGATCAGCCCATGTTGATTGCTGCTGAACTGTCAACTAGAATAAGGACTAAGAAGCAGCAATCGGAAGTCACTGGTGGCCTTCAGGAAAAGGAGCAGATTGAGATAATAAGCAGGGCAAAAGACAAATTATAAGGAGTTGAGCAGAAGGAAGAGCAGAAATGGGATATCTATTAATAAAATTCATTATATTAATAGATTACCATTGGAAAAGCTTGTGATTGTTTTAAAAAAGGCGATGTAGGGGGAACTAGGGAAAAATGGTGGAGGAGAGGTGAAGGGAGAGGAAGAAGGAGAGAGAGCGAGCTTCAAACTGGCATCATGATTAACAGTGAAACTCTAGAAGTATTTCCATAACAGTAATAAGGGAGGGTATCCAATATCATCACTGTTATATAACAGTGTTCTAAAAGTATCAGACTATAAAATTAGATACACAGTAAATATTGGAAAACAAAGACAAAATTGCCATTAGTTGAAGCTGATATAACTTGATTTCACTGGGTTTTTGTATGTGTAGTTGTATCCTCCACCATTCTTCCCTCCCTCCCACTACATCTCCTTTTTGAGACGTTCGTATTTCCAACTGTCATCTATTAATGTAATGAATTTTATTTAGATATATCCTATCACTAACCTTACTTAGCTGTGCACTCTTAGTCTTCTAATGTATTACTAAATTTTATTTGATAATATCTTCTTTAAGATTTTGCATCAGTATATGTGAGATTAATCTTTGTGTGTATATTATGTTGATTTCACAAAAAGCATACTGATGCTTCCTTCTTTCTCTGCTTGGAAAAATGCACATACTATAATTACCTATTCCTTCAAAGTTCAAAAAAATTAACCTGTGAAACTGTTTGTGGCAACCCTTCTTGGTGGTGGTGGTGGTGGTGGTGGTGCTGGTGGTGGTGGAGAAATAAGTTGTTCAAATTTTAAGCAGATATTAGAGCTGTTGACTTCCCAGAGCAGTTTAGCTTCCATTTGTCTTCTTACCTGTCAGTGTTTGCTCTTCCATTCCCACTTCTAATTTGTGCCACATCTGTTATTTTCTGACACTTGACTTTTCTCCTCTTTCTTCCTTCATTCTGACCTTGCCCACTGAGGCCCACAACTGTGATTATTAGTCAGCCAGTTTCATTGGTTTTGAATAATCTCCATTTTTAACTTCATAGCTATTTTTATATTAATACTATTTTCTGCTACTCAGTAGTTTTTCCCACTGCCAGATGTTATCTTTGATTTACTATTTTTTAACTACAGGATTAGTGCCTGTTCTTACTCCTTGAGGTTGCCAAAATGTGAACATCCATTTTTTATGAAGATATTAATACTGTACTATTGTATTAAGCCTCTTAGGTTATGTTCTGTTTAAATATGGCAAACCAAGCTTTTCAATCTGTTTTGCCATCCCTGCAGCATCTCCACCTTCCAGCCTCACGCAGCAGCTTCTTTGTGCTAAAGGCATGCTGCCCTCTTTTGTGTTCCTAGATTGTACGCTGCTTCTTCCTGCCTCAGGACCGTTGACTGTGTTCTATTTGGAATACTTTTTTAATCCTTTATCTAGTTTATGGGTTCCCAACCCCTGGGCCAGTACTGGTCCATGGCCTGTTACGAAGCAAGCCACATAGCAGGAGGTGAGTGGTGGGTGAGTGAGCAAAGCTTCATCTGTATTTACAGCAACTCCCCATCACTCACATTACCACCTGAGCTCTGCCTCCTGTCAGATCAGCAGTGGCATTAGATTCTTGAGCATAAACCCTCTCATGAACTGTGCATGTGAGGAATGTAGGTTGCATGCTCCTTATGATAATCTAATGGCTGATGATTTGCCACTGTCTCCCATCACCCCCAGATGGGATGGTCTAGTTGCAGTGAAACAAGCTCAGGGATCCCACTGATTCTACATTATGGTGAGTTGTGTGATTATTTCATTATAGATTATAATATAATAAAAATAGAAATAAAGTGCACAATAATGTAATGCAATTGAATCATCCTGAAGCCACCCCCTCCCCTTCCCCCAGTGCATGGAAAAATTGTCTTCCACGAAAACAGTCCCTGGTGCCAAAAAAGGTTGGGGACTGGTGATCTAGTTAACTTCATCATTCTGATCTCATCTCAAATGTTACATCCTCAGGAAATACTTCTGTGATACTCCACCCTCCCAATTCCATATTAGGTCAGCTCCTCTGGTTATATTCTCTCATTGCCCTCTGTGCTTTTTCTTCAAAGCATTGTAATTACACACTTGTATGATTATTCCTGTCTGTTTCTTCCACTAAAGTATAAACTTTCACAGAGAGAGGAACTACATTTGCTTACAAATGTATTTCTGAAACGTGCTTAGTTTATTCACTCATTCGGTAATACTTGTGCACTTCTTGTGTATCAGGCATTTTTATAGAACCTGGTGTTACTGTAGTGACCAAGAAAAGAAGAAAAAAATCCCTGCCCTTGTCCAGTATGAGAGATGGAAGAAAGAGAGGGAGAGGAGAAAAATAAGGGAGGGAAGAGGGATGGATAGATAAGGGGTGGGGTGCAGTGGGGTGTGTGGTACAGTTTTACATAGATGTCCAGGAAAAGCCTCATTGATAAGGCAAGTTTTGAATAAGACCTGAAAGAGGTAATAGAATAAACCAAGTGAATACCTGGGGGAAGAGCATTTCACAGAGAAGGAATATCTGATGCAAATCACCTGAAGGGAGATTGTGCCTAATCGTTTTTGAGGAAAGGCAGAGCCTAAGACATTTAGAGTAAAAAGAGAGGTCATGAGATCAGAGAGGTGACAGGAATCCAGATATTTTAAAACCTTGTGGGTCATTCTAAAGACTTTAACTGAAGTGAGATCAGAAGCCATTGGAGGACTCAAGCAAAGGAGCGAAGGGTCTCACATTTGAATAGGATTACTTTGACTGCTATTGAGAACACACTTAAGGGAGGTAAAAGCAGAAACAGAAACCTAGAAAACGGTGGCCATAATCCAGTTGAGAGATGATGAGTAGCTGGATCAGGGATGCAGCATAGAAGTGGTAAGTGGTATTCAGGTTCGAAATATGTTTTGAAGGTAGCAAGCAGGATTTCAAGACGCACTTGATGTGGAACATGAGAGAAAGAAGTGTTAAGGCTGACTTTAAGGTTTTTGACCTGAGAAACTAGAAAGGTGGAATAATTGATATTCAATATATCTGTTTGTAAAATGACTGAATATTTATTTTAAACATCTGGTAATTCATAGATAAAAGTTCATCACTTTTGGCTTCGAAATAATGTTGGTCATAATGTTTTTCTCAAAATGTTCCTCTTACTCGTTTCTCCCAGTTGTTGAATTCATTTTTCTTAGATGTGAGATAAGCAATATATGACACTTTTTCCTTGCTTGGCAATATCCTTTAATGATTGGCAATGTACATATGAGAAAAACAACTTACATGTTAAAAGATGTAAATTAATTTTGATTGTCTTAGTTGGTTTAATATTCATAACCATAAAAGCTAGCTGTTGATTAGAACGTTGTGGGTTTTAGGCCGTGGAAGAAATTAAAACGTGATTACCACATCAATTATACCTAAATAAAGCTGTAAATAAAAATAACAACAAAATAATAGTGAGACAATAAACAAGTGGGAAAAAAGTTATCAGCACAAACACAGTGTTTATTCTTTTCTGTTCTGTAAGCCTCATAAGAAATTGGCATATTTGTTTTATTTTTTTTCTTTAAAGGGTTAGTCTTTAGACTTACCTTTTTCATTTAGCCTAAAGTGTCAGGATTAAGAAAAATATATTTCAGAAACATTTAAATCCAGTATTTCTCCATTATTCTTGCCTAAGTTTTAGAAAGATATTTTTGTCATAGAATGTCTGATAAATCGATTAATAATGAATAAAATATTGTATCTTTTTTAATCTGTTGAATATTGTGTTATGGTATTCTGGATTCCCTCTATTAAATATTAGTGTGTAGTTATATTTATATTTTAAACTTTTGTTTATTAAGGGAGCAGAAGCATAAATGTGAATGTATTTTCTTTTCATTGAATTGTCCACTTTCAGTTACCTATACTAGTGGACAAAAACATTGTGAATAATCAAAAATATTTAAAGTCAATTAAATGATTTATTTTAGTGTTGTTCAACATGCTTTCTTGAGCATCTACTGTATATACTACATCAGGCACTGTACAGAAATTGGGATTTAAAGTTGAATGAGGCATAGTTCCTGTTTTCAGGGAGCTTGTGATCTAGTGTGGAAGAGAGACAAGTAAAAGGATAATTTAAATATTATGTGGAGAACTTTTACTTATCGTCATGAGGAATAATTTTATGGAATTTTCCCTTCTGTTATAACTAAAAGACTGAAGAAAATAATATGAAAAATTACTTTTAGATATTGAGGACAAGAGAGTACAGGAGCATGATCCCTGAGAGAAGGGAAACAAATGAGGTAAGCCCTAATTGTGCAAGCCTTCTCACTGGATACAGTTTTTGGATAGTAGCACTGGGAGGAGGAACTTAAGCAATGCAAAATGGTCTGAGTTGTGGAAACAAAGACTGGAATTTAGGGAGGCCAAGTTAGCTAGAATTTTCAGGACAATGTACTTGAGAGGACAGATCTACACAGAGAAAAAGCTCCGGAAGTCTGGATTGAGATCCTCTTGAGTCTTTGGATGTACTTGAACCTGCGTATACAGATGGGAAACTCCACTGAGCTGAGTAAAGAAAAACTACTGGGGAGCAATACGGTGGACAATTCTAAGAGCTCATATGGGAATGGAAGACATTCATGTTCCATCTTGTCATAATAGAAATATTTCATTAAACAGAAGAGCTCTGCCTTAATAGCAGGATTAAATTAAATTAAATATTCTTCTAGACCTACCCTAAAAAACTCTTATAAACAAGACTTGCACATGACCCATAAGTAGCTTACATCAACATCCTTTATGGGAAGATAACAAAACTCATTTAACAAAATAGTAAACACAATGTCTGGTATACAGTCAAAAATTACTAGACATGTAAAAAAGCCACAAATTATAACTCAGAGCAAGGAGGAAATTTGTTCAATAGTAACATACCTAGAAATGATATAGATGATGCAATTAGAAGGAAAAATAATTAAAACTTCTAGAAATATTCTAAATGTACTCAAGGACGTGAGCATAATGAGGAACTAAATGGAAGATATAAAAATAACCAAAGACACAGAAGAAACATTTGACAAAATTCAATAACTTTCATAATAAAACCACTCAGTAAACTAGGGATAGAAGGAACTTTCGTCAACCTGATAGATGGCATCTATAGAAAAACCCACAGCTGATGTCGTTCTTAATGACAATGGAATGAATGTTTCACCTCTAAGATCAGAAACAAGACAAGGATATCTACTCTTAAAACTTCTAATCAACATTATAATGGGGGGTTTTAGGCAGAGCAATTAGGAATCAAAAAAGAAAAAAAATCCATGTTGGAAAGGAAGAGGTAAAACTATCTCTATTCAAAGATAACATGATCTTGTATATAGAAACCATAAGGAATCTACTGGAAAACTATTAGAGCTAATAAACAAGGCCAGGCATGGTGACTCATGCCTGTAATCCCAGCACTTTGGGAGACCGAGGTGGGTGGATCACTAGGTCAGGAGATTGAGACCGTCCTGGCTAACCTAGTGAAATCCCATCTCTACTAAAAATAAAAAAATTAGCCAGGCATGGTGGCGGGCACCTGTAGTCCCAGCTAGTCAGGAGGCTGAGGCAGGAGAATGGCATGAACCTGGGAGGTGGAGCTTGCAGTGAGCCAAGATCACGCCACTGCACTCCAGCCTGGGCAACAGAGTGAATGTGTACATCCACCTCATACCATACACAAAAATTAACTCAAAATGGATCAGACACCTAAATATAAGAGCTAAAAATGAAAAACTCTTACAAGAAAATACAGGTGTAACTTTTCATGAGCTTGGATTAGGGAATGGTTTATTTTAGATATGCACAAGCAATAAAGTATAGATAAATTGGACTTCATTAAAGTTAAAAACTCTTGTGTTTCAAAGGATACTATCAAGGAAGTAAAAAGACGACCACAAAATGGGAGAAAATATTTGCAAATCATATAGAAGGGACTTGTATCCAGAACATACTAAAAACTCTTATAACTTAATAAAAAGATAACCCAATTTAAAAATGGACAAAGGAATTTAATAGACATTTCCCAAAAAAGCTATACAAAGCCCCTTCCAGTAGGGGCTTGTCTTCCAGGACAGTATGTGGAGGAGAAAGACAGTGGCATTGATAATCCTGACCTTGTGTGGGCCTAGCCTAATTATATGTGTTTGAGTCTTATTTACAACAAAGTTTAAAAAGAAAACAATATTTTTATACAACTGTATGACATATTTTTTTGAGCAACATGAAAAGTTGCTCACATTATTAGTTATGAGGGAAAGGCAAATCAAGACCGCAGTGAGATCCCACTAGTGTGACTATAATAAAGGTGGACAGTAATAGTGTTGGCAAGAATATGGAGAAATTGGAGAAATGTAAAATGATGCAACTGCTTTGGAAACAGTTTGGCCATTTCTCAAAGCATTAAACCTAGAGTTACTATCTGATTCAGTGATTCCACTTCTAGGTATTTAAGACAATTGCAAACATGTCCACACAAGACCTTGTACAGTCGTGCACCACATAACGGCATTTCAGTCAATAAAAGACCATGTATGACAGTGGTGCAATAAGATTATAATGGAGCTGAAAAAATTCCTATTGCCTAGTGACATTGTGGCACAACATATTACATGTTTTTGTGATTGTAGTGTAAACAAACCTATTGTGCTGCCAGTCATATAAAAGTATAGCACATACAATTATGAACAGTACATAATACTTGATAAAGATAATAAACTACTATGTTATTGTATTTGGTTTATGTATTATTATACTTTTTATAGTTATTAGAGTATATTCCTCCTACTTATTAAAAAAACGTTAACTGTAAAACAGCCTCAGGCAGGTCCTGTAAGAATTATTCTAGAAGGCATCGTTATCGTAGAAGATGACAGCTCCGGGCCAGGTTTGGTGGCTCATGACTGAAATCCAAGCACTTTGGGAGGCCAAGGCAGGCAGATTGCCTGAACTCAGGAGTTCGAGACCAGCCTGGGCAACATGGTGAAACCCCGTTTCTACTAAAATACAAAAAATTAGCCAGGCATGGTGGCATGCACCTGTACTCCCAGCTACTTGGAAGGCCAAGGCAGGAGAATTGCTTGAACCCAGGAGGCAGAGGTTGCAGTGAGCCGAGATCGTGCCACTGCACTCCAGCCTGGGTGACAGAGTGAGACTCCATGTCAAAAAAAGAATAATAATAATAAATAAAAGAAAATGACAGCCCCATGTTATTGCCCCCGAGGACCTTCCAGTAGGGGCTTGTCTTCCAGGACAAGATGATGTGGAGGTGAAAGATAGTGGTATTGATGATCCTGACCTTGTGTTGGCCTAAGCTAATTGTGTGTATTTGTGTCTTAGTTTTTTACAAAACAAAAGTTTCAGAAGTAAGAAATACTATATTTTACACCTGTACTGTATATTTGTTTTAAGCTAAGTGTTATTACAAGTCAGAATGTTTTTAAAAAGTTTCTTTAAAAAGTTAAAGTGAAAGTTAATTTATTATTGAAAAAAGAAAAATATTTTTAAAGTAGTGTAGCCTAAGCATAGTGTTGGTAAAGTCTAGGGCAGTGTACAGTAATGTCGTGGGCCTGTGCATTCACTCACCACTCACTTATTGACTCACTCAAAGCAACTTCCAGTACTACAAGCTCCATTCATGGTAAGTATCTTACACAGGAGTACCATTTTTTATCTTTTATACTGTATTTGTGCTGTACCTTTTCTAGGCTTAGATATGTTTAGATACACAAATGCTTATTACTGTGTTCCAGTCGCCTCTAGTGTTCAGTACAGTAACATGCTGTATAGGTTTGTAACCTAGGAGCAATAGGCTATACAGTATAGCCTATGTGTGTAGTAGGCTATCCCATCTAAGTGTGTGTGAGTACACTTGATGTTGTTCTCACAACAACATAATCACCTAAGGACTTACTTCTCAGAACATGTCCCTGTTGTCAGACAACACATGGCTGTACATGAATGTTCATAGCATTATTCATTGTAGCGAAAAAGTGGAAACAACCCAAATGTCAATCACCTAAGGAATCCAAAAACAAAACATGGGCATATCTATGCAGTGGAATTATATTCAGGCATCAAATAAATGAAACACTGACGCATGGTACAAAAGGGTAGACCTTGCAATCATTATGCTAAGTGATAGAAGCCAGACGCAAAAGACCACATATTGTATGATTCCATTGTTGTGAAATGTCCAGAATAGGCAAATCTGTGTAGACAGAAAATAGATTGGTGGTTGCCTAGGGATGGCAGAGCTAGGGGAAATTTGGAGTGACTGCTAACAGGTATGGGGTTTCTTTGGTGGGGGGAGTGAAATGTTCCAAAATTATATAATGGCAATTGGATGCACATATCTGTGAAAATACTAAATCCCAATGAATTGTACACTTTAAAAGGATGAATTATGTGGTATGTGAATTATATCAATAAAAATTGTTTGTAAAAGGAACCAAAGGGGCTCTAAAAGTTAGAAAATACAATATCTGGGCCAGATGCAGTGGCTCACACCTGTAATCCCAGCACTTTGGGAGGCCAAGGCAGGCAGAACACGAGGTCAGGAGTTCGAGACCAGCCTGGCCAACATGGTGAAACCACATGCCTATAAAAATACAAAAATTAGCCAGACATGGTGGCGAGCACATGTAATCCCAGCTACTTAGGAGGCTGTGGCAGGAGAACTGCCTGAACCCGGGAGGCAAAGGTTGCAGTTAGCCGAGATGGTGCCACTGCACTCCAGCCTGGGCAACAGAGCAAGACTCCATCTCAGAAAAAAAGAAAAGAAAGAGAAAGGAAGGGGGGAGGAGGAGGGGGGGAGGAGGAGGGGGGGGAGGGAGGGAGGGAGGGAGGAAGGAAGGAAGGAAGGAAGGAAGGAAGGAAGGAAGGAAGGAAGGAAGGAAGGAAGGGAAGGAAGGAAGGAAAGAAGGAAGGAAGGAAATCAATCTGATATGAAAAATTTCCTGGAAGAGATTAAGGGCAGATCAGAGGCTGCAGAAGAAGAGACCAGTGAATTTACAGATAACTTAAAAAATTGAAACAGAGGGAAACAAAAGACTTCAAAAAACTACAAAGGTCCTCAGAGACATGTGGAACAATATAAAAGAATCTAATAAATGTGTAAGTGGAGTTCCAGAAATTATGGCAGAAGAGAAATAATATTTGAAAATTTAGGAGATGAGTCTTAAAGGATGAATTGGGATTTGTCATGAGAATAAAGGGAGCAAGGGCGTTTTAGGTAGAATAAACAATATTAGCAATATTGTGAAAGCTTGTAGCCATATTGTGAGTACTATGCAATGTCATTTTAAATGTGTTTTAGTTATGAAGGATAATTTTCTTATTTGGAACTTTATTTCACTAAGTGATACTACATGTTTTTGAATTCTCTTTTGGTAGATTAACCATCTGCTAACTTTTTTGTATCCAGCTGGTGATTAATAAGTTCTGGTCAGTTTCTTAAAAAGAGTTACTAGTTGGCCAGGGGAAGCTAGTTGGGGCTTAAAATTAACCATACACTGCTTAGATTTTTACTACATGAGAAAATGTTAATAATTGCTGACATGTAAGGCAAAGCCTAAATGCTTAAAATAGATTTTTTGCATTTGTTTATTTTTATATTTCTTTTTAGAGTTTTTAGGATTGATTTTTTTCTATTTCTGTGAAGAATACCATTGGAATTTTCATGAGGATTGCATTGACTCTGTATATTACTTTGGGTAGTATGGATATTTTAACAATGTTAATTCTTCCAATCCATAGACATGAATATCTTTTCACTTATTTGTGTTGCCTTCACTTTCTTTCATCTATGTTTTATAGATTTTAGTGTACAGGTCTTTTACTTTCTTGGTTAAATTTATTTCTAAGTATTTTATTTTTGATGCTTTTGTATCTGTTTCTAGAAATGAAGTCAATGGAACATGATAGTAGCCAGCTAAATGAACTTCAAAAACAAAAGAGTGAATTGATACAAGAATTATTTACTCTCCAAAGAAAACTTAAAGGTATTACCTTCATGAGTTAGCTTATTTTGCTGATAAATATAGTTATATACACATGGTAAGGGCATATTATTCTTTTAAAATATATTAACCTGTTGTGATATAGTGCTATTATTGGTACTAAAAAAGAAATAGATAAAACAGTCATCAGTGTGAGATCTGGTATTTTTAATGTTGCAAATCTTTTAAAGATCTTTTTTGTGCATGTAATTGCTATATTAACGTAGAAAATAAAAATCATTAGTATATAAATTTTATATGCAAGCACCAAAAATTAGGGTATTTTTCTTATGAGTGAATAAAGATAATCTTTATGTTTAATTTTCAAAAGATTGCAACTATTTTTTAATTTGTTTAGTTTTTGAAGATGAAAAGAATGAATCCATTTGTACTACCAAATATCTAGAGGCAGAAAAAATAAAAATCAATGAAAAGCCTCAAAATGATGCAGAATGCTTAAGGTAAGAGTTTCCTATTATATTTGGCATAAATCAGGTAATTTTTCAAGTTAAATAGATTTCAGTATAAAGCTAAGTGCATCAATTATTAATTTAAAGTTCCAGATGAAGACATTATTTTTTTCTCTGTGTATTCTGACGCATGCTAATAAGGAAACACTTCGGGGCTAGAAAGTGCTACACATAAGTTCATGACGCATTGGGTTGATGGTTGATAATAGTGAAATTAATTTTATCTTTTCTTGAGACTCAGTATTTTTCACATCCCAAGAGATAAGACAACTCTCCTTTCTGTTATTCCTAACTTTTGGCGGCAAATGATTGAAATTACTTTTCATCTTTCTAGATTCCAGCGGTGTGAGGAAATCAGACTGCTATTTTACTTGACATTTGTTTCTCTGGTTTTGTTCTGAAAAAGTGAAAATGTATTTTCTGTATGAATTATTTAGATGATTTTTGTGCATTTAGATAATAAATATATGATATTTGAAATGACATAGTCATAAACACAAGGAGAAAAGACCTCAAGTTTTAAAATTTGACTCTCATTAATTAACAATTTAGTGTTACCTTTGCTGGCTTAATTTTAAAGAAGTTCCTGTACTTTCTAGGTTTCATATAAGAAAAGAAACCTCATTACTGGATCTATGAAGAAGCAAAAGAAGGCTTCTTTCACATAAATTGTATAGGAAATATGTCCACTAGAGCCGAACAAATGCTTCATATTAGCAGTGTATTACCTTAGGCAATAATTTTAGTAGATTGTGAGAAAATATTTGCAATTTAATTTTATATTAAGTTTTATAAGCATAAACTATCAATCTCTTGGGTGATATGTGTGATGCAAAATGGGTTTCAATAATGACAATCTGCTCATTGATTTTTTTTGCACTTTTAAAAATGGTGATGCCCACTGGTATCATTCAAGTTAGTAGTGTGAGGGCTTCCAATCTGAACTCCAGTTTTGCGGGTTTATCACTCAGTCATAAAAATGTGCTCTGGGTTAAAATTAAACACACAAAGTCTGTTAGAGAATGCTTTTTCCTTCACAAATGATGACTTAGGAAATTTGGATAGAAAGAAGTATCAGTGCATGTATTTAGTCCATTAATTGCATTTTAGCAGTTATTAAATTAAATGCCAATATTTATGAATTCCTACTTTTCATTTATTGATATGTGTACTTAGTTTCCCAATTAGCATGTTTCATAAGTTTTCCCAAGTGTGAAGAGTGAAGTCAAA
This sequence comes from Macaca fascicularis, assembly GCF_037993035.2. Lineage (NCBI taxonomy): Eukaryota > Metazoa > Chordata > Mammalia > Primates > Cercopithecidae > Macaca > Macaca fascicularis. The sequence continues at coordinate 125,378,168 of NC_088383.1, forward strand.
GTACTGAGTATAAATATTTTAGGAAAGAAGACTATCAGTCTTACAATTAATGCAATAACAAGAAACTAATGATGTCAAAAAACAATAAGACATTCAGCTTCATCATGAAGGCCAAAATTAAGTTGACTTTGTTAGTGAATTTTGGGATAGAATAGTCTTTTTCATCTCTGTGTTCAAATGTATATGGAATTCCATAATAGTTGCATTTCTCTTAATTTCTCAGGTTTGACTTCTAATGGAGTAGATGTTATTTTTATAGCAGGATTTCTCAAACTTTGTCTTGTTGACATTTTAGACCAGATTATTCTTTGTTGTCAGGGGCTGTTCTATGCATTGTGAGATGTTTAGTAGCAACCCTGTCCTCTACCCGCTAGATGCAGTAGCACTCTGCATTCACCAGTTGTGGCAACCAAAAAAGTCTCCAGACATTGCAAAATGTCCGCTGGGGGAGGGGGTGGCAAAGTCCCCCCAACCTGAGAACCAGCTTTATTTTAAGGTTATTATGACTTCTATGTTCATTAACTTTAACCAGTAAGACAGCAATTACAGAGGAAATCTGTAATATTAGTTAATCTCTATGAGCTTATTGTTTCCAGTTTTAATAATTAGACAACTTTAATATATGTTTTATTTTGTGTATATTGAAATTCTTTTATAATGATTATGGTTCATATTTTAAAGCTTAGTATGCCATGTTCAGGTTATTTGTTGGACTCTATCTTGATGTTATCCATTAGTATTAGTGTAGAGAACCAGTGTTTCACAGTTTAGTGGTCTCTGCTTTAGGTAACCTCTGCATTCACAATGGTTTAATGGTTCACATTCAGAATGATTTAATAGTCTCTGCTTTAGATAATCTGTCTTTATTTATAAGTATCAAGATGTTTGTTTATTTAAAAATTCTGTTTTGAAGAGTAAATGTGTAACACACATTTAAGCAGCTAACTTACAGAATATTGCTATGATTAACACTTAAGCCATAGGTTAGGTTAATTCATCAGAAACCTCCCAAAGAGGTGTGACTGATTGATTATGACTGATCTGTTTTTTTTCATATAGTGTAGGGAGAACAGAAATAATAAAGATCAGAGTCTTCAGAGGCAGTAAGCATAGTGGTTAAACCCTTTTGAATCCCAGGTCTCCCTCCACTTCTGGTTCATCTTTCTTTCAGTCTTTGCATCTTGCACAGTCCAGGGCACATGGTGTTCAATAAATATTTGTTCCGGTAATTGAGTCTACATATAATTGAATTTTCACTATGAAAAGATTAAAGTTCTCTTCATATATTTTCAGTGTTATTTGCAAAGACATGATGTATTCCAACCACTGGGATAGTGCCACTTTCAAAGGGATTGTTTTCACTCCTATGTTTTTCTTCAATGTGGAAAAAGCTTTACAAGTTTAATCATGCTGACCTCCCCTTAGTCCCTCATTCTCTTATCCTAATGTGTAGAGGAGTGACACAGTCTGATCGGTGAATTTGGAAAGGCAAACTGGAAAACGTGGAGCCCAGCCCCTTTCTTTTCCCTGTCTCTTTGGAACATGGCCTGCCTCAGAGAGCGTGTTTTCCCACTCTGCTTCTCCATCTCTTAAGTTTTATCGTTGCTGGACTCCACAAGAGAAAGCCTGTGGAGTCCACTGCTACGTTTAATGGTGTGAGTTAAGTTAGTCTAACATTGGAGTTTGATATTAGCAAACCCTTTCCTACATATTTAAGCCACATTTTCCAGTGTCTGCTATATCAGTAATACATGTGGAATTTTTGCATGCTTTCTGCCTTTCTTATTTTTTGATTGGGCAGATTTCAGGCAGGAAAGAAGAGTGTTATATATTAGGCCTCTGTAAACCCCCAAACCTATTATTCTTATTATTATTATTTGTGACAAAGTGTTGCTGTGTATCCTAGAGCAAGGGATTACAGGCATGCACCACCACACCTGACTAATTTTTGTATTTTTAGTAAAGACAGAGTTTCACCATGTTGGCCAGACTGGTCTCGAACTCCTGACCTCAAGTGATACACCTGCCTCGGCCTCCCAAGTGTTAAGATTATAGGCGTGAGCCACCGCGCCTGGCCACAAACCTATTATTTTTTATTATTACCCAACACCAGGGTTACCAAAATGCACAGTTCTTCATCATGATTTTTTTTTTATTTACTCCAAATTATAGCATAACAGACAACTTTAAACATTTCAGGAATTTTCTTTCACCACAAAACTTCTTTCTAGAATGCTTGTATATCTTGTATTACTGATATTTGTGTTTGTTTAATGCAATTAGGAAGCTTGTTTTGGGAATAAATCTGCATAGGCAACAGCATGAGATTTTCTTTCTGAGCACTTAAAGGTAGTGTGGTTTTGTTTCAGCACCACAAGACAGGGCAACAACAACAAAAAGAAAATAAAAAAAAATAGTATGGTTTGTGAAGAGCATGTTTGCAATGTAAGCTGCACAAAAGTTAATATACCCCTGCTACAAGAGACTCTAAATGCATTAATGTCATGTGGTAAAGCAATGCAGTGACCTCTTCAGTGAAAAAGTCATCTAGTTAAGTTGGTCATAGAGGTCACACTGTTGGTCCTTAGACTTGTAAGAAGGCATAAACTCAGTATGGTATTAACATGTTTTCAAACTCTTTCAAGGATACATAGATAAATATGTATGTTTACACATGTATATATTTTTTATTTTACAAAATATATATATATTTAAATTATGAGAATAGCCTATGTTGATTGAATAAAAATTTAAACACTCCAGAGATATGAAGTGTCAAAATCTCCCTTTTCATACCCTTGCTCTGACACCCGTAAGTGTGACCACTGTTAAAAGTTTGATGTGTATACTGTCAGAATTTATTTCTGTTTGTGTGTGTAAACACATGTACATAGATATGTCTGTGTGTGTTTAGCAAAAATGGGATTATGGATCACACTTACTGGTCTGCAGTTTGCTTGATTATTTATCAAAATGTAAACGTTTTCATTTTAGTTTGTACTAATCTTCATTCTTTTTAATGCTATTATATGGAGATGCCATATTTATATAACCAGTCTCTCATTAATGGATGTACAAGATAGTTTCTAAATATTCATAATTAGGCACACTTTTATAAATGTATCCTTAAATACTTGCAAGAGTCTTTCTGTAACATTATTTAGAATAAGCAGCATTTAGTAGAGTAATACGAATTGTTATCCAGGCTCCATTTGTAAAATAGTCTACATTATCTTTGCTCTTTGTTTTCAACAACAAAAAAGCTCAAAGTAGACGAGTAACAAGATCTCAGTTCTACAGTGTCTTCAAAATATTAGTCAAATAGTTGTGTATCTGTGCCCTACCTGTATTATCTCCAACTTTTTTAACATTTATAAAATATGAGAATCCCCATTTAATTCCAGGATTATTTTTTAGCTCTATATTTTGCTGAATATTTCTGTTGACTCTGCATCTTTTCTGGTAAAACTTCATCATTTATTCACTAACAGAAGTGTCTCTGCAGCATTGATTATGTAGCCTTCAAGCTAATAGAGATCCCCTGTTTTGTGAATCCTTGGCACATACTAGAGTTATTAAGCTTCAAAGCAAATACAGAGGAAATTTTTATGGTAGACTCAATTGATTATTTTAAAAGTTATATTCTGATATAAATGGAACTTTTCCCCTAAATTGTGAAATAATTTTATGATACAAGCCATACAAAATGTTACAGTGATTATTTTCTAAATTCATTGGTATCTTTAATATCATACAGATTTCTTTTTTCATTTTCTTGTGTTTGTCTTTATAAATCAACCCCTTTTGGTGTGGGTTTGGGAAGATGACAGAAAATATGTGGTAAAAGGAGATGCCTACCCCAACCAACACAGGATTCGGAGGAAGGGAGATGCTCGCAGGACCGCTCCCTCTTCTAGCCATTTTTCCGCAGATTCCTCTGGTCTAGCCTTACACACCTGTGAAGGCTCTTACCTATCGGCTGGTGGCCTGGACTGAAGGAGAGCAGAATTAGAAAACTGATAATTCTACTATCACACATTCAACTTTTATACCCACTTTCAGAATAAATTATATATGAAATTGGATTACTGATAGTACTTTAAAAAGAGTAATTTTGTGTTTAAATGCCACTAAAATAATTTATACGAATTAATATAGAGATAGAGAAATAATATGTAAAAAGTCAATCCATGGAAAAACCAGTGGAAAGTAGAAAGAACTACTTATTAAACCTCTAGTGTGATTAAGAAAACCAAAAAGGACAAGATTAATAAATTTAACATATAAGATTTAAAATTTCGGCTGGACGCAGTGACTCACACCTGTAATCCCAGCACTTGGGAGGCCGAGGCAGGCGGATCACGAGGTCAGGAGATCGAAACCATCTGGGCTAACACAGTGAAACTCCGTCTCTACTAAAAATACAAAAAATTAGCCGGGCGTGGTGGTGGGCACCTGTAGTCCCACGTACTCGGGAGGCTGAGGCAGGAGAATGGCGAGAACCCGGGAGGCAGAGTTCGCAGTGAGCCAAGATGGTGCCACTGCACTCTCGCCTGGGCAACACAGCGAGACTCTGTCTCAAAAGAAAAAAAAAAAAAAATTAGCTGGGGGCGGACACCTGTAATCCCAGCTACTCAGGAGGCTGAGGCAGGAGAATCTCTTGAACCCAGGAGGCGGAGGTTGCAATGAGGAGAGATCACGCCATTGCACTCCAGCCTGGGCGACAGGAGCAAGACTCGGTCTCAAAAATAATAATAATAATAATAATAATAATAATAAAAGATTTAAAGTTTCATGTGTCAATAAAAGTCATCAAGATTAAATGGTAAACTGAAATAAAATTATAGTCATTATGATAAAGGATAACAGTTTGTTAAAAAAATCAACTGATAAAAATCCATTAGAAAACGTTAAAGTAATGGTTCTTTATCCATGCATTTATCAAACATGCATTAAACACCTACTTTGTACCATACAATATGCTAGTTGCTGGGGATACCAAAATGAGTAAGACAATGTAATTGAGCTATATGATTAATGAAATGCAAATTAAAACCACTAAATATTATTTATTCTGTCAGTTTTTGAAAGACCAAATGATCATAATCAAAACTGGCAAGTGTGTGCTACAGAGATGACTTATACATGGCTGGTAGCAGTATACATGCTTAGATGTATTTGGAATGAAATTTAATACATACAAATTATTATAAGCATCTTAAAATGTTTATGCCATTTGACCCAATGATTCCTTTTATGAGCTCTATTCTAAGGAAGACAATGCTAAGTACAGAAGAAGCTTTATGCTCACAAAGGTGTTCATAGTGATGTTATTTATGGTTAAAAAAAAAAAGGAACAACTGAAATGCCCTACTATAAGAAATGATTATTGTTAATTAATGGTGTAACCACTGGGATTACTACATATTTATCTTAAATAGTATTAATTGGTATGCAATTAATATTTAACTGGGGGAAATCTATAGAATAGCATTGAGCACACACACAAATACACACACACAAAAGCAAAACTAGGAAGCAAAATTGTATAATCACTTCTATGAAAACTAGAGACTGCAATGAAATATACGTAAATTTTAACAGTATTGCATTTGAGCACTAGGACTTTGGGTAAAATCTGTCCTTTCTACTTTAAATAGTAGTGTGTACAATTCTGTAGCTAAAATGAGTATGTTGTTAGTTAAGGGTTTTCTATATCTCTGAGAGGTAACTGAAAAAAAAATTATAATCATGCAGGAAATTATAAAAATACATGGAACACAAGTTTTTCTAAACTAATTAGCAACGTTGGCCTATCATGGTCATTATTTGATGACTCAGAGAAAGGTGACAATAACCAGCGCAAAGTGCCCTTAGTTCGGTGAGTGAGGGAAGTCCTTCTTGACTCCTGTAGGCAATCAGTCTATGCACTGAAGCGTGAGATCTACTTACCATTATATTGCTTTGGCTAGCTGCAAATGTATTAATATTCATGCTATTATCATCTGGCCTCTTTTGAAGCTAGCAACAGCAATCTTTTCTTTAAGTGCAGATCTAAATTCTACAGCTTGATTATATGCTAAATCGGGAAATACTTCCTATAATTTGCTCTGAATGCCCTCCTTAATTTCAGCAGTCTCTCATTCTTATTTTTAGTTAACTAAATGGGTGAGTGGTCACCACCTAATTCTGATAGGCATGAGAAGTCACACAGAACCTGTAGTCCATTTGAACTGAAGAGGTGGATGAGCACGTGTTGATGGAATGGTGGGAATATCTCTACCATTTTATTTGAAAAATAAATTTATTAAAATGAAGGCTTATGTACATTTCAATAGCAGCATCCATAGTGTATTGTATCCATTTAATTTTCCACTTACTCTTTAAAAATATTTATTACAAGGGTTTTTATACATGTGTAAATATCTGATGCTTAAAATTAGTTACTTGTTATCTTTCCTTATTAAGCATTCCTTTAGATTTCTCATTTACTATTAAATTCCTAAAAGTTCAGACAGAACACAATGAACTTCAATATACATATGTGCTGCATAGTGATATTTCAGTCAGCAGCATATCACATATCTAACAGTGGTCCCATAAGATTATAAGACTGCACTTTTTATTCCACCTTTTCTATGTTTAGATACACATATACTTGCCATTGTGTTCCAGTTGCCTACAGTATTCAGTACAGTAACATGCGGTACAGGTTTGTAACCTATGAGCATAAGCTATACCCTATAGCCTAGGTGTCTGGTGTGCTATCCAATCTAGGTTTGTGTAAGTTCACTCTATGATGTTTATACAATGACAAAATCACCAACTATGCATTTCTCACAATATATTCCTGTTGTTTAGCGATTATGACTGAATAGGGTATTTCACCATCCACCCTTATTATAAATATTATGTTTTTATTCCCCAGTGGTCCTCAAAATAATATATGTAAACTATATGTAATTTCTAAAGTATACTAATATAATGAGCGCCTGTGAACTAAATATGAGCTAAATATGAGCTAAAAATGATCATCCGTGAAATAAACTAGAATATTACCAATAACTTGCATTAGCTATGGCTTCTCCTTTATCCCATACTCCCTTCATTACCCCAGATATAGTTGATGTCCTATATTGTATTTCATTTTCTTGTGCATGTCGTTCTATAATGTGATTCATTATATAATTTGAATTATTGTGTATGTATACTTTATTGTATTATATAACTAACTTTAGTTTACAGCGTGCATTTATCATCTGTATATACATGCACAATCTATTGGTTATTTTTATTTGTTTTTGAGTTGTGTAAAAATTATACTATCTGGGACTTGTAGTTTATTCAATGTTTTTTCTAAGATTTACCCACGTTGGTGAGTGTAGATGTGTGCCCAGAGCTGTGTACATGCTGCTGTGTACATGCTGGTGCACATATGCAAGAGTTGTTCCAGGATAGATGCCTGTTGGAATTGCTGAGTGTAGGGCATGTGAATGTTGAACTTCACGAGATGATGACAGACTATTTTCGAGTGTGATTAAGCCAGTTTATATTTTCATTAGCACGTTATGAAATTTCCTGTTGATCTCCTCCCTTGTCAATGCTTTTTAAAGACTTTTAGTTTTTGCCAATCTTGTGGACATAAGATGGTATTTCATGGTCTCTAATGGCCTTGCCCTGACTACGTATGTGATCGAGCATCTTTTGTGTTTGTTTATGACCCATGCATCTTTTTTTCTGGAAAGTAACTCTTATTTCTCTACTAGATTGTTTGAGTAATTTGTCTTTTTCCTATTAATTTCCAGAAGTTTTAAATATTTGGTCTTTCAATAGTTGTGAATTTTGCCTGGTAACAAATTAAAAATATCTTCTCCAAGTTGATGGGGTTTTGTTGTTTGCTTTAGGCTGTTCTAGTTGAAGAGTTCCTACTTTCGCTGTGGTTGACATTTTTAATCATTTTTTATAGTTAGCATTTTTGTTTCTTGGTTAACAATATTCTATTGTATATTTCAAAATAGCCACAAGAGACGATTTTGAATGTTCTCATGATAAAGTAATGATAAATGTATGAGGTGATGGGGATATGCAAAATACCCTGATTTGACTGTTTTACATTGTATACATGTATCAAAACATCATACTGTATCCCAAAAATATGTGCAATTATTATGTCAATTAAAAACAAAATTAGAGGCTGGGCACGGTGGCTCATGCCCATAATCCCAGCAGTTTGGGAGGCCGAGACAGGTGGATCATGAGGTCAGGAGATCGAGACCATCCTGGTTAACACAGTGAAACCCCATCTCTACTAAAAATACAAAAAAATTAGCTGGGCGTGGTGGCAGGCGTCTGTAGTCCCAGCTATGGGGAGGCTGAGGCAGGAGAATGGTGTGAACCCAGGAAGTGGAGCTTGCTGCCTCGGCGACAGAGCGAGATTGTGTCTCAAAAAAAAAAAAAAATTAGAAAATTAACAAACAGGAAATTTAACATTGGTACAGTACTGTTACCTAATAGTCTATATTAGTATTTCCTCTGTTATCTTAATAGTGTTCATTGTAGTTACTCTTCTTCTTTCTTTTTCACTTCTTTTCTGTCTCTTTCTTGTCTTCTTTCCCTTCCTCCTCTCTCTCTCCTTCTTATACCTGGGAACCAATTGAGGATTACAAATTATGTTTTCTTCTAAGCTCTTTTATTCAAGAACAATTCCTCTCCTTTCATTAAATTGACACTTTTTCTGAGGTGTCAAGGCTGGTTGTTCTATACAATGTTCTTCAATTTGTACTTATTTGTTCCTTTGAGATTATATGCAAGTTAAATTTTTTTGGCAAGAATATCATGTAAGTGATATTGTGTCTTTTTCAGAGCGTTATATCAGGAGGCACATAATGTCAGTTAGTTTCATTTTTGGTAATGCTAAGTTTGATCCCTTAGTTGAGATTGTGTCTGCCAGATTTCTCTGGTGAGAAAGCACTATTTTTCCATTGGTAGTGCTAAGTAATATATAGGATGACCCTTTGATACCTTGTACATATCCTTTCCCCAATAACCCTTCTCTCTATCATTTATTATCCACTAATGATTCCTCCTTGAATCAGTTATTACAATGGTGACTGCAAAATGGTAATTTCTACTCATGGCATTCTTTATTTATTTATTTATTGGTAAAATTCTTTTAAAAAGAGGTTTCCTTTTCCCCTCCTTCCCCCACTCTTTTTATTTCTCCTTTTAAAAAAATTATGTACTCATGCACCTTTTAAAGTTACATGTGTAACTGTAACATTACTGTTATTATTATTTTTGATACCCCAATTGTCCCAAGTTTGGCCAGAGGCAATCCCTCTGAAATTGATTTCTGTGTGATTTTTTAAAAACCACTTTCTTTCTGGTGCAAGAAGGGGTTCCAGGCTCTTCTTCGTACTAGATGTGCTCATTGCTACTGGATGTCATTGCTTCTGAGCAATTTAAGTGGACACAACTAAAATTACCATTTTTAAATGGTAAATTTACACAGTCTCCTCCAACTCAAATCCACAATGACTGATTTTTCTTCTCCTCCCTCCATTCTGTGTGTGTATCTTCTTTCTAGTTAAAACTCTGGTTCTCAATTATATCAATGTAATTATTAATATCCTGACTCCTACAAATATCACAAAATAATTTTAGAATTACTAGCCGTGTACCCCCACTAACAACAAGCCTACTAAATAAAATATGAGATTCCTCTGTAATTCTTAGTGCCTTACTACACATCCCACTGAGGGTGTATAGACTATTGTGTTCAAAAAATTACTTTAATTCTTTTTTATTTTTTCCTGTGATTACAAATTTGAAATGCAGTTAGGTTTATGCTTTTCTATTTGTGTTTAACTCAAGTGTTCTTTTCATCTAACTTTAGGGCTCTTTTTCTCAGCTTTATTGATTGAATTTTATTTGATAAATAAGTAAAACATCAGCATAATTCAAGAGCAAAAGTATATAAAGAGATATGTCCAGAGACGTTTCATTCCATTCTCTATCCTGCTGCATTTTCACTCACTGCTGTAGGTTACCGTTTTTGCTAGTTTTTGATTCATCCTTCCTGTGTTTCTTTTTCCAAAAATAAACCGATATTTAATAATATATTCTCATATCCCTTTCTCTTTCACAAACATCAACACATTGTATATAGTCTTTTGTATCTTTCTGTTTTTTATTTAACAATATATCCTGTAATTCATTTATAATAGTTAAAAGAGATTATCTTCACTTTTATAGCTATATAATACTTCATTGTAATAGATGTACTACAGTTTATGCAACCAGACACATTGTTTCCAATATTTTGTGATTACAAATAATGCTGCAATAAATAATCTTGTGTATATGTTGTTTTGTATTTATACAGCATCTTACTGGATATGGAGTGGCAGTGTCAAAGGGAAAATGCAAATGTAGTTTTGTTGGATCTTGCCACATTCTCCTCCATTGAGGTCTTACCATTTGAATTTCCTCTAGCAATGTTTGAGCACAATTTTTTCCCATAATCTTGCCGAAAGCGTTTGTTGTCAAGTTTTTGAAGTTTTGCCAGTGTGATAGATTAGAAACAATATTCCCATGTAGTATATTTGCAGCTCTTTATTATGAGTGAATTTGAGTGTTTCTTTATGCCTTTAAGGACTATTTGTAAAAAATTTTTTAACTACCTCTGTATGATTTTTTCCTATTTTTCTATCAGGCTTTTGGCCTTTTTTTGTACCTGATTAGAAAATTTATTTATATATTATGGAGGTTAGTCCTTTATCTGTGACATATGTGGCAAATATTTTCTTATGGCTTGTCATTTATCTTTGAACTTTACTTATGGTGGTTTTTGCTACACAACCTTTTAAACATAATTGAATTTAATACTCTTTTCTTTTATTGCATTTGTGTTTTGAGCCATAGTTTAAAAGTCTTTACCTACACCCAGTTTATCAAATAATTTATTGATGCTTTCACTTTGACCTTCTATGGTTTCATTTTTTACATTTAAATCTTTGATCCGTTTCTAGGGTATTCTTATATATGCTGTGTAATGTAGATCCAATTTTAGCTTTGGCAATCCATTTACATCCATTTGCAAATGACTATCCAGTTTTCTCAACCCAACTTAATGAAAAGTCTATCTCTTTTTCCCAGTGGTTTGAGGTGTCACCTCTATTATCTACTATATTTCCATTTATACTTGACTCTGTCTGCCTTCTACTATATCCCACTGTTCTATTTATATGCCAGTATTGCACTATTTTAATTATAAAAGATAAATAGTAGGATTTAGTGGTTGGTGGGGCTAGTCACTCCTTTTTGTTTTTTCTTTCTCAGGGCTTTTCTAAAAAGAAAAATGTTAAAGAACCTTACTTGAATGTTTATTTTTTCCATATAAACTTTAGGATCAATTTGCCTAGCACCAAGGAAAAAATTTGTATTTTTATCAGGATCATATTTAGTCTGATATAATGTAGAAATAATTAACATTTTTATGATGTCCTATGAAACAAAAAGTCATGTTAGTTATTATTGATGAAAATTAAGGCTATGTTTGTATGCTAATTTTATATCTTGTCACCTTGCTAAATTATTTTATTTGAATTGCTTTCTTTCATTGATATTTTTGAGTTTTCAGTTATATTGTCATATTACCTGAAAATTAAAATAACTTTATTTTGTCTCTCAAACTGTTGTGCCTCTAATTATTTTCTCTAGACTAATTTTAATGGCCAGTTCTTCCAACTTAATACTAAAAAGTAATAAAGGTAATGGGCATCCTTATTCCTGACCTTAAAGAGATTGACTCTAGTGTTTCCCCAGCAATAAGATGCTTACTTTGGGATTGACATATGTATTTTTTTATTGGGTAAAAACGTATCTATTAATTCTAATTTTATTGAAAGTTTTTTTTATCAGGGATAAGTTTTAATATTTTAAACACCCTTTCAGCACCTCTGAAGATAATCATATTATTTTTCCCTTGGAAATATTAATATGGCCAATTATATTAATGAATTTCTAATATTTAACCATACATTAATTCCTGGAACAAATCCTAATAGATCTCAGTATATTATTTACTTAATGTGGTATTGGATTCTTTTTACTAATATTTTATTTATAATTTTTGCATTAGTATTCATAGACATGTACATGTGTGTGTATATGTATTCACTAACTTGATCAAGTTTGGTATCAATGTTATGCATGCTTCAGGAAAAGAAATTCACTGTTTTCCTTGTATCTTTACATTTTAGATCAATTTATATAGTTTTTGGATTATCTGGTGTCTCAGAGTAGTTTTGCTTTTTGTTCATAATACCGTTTTTAAAAAACTTCATCAGCAAAACAGAACAAAAACTTTCTTCATTTCAGATATGGTTATTGGGTGAGAAATAGACAAATTTGCAGGGGCTGTGACATTTAAAGACAAGGAGGAATCAAGAAATGGAAACGAAAAGCACTGGAAAGACAAAAAGAACATCATTAAACCACAAAACACCACAACTGTCTCTCCCCAAAAGATAAGAGAGCCATTGATTGAAACAAACTTCTTCCGCCCTGCAGAAGCCATTACTTTCAACTGTGAGGCCTCCGACCTTTTCTCAGTGTTTCCCCACACGGGGAAGGACTTTCACTTTCTGAAGGTCATTTAATCTGTATTTCATCACCCTTAGGCACCCTTTTTCGGTTCTTCTCTCTACCATTGAATTGTTACTTAACTCTTTCTGCGTTGGTGTAGGCTTCAGAGCTGAAGTTGGATGTTTATTTCCCTACTTACATGTAATTTCAAGTTTTGCAAAATTCTCTATTTCCTTCTTAGCTTGTATACATAAGGTATAGGTGGTTTTATTTGGTTTTCGTATTGAGAGGTCTTTTTTACATTATTTTTCCTTTTGGAAACTTAAAAATTTTTAATTAAAAAATTTTAAATTAAAAAATTTAATTGTTATTTTATAAGAACTTTGACTTCTGTCATTGCCTTTTTAAAAATTTACATACAGTAAATTTACCTTTTAGTATACAGTGAATTGGCAAAAATATTCAGTTATGTAGCCACCACTGTAATCAAGATATAGAATACTTTGATGACCCCAGAATGTACCCTCCTGCCTATTTATACTCAGTGCCTGCATTCCTGCCTATTTATACTCAGTGCCTGCGTTCCAGCCCCAGCCCCTGATCTGTTTTCCTAGTTTTGCTTTTTCCAATATGTCATACAAATGGAATAATATGCTATGTATCCTCTTCAGTCTGGCTTTTTAGGTTTAGCATAATGTATTTGAGATTATATTGTTTCATATGTCAGAAATAATGTTAGAGAATTCTGCAAAAATAATGAAATACTTTAGAGCACAGATACAAGAAGCTCAGAGAGCCCTAAGCAGCATTAAAGAAAAAAGGCAAACATCTATACACATCACATTCGAACCTCTGAAAAACAAAGATAAAGAGAAAATCTGGAAGGAAGGCAGAAGGAGAAAAGACAAAAAGACACATTATATATACAAAGGAATGAAGATAATAAATATAGAAGACTTCTCATCAGAAATCATGAAAACCAAAAGACAAGGGAATGACATCCTAAAGAGTGAAAGTAAGAGCTGCCAGTTCAGAATTGTCAGTGAAATCTCCTTCACAAATGGAGGCAAATACAGATATTTTTAGACAAACTCAAGTTGATTGAATTTCTTGCCAACGGACTACATTACAAAAAAGGGCTGTGTAAGTTTTTCAGAAAGAAGGACTATACCAGATAGAAATTTGGAGCTATGCAAAGAAATAATAAAACTTCAGAAATGGTTCAAATAGGCTGGGCATGGTGGCTCACACCTCTCATCCCTGTACTTTGAGAGGCTGAAGTGGGCAGATAGCTTGAGCTCAGGAGTTCGAGCTCCGGAGTTTGAGAACACCCTAGGCAACATAGAGAGACCCCATCTCTACTTAAAAATAAATAAATTAATTAAAGATAATGAAGATAAATATAAAATTGAAAATGAAAAGGTAAATATAAAGGCCCCTTTTTCACTTTTAATTGATGTAACAAATAAATGATAAAAGCAAAAAGGAATATATTTTAGGTTTATAGCATATGTAAAAAGAAAAATGTGTGATGGTGACCGAACAAAAAATGGGAGGGAGAAATTGGAAATAAACTGTTTTAAGTTTCTTATCCTGTAAGTGTAGCAAGTGTTATTTTATTTTTATTTTTTTGAGGCAGAGTCTCTCTTTGTCACCCAGACTGGAGTGCAGTGGCACGACCTTGGCTCACTGCAACCTCCGCCTGTGGGGTTCAAGCTATTCTCATGCCTCAGCCACCTTAGTAGCTGGGATTACAGGCGTGTGCCACCACACCCGGCTAATTTTTGAATTTTTAGTAGAGACGGGTTTTCCCCATGTTGGCCAGGTCAGTCTTGAACTCCTGGCTTCAAGTGATCTGCCCACCTTGGCCTCCCAAAGTCCTGATATTACAGGCATGAGCCACTGTGGTCCGGCCAAGTAAAGCAGTGTTATACTATTTGAAAGTATACAGCAATAAAGTGAAGATGTGTGTTAACCCAAATGCAAGCATTACAACTTTTAAAAAATACAGTAGTCCCGCCTTATTTGCAGTTTCTTTCCGCAGTTCCAGTTACCCACATTCACCCATGGTTCCAAAATATTAAATGAAAAATTTCATAAATAAACAATTCTAAATTGCACACCATTCTGAGTAGCATGATGAACTCCTGTGCAGTTCTGCTCCATTCTGCCGTGGACGTAAATCATCCCTTTGTCCAGTGTATCTGCACTGTATATGCTACCTGCATGCTAGTCACTTCGTAGCCATCTGAGTTATCATATCGACTGTTGTGCAATCACAGTCTTTGTGGTAACCCTTATTGCACTTAATGATGGGCCCAAATCACAGGAGTAGTGATGCTGGCAATGCATATATGCCCAAAAGAAGGTGTAAAGCGCTTCCTGTAAGTGAAAAGATGAAAGTTTTTGACTTAATAAGGAAAGGAAAAAAACTGTATGCTGAGGTTGCTAAGATCTACATTGCAATAAGATATCTTGAGAGAAAGAGACTACATTCATATAGCTTTTAGTATAGTATATTGTCATAATTGTTCTATTTTATTATTAGGTATTAATAATCCCTTTCTGTGCCTAATTTATAAATTACAGTTTATCATAGGTATAGATGTATAGGCAAAATCATAGCATATAGAGGGTTCAGTACTGTCTACAGTTTCAGGTATCCACTGAGAGTATTGGAGCATGTAGCCCCCATGGATAAAGGGGGACTACAGTAAGTATAAATAATAAGTCAGTAGAGGAGATAAAATGCAATTATTAAATCCAAAAGCAGGTAGAAAGAGAGGGAATGAAAAGAGCAAAGCA
Organism: Macaca fascicularis; assembly: GCF_037993035.2. NCBI lineage: Eukaryota > Metazoa > Chordata > Mammalia > Primates > Cercopithecidae > Macaca > Macaca fascicularis. The sequence continues at coordinate 125,393,561 of NC_088383.1, forward strand.
CAGATAGAACAAATAGAAAATGATTAGAAAAGTCTTATATTTTAAATTCAGCCATATGAATAACTATAGTAAATGAAAATGGTCTAAATATACCAAGTAAAAGATTATTACATTAGATAAAAGAGTAAGACACAAATATATGGTTTCCACAAGAAACCCACTTTAAATATAAAGATGTAGATAGGTTAAAAAAGAATGGAAAGCAATATCCTGTGCTAGTGGTCTGGAAGTTGTAGTTTCTTCATATCCTTATCAATACCTGATATTGCCTATCTTTCATTTTAGTTATTCTGGTGAATGTTTAATGGTATTTCCTTATGCTTTTCTTTGTATTTCCTGGATTTAGAGTGAAATTTAATACCATTTCCTATTTTTATTAGCCATTGGACATTTTATTTTGTGAATAATCTGTAGTTTTGTGAATAACCTGGGTGTAATCTATTGCTTCGTGTCTCTGCTTTTACTTTATAATGGCTTTCCTTGTTGGGTGCTTCACGAAATTTTGCTGCAAACTCATTGTTCTCAATCTATGAGAGGCCTGTGGGTCTAAATTTGTTAAGGTTTCCTTTAGAGAATATTTTCTTATTATTATTATACTTTTAGGTTCTGGGGTACATGTGCAGAACATGCAGGTTTGTTATATAAGTATACACGTGCCATGGTGGTTTGCTGCATCCATCAACCCGTCATCTACATTAGGTGTTTCCCCTAATGCTGTCTCTCCCCTAGCCCCCTAACCCCTGACAGGCCCTGGTGTGTGATGTTCGCCTCCCTGTGTCCACATGTTCTCATTGTTCAGCTCCCACTTATGGGTGAGAACATGTGGTGTTTGGTTTTCTGTTCTTGTGCTAGTGTGCTGAGAATGATGGTTTCCAGCTTCATCCATGTCCCTGCAAAGGACATGAACTCATCCCAGCTGACAAAGGGCTAATATCCAGAATCTATAAAGAACTTAAATTTAGAAGAAAAAAACAACCCCATCAAAAAGTGGGCCAAGGATATGAACAGATACTTCTCAAAAGAAGACATTTATGCAGCCAAGAAACATATTAAAAAAAGCTCATTATCACTGGTCATTACAGAAATGCAAATCAAAACCACAACGGGATACTATCTCACACCAGTTAGAATGGTGATCATTAAAAGTCAGGAAACAGATGCTGGAGAGGATGTGGAGAAATAGGAACACTTTTACACTGTCAGTGGGAGTGTAAATTAGTTCAACCATTGTGGAAGACAGTATGGCGATTCCTCAAGGATCTAGAACTAGAAATACCATTTGACCCAGCAATCCCATTACTGGGTATATACTCAAAGGATTATAAATGATTATAAATAATTCTATTATAAGGACACATCACACATATGTTTATTGCGGCACTCTTTACAATAGCAAAGACTTGGAACCAACCCAAATGCCCATCAATGATAGGCTGGATAAAGAAAATGTGGCATATATACACCATGGAATACTGTGCAGTCATAGAGATTTTTCTTTTGCATCTGCTGGTATCCAGGAAATGCCACTGATCTTACAATTCCTTCCGCTTCCCCTTGAGGGTCAGGGCTCAGCAAAGGTTCAAGTCGATCTATATTTCTCACCTTGTTGCTGGCCCAGGAGTTGCTTAGGTTTGGGAGAGCAATGTTCCTCATATCTCCTCTCAGGGCAGCTTTAACCTCCTAGCTGCCCAATTCCAGCCTCTAGCTTTGTACCTCTTCAATCACAGCTCCTAGCTTTTATGTTTTTCTTTTCAGGAAAAAACATTAGTCATAATGGCAAAAATGGAAGACTTATTTTTACTATTTTCCACATTAAATACAGGCATAAAATAATTTTTAAAAAATTCCTCAAAGTCCATGCTGATTTGGCAATAAATTTCCAGAGCACATTTGTACTCATCAAACTTGTATGATATTAGTACAATTGTTGACTCTTTGTTTAAACTTATTGTTTCTATTGCCTATCGGAGCTGCTTTGAAGGGACCAGAATATACCACCCTGAAATTATGCCACATTTTCTTAAGGATTATCTTGGCAATTGATATTCAATAAATACAGGAAAAATTATCTACCCTTTTAGGCTCTATCTGCTTAAAAGTAAGGCATGAGAAGGGTGACACTCTAATACCAGGGAGAGAGGAATTACTGTTACCATTGAAGACAGAGCCAATACCAAGATGAGTATGCATAAATAGATTTTAATAAAAATTGCCCTTATCTTCCATTACTACACCCATATATTTCCATATAGTGTAGTTCCTTTAAAAGTCTGATAAAAAAGAAAAACCAAAGATACAAAAAAAACAGTATAAACATTTAATTGGATTTTTCTAGAATCATTTCAAAGTTCATTTCTTACAGTCATAATTCAGAGGAGACTGCCTTATGTTGGTTCAAGCCCTTTAGATTGTTTGCTATGAATCTCCTATTTTTTGGGAAACTGACCCATTTTCAAGATAGATCACGTGGCACCTAGCTCCAGAAACTCCATTTTGGTTTGATCATGTCAAACGACAGTCTCTCGTAAACTTTACCAACTCCAAACCCTCTTTCCTTCATTAAGAGGGTAATAAACCTGAATCTAACCTCTTCAGTTCTAACCAACCTTTTCTTTTGTGATTCCCAATGCATGTTAATAAAATTTATGTGCTTTTTCATGTTAAAAAATTCAAAATATTCAAAAAATTAAAGACTTAATTGGAGAAAGGAAACTTAATTGGGGAAAAGAAAGATGTTGCTTTCTCACTCCCAAATTAAGGTATATTTTAATTATGCATGTATATTATAAAGTTATAGTTTAATTTTACATCAAGAAGAAAGCTCAAGGGTCATTTGTTTTCCTACACTTAAAAGTTTTCAGGTGAGGTTCAGAGAAGCTAAATGTTTCAACTAAGCTTATTCAGTTTGCTAGTGGCCAGGACTCAAACAGATGTTAAGACATAGTACTATATATTTGCTATCCACCAGCTCATGTTGCTCTTTTAGTTATGATAAAATTATTAAATGTCGGCTGAGCATGGTGGCTCATGCTTGTAATCCCAGCACTTTGGGAGGTTCAGGCAGGTGGATCACTTGAGGTCAGGAGTTCAAGACTAGCCTAGCCAACATGGCAAAACCCCATCTCTACTAAAAGTACAAAAATTAGCTGAGTGTGGTGGCAGGTGCCTGTAATCCTAGCTACTCGGGAGGCTGAGGCAGGAGAAGTGCTTGAACCCAGGAGGCAGAGGTTGCAGTGAGTAGAGGTCACACCACTGTACTCCAGTGTGGATGACAGAGCAAGACTCCTTCTCAAAAAACAACAACAACAAAAATATTAAATGTCTATTAGTCAGTCTACCTTAATTTCTTTATGAAAATTTTTACCACAAAATTTTATATAGTCTTCATGGAATTATAGACAATTAAAATATGCAAATTATTTAGTCTTGAAATTCTGATTATAGAAGCTATAAGCTTGTCCCTCTCTGTACAGTAATAAAATTACAGTTTATTATTAAACTAATAGGTGAAATTTTCTTTTAAAATAGACTTAAAAAAGAATTAGAACTTTATAAGGAAGATGACATGGAAAGTGTTTATGAAGCTCTCCAAACAGAAATAGAATTTTTAGAGTTGGTAAGTTATCATTGATTGTTTAACTTTTGTTCAGCATTTTTTTACCTACTGGTAAGACTGGTTTTACTGGTGTACAAATCACTGAACTAGTGTTTCATCCCGCTACAAAAAACAAAAAAGCAGTAATGAAGATAACTAAGATCAGGATATAAATCTATGAAGTGTTTTGAGTTCCTGGAGAGTTAGGTGCTACACGAAGCAAATTATATTCAAAGAGAATATGTATGATTTCAAACTAAGTTAAAAAAACTTCAGATCTGACCTCATAACATTTCCTTGACTGAAACTGTTATTAGAGGATTAATGCACTGAAGGAAATTTAACTATCATAATGCCTTAAAAGCTTTTTGTTTTTGATAGGCATAAATTATACTTTTACTATATTTGATCCTAAAACTTTCTTATTGCATATTTGTATGATCTCAAAAACCTTGAATTCAATTATTGGAAACGTATTTTCAGATTGTGTAGGAGCACTTTAAATTGCTTTAACCTCTTACTTTGGTTGTTTATAAAATGAACACAGTATTTGCTATACTCTATTTTAGTGAAAGGCACGAATAGCTTTAAACTGTCTTAAAATGTAGTTTTAATTTGATATATTGCATGTTGTTACGTGTTTATTTTATGTAACCATTTTCTTGTTCAAAAATGTTTCAATAAGTTATGTTCGAATTTATATTTTTTATAGAAGCATTCAAAAATATAATTAAGAAATGCCCAGAATTTACTGTCATATTAAATTTAGGTACATTTTATGTAGTTCTTTTATTAAGAAGTTACTTTTCCTCGTGAGTAATTACTATGTTTTCTTTTCAGACATTGGCACAGAAATATCTTCAGGAAAGCAAATAACTTACAGAGAATTGATCAGCCATTTGAGATTTGATCAGAATATCTTAGAATCAAATCTTAGTGATACATATGTGAATGGTACATGTTACAACAGATCCTTGTGGAAAATACGAGGTTTAAAATATTCAAATTGTTAATATCTAGAAATGGTGTGTTAGCCCTTTAAGGTAATTTTTGTCTTGTTACTCAAATTTTAAGAGTTCTTCTGTGGTTTGATTTTGTTTCTAAAAGGAAGGAAAAGGAGAAGAAGTAGATACCGTGCTCCCAGGCTTCTTATATGCCCCTGAACCTCAAGCTGTCCTGTTCTTTCTAATCTATATGATTAGGTTTGGATCTGTGTCCACGCCCAAATCTCACGTTGAATTGTGATCCGCACTGTTGGAGGTGGGCCCTAATAGGAATTGACTGGATCACGGGGGTGGGTTTCTCATGAATACCTTAGCACCATTCTTCTTGGTACTGTCCTTGCCATAGTGAGTGAGTTCTCCTGAGATCTGGTTATTAGTGTATAGCACTTAATCCACTTTGCTCCTGCTGCCACCATATGAGATGTCTCACACCCGCTTTGCCTTCAGTCATGATTGGAAACTTCCTGAGGCCTCTCTAAAAGTAGAAGTCAGTATGCTTCCTGTACAGCCTGCGGAACCATGGGACAAATAAACCTGCGTTCTTTATAAATCACCCAGTCTCAGGTATTTCTTCATAGCAATGCAAGAACGGACTGATACACTATACTTTTCATTTTTTTATTGTAGCTTACCTTGGGTCCAATGAAACACACATAGGAAGAAACATTCAGTTTATTGGCCCAGTTATGTTGGTGCCTCTTCCACTAACAAAGGTGCTTGCTTTCATTGTAATTCTTCTCTAATCATAAAATGTCTGTTGACAGAGTTCCTCTGAGGACCTTCATGTGTAAAAGTTTTCCTACTTTTCACTGTGTGCCCATAAAGTCTGGGGCACCTGAAGCCATTTTCTGGTTAATGCCAATGTTGGTTATAAGGAAACAAATTATCCATGGAGATATGAATCCCCAGTGGATAATGAGGTATATAATCTCCTTAACAGCCATCAGGATTCATTTTCTCTGGTCGCCTGAAACACTGCAACTGCAAACAGTGTAGTTAGGGTTAGATCATACTTAGTGTTGCTACCAAATTTCCAACATCACTTATCTTTCTGCTGTTACCATTTCTGACTAGACAGAAAGTCTATTGTCTAAAAGTGTATTGACTGATATAAGAATAGCTACTCCTGAAGTCATTATATGAAAAAGATACTTGCACATGCATGTTTATAGCAGCACAATTCGCAATTGCAAAAATGTGGAACCAGCCCATCAGTCAACAAGTGGATAAAGAAACTGTGGAATATATATATATATATATATATATATATATATATATATATATGATGGAATACTACTCAGCCTAAAAAGGAATGAATTAATGCCATTCACAATGACCTGGATGAGACTGGAGAATATTATTCTAAGTGAAGTAACTCAGGAATGGAAAACCAAGCACAGTATGTTCTCACTCATAAGTGGGAGCTAAGCTATGAGAATGCAAAGGCATAAGAGTAACACAATGGACTTTGGGGACTCGGGGAAAGAGTAGGAAGGGGGTGAGGGATAAAAGCCTACAAATTGGGTGCAGTGTATACTGCTTAGGTGATGGGTGCACAAAAATCTCACAAATCACCACTGAAGAACTTATAACCAAATACCACCTGTTCCCCAATAACCTCTGGAAATTTTTAAAAATCACAAATAAAAATAAAAGTGTATTGCAACAATTCAACAAGGCCCTAGATTGGAGTAGGTTAGGGAAAGGAAGAAAACTTACTTGGGGATATATTTCAAAATACTGAGGGCTAATGTTAGAACCATGCTTTCTTTTGTGGTTGTAGTTGAATTCATTTATCTATTAATGTTAAGGTAGAATACTTAGGTTTATCTAAATCTCAGAGCAGAGCCTCAGCAAGTCTTATTTCAGAGCAAGTCTTATTTAGACATAGCTTTTTTTGTATATGTTAACACCCTCATTTTTCAGAAATTAGCAAAGTTGAAACACTCTCCTTCAGGATATATAGCAATTGCCATGTGTTTAAATAATTTGCAATTTTCAAAGGTAATTTCTAATTTTATTTTTTTAATATTGAAATTAGTAATCAATTATTTTTGCTTAGGAAGAAAAAAATGAATGGTGGCAGAGAATTTGCAATCTATTTTATATGCAAATACAGAGTGGGAAATGGTTATTGGGATTTGTCATGACCTCAGTTCTGTCTTATTTTAGTCTATTTGTCTACCCGCATTCTAAGTCCTATGAATCTCTATTGTTATATATATTTAATATGCAGAATTTACACATAAAGCCTTTTCCACTTACCAGTAATTTTTGCCCATTATTGGTTTCGTAGCTAAAATATTAATGCAAACTAGAGATCGGGCACCTATTTGAATTACTAACACAATGGCATATATGCAGAATAAACTGCTACCGATACAACTGTTCTTTCACATGTGTGTCATATAGAATATCTAGATTAAATATTCAGTAACAGAATCAGTATTCAAATGCATTGAATTTGAGAATAAAACTGAAGGTTCAGTACATTTATTATTTTAAAATGCTTAAAATGCATAATTTAAGATTTAAACTCATTTTCGTATAATCAAATAATTATTTTAGCACTGCATAGTAGAATAATAGAAAGCAGTATCCGTATGATACCAGCCAAAATAACTGAACTATTAGAATCAATGTAATTAAAGGAACAAGTTATCTGAAACAAAGGAAATACAGCAATCGATAGAAATCACAGTGTGTGAAACTAAACTGCACATCAAGATAAAATATTAGGAGTAGATTAAGTCTTTTTTTAGGTTTTTTTTTAAGAATTAGTCATAAAACTCATAAGTAGGAAAATTAACTGAACTTATCTGGGTAAAAATATGTCTCAGACTGAATTCAGTTACTCTGGAAGTAAGACTTTGGCTATACAGAAAGGCAATTTTTCAACGAATGTCCATTCATTAAGTAAAGTCATTAAATTTTCCGTATACTTAACTATGATCAAAATGCAAACTAACCCAAAGTAACACTGATACTGCTCTGAGGTTTGTGGCTTGCCACCATAGTTCTTTAATGTAACTCAAGTTCTTTGAGAAGCAACTTTATAACTCTCAGTACTCCACTGAGGATAATATTAAAATGTATAGATAGTTTGCTGCAAAATTTTCTGCTGATTAATGGAGCTATTACGCTAAGGGAAAAACAGCAACAAAATCATAGGATGTGGAGCATGACCACTGGCCTAGAAATTCCTTTCTTCCTTCCCTGGCCTAATTATTGAAATGGGAGGAAAAGTAAAGAAAAGCTTTAAGGTATTTACAGTCAGAATGATTTCTATTCTATCATTGTTTTGTCAATAGTAGTAGTTTCTTTTTTAAAAGAAACAAACAAACAAACAAAAATTGCCTGCCTGCCTTTTTTTTCTTGGAACTTGAAAAACCGTGATGAGATTCTGAAAAGGCTAAGGTAAGGTAGAGGTCGTTGTATTATAATGAATTGGAATCTAGAAATGCCTTAAAACAGAATCAATTGGGATTAGTAATTTTTTGCAGAATGGAAATTATGCTGTGAAAAATCCACTGAGTCCATTACCAGAAGGGCAAGCAGTAATTTAGCTGGGTAGCTCCAGATGGACAGACAGCATGCACTGGACAGGCCCTGTTCAAAACTCCTGTGGAGGACAAAGTCCCTTTCTATTTTATACCAATCAATCATACATAACTGTGTCACACTATAATGAATAAATCATTTATTTGCAGCCCAGGAAACAGTAGCAGTTCAGTGACATGATTAGAAATAAATATGAGACTATTTTAATGCCGGGTGTATCAGGGTAAGGTGTTCTGTGATTCAAGTATTTATAGTATAAAATTTGAAATTTAAAAGCTGTTTAATGTACTAAAAAGTATTTTTTAACATTTGAAGCTGATCTATTTTAGGTGAACTTTTATGTTTCTTTTTTGACCCCTCTTCTCTCCTTTTGTCATCCGGAAAAACTTTAGTAAAGGAAATGTTTGCCTCTCAGAATCTAGTTCAGAACATTTTCTGTCAAGGGAATTTTTTTCAGGATGTGAACTAAAAATAAAAAATATTTTTTGTCATTAGCCCGAAGCAGGGATTACATCTTGGGGTTTTGTGGCTCTTTTATCTTAAGACAATAGATATTTTTAAATGTAAGAATGAAAAGGATGAAGTTATCTTTGAAAACATTTGAGGTTGGAATGTATAGTCAGTTTCTGTTGTGCTTTCTAAACATTATATTTTCAAGTTAAGTAAGTTTCTTCTTGGTTTGCTAATGGTCAAATCATCATAGCAGTAAAGAAGCTTTATTTGTTATTTTACTGACACTTGGCAAAAGACTAATATCAAGACAGCATTGACTGCTACACGACGGAAATCAAGTAATAACTTTCCCCTGCTTTAAAAGGGAGAAACAGGATTTTATCTGTTTGTTGTTAATTATATGTAGATCACATTTATCAAACATGAGGAAAAAAATTTGCAGGGCAATGCTTATTGTAGAACATATACTTTGATTAGAGGAAACAAACAAAAAAAAGCCATGACTGATGGTAAAGTGCTCTCCCAGCTGCTGCTATGAAAAGTATCAAGAGCAAAGCAGTCAGAATTGAATGCTGATTTAAACAACTGCTTTTGATACAGAGTGAATTTGTCTTTAAAAGGCCTTTATGAAATAAACAGCACTAGAATTCAAATGTCTGGGAAAATAAAGAGTAGGTGAATATGTGAAATTAATAACAATGTCTGATAAGTACCTGTTCCAAACAAGGCCCATTGATTGAGTGGGAGAATGATTTTATTTTTATCTTACAACCAGAAGAACTGCACTACTTGAATAATTCTAAGTTAATTATTTTCATACTTGTAATAAATTGTAATTCTAATTAGTTGGTAAATAAAACCTTGTTAAAATAAAATCCTCTTAATCTACATTTAATAGATGCAAATACAGCTACTAATGATATTTCTGGATATGGCTTTGTGATTACTGAGAGAAAGTATTTACAAATTTAAGCCACCATTAAGTGATGCGGTTGTTGAAACAGTTTTGTAGACAAAGAAGCTCCTGATTGGGAATGGGTGACCTGAGGGTAGTCCTAGGGTCAGCATAATGTCAGCTCTACAATCTGGAGCCAATTAACATTAGTAAAATATCAAGATTATATTTATAGAAGTCTTTTATTCAATAAAATCCAAGCTCTTTGTCAAGATTCTAGTTGTAGACCAATCAGATATGCCATTTTTAGAGGGGGAACTGAGGTTTTGATTGATGATCTGATTTGTGTGAGGTCACATAGAGCAGAGGGCCTCTTAATTTACAGTTTAATTGCTTGGGTTTCATTTCTAACATAGCTTAAATATGTATTGCTTTTGAAAACTTGCTTACAATAAAATCTTACACAACAGGTAAATATTAGAAGATAAGAGAAATTTAAGAATTATTTAAATCACCCTTTGGTACCAGAAAACATTGATTAATCAGAATCAGCAAATATGAATCTTTAATTAACTAAGAATATCTTTCTACACTCCTTGAGAATAAAGGGGCACATCAGAATAAAACAGACTCAAATCAAGTGTTATTGAAAATTCACCTTCTGGCTATCTCTTGAAAGTAACACCTATTCATCCTGCTTTATTACACTTTCTACAGATGTGTTTGTTTGTTTGTTTGTTTCCAGCACTACCCTGTGGTCATTGATATTTAAAGTGATAATCTGAGGAATGGCACCTTTTTACAATATCAAATAATAAAGGTTATATTCATTCTTCAGTACTTGCTAAGGCAGGTACTGAAGACTAATAGAAAACACCCAGAAAGATCAACATGTAAAAGAATCTCTGATTAACCTGAACTTAGCGCTCTTGCTCATTTCCTTTCTCCTTGTATTCTTCTTTCTATCCATTCTTTCATCCGTCTCTCCATCCATCCTGGCTCATGCCTACCTCTCGACACTCATGCCATACCCGCTCTCCTCCTTGTAGACTCATCTCCAGTCATACAGATCTTTCTGCCCCCCAAATAGGCCCGACTTGTTCTGGTCTTAAGATCATTTCATGAGCTATGTTCCCTCTGCCTTGATCACTCCACCCCCTGATCGCTGTATGGTTGTCAGCTTCTGTCATTCAAATGTCAAGTGAAATGTCACCTCCTCAGAGAGGCTTTCCTTTAAACAATCAATGTAAAGTAGTCATGCAGTCACACTATCACATATCCTAGTTATAAATTCTCTTCATACTTCTTATAATTTCGGACACCTTTCTTGTTTTTCTTTTCTACTCATCACCACTAACACAAGTTCCATGAGAGCAGGATATTCTTTATCTTGCACATCGCTTATCCCTTAGAGCCTGGAACAGTGTGTGGTATATGGGAAGTGTCCAATAAATATGTGTTGAAATATGACTTGAAATAACTTGTTCATTTAACCTATATTTATTGCTTAAGGATTTAAGTATAAATTATTGATTCTCTAGTTAAAGAAACTGGATTCATTTATCGTTGTTTATCTTTCTTGGGCGAATTACCCTGTCTTATTTCTTACTCTTTCTGAGCGTGTTTACTTAGCTGAAAAATGGTAGTTATGTTTGCTAATTTCGGAACCTCTCTATGTTGAACAAACAATAAAAACATTGGAAATAAACCAGAAGCAAGTAATGATCCCACATCCCATCATAGAAAAGTTTGTAGGTCTCTCAATGGTCACTTACAGCTTTCTATTATCAAACTGTTGATTGGCAGATAATGGTTATGAATGCTAACTTTCCACCACCTGCTAGAATAGGAAGTGACAATTGTAAGTTACTTGCGAGCTATGAATGTGCGTTAGAGTACCTTAAAAGCATTATCTCTCCATGGTAACAGAAAATTTTGAAATGTGTTTTCTTCTGTGATTTATTCAGTCTTTCTGGTCTGAAATACAAAGTGTAAGCAATCCTGTTTTTAATTCAACATCATAGGTAGAAAAATATATGAGTGCCATCTTGTGGATTTCTCTGGTACCACACTGAAGAGATTGACAAATCCTTATAAAAATGTGACCCACCCTTCCTTCCTTCCTCCCTTCCTTCCTTCCTTCCCTCCTTCCTTCCCTCCTTCCTTCCTTTCTCTCTCCCTCCCTCCTTCGCTTCTTCTGTCCTTCCTCCCTCCCTTTCTTCCTTCATTTATGTAAATATAAAATTTAAATAATTGTATATAGTTTTCAATTGTTCAAATATATGTACATATATAATTTTTAAATATGTATATGATGCTAACTTTCAAATTAATATCACATGCATCCTAGAGAAATATAGTGTAAGGGATCTAAAAATGAAATTTTTGTAATATTACAGTAGTTTCCTCTTTTGAGAACCTTAAAGGAGCCTAATTGATTTAATCAATACCTTTCCTTTATTTTTGAATAAAAACTATAAGTAATAGACTTTCAGTTTGTTTTTAAGTGTTAGTCTTCAATTTTCGAAGATTCATTCGTGAGCTATTGGTCCATCAAATGAAGTGAAGTCACTCTACTTAGGATCTTTGATAGGTGATTTGCCACTCAGCTTTATCACAAGATATTTGTTCCCTTTAAAACTGTATTTAAAAATTTCCATCTCTTTATCACTTAACATCTGCGGAATTCATATTGTTTCATGAGTTAAGTGGCTGAATTATTTCCTAGGGCAATTATGTTGATGAAGGGAAATTGGGACTCTGTTTACTCTAAGAATTCCTAGTCATTGAATAATTGACCGTACTTCATATGTTCAACCCATCGGCAAATCCTGTTGTTTCTGCTTTCAAAATAGGTGCAGAATCTGGGACTTCTCATCGTGTCGTGAACCACCACCCTGGGGTAGGCCCTCTGATACTTCCTGTCTTCCTTTTCTGCTTTTTCTTCTTAGTACTTATTACTTTCATCTTATTTATCAGTTTTGTCATATTTGCTGTCTGTCTTTCAGACTAGAATGTAAGCTTCACGAGGGCAGGGATTTTTGTATCTTTTTCATTGCTGTATCCCTAGTGCCTAGAACAGTGCCTTACCCATAGTATGTGCTCAAAGAGTTCATTTCTTAAATGAATAGTTTATCTTTGAGTGATTTTCCTCTTTCTCAAATAAAATATTTTAAACTATATTAGTAAGAACATACTCTTGGTGCTTTTATGAACTCTATAATGTCCAAATAAGTAAAATCTTTTTATATTTACCCTGTTTGATTATGGCCCGCTATATTTTAAGGTGAAAAATGAGCATCTACTAAACAGGATATCATGATAATTGTGATATGGGACCAAAGGTGACTAAGACATGGTTCTTGTGCTTATGGAACATTCCGTTATTCTTCCTGAAGACTGTTAAGAAATTGCAAAATGACAGAACAATTCAGACACAGAGTACTAGATTTATTCTTCAGTGAAGCCAGAGGTGGGATTAGTTTTGTTGCATTTGGCTTCATTTTTCCAAAGGGCATCAGTTAAACTTGGCAGTGATTCTGGAGAAGTTGTGTGTGTTTTCTGACATGTGAACACTATGTACCTATTAGTACATGTATGTTTGTAACTAGACAGTCCAAATTCAGAATTCCATCCTTGAGTCTCTCATGCTAGGTGCTGTATGTAAATCATCTCATATGTTCATCCTTAACCTAAAAGATGGGAATATTGATGACTACTTTGTAGCCAAGGAAATAGAGGTCGTAAGGCTAAGAAACTACCAAGATAATACACTGTCAGTTTCAAAGTAGATTTGAAACTAGGATTATCTGAACTCAGTACTCTCTAATATATGCTATATTTCCCAATTCAGAATACCTAGGGACTGATTTCTCTGGGTTTAGAAATGCAATGAAAGTTCATTTCTTTCACAGATGTAAAGAAAAGTTTGCTAGGTACCAGGGATGTTTAATCTCCATTCTTCCCAAGTGAAAGCCACTGCTTACTCCTTCCTATCAGGAAGGTGTAAATAATTGGAATGGGAATATCCATCTTTCCTATTTTACACACATAGTGCCAAGTGTCTCCTGGTACCACCAGGCAAATTCATCATGCCTTCTGTGTCCCGCAGAACTGTTTCAGAATGTGCATTGTAGTATTATCCAGCGGTGGTACAATTATTAATCTCCTCTGGATTGTGAACTATAGGGAGTAAGAATTCTCATTTATCTTTGCATTTCTAGTCTATATCAAAATGCCTTGTACATAGCAGGTACCCAATAAATGTAGAAGACTTCATGAATATGATTCCCTTACACATCATATACTTAATGGGTTGAACAGGTTTTCTAGACTGGCCTGGAACCTAATTATTTTCAATACCTCTGGTGAGAGGAGGTATATTCTAAGATTTAAATAACCGAACTCCCATTAACTTTTGAAGACCAAGGGCCTGCCTTTATTTCTTCTTCAAATGCTTGTTCTGGCGATTTCCACTCCCTTCTTAAATTCAAATTTGCACTCAATACAACCATTTGCTATTTGAGATTCACAGTAGCATCTTGATAGTGTTAAAAGGGGAAATGGAAATACTAGTGTGAGAACATTTCAACAGGAACGGAAGAAGAGTCTAGAAAGAATAGCTGATGACAGATGGCCAGAATGAAATAATTAATACACACATTTAGGTCATCTTATGAAAGGATGCTTTGGTTAACTCCACCCTGCAACTGCAGAAAGAAGCTGACTTGGCTAAAACAACACTGTGGTGATGTGTGCTAAATGGATTATATCCTTGTTTAATTCAGTTTTAATTTCTGTTTTCTAAAACCTCATTAGATTCAACTGAGAATATGAGACTATACTTATTTGAAATAGTAGAAAACTGAATCAGTTTTTGTTCTAAGAAAAAAGTGTGATGACTTTATTTTTATTTGAACTCTTAAGTGAATAGGCTCAACTATTCACTTAGTTCAGTGAATAACTTGCTTTAAAGAGTAAGATAAGACCAACAATAAATTTATGAATACATACGTTTGGCTGAGGGTATTAGTTTCCTATTGCTGCTATGACAAGTTATCACAAACCTAGTGGCTTAAAACAACACATGTTATCTTACACTTCTGAAGGCTAGAAGTCTGAGGTAGGTCTCACTGGGCTACAAGCAAGGTGTTCTCAGGGCTGGATTCCTTCTGGAAGCTCTAGGGTAGAATCTGTATCTTGCCTTTCCCAGCTTCTGCAGGCTACAAGCACTCTTTAATGCTCCTTCATGCATTTCCAGAGCTGAGTCTGCCCATGTTTCATCTTTCTGATTCTTTATCTTCTGCCTCCCTCTTCCACTTACAAGGACCCTTGTAATTATCGAGCCCACCCAGCTAATCCAGGACACTCTCTCCATCTCTAGGTCAGCTGATGAGCAACAGTAATTCCACCTGCAACTTTAATTTCATTGCCATGCAATATAACATATTCGTAGTTTTGGAGATTAGGATGTAGACATCTTTGGAAGAGGCATGAGGAGGGAGGGGGAGGAGGAAGGAGGAGGAAGAGGAGGAGGAGGGAGTGGAGGAGGAAGAAGGAAGAAGGGGAAAGAAGGAGGAGGAGGAAAGAGGAGGAGGAAGAAGAAGGAGGAGGGAGGAGGACAAAGGAGGAGGAGGAGAAGAAGCGAAGAGAAAGGAGAAGAGAGGAGGAAGAGGAAGGAGTAGGAGGAAGGAGAAAGGAAGAGGAGGAGGAAGAGAAAGGAGGAACAAGAAGAAGGAGAAGGGGGAGCAGAAGGAGAAGAGGGAGCAGAAGGAGAAGGAAGGAGAAGAGGAGGAAGAGGAGAAGAAGAGAAGGAAGGAGAAAAGGAGGAGAAGGAAGGAGAAGAGGAGGAGGAGAAGAAGAAGGGGAAGGAGGGAAAAAGGAGGAGGAGGAAAAGAAGAAGGAGAAGGAAGGAGAAGAGGAGGAGGAAAGAAGTTGTCCATATCTGTAAAAAGCTTAGATTGTATTATGAAATCATCTTGAGTTTTGCATTCAAAGTTAATATATTTATTTGCTCTTGCTTCACCTTATTCAAAATGGTCATATGGTGGCTTTCGAATGAGGCAGACATACAATTCTATTCTGGCTCTGCCTTTCCTGTGTGGCCTTGGGCTGGTTACTTAACTCTTGGATTTCAGTTTTCTAATGGCTAACAAAAAAAATAAAATAAAATTACACCCATTGTGTTGGGCTGTAACAGCTGTTGCATAATTCTGAAGGTGTACATATGCTCGGTGAATCATGACCGTTTTAATTATTGTTGGGCAAAGACAGTATGGAATAGATAAAGTACCTTAGCATACTATTAGCTTTTTAGTGTTGCACTTTGTATACAAAATGAACTTACTAGTTCATGTACTTTGATTTCTTGCTTTGAATCACCAGAATTTCATATGTGTGGCTTGTTTCCTAGACCCATGATATATTTGGCTGTGGTGGAGGTGCAGTCTTCAGCTGTGAAACAGAGTTTCCTATGCAAACATAATTGGCATATTTTGCCAAGCATAAAACAACTGAACTGACCAGCCTAGAGGAACTTTTAGAAATGGTTCAATTTTCTTTCAAGACAATCCTATTTGTTTTATATTCTGAGATATAATCAGAATCTGGGAACATGGGTTCTTGGAAACTAGATGCTCTTCTAAATTCTAGTTGAAGGTGGCAGAAATCTTTACCTCAACTCCTTTCCTCAAAGCCCACTATGGTAGTAAAATTATTTCATTTTAAAGACCTAGAGTGCAAAGAGAAAATGATATAGAGGAGTTGATAGCAATACAATTTTGAAAGCTGAGTAGTAGAGGGATGAATGGGGAATGACTTAGCAAACTTAAAAAAGTGGATCCCAGGCAGGGCGCAGTGACTTACACCTGTAATCGCAGCACTTTGGGAGGCCGAGGTGGGCGGATCACAAGGTCAGGAGATTGAGACCATCCTGGGTAACATGGTGAAACCCTGTCTCTACTAAAAATATAAAAAATAAGCCAGGCATGGTGGCGGGCGCCTGTAGTCCCAGCTACTTGGGAGGCTGAGGCAGAAGAATGGCATGAACCTGGGAGGCGGAGTTTGCAGTGAGCCGAGATTGCGCCTCTGCATTCCAGCCTGGGCGACAGAGTGAGATTCTGTCTCAAAAAAAAAAAAAATGTGGATCCCAAACTGGCAGAGGGAAAAAGAAAAAAAATTTTGATTTGCCCCTATAGAACCCTGAAAATTACAGGAATTGGCAGTACTAGAACCTCTAGAAGTAAAGATGAAGATGGGAATGAAGACTAAGGGACTGGTTGGATGTGAATTTAAGAAACATTCAGGCCAGGCAAGATGGCTCACACTTGTAATCCCAGCACTTTGGGAGGCCGAGGCAGGTGGATAACGAGGTCAGGAGTTCAAGACCAACTGGCCAAGATGGTGAAACCCCGTCTCTACTAAATATACAAAAAATTAGCCGGGCATGGTGGCACGCACCTGTAATCCCAGCTACTCCGGAGGCTGAGGCAGAGAATTGCTTAAACCTGGAGGTGCGAAGGTTGCAGTGAGCCAAGAGCGTGCCACTGCACTCCAGCCTGGGCGACAGAGCGAGACTGTCTCGAAAAAATAAAAATAAACATTCAGATCCTCAGGCCCTATTCCCCACTCCAGCTGGGGAACAGCCTCTTCCTAACCTTGGCAGAAGATTTTATGTTTATTTTCCATAGAATATAAAACAGAAGGTCTCTGGACAGAGAACAGCAGGTACTGCTGAGGATGGTAAGAAAATAGAGAAATTAAGAAAAATTTATATTCTGAATGTTGCAATCCCAACTGTACTCAGGTCTCATTTGGGGCAATCACATTTATATCCTCAAGGCCTCTCAAATTAGTATCATCTAGGAACTAGTTAGAAATGCAAATTTTAGGGCCTTATCCAAGACCTACGGAATCAGAAACTCTATGGGTAGGGCCCAGCAATCTGTTTTAACAAGCCCTCCAGACATACCCTTCTCTGAAGAGGCTCACAAGCTGAAAAGAAACGACTTATGAAAAGGGAGTTTTCAATGAAGCAGTCCAGCCAGAGTGAAGCCCAGAACTGACAAGTATCATCCATGTGGAACTTTTCACTTAGCCTCATTCTTAAATAGAGGCAGTCAACATTGATAAGACATGCCTTTAGCATGAAGAAGACCTATCCAAAAGAAAAGGCGGGGTGGGGGAAGCAACTTAGAAGAAAGACATTTTGCAGGGAAATTAAAACTTTGGAAAAACAATCATTGATGTCCTCAGAAGGATAACAGAAAGTACTTGCCATTATAGGTTGTTAATAAACTAAAATATGTTAGTAGAAGTTTTTTTAAAAATCCGTAAAAGACTTAAAAAGTTGAGGGAATCTCCCACAAAGTAGAGCAAAAAGACAAGAGTAAAAATCGGAGAAAAAGATAAAAGAATTAGCTCATTCTGCCCAATGTTTGAATAATACTAGTTTAGAAAGATATAGCAGAAAAAGCAGAGAAGAGAACATTTTCGAGAATTAAAGGACAGAGGTTTTTAGATTCAGAAAAACCATTAAGGACCCAGTGGCACTGATGCATTGGTCCTCTGTCCAAGTGACATCATCACACAATTTTAGAATGTGGAAGACAATGGGAAAAGTTCCTTCGTCCGCCTTTCAGAGCATGTGATGGGGATGTGACTCGCTTCTTCAGTGCCCCACTGCTCAAACCTCTAGAAGAGCATACAGATGGGCAGGCTGTGGGGCTCTGACCCCATGGCATTGTCTAGGGGTGAATGTTTACAGCTGAAGCCCCAGTGGGCGTGTGTTACACGTTGCTCTTTTAGTTTAACTGTCCATAGGCAACTTGTGTTAACCAGCTCAATCATACCCTCTACCTTGCCTCAAGGACAGAGGACTTTCCGTATCCCAGGTTCTTGCCTCGGTGTACCAGAAGAATCGGATCACATCGGGACTTGGAGAATGAGTGCAAGGTTTTATTGAGTGGGATTAGCTCTCAGCAGATGGGGGAGACAGAGGGAGATGGTTTTCTCCTAGAGTCGGGCTGCTCAGCGTCTGGACTCTCTCTGACTGCCCCCGCCAAACTGCATTGCTCTCCTGGTCAGTGGCCTGCAGGAGTCTGTCTGTGTGCTCTTCTGCTGGTGTGCTCCCCTGGACGTCCTCTCCACATCCAGCCGCTTGTGTCTTCTTCAGACGATGTATTCCCCTTGATATCCAGCCACTTGTGTGTCTGCCTGCTAGGATCTCAGGGGCTTTTATGGGCACAGGATGGTGGCGTGGCAGGCCAGTGGAGGTCTTGGGAAATGCAACATTTGGGCAGGAAAACAAAAATGCCTGTCCTCACTTAGGTCCGTGGGCACAGGCTGGGAAGTGGAGCCCTATCCAGGGACCACGCCCTTCCCTTCCCCTTCCGTATCATTTAAGGGACCATGCCCTTCCCAGCACTTCACTTCTGTATCAATAAGATCCTATAAGCGTCTGAAAGTAGGTCACCTCTAAAGGATCAGGAATCAGAATAGCTTTGGTCTTTCCAATAGCAGTACTTGGATGAGCAGTCCAACAATTGGTTTACCAATTCACAAGGGAGGTGATGAGAATCTCCTAGATATGGGGCAGATA
The DNA here is from genome assembly GCF_037993035.2 of Macaca fascicularis. NCBI lineage: Eukaryota > Metazoa > Chordata > Mammalia > Primates > Cercopithecidae > Macaca > Macaca fascicularis. Next base: position 125,412,667 of record NC_088383.1, read on the forward strand.
AATCCCAGGATCATAGCTTGGCACCAGGCCTAGAGAGCAACCAATCCAAACAAGAGCAGCTTCAAGGGAGACGTTTTTGAGAAGGTCAAATAGCTAGAATACATGATATGTTTGAACTATTGAGAGGAATTTTGAACAATTGGGATAGCGTTTTGGTATGACTCTGTTATAAGTACATAGCAAACTAAGGAAATGAAAAATAAATAAATAAGAATATCAACTCCAGAGGAAACAAAAAGTTGTGCAAGGAAAGAAAAGTAATCCTAATATTAGGATGGCTCAGCTGCTAATTTTTTTGATACCGAACCAGGTTCTTCCTTCCTGTGCACAGTAAGTCAATCACTGTGATGACAGGTTTGCAAAAGAAAGTATTTTAATCACAAGGCTGCCGAGCAAGGAGATAGAAGAACAAATTTCAAATCTGCCTCCCTGAAAATAGGGCTTGGGGGGACTTATGGGATAAAGGAGTGGTGTAAAGCGTTGGGAAAGGTGCTTAGCGTGTAGGAAAGGTAAGGTAGTCGGGGTTCTGCACAAGTGTAATCTAGCTACATGGCTCTTTATAATGGCACATCAGCATGATCAGAGGGAGGAGTTTCTGGCATCAAAAGGTCACTCTTCTTTAGGCACCCTCGCAGGTCCAATTGGAGGGTTGGTAGTCGCAACTGGTTTGAACCGGACAAGAGCTGCCCCCTAGTTCCTGAAAACAACTTTAAGCAACCATTACTATAGTGACCCACAGTCAGAGCTGTTATCTGTAAGGAAGCTAGTGGGAGATTAGTTAGGTTTTACTTGGCTACATGACTTTTAGCTATCTAGGTTTTAAGATCAACTAGAAGTAAGCACTTAAAAGCAAGCAAGGCAGGTTAAGTTTGGCGGACTTAATCAGGTTAGCCCCTGATTTCATTTTCATCATCATAATATTGCATACTGACTATGGATTTAACTAAAAGCATAACACTATATTGGAAAGATAGAGTTGCATGAGAGGTGTGTGTGATGGTGGCATATGTTTTATGGGAAAGGAAACTAAATTCTTATCTTTCATAATGGGAAATTAGTAGATAATGCCAAAACTGAAAAAAATAAGTAGTAGCGTGAGCATGCTATTTAGTGACATGAAGACAAATTTAAATATAAACAGGTAAAGGGTTGAAATTATTGCTTGGGAGTAGGGGTGATGGAGAGAAAAGGGGAGTAGAAAAGGAGGTACTGATAGTGTTCATTAATACAAATAATCTGTGTAGAACTCTTTTTGGAATGTTTGCTGGTTTATTAGCAATAACTTTAAACATGACATAAAAAGCAGGTCCTCATTTTAATATAAATCCAGTGGTATGTTAGTAAACCATCTCTTGGAGCAAGGAGTCAGGGGAAGTCGTTATTTGTAATGTGTTACAAAGACTCCTGCCATGGCCAGTTTCAAGCTAACAGTGGTTTAACAGCTGGATCGCAAGGTTCCAAGAGACATGAGTATGGAACTTTAGTTGTGTCCCTACTCCCATGCCTGGAGGAAATAATTTAAAGTCATTTTTTTCCTGACTAGTTGCTATACCTATTATCTTCATGTTCCTGGAATTTGTGATACAAAGAATAAGATATAGGCGATGAATAGCTTGTGTTACTTTAATGTGAATTTCTGGTAAACCATTTTGGAACTGCCTCTTTTTTCCCTTTAAAAGTCTACTTGTAGGCTGGGCACAGTGGCTCACTCCTATAACCCCAGTACTTTGGGAAGCTGAGGTGGAAGGATCACTTGAGTCCAAAAGTTCGAGACCAGCCTGGGCAACATAGGGAGATCCACATCTCAACAACAACAACAAAAATTAAAAGATTAGCCAGCTGTGGTGCCATGTGCCTATAGTACCAGCTACTCAGAAGGCTGAAGTGGGAGGATGACTTGAACCCATGAGTTCCAGGCTGCAGTGAGCTATGATCACAGCACTGCATGCCAGTCTGGGCAACAGAGCAAGACCCTGTCTCAAAAACAAAAACAAAAAACCTACTTGTAATTGTTGCTAATCAGAGTGTGTATTCAGGGCAACTTGCATCTATGCTCCCAGGTTGCAGCCCTCAAACTTGGCCCAAATAAACTCTGCTTATATTAATTTTGCCTATGCTTCTTCCTTTTAGGTTGACAACTCCAATATTATTACATGGATTTTTTTTAGTTAAAAAGTCCTCTGTGTTTTGTTTCTTTAAATGTAAACCATGTTTATTGAGATGTAAATTACATACAATAAAATGCACAGATTTTTAAGTGGACAGTTTGATGAGCTTTGACAAAAGTGTACACTCATGTAACCACCATGCAAACCAAGGACTAGAACATTTCCTTTACTCCAGAAAGTTTCCCATGCCTCTGTCCAGCCACTCCCCACTCTCACCAGAGCAGCTGCCTCAGGTAGCCACAGTTTTGATTTTTTTTACTGTAGACTAGTTTTCCCTGTACTTGAACTTCATGTAAGTGAATCAAACAGGGTGTACTCACTTCAATCTACCATCTTTCACCTAATGTAATGTCTGTGAGATCCACCTGTGTTGTTGTGTGGACCAGCAGTTGACTGAGCTGAGTATTTCACTCAGTGCAGACCTCGGTGTTTATGATTTTATGTTGGATATTGTGGAGGATACCTTGTAATGACTTTGGATTAGGCAACCTTCCTTTAAAGAGCATTTAGTTTTGGACTGACAGGCATTTAGATTACTGGAGAATCCTTTTGATCCTGTTAGTCTTGGTTTTATTCTCTGTTGGGGCAGTTCTGGTTTTATTCTGAACATAGTCTTAGGGGAGGGTCCTTACTCTAGGGTGTAGTTCCTATCCTAAGGTGTGACCTTTCTGGAAATCTCAGCTAAATGCCTACCGTGTTCAGCAAGGTCTCTTCACTCTGGCTGGGCTGGAACCACTGTATTCCAGCCCAGCACAGCCTCTGGTGTTCTCATTCTGCTCTCAGCCCTACAACAAGTGATCTGGGCCTCCTGGTACAGCCCTCAGGCAAGGACCTGCAGTCCTGCCTCTCTCCCCACTCCCACTGAAGTCTTTACTCCCACCCCAGCCACCTGCTTTGTGTAGCAACCGCTTGTTAAAGAAAAAGTAATGAATGATACTTGTTAAAGATGGTAAGACACACTTTATTCATGGGCTACCATGGCCATAGGTATAGGGACCACTGCAACAAGATCTTGTACTTAGGGAGATACTAGAATCAACTTTAACTCCAACAAGGACAGGTGGAGATTTATAATGAGGAATCAGAGTGTGTGTGAGTGGTGATGGTGAACGGGGGGAGTCAGTCGATGGAAAATTACTGAAAGGAACTATCAATGACAGGGGTTTCTGGCTAAACAGACTTGATAGGATTATTGCTGAAGACCGGCCAGGGGGCTTAAAGATTGAGGGTGGTCAGAGTCAAAGAGTGGAGATTTTCACTAGTTTAATTTAGCAGCATTTTTGCTCACACTGCATTCATCAAGGACAGAGAGGGGAGCCCAAGGATAGGCTTAGTCAGAAAGGGCTCAGGAGCCTGACTTAGTCAGTCTTAGTCAAAGCAGAGAGTCTTTATCACCCTTTTCTGTCCCTGCCCCACAATTCCAGCTGCTTCAGCTTCGTGAAACGTGGGTTTCTGCCTTCTCTGCTTAGGAAGCACACCTGTCTCACCTATGGCAGCCTGGGTCTCACTGCCCTGTGCAATGGGAAGAAAACTGACCCAGGACCACCCCACATGGCTTCTGTGTCTTAGGGATCACAGTCCTGCACTTCCTGCCCTCAGTGCTTGAAAACACTTGCCTCACATATGTCCATTTCCTTGTCGTTTCCAGTGTGAGAAGAAGTCCAGTGCCAATTACTCTGTCGTGACAGGAAAATGAATTGTAGAATAATGTAGGATGATTTGACTCTTTAACCTGTAACCTGACCTTAAGCACAGCTGGATCCAAACAAAGGCATTAGACCGGTCTCTCTCTCCACTCCTAGCCTGATTCTTCTGGCTTAACCTCCAGGCACACTCTGCCCACATAGTGGCAACGATGGCTACTGGCAGCTGCAGCTTTTCTTGTGTCAGTTTAACTATCCCCAGGGAAAGAGAGCACCTTTATTCAATAGTTCTAGCAAATATCTGAACTAGCTTTCACTGGCCTGCCTTGGACTAGGTGCCTATGCCTGAACAATCTCTGGGATTCTAATTGGCCAGTCCAGGCTCGGGGGGAGGGGGCAAGGAATGAGACCAGCTTAATAAAACCCTCGTGTAGCAAGCGGAGGCATACTTTTCCAAAAGAAAATGGGAGTGCTATGACCACCAGAAGGAAGAGTGAATGTTGGGCATTACCAGCAAAAGTACTTACTATATTCCAAGCACTCTCAAGGTTTAGTTCAAGGGTCATTTTCTCTATAAAGCCTTGTTGTGTCCTACTCAACTACAGACATCATTAATCAATCTTTTAATTCAGTTTTAACTTTTCAGTATATCTGTCTTACAACAAATCATTCGTCTTTTATTATAATCAGTATCGTATTTCACCTTTCTGTTTCCTTCAGGCTCCTTGAGGGCAAAGAGTATTTGATTTAAGTTTGAATTCATTTATTCATTCATTTAGTTAACAAATACTGTCTTGGGTCACTTAATGACAGGGATACATTCTGAGAAACTCACCATTAGGCAATTTCATTTTTGTGCAAACATTGTAGAGTGTAAACCTTGATGGTATAGCATCCTACATACCTAGGTTATATGGTATAGCCTACTGCTTCTAGGCTACAAACCTAGGAGCAATATGTTTGTTACTGTACTGAAACTATAGGCAATGGTAACAAAATGATAAGTATTTGTCTAAACATAGAAAAATTACATAATACATGAAGTAAAAAAAATTTTTTTGAGATGGAGTCTCGCTTTGTCTCTCAGGCTGGAGTGCAGTGGCGCAATCTCAGCTCACTGCAACCTCTGCCTCCCGAGTTCAAGCAATTCTCTGCCTCAGCCTCCCGAGTAGCTGGGACTACAGGCACTTGCCACCACACCCGGCTAATTTTTTTGTATTTTTCATAGAGCTGGGGTTTCACCATCTTGGCCAGGCCGGTGTTGAACTCCTGACCTCGTGATCCAGCCACCTCGGCCTCCCAAAGTGCTGGAATTACAGGCATGAGCCACCGCACCCGGCCTGGTATAAAAGATTTTAAAAAGTATATCTGTATAGGGCACTTGCCATGAATGGAGCTTGCAGGACTGGAAGTTGCTCTGGATGAGTCGGTGAGTGAGTAGTGAGTGAATGTGAAGGTGTAAGATATGACTGAACACTGCTATAGACTTTAGAAACACTGTACACTTAGACCACACTCAATTTATTTAAAAATATTTTTCTTTCTTCACATAATAGATTAACCTTAGCATGCTGTAACATTTTTACTTTATAAACTTTTTTAACTTCTTGAAACTTCTGGACTCTTTTAAATAACACTTACCTTAACTTACAAATACATTGTACAGCTGTATAAAAATATTTCTTTATATCCTTATTCTGTAAGCTTTTTCCTATTAAATTTGTTTTAACCTTTTCTGTTAAAAACTAAGACACAAGCACACACATTAGCCTAGGCCTACATAGGGTCAGAATCACCAATATCACTGACTTCCACCTCTACATCTTGTAAGGTTTTCAGGGGCAATAACATTCATGGATGTTACAAATACAAATAACATACCATGGATGTCATCAGCTATGATAACAATGACATCTTCTGGAATATCCTCTGAAGGACCTGGCTGGGGATGTTTTACAGTTAACTTTCATATATGTACAAGTAGAAGGAGTGTACTCTAAAATAACAATAAAAGTATAGTATAGTAAATATATAAACCAGTGACAGAGATGTTTGTTACCAGTATCAAGTACTATGTACTGTACCTAGGCTGGTTCTTCTGGCTTAACCTCCTGGCACACTCCCACTCCAGCCACCTGCTTTGTGTAGCAATTGTACCTAATTGTATGTGCTATACTATTTTAGGACTGGCAGAGCAGTAGGTTTGTTTACACCAACATCATCACAAACATGTGAATAACGCTTTGCACCAAAATGTTATGATGGCAGGTCCTCACTAGGCAATAGAAATTTTTCAGCTCTGTTACGATTTTATGAGACCATCATTGTCCATGTGGTTCATCACTGACCAAAATGTCTTTATGTAGTGGATGACTGTGTTTGAGTGTTTATTATGTACCAGTCATTATGCTAAGGCTAGAAAGAAGGTAGAGTCCAATATACATACACATTGTCCGTGTACTAACAGGTTTATTTTTAGGGGGGAAGATAATAAAGAAGGAATTACAAAGTGTGTGTTGAATGTTATAATACATATTTTAAAAGGGTACTGTGGGATGGAATGATTCCTGAAGGGAGTGGTGTTTAAGTTGACACCTGAGGAATGAATGAGTTAGCATGATGAAGGAGGACTGGAGGTAGGTGGTGGCTGTTTCAGGAAGAACAAAGGGTATTGGGGGAACCCGCCCCCAATAGTTAATGTGGGTTCTTTTCTATTTCCCTAAGTGTCGGCTGGTTTGGGAAATAAAGGGAAAGAGTACAAAAGAGAGAAATTTAAGGCTGAGTGTCCGGGGGAGACATCACATATCAGCAGGTTCCATCATGCCCCTGAGCCGTAAAACCAGCAAGTTTTTATTAGTGATTTTCAAAAGGGGAGGGAGTGTACGAATAGGGTGTGGGTCACAGAGATCACATACTTCACAAGGTAATAAAATATCACAAAGCAAATGGAGGCAAGGCAAGATCACAGGACCACAGGATGGGGCGAATTTAAAATTGCTAATGAAGTTTCGGGCACGCATTGTCATTGATAACATCTTATCAGGAGACAGGGTTTGCCAGCACATAACCTGTCTGACCAAAATTTATTAGGTGGGAATTTCCTTGTCCTAATAAGCCTGGGAGTGCTACAGGAGACCGGGGCTTATTTCTTCCCTTTGGCTAAGACCATAAAAGACAGCCACCCGCAGGGGGGCCATTCATAGGCCTACCCTCAGGGGCACATTCCCTTTCTCAGGGATGTCCCTTGCTGAGAAAAAGAATTCAGCGATGTTTCTCCTATTTGCTTTTGAAAGAAGAGAAATATGGCCCTGTACCACCCGGCTCCCGGCAGTCAGAGTTTAAGGTTATCTGCCTTTTTCCTTGAACATTGCTGTTATCTTGTTCTTTTTTCAAGGTGCCCAGATTTCATATTGTTCAAACACATATGCTCTACAAACAATTTGTGCAGTTAACACAATCATCACAGGGTCCAGAGGTGACATATATCCTCCTCAGCTTACAAAGATGATGGGATTAAGAGATTAAAGTAAAGACAGGCATAGGAAATCACAAGGGTATTGATTGGGGAAGTGATAAGTGTCCATGAAATCTTCACAATTTATGTCCAGAGATTGCAGTAAAGACGGGTGTAAGAAATTATAAAAGTATTAATTTGGGGAACTAATAAATGTCCATGAAATCTTCACAATTTATGTTCTTCTGCCATGGATTCAGCTGGTCCCTCCGTTTGGGGTCCCTGACTTCCTGCAACAAAAGGGCCTTTGTGAAACCCCTGAGGCAAGAGATGATACCAAGAGTTTTCAAGGAACTGAATCTCATATAGTGCAGAAACAGTAAATATAGGCCAGACCTTGGAATCCACTATAAACTGTGTAGGCTGTTTGGATTTTACCTTAAGGACAATGAACAAAGGGTTTTAAATAAGGGAATAACATGATCATATTTATATTTGGATTATCCTGGGTACAGTATGGGAAGGAAATGGAAGAGGAGCAAGATTAAAGGCAGGGACACCAGAGGATACTACAGTAGTAAGAAGTGAGAATCGGTAGTGGCTTGGACCAAGGTTCTATGGAGAGGATAGGGAAAAAAAGACAGATTTGGGAAAACATAAGCCCTAAAAGTAAGAGAAATTCATGATGGATTGGAAGGGAGAAAGTGGAAGAGGGAAATGAAAGAGACTGAGGAATAAAACATGACTCCTGGGTTTCTAGCTTGAACACTAGATTGCATAGCACTAGATTGCACAGCAGAATGATTTCTTGAGATCAGGTACTGTGAAGCAGTGGCAGGTCAAAGGGAAGTGAAGGTGGGGAAGCAATGAGCTCTAATTTCATTATGATGAATATGAGGTATCTGCAAGACAGACAAATGGAGAAACCCAACGGTAATTGGATATATGATCTGTCATTCAAGATGAAGCCCTGAGTTGGAAATAAGGATTTTTTTTTAATCCACTTGTAGACATTAATTAAAGACTTGGATATGAAATGGCCTGGAGAGAATGAAGAAGGCCTACGACATACTCCAGAGGAACAACCAAAAACAAAGAGTCAAGTAGAGGAGAAAGGGCCAGCAAAGGCTGGGCATAGTGGCTCATGCCTGTAATCCCAGCACTTTGGGAGGCCAAGGTGGGCAGATCACAATGTCAGGAGATCGAGACCATCCTGGCTAACACAGTGAAACCCCATCTCTACTAAAAATACAAAAAACTAGCCAGGTGTGGTGGTGGGCGCCTGTAGTCCCAGCTACTTGGAAGGCTGAGGCAGGAGAACAGAATGGCGTGAACCCAGGAGGCGGAGCTTGCAGTGAGCTGAGATGGTGCCATTGCACTCCAGCCTGGGTGACAGAGTGAAACTCTGTCTCGAAAAAAAAAAAAAAAGAAAGAAAAAAAAAAAGCCATCAAAGAACTGTGCAGATTGCCCAAAGAGATTAGAAGAAAAAACAGGTGAGCATGACACTGAGGAATAATTCTGGGAATACAGCTTTTAAGAAGGAAGGAATGGACAAACTCTTTAAAATGTCATCAAGAAATGTGAGGACTAACACATGTCCATACTCCCCAGCACAGAACCTGACTGCATTCATATATTCATTTGTCAAATGAATCTTTATTAAACATCTTTATTTCTTGTCCACGGTTCATTATTTCTCATCTTGGGAGCATGAGACAATGACTACAAGGCTGACTGGCACCTGTTATACCGGAGTTCCATTGGCTGAGGAAGTTTTGTTCTCAAGGATGGGTCATTATATTATTTTCTGCTGCTTGTCATGAAAAATGGTATAATGTTTTATTGTGAATTACTTTAATTAAAACGCAACTTCATTTAGAAGGCTTAAATTTGACTGTTTTGTTCACAGAATATAGGACTAAGAAGTAGCTCTCCAGGACTAGTGGGGGTAGTGGGAGTGAGGGTCTCATATAAATCAGAAATCTATCAAAAAATGAGGCTGGACACTGTGGCTCAGGCCTGTAGTCCCAGTACATTGGGATGTCAAGGTGGGAGGATTGCTTGAGCCCAGCAGTTCAAGACCAGCCTAGGCAATATGGCAAACCCCATCTCTACAAAGCAATTTAAAAATTAGCTGAGTGTGGTGCCATGCACCTGTAGTCCCAGCTACTGAGGAGACTGAGGTGGGAGGATGGCTTGAACCTAGGAGGTTGAGGATGCAGTGAGCCATGATTGCACCACTGCACTCCAGCCTGGATGACAGAACAAGATCCTGTCTTAAAAAAAAAAAAGAAAAAAGCATTTTATTTTCTTTTCCCTAAACAACCTCATAGGTACAGGCAGATGAGCCTGCCCAGAGTATCAACCACCTCCTTTATCCACAGGACAGGACTGATAACAATGACTTCAGGCATTGGATGCCTACTAGGGGCTGCACACTGTGTCAGATATTTTACAAACATTCATCTAATTCTAATACAACAAAATTCATCCAGCACCACACATGGAAAACTGAGAAAATGTATTTGCAACAAGTGATAAATGAAAGGTTAACACTAATAATGTAAAGAAAACTTTAAAAACAATAAAAACAGGAAATAAAAAAATGGGCAAGGGATATCAATAATTAATAGAAAAAGGTACAAAGGCTAATATTCATATAAAGAGATGCTCTTACTCATTTATAATTTAAAAATGCAAATAAAAACAAGATACAATCTTTCCTATAAATTGACAAAAATTAAACAGAAGGATTATGCCAGCATTGGTGACATTAGGGCAAGAGGGCACACTTATGTTACAACATTTTGAGAGATTCTATCAACATTTTAAATATTTTAAACATAAACTCTATAAACATTTTAAATTCTATCAACATTATAACCTGATAGGTACTACTAGGTACCAGCATAGGTTGTATGAATGTTTGTGAACAAGAACGTACCGTTATTTGTAGTTTTTTTAAAAATTGGAAATGGCCTAAATATGGAACCAGGAGCATATAATGCAACTATTAAAAATTAAGGGTGGGCACAGTGGCTCATGCCTGTAGTCCCAGTTACTTGAGAGATTGAAGCAGAATGATTGTTTGAGCCCAGGAGTTCAAGGCTTCAATGAGCTATGATTGCACCACTGCACTCCAGTGTGGGTGACAGAGTGAGATCCTGTCTCAAAAACAAAACAAAACATTGAGAAGTATCTATTACCCATTTTGGGAGATGGCTGTGATATATTGTTATGTGAAAAAGTAATTTAGAAAATATATTAACATTTTAAATAATAACATTTTTTAAAACCTGTAATTTGATACAAAAAATTAGCTGGGTGTGGTGGCGGGCACCTGTAGTCCCAGCTACTTGGGAGGATGGGGCAGGAGAATGGCATGAACCTGGGAAGTGGAGCTTGCAGTGAGCCAAGATCGCGCCACTGCACTGCAGCCTGGGCAACAGAGTGAGACTCCCTCTCAAAAAAAAAAAAAAAAAAAAAACCTGTAATTTGAAAGTTGTATATGTGTGCATATATATTACATATAGATGGCCAGATAATGATATATTAGTTTTCTATTGCTATTATGACAAATTACCACAAACTTAATAGCTTAGAGCAACACACATATACACGCATATATTACAGTTCTACAGGCAGAAGTAAGAAATAGTCCTCAGTGGGTTAAAATCCAGGTGCTGGTAGGGCTGTGCCCCTCCTGGAGGCTCCAAGGGAGAATCCATTTCCTGGCCTTTCCCAGCTTCTAAAGGCTGCGTGCATGTCTTGGCTAGTGTCCCATTTCTCCATCTGCAAAGCCTGTAATGTCAGGCTGAGTCCTCATGCTCCATCTTTTTGGTTCTCCCTCTCTTGCCTCCCTCTTCTATTTGCAAGGACCCTTGCAATTACACTGAGCCCACATGGAAACCCAGGATAATCTTGTTATCTCAAGATTAACTGATCAGCAAATTGAATTCCATCTGCAACCTGAGTTCCCCTTGGCGATGTAACAACAGATTGACTGGTTCTGGGAATTAGGATGTAGATACCTTTTGGTGGGGAGAGCATTGCTCTTCCTATCACACATATGCACATATATTTGTGTAAGTATCCAAAAAAGTCTGGATGTATATACATTGAAAAGTGATTTCCTCTGAGAGGCTGTATTTGAATGCAGCTTGAAAATTATATACCATATATGTGTTAAGTATTAATAGTTATTCAATATATAAGTAATGTAATATTGTAAATTAAACTTGTCACTTAGTGGCAGTATATCCATCGAAGAATAATATCAGAGGAATTAAAAACAAATGTGTCTCTTCTGATTTATGACACTAAAGAAGGAAATAGATAAATCTACAATCATAGTTGAAGATTTTAACATCTCAGTGATTGACAGAACAAGGAGACAAAAATCAGGTAGGAAATAGATTATTTGATCAACACTTTCAACCAACTTCATCTGGTTAAAAATGTGTAGAACTATGCACCCAACCACATCAGAGTACACTTTATTTTCAAATGCAGAGGGAATAGAACATTTGATGGGACATAAAAGCAAATTGCAATGAGTTATCAAAGAATTGAAATCATACAAAGTATGTTCTCTAACCACAAGGGTATTGAATTAGAATCAAGTAACAATAAAATATCGAGATAATCCCCCAAATACTTAAACAATACACTTTTAAATAACCCATGGGTCAAAGAAATACCTGTGGCTGGGTAATTTATTTTTTAAAAAGTGGTTTATTTTGGTTCATGTTTCTGCAGGCTGTATGGGAAGCATGATATCAGCATCTACTTCTGGCGAGGGTGTTTGGAAGCTTACAATCATGGTGGACGATGAAGGCAGAACCAGTATGTCACATGGTGAGAGAAGAAGTGAGAGAGGCAGGAAGTGCCAGGTTCTTTAAATAACCAGATCTCTTGTGAACTCAGAGCGAGATCTTACTCATTAACATGAGGATGGCACCAAGCCATTCATGAGGGACCTGTCTCCATGACCCCAACACCTCCCACCATGCTCCAGCTCCAATATTGGGAATCACTTTTCAACATGAGATTTGGAGGGACAAACATCCAAACTATATCAAGGTCTATAATCCATCTAAAATTAATTTTTGTGTATGTAGTAAGAAAGGGGTTTATTATTTTTTTCATGTGAATATCCAATTTTTTTGAGCAATTTTTTTTTTTTAAGAAAGACTTTCCTGTTCTCCATTAGATTGCTTTGGTCAAAAATCAGTCAGCAAACCTCACTCTCCCAAGTTGAAACAACTTATGGACAAGAAGTTATTGAAATTAAAGGGTGGCAGACATGTCAAAGGAATATTGCAGGGATTTGATCACTTTACGAATCTTGTGATAGATGAATGTGTGGAGATGGCAACTAGTGGTCAACAGAACAAAATTGGAAAGGTAGTAATATGGAAATAGTATCATCATGTTAGAAGCCTTGTGATGAGTATAAACAATGGCTGTTCAGCAGGGAAATCCATGCCCCCTCTCCAAGGGGCCTGTTTTATTTTTATGTAAAAACTGGGTCATGTATGTTTTTATATTAAGCTTTTTTGTTAAATATAGTTTTGTAATAGTAAAACAAATCAGTTAGTCATATATATTCCCTGCCTCTTTCTTCTGTTCCAGTGATCTATATGTCTTTTTTTTTTTTTTTTTTTTTTTTGAGATGGAGTCTCGCTTTTGTCACCCAGGCTGGAGTGCAGTGGCACAATCTCAGCTCACTGCAACCTCCGTCTCCCAGGTTCAAGCAATTCTCCTGCCTCAGCCTCCTGAGCAGCTGGGATTACAGGCGCCCACCATCACGCCCGGCTACTTTTTGTACTTTTAGTAGAGACGGGGTTTCGCCATGGCTTGTCTTGAACTTCTGACCTCAGGTGATCTGCCCATCTCGGCCTCCCGAAGTGCTGGGATTACAGGCGTGAGCCACGGTGCCCGGCCTCTATATGTCTGTCTTTGTGTCAATACCTTGGTGTTTTGATTACTGTAGCTTTAAGGAGTAAGCCTTGAAATCAGGCAGTGCAATTCTACCAACTCTGCCTATCTTTCAAAACCGTTTTGGCTATTCTGAATCCTTTGCATTTTCATATAAATTTTAGAATCTGCGTGTGTATTTCTTCACAAAAAGCCCTGATAGTATTTTAATAGGAGTTTCATTGAGTATATAGATTAAGCTAGAGAAAAATCAACATTCATTACTGGACATTCCAATCTATGAACATAATACATATCTGCATTTATTTAGATGTTTTTTTAATTTTAGTAACATTTTGTACTTTTCATTGTAGAAGTCTTATAGATCTTTTTTGTAAGATATTTTCTAAAATATTTTGTGATTTTGGTGCCTTTATACTTAGTATCACTTTAAATTTAATTTTATAATTGTTCATTGCCAGTGTATACAAATACATTTAATTTTTAATATTGCTTGTGTACCTTGTGATCTTGCTAAATTCTAGTAGAAATCTAATTCTACTAGATTTTTATAAAGATTCCATAGGATTTTTTTTTACATACTCACTGACGTCATCTGTAAATAGTGACAAATTTGCAACTTCTTTTCCAATTTAGATGCCATTTGTTTCTTCTTGCCTAAATGGGCTGGCAAGAGCTTCTAGTTCACTGTCGAACCCAAGTGGTGAGAGCAAACATCCTTTCCCTGTTCCCAGGGAAAGGATTTAATGTTTCACCATTAAGGATGATGCTAACTGTAGCTTGTTTTGTAATGCCTTTTATCAAATTGAGGAAGCTCCCGTCTATTTCTAGTTAGGCGAATGTTAGCATTCTAAGGATCTGAATCCTTATATATTTTATTCCATCTTCAAACATCTTCATGTACATTTTTAACAAAAGCTAAAATGAAACAAAACAAACAAGCAACCAAAAACTGCTGCTAAAGCACTGAAGCTCCCCAAGTAATTCCAGAAGTCAGCTAAAGCTGAGAAATACTCTTAATGGTTCTGGTATTATTGAGTTCCTTGGGAAAGACATTTTTGAGTTGGCCATTTCAGAGCTGTTGCCCATCTGCACATGGTATTGTGTTTTTCAGAGTGGAATTCCTCGATATTTGTTGCAGAAAACAAAAAGCCCTGGTAGTATTTTAAAAGGAGTTTCATTGAGTATATAGTCTCAATCCAGGAGTTTCATTGAGTATATAGTCTCAATCCAGGCTTCTTTTCAAAGACCAACTTGTTAAAAATGAGTGAAGGGTAGCTACAGGCAAAGCAGCCTTCAGAATGTCTTGTGAATTCTCTAAGTTTGTTTGGAGCTGAAGTAGGAATGAAGCATCATTCCACTTGCCTTTACTGGACAGATTGTGATGCTTAATATGGAACACATGTGCCCGTGGAGTGACGAGAAAGCTGGTGTCAATGCCAGTGTTCTTCCACGTGATAATCTTTGTTGTCTGCATCATCCTTTGAGCTTGACCATCTGCTGGAGGCAATTGCGAGGGCAATTCAGATAACCTGTTAGTTCACTGACTGCCGAATATCAAGTGAGAAAAACTGATTCTTTCATTAGCACACAGCATCAGAAACTATTTTATCTAGTGATCTGTCAATTGCAAGCAAGTATGATTGTGCCATAAAGATCTATTTTGTTGCTGATTACTCAGAGCCAGAGAAAATTATTTTATTTTTCACACCTTTGGATTGCACTCTTGTAGGAAGGTATGGATTACACTGCTATATCTCTGTTTGCTGTTTTTTTAATGTTTTTCCCCGTAAATCTCTCGAGTTTGGTTCTCTTGCCTCTCCCTTGTCACCTCTCTAGTTGAGGGGAGGGAGGACACTGGGTTCTGTCCTGAAATCCAGGCCACTAAGGGATGTATCCCTGAACTTAGACATTCTCTTCTGGATCCCTCCTTTCCAGTAAGGCACTGGCGTCTGATTCCATGTGAATAAGACTGAGGTTCTCCTTGCCATTCCTGTCAGAAAGGTCAAGTCCTATCTATCCAGTCACCCTTTTCTTACTTCCCATTGGGCTCAACCATTCAGACTAAACCTCTCACATAACTTCACTCTGTCCATAAGTCCAAAACATGTATATCCTTCTTATAGTCCAGAAAGAAGATTGTAATCAATATAAATTATACAGACATAATTATAGACACACATCTACAATTTCTTGACTCTAAGATAGACTCAAGGGCTTCCTTTGGGGTTGCATGTTTTGTAGATGACATTGTCCTTTAAGGATAAGTATTTGCTTTCTCAGCACTGATTTCTTAATGTGAAGCAGAAGAAAGTGTGGTTTGTGTTTTTAATGTTCTGGCACAAATTCAGAACTCAGTACCTGCTTGATATTCCAGAAGGCATCTCTGTGATGGTGAATTTAAAATCATGGAACAAATTTTTTCTAGTGAGCTATAAAATAATTCAGCCGTAGTTCACATTTATTGGACAAAAATATAGTAAAAACTGAGTAGCTTGTAAGCAGTAAATATGGGTGCTTAGGTTCTTATTTGACGGGTCACTGGTGGCCTCTCAACATGTTCCTGCAGTTTTAGGTTTGGAACCTTTTTGAAGGGAGTTGGCATAGCTGTTGGCACAACTGGGGTTGTCCCACTAGTGTGAGGCCCTCATTTGTTTATTACTTTGGTTGGTTTTCAGTTTTTTCTCCTTATAACTAGACATACACTTTCTAGCTTTCAAGTAAACTGTGTAACGTCTGAATCCAGGTAAAATTAGACTGACTTCTACGTATAAACTCCTAGTTTCTCAGATTATGTTTTAGAAAATTTGTTGACAACTTGCTTATTGAACTTGCATTATTACCAGTTTATTGGATCTGGATTCTTAATAGTATGAGTCACTTTTTTCCCAAGACACTTTTCTAAGCTGTCCCTCTGACTAGGTTGCTATTGTTCTCTACACCATTTCTAACAATATCAGCTATGGTGTTGATCATTGCAATAGACCATGTGAGGAAGTGTTCACTGTTGACTGACTCTCAATGACTGTAGTATTCCTAGCTCAGGCATGACCATCTCTGAGGACTACTGCAATGTTCCGCTACCCTGAAGCCTAGACCCCTTGAGTAAGATAATTTTATAGGCAAGATCACATGAATATTCACATCCAGTCAGGGACATTATAATATTGCTGAGTCCTCACCCTAATGGCAGCTTCACTTAAAGTAGCAGTTCCTGAGAAAATGTACACATTGTACACTTATTTATAGATAAAACTTTAGATACCACACAGCCAGAGCCAGATTTGGTTCATCTGCTTGTATTCTGATGCATACATTTTCTGCAGTCTGCTGACTGTTGGCAACAGCCGTCTGCCGGTGTAACATGGACAAAATCAGTATGACAATTCTCTTTGTTATTGTGATGTATTAGTTATTGTGCAGTTTCACTGGCTGGGGATACTACTTCAGTCAGGAAGATTTTATTGGTAATTTCACGTCAGACTTTGCCCTGTGTCATCTAAGAAATGGAAAAAAAAATGAAATGCTGAAAGAGATATACAGGTCTTTAACATAAGCAACACAGCTCTTGGTTCCATTTTTGAAGAAACATGCTCTCAGCAATGTCTGATATTATGGCTGTGATAGTCATAGATAGATGGTGTCATCAGTCATCACTGATGATGAAAGGCCTACTTATTAAAATATATGAGTGGGTTTTGTAAACTGCTCAGGGCCGCCATTTCTTTTGCACAAAGGAAAGTCGTCAGGGAAATCCTGGGACATATACTGATCAACATCACACTCATCAGTGTGTCACAGCACTCACTGAAGTGCTCATTTTAAACCAAAGGATCTATGTGAGCACCAGCACGAAGGTCAGGAGTACTGAAAATGAGTTTATCCGCCCTTTCTGGCCCACTTTTCTTTTCAGTACAGTCCCACCTTTGGCTCTGGAAAACAGATGGAAGATAAGCCTATGTTTCCATGTAGCCCTTCACCGGAGAGAAAACAATTCTAACCCTAACGTGTTCCAAAATATTGAATATCCATATACACAACACAGGAATTCAAAAGGAAGAAAAATTCCAAACATTGATCAAAATGGTCCTTGACATGCAAAATTCTTTTTAGTTTCTAATCTCATGGTATTTCTTTCATCCTATCCTGTAGTCAGTCATACATACCCAACATGTGAGATCTCAATAGATGGATGAACATTTTAGCGTTTAGGGTGATTTTTACTACTTATTTTCTGTATTTAAAATAATTGGTAACAATGTTTCCTCTTATGTTTTCCTTAGGGGTTACACTGCAGTCCTAGCTGATGAGATGGTGTCTGTATTTACCTTCTTAGAGGATTTCTGTCCTTTTCTACAAATAGAATCTTAACCACTGGCCTTTCATCATCCATTAATTCCTTTGACAATCTTACTGAGCTCCTCCTCCTCATTCTCAAGTACTGTGCTAGGTGCTGCAGGTAACAGAATGAGCAAAACAAGGCCCTGCCCTTGAAGAACTCATAGTGTAATAGCGGAGTTAGCCTTGTGCACAACCTTGTTTTCTAACACTTAGGAGCCAACAACTGAGAGGTGACCAGAACACATTATTGTTTTTTTAAATAAGTGGAGGAAAATCATTTTCTTTTACAGTAATAGAGTTGAGGAAAGACTGTTCCATTTTAGGTCCACACTTGATTTTGAAGAGTCAGAAGAAGATAATGGGGAAAGTTATTACAGTTCTGTATTTTTTAAATAATGGGATATATTTTCATCATGTATTTTTAAAATAATGGAATATATTTTCATCATGTATTTCTTAAATGATGAAATCACCTTTGCTTAGCCTTTGGTATTTCATGTTTTACTTATACATTTTATAAATAGCCATAAATGCAAAAGTGGAGAGGATAACTGAATACTATGGGCTATAAACCCAAACTTTTCATTTGTGAGAATTTGAAACATAATGTAAACATTTGAATCAATTTAAATTCTAACCACTTTCATATATAATTCTTTATTTAAAATAAAAATATATATGTGTAGATTCTTAGATTTATATAGACAGAACAGAAGTTAAGATAGGGAAAGAGAAACCCAAAGATTATATGATACAATATTCCTTTTCAAGAAAAATAAAATAGAAAAATACTTGGCAATGGTAGCTAAGCAACATATTACAGAGCACACTGATATTGAGAAAAACAGACCTGTTCATTGTTGTATGAAAGACTTAAAAATTTTAGAATACTATTATTTAAGATAAGTGTGTTATATATTGATGATACATCACTGTTTTATTCATTTGGTACTTATTTTACCTAAAAGTCTAAGTTTATCCTTGAGGTTAATGAAAGGGAAAAAGATCCTATTAGAAAAAAAGATCATTTTAAAAGATGTTCAGAAATCAAAAATACTCCTGTTTCTCTAGAGCGGAACATACTGAAAGTGTAAATTTTCATATTTTTTTAGCTTAGATTGAATAAGTACCTTTGTCTTCACACAATGAACATTTATATGTTATCATTTTTCATTTTCACGCATTAGTTGTTTAAAATTAGTTCACTATGAGGCTATCAATTAAGAAAATATATAGTATAAACATTATCGTGGTTTTAGTTGTTTTTTTTTCCCCTAGAAATCCTTTAAGCTAGTTTATTTTTAAGATGATAAATTCCATTACAGTGATTACTCTTCTAAAACAAATTTGGCCTATTTTGTTAAGTAGACTAATGTCTTCCAAACATTGATCATTGTAAAAACTACTAAAAGCTTTATTAATCATGTGTCAAATTTGTTAAGGAATTTTAAGAGCTTATGTACCCTACATATTCACTATTTCATGTGATACTTCAAAAAATGTGAAATTGGTTTGATAGGTAATGTTTTCTCCATTTTATGTGTGAAAAAAAATGAGCGGTTCAATGAGTTGCCTGAGACTACTCACTGAGAATGTCAATAATAGAACTGGACGAGTTGGTCACCCAACCTGTAGAGTAGAACCCTCTGTGCTTCTGAATACAGTAGCCACTCCCTTATCTGCAAGGATATATTCTAAGACCACCACTGGATGCCTGAAACCTTGGCTAGTAGTGAACTTTATGCATACTATGATTTTTCCTATACAAACACACCTAAGATAGTTTAATCCACAAATTAAGAATAGTATCTTGTGATGTGGGGTCATTATTAAGTACACTAAAGGTTACTCAAACACAAGTGCTGTGATACCATGACAGCAGACCTGATCATCTAGGTGGCTATTACATGACTAATGGGCAGGCAGCCTCAGCCAAAAAGAAAATATATTGGTTTATGTAACAAGGAAGATCAAGGAAAATTCTGGCTTTAGAAATGTCTGGATTGTGCAGCTTGAATGTTACTATGACCTTTTTCTCTGGTTTTTGGCTTTGCTCTCTTCCTCCATGTTGGCACCATTTTAAGGTAAATTCTTCCCGTGTGTTGGCGAAAATGACTATGAACAATTCTAGACTTCATTGTACTTTCAGGTAGTGAGTCTTAAGACAGTGTCCCTCAAGTGTTTAAACAAAAACCTGAGGAGGATTCTGACTGGCCTGACCTAGGTCATATGCCCATCCATATGTCCCAGATCTGTGGCAAGGCAGCATCCACATAACATCATCTCTATGATAGTGGATGTAGGGTTATGCCACTGACATCTCTATCAGTAGGGAGAGCCTGTTGGGATAATAAAAATAAGAAATTTATGTTATGCCTTCTATAAAAATTTTTGCAAATATTTGAAGTGTTGGGCAATACATAGATTGGCATAATTTTAGAAAAATAAAATTCTATGAAATTTTGGAATTTTTTAATACAGAGAGTGCATACTGATTGCCTAATAAGGCTAATCTAACTTGCCGACCTGTTCAATCTGTCCTATTGATCTGTACTGTTTTCTGTTTGCTTGTTTTCTTTTGTTTTTGTTTTTTGATGGAGTTTTGCTCTTTTTGCCCAGGCTGGAGTGCAATGGCACCATCTCAGTTCACTTCAACCTCCGCCTCCCGGGTTCAAGTGACTCTCGAACTTCTGACCTCAGGTGATCTGCCTGCCTTGGCCTTTCAAAGTGCTGGGATTACAGGTGTGAGCCACTGCACCTGACCTATCACTTTTTTTAATTGAACTACTTTTTATCTTCTCTTTTTAAAAAAATCAATTCTGACAGTACTGAAACTACATTCCTGCATGGAAACTATCAGCCATCTCTTTTATGTGGAGCAGCAGCAGCTATTCCCTTCGATGGTTCATTTGCTCTCTCTTTAGCCACAAGCACCATCACTCCCTATTGTCTCTAATGCTGAGGCTGATTTCACTTGCCCCTTGCACTTCTTTCTCCTAGAATAGAGAATTGTTTCTGTATACTCATATATCTACTGGATGTGGAAAAAAGAAGCTTGATTCAGGCACAGTGGAAAAGGGCATCTTTCTTGGATGAAGTAAAGAATATTCCTCCATGTGTAATATGCAAATAAAAGATGACTGTACTGAAAGAACCACAGTTTAAGAGGCCAGTGTGATTAAACCATAATAATATGTCTAGGATATGGAGAAAATGAGGGAATGAAGAACTTAGACTGAAAAAAGGACTGAAATTTCAGCAAGCAATTGTTTTTAACTATGAATGAAATATCTGATGCTAATATAAATTAGGTTATATGTTAAGTGAAAAAATTCCTCAGATATCAAAAACACATAGCAAGTTTATGAAAGAGCATCATAGAATACACCAGAAATCGTGTGTCTTACACTGAGATAAGCATTTGTAAATTTCAGTCTTACTGGAAATACTGTTGACAAGTACATTGAAGTTATGTCTGAACACTTACAGACAAGTCATATGAAAACAATTAAATTGGTTGCAGCATTTCCATGGCAGATGATGAAAGCACAGATATAAATAATATCACCTAGTCAGCAATATGTAATTGGTGACATTGACCAGAATTTTTGTGTGTCAGAAAGTGAGAGGCCCTAACCTGAACTCAGCAAATGACTTATCTCTGTTGCTAGAAACATTTTGCAAAATGCAACATAAATTGGTCAAAACCGGTCGCTGTGACTCAACTCCTGCAATGAACAGTGTTAATGTGAAAACCTAAATTCAAGAAGCCTCCATTATCCAAGAGACATAGAATTTAGGTCTCCTGATTATGCCATTTTCCAGGACGTGCCTTGTGCCAAAGAATTTAAGAGGTAATATACTATGAATGTGTAGTAATTGACTATGTGAACAGAATAAAATCCCATGGCTGAAATCCAGATACTCCAGGACTTCTTTTTATGAATTACATGTATGGTTGCCCTGTTATAGTACATGAACTTCTGTGGCTGAATGCTGTGGGATGTTTCTGGGCACTTTTATATCATTCAAGAGAAAATCCCTAAGCTATCCCTAACAATGAAAAGTGAATCAAAGTATTTGATTTTTTGCAGATATTAGAACCTATGCACTTTGAATTCACAAACAGATAATGCCTTTTGATACGGTTTGGCTGTGTCCCCACCCAAATCTCATCTTGAATTGTAAGCCCCATAATCCCCATGTGTCATGCGAGGGACCCAGTGGGAGGCAATTGGATCATGAGGGCAGTTCCCCCTTACTGTTCTCATGATAGTGACTGAGTTCTCAGGAGATCTGATGGTTTTACAAGCATCTGCCTTTTCCACTGCTGGCACTCATTCTCTCTCCTGCTGCCCTGTGAAGAGGTGCCTTCTACCATGATCGTAAGTTTCCTGAGGCTTCCCCGCCATTTGGAACTGTGAGTCAATTAAACCTCTTTTCTTTATAAATTACCTAGTCTCGGGTGAGAGCAGACTAATATACACCTTTAGAGAAACTAATTTGGCAAGAAATAACTTGGCCCACTAGCCTATACTACAATCATTTTCCTGAAATGAAAGTCATAGCCTGAACTACATTACCAAAACTGTAGAGATTAAAACAAAATTCCAAAAGGTTTCTCTGACTTTCAGCTTTACGAAAATACATTAACGTTGCTTAAGTTTACCTTTCTAGTTTGTTATTGATACTATGAACAAATGGGCTACAAACTGAACTTTTTAAACTGCAAAGCAATGAATAACTAAAAACTAAATACACTGATGTTGAAATGCCAGAATTGAACATATATCTCTAGATAATGATGATTGTACAAACAGAGTCTATACATGTTCTCTAGATAATGATGATTGTACAAACAGAGTCTATACATGTTAAATAGCATCAATGTTAGTCTACTTTGTTTTTGCACATGAAACTAGGCCAATCAAATTATTCTTCCAAGCTGAATAATTTGTGGTTTAGGTTTCATGGCCTGACCTTGATGTCTAATGATAGATTACAATAATAAGGAGTAACAAATTGTGAAAGAAAACTTCAATAATGAAATACTTCTATTTTTTCAATATTGTTTTTACTTTAACATTTCCAATATCTCTGTCATATATGTTTGTTTGTGCTATGTTACATGCGTGTATCATTATTCAAAAAACATACAGTATTTTAAAAAATTTCAATAGCTTTTGGGGTAAGTGGTTTTGAGTTGCATGAATTATATAATGGTGCATTCGGAGATTTTAGTGTACCTGTCACCTGGATTGTGTATATTGTACCCAATATCTAGTACTTTTATCCCATACTCCCTTCCTACCCTCCCACTTCTGAGGCTCCAAGGGCCATTATACCACTCTGTATGTCTTCACATATTCATAGCTTAGCTGCCATTTATAAATGAGAACATACAGATCATAAAGTAATTTCGGTTGTTTTCTGGCACTTGACTAGACTGACATCTAATCTGCCCCACTCATTTACGTGACTGGCTGGCTTCTGTAGGCATTTGAATGAATGACCTCTGCCTTGACCTAAGCCTCTATATGGTGCTCTGTCATCCTGTGATGAAGGACTATATTAAAGAGAATAATCTATATGATTTTTATAAATAGAGAGTCCAAAGAGCAAGAATTTGTCAGAGTGTCTCCAGCACTGTCTAGAGGAAAAATGTACCCAGACCAAGGGCCTCAAGGATATTGTTACTGTGGAGAGAGATGCATTGTCTTTTCCTAGACTGATAGCATTGACCATAAATATCATTCAACTAGCTGTCCTTGATCAGATGAGACACTCACCAAGCAACAGGAACATTAGTGATCTGGCCTTAGGAGAGACCATAATTACCGGGCACCAGAGTATCTTGTCTCTTCAGAAGCGAATTTTTTCCTTACACATTGTTACATTTTCTTTCTGCCTTATGTAGCAGCTTCTTATCAGTTTGGGTAACTAAATCAGTTGCTGGAGCCTTATCACTCTTGGGCATCCTAACAAAGTATCTTGACCTCTAAACAATGGACGAAATCTTGCTATTTGTTTATATTTATAACTCAGTGTTCTAAAGACAGTTAGACCATACCCACTACTGTTCAACTGAAATGATGTATGAGTATTTGGGAATAATAGTGAGAGGCTCCCTTACTACAATAATTTAGAAATAAAATTACTCTTACTTTTACTTTGGAAGTAAAAAATATTTTTTTATGTGAATAAAATAAGTTAACTTAAGCAATGGTGATTACATTTGGAGAAATTTGGGGACTCTTCAAAGTGCTCATCAAAGTTGCTAGTAGGTAATTCAAGGAAAAGATAGTTTCTACTGATGAATTTTTTTTCTTTTATTTTAATCGAATCCAGCGGCATCCCATCTTGAAAAATTTACCCAGTAGGCTAGCTGAATATTTAATAGGCATCTACATGAGAGCAGATTAGGCCAAGCCTGGAGTGCTCATGCTTTCAACCTTGGCCTTTGGCTGCTAGGGCTTTGCTAGATAAGGCAAAGACAAAGTGGTTAATGGCCCTGATAGACTTTTTCACAATAAATTAATTAATGTGGGTTTACATTCTTCTCAGAGGTGAATAGGCATTCACTGACACGCACCCATTAATATAAGTTATGAGACAAAGTATTTTAATTATATACCATGCCACATAAGGCTTTATAACTTGTACCAAGTCCGTCAATATTGAAGTCAATAAAAGTTGAGTGACTGTGAAATAAGATTCTGAAAAATTAATCTTAAGGCTAAAACAGTGTGAAGAGTGAATAGAAATTATAGATGTATGTAAGTTTATTATATTCATCTAATAATTCAAATTTCCTTTAAAAAAGTCCATCATGATTATATTGAAAAAAATGTTTGTGTCTGCCTTTTAGAAATAATTTTAAATATACTCTATTGGCTTTTTCTAACTGATTGAATCCACAGACATGTTTTAAGCAAATTAATTAAGAGTGTTTGTTCTAAGAACTACTGTTGGGAAATGATAGTATATAATAGAGATACATTTCTGCAAGAAAAAACAAACATTAAACTGAGATGTCAATGAACGAGAAAATCAGACAGTCTTTTTAAAAACTCCTTACTGTAGTGGTAGTCTTAATAAAACCACAAAGCATTTGTTGGGAAGAATTGAATCTTGAAGGTCATGTAGTTTAGCTTTCTACCTGATGAATAAATCTCTCTTACATCATCCCAAATAGTCATACACCCTCTCCTTGAACATTGCCTATGACATTGGATTTATTACCTTTCTACTTGGTTTGTAAATTTTACCTTCTATCTGGCTTTAGAGTTCTTTATTTATTAATATGTGCCATACAACTTCTACTAGACTGTAGTCTCCCTGAGGGAGGAATCTATATTTAAATCCCTAAAGCCCTGTTTATAACCAGTGATGTCCCTATGATATTATTACTGAAATAATAAGCTCTAGTTTGGGAACATTCTTGCTATTAGAAGATTTCTTTTTAAATTGAGCCCTTTATCTTCTGTCAGTGGATCCAATTCCATTCTTAGGAGTCTCTCAGCCCAAGGGTGGGACTTCCTCCTTTAAGGTGAAGCTTACAATCTTTGGCTCCTTGGTATTGCTTTCATTATCCCTTTCACAATGTGGGAAGGAGCTGATCTGCTTCCATCGTTTCAAAATAACTGATGTTCATGACACGGCAAGGTCTTAGATTTTACTGAACATAAATCATCCCTTTACTCAGCAAGACACACTGATTCTTTAGTTAATTTAGTTGCAATTCAAGTCAGTCTCTATTCCTAAAATTGCCTGAGGATATCCTACTCTGAGAGAGGAACTTCTTTCTGGGTGGTTCCAAGAGTCGCCACCTGACTATGATGAGCACTGAGACAGCGCAGGTTGCAGGAAATAATCCCACTTTCGGGTAGTTTTATGGTTATGGCATCAGCCTCATTGTGAGGTAAGAAGCCAAAATGGCCAATTTCTTTTTCTCAGAAAAGCTTACTCGAATATCTATGAAAGATATCGTTAAAATTTAAAGCATAGACTGTTTGACAACCACGAAAGACTATATACCACCAATTTCCACTTCCTCACTTTGTAGACAAGGGAGTCAAAACTCAGAGTGTTTGTTCTAAGCCAGGCATGGTGGCATGCACCTGTAGTCTCAGCTACTCAGGAGGCTGAGGCGGGAGGACCTGTGAACAACATCTGTGATGCCTCATTGGGAAGAGAGAAGCCTGGGCCAGCAATGATGTTTCAGGCAAAAGAGGAAGTTCTGAGTGTGGATGTTGACAGTGAGTCTGACAGGAGGGAATGAATGAGGGAGACACCATTGAGGGAGGATCAACAGGGCCTGGCTCGACTCATAGAACGAGGGCGGCAGGGACCTTAAGGGTGTCAACAATGATGCGAATGTTTCCAGTTCGTGACTCAAATAATAGCAGTTCTAATAACAGGAACAGAGAAGGCATGAAGAAGAAGAGCTCTTTGGAGTTCAGGAGTTCAGGTCCAGACTAGGCAACATAGTGAGACTCTGTCTGTTAAAGATAAACTTTAAAAAATAGTGTATTGTCCTAGATCATGGGAGTACTGGAAGTATCAGAAATGGAGCCCAAGACCCTTTATTTCTCTTTATCTCTATCTCCACAGGGCTCTTTTCTCACACCACTCTTCTCAGATGTCAAATTGGATTGTGTTTTCTATGTCATGTCCTGTCATGTAAAATGTAAATATAAAAATCTGCCAGAGGGAAATAAGTGCTTTCAAAGGTATTTTGTGATTTATCATGTAAAGAACTTAAGGATATGTATTAAATAAACCTGCAATAACTTGTCATTCTATTACAGCCCTCTCTCGTGAAAAGAGAAAACCTAGTTGTCTTCAAATTACCCTGTGTTAGTCCATTCCCACACTGCTATAAAGAACTACCCGAGACTGGGTAATTAATGAAGAAACTAGGTTTAATTGACTCACAGTTCCACAGGCTGTACAGGAAACATGACTGGGGAGGCCTCAGGAAACTTAAAATCATGTCAGGAGGACGACGTGGAAACAAGCACATCCATATTCACATGCAACAAGAGAGAGAAAGCAAAGGAGGAAGTGCTACACACTTTAAACAGCTAGATCTCGTGAGAACTCACTCACTATCAGAGTGAGCAAGGGGGAAATCTATCCTCATGATCCAATCACCTCCCACCAGGTGCCTCCTCCAACACTGAGGATCGTAATTCAACATGAGATTTGAATGGGGACACACAGCTAAAGCATATCATACCCTCAAGTCTTTTCTTCAGAAAATTTAAATTCTTTTAAATTGAACTGGCCATTTTGGAAATACAGAAGCATAAATAAACACTACTGAACTAGCTGATGAGATAATCCAATATTTGGCCTGATTAAAGGTAAATATTTGTCAGTTCCAACATTAAATACTTGGCATTATTTGTTATGGGAATATTTATTTATTATATTGGGATATAATAAATTTTAATGTGTTATATACTAAACACATAATATATACTTAACATAATTAAATAGGTAATGCAATATGTATATTATATTACATTATAATATATTATAGTTGAATATAATATATAATGCAAAGTATATTATATATTTATTATATATTAATATTTTAATATATCAGAGAGAACAATACATAGTAATCCTTGGAGTTCAGAAAAAGGGACCAGGACTGAAGTTAATTTTTTAAAAGGTGCCTAGATATACTAGAAACATGAAGAATGAAATGAATAAACTCGTAGGATGACTTCTTCCTTTCCCATGAATCGTTAAGGGTTGTATTATAGAAATTTGGACTCACAGACAAGTACTTTTATATTTTGAAATGTTTCACCAAATCAGTATGTTTATTTATTAATATTTATTTAGGTTTCTTTCCTTTTCTCTCTCCCACTCATTTATTTGTTACAGTATTTGTTCAAAAAGTACTAAAATGTCCATGTGACAGGCCCCTTACCTGGTACTAAGTAATATAAACATGACTATGAGATCCTTAATCTCAAGGAGGCAAATCCTCCTTGGAACAGTCCATCATGTGACTGATTATCTTGCGATAGGGTCAGAGTGAGACATATGTCTTAAGTGTGGGTGAGCCAAGAGTAAGTGATAATTTCCAGTTTAGGAGTTGGGGATGATGATTTGACGGAGTAGGTAATAAATGAACGCAAGCTTCATTTGTACTACCGGTACTGGTCTGTAGCCTGTTAGGAACTGGGCTGCATAGCAGGAGGTGGACAGCAGGGGAGCGAGCAAAGCTTCATCTTTATTTACAGATGCTCCCCATCGCTTGCATTACTGCCCGATCTCCGCCTCCTGTCAGATCACCGGCCGCGTTAGGTTTTCACAGGAGCACAGACCCTACTGTGAACTGCGCATGTGAGGGATCTAGGTTGCCTATCCTATGAGAATCTAATGCCAGATGATCTGTCACTGTTTCCCGTTACCCCTAGATGGGACCCTCTAGTTGCAAGAAAACAAGCTCAGGGCTCCCACTGATTCTAAATTAATGCGAGTTGTAGAATTATTTCATTATGCCCAGGCGCAGTGGCTCACACCTGTAATCCCAGCACTTTGGGAGGCCAATGCAGGTGGATCACGAGGTCAGGAGATCGAGACCCTCCTGGCTAACACGGTGAAACCCCGTCTCTACTTAAAAAGTAACACACACAAAAAAAAGCTGGGCATGGTGGCGGGTGCCTATAGTCCCAGCTACTCAGCAGGGTGAGGCAGGAGAATAGCGTGAACCCGAGAGGCGGAGCTGGCAGTGAGCCGAGATTGCACCACCACGCTCCAGCCTGGCGACACAGTGAGACTCCATCTCAAAAAAATAAATAAATAAATAAATTATTTCATTATATATTACAATGTAATAATAATATAAATAAAGTACACAATAAATGTAATGTGCTTGAATCATCCCAAAGCCATCCTCCCACCCCATCCCTTGGAAAAACTGCCTTCCATAAAACTAATCCCTGGTGCCAAAATGGTTGGGGACTGCTGTTCTACGTGGTTCAGCTTGAAGGGTGCTTAAAGTGGGGAAGTGGTAAAAGCAGCGCGTGGGGGCAGTTTCCTAAAGGCCATGCAGGAATGCTAAGGAGTTTAGATTTTATCTCCTAGAAAAATGATCCGATCTGTGTTTTAGAAAAAAACCTGTACTAACAAGCATACAAATGTATACTCTTGGCTTTCAAGCTTACAATTTAATAAAGGGGATAAAAAAATAAGTAACGTAACATTACTTAAGTTACAAAACATTAAAAATAAAATGCAGTGAGTGTTCAGAAACTAGAGAAATCTTATCAGACTGAGGATGATCAGAAAAAAATATTTAAGAAAGAGATTGTTCACATTTGAACTGGGGCTTGAAATTTATGAGGGGGGTGTAGATACATAAAGGTGTGGAAGGACCATCAAAGTAGAAGAAACAGCATCCCCAATGCTCAGCAGGGGGACAGGAGCAACATGGGTGAAGAGCATGGACTTTACAGCTCAGATGGTAGACCAAGGAGAAGACAAACAGTCCTTGATCTAAGTTAAGTACTTTGAGCTTTATTCAATAGGGACATTCGAGGAGAGTGTGATCAGAGATACGATTCCAGATGGTTTACCTGGGAACAATGTCTGTGATGCCTCATCAGGAAGAGAGAAGCCTGGGCCAGCAACAATGTTTCAGGCAAAAGAGGAAGTTCTGAGTATGGATGTTGACACTGAGCCTGACAGGAGGGAATGAATAAAGGAGACACCATTGAGGGAGGATCAAGAGGGCCTCATTCCATGAGGGAGGCAGGGACCTTAAGGGTGTCAAAGATGATGTGAATGTTTCCAGCTTGTGACTCAAATAATAGCAGTTCTAATAACAGGAACAGGGAAGGCATGAAGAAAAGCTCTTTGGAGAGAAAAGCATTTCTTAAGATTTGGATATGATGACTTTATGCTTTGGATAAAGTATCTGAAAGGCCTGGAAGATATTGGCAATGCTGGGCTAGGAGCTTTGGAAAGAGAATGGATTTTGTGAAGAACTTTTAAAAGCTATTGTTAACTCCTGTATGTGACATTTTTCAGGCAGAACTACAATGATTGCAGCAAGCATTTATGGATTCACTAGTATCTGATCCTCGTTAAATACAATGGTTAAAGTATGGGTCTTCATCTCCCAGAATGATAATCTCTCTAGGGTAAGAATTTCCTTAGATGATATGAGATCAATGAAATCTAATGCTATTTTTTTCTTTCAACAAGTATTGACCAAGTGCCTGCTACGATAGCCCTATTGCTATGTGCTGGTGGCCCAGAGATGAACAAAACCCAGTTTGTCTCAGAGTAGTTCGATCTGGGAGAGGAGAGTAAAATGTAAATACCTAGTGATTCTATAAAATATCCTAAGTGTTACAAGAGATTCATTACAAATTGCTGTAAAAACACAGAAAAAGGGCATGCTTTTAAAAAATAGCCTATATTATCATTGTAGGTCTTTGTACTTTTTAATTTAAAAATGCTTATTAAGTACCTACTAAGTCCCAGACATTGTGCTTGTCACTTGGGATGCAGATATAAATAACATGTAGTCTTCTGAGAGCTCCTACTCATGAATGTATTAAATGTTATTCATACTTATCTCTTACAGGTATGGCTGAAAAAGTTGATTCTTAAAGTGTTGCTTGGAAAAAAAAAAAAACAACCAGTTGTAACTAGTGAAGCTTTTAGAGGGTGATTTTTCCATGGTATGGGCACCCACAGCGTGCCCAGCACACTGCTTGGTGCTGTTGAACAGTTAATTCTCTAATTACTGCAGGTCCACATGCCAGTGTGGACTGGCTGCCATGAATACCAGGAAATGTTTCAACCAAATAAAGCATCCAGGACTTGGAGGTACTCTTGTTCATAATCTTTTATTTGTCTAATTCTTGCATAATGTAACAAAGTTTGTATGAAAAGACTGTGCCTCATAAATCTTTGAAACTCTAATATTATTACAGTGAGAAAGAAAAAGTTAGGAAAAACTAAGAAATATGTTAGTTATTTTCTATGAGCATTTAAAAATTGAGAAACTGACTAAGAATATCTGTAGACTGAATTGCTCATCACTTTAAGTTAACATAGTAGCCAAAATGGCAAGTTTCTATTACATTAAAGTATATCATGAAGCCTATGTGCAATCATGTAAGGGTGGATTTAGCTGTATGTGAACATCAATTTGCCCATATACCCATTAACAGAGTTGAACAATGATGGTGCCAAAAATTAACATGTAATATAGTACTTATTATGTACCAGGTGCTATTCAGACAATAAATAATTCAATCATCTTGTTTAGCATATGAGCTAGGAACCATGATCATTCCCATTTTACAGGTAAGGAAAGGAATAGTGAGGCTTACTAGCCCAAGGTCACACTGCTAATAAGTGGCAGAGGCAGAATTTGGACCCAGGATTCGGGCTCTGAAGACAATAATGATAACTTCCATATTATACTGCCACACAGGTAAGAGGAAAAGATTAGCTATGTGTGTTACTGAACTTGGAACATCTTGTAGCAGGGTCTGTTTGTATTAAGTGGGATGCTTACACACAGAAATGTGTTAGGAAAAAAAATTCTGAAAGTGTCTAATCCTGGTTTAGAAAAAAATATTAACTTCTAAATGCTTATTATCTAGTGTCTTATAACCTTAAAGTAACTTTCAAGAGTGACTCAGTTTGTGCTTAACCAAAATATTACTAATAATGAAACAGCAAAACCTTGGAAGTTTCCATTACCAATCACAAGATGTAAGGCACACCCCGATAATTTTATTTACTTTGCAGAGCATAAGGTGGAATAACATGTTCTTCTAAATGTAGAGTTTAAACATTGAGTTGCATCATTGTGAAGAAAACTACTTAGTATTTTTATAGTGAGGTGACTTTACAAGTAAAGATCTTCAAGAAGATTCTTATGTGATTTTAAAAATCAGCTTAGATGCTTGGAATTTGGATTGTTGCATTCTTGTTCTTTGGCACATCAAGAGGTAAGATTCATAATTTATAATAAGTTCTTTAAAAATAATGAGTATACTTACATCTGAAATGTAATTGACATGAACTTATTATTTAGAAATCACTATTGCTAACTTCATTCCTAAGTAGTTTATTGTTTTTATGAATATGTTTAAAAATTGGCTGTTTATATTTCTTCGTATGTATTCATTTTTTCATTTATCATAAAATTATCATTGGACAAGTGCATCACTTAATACTGAATGAGTCTTATGAACATAAAGAAGCATCTATTTCCAACAACATAAAAGAGTTGCTGGACAGTCTTGTAGTGGGCTCCTAGCTCTGCCACTTACTAGTCTTATGGGCTTAGACATTAAAGTCTCAATTTCTTCATTTCTAAGATGAGTACATAGCAATAAATGAGAAAATATACACAAATTTCCAAATTCAGTAGCTGACTCATAGTAGATACTCAATAATTGAATGAATTAACTAATTATTAGTGTCAATTGGAATGTTCTTTTTTTCCACTTGAGTCACAGTTTTCTGGAAGGATATTAGTCTGTGGACATTTCTTAAACATTAACTCAATATTCATTGACATGTTTGCTCTTTATATATGGACTCCTTAGACATTACTGTGTAAGGAGTTAGTGGTTTGGGCTACTTTTACCATCCATGTTTAATATTGTGCCTATAAACAAACACTAAAATTAGTTGATTTATTTTAACCAAACTAGAATCAAATAATTTCAATGTTGAATGACACCCACCCCTTTGTTGTAAAGTATCATGTAGTTGGTTGAAATAGTATGGTGGTAAGAAGACAGTCATCCCATCTAACATTCAGTTCAACCACCGGTTTGAATTATGAATCTTCTTGGGTTTTAGTCCTCGTTCTGCTGCTTGGCAGTTACTTAACTTTAAACAAATACTTAACCTTTCTAAGCCTCAGTTGATTCATCTGTAAAAACAGGACAGTAACCAAAATAACATTATAGGGTTGTGCAAATTAAATAAGATGCAAGTTGACCATCTCTAACCCAAAAATCTGAAATCTAAACTTCTCCAAACTCTGAAACATTTTGAGCACTAATATGATGCCACAAGTAGAATATTTCACATATAAATACTTAACACAAACTTTGTTTCATGCACAAAATTATTAAAATACTGTATAAAATTATCTTTAGCCTATGTGTATAAGGTATATATGAAACAGAAATGAATTTTGTGTTAAGACTTGGGCCCTGTCCCCAATATATCTTATTGTGCATATGCAAACATTCCAAAACCTGAAATCTGAAACACTTCTGGTCTCAAACATTTTGGATAAGGGATACTCAACCTGTAATTCATGTAAAATGCTTGGCATGGGATTTGGGACATATTAGTAGTGAGCAATCAATAAGTGTCCGTTCTTATTTACACAGGTGAAGAAAACAAAACAGAGAGATTCATTGTGTAACATCTTGGTGCTAGCTGGTGGAATTGGCCAATCTTGACTTTCAGTTCAGTGTTTTTTAGTCTCTGACCTCCAGCTTTTCTCTATTGGCTAAAAAATGAAGGAGATAGGACTAGCGTTAGTTTTCATATTTCAAGGACTATATTCTATTTTGCATGATTCTCCTGCCCCAGGACAGTCCTAATTGAATGTTGAAAGCAGTTAGACTGGTGAAGGCAGAATTAAGCAATAGGCGGCTTACCCTGATCTGCTGAGATGATGTTTAAAGCCATGAATACAGACAAGATCATCAAGGGAGTGACTGCAGGTAGAGAAGGAAGATGGAATTACTGAGTCCTAGGACACTTCCTCATTGAGAAATCAGGAAGATGAGGGCAAACTAGCAAAGAAGACTGCCAAGAAGTACTCAGTGAAGTGTTAGAAAACTAGGAGAGTTAGCCTCCTAGAAGTCAATTTAAGATGAAAGAAATAACAGCATGTTCGTGTGAGGCTAGGAATGATCCAGTAGAGAGGAGGAAAGTTGGTAAAGCAGGAGAAAGAGAAGGGAGTAATGTTGAGCCTTACCCCTCAGTAGGTGAGAGAAGATGGAGTCCTAATAGGATGAAGGTTTGCCTTTGTGAGGGACAAAGACAGTTCATCTCTTGTGAACAGAGTGAAGGCAGAATAGAAGGGCAGGTATCTGCAGGTAGCTGGATAGACATGCTGGGAGCTTGTAAAAGGTCCCTTCTCTTTGTTTCTGGTTTCCTGTTGAAATAGGAAACAGGGTCATCAGCCAAGAGGGTTGGTGGGCATGAAAATGTTAGAGGTTTGAGAGGGGAGAAGAATGAAATAACCCAGGAGCCTGGGAAAACGAAGGGCCTAGGAAAATATGATACGATGGCTGGGCAGCTTTAGGATCTGCTTTAATTTCATAACCACAAATTAAAAGTGAGATAGTCAGTACGGTATGTGATTTCCTCCAGGCATATTCAGCTGCACAGGTGTAGGCAGGAAATAGGTGAAGTGTTGGGCTTAACCAGAGTTGTGGTTAAGCCAAGTGAAGCAAGAACAGGAGAGAAGTTCAAGGAGAGTACAGGAGTGTGGTTTTAATTGACTGTAGGATTTACACTGGGTAGGAAGGGAATTGAGGAGAGGAATCGCTGCCTAATAAGAAGTTATTTTAACAAAGCACATAGTTATGTAAAATTTAGATAATACATATATTTCTCCTACACACCACATATCTATTACACAGCTGCCATAAATTTAGCAATTGAGTCTACATTCATTTGTATTATTACCTATATCTCATCTGTTAAATCTGTAGCAGAGTCCATTGCCGTCAATCTTCTGGTACCTACCATTTATGCTAATGACTTCCAAGTGTAATATCTCCAGCTGAACTTCTCCCTGGAATCCCAGTCTCATATACACAACTGCCTCTGAGACAGCTCCACTTAGGTATCTAATTCATATCGAATCTACATATCCAAAACTGAACTCTCAATATCTACCCCCAAATCTGTTCATCTCAAAGTTTTCACAACTAATGGACTTCCAGGTGCTCTAGCCAAAACACCTCGCATCATCCTTGACGTTTCTGTCATACCTCACCGCCAGTTAGTCAGCACATCTCTTTGGATCCTCCTTCAAAACCTATGCAGAACCTGACCACTTGTAACCACCTCCACTGCTACCACCCTAGTCTTAGCCACCATTGTCTCTTATCTGATAGTTTGTTATAATAATCTCCTAGCTGACCTCTTCCTCTACCCTTGCCCTGCTTCAATCTCTTCTCAGAATCCACTGAACAGAAGCTAACTCAAGTCAGTCCATGTCACTTTTCTGCTCCGAGTCCTCCAGTGGCTTCCCATCTCACTTCAGAGTAAAAGCCAAAGTCCTCCCAGTGACCTACCAAGTACTACATGCTTCAGCCCTCTGTTACCGCCTAGCAGTGTCCCCTGCTACTCATCCACCTACCCTTTTCAAACTCCAGGGGACCAGATGCATTCCAAATGTTAGCTTTTTTGATTATTATTTTAGAAACATGCTATGGTAAACATACTGTATATAATACATAATTTCCAGAAAAATCTAGGACAGCACCCCATATTTAATCACATGAATATTTATGTGGTAAAATACATGCCTATTATCCCACATAATTTAATCTCACATTAAATGGGATAAAGACTATAAATAGCTTTAGGTCTGTTATTGCTGCCAAATTAGTTACTGCAAACTAGAAAACAAATAAAGAAAGAAAGCCAAAAGCAACTATGTTTCCCCAGAGATTTTTAGATTTTGAAATTGCAGAATAAGACATTGTGGAGCGGTGTCTTCTCCCTGTCTCCATTCCCTGCGTCCTAGTCTGGGTGCCTCCTAATTCCTCAATCACAATAGGCTCTCTGCTTCCTTGCAGAGTCTTGTACTTTCCTTCCCTCTGTCTGGAATGCTGTCCCGCATATCTGCACGTGGTTTGCTCCTCTCCCCCTCAGGTCTTGATGCAAATGCTACCCTGGACACCCTATTTAAACTGCAAACCACTCCTTACCTAAACACACAAACACCCTCATCCCTTCCCTGCTTTAGGTTCCTCCCAGCACCTGTCACTGTTTTAACGTAGCCATTTTTTAAAAACTTATTCTTATTTACTGTCTGTCTCTACATCCCCTACTAGACTATATACTCAATGAGGGCTAGACTTGTGTCTTCCAATGCTGAATTCCAGTGCTAATAGCATCTGGCAAATAAGAGGCACTCAAACAAGCAAATATTTCTTGAATAGAAATTATTGAACCTACTTTCCAGCTTTTTTACGTCTTTGGAAAAGCCTCCTCACAGTAAGACAGAGAAGTGGCTCCTTTAGAAAGGGGAAATTAGGAAGATATGAACTAATATGCCAATTTACATGATTTCTTAACCAGTTAACACTAACTTCTTGTAATGTGCTGTTTTTCAAATGTTTCTTTAAAGAATTATAAGGCCAAAGGGGAAATAAAGCATTTCAACTAGAGAATATATTAAAATATAAGGACTCAAGAACTGAAGAAACTGGAAACAAATCAATAAAGGTGAAGAAAGCATTTAAGTAATAAAAATAAAAATAAAGGCCGGGCACAGTGGCTCACGCCTGTAATCCCAGCACTTTGGGAGGCTGAGGCACGCGGATCACGAGATCAGAAGATCGAGACCATCCTGGCTAACACAGTGAAACCCCGTCTCTACTAAAAATACAAAACACTAGCCGGGCGCAGTGGCGGGTGCCTGTAGTCGCAGCTACTCATGAGGCTGAGGCAGGAGAATGGCGTGAACCCGGGAGGCGGAGCTTGCAGTGAGCCGAGATCGCGCGGCTGCACTCCAGCCTGGGCGATGGAGGGCGACTCCATCTCAAAAAAATTAAATTAAATTAAATGCCAGGCGTAGTGGCTCACGCCTATAATCCCAGCACTCTGGGGGGGCCGAGGTGGGCAGATCATGAGGTCAGGAGATGGAGACCTTCCTGGCTAACACATTGAAACCTACTAAAAATACAAAACATTAGCCGCGCGTGGGGGCAGGCGCCTGTAGTCCCAGCTACTCGGGAGGCTGAGGCAGGAGAATGGCGTGAACCCAGGAGGTGGAGCTTGCAGTGAGCCGAGATCGTGCCACTGCACTCCAGCCTGGGCAACAGAGCGAGACTCCATCTCAAAAAATAAAAGAAAAGAAAAAAGAAAAATATGCATAGTACACAAATATCTCATCCACAGAAGAGGTACAAATTGTCAGAAATGCACAAAAGGATATTCAGAGTTTCTGATAAATAAATGCAAATTAAAATAACAACAAGTTTTCATTTTTGTAGAACATGTGAGGTTGTCATACTGGTGGTACTTACAGAAACTGAAATCTACATACCCTTCCATAGTATGTAGATTGTATTGTTGTTCCCCATATTGACTCTCCATCCCTGTAAGACCCTTATACACATTCACCTTTGGCCACATGACATAGAAGAGAGCATTCTAAGTCTAGACACCTTTGAGAGCCTTTGCATGGTTCCACAGTTGCATTCTTTCCCTCCACCCCAAGAGACAGATGCTCAAAACAGAGCCTGCTCATTTAGCTTGGGTCCTGCAATGCAGAAGATTGGATAATCAGAGCTAGGCCCAATCTAAGACCACTGCAGCCAGAGGATAACATGAGCAACAAATAAACCTTAATTTTTGTAAGCCAATGAGATGTGGGGGGCTGTTTATTACCACAACATAACCTAGCAAAAGCTAGGCTATACCTCCCAGTTCCACTTAGTGATAGAGTAACCGGCATAAGGGTTCAGTTATTTTCCTGCCACAAATAGCAATAGATTTCACTTAGATCATCACTTTTTCTAAGTCTTCATTTTGTCATTTTTTCATATGTATGACACATAAGGCTAAATCTGTTTTTGGTATTTTTTATTAGCAGTAGTAAGACAAAAAGGAAAAACCAGACTGGGCATCATTTGGTAAAGAAATACTCTTTCTGTCCTTTTGTGACTTTTTCATTATTATAAAGGTAGTTCATATTTATTACTGAAAATTTTATAGCATAGACAAGTATAAATAAGAAAATAAAAACCACTGGGATTCACCATTAATATTTTGGTACACTTTCTTTTAATTTTGTTTTTTTCCATTACAGATATTATTACAAATTCTCTATAAATGTTTATAATGGCTGTGTAATATTCCTCAATACCATAATTTTAAAACTATATCCTTTATTATTGGCCACTGAAGTTATTGATCCAATTTCAATATATTAATTTTAGAGCAAACATTATTTTTACAGAACTATTAATCTTTCAATTTTTTCTTAAGTAGCTTTAATACCTTATAATGTCGCTCAGTCTGCTTTATCACATCTATTTGCCTTTAACTTTACACTCTCTGTGAGCATTTCCTTATGGAAAAAAGAGCACAGTGGCAGATAACCCTGGTAAGCGATAAACACAGAAAATAAGGACTAGTTTTAAAAATCTTCATTTTAAAATCCATAGACTGAATAATGTAGTTGAGAACCTGGAGAAAAAAAGCAACAGAATGCAAAAAATAAAAGCAGCTGGGCATTCTAGGGAAGACAGAAGGCTGTTTTAGAAAGCCATGATCCAACTATGTAGTCACTGGTTCAAATTAGAAAAGGATCAGAATAGATTCCAGGCAGGAGAAATATTAAGAAGCTGCAATATAATAGGAATATATTGAAGAAGGCACATGTTCATTCTTCCAGGAAGAGAAAAAAAGGCAACCAGAGAATACAGGAAAACACAAACAGTACAAGAAAGGCATAATCCAAATATGGAGTAAACTACAATGACACTGATCCTCAGTAATTCAAATATTAGGAAAGACAATTCATTTGCATTGTCTCCTTTGAAGGGAATGAGTGTCTGAACAACGGAAGTGCAGAAAAGGAAATGTAATTATAGCATGTGAGTTGACTGAAGGCAAAAATATTTATCTAGTCATAATAATATAAATTCTGTTCATTGATTCTCAACTTTTTGGAGTCAGCCTGTAGACAAAACATGGAAGGATTAATTATGCTTATAGAGCAAAGTCTGAATATGATCAATCTTGATAGCATGAAAGCAACATTACGAAGCTAACAGACCTTGGAAGCTGGAAGGGAGGCAGAGAGGGAGCGGCAGTACCACTAAAATCTTCCTCTTAGGAAACTGGGAGTCAAGTTCTAACAAATATGATGTATGGATCAAAAAATAGAAAGTTACTATTTACATTTATAATAGAAGTCAATAAATGAGCAAACAAACAAACAAACAAAAACAAAACAGTGTTATTGACCATGTTGGAGGAAGAGGTGAGACAAAGTGAAGAGTGGCATGTGCTGGGTTATTGAGCTGTTATCTCTTGGCTTCAAGCCTGCCCTTCTGGCTGAGCTTTGCTGGGGCTGGAATGTGGCCAGTACCATCCTAACAAGTGTGGGATGATATCTCATTAAGGTTTTGATTTACATTTTCATAATGATTCACAATGTTGAGCATCTTTTCATATGGCTGTTGGCCATTTGTGTGCTTCTTAAGGAAAATGTCTGTTCAGGTCCTTGCCTATTTTTAAATTTAGTTATTTTATTTTTTGCTATTGAGTTGTGTGAGTTCCTGAGGTATTAACGTGGAACCACAAAAGACCCCAAATAACAAAGCAATCTTAAGAAAGAAGAACAAAGCTGGAAGCAGCACGCTTCCTGATTCAAAACTACACTTACTACAAAACTATATTAATCAAGACAGTGTGATACTGACATAAAAACAGACACACAAACAAAGGAACAGAGTAGAGGGTCCAGAAATACACCCATGTGTATATGGTCAACTAGTCTTTGACAAGGGTGCCAAGAATATACAATGAGGAAATGATTGGCTTCTTCACCAAATGGTGTTGGGAAAATTGGATATCCACATACAAAAGAATAAAATGGAACCCTTATGCCATATACAAAATTATAAACCCATGTGTATATGGTCAGCTAGTCTTTGACAAGGGTGCCAAGGATATACAATGAGGAAATGATAGGCTTGTTCAACAAATGGTGTTGGGAGCATTGGGTATCCACACACAAAAGAATGAAATTGAACTCTTATCTTATGCCATATACAAAATTAACTTGGAATAAAGACTTAAGTGTAAGACTTGAAATTATATAACTCCTAGGAGAAAACATAGGAAAAATCTCCTTGTTGCTGGCTTTAGCAATGATTTTTTTTTTTTAATATGACAACAAAAGCATAGACAACAAAAGTAAAATAAATAAATGAGTGGGACTGCATTAAACAAAAATCTTCTGCACAGTAAAGGAACTAATCAACAAAATGAAAAGGCAACCCTGTAGAATGAGAGAAAATATTTTCAAGCCATAAATCCAATAAGGGGTTAATTTCCAAAATTAAAGCCTACTTTAGCTCATAGTGAGAAACACAGCCTCTCTGTAAGCCTGGTTCCTCTATTACTGACACTCTGCCTTTCTGCTGCAGGAAAAGAAGTTTGCTATGAAAGGTTAGGGTGTTTCAAAGATGGTTTACCATGGACCAAGACTTTCTCAACAGAGTTGGTAGGTTTACCCTGGTCTCCAGAGAAGATAAACACTCGTTTCCTGCTCTACACTATACACAATCCCAATGTCTATCAGGTAAGCTAACTTGCAGCCTTCACACATGGATTATTCTAAAATATAAGATTTGCCTATAGATACAGAAGACATAGATACAGTAACATTTCTTTTCAGTATTATGAGTCAGATTGTTTTGTATGTTGTCTGTTCTATATTATCTGTTTTGATATATCTGATTTAAATATGAAGATTGCTCTTATGTTGTTATTTCATAAGAGGTAAAAGACATTATGTTCAGTCAATGTACTGAGAACCTTCCATCTGTAAGACTGTGGATAAGCAACAATGCCTATTATCGATTGAATTGTATAAACAGAACAGTCTTGAGTTTATTACAGTGGAAGAAATGGCATATATAAACAAATACCTTTCTTGCAACACAAATTATGATCTGTGATGTAAGATGCAACTGAAAGACTCTGGGAACAAAGTGAAGAAGAGCTCACGTTGAGGTCAGGGATGGAACCAGGTAACATTTTGAGGAGGACATGTGTTTGAGGTGTATCCTGCAGGATGGGCAAGATGCTCACAAGCAGAGGTAAGCAGGGTAATGGCAAAGGAAGTGGCATGAACATAAAGAAGAGAAACCACAGGCGCATCTGATGGATGATGTGTTGGGTTAGTCTAGGGGCACAGAAGGAGTCTTCAAAAGTAAGGTTAGTTAGAAAAGTAGTTGAGGAACAAATTGTATAGTTCCTTCCTGTGGAGTTTGTACTTCCTCCTGTAAGTCATGAGGCCCCACTGAGAGCTTTTCAGAGCTGCTTTAGGGCATTTACTGTGGCTGCAGTTGCTCTCTTGTCTGAAGCTGGAAGAGATCAGAGGTGACTATGAGACCACTAGCCACTGGCCACATGTGACTATTAAAATTACAATTAAATCAAATTAAAAACTCAGTTCATCAGCCACACCAGCCACATTTCAAGTGCTCAATAGCCACATGTGGCTAGTGGCTACCATACTGGACAGTACAGATATAGAATATTTCCATCATCACAGAAAGTTCCATTTGACAGTGTGAAATAGAAAGCTATAGTGCAGTTTGGATCACACATGGGAAACAGCCTGAACTGCAGTAATGAAAGTGAGTATGATAATAGAAAATCAACATGATAAACATCATAAACTAGTCTGAGATTTCACACGTAAATGATTGGGAAAATGATAACCCTTTTCTCAAAAAAATTGAGGATAAAAGAGGAGTTAGATTCTGGACAGGTGAGGCTTGAGCAACCTATTGGATATGTTAGTCTGACAGCCAAGCAGGCAGCCCAGAACTGGAGAAAAAGATTCAAAAGTCTTCTGGCTGGAGTTGAAAATTGAAACCAAAAGAATACATGAAATCTCAGAAGCAGAGAAACGAGGGCAGGACTAGGAGTGGGTGGAGGATCTATATATAGGGAGCAGGGAAAAAGGGGGACCAGAGAAGATCATTTCCAGTCTTTACCTGAATCTGTAACCTTGGGGCTTACTTTCCATCAGGCCCATCACATACTGCTGGGCCTTGCCAGCCAAGACAGCCTTCTCCTGTGCCTTCCTACCATACAAATATGGTCTGATTTGTAGCTGTCTACTCACCAGACACACATACATATGTACATACTACTCTTTACTGAAATTTGCCATCTGTAGATGAGTATTTCCCTAAATAATGTCCTTCACACCTTCTCCACTTCCCTCCATTTGGAAAGAATCATGTGTAATTAAACCAGATCTGTACCTGAATTTTGTAATGGATACAAGCCCGATTGTTTGCTGTTAAAGTGTTTTTCAACAACTAAGATATAGGATAAATCAAGTTATGTAGTTAAAACAAGGATTTCCCCAGGTCTGACCCATATACTATATGAATTTGACCAATTCTGTAGATGTGGCTCTCTCTAAAACAAGGAAAAAAAGTTCTTACTATGGGTATAGAGACCTTATAAAGAAATATTCCTCAAAAGTTTGAGTTTTATAATTATCAAGAAGTAAAGAGAGGAATATTACTTAGCTTTAAAAAGAAGTGAAATGCTAATACATAATATAACATGGATGACTCTTCAAAACATTTTGCTAATAAGCGAGACACAAAAGGACAAATAATCTATGGTTTCATTTATAGGAGATACCTAGAGTAGGTAATGGAGAGTTCCTGTTTAATGGGTACAGAATTTTAGTTTGGGGTGATGAAACAGTTCTGGAGAAAGATGGTAGTGATAGCTGCATGACAACATGAATGACTTAATGCCACTGAGTTTACCCTTTAAAATGGTTAAAATGTTGATTTTAATGCTATGTATATCTTAACTTTCTTTGCATTTTCATTTTAAAAATGTTTGGAAATATGTACAACTTTCATACAGTTTCAGGGTGCTCCAGACACCTGTGGCCACTTCATGTAAACCACTGACTATTTCTAGAGCACTTTCAGAGACTACAATATGATCATGATCAAACTTTGTAATTAAACCTAATGAGGGCAACAGACACTTCTCAAATAAGAAATGTATCAGTTACAGAGCTCGCCTACTCTAAGTATTCACAAGGAGACAGATAAACAGTTTCTTTATTCCTCCTCCCCCTCCTCCTCCTCTTCCTCTCCATCTTCTTCATCTTCCTCTTCCGTCTTTTCCCGGGCAACTTTAGCAGGACACTATGTGCCATCAAACTTTACTTTCGACTTAGAGTTAGCAACATCTTTCTCATACTTCTCCTTCAGCTTTGCCGCCTTAGTGATGCAAGGCTGCTTTTTTGCTGTCATTTAAGTTATTCCACATCTCATCCAGCTTTTTTGCCACGTCTCCAATAGAGATACCAGGGTTTGTGGATTTGATCTTGGCGCAGAATTCTGAATAGAAC
The DNA here is from genome assembly GCF_037993035.2 of Macaca fascicularis. NCBI lineage: Eukaryota > Metazoa > Chordata > Mammalia > Primates > Cercopithecidae > Macaca > Macaca fascicularis. The sequence continues at coordinate 125,455,613 of NC_088383.1, forward strand.
AGGAAGAATCCAGACGGTGGCCTTTTGGGGGCATTAGGATCCTTCTTCTTGCCTCCCTTAACTGGTCTATAATCCTTCATTTCCCAATCATAGTGCACTTTAATCACCTTTGCCATTTCATCAAATTTAGATTTCTCTTTCCTGGACATTGTCTTCCACCTCTCAGAGCACTTCTTGAAAAATTCTGCAAAATTGACAGGGACCTCTGGGTTTTTCTTCTTATGTTCTTCTCTGCACATATAATAAGGCATAAACAGACATCTTGCCCTTTGGTTTCTTGGGGTCACCTTCAGCCATCCTGACTGTATTGTTCGCTAGAAGATTAGCTTTTTTTTAAGTGAAGAGAATCTATGCTGAATACAAGTATTTTGGGGCAGCCTCTCTGCCTTTTAGGATGGTCAGGGCATATTTATCCACTTAGGACTAACTCTATTCCCTGATCTTCACTCTTAGGGTTAATCAGGCTCATGGTTCCTTTTATCCTTTTATATAAGTGGCCATGCACTTGAATTCTGTGGAGCATGGTCAGTAAAACAGAAGGTGATAAAGACAGTGTTTAGGTGAAGCTGGGTCCTCTTGCCAATGAAAAGAAAATTGGAAAACTAAATACTTCCCTAAATAATGTTCTTTACACCTTACCTACTTCCCTCCATTTGGAAAGAATCCTGTGTAATTAAACCAGATATGTATCTGAATTTTGTAATGGATGGAAGCCTATTGTTTTCTGTTAAAGTGTTTTTCTAACAACTGTGATATAGGATGAGTCAAGGTGTGTAATTAAAATAAGGATTTCCACAGGCCTGACTCATATGTTATATGAATTGGACTCATTTATAAACAAATCAGAAATTAACTCTACACAGTTAACATACTCCCTTCTCCAAGTGAGGAATTGTCAAAGGTAAACGTGGTGTGGTACAATAAACTTGGTGTCCTGGAAGTCACAGGTCTTTACAGTTACCTTTTCACCTTTCTGTAAGAATAAAACCAACCTGCTTCACCCATGAATCCATGACACCTTAACCTATAGTGACTTATGCAGTCACTGGTGGTGATGGACATGTTGCACACTTCCAGTAGTTTCTGTGTCTGCAGCTTTAGTCAGGGTTAGAACATACCTAACTGGTAACTATTTTTTACTTGCTAGAGATGATACCACTGGAAATGTAGTCTTCAGAATAGATTGATCTCATACCTATTATGCTTCATGTCTACTCAGTCAAAGAATGCTAAAAGGCCCAGATAAACCTTGATACTTTAATTCACTCTTCCTCTCGATAACCTATTGTGTACGATATTGGCATCATTTCCTGGTTTCTATCCTTGTGGCAGCAGAATCTAAGCTGTCTTCTTTTGATCCCGTGATGCTGTATGGAGTTTCCCACGCTTATGTTGAAAAGCTACTTTAGAGGGTTGTGCCAGAGTGAATGTGAAATGAACCAAAGTGTTTTCTCCACCTATGCTACTTGATGAAACTCCTCAGCGATCTCAGACAAGATCACCCATATCAGCATACCTGCATGGAAACCAGATGGCAGATGGCAGACAGACACGTGCAATGCATGATGTGAATGAGCTCCTCTTTACACTAGCATGACAACAGATACTCAGACCTCACAATACCTGTTAGAATGCCACTTGGAGATTTGCTTGAGGTCTCACCTATTCAAACTATTCTCATGTTGAGAAAAGAATAAACCATTTTTTTCGGATTAAATTCCCTCCAAAAGGTTTTTCTGATGTAGAAACGGGACTACAGTAGGTGTTTGAGGCGCTCCAGCTGGGCCTAAGAGAGTTGAAATGAGTGAGCATCTGGATTCTCTTAGATACATAGATGGAATCATGTTTTTGTACTCGGATTGGATTATTTAGCAGAAAAATGCTTCCTAGAAGGCAATTGATTTTATTGCCCACTTCAGCAAATCCCACATCTGGTTTGGGCCCTATCAGTAGAGAAAACCATAATCAGAACATGACTTGAGAGCCCAGTGGTGAAGCACCTAACTTCAAAGGCCATGTGGATTTGAACCCTGGCTCCAGCATTCATTAGCTGCAGTACTTTTTGGCAAGTACTTGGCCCCTCAGTGCCCCCTTTTCTAATTTTTAAAATTAGTAGCTACCTCACAGTGTTGGGAGAGTTAAATGAGCTACTCCATAAAGTGCTTAGAACAATGCCTGGCAAATAGACAGATAGGAGTGTTAGCTATTATAATTACTGAGCAAGCCAGCTTATGACTCTCATAACCATTAGCTTACAGTCTTGGAGACACTTTACCTAGCCAGCAAATTGTATGATTAATTGCATTACTATTAAACACAGGTAGCCAGAAATAGGCTCTTTGTTTGAATTTCATAAATATCTAAATGTATTGCTTCCAGGTTATAGGATTCACCACAGTCAGAGTTGCTATTTGCTGATTTAAGTATTCATTTTTTCCAATAGAATCGCTTATACTTGTGCCTTTTATTGTTTTAAATAACAAAATCACTTAAATGTATAGTCTCCTAAAGTCTTTGAGAGTTTTGTTGTTAAGGCAATCCAACAAAATACAAGCAATACAAAAGAATATTTGACATAGTCATATAAAATTGTCTTCAATATGCTGGTATATTTCATGCGATGAGATTCTAACCTCAATTCCTTACTCATAAAGTGGGGTGGACAGCCTCCATTTTTGCCATGTTTTTGGCATGCTTCTAGGCATGTTTTAATTCTCATGAATTACACTGATCACTGAGAAATGTTATACAAAAGTAAGATTTATTGAAATTCTGATTTAAACTTCCCTACATTGTCTTGCAAACATTACTTTAAAAATCAAAGATTTTTTCTCTCCTTGTGTTGAATTTGTATACTGCATTGTATGATGCATTAATTTTTTGAGCTAGACGTGGTGGCTCATGCCTATAATCCCAGCGACTCAGGAGGCTGAGGTAGGAAGATCACTTGAGGCCACGAGTTCAAGATCAGCCTAGGCAACATAGTGAGACCCAGTCTCTAAAAAAAAATGTTTATAATTAGCCATGTGTGGTGGCATGTGTCTGTAGTCCAACTACTGAGGAGGCTGAGGAGGCCAGATGGCTTGAACCCAGGAGTTTGCAACTGCAGTGAGTTATGATGGAGTCATTGCACTTCAGCCTGGGCAACACAGTGAGACCTTGTCTCTAAATAATAATAAAAATAATTTATGGTACTTTTATAGTACGTAGCAGTAACTATTTAGTAAAAATATATTAAAGAAAGTTGTTAAAAATCAAATGTAGTGAAACACTTTTGAGCAGCTTTGGAATAGATCTACTAACTATTAAATAATTTTTAATTACTATTTTTCCTTAATCTCTTTCTGCTTGAAACAGGAGATCAGTGCGGTTAATTCTTCAACTATCCAAGCCTCATATTTTGGAACAGACAGGATCACCCGTATCAACATAGCTGGATGGAAAACAGATGGCAAATGGCAGAGAGACATGTGCAATGTATGACATGAATAAACTCCTTTTTACACTAGCATGTGAGCTTTATGTTTAACATGAATGTACTTTGCAAGGTATTGATGTATATTCCTGGAGATCTTCCATTCAGTTATCCACAATTATCCGTGTTACAGGGCCTCAAATGAGTTATTCATTTCCCATTTATTTTTATTATAAATTGCACAGATTACAAGGGGAGCAAATTTGTATAATCACTCTTGAATAAATTCTTCTCTTGACAGAAGATTAAATGGTATGATCAATTTCTCAATTAATTTAAGAAAAACAATTTCCAAGTTAACTCGACAAAATTAATCTTTCTCTGCTATACTTAAGATTAATAGACTGCTAACATCATAAGCAATTAAATATTTATAAGGCCATATAGTGAAGATAACATTAGTACCTATCTCACTGAGTGAGAATTAAATTTATGTGTATGTATTTTATATATACTGAATATATGTGTTTATATATATAAATTTAATTCTCACTCAATGACATAGGTACTAATGTATAAGTGCTAATTACTAATATGTGTGTATGTGTACATATATATATATATATATATATATATATATATGGGTTAGGACAGAGCCTAGCCTGTAGTAGGTTCTCTATTAATACCTATGTATTAGTCCATTTTCATATGCTATAAAGAACTGCACTAGACTGGGTGATTTATAAAGGAAAGAGGTTTAATTGACTCACAGTTCAGCATGGCTGGGGAGCCCTCAGGGAACTTACAATCATGGCGGAAGGCACTGCTTCACAAGGCAGCAGGAAGGAGAAATGCCAAGTGAAGGCGGAAGAGTCCCTTATAAAACCATCAGATCTCATATGAGAACTCACTAGCCGGAACACAGCATAGGGGAAATCGCCCCCATCATTCAATTACCTCCACCTGGTCTCTCCTTTGACACGTGGAGATTATGGCGATTATGGGGATTACAATTCAAGATGAGATTTGGGTGGGGACGCAAAGCCTAACCACATCAACCTACTAGTAATCAAGTGTTAAGACACGTCGGTTTCCTTGAACACTTATTTCTTTAATATTTATGTGAATCTTTGTGCCAGGTGTTGCTACAGCTGGAAGATATAAACTGCATTAATTTAGATTGGATCTACGGTTCACGGGAATACATCCATGCTGTAAACAATCTCCGTGTTGTTGGTGCTGAGGTGGCTTATTTTATTGATGTTCTCGTGGTAAGAAGACTTGATTTTTTAAAAATTATATTGAATTGGTTTTGGATATTAACACTCAGAAGTTGGGACAATTGAATGTCTTTCTTTATTAGCTTAGACAAGTACTGACCACGTGAAATAATAAGCATTTGTACATGGTAGACAGAAAAGGAAAAGTTTCTTCGTAGTCGAGTCTGTGGTTATTTGAATCATCACTAGGTGGCAGTGTGTCTGCACAGGCTCATCACTGAAAACTACCCCCGCAAGGTCAGTGCCCTGGTCAGCATGTTAGACCATCTCAATCAGTTTCATCACATTGTAAATCTATCCTTAAAATTATACATTGTTACCATCTTACAAATGTTTTTTGTTTAGAATATGACACGTATTTTCACACAAAAAGAGGGCTCTGTGCCTGTGAATTAGTTAGGTCTGTAAGCCAGTTTAGACACAACTATTTAACCCACATATTCTCTAAAAGAATAAAATAGATCTTGCTATTTATTAGGCCTATACTCTGCGACATTTACGAATCTCCAAATGCTTTCCAAAAAGTAATTTCCCACCCTAAAATGCAGGGTAGTAAAATCTGAAGATGCATAATCCGTTCAGATTTTTGAGGAGGCTTCATTCATTCATTCAACAAATATATATTTCACTCTGCACTTACTGTGGGCTGGGCATGGAAGATATGACTTGTAAGTAAGACAGCGTTTCTGCTCTGACAAAATGTACACTCTAGTAGGCAATGGAGGCACACACAGAAACCAATGAACAAGAAAATGTCAGTTGGTGACAAGTAGTGGGTGAAGAAAATGCAAGGCAGTAGAATGGAAAGTGGCAGGAGCAGAAACAAATTGGATGAGCAACCAGGTTGGGTGATATTTGAACATCACGACTGTCAGTAAACATCCTGAAGAAGAAATTAGGGATCCAAAAACTCATTTATGCCCCGGCACTTCTCTATCTTCTCTTCCCACTCTGTCAAGGAAGACTAGGGTACAAGATCTTTAGAGACAGTCTTTGTGTACAAAGGATGAAATCAGATTCATCTTCATCTTCTCTTTAGAAAAAAAAAAAAAAGCTTTGGCGAATTTCTTCATTGATCTTAGGGCCTGAGCTGTGGGTTTTCCTATGTCCAGTAAATAAATAATATTGGTTCATAGGAAGCTGACAGGAGATGTTTGCAGAACTGAGGAGGAAAATGTTTGTGGAATTAAATGTTGATTGAATTGAATAGGCCACCTTGGAGTGGGAAAAGGGTTTAGGGTGAGTGGGCTCCGGGGCCTCTGGGGATAATTCAGGATTCAAGTTTAAAGAAGGAGCAACTAAAAGAACAGCTGACACTCTTCTTCACCTCTCTTTCCGTCATCTCATCACAAGTTACTAGGCCACCACAATTCACCACCTGGATTGGTTCTGGGGCAAGCAGGTGCCTGGGAATGGGGTAGGAAGATGGGGAAGAAGGAGAACAATGAAGGGGATAAGGGCTGAGAATGATCTCAAATACCAACCTACATAAGGAGATATGAAAGAAAATAGACATTTAAAATAGTGGCGACAGTCGGCCAGGCGTGGTGGCTCACACCTGTAATCCCAGCACTTTGGGAGGCCAAGGTGGGTGGATCACAAGGTCAGGAGATGGAGACCATCCTGGCTAACATGGTGAAAACCTATCTCTACTGAAAATACAAAAAATTAGCCAGGAGTGGTGGCAGGTGCCTGTAGTCCCAGCTACTCGGGAGGCTGAGGCAGAAGAATGGTGTGAACCGGGGAGGCGGAACTTGCAGTAAGCTGAGACAGCGCCACTGCACTCCCGCCTGGGCGAGAGTGTGAGACTCTGTCTCAAAAACAAACAAACAAACAAACAAATAGTGGCAACAGTAGAGAAAGGGATGTCCTAATGACCATGTAGCATTCATTGGCAGTTATTCACATATGTAAATGAGAAAGAAAATATTCTTTATTCTGTGACTTATAAAACTGTCATAACTGGTGGAAAAAATGGAACATTTGATCAAATGAAAAATGTATGCAAGTAAAATCAATTGTTTGATTTTTGTGATAATTATGAGAGCCTGAAACTTAGGTGAAACTAAAATATGCTTTCTCAGGAGTGAAATTATTAAGATAATAGAATAGGAAGATCTAGATCCTTCTTTCTCCAACAAGCACACTGATTCAACAACAACACGCAGACAAATTTTCTTCGTGAGAAATTCAGAAACTAGTTGAAAGGCTCTTACATCCTGGGTAAATATAAAACCAGCTACAATGAAGGCAGGAGGAAAATTTGAGATACCTTCTTGTCTTAACTTCTACCCCTGACCCAGCACCATATGATCTGAAGGAAACTCCTAGCTTCCCGCTTCACCTTGTGGATGGAAAAAGTGGGACTTCATACCCAATGTTTCAGTTTTTCTGGGGGCTGCTCAGGGTAATCACTTCAATATCACATGTCTTGGAGCATTGATAGAACCCAGAATACTTTAGTACCTAGGAGCCAATGAGAACAAAGATAGGAAGAAAGATGGCATTAAAGCAGTCACTATAGCCCCTTCCCCTAGCTCAGTGCAGACAAAGTGATGGGGTAGAATACCCTCGATCCCATGTTTTCCTTGGGAGGAAAAGAGTTAGACTGCAAATCAAAAGTTCCAACTTTTCCACGGGCTGCCTGAGAGACTGATTTCTGTCTTGACTCTCTTGGAAGTGCTGATGGCACTCAGCTTACTCCAGATGCTGAAGGCTGCTAAGAATAAAGATAGTGGTTTGAACCAGCACACAGGTTTGACAGGTGCCCAGAACTATTGGCTAGGCTGATTGGTGAGAGTCTTCTCCCACAAAGAACAATCCATGAACACCCTGGCAGAGGTGGTTGCTTTTTCTAATGTGCAAATACCAACATAAAGAGTCAAGGAAAATGAAGAAACAATATATACCAAAGAAACAGATTCATCTGCAGAAACAAACCCTAACGAAACAGAGATATATGTTTAACTGACAGAGAATTCAAACTAACCATCATAAAAATGTTAAATGAGGTCAGGAGAATATTGCATGAACAAAGTGACAATTTCAACAAGAAGATTAAACAAATATAAAAAGTACCAAACAAATCTTGGAGCAAAAGAATATAATAATTGAAGGCCGGGTGTGGTGACCCGTGCCTGTAATCACAGCACTTTAGGAGGCCAAGGCAGGCAGATCACTTGACGTCAGGAAGCCGAGAGAAACCTGGCCAACATGGTGAAACCGCATCTCTACTAAAAATACAAAAAATTACCCGGTCATGGTGGCGCACCTGTAATCCCAGCTACATGGGAGGCTAAGACACAAGAATCGCTTGGACCTGGGAGGTGGAGGTTGCAATGAGCTGAGATGGTGCCACTGCACTCCAGCCTAGGTAACAGACTGCATTCCAGCCTAGGCAGCAGAGTAAGCAGCACTATACACACACAAAAAACCCCATCAATTTGAAGTAGATTAAAGACAATCACAACACCTAAAACTATAAAACTCCTAGAAGAAAAGCTTTATGATATTGGACTTGACAATGATTTCCTGGATATTTCACCAAAATCACAGGCAGCAAAAGCAAAAATAGACAAACATGTATTAAACTTGCATTAAACATGTATTAAACTCTCTAATCATCTCTAATCAAAAGATATAGAGTGATTGAATAAATAGTTTTGAAAAGATTTAACTGCATGCTGTCTACAAGAGATTCATTTTATATTTTAGAGACACACATAGGTTTAAAGTGAAGAGATGGAAAAGAATAATCAACACAAATGGTAACCATAAGAAAACAAATGACTGTACTTGTATCTGACAAAAAATAGACTTTAAGTCGGAAAGTATCACAAGTGACAAAGGTCATTATATAATGATAAAAGAATCGAATCACCAGGAAGATATAATAATTATAAATATATATGCACCCAACACCAGAGTACCTAAATATACAAGCAAACATTAACAGAATGGAAGGGAGAAATACATAGCAGTCAAATAATGGTAGTTTTCATTATCTGCTTTTCAATAATGGATATATCACCCAGATGGAAAACAAATAAGAAGAAAACTTATTTGAACAGCAACTTGAACAACACTATAGACCAAATGGACCTAAAACATGGGCATAGAATATTTCCCCCAACAACAGCAGAATACACTTTCTTCTCAAGTACACACAGAACCTTCTCCAAGATAGATCACAAATTAGGTTAGAACAAAATCTTAGCCAACTCAAGAAGACTGCAATAGTACCAAGTATCTTTCTTGACCACAGTAGAATGAAAATAGAATTCGATAGCAAAAGGAAAACTGGAAAATACACAAATATGTGCAAATTAAACAGAAAACTTTTAAACAATCAATGGGTCAAATAATGAATCAAAAGAGAAATTATAAAATACCATGAGACAGATGAAAACAAAAACACAACATACCAAAACTTTTGGGATTCAGCAAAAGCAGACTAAGAAGGAAGTTTATAGTGACAAACACCTAAATTTAAAGAGACAAAAGGTCTCCATTCAACAACCTAACTTTACACATAAAAGAACTAGATCGGCCGGGCGCAGTGGCTCACGCCTGTAATCCCAGCACTTTGGGAGGCCGAGGCGGGCGGATCACAAGGTCAGGAGATCGAGACCACAGTGAAACCCCGTCTCTACTAAAAATACAAAAACTTAGCCGGGCGCGGTTGTGGGCGCCTGTAGTCCCAGCTACTCGGGAGGCTGAGGCAGGAGAATGGTGTGAACCCGGGGGGCGGAGCTTGCAGTGAGCCGAGATTGCGCCACTGCACTCCAGCCTGGGCGACAGAGCGAGACTCCGTCTCAAAAAAAAAAAAAAAAAGAAAAAAAAAAAAAGAACTAGATCAAGCTTACCCAACCCACAACCCAGAACTGCTTTGAATGTGGCCCAACACAAATTTGTAAACTTTCTGAAAACATTATGAGATTTATGCATTGACCTTTTTTTAAAACTCATCAGATATCATTAGTGTTAATTTATTTTATGTGTGGCCCATGACAATTCTTCTTCCACTGTGGCATAGGGAAACCAAAAAATTGGATACCCCTGAACTAGATAAAGGAGAATAAACTTATTCTAAAGTCAGCAGAAGAATGGAAATAATAAAAATTACAGCAGAAATGAACAAAATAGTGAATACAAAAACAATGTTAAGAAATGAACAAAACTGCAAGTTCGTTTGTTGAAAAGATGAACAACACTTACAAACCTTTAGCTAGACTAAAAAAAAACTTGAGAAGACCAACATTTGAAAAACTAAGAAATAAAAAGGAGACATGATTATTGAGGCCACAGAAATAAAAGGAACATGAGACTAGTATAAATAATTACACAAGATTTAAGATAACCTAGAAGTAATAGATAAATTCCTAGAAACATACAGCCTACCAAGGTTGAATCATGAAGAAATAGAAAATATGAACAGACTTGTATTAAAGAAGACACAAATCAATGGAAAGACATCCTGTGTTCGTGAATCAAGAGTCAATATTATCAAAATGTTCATACTATCCAAAGCTATCTACAGATTCAATGTAATACCTATCAAAATTCCAATGGCATTTTTTAACGGAAATAGTAAAAACAATTGCGAAATGTATACGGAATCACAAAGGACCCTGAATAGTCAAAACAATCTTGAGAAAGAAGAACTAAGCTGGAATCATCACAGTTCCTGTTTTCAAAATTTATTACGAAATTACAGTAATTAAAGTAGTGTGGCACTGGCATAAAGACAGAATAGAAATCTCAGAAGGAAACTCATGCATGTATGGTCAACTGATCTTCCACAGGAGTGCCAAGAATATACAATGAAGAAAGGATAGGCTCCTCCTACAACTGGCATTGGGAAAGCTGGATATCCACATAAAAAGGAATTAAATTGGACCTTTATCTTACACTATACACACACACAAAAAAATCAATTTGAAATAGATTAAAGACAATCATAACACCTAAAACTATAAAACTCCTAGAAGAAAACATAGAAGAAAAGCTTTATGACATTGGACCTGACAATGATTTCCTGGATATTTCACCAAAATCACAGGCAGCAAAAGCAAAAATAGACAAGGAAGAAGATGTGGTTTGGATGCATGTCCCCTCCAAATCTTATGTTGAAATGTGGTCATAAATTTGGAGGTGGGCATAGTGGGAGGTATTGAATCATAGCGGTGGATCTCCCATGAATGGCTTAGTGCCATCCTCTTGATGATGAGTGAGTTCTTGCTCAGTTAGTTCACATACTATCTGTTTATTTAAAAGAGCATGGAACCTCCCCGCTTACTCTCTTGCTCCTGCTCTTGCCATGTGATAGCCCAGCCCCACCTTTGCCTTCCACCATAATCATAAGCTTCCAGACATAAGCAGATGTTGGCACTATGCCTTATGCATAGCCTACAAAACGATGAGCCAATTAAACCTCTTTTCTTTATGAATTACCCAACCTTAGATATTTCTTCATAGCAACACAAGAATGAACTAACACACACACAAAAAAAAATATATAGTAAAAAGGAGCAGGGCATTGCTGTAAAGATACTTCAGAATGTGGAAGTGACTTTGGAGCTGGGAAATTAGCAGATGTTGGGAGAGTTTGTGGGGCTCAGAATAATACAGGAAGATGAGGGAAAGTTTTAAACTTCTTAGAGACTTGTTAAATGGTTGTGACCAAAATGTTGATAGAGATATGGATAGTGAAATCCAGGCTGATGAGGTCTCAGAAATGACAAAGTTATTGGGAACTGGAGTAAGGGTCACCCATGTTACACCCTTCCGAAGTGCTTAGCTGCATTGTGTCCACACCGTGGGAATCTGCAGTATGTTGAACTTAAGAGTAATGACTTCAGGTATCTAGCAGAAGAAGTTTCTAAGCAGCAAAGCATTCAATATATGATCTGACTGCTTCTAACAATCTACAATCAGATATGGGAGCAAATAAATGACTTAAAGTTGGAACTTATATTTCAAAGGGAAGCAGAACATTGAAGTTTGGAAAATTTGCAGCCTGGCCTAGCCATGTGGCAGACAAAGAAAAAGCTTTTTCAGGAGAAGAATGTAAGTGGGCTGTGGAGCAACCACTTGCTAGAGAGATTAGCATGACTAAAAAGGAGTCGGGTGCTACTATCCAAGACAATGGGGAAAAGGCCTGAAAGGCATTTCAGAGATCTTTGAGGCAGCCCCTCCCATCGCAGGCCCAGATGCCTAAAAGGAAAGAACGATTTCAGAACCCAGGCCTAGGGTGCCACTGCCCTGCTTAGCCTTCAGAACACTGCTCCCTGCATCCCAGCTACTCAGGCTTCACCCTCAGCTCCAAGGGTCCCAGGTACAGCTTAGAACACAGCTCTGGAGGGTGCAAGCCATGAGCCTTGTTAGTTTTCAAATGGTGTTAAATCTGCAGATGCTCAGAATGCAAGTGCGAAGGAAGCTTGGCAGCTTCCAACTAGATTTCAGAGGATGTATAGATAAGTCTGTGTGCCCAGGCAGAAGCCTGCTGCAGGGGCCGAGCCCCCACAGAGAAACTCTACTAAGGAAATGCCAAGAAGAAATGTGAGATTGAACCCCTACACAGAGTCTCCACTGAGGAACTGCCTAGTGGATCTGTGGGAAGGGGCTCCTGCCCTCCAGACCCCAGAATGTTAGATCCGCTGGAAGATCCATGATTATAAAAACTGGCAGGCACTCATCTCCAACCCCAGAGAGCAGTATGTGGGTCACACCCAGAGAAGCTACAGGAGCTGGAGTCAAGGATTATGTTGGAGCTTTAAGATTTAATGCCTGACCTGCTGGGTTTCAGATTTGCATGGGGCCTATTACCTCTTTCTTTTGGTCAATTTTTCTTTTTTGGAATTGAACTGTTTACCCAATTCCTGTACCACCATTATATCTTGGCCTTGAGTCTCAGATGAGACTTTTGACTTTGAACTTTGAGTTGATGCTAGAATGATTAACATTTTGGGGGAATAGTAAGAAGGGATGATTGTATTTTGCAATGTGAAAAGGACATGAGGTGTAGGGGGGTGGGGTGGAATGATATGGTTTGGATGTGTGTCGCCTCCAAATCTCATATTGAAATGTCATCCCCAGTTTGGAGATGGGGTTTAGTGGAAGGTATTAATTAATTCAGGGGGATGAATCCCTCATGAATGGTTTAGTGCCACCACCTTGCTGATGAGTGAGTTCTCACTCAGTTCACACAAGATCTGATTGTAAAGAGCATGGTCCCTCCCCACTTGCCTCTTACTGCTGCTCTCACTCTACAATACACTAACTCCTCCTTTGCCTTCCCTGATGATTCTAAGCTCCCTGAGGCCTCACCAGAAGCAGATGCCAGCACTGTGCTATGTATATAGCCTATGGAACCATAAGTCAATTAAACCTCTTTCTATAAATTACTCAGCCTTAGGTATTTCCTTATAGTAATGCAAGAATGAACACAGGGGACTACATCCAACTAAAAAGCTTCTTCCCAGGAAAGGAAACAATTAACACAGTGAAAAGGCAACCTATGGAATGGAAGAAAATATTTGCAAACTATATATGTTATCATATATCTGATAAGGGCTTAAATCCAAAATATATAAGGAACTCCAACAACTTAATAACAAAAAGACAAATAACCTGGTTTTAAAATGGGCAAAGGACTTAAATAGTCTTTTTTTTTTTTTTTTTTTTTGAGACGGAGTCTTGCACAGTCACCCAGGCTGGAGTGCAGTGGCATGATCTTGGCTCACTACAAGCTCTGCCTCTTGGGTTCATGCCGTTCTCCTGCCTCAGCCTTCCGAGTAGCTGGGACTACAGGCGACTGCCACCACACCCAGCTAATTTTTTTTTTTTTTGGATTTTTAGTAGAGATGAGGTTTCACCGTGTTAGCTAGGATGGTCTCAATCTCCTGACCTCGTGATCTGCCCACCTCTGCCTCCCAAAGTGCTGGGATTACAGGCATGAGCCACCGTGCCCGACCTAAATAGTCATTTTTTAAAAGAAGACACACAAATAACCAACCGGTTTATGAAAAACTATTGAACATTACTAATCATCAGGGAAAAGCAAATCAAATTCATGGTGAGATACCATCTTACGTCTTTTAGAATGGCTATTATAAAAAAAAAAGCTTATAAGTGTTGAGAATTGGGAGAAATTGAAACCCTTGTACACTGTTGGTGGGAATGTAAAATGGTACAGCCATTATGTAAAACACTATGAAGATTCCTCAAAAAATTAAAAATAAAACTACCATATGATCCAGCAATCACACTTCTAGGTACTTAACCAAAAGACTGAGATTAAGATCTAGAATAGGTATCTCCACTTCCATGTCCACTGAAGCATTATTTACAATAATCAAGACATGGAAACAACATACATGTCCATGAACAAAAGAACGGATGAAGAAAATGTATATATACACAATGGAATATTATTCAACTTTAGGAAAGAAGAAAATCCTGTTATATGCAACAAAACAGATGAACCTGTAGGACATTATGCTAAGTGAAATGAGCCCGTCACAGAAGGACAAATATTGTATGATTCCACTTACATAAGGTATCTAAAATAGCCGAACTCATAGCAGCAAAGAATGGAATGCTTCTTTCCAGGAGATGGGCAAAAGAAAGAGAAATAGAGTTGCTATTCAATGGGTATAAAGTTTCAATCATGCAAGATGAGTAAATTCTAGAGATCTTCTGAACAACATCATGCCTGTAATTAGCAAAACTGGGTCATACAATTAAGATTTTGTTAAGATGGTAGATTTCACATTAAATTTAGTCTGATATTTAAAAACATTTTTAAATGCTTGCTCCTTTGTTCCCTATCACACTTTTGTTTAAACTCTAGATGTATAATCTATTTTGTGAATATTCTTTTTTATTTAAGATTTTGTTTTTAATTGACAAATAATAATTGTACATACTTATGGGGTACATTGTGATGGTTTGATATATGTATACATGTATACATGGTGGAATGATTACATAAATCTAAACATATCTGTCACTTCACATCTTCACAGAGCATTTTTTTTTTTTTTTTTTTTTGAGATGGAGTCTCACTGTTTCACCCAGGCTGGAGTGCAGGGGCGCTATCTCATCTCACTGCAACCTCCGCCTCCTGGGTTCAAGCGATTCTCCTGCCTCAGCCTCCCGAGTAGCTGGGATTACAGGCACATACCACCACGCCTGGCTAATGTTTCTATTTTTTTTAGTAGAGACGGGGTTTCACTATGTTGGTCAGGCTGTTTTTGAACTCCTGACCTCATGATCCGCCTGTCTTGACCTCCCAAAGTGCTGGGATTACAGACATGAGCCACTGCACCCGGCCGACATAACATTTTTTAATAATGAGAATGTTTTAAATCTACTCTTAGCAATTTTGAAATATATAATGCATTATTATTAATGCTAAGCAATACATCTCAGAAACTTACTCCTCCTGTGTAACTGAAGCTTTATACCCACTAATCAATATCTCCCTATTCCCAACACCCCAATCTCAGCCCCTGATAACTACTATTATCCTCTACTTATGTAGTTTGACTTTTTAAAATTCCACATATTAAGTGAGGTTATGCAGTGTTTGTCTTTCTTTTTTTTGAGACAGAGTCTAGCTCTGTCGCCCAGGCTGGAGTGCAGTGGCACGACCTCTGCTCACTGCAAGCTCCGCCTCCAGGGTTCATGCCATTCTCCTGCCCCAGCCTCCCAAGTAGCTGGGACTACAGGCACTTGCCACCACATCCGGCTAATTTTTTGTATTTTTCTTTTAGTAGAGACGGGGTTTCACCGTGTTGGCCAGGATGGTCTCAATCTCCTGACCTCATGATCCACCCTCCTCTGCCTCCCAAAGTGCTGGGATTTTCAGGCGTGAGCCACCATGTTCAGTCCAGTGTTTGTCCTTCTATGCCTGGCTTCTTTCACTTAGCATGTCTTCCCGGTTCATCCATGTTGTCACAAATGACATAATTTCCTTTTTCATCATGTAGGTATAACATATTTTCTTTATCCATTAATTCATTGATGGACACAGGTTGATTCCATATTTTGGCTATTATGTATAATGCTGCAATGAAATGGAAGTGCAAATATCTCTTCTTCAGCATAATGATTTTGATATCTTTGCATGTATTCCCAGAAGTTAGATTGATAGATCATATAGTAATTCTATTTTTAGTTTTTCGAGGAACCTCCATATTATTTTCCATAATGGCTCTACCTATTTATATTCCCTCCACCAGTGTACAAGTTTTCCCTTTTCTCCAAATCTTTGACAGCTCTTGTTATCTTTTATTTATAATAGCCATTCTAACAGATGTGAGGTGATATCTCATTGTGATGCTGTTTTGCATTTCCCTAATGATTAGGGATGTTCAACATTTTTTCATAAATCTGTTGGCCATTTGTATGTCTTCTTTTGAGAACTATTCGAATCCTTTGCCCATTTTCAATTGGATCATTTGCTTTCTTGATATTGCGTTATTTGAGTTTGTGAATATTCTTAAAAGCTCCTGTTTTAAAACCAAAGTTATCCCATACGTTTTCTAGTGTTGCCTTAACCTGAAGGATACAGACACAGGCAAGGTGGATAACAGTGTAGGAATGAGCTGCCTTTGATGCATGTTGTGAGCATGCTGAAAGGATTGGGCCTCAGGAAGGATCAGCATGGAGCTAGAAGCCACAGATATAGTTGCTGGGGCTGTTCTCCTGTTTCCAAGGACCACAGGCCAGCCCCTTAGCACAGGCAGAAGAGCTCCTACAGAAGGCATTCTTCCAAGCCCATCTGTTCTCCTGTAGTTGGATAAGGATGTAGGCAGAGGTGTCACTTTGTGACTTTACCAGTCCCCATCTTACGTGCAAAAGGGAGAACCATGTTCATCCTTTTTTTTTTCTATTTTTAAAGCATATTTAAGCTATTCCACCGCTGTTTTAAAAATACTTATTCTGTTAAACAATACTTTCAGAAAAAATTTGGATATTCCCCTTCTAAAGTGCACTTGATTGGCCACAGCTTGGGAGCACACCTGGCTGGGGAAGCTGGGTCAAGGATACCAGGCCTTGGAAGAATAACTGGTAAGCATGCCCTGCAGTTGGGCCTTGAGTATGTTTAAATATTATTTACACACAGTATCAAGTATCTGAACACCAAGTAATACTGCAGAAGAAAATGTAAGATACTACAAAATGTGATTCCGATGAAATAAAACAGGAAAGTGTTTTCAAAGCAAAAATGTGCAGATTCACTTCAAGGGTGTTCATCGCAGCATTGTCTTTGGTGACAAAGTAAGAGAAACTACGTGATCCCTCGCCCGCAACTGAATGGTTGAATGAATTATAACACATTCCATCCGCTGGGATTTCATACTGGTAATGCAAAGTGTGAGGTTTACGTAGAGGTAAAGAGTAGAAGGGTGCTTATGAGAGGCGGGGAAGGGAAGAAGAGAGGGGAGGCTAAAGAGAAGTTGGTTAATGGGTACAAAAAATCCATAGCTAGAAGGAGTACATTCTAGTATATGATACAGAAATTATAGTTAACAATAATTTATTACATGTTTCAAAATAGCTAGAAGAGAAGGACTGTAATGTTCCCAACACAAAGAAAAGATGAATGATTGTGGCGATGGATTTCCCAATTACCCTGATTTGCTCATTACACATTATATACACGTCTCAAAATACCACGTGTACTCGCAAAGTATGGACAACTATTATATATCAATTTTTAAAAGTTATTTTTAAGAAAGAATGAGTTTGAGTCCCACTGATTGTCCTGGACGTTCCTGACACACCTGAACTGCAGCTTACTCAGTTGTTACCGTTTCTAATATTACCCCTGGATATACTGTTAAGTCTAAAAATAAGTTGCAGAGTAAAGTATATAGCATGCATTGGGTTTGGGGGTATAATAATTAATCATGTCTCCTCCCCACATTCTGTTTTCCAAACCAACTGTGTGAGGTGGATGAAGGTCAAAGCATCAGCTCCTTTACCAACAGGCGGGGCTGGCCTCTCCCTCTGCATCCCCCACCAACAGCCAGTAAGCAAGCCCCACGTCTCCTTCGTCTGCCTTTTCCCTGTCCATCCCCTGGTCATTGTCCTCGCTCAGTCCCTCATCTCTTGCCTGCATTTTGGCCTTGGTCCCTGCTGGTGTCCCAGCCTAGTCTTCTACAAGTACCGCCAGGCTTATCTTTCCAGGTGCAGGCCATGCCACTCCACTGCTCCGAACCTCTCAGGATGTCTCCTTGCCTAAAGCCTCTTAGCTTGTCACATAAACTTGTCATGTCTCATCACAGTTTTTCATGCTCTGTGCCTTTGCACATGCTGTTGTCCCTCTTCCTGAGCGTTCACTGTCCACTTGTCAAGATTCATCTCAAATGTTTCCTCCTAAGGCAGGAATTAATTCTCTGTGCTTCTCATACCCTTGGACGGGTGCCTCTTTTGTATTTGAAAACACAAATATTATATTACCTGGTCTTATAACTATGGATGAGCCTGTTATTTTTAACGGAAAGCCTCCCTTACTGCATTGACTCCAGGCTTGGCCACAGTAGCATATTTTCTTTTTGTTAAACTACTGTGCTCTGTGTGCATGTGTGTGTACATGTGCTCTCTCTCTCACACACACACGCGCACACACATACATGCACACTTTAAATTCAAATCTCAATTTAGAACAGAGTTTTAAAAAAATATCTAGGAAGTCCAAATTGAGATTCAAGTATTTTGTCTCTGCAATCTGTTGCTATAACAGGCTTATTCCTGCTATACGTCATCTCTCTTCTCCTAGCTCTCTGCTCCTAACTCCTCCTCACTCACCTCCACCACCACCACCATTCTTATTTAGAATAATAAAAATTGAACTTTTTTGCTGAAGTCATTATGTGACCCTTTGTGGTCAATTTTCAAGCCCAGAAAAAAAGAAAAAATGAGTTCCTCTTTTGAAGATGGAAACTCATGGGGCCTCACAGCCTCATGCGGGCTGTGAGATGACCTGGCCCGAGTGAAGTAGAACACGTACCTGCATTTACAATTCATACTGGGTTATGATCAATTCAAAGAGACTTTGTTTTTAGTAAGTTTTTTCAAAAATCAGATACTGTTTAACTCTAGTTTTTCCCATCAGATGAATTATCCTGCTGGGTAAATAGAAAAGAGATTTTGAAAGGCTTTCTGAATGTCCAAGGAATTAATATCATGTGCATGTTGTAATCTGTATTCCTCTGAGAAACTAGTTTTGGGGTAATCATGTTCCTTGAGTAATAGAAGAACTGAGACCTCAAAAACAGATTTTAGCTATATAATAAACCAGTTAAAAACAAAATTAATATGATAAACACATTAAGGACATACGTAAGTTTCTATGTCTTTGGTATTTATGTATAAGTGATAAGTAGTTTTCATTATAACTATTGTTAGGGGGTTACTCAGCTGATTCTGCTTTTATTTATTTTTATTTATAAACAGTATCAACGCTTTTCTTATTTGAGGAAAAATTACCCTTATTATGCTGACACACACACGTACCCAAATACACATACATACTACACACTCAGATCTTAAACGATTAGTTCTCACTCATATAGTAAGAGGTCATGTCTCTCTCCCTAAGGTTAATTAATAGGTCGAACCTAATAGTTCTCTTCCCTTCTGTAGATTTTTCTCCTGAGATATCCTAGAACAACAAATCCAATGTTCCCTCTTCCCTACGTCTTGAAAAGACTGTCTTTTTTTTTTTTTTTTTTTTTTTTAATCTGATTGCCTTGTCCTCCAACCTATCTTAGGATGTTTCTCTCTAGGAATCCTGACTTTATTAGAAAGTTGTGTGAAGTCACACTGGTAAAATAAAAATTCTTCCAAGAGTTGAAGATTAATTGTGAGATAAATACTTTTTCCTCTTTCTTTGTTAAGCGCGAATGGTTCATTCATATGCATGTTGCTTTACTTCATTGATCTCTTTGTCTAATTATCTTTCCACCTGTGCTCTGAGTTCCACCGCCTTTGTGGACTTAAGTCATTTGTTTACTTTTTCTCACATCTTGTCAACAGAAGCGCTGTACTGAAACTCACCTCTTCCTTCCTGGCCTCCCATTTCCCTCTAAATGATGCCCTAGCCTGTTGCATTCCTCTAGACCCAAGCTCCACAAAAGTTGAAAGTGGAGTGATTGCATTTCCTTAGTTCATTCTCTCCTTGACCCACTGCTACCTAGCTTCTTTCCCCAAAACCACTGTTACCAGATCACTAGTGGCTTTTTGTGGAACTCTACCAGACCTTTTGACTCTGTGTTTTACTTGACCCCTCTGCAGAATGTGTCCCAGTGGGCCCCTCCCACCTTGCTGAAGTGCTCCCTCATCTTAGCTTCTGTGATTCCGCTCTTCTTGGTTGTCTTTGTTTTTTGACTCCCTCTCTCCAGGCTACTTCATGAGTTTCTTTTCGTTTGCCTTTGCCTATATGTTGATGCTCTTCAAGGTTCCAGTCTAGACCCCCTCTTCTCTCCTCCTCTTTTTCTATAATTGCTCTTTTAGTGATTATATTAGTCAGAAAGATAAAAATTAAAAACACACACACACACACACACAAATCCTATGACAAGCTAAGTGTGCTGAGCACATACCCCAGAGCTGTGACACAGACATTCCTTCTTTGCTCATGCCACATTCCCAGAGGGGTCAACGCCAGTGCTGCTCTACATCCTCCCCACTCCGGGATCCAACCACTATATCACAGCAAAGGGATTTTGCTAAAATGTAACTCTGATCATAGATCTCCCCTGCTTGCAAGCTTGCAACAGCTTCCCGTTGATGACCACGTCATGTCCAAGCTCCTTGACATGGCTCAGCTGACATCTGGCTCCTGCTAGCAATACTGCCTTCATCTTCCAACAAATCCTAGAAATGTACACACCAGCCTTAGCAAACTAGTTACAGTTTCCCAAATGTGCTGCTCTTTCATCTGGAGGCCATGTACTTCTCTGTCCTCCCCTGAGTTGCTGGCCACCTTACCTTTGCCCTGGCCAATTCTTCTGGTCCCTCAGATCTCTACTAGCGTTTCTTTTTCTTTTTTCTTTTTCTTTTTTTTTTTTTTTTTTGAGACGGAGTCTTGCTCTGTCACCCAGGCTAGAGTGCAGTGGCACAATCTCGGCTCACTGCAACCTCCACCTCCCGGATTCAAGCGATTCTTCTGCCTCAGCCTCCCAAGTAGCTAGGGTTATAGGTGTGTTCCACCACTGTGCCTAGCTAATTTTTGTACTTTTAGTAGAGATGGAGTTTCACCATCTTGGCCAGGCTGGTGTCGAACTCCTGACCTCGTGATCCACCCGCCTTGGCCTCCAAAGGTGCTGGGATTACAGGTATGAGCCACCATACCAGGCCGTGTTTCTTATCTCTTGCAGAAGCACGTCCTAGTTTCCCAAGACTGGGTTATATGCGGCTTCTCTGTGCTTGGATAACACTTATGATCACCACTGCCTCTGCACAGAGGACACTGATTGGGGTGCCTTTCCCACCAAATGGAAAATCCCTTGAGGACAAAGCAAGGTCTTATTCCTCATATCTGAATGCTGAACTTAGTTCCTGGCACATACCAGTTTCTTGACAAATAATTGTCAAATACAGAAATGATTATATATGTGAAAGATCATAATGTTTTAAAGACATCCAGCTATCTTGTCCTTATTTTATGAAACATTTGAACATGACACAATGGGATGAGAGTCTGGACACCTGGCCTCTTAGTCCAGTTTGCCTCTAACATATGATAATCTTGTCCAGTCACTTCACTTCCCTGGGCTTACGGTTTTTCATTTGTATTACTATTAATGAAAAGTAGAACAAAGTGAGCCATAGTTCAGGACAAAGATTCTGCTGTTTTAATTGTGTTGCTTTGTAGATTCATCTTTACATATTGAAGAGTGTTTTTTTAAATTTAATTTAATTTTTTGCCTACAGATGTTGCTTTTCAGGAACGTTTGTAATTCATAACCTTATTGTATATATGGTACTACATATACAGACCCTAGAATAGCCACTGTGATTTTTTTTTTTTTTAGTTTATTAGCTGTTTTGGCATTGTCTCAACATAGCATTACTTATCTGTAGAAACTTGACATTGCAATATATAGAGACCCTACATTTATAGATTTAGATTATGTATCTGTACGTTTTGCTGAGTGATCTTTGATTGATAGAAATAATGTAGGAAAGGGCACATGTTTCCAAAGTGACAACAATATTAATGTGCACTTCCACCCAACATGTCTTGGTTGTGCTTTCTCTAGGGTTGGACCCAGCTGGGCCATTTTTCCACAACACTCCAAAGGAAGTCAGGCTAGACCCCTCAGATGCCAACTTTGTTGATGTTATTCATACAAATGCAGCTCGCATCCTCTTTGAACTTGGTAGGTTTTTAACAGAATCAGAAACTTCATTGAAGTGTAGAGGAGATTTGTAGAGGCATTTACCCCGTTTTTATTTATTTCAGGTGTTGGAACCATTGATGCTTGTGGTCATCTTGACTTTTACCCAAATGGAGGGAAGCACATGCCAGGATGTGAAGACTTAATTACACCTTTACTGAAATTTAATTTCAATACTTACAAAAAAGGTAAATAGTTTCTAAACTATGAATGCTGCTGATATATATTCACTGAGCTCTCTCCTTAGACAGGATCCACATACTTTTATGTATAATATACATATAAAATGTATTTTCTCCCAAAACACAGTTGCATATAAGAAGCTCTCCCACCAGTTGTAAGAACCGCAAGATCGGGTACTGTGTCTTAGTTAACTTTGTATCCCTGGTGCCTTATCAATGTCTAGCATATTACAGTCACTCAATATAAACAAGGAAGGTGTGTTATTCACTCAGCAAATTGAGTGTTTACTATGTGCTAGGCATTATTCTAGGAACAGCAAATATGGAAATGAATACAAAAGACAAAGGTCTCTCCCTGATGGAGTTAATTTTCTAACTTGTTAGGAAACCAATAGATAGTATAAGAGCTACGGAGACAAAATAAAGCATGGAAAAGGAATATGATGTGTTGATGACAGAGAAGGTAAAGTAGAGGAAGAAAATTGTTGATAGGATGGTAAGGGAGTCCTTACTGAAGAGATGACCTAAAGGAGTAAGCCTCATAGACACCGGGGGAAGAGGCATTCCAGGCCAACAAGGGGAAGCAAGTGTAAGGGCTGAAAACAGGAATCAGCCTGGCAAGTTCATGACAGTGAGGAGCCTGTTGTGGCTGAAACTAGGTAAAAGGAGAGAAGCAGGGCATAAGGTTAGAGAGGGAACCAGGCAGAGGGCAGTAACACAGGAGTTTGTGGATGGTAGAAAAGACTTCAGCTTTCACTCAAATGAGATAGGAGCCATGAGTGGGTTTTGAGCAGAGAAGAGACGTGGATTTAGTTACTTATAAAATAATCACTCTGGATGCTGTAATCACAAATTAAACAAGTAGTATTTAACTTTTTATAGTAGTTTCCAATAATAATAATTGTAATATCTATATGGCATTAAGTTATAAGGCACCAAAAGGTTATTATTTGGGAAATTTATTCTTCCCTGTCTCTACATTTCATCATATAAATAATGAAATATACTATCCATAATATGCAATAATACATAATAATATATATGTATGATGATATGATAATGGATACCTGGATGATTCTAAATATCTCACAGCCCAATTCCATGTAGTCAAGATATCAAGGGCTTGAAATTACTTGCTTTTTTCATTTGGCTGTTGTGCAGGAAAGATACACAGATCATAGTATTGAGTGTAACTTAGGTATCTACTTCACTAGAAATAATATTTGCTCTGAAAGAGTAAATGTGATCAGAAGTATATATTTGTAATGACTACATTTTAAAAACCCACACAACTGTCTAATCTACAGGGGCAACAAATAAGAAATAAAGCCAATTTCACCTAGTTCAGATAAGCAAAATTCATACAAAAAAGGCATATTATAAAATTGATTTTCCTCATTATTTTCTATATTATGACTATGAATCCTTTCTATTAGGACAAAATATAGATCTGAAGACTTCATTACATAATTAATTGTTATACATAGATCATATGAAATTCTATAAAAGATTAATTCAACTAAAATATACATTTATCATAAGCTATCATTTTGAGACATTTTAAGATTTCCTATAACTTTATTGGATTAAAAGAACATTTATCATTCACGTTAAACCTTTGGATGAGTTTTAAGACTTCAAGGTGTTCTATTTTACTTAAATTTATTACTAAGAAACCATTACTTTTAAAATTAATAGTTTGCTATATTCTAACGAACCGTCTTGTCTAAATCACAATTAATTGTGAATATAAATCTATAGATATACAGAGACCTAATATAAAAGAAGTCTTTGTTTAATAAAAATGGATGATGCCAATTATTAATTTGTGCTGACGATATTACATTATTTCTGAAACTATGCTGTCTCAGTTCTCTATTGTGTAACAAACCACAGTGAACAATTACAAGAAAAATTATGTTATTGCCAGCTTTCTGAGGGTCAGAATTCCGGCAGAGTTCTGCTGAGACTCTGCTTTGTGTGGTGTTGGCTGGAGTAACTCAGGTGACTGCATCCAGTTGGGGGCTGAGCTGAGCTAAGCTGGATGAGGAGGTCTGAGATCACCCTCCATGTCGGGAACCCTGGGACTTGTTCTCCTCTGTTAGGTGGTCTGTCATCCTTCAGGACCTCTCTCCCCAGCCAGGTAGCCTGGATTTCATAATATTGCAACTGGGTTCCAAGACAGTAAGAGTGGCTGCTGGAAGGTCTTTTAAAGCCTTAGAACTTAACCAGTGTGAGTTTCTCCACAGAACTGATCTTGGTTCTTAGCTACTGGGCAAAGCAAGTCACAAGATCAGCCTGTAATGGGGCAGGGGTATGAAAACATGGCCTCCATATTGAGAGAAGGAATGGTTACATAATACTGCAAATGGGTGAGGACCTAGGAAGGAGTCATTTGTTGGAAGCAATTATTACATAATAATTATACTGCATATGCTAAAATCAAAATCTAGTTTCCCAAAGATTGGCTAAGCTGTGTAGGTCATTGAAAGAATAGTCCATGCCATTCAGTAAAAATATTGTTACGTAAAATAAAAGAAAGCATAAATGGCTGGGCACAGTGGCTTACACCTGTAATCCCAGCACTTTAAGAGGCTGAGCCAGGAGGATCGCTTGAGACTTGAGGCCAGGAGTTCAAGACCAGCCTGGGCCCAACAAGATAGTGAGGCCTCATCTCTAAAATAAAAAAGAAGAAGAAAGAAAGAAAAGAAAGAAGAAATGACTACAATGTTATGAAAATTTTAGAATATGCAGATGTATTTAGATCTTAGCTATTGATGGCAATAATATCATGCTTGATAATGGCAAAACTAATTCATCTTTGGCATTCTTTATAAAACCCCCTACCTGTTACATCTTTAACTCAGCACTGGTTAACAGTGCTGAATATTTTGTGGTTGAATAGGAGGGAGTTCAGTTATTCTTGCAGAACAGAGAGGCAGACTCTTAATTGGTCTACAGTGGAGATACTATATGCACAGGGATACTGTGTCAGAGATCCTAGTGATACAGGATTTTTTCCATACTGCTTCACCAGCCAGAGACCTCCACAGCCTGCAGTGCCTCTGCTTGAGTTTCACTTTCACCTGCAGGGCTCACCACTGGACTTGTCTCACCCACTTGGCCTGGCAGCCTGTGCTCAGCTCACTCTGCTGACCTGGATCTCACACCTGCCAAGGGTGAGCCAGGCATGCCCGCTGCTGTGGTAGGGTGGGTGACTTTAGGCCAGTAACGGCACTGGTTCCACGTGAGGCTGTGACTGGACCAGGCATACTGCAAGCAGCTTCCACCTTGGACGCCAACTTCTGAATGAGGGAAATGTGGTGGTGCCCAAAAAACTCAGAGATGCCAGGAACCACGGAGCCCCAAAGGGGATGTTACATACAGCATGTTACCAAGGCTTAGGGAGCCTTCAGGTCTGAGCCCCCAGGAAACATTACGGCTCATTTGTGTTACAGCTCATTTGTTCCCACCCTCTGCATAGTTCAGCAAACAGGGATGTGTCCCAGATTGTTTGATCCCATTGCCATACTCCAGCCCACAGCTCTTGGGCTGTCCCAGCCCCACCACTGCTTCCTGATGCGTGGGGTGGGAGGGCTACAGTGTTTCAGCAGCTCCTTTGGCACCTGCCATTTGGTAGGTCTCAGGTTCTTGTCCCACATCCAGGAAGAATGAGGTTACACAGACAAATGAAGAGTGAGCAAGGCAGAGAACAGTTTTATCCAGTGACAAAACAGCTCTTGGCTGAGAGGGGAACCCAAAGTGGGTAGCCCCTACCTGAAGGCAGGTAGTTTCCACCCAAAGGCAGGTAGTCCCCAAAGTGTGGCTTAGTCTGGGTTTTTTATAGACTCAGAATGAGGGAGGTGTGGGCTGTAGGTAGCCTTGGAAAAAGCAACATTTAACTGGTTAAAAATCCTTGTTGAGGAAGAACCAAAAACGTTGTTCAGGAAAGACCAGGCAAACAGGAATAGAAGTTCTCACTCTGGTCAGGGACTTTACCCAGAACTGGCAGCTTGGTTTTCAGGCTTCACATTGTTTTTGGCTTGAAGGGTGGGTTTCACTGGTACACCCTCCTATCTGCCTAGGAAATTGCCTGCCTCCTGCCTCCTGCCACTGTCACTAGGAAGTGACTCAGTATATTAGTGTCAAAGCACAAAGTCATCCACATTTGCTTGTGTTTATTTCCACTTCTTGAATGTCCCTTTTGAGTCACATAATTCTTTGGTACAAATAAAATTATATGTAACTTTGATAAATGTTGTACAATATCCAAGCCTAGACAAAAGGTCTGGCCCTCGCAACTCAAGAGACTGCCACTTACAGTTACTCTAAGAAATGGTTTATGCTACCAGTTATCAGTTAATTGCTATCAGTTAATTGGGAATTGTTTTCACAGAAATGGCTTCCTTCTTTGACTGTAACCATGCCCGAAGTCATCAATTTTATGCTGAAAGCATTCTTAATCCTGATGCATTTATTGCTTATCCTTGTAGATCCTACACATCTTTTAAAACAGTAAGTAAATCATCTTACTTGGAATTTAATTATAAAGTAATTTTTTGAAACACAATCGTCCAGCTAAACATTAGGGTTTTGAGTAGGTAGCAAAAAAAATACACCTGCCATTTTGAGAAATAATGGATTGTTTCTGTGCTGAGTACTGAACAGTAGCTGGGATTGCTGGAGGGTTGAAATAACTCAACCAACTGTTTATATTATGGTTGTTTCAGCTCTTTTGAAGATTATATACAATTTTGCTTTTTTGGCCATTTGTTGTGCAGTAATTAGGTGCTACTGTGTAACAGGCATAAGTCTAGGGCAAAAATATTTCTGCATATATATTTTAAATGTCATCTTCAAAGATGCCTTAAGAAGGCTGAACTAATCAATAGCTACAACCAAACATATTACTATTTACTTGGAATATGAATATTATTTTATTAAAATGTAATTATTTATACAGAGCAGAACTAAGGCATAGATAGCTCAGAGGAGTTTCACACAGATCAATATGTGACAAACTACCAAATCTGATTTTACTTGAGTAAAAGAAAGAAAATCTATTTTATAGTGGGAAATGGAAAAGATCTTCATTCTTGTGCTTTAGAGACCTAATCCCCTGTTTTATCACGGTAGAAAATGTGGGTGTTCAGCCGAAGTTTATGGTAAATAATAGTACTTTGCAAATAAGCGCTGTGTTGTGACATGATGACGCATTTCCCTCTTGCTGCAGAACTTGGCAGATGGATGAGTTTAGGCCATGCTCTCAGTTTCCTGCCATTCTCAGAAAGCTTGACAGCCAAACATTAGCATTTCCCACGTATCCTCCTTCTCCCCTCTCTTCTTCCTGCTGTGGCTGCTGCTCTGAGCACCCAAGGGATCCTAGCATTTACTTCTAGTGGAAGCAGGCCCTTGGAGTCATTGTATATTTGGAGATAAGAGTTAATCTGCCAAATTGGAGAACACTTAGAAGCTAGCTCATGCCACATGGATGCTACATGTGGTTACAAACTGTTAGAATGAATCAATTTCCTCAACATATTTTATTGTACTGTACCCAAACAGTCATACAATCAAAGTAAGTCAGAGCCAGCAGTGGCATGCACCTGTAGTCTCAGCTACTTGGGAGGCTAAGGCAGGAGATCTCTTAAGCCCAGACATTCAAGGCTACAGTGCGCTATGATCATGCCTCTGAATAACAACTGCATTCCAGCCTAGGTGACAAATTGAGACCCCATCTCAAAAAGTAAGTAAATAAATAAATAGGATGTTACTGTAATCCTAGCCTAAATGTCCATGGTTTATTAAATTAAAAGTTCAAAGCCTAAAATAGCAAATATTCAATCACTGCTACCCATGGTTTTTTTTTTTTGTTTGTTTGTTTGTTTGTTTTTTGAGACGGAGTCTCGCTCTTTCACCCAGGATGGAGTACAGTGGCATGATCTGGCTCACTGCAAGCTCCGCCTCCTGGGTTCACACCATTCTTCTGCCTCAGCCTCCTGAGTAGCTGGGACTACAGGCACGCACCACCACGCCCGGCTAAGTTTTTTTTTTTTTTTTGGTATTTTTTAGTAGAGACGGGGTTTCACTGTGGTCTCAATCTCCTGACCTCGTGATCCACTAGCCTCAGCCTCCCAAAGTGCTGGGATTACAGGCATGAGCCACCGCGCCCAGCTGCTACCCATGTTTTTTAAATGTTCACATTCCATTCCTTTTCCTTTAGATTTTTAAAATATACCAATAAAATTAAAGAAGCCAAGGACCTTATATTCCCATCATTCCTTTCCCTAAGGCAGAGTTGAATTTGATATATATCAAATAAATGCTATCATGTTAGAAGTACATTTCTGGATTTGCTGTTTTCATTAAATATCATAAATATAAAATTTGAAATCTATATTGATGTACATAGACCTGATGTATTTATTTTATAGGAATCAGTCGTAATTTATTGATTCGTTCCCCTACTAATGTGAGTTTTGATTGTTTCCAGTTTTTGCTGTTAAAAACAATGTCTACCAACTCTGCCATCTTTGTATGTCTCCTTATGTGCTTGAGTGGAATTCCTTCATGGCATACAACAGAAGTGAAATTATCAAAGCATACATATATTTCCTTCCTTATTAGACATTACCAAATCACTGTTTAAAATGTCTGTTGATTGCTAAAGAAAAATACAAATGAAGGCCACAATTTAGATATAACCCAAGGCCACCCAGAACCACATAGCCAAAACCAAGTCATGCTGATTTCCCAGAAACACCAGCTTTAATCATAAATGAAACAAAAAAACGTGAGCTTTACCAGCTTGTCAGCATGATTCAGGGAAATTAAACCAATCAGCTATAGACAAATCAACATAAATATCTCTACTTGCCCTAGAGAAGAATGTTAATGTAGAATAGCCAATCACATAAAAAGGTCAAAATACTTCCGTCTTTATAAACTATCCTGTGACTGCTGTAAGCGGGGGCTTCTTACCATTTTCAGTTTGAAGTCTCCCAGCTCAAGGACTGTTCTTTTGTGTGCACAGCAAACTTTTAAAAATTTAAAAATTTGATCTGATTATGTTTTTGACGTTTTAAAAATTATATTCCAGACTGGGAATGCAGTGAAGAATAATACAGCTTTCCAGCAAAAGCGAAGGAGAATTCCCCTATTACACGTATTCAGTGTTGCCAATTGCTTTAATGTTTGCAAATCTGTTGAATATGAAATTATACCTTGTTTTAATTAACACATTCCTGACAACTAGTAAGATTGAGTATCTTTTTTATATACTTATTGACTATTTGAGTTTCCTCTTCTGTGGATTGTCTATTCATATCATCTACCCATTTTTCTAACAGGGAGTTTCTCTTTTTCCCTCAGTTGCTTTTGTTTTATTTTTGAAAACAGACATGGTGGCCTGTTAGGCACTTTTAAAATGCGTATCTATTTAGATACTTGAGATGTATTATTATTTAATAATATATCACGCGTTTTATTGAAGGGCAACATTTCTAATTATGTAAGTAATCACCTTTCATTTTCTGTCATCAGGGAAATTGCTTCTTTTGTCCCAAAGAAGGTTGCCCAACAATGGGTCATTTTGCTGATAGATTTCACCTCAAAAATATGAAGACTAATGGATTATATTATTTTTTAAACACAGGGTCTCTTTCCCCATTTGCCCGTAAGTATTATAGCTAAGTTTTATTGTAATGCTTTAAGGTACTTATCTTTAAAAATTCAACAGTTTTTACTGAGTGTCTACTAAATAATTGGGCATTGGGCCAGACTGGGAATTCAGTGAAGAACAACACAGTGAGGTCTTTAACTGAGTTTAGGCTAATGGGAAAGACAGCAAGTAAAATCTCAGTTCCAATCCTGAGTAATAAACTTTCTCTTAGGAAACATTCAAGATATGTGCAGAGCATAAAGGTCAGGGAGCCTTTCTAAGCTGACTCCTGTAGGATGAGTAAGAGGGAGAAGGAAAGTAGGAGTATTCTAGGCAGAAGGGACCACATCTGTAAATGCCTGGAAGTCAGAGAGAGCAGAAACTGAAAGAAGCCCCTGCCAGGATTGTAGAGACCGGGAGGACAGTGATAGGAGATGAAGTGGGAGAGACAAATTGGTACAGATAATGAGGGATGGGCCTTGTGTCCCAAGTGGAGAGGTTGGGCTTTGTCTGTGGGTGAATGGAAAGCCATTGAAGGGTATTAAGAATTACCAGATTATTTTTATTTTTAGAAAAATCACTTTAGTTTCTGCATGGATTAGAAGGCCACAAGATGGAAGCAGGGTGCCTGTTAGATAATTATTGCCGGCCGGGCGCGGTGGCTCAAGCCTGTAATCCCAGCACTTTGGGAGGCCGAGACGGGCGGATCACGAGGTCAGGAGATCGAGACCATCCTGGCTAATATGGTGAAACCCCGTCTCTACTAAAAAATACAAAAAACTAGCCGGGCGAGGTGGTGGGCGCCTGTAGTCCCAGCTACTCGGGAGGCTGAGGCAGGAGAATGGCGTAAACCCGGGAGGCGGAGCTTGCAGTGAGCTGAGATCCGGCCACTGCACTCCAGCCTGGGCGACAAAGCGAGACTCCGTCTCAAAAAAAAAAAAAAAAAAAAAAAAAGATAATTATTGCCACAATTCAGGGAGAAAAAAAAAAAGTAGAGAGGTTGCAAAGATAGAAGGTAGAAGCAAAATGGATCTAGGTGAATGGATTTAAAAATGCAGAAAAGTAAGGCGTCAAGGACAGTTCTGGCTGTGGATGAGGTGTCATTCTCTGAGCTTGACGACACAGGAAGAAAGGCTAGTGTGGAGCAAGATGATGGGCTAGTTTCTCACATGTGACTTTGGAGCTGCCTTTAGAGTTTGAGAGTATGTGTGCCCCATGAGGCAGGTAGAGATAGGGATCTCAGCCTCTGGAAATGGATGTGTTCTACAGAGATTTGGGAGTCACTCAGCCTGTAGTCAGTGTGGTGAAAGTGGATGATGTCCTTACCCAAGAAGAATGTGCCAGATGAGAAGGAAAGAGAGCAGAGAAAGAGGCCCCTGCAAAGGAGACTGAAGAATGGGCAGAGAGAAGGAAGACCAGTGAAGGTTATCGTTAATAGAGCCAAAGAAAGAAAGATGAGGAGGAAGAGAGGAGACATATGCCACAGCAAATTGTTTTGTTTTTTTTTTTTTTGAGACGGAGTCTCCCTCTGTTGCCCAGGCTGGAGTGCAGTGGTGCGATCTCAGTTCACTGCAAGCTCCGCCTCTCTGGTTCAGACCATTCTCCTGCCTCAGCCTCCTGAGTAGCTGGGACTACAGGTGCACGCCACCACGCGTGGCTAATTTTTTGTACTTTTAGTAGAGACGGGGTTTCACCATGTTAGCCAGGATGGTCTCGATCTCCTGACCTCGTGATCTGCCCGTCTCGGCCTCCCAAAGTGCTAGGATTACAGGCGTGATCCCCTGCTCCTGGCCCACTACAAATATTTTTATGACTTCTAAGAATGGAAGTCCTGTGTCTTCTTTTGTCTATTTCCTTTGTATTGTGGTCAAATGAGACAGGGCCCCACAGAGGCTCATTGGGTGAAGAAACAATTCAACCCTTACTGAGCTTGGCTAGGGTGGTTTCAGTGGAGAGATAGCAGGGGGACCCAGATTCCAGTAGAAAAATAGCAGGGGGACCCAGATTCCAGTAGAATAGGCTGAGAAGAGAAAGAAAATTCTTTGACAATGATTAACTCAGGAATTGAAATTCCTCTCTGGTAGGTTTCTTTCCCTTTTCAATTCTTTTTCAAAGAAGAATTGCATTGTTTTAGTTTGTTATTAAGCATACAGTAATTTAAGAATTCAATAAAAAGATCTGTTTAGCTCTAGATGTAAAAATTTACATTTGACCATTTACAAGGGAATGATCCTACTGACAGATACTATATTGATCTGTATCTATGTGTACTGGGCATTCTTAGCACATATCCCTGCAGGAGAAGAAGAATGACTCGCTTTGCCTCTAAATGATTATAAAAGCACACGTCTTCTTGCCCAATAGGTTTCCTAGGTTTTTCTGGATTAATTGTCACACTACGGCAAATAAAAATTTGGCTATAGAAAGTATACATGCTATATATATGCCACACAATACAAAGGAAATAGACAAAAGAAGACACAGGACTTCCCTTTTTAAAAGTGATAACAATACCTGGAAAAATAAAGAATGTTCTTTTAAAAATATTATTAAACTATTTTTTTCTGGAAAATTAAAATGTGGCCCATAATGTGTATTTTTAAATGTAGTTTTTCACCAAATTCACTGAAACTAAAGTTGTATTTTTGCATGAATATGTGCAGCACTGTTCAAATACAACCCTGAAAATTGTATTTCCATTAAAGGATCCAGGATGTCATACTTCCCATGTGTTTTTAACCCTTTCTCTCCCTTTCTTTCTTGTTTCCTTATATCTAGGTTGGAGGCACAGATTGTCTGTTAAACTCAGAGGAAGCAAAGTCACTCAAGGGACTGTCTTTCTTCGTGTAGGCGGGACAATTGGGAAAACTGGGGAGGTTGCCATTGCCAGGTAGGCACAGTGAGAAACTGACGCTTTGCACCGTGCTGGGGGCTCAGTAACACTCAGTGAGACTGGCTCAGTAAGCTGTTCAGTCTTCTCTTTTCCTATAATTCCACAGGCTACCATGTTATCTTTGATTCTTCTTTTTACTTCACGTTTTCCAAATATAAAGTAGAAATCATAATATGTATTTTCTCTACAGTTCCAACTAGAAACAGAAAATGTTAGGAAATGA
This sequence comes from Macaca fascicularis, assembly GCF_037993035.2. Lineage (NCBI taxonomy): Eukaryota > Metazoa > Chordata > Mammalia > Primates > Cercopithecidae > Macaca > Macaca fascicularis. Next base: position 125,488,683 of record NC_088383.1, read on the forward strand.
TAACATGAAAATACAGATCTAGATAATAGAGCAAGTGGAAAAAAACTGACAGTATTCAAGGTATATTTTTAATCCCATTCACTTAATATTATACAAATATAAGCATATAGTTTTCTTTGTGTAAGTAACACATGAGACATTTATATAAATTGCTAAATTTCTAATAAGCTGTCTAAGCATTACCCACAGATACAGGACATGTGTTAGAATAGTCAGAGGTTAAAAATAATCTAGTTCAGATGTTCCTTTTGTATCTTTTGCTAAAGCCTCCTTTTATCTTGAAATTTGCTTAATCTTTTATTTACTCAGCCTTAGCATTTTTGTATTATGTTCATGTCCATTATTTTATTCTGTAATTTATGTCAGAATTAACATTATACATACTAATTAGATGCAACCTGTTTTGCAAACAGATGAATGGATTAGGTGTTTTATCTCTGTGATTTCCATCATCCTCAAACACTGGGCACAGGCACGAACGGCAGAGATTTTTTGGTTATTTTGTCAGTTGAGAGATGCATCAGTTTTATCACTGGCAGAGTTTCTGCACGTCATCTTGCCTTGGTCCAACTGTCTGTAAATATAAGCTCAGTGAGTGATGATCTGGATCCTGGTTGGTGCACAGGCTCCAGCCCACCCTTCTTCTAGCCATGTCTCCCACCATTTGGCTTTGTTCCACCTTCAGTTCAGCGAGGCTACACTGTTTGCACTACCCAGCACTGAATAGATCTCACCCTTACCTTTCTTCAGGACTTCACCCATGCTGTTCCTTTGTTGCAGATACTTTTTCCTGTCTGCTATTTTGTTTCTACCTGTTCTTCATGGCTCCATCAAGCCTCCCTCTGAGAGCAGTTCAGCACAATCATGTGCCTGTGGTTTTGAGGCTCACAGGATGCTGGATAAAAGCTGTGTGATTTGTACCCTTCACAGAGGCACCTAACCTGGGGCAGCTGGCGATGAATATGCAGTTTCTGCCTCTTTTAAGATTTGTGAGAGCGTTTCCACATCTCTGTTCTTTTGATAACGGCCGAAGAAGCTGTTTGTAATGCTGTTGCATAGTTACCCAATCCTCTTTTAAGAAAAAGTAAGCATTGAAGGTTCACAGCAGATTTCTCATCTTGAAATGAAGTCAGCTAGCTAAATTTGTATGCTGGTCTAGTTCTATTCTTCAGACAAGTTTTATAAGTCCAGCTTCTCCATGCTTATGGATAGGAAGAATCAATATCATTAAAATGACAATATCAATAACATGAAAAGACAGATCTAGATAATCGAGCAAGTGGAAAAAAATTGATAGCATATAAGGTATATTTTTAATCCCATTCATTTAATACTATACAAATATGAGCATATATTTTTATTTGTGCAACTCACAAATAAATAAGACCGTTATATAAATTGCTAAATTTCTTTTTCTTTTCTTTTTTTTTTGAGATAGAATCTTGCTCTGTCACCCAGGTTGGAGTGTAGTGGTCTGATCTTGCCTCATTGCAACCTCCCCTTCCCGGGTTCAAGTGATTATCCTGCCTCAGCCTCCTGAGTAACTGGGATTACGCGTGCCCACCACCATGCCTGGCTAATTTTTGTATTTTTAGTAGAGACAGGGTTCACTATGTTTGCCAGGCTGATCTCAACCTCCTAGCCTCAAGTGATCTGAGCACCTCAGCCTCCCAAAATACTGGCATTATAGGCCTGAGCCCACTGCGCCTGGCCAAATTGCTAAATTTCTAATAGGCTATCTACTGCCCAAAGCAATTTATAGATTCAATGCACCATTGAGTTTATTCACAGAACTAAAAAAAACCATTTTAAAATTGATATGGAACCAAAAAAAATAAATAAATAAAAAGAGCCCGAATAGCCAAGACTATCCTAAGCAAAAAGAACAAAGCTAGAGGCATCATGCTACCTGACTTCAAACTACACTACAGGGCCATCGTACTGCTACAAAAACAGACACATAGACCAATTCAATAGAGTAGAAAATCCAGAAATAAGGCCACATACCTATAGTTATCTGATCTTTGACAAATCTGTCAAAAACAAGCAATGGAGAAAGAATCTCCTACTCAATAAATGGTGCTGGGATACCTGGTTAGCCATAAGCCAAAGGTACTGTAACTGGACCTCTTGCTTACACCATATATTACAAGAATTAACTCAAGATAGATTAAAGACTTAAATGTAAAACCCAGAACTATAAAAACTCTGGAAGACAACTTAGGTAATACCACTGAGGACATAGGCCCAGGCAAAGATTTCATGATGAAGATGGCGAAAGCAATTGCAATGAAAGCAAAAATTAACAAACGGAAACTAATTAAACTAAAGAGCTTCTGCACAGCAAAAGAAACTATCAACAGAGTGAACAGACAACCTACAGAATGGGAGAAAACTTTGGCAACCTATCCATCTGACAAATGTCTAATATCCCACATCTATAAGGAACTTAAATAAATTTACAAGGCAAAAACAAACAACTACATTACCAAGTGGGCAAAGGACATCAACAGACACTTTTCAAAAGAAGACATACACATGACCATCAAGCATATGAAAAAAAGCCCAACATCACTGATCATTAAAGAAATGCAAATCAAAATTATAATAAGATACCATCTCACATCAGTCAGAATGGCTATTATTAAAAGTCAAAAAATAACATACTGAGGTTTTGGAGAAAAAGGAACACTTACACACTGCTGGTTGGAATGTAAATTTGTTCAACCATTGTGGAAGGCCTCAAGGACCTAAAGACAGAAATATCGTTTGACCCAGCAATCACGTTTCTGATTATATACCCAAAGGAATAGAAATTGTTCTATTGTAAAGACACATGCATGCCTATGTTAATGCAGCACTATTCATAATAGCAAAGACGTGGAATCAACCCACATGTCCATCAATGACAGACTAGATAAAGAAAATGTGGTACCTATATACCATGGAATACTATGCAGCCATAAAAAAGAATGAGATCATGTCCTTCGCAGGAACATGGATGGAGCTGGAGGCCATTATCCTTAGCAAACTAGTGCAGGAACAGGAAACCAAATACTGAATATTCTCACTTATAAGTGGGAGCTAAATGATGAGAACACACAGACACATACAACGAAACAACACACACTGGGACCTACCAGAGGGTGAAGGGTGGGAGGAGGGCGAGGATCAGGAAAAATAGTTAATGGGTACTAGGCTTAATATGTGGGTGATGAAGTAATCTGTACAACAGACCCCCATGACACATGTTTACCTAGGTACCTGCACATGTACCCCTGACCTTAAGTGTTAATAAAAAAAAAAGTCCAGCTTCACCATAGGTTATATCTTAGCTAACTGGACTTCTAAAGACATAAAGGGCTGCATTGTATGGGCACTGAGTGAAGATAGTTCTTGGAATAACAGAAAGATTACCCTTAAGAATTTGGAAGAACAGTTTCCTCTGGTAATTAAATCAATTAATTCCACTAGTAATATAATAAGACAGACCCTAGAAACAGCAATATTCATTCGTTAATTCATTCAGCAAATATGTAGGTGCCTACACTGTGCCAGGAACTGTTCTAATTGCTGGGGATGCAGACACAGTTCCTTCTTTCACAGAGCTAATATTGCAGTTTGAGTAGACAAATGATACATTAACAGAAGAATGGTTTTAAGTTATGAAGAAATAAGGAAAGGTGATACAGTATGGAGCAACATGGGGACAAATTTAGTTATGGTTGTAGCTTAATCATTTACTAACTAGAGTTTAATTTATGTTGCCAACACAACAAAAAAGGGACTGTTTCATCAGAAGGAGAATATTAGCAATAGCCATAGGAAATGGGAGTCAGGAAGCTCTTCCGGAGGTAAGAGATGTTGGTTTGGGTGCCACGACCAATTTGGGTCACAGTGGAGAATTTTTGCATGATAGGGAAGAAACATGTCATTGGTTTCACTTTGGCTTGGATGGAACATACCTTATGCCTCGAGATATGGCACCTCTCTCTGCTCTATTGCTGTGATCAACAAAATGTCTTTTGATCACTAATTTGGTTACCCAATTCCTTTTATGTGGTTAAACAAGGTACCAGAAAAAGGGTACGGGAGCTTTCTGGTTAATCAAAGGGAGGCATTTCCACACTGTGAATTGGTGAACAGGCTTCTGGTTTATAGATAAGTCTCGTGTAAATTTAGTCCACTATTGAGAATTTCTTGATTTCCTGGTGTCAGTATAATCTGGTTTCTGATACTACAAAGCCAAGACCAGATCTTTCACTGTGGAGAAATCACAATAATGCCTCTCTAGGTATTCTCTAAAAATCACCTAGCCAAGCTTTCCATTTACTTCACCCTTCTTTCAAACTTCAGAACCATGCTATTCTGAGATGCTGATCAATACACATGGAAAGAATAAATCTCCTACAAGCAAATGCTAGCAAATACAAGTTTCTCTTCCATAGTGCATGCACAGATGTGTTTTCTTTCATTCAGTGCTGTGAACAGCCAGTGCAAACTTATGAGTCTTATTTTTGTTTATAGTGGAAAACTTGAGCCAGGCATGACTTACACGAAATTAATCGATGCAGATGTTAACGTTGGAAACATTACAAGTGTTCAGTTCATCTGGAAAAAACATTTGTTTGAAGATTCTCAGAATAAGTTGGGAGCAGAAATGGTGATAAATACATCTGGGAAATATGGATATAAGTAAGTATTGCTTTTTCCTTTTCATTTTAGTACTTTACATTTTATAAATGGTGTTTAAGCCCATAGATAATTTGAAATGTGCAGGTAGTATAAAAATTTATAGACTTTGAAATTTTGCAATTAAAGAAAAGGAAAATTTAAGAAACCAATGCTTTATTTGCAGAAGTGTTCAAACATAAGAATAACTCATTAAATCAGGGGATCTACCAATGTCTTTTTCTTCCCTTGCGTCAGGTTAAAATTTCTTTTTTTTTTTTTTTTTTTTGCCTTAAAAACTTTCAGATCTACCTTCTGTAGCCAAGACATTATGGGACCTAATATTCCCCAGAATCTGAAACCATGCCAACCTCAGATACAGTCTTGATGGATTTCTTTAGTAGGAGCAGTGAAGAAAAGTGTCTCCTTCCGCCTGGCATCCAGACCAAATGTAACCCTTGTAAATGACTCCCAGTCATTTGCAAGGGTCCTACTCAGAGTCAAGTACAGGTTTGGTTTTTTTCTGTGTAGAATGTTCATCTAATTGCACCTTAAAAACACACTGAACCCTGGGACAAAAGATAATTCCTGTGGCCTCTAGGAATCTGGATGTCAGTGACAAAATAGAGCTGTTTTGGAATTTTCCTGAATAAGAAGAGGTGATGCACATGTACGGTGAGTGTATAAACTCACTGGAAAAAAAGTGAGCCTCTGGTTTGCTGAGTTTTTGAAGTACATTTTCAGATAAAATAATCATTGTTCTAAAATTATATAAAACTATTTGTTATGTTGTTAAATCTTGCTGAGACAAATTATGACTATAGTGCATGATATATAGTAGATTATAACCTTGTGGGTTGATGTGTCTATCTAGTAATAATAAAAACTAATGAGATTGCACTAGTATTTCCAAGGTGTTCCTTGGTGTTCAGGGCGTGCATAAGAGAGATTTTAGAGCTTATCTCTTGTGTGTTCATCAGTTAGCAATGGGACCTGAAGTTCAACAACCCGGGGTATAGCCCCCTTCCTCCAAAAGTCCCTGCCACAGGAGAATTACTCCTCTCCGTGGGTCTTGAAGGCTCTATGGTGAATTTGTATCTAGCCTCAAGGCAGCATTTCATTTGTAAAGCACTTGGATAACCTTTTGTTCTTGCAATAACAATATTACAATATTTAAATATGTCCATTGTGGTTTTTTTTTTCTTTATGTTGCTTCAATTTCTTCCAAGTAAGTTGTCCTTAGCCAGCGAAAGGGAGAAATTTTGTATTTTCATTTGCTCTGCTTTCTATCACTAGGCTCAGTGTTTAGCCTATAGGTCTCTGCTATAAATATTGTTGGAGAGAAACGATGACAGATAACTCTGCAGAGGGTTTCTCGATTCTCCTTGGCGGCTCATTGCCAGCTGAACCTTCAGAAGGACCCGTGGATGTACATAAATAAATCTGTGCTGTGGCGGAAAGCAGAGAAGCAAGTGGGATACTCTCCCATTTTGCGAGTAAGGGATGGAAGATTACTGGGGAGAAGGAGGAAAATGGGTTCAGGGACATTTGGCATGATCCGGCGGTGTGTACTGCTCTCACTCGTGGGCTGCACATATTCACACCTAGGCCAATCCAGGAGCAGAGTGGTTATGAGTAAGCTCAGTAGAAGGGACTGAGCCGTTCTGAGTAATTGTGTCACAGTCCAGCATTCATTAGCAAGCCGGTGGTGAAGTCAGCACAGGCCCTCGGGGAGAGAAGTCTTCCTGAGAGCAGCTGTCCCGAGCCTGCGCAGGTCCCAAGGTGGAGGAAGAGTTATGGATCCGGCCGTGGCATTAGGCAACATGAGTACTAGCTGCCTCCTCACCCAAGAGGTCTCTAGGCTGGCTCCTTCAAGGCTTGAAAAGACTAATGGTAGTCAATTAACTTCCGAGAACCCTATTTTAATAAAGTATAGACTTACTGTCCTATAGTTCTTAATATCTGTCCTCTTTTTTGCATCATAAGAACGTGTGAGGATGAAAAATAGTGCATGAACTATCTAGACAAAGGAATTCCAAAAGTTCAAGGTGACGCCGTTATTTTCTGTGTGTGCTATTCCCTAAGGAAGCACTAAAAAAATGATTCCCTTTCCCTCTGAGTGCCCTGCATTATTGTAGCATAGCAATTATGGCCTACTACTGTTTGAGCAAGGACTATTACTGAATTGTTCTGCTTCCTGAATGAATGCTGAAAATGCAGTCCAATTACCCAATACTCCCTCCACTCTGTGACTATTAACACACTCATGCCTGGTCATCATATCACTCACAAATGCCCACCTCCAACTCGCCAAGCGGAATGTCCTCTTTGACCACAGCTGCCTCCCCTTCCGGCTTGCTGAGTGACATTTTTTTTTTTTTTTTCTGTTAGACAAAACCTTAACCTTGAATGCTTTCGGATTTCTTTTCTCCCGGCCGGCACCTGAAGTGCTGTTCGGACAGTGGTACCACAGAGAAGATGTTAATTAGAATGTATATGATATGATGTATATTGTGATCTGTACTGTCCTGAAATGCGTTTGACACCCCCTGCCCCAAACTCTTCTCCTACTTTATATAGAAAACAGATGCCATGATCAGACAGCAATCTCTACTCTTTTTGATCCAAACACATCAACTACTTACATCTGCATCCATTCTATCCTTTTTCTTTCTAATAGGGAAGCTGCTTCTTCTCTCCCAGGCTAATCCCTGCCTCTGTGTGGTGGACTCCACCCTCTCCTGCTTTCTCGGGAGCACTGCCCTACGGGTTACTTTTTCTTTCTCTTGTATGTTCAACTTCTCATTGCATCCAGTTTTTAAAATCTGAAGTCCTTGCCATTAGAAAATAAAATAAAATAAAATAAAATAAATCCTTCCCAGTCCTAAATTCCTCTCTGCTCCCATCTGACTTTAGAACAGCTCTCACCCAGATTTCCAATGACTACCAATCACTAAATCCAATAGGAAATTCTACTCATTTGCTCCCTCCCATGGCAGAGTTCAACACTGCTGTCAACTCCCGCCCACTCTCTCTCTCTTTTTAAAAATTAAAAAAAAAAAATTACTATTTTTGGCCAGGCATGGTGGCTCACACCTGTAATCCCAGCACTTCGGGAGGCCAAGGTGGGTGGATCACGAGGTCAGGAGATCGAGACCACAGTGAAACCCCATCTCTACTAAAATATACCAAAAAAAAAAAAAAAAAAAAATTAGCCGGGCATGGTGACATGTGCCTGTAGTCCCAGCTACTCAGGAGGTTGAGGCAGGAGAATGGCGTGAACCCGGGAGCTGGAGCTGGCAGTGAGCCGAGATCATGCCACTGCAGTCCAGGCTGGGCAACAGAGTGAGACTCTGTCTCAAAAAAAAAAAAAAAAAAAAGAAAGAAATTTATTTGTAGAAACTTTTAAATATTCACAACAACAAAGAAAGCAGTAAACTAGCACCCCCAGGTGCCTGTCAACCAGTTTAACAATTTTCATATATTGACAATCCTATTGTGTCTGGAATTGGTGGGTTCTTGGCCTCGCTGACTTCAAGAATGAAGCTGTGGACCTTCATGGTGAGTGTTACAGTTCTTAAAGGTGATGCGTCTGGAGTTGTTCATTCCTCCCGGTGGGTTCGTGGTCTCGCTGGCTTCAGGAGTGAAGCTACAGACCTTTGCAGTGAGTGTTACAGCTCACGAAGACGGCGTGGACCCAAAGAGTAAGCAGCAGCAAGATTTATTGCAAAGAGCAAATGAACAAAGCTTCCACAGTGTGGAAGGGGACCCAGCGGGTTGCCACTGGCAGGCTCAGGCAGCCTGCTTTTACTCCCTTATCTGGCCCCACTCACATCCTGCTGATTGGTCCATTTTACAGAGAGCTGATTGGTCCATTTTTTCAGAGAGCTGATTGGTCCGTTTTGACAGAGTGTTGATTGGTGCGTTTACAATCCCTGAGCTAGACACAGAGTGCTGATTGGTGCATTTACAATCCTCCAGCTAGACATGAAAGTTCTCCAAGTCCCCACTAGATTAGCTATACAGAGTCCTGACTGGTGCACTTACAAACCTTGAGCTAGACACAGGGTGCTGATTGGTGTGTTTACAAACCTTGAGCTAGACACAGAGTGCTGATTGATGTATTTACAATCCCTTAGCTAGACATAAAGGTTCTCCAAGTCCCCGCCAGATTAGCTAGATACAGAGTGCTGATTGGTGCATTTACAAATCTTGGGCTAGACACAGGGTGCTGATTGGTGTATTTACAATCCCTTAGCTAGACATAAAGATTCTCCAAGTCCCCACTAGACTCAGGAGCCCAGCTGGCTTCACCTAGTGGATCCCATGCCACGGCCGTGGGCAGAGCTGTCCGCCAGTCCCATGCTGCACCTACACTCCTCAGCCCTTGGGTGGTCGGTAGGACCGGGTTCCATGGAGCAGGGGTTGGCACTCGTCGGGGAGGCTCGGGCTGCGCAGGAGCCCACGGTGGTGGGGAGGCTTGGGCGTGGCAGGCTGCAGGTCCTGAGCCCTGCCCCATGAGGAGGCAGCTGAGGCCCAGCAAGAATTCGAGTGCAGCCCTGGCAGGCTGGCACTGCTGGGGGATCTGGCACACCCTCTACAGCTACTGGCCTGGGTGCTAAGCCCCTCACTGCCCAGGGCCAGCAGCGTCAGCCAGCCGTTCCAAGTGTGGGGGCCCACCGAGCCCACACCAACCCAGAACTCGCACTGGCCCATGAGCACTGCGTGCAGCCTCAGTTCCTGCCCACACCTCTCCCTCCACACCTCCCCGCAAGCAGAGAGAGCCAGCTGTGGCCTCAGCCAGCCCAGAGAGGGGCTCCCACAGTGCAGCAGCAGGCTGAAGGGCTCCTCAAGTGCAGCCAGAGTGGGCGCTGAGGCCGAGGAGGCGCCGAGAGTGAGCAAGGGCTGCAAGGGCTGCCAGCATGCTGTCACCTCTTAATCCCCCCTCTAAACACGACATCCCAACTGCTGTTGGGAATTTGGCGGATGACCACTGTAGCAACTTCCTGCTGGATAGGGGCAATGAAGGGGCCCTGCAGTTATAGTGCCCTCCAGAGGGGAGCTCTCTAGGCCAGTAAAAGTGCCAGCATGTCAGTCCAGGGGTCCTTGGTAGAAGTTGTTAGTTGAACTCATTTGGGGTTCCATTTGTAAGACCATCTGTAGCTTGATGGCCTCAATTCTAGAGGAAACAAATTTGACAAGAAGGTTGAAAATACAGGACCCAAAGATTAGTAACAGCAAGATGGCTGCCAAGGGACCTAGAAAGGGGAGAAATCATGTTGCCCAACTCCAGAGGTTGGTATAAGAGTTTGAAAGGTGTTGTCTGATTTCAGAAGCCTTTTCATGTAAACGCCAGGTGGCCTCTCCTACTATCCCTGACTGGTTAGTGTAAAAACAACACTCTTCCCCTAAGAAGGTGCAAAATCCTCCTTTCTCAGCAGTGAAGAGGTCTAGACTTCAGTGGTTTTGGAGAGTCACTGCTGCTAAAGAGTCTATTTGTGATTGCAAAGTAAAGATAGATTATGTTATTTCTTGCAAACTGTCTGAGAAATCCTTTAAGAGTGTGTGATAGTAGGACAATGAAGTAGATAAACCAGCTATTCTGGTTCCTATAGCAGTAGCCATTCCTAACCCTATAAGAAGGGGTATTGGTTGTATGGCTCTGCGCTGATGGACTTGAGCTTTGAGGTGTACTAATAAGGTCTGATTTCCTGGGGCAATATTAATGTTGGGACTTAGAAAGACTAAGGTGTAGGTGCCTGTCCAGTTAGTGGGGAGGCAGGTATAGGTGGATGTTCCACATAAGAAGAATTTACCTTGGCTGGGCAGACAGAACTGGTTATGTATGTTAAAAAGGTGTGTGAGTTTGTTGTTTTCATTTTCCCATACTCCTAGAGTACTTTCCAAGGTAGCTCCAGTAAGTGGCTGGAAAGCGGTGCTGGGAGCAAACTGACTGACTCCCTGTGTTATATTTTTCCCATTGGAGAAAGAAATGTTTTGTATCTACTAGGAACCATTCGAGAGAGTGATTGAAAGAGGGGATAAGAAGGCATTCACTAGTGGTGGGGGCACTGCTGCAGGGGGGTCCAGGGGTGAATGGTCATGTAGGGAGTGTGTTTGCCATTACAAAACCTGGAATGTTTGTTAAGCAGGGAGGAGGAGATGATTTTGGGGGAACCTGAGAAGCAGACAAGTCATCTGAATGGAGCTGTTTGGGGGACTCGGAAGTTACTATGATCAGTTGGGGCTTGAAGTTGTAGGGTGTAATTACACTGATATGTTAGTAGGTGCCCCAGAGGCAGGCCTGATAACAGGTTGCGTTGGATGCATAAAGGGGCTTGGAAAGTTAAGATAGTATTTGTGGTTACAGGGCCGTGTACGGGCTTTTCATTGCTTGTGTAATAGGTGAGGTTGGAAATTTAAGAACATAAAAGTTGGCCGGGCGCGGTGGCTCAAGCCTGTAATCCCAGCACTTTGGGAGGCCGAGACGGGCGGATCACGAGGTCAGGAGATCGAGACCATCCTGGCTAACATGGTGAAACCCCGTCTCTACTAAAAATACAAAAAACTAGCCGGGCGAGGTGGCGGGCGCCTGTAGTCCCAGCTACTCCGGAGGCTGAGGCAGGAGAATGGAGTAAACCCGGGAGGCGGAGCTTGCAGTGAGCTGAGATCCGGCCACTGCACTCCAGCCTGGGCGACAAAGCGAGACTCCGTCTCAAAAAAAAAAAAAAAAAAAGAACATAAAAGTTGGATTGCGCGTCCTGTTAGGGTATTCTTGGTCCTATTAGAGATGGGGAAGTCGGCTAATGATTGCATATTTAGAAGTTGGAAAGGGTCTTTTCCTTCATGATGAGGGTGGTAGGTTAAGTTGGTAAAGGCCCAGTTTTTTGAAGGAATTGGAGTGGCAACGAAGGCAGAGGTTGATGAAGAGATACAAAGTCAACAGTCATTTGCCAGGGAAGGATTGGATTGGTTTAACAGAGAGTGAGTTAAGTTGAGAGTCTTGTAGAGTTAATTAGGAGCTAGTGGAAGGGGAGGGGTGATTGTATGAGGTATCCAAGGAAGCAGGAGGAATAGACAGGCAAAGAGCAAATAGGAAGGTAAAGAGGGTGCTCTGGAAAACGAGATCATTTTATCTAGTCTGAGTTAGAGGTAGAAGTAAGTTGCTGTCAGAAGGAAGGAAGATAGAAAGAAGGTTGATGTGATTAGGATTTTCGTCCTGGCAGGAGCTACAGTATATAGTCCTATCACGAAGAGTATGGTTAGTATGCTGTTTTCACTTATCTTTTTTAAGGAGAAAGGGGTCTTTCCTCAGGATCAGTTGTAGGAGCCTTTTTAGTCTGGGATTTTCCTTCCAAAATAGGAGGTGCAAGTCCTCCAACGGTTCGCAGGTGTATCGAGGCTGGTCTGGCTGATCTTGGGACTCCTGAGCTGATGGTCCTGTAGGTTCCTCAGGGGATGTCCAAAGTTTAACTCGGATGTAGTGAATCCAAGATTCTACTCCTGCCACCTTAACTGCAGTGGGAGCGAGTATGGTCCTTCCCACTAAGAGTCCATAGATGGGGAAGTAGAGGGGAGAGATTTGACCAACACTAGATCTCCTGGTTGAAACAACTCTGTTCCCTTTTCTCTGTGACATCCCTCAGGTAGATTTTTAAGGTTTTGTTGATATTTTGCGAAAGAAGTTATATCTTTGACCAAGTTGGCCGTTTCCTGATCAAGTAGGAGATCATTTGTGAGAAAAGGTCATCCATATAGCATTTCATGTGGACTGGGCCCTATTTTGTGAGGAGAATTTCGGATTCTCAACAGGGCCATGGGCAAAAGAGCAGGCCATGGGAGATGAGTTTCTTGTGTTAGTTTCCTTAAGTGCCTCTTGAGTATTTCATTTGCCTTCTTGACCTTCCCTGAGGATTGTGGCCTCCAGGAGCATTGAAGGTGATATTGTATCCCTAGCGCCCTGGAAATTCCCTGAGTTATCATGCCTTTAAAAGTCGGACCATTGTCGCTCTGTAAGCTTTGGGGAAGCCCAAATCTAGGAATTATTTCATGAATTATGACTTTAATCACTTCCTGAGCCTTCTGTGTCTTGCAGGGGAAAGCTTCTATCCAATTTGTAAAGGTATCAACTCAGACCAACAAATACTGAAATCCCTTTGACAGGCATATGGGTGAAGTCTCACTTCCAGTTCTCTCCAGGATAGTGACCTATTCTTTGTTCCCCCAAAGGGGCCTTACGATGAGCCAAGGGATTATTCTTTTGGCACACCTCCCAGGCTTTGACTACCTGTTGGATGATCCAGAGGAGATTTGGCCCTGTAAATGGGATTTGGCCATTTGATTAGTGTTTTCAATACCCATATGAAAAGTTTGGTGGAGGGTTTTAAGTATTTTCCACTGGCTGGCTTCAGGTATAAGTATCTTTCCTTCTTCTGTCGCCAACCACCCTAGGGGGAGAAAACTATGCCCCAGTGAAAGTCCCCACTCTGCTTCAGTCAGGGAATACTGGGGCTTAATCTCTTGGAGGGGGTTGTTCCATACCAAGGGTCCTTCTGTAGGTATTTCTAATGGGGGGTTCCACCTGGCAGCAATTTTGGCCTCAGCATCTGCCTGAGAGTTTCCTTCTGCCTTCTCTCCTTCACCTTTCTGATGGCTTTGGCAGTGTAAGACTGCCACCTCCTTGGGTTTTTGCACTGCATGTGATAACTCTATAATTTCCTTGTGGTATTTAATGGGGGTTCCCCCGGAGGTTAGGAACTCCCTTTCTTTCCATATTGCAGCATGGGCATGTAGGATTAGATAAGCATATTTGCTATCTTTATACACATTTATTCTTTTTCCCTTTCCCAGTTCTAAGGCTCAGGTAAGTGCCACTAGTTCTGCTAACTGGCCACTGGTCCATAGGGGAAGAGGCTTACTTTCAAGTATGGTTACATCACTAACTATGGCATAACCTGCCCTTCGTATCCCATTCTCCACAAATGAACTTTCATCAGTATATAGGTTAAGGTCAGGATTAGCTAAGGGGACTTCTAAGAGATCCTCTCAGGCAGCATAAGTCTGGCATAACAAGAAAGGCGTGTGAAAAGAGCAAAGTCTCCCAATTACAACTGAGGAGGTGGGAGAAATACCTGGTTACAGGCTGTCCCAGCATTCCTCGGATGGTAACAGACCTTGAGGGCAGTTGTCCAGGACAGGAGATTAACACTGAGAAGGCTGTGCCAGTGTCCTGGAGGAAGTCAATTTCCTGGCCCTCAATGGTTAAATGTACCCAGGGCTCAGTGAGGGTGATGACATGAGCTGGTACTTGCCCCAGGCACCCTCAGTCCTGTTGTTGGATCATCTGGTTGAGGGCTTCTGACCCAGAGAACCTTTGTCCTCTAGGGCAGTGCACCTTCCAGTGATGGCCTTGGCTTAGTGGACATGGACGAGGGGGCAGCTTGTTTCTCATGGACAATCTTTTCTTTAAAAGTGTCCTTGCAAACCACACTGGTAACAAGCCCTACTGGGTGATTGGCCTGCTCCATTTTCTGTCCTCTCTGAACCACCAAGGTTTGTCTGTCTGAGGGCCATGACTCAGGCTGTGGCCTTTCTCTGATTTCGCTTTTCCTTTTGAGCTTGTTCCTCTTGGTCCCTATTATAGAACACCGAGGTTGCCAGGTTTAACAATGCCTCCAAATTTTGTTCAGGGTCCAGGGCTTGCTTTTGGAGCTTTCTCCTGATATCTGTGGCTGATTGGGTAATAAACTTATCTTTCAGAATCAATTGACCCTCGAGTGAGTCAGGTAACAGGGGAGTATATTTTCTTAAGGCCTCCCATAGCTGCTCAAGGAAGGCAGAAGGATTTTCTTCTTTTCCCTGAGTTGTGGTGGACATCACTGAATAATTCATCGGCTTTTTTCTAATTCTCCTTAGTCCTTCTAGAACACAGGTCAACGGATGTTTACGACTCCAGTCCCCATGATCTGAGTCAAGATCCCAGTGGGGACCCATACTGGGGATGGCTTGCTGACCGGTAGGGAATTTATCCCTTTCTTCAGCTTTCATTGTATCATTTACTTAACTAAGATAGCAAGTATCTCCAAACTCTCGGGCTGCAGCTAAAGCTGCATTCTCTTCATTAAAGGCCAGGGTTTGATCTAACAGTAGCATGACATCTCTCCAAGTGAGGTCAAAGGTTTGCCCTAGACTCTGTAGGACATCTATGTACCTATCAGGATCATCTGAAAACTTCCCCAGGTCTGCCTTGATCTGCTTTAAATCAGAGAGGGAGAAGGGGACATGTACCCGGGTTGGGCCAAATTCCCCTCCCCCTACAGCTTGAAAGGGATATAACCGATAGCCTGGGGGCTTTTGGTGCTTTGGCAATTTCTTTGCTTATTTCCTTCTGGACAGGGGAGATTAGAGGAGGATTATCATTAGTAGGAAGGGGAGCTATAGGAAGGCTAGGATATGGGGGTAAGCTGAGAGGTCCTCCTGTGGGATGTAAATTGTAAGCTTTGCATAGTTGTGTATTCTCCCTCAGTGAAAAGAAAGCTTGGACATAAGGTATTTCACTCCATTTGCCTTCCCTCTTACAGAAAAGGTCAAGCTGCAGGATAGTATTGTAATTTGTACTTCCCTCACGTGGCCATTTTTCCCCATCAGAGAGAGAATATTGGGCCCAGGCCATAGTGCAGAAAAAAATGAGCCACCTCTTTTTCAGGGTTTGTGGATCAAATTGGTCCCAAAGGCTTAGGATGCATTTCAAGGGTGAGCCTGTTGATGCCTGAGTGTTTCCCATCTGAAAGGCAAAACCACCTGCGGTTTTTGTTTGTTTTGTTTCTCCCCCTGCCCAAGAACCCGCAAAGGTCCCTGGACCCTGCTGATCGGAATAGTTGCGCTCACCGACACAGCAGCAGAAACACTAATTTTCCTCCCAGAGCACAAGGAGGACCGAGGAAGATCGGATTTAGTGGCCCTTCCAACGTATTCTCGAAAACCTGCACCCTTACCTGTCCTCCTAGACTACAAGAAGAACCGACAAAAATTGGATTTAGTGGCCCTTACTGACGCATTCTCAAAAACCTGTTAGAGTCCTAAGCATTCTCCTGTTAGTACTGGGACTTTACCCCTGTCCTATAAAGATGTTATGCCCCAAAAATGAAGTGAAGGGCCATACCCTGAGGGAAGGAAGGGATCTCTGGGGTTGGAATAGTGACACCTTTTGTCCTCACTTATATGAATAGGAAGGACACAATTTCTGAGGCTCCCCATATCCCAGCTTCAGCAATAGCTTTTGTTAGGCCTGCTTGGCTGAGGAGGAATCCTAAAATTCCAGATAGTCTCCCCTATGATGGGGCTTTGGGCAAAAATTATGTCTTTCTGATTGGTAAGCCCGGGTGCCTAAAGAAGGTAACGGAGTCCTGGAGCTCATACTAGAAATCATTCTTATAGGAGAAACTAGAAAAGCACCAGAGACAGGTAGTGATTTTTAAAAGCTGGACTAGCTTGGAAAAGAGAGGTGAGAGGAACTTTGTCTGGCAGGCATTAGGACCCAGGGGGCAAGGGTCAGGATAGATAGGATAGATGGGTGAGTGTGGCTTGGGCGACATGCCTTTGAGAGTTCCACTCATGGCCACAGGGTCAACCAACTTGTTGTCAGGACCCCGGAGCTGAATGGCTTTCCTCTCTGTCGACCCTCAGCTCAGCCCAGAAGTACAGGAAAAGCGGAAGCTGGTTCTAGGCAAACCAACGCTCCCAACTCCGAAGAGTTAGGGGTTGTTAGAGAACCCTATCCCAGAAAGCCTGACACCCGTGTCTTTAGCCCAGTGGCCTCACTAGTCACTTTTAACGGGCCAACAGGCACCCGGTATTTAGCTTCCAAATTCTAAGGAAAAATAGGACAGAATAGCAAGTGAAAGGTGTCCAATGGTACTCACCGCTTGGTGATAGGATATAGTCTCACTGCTTGGCGATACATTATGGTCCCTTCGTGGTCACCAAAATGTGTCCGACTTTGGTGGGTTCTTGGTCTTGCTGATTTCAAGAATGAAGCTGCAGACCGTCATGGTGAGTGTGACAGCTCTTAAAGGCAGCGCATCTGGAGTTGTTCGTTCCTCCCGGTGGGTTTGTGGTCTCGCTGGCTTCAGGAGTGAAACTGCAGACTTTCGTGGTGAGTGTTTCAGCTCATGAAGACATCATGGACCCAAAGAGTGAGTAGCAGCAAGATTTATTGTGAAGAGGGAAAGAACAAAGCTCCCACAGTGTGGAAGGGGACCCGAGCGGGTTGCTGCTGGTTGGCTCGGGCAGCCTGCTTTTACTATTTTATGAGTGTGCACAAACACACTCCCTATTTTTGTTTTGTTTGTTTTTGATGGAGTATTTTAAACAAAATCCTAGACGTAATGCTGTTTCTCCCATTTATACTTTAGTATGTATCTGTAAACGATAAACTTGCTTACCATAACTACAAAATGAATTTTATAAAAATTAACGATAATCATTTTTAAGTGAATTTGAGATTAATGGAAAAATTAATAGTAATTTAAAAATATCATTTTATATTCAAGTTGTATTGAAATTTCCCAGATTATCTCAAAAACGTCTTTTGGCAGTTAGTTTGTTTAAACTGGGACCCAAGCAAGGTCTACACACTGTGTTTGATTGACATGTTCCTAAATCTCTTCCTCTGTAGCAGCTTCCCCTCCCACTTCTTCCACACTAATTATTAAATAAACCAGGTCATTCATCCTATAAAAATGCTCACTTAAAACTGATGGAATTATCTTGTTATTATTTAACGTATTTCTCTATCTTGTATACGCACTGTAACTAGTAGCTCGTTTGAGAGACTTGGTGAGATTCAGGTTCATCTTCATTAGGCGGTGGGGTTTGGCTGTATGCCTGGTAGCCTACAGGCCTGGTAATTTTCACATCTTGCTTACTGCTCTCAAGTTAACTGCTGATCCTTTTTTTTTTTTTTTTTTCTTACAGGACTATGTATATAATAGCATTTTACACATTTGAAAGGGCTGTACCAGTTCAAGTTGTAGGTAAAATAGAATATTGAATGGCTCAGAACCTGGTTGCTCAATGGCAGGCTAAGAGGAGAAAGGTACCTGGGAGGTTTACAAGGGTTTGTGCTTCAGGACTGGAGGAAAGAAAGGGGCAAATATTAGAGCTGTGTAAAGATCCAATTATATCAGAAGCACTGACCTCTGCACTATGCCTAGGGGCAGGGGAAGTAAAGCTAGGGCTAGGGGAAGTAAAGCTGAAGCTAAAGGAAGATTCTGACACCTGGTTGAGTTGCATGGCTATTTATTTCCCCAGGCTCATCAGATGGGAGTGAATAATAGAAATTCTCCGTTCAATAGAGCCTTCAGATTTTGTTGATTCTGCAACTCTCCAGAACAAGCAGGGGGGGCCTTAGGAACAGGAGAATAATAAATCATGCCAAGTTATTGTTTCCCAGCCTTTTAAAACCTAAGTTCATATTAGACAAACAAAAAATTCTCACATCCCTCCTGGGGTCTTCTCCACTTGGTAAAAGCAATCTTTTTTTCATAGACCCTCTGGCCAAGAAGATTTTGTAAATCTTCACTTTCTGTAGATTGTGTAATAAAAATGATAGATGTAGCTTGTGTTGTGTTGTGTTATATTTTTTCCCAAAAATACATACTTATAATACTAGATGGGCTTCTTTATTTTATGCATGCTTTTCTGTGAGTTCTGCCCTATGTGATTTGAGTGTTATACTCAGGAGAGTGGAGTCTACCAGATTTTACTCCAATAAGGGGGGCTGAATGTCTATATAGGCTGGGTCAAAGATGCTTGGCAGATGTTTTCTTCCTTACACAGCCTCCTTTCTATGTTTGAGTTTTGCAAACATTTAGCTTTCACATACTCTTATATTTCTATTTTCTTTTATAGGCTTTCATCCCATTCATTTATTTAACAAACATTTATTGAGTTATCCTTATGTGCCAAGCACTGTGCTAAATAATGAGGCTATCTAATAAAAAGATATATAGTCCCTATTCTCAAGGCACAGCATTGAAGAAGTCACAGGAGAGGAGATCACTGATTCTAATACCACATGACAAGGATTATAACAGAAGCAGGCACAGGGGTGAGAGAAGCACAGAAAAAACCAGCTTTTTCGGCTAGTCTTAAGACCTTTGCCCTCCACGCATTGATCTCCTGTGGGAACAATAACTACAAAGAGAGTAAACAGTGGGTTTTCTTTTCTGAATTCTGTGTTTACCACACATATGTTGTCATAAGCAATCTCACTTTGGAATTCAGGGTACTTTATTTTTCTGGAAGCTATGGTCCTGGAAAATAGAACTGACATTTCATTCATCCATACACACATACATCTACCCATCAAGGATGTATTGACTGTCATCTGAAGCCAGAGGAGCAGTAATTTCCTCGAGGGTCCTAGACCAAGGGAGCAAAGGCCATGTCCAATAGATTTAGGACAAATCCAACCAGACCATGACTAATCCACTCATTTCAGGCTCCTCTCGGACACAGTCAAGTGGCCTTAACTGGGTCAATTGCAAAACAGTGTCCATTGATCATGAAGACAGATGCAATTACCAAACTTTAATCCATCATTTAGGAATAATCGCAGCAAACCTAATATTTAAGATAACTTAAGGCTAGAAATGTGAGTGTGTGAAGGAAGAAAAAAATGTCACTTAAAAATAAAGAAAACATCATTGTTTCCTCTCTCTTAGCTCAAAGACCATACTGGCAGTGGACAATGCTTCCGGACAGTTCATTTATGTGAGACAAGTCTCTGAAGCTCTGTATTCAACTAAGAACTCAATCCAAGTCACTATATTGCAAGTGTGGGAAAAGGGAAGAGAGTGATTCTCATCTGGCTTAAAAATGAAAATATATGCATATATATAGCTTCTGGAGAGCAGAAAGGCATTTAAATTTTATTTCTACCACAAAACATTTTTAAGTCAACCAATGAGAATCAGACCTTTTATAAGATGAGGGCTACATTCATAGACTGTAACATCAATATCTAAAGTCCAGGTGTTTTACCAAACTCTTTTTAGCATTTGGAAATAGCACTTCCAGCAACATGTTTATTATGCATGATGCCATTTACCTTTTCTCTGAAGCGGCAGGGGAAATATGCAACATTTTCTGTCTTATTTACAGAAGTTTCTTGCACCAGCACTTACAAACGCCCATGAATTTTCGAGGCCAAAAACTGTAATTCTGTTGGTTATCACAGAGAAAGAAACAGGCCCAAGGCACCCAAAACAAAAAACTTGAAAAAAGAAAAATGCAGAAGACAAAATGGAACATTTGGCCAGAAGACAAATGGAGCATGTTGATATTTTGTACCAGCAATGCAGATGACATTGTCTGAAATCTTAGAAGTTTATTTCCGTTTGAACTTCCACAATATCTTAGAATCTAATACAGTGAATAGAGCATAGAATTGTGAATCAGAGGATCTAGGATCTAGCTCTGATTCCAGCATCAATTAATGAAGTGGACTTGAGCAAATCTATTCTCCCCTTTAACCCTCAGTGTATCCATCTGTAAAACGAAGGTAGCATTCATGATTTCTGGGGTTATTTTCTTACTGTGAAATCCTTGAGGAAAATTAGGTCAGGATATGTGTACAGGAGTGACTGGACAGATGGATGGATGAATGAATGAATAATGACTCAATCAGTACAAAAGAAGCTTTGGATTTTCATGTGTGGTCATAATTCTCTCCAATCATATACAGCTATAATTACATATTTTTATGTTTTAATTATGTTTACTGATTGCACCAAATAAATTCTAATTTTCCAAAAGTTTGATTTGTCTTTTTATCGTGGAAAGCCTTAGTTGACTTTAATAGATTTATTACAGTGCCCTCTAGTGGAAGAATGAGCATATTGTGTCATCCAGCGACTGCTTAGTCATCAACAAACCTCTACATTTCACACATTTTTGATGAATCAAACCTCTATGCTTCTTGCAGTGAAATTTTCAGTTTCTAAGATATCACTCGGATTAAAATTCTGGTTTATAAACAATCTTGAAATTTAGCAACGACAAGTATTAAGGTAGAATATCATTTTTTTAAAAACCCTCTCCTGATTATTGACTAATGCTCTTGGAGTAAGTATATATAAAACATAAAGGTCAAACCTCATAGCGTTCTCCAAATGCATGAATTACAACCAGTAAAGAAAGAAGATTCTGATATCCTGAACTCTTTGCTGGTTTACCATGTATGTTTCTGTCACATGTTTCAGGTGGGACAGGGACAGTACCTGTGGAACGGAGAAGAGGAGCACCAGGATGGAGAAACTGTAGCCTCAGAGAATGTTTAGAGTGTGAGAGCACAGGGGGCACGTGCCGTGGGCGTTCTTCAGCTATCTGTCCTCAGGTTACATAGGAACTTACCGTCTTACTCACTGGCCTCAGCTTCAATGTAATTGCTGTTGGTGTAGTAATCAATAGACATTTCTCTCCAGAAATTGAACTTTCCCCTTGGTTGACTAGCAACTGAAAGCATACGAGGGAAACATTTAAGCTCTGCCTACAAACCAATTTCACACAATTAACTGGTCAGTTTTGTTTTTAAAAAATGACAAAGGCATTTTAGTCAAGCAACAAACATGATGTTTTAAAGTAGAATTTCTCCAGTCATTTATTTCAGTTTATATCAACATACCAGATACCAACATACCAAAATATCACATTGGTTTGTATGTACAGAGAGTGTTATGGAGTAAATAAAAAGCTAAAAAGAGATGTGGTAACTTGAATTCCATAGGATTGAATAATTACCTTAATTAGTACTTTCTAGGACAACATCTGATGTGATTAGTTTCTATAACAACTCTTCATGTTAAATTTAGATCACTCCTCATAGCAAAAGGATGCATTTGCATCTTTTAATGTAACTATGGAAAAAAATCCATGAGTAATCAATCTTTGGGGTGCTGAAAATTCTTGCATTGAACAGAGCAAAATCCTGCCATCTCTACATTTGTCACCTGAGTAACTCACGTTTCCAGAGGTTCCCTACATCTTTAATTCTAACACTTCATATTCTCTTTTCTATTTACACCATTGGCAACAGGATAGGCTCCTACTCCACTGAGGAGGATAGGACGATAAATGAGGACAGTGGGTGAATCACAGGTGAGCAAAAACAGTGAGCCCTGGAAAACCTATGACACTAATATACTCAGTGTAATCCAGGCTAATTTCTAGGAAGGAAGCCCCTTAGGAGACGGGCTGCCACAGTTTAATTTAAACTTCTTTTTATTGAAGTGTAATATACATACAAGAAAGTGCACAAATCGTAAGTGTACAGCTCAATCTTTTTTTTTTTTTTTTTTTGAGACAGAGTTTTCCTCTGTCGCCCAGTCTGGAGTGCAGTGATGTGATCTCCGCTCACTGCAAGCTCCAACTCTTGGGTCCACGCCATTCTCCTGCCTCAGCCTCCCGAGTAGCTGGGACTACAGGCACCCGCCACCACGCCTGGCTAATTTTTTGTATTTTTAGTAGAGACGGGGTTTCACCGGGTTAGCCAGGGTGGTCTCCATCTCCTGACCTCGTGATCCACCCACCTTGGCCTCCCAAAGTGCTGGAATTATAGGCGTGAGCCACCGTGCCTGGCCATAATTAATTTTTTAAAATAAACACGGCCGGGCACGGTGGCTCACGCCTGTAATCCCAGCACTTTGGGAGGCCGAGACGGGTGGATCACGAGGTCAGGAGAGCAAGACCATCCTAGCTAACATGGTGAAACCCCGTCTCTACCAAAAATACAAAAAAAATATTAGCCGGGCATGGTGACGGGTGCCGCTAGTTCCAGCTACATGAGAGGCTGAGGCAGGAGAACGACGTGATCCCGGGGGACGGAGCTTGCAGTGAGCAGAGATCGGGCCACTGCACTCCAGCCTGGGCGACAGAGAGAGACTCCATCTCAAAAAAATAAAATAAAATAAAATAAAAATAAAAAATAAAATAAAATGAACACACCCATGTAATTTTTTAAAAAAGAAGAACATTAATGGCATCACAGGCCAGTGCCTGTGATTTTTTTGTAAAAATACAAAAAATTAGCAGGGCATGGTGGTGGGCACCTGTAGTCCCAGCTACTCCGGAGGCTGAGGCAGGAGAATGGCGTGAACCCGGGAGGCGGAGCTTGCAGTGAGTCGAGATCGCACCACTGCATCACCGTTCATTTAATTCTATTATTTAGAACCCAGATGCTATATATATCTATTGTTTTCTTGCACTGCTTTGGTCAACAGACAGTCAATAAATCAGTGAAAACCCACAGCGTCTCATTTTTTCTACCTGTCATCATTTATATCTTGATAGGATGACTGCAGAATTCATTCTCCAGGTGCCCTATTCAAATTGACTTTTGGAGGCTCTCCCTGCCATGGCACTGTGTGCCTGTGCTGTTAAATGGTAATATTTGCTGAAGAAAAATGTATGCTTTCATTTTATTTTTCAGAGACGGGACCCCACTCTGTCACCCAGGCTGGAATGCAGTGACATGATCATACTGTGTCCGGAATTGGTTCCTTCCGGTGGGTTCTTGTCTCGTTGACTTCAAGAATGAAGCCGCTGACCCTCACGGTGAGTGTTACAGTTGTTAAAGGTGGTGTGTCTGTAGTTTGTTCCTTCAGATGTTCAGATGTGTGCAGAATTCCTTCCTTGCAGTGGGTTCCTGGTCTCACTGACTTCAGGAGTGAAGCTGCAGACCTTGGCAGTGAATGTTACAGCTCTTAAAGGTGGTGCATCCAGAGTTGTTTGTTCCTCCCAGTGGCTTTGAGGTCTTGCTGACTTCAGGAATGAAGCCGCAGACTCTCGCGGTGTTACAGCTCATGAAGGTAGTACGAATCCAAAGAGTGAGCAGCAGCAAGATTTATTGTGAAGAATGAAAGAACAAAGCTTCCACAGTGTGGAAGGGGATCCAAGCAGGTTTCCACTGCTGGCACTGGTGGCCAGCATTTATTCCCTTATTTGACCCCGCCTACATCCTGCTGATTGGTCCATTTTACAGAGTGCTGATTGGTCCACTTTACAGAGTGCTGATTGGTCCATTTTTACAGAGTGCTGAAACCTTTAGCTAGACACGGAGTGCTGATTGGTGCATTTTTTTTTTTTTTTTAATTTTAGACAGAGTCTCACTCTGTGGCCCAGGCTGGTGTGCAGTGGCTTGATCTCGGCTCACTGCAAGCTCCGCCTCCCGGTTTCATGCCATTCTCCTGCCTCAGCCTTCTGAGTAGCTGGGACTACAGGCGCCCACCACCATGCCCCACTAATTTTTTTAATATTTTTAGTAGAGACGGGGTTTCACCGTGTTAGCTGGGATGGTCTCGATCTCCTGACCTCGTGATCCACCCGTCTGGGCCTCCCAAAGTGCTGGGATTACAAGCGTGAGCCACCACGCCCGGCCTGATTGGTGCATTTTTACAGAGCGCTAATTGGTGCATTTACAAACCTTTAGCTAGACACAGAGTGCTGATTGGTGTGTTTTTACAGAGCGCTGATTGGTGCATTTACAATCCTCTAGCTAGACAGAAAAGTTCTCCAAGTCCCCACCTGACCCAGAAGCCCAGCTGGCTTCACCTCTCAATAGCTCACTGCAACCTTGAACTCCTGGGCTCAAATGATCCTCCCATCTCAGCCTCCTAGGTAGCTGGGACTACTGGAACATGCCACCATGTCCACGCATCTGGCTTTTTTATTTTTAACTTTTTTGTAAAGACTGGATCTCTCTATGTTGCCCAGGTTTGTCTCAAACTCCTGACCTAAGGAATCCTCCTGCCTTGGCCTCCCAAAGTACTGGGATTACAGGAATGGCCCATCACACCTGGTCAAAAATATTTATATGTGTGTGTGTGTGTGTGTATATATATATATATTCCTAAATATTGAACTCAATATTATATATACATAATTTTTTGTATATTTTACCTAAAGAATATGCCTTTTATATTTTGAATTTGTGGCTTGATTTTTCCGAAACATATTAACAAGACAAAGGAATGCGTATATATATACACGCACACACACACACACACACACACAATTATTTACCTGCATTTAGAAAATAAAAGTAAAATTTTTAAATTAAAAAAAATATTACCAGTGGTGTGGAGAGAAATAATGTGGGAAAGGACAGAGAAAGCCCGACTTTTCTGAATCTACTTTGTTTTGTAGATTTCATTTTGGAAACATGTAGGTATTTTACATGATTATATAACAAAATAAACTAATAGAAAAACAATCCTTGGCCGGGCGCGGTGGCTCACACCTGTAGTCCCAGCACTTTCGGAGGCTGAGGTGGGCGGATCACGAGGTCAGGAAATCGAGACCACCGTGGCTGACACAGTGAAACCCCATCTCTACGAAAAATACAAAAAAAATTTAGCTGGGCGTGGTGGCAGGCACCTCTAGTTCCAGCTACTTGGGAGGCTGAGGGAGGAGAATGGCGTGAACCCAGGAGGCAGAGCTTGCAATGAGCAGAGATCGCGCCACGCCACTGCACTCCAGCCTGGGTGACAGAGCGAGACTGCATCTCAAAAAAAAAGAAAAAAGAAAAAAGAAAAAGATAAAGAAAAGCAATCCCTAAATATTGGACTCTATATGAAATAAATGAACTTAAGTGTGTATCTGGCTGATTTGCATAATTACATAACGATAAACCACTGCAAGTGGTTTTATAGGTCATTTGACTTATTTCCCCAGTGGGAAAACCTGAAGGATAAAAAGACCTGTGAGGAAAAACCACATAAACTCTTTTCAGTATTTATATTGTTGTTGCTGGTGTTGATATTGCCATTTTGAAACTGATGCCTGTGTTGTTATTTTGAGATCATTGTAGGATAAAACAAATCAAAATTAAGTTGATGTCATTGAGAACCAGTACTTCTGGCAAGGAAAAAGAAAGGATATATAGATGCAAGGTTAATGAGATTACATAAAATCCTTTAGTACTGAAGTGGAATTCCAATGGGAACTCATAATCTATTTTTCTCTTTTTCTAAAATAAAAAGCTTTTGGAAAGGCATATTTAAAGGCCTAGAAACAATAACCAGTCCAGTAGTGATGAGCACCCTAGCACCCAAATTGTGACCTCCACTTGCCGTCTCCCAATAAAAATAACCAAAGCTTCTTGGAGAAATGGCTGACTTCAGGTTGAAGATGAGGCCAGCACATCTTGTCTGACCTGAAAGCAAAGAAACCGTCAAGGATTACAGGGTCACGTTAAAGAGACTAAGGAGCTGACTTAAAGAGGCTCATACTTATTGCAGATGGGACACTATGAGCATCAGTAAACAGTAGTGATATGGCAATGGCCGTAGATGGAAAGATTTAAAAATTTGTTTACTCATGAGTTCAAAACGATGCTAGAAATCAAAACAAAAAAAGTTTATTCATCACCTTTGGAGGATGATAAACTCATTGCTTTGAGAATTGGCAAATTAATGGTAAATCATTGTTCCTGCCTTTCCTATATGAATTGTAAATCACAGCAATTAGTTATTAAAGTGGCAAGTAATAGTAATTAGGGAGGCAAATTCCTCTTTATAGAAATATTCTAGATAATACATGAAATAGCAATTATATAATTAGGATACCATTATTTTCAAACCTTAAAGAATTATAGTATCTAGGCAATGATTATCATTGGCTACTAACATCACAAAAAGACAGACAACCAGATACCTGGATATCAGAGTCGTGAAATACACTATACCTAGCATTGCTGCATAGAATCCCTAAGGAGTGGCTTTGACAAACAGCTTCCTAGTGATCTTACTGGGAACGGTTCAGATTTCAGTTCCCCCAGTAGATGTCTATCACTGTTTCTCAAATTTGTATGTGCATCTGAGTAATAAAAGAATTAAAAAAAAATACTGAACCCCAAATAGTGCCCCTGATCATGTGATCCAATAGATCTCAGTTGAGGAATTGATTTTATAAAATTTCACAGGTATTTCTGATGTTCATCCAGATAAGGAACCATTGGCCTGTCTGTTATTGTCCCCAAAGCCTCATCTAATACCCTGTATGGAGCAGACTGTAGGCAGGTAAAGCCTTGGGATTTTTGGAGAATCCATCGAAAGGCTGATATCTTCAATCACTCCTCCACCTTATTGCTGGCACCTTCCATTCCACCATCAGCATGTAAAGTGTTTAGCTTTTTACTGTCAAAATAACTCACTAACGACGGGAATGGAAAACGCATAGCCAATGTAATACCATTTTTTACTCGCAACCAATGGCCCTGCGACTAATTGATCAACATCCTCTTCCCACTGAAATCAAATGTGACCTCAGAATCCTTCTCACTCCCATGATCCGGGCAGTCACAACCAGTTAATTATTGTTGACACGCAAAAATGATTTGTCATCCTTGGCTCCGGTGTTACTATTATCCCCTGCACACTTTGAGTAGGCAGGAAAAGGTGATTTGTTTGCAGCTCCTTCTTAATATCCACTAAGGACCTGAGAGTGGCAAGTGGTGATAAAGTGAGAAATCACGAACACTTCCTGTATCTCAGGCTGACAATGGTGTGTGTGCTCATTACTTCAAGTATTTATAGAGTTGCTCATGTCCAGGTCCCATCTTTGGCAGCAGGGTTCAAAAGAAGAAAGTATACATGGCCCTCAGCCTCGCGGGGTTCACTGTCCCACACTTCACAGAGAGGGTTCCATCAAGAGGTGAGCATTTAGCTTGGAAGTTTCAGAGGAATGAAGGAATGTAACAATGTTGTTTGCATGCACTTGACAAATAGGAAATGTAACATTTACTATCATTTCCTTGGAACTCCTGCTTCCTTCTTAATAATGTGCTCTGAGGATGGAATCCATCCTTTGGCCTCAGCAAGCATTTTAATTAGTAGCAAGACTCTCAGCTAATGTCTTCTCAAACCTTTTGTGGGTTTATTCTTCAATTGAGCTTGTTAATTTGCACAAGTTCTTGTTACTCCTGTGTTTGTTTCCTGTGTTTGTTACATCCCTGATTCACTAGAAAGAATCAGTGGCTCCAAAGTTGTTCACTGAGAGGGGAAATCAGAGATGACAACAGCAGTGTAAGTACCAGGCACAGAAGCAAAACCAAAGCCCAGCCTTGGCTGGAATGAATCTGAAAGCATGAGAGAAGCCAACTGAACAGCAAAACATTTTCCATCTTCCTTCAGGTCTAGAGTGTGTAAACACTTCTCCAGCAGTAGTGTCAAATTTTTGACATTCTCATGACATATTTAAGCAAAATGTGGTGGCCTCTTTATTAAGTGTATTTATTTATTTATTTATTTATTTATTTATTTATTTATTTTTGAGACAGTCTTGCTCTGTCGCCCAGGCTGGAGTGCAGTGGCCCGATCTTGGCTCACTGCAAGCTCCACCTCCTAGGTTCACGCCATTCTCCTCCCTCAGCCTCCCAAGTAACTGGGACTACAGGCGCCTGCCACCATGCTGAGCTAATTTTTGTATTTTTAGTAGAGATGGGGCTTCACCATGTTAGCCAGGATGGTCTCAATCTCCCGACCTCATGATCCGCCTGCCTTGGCCTCCCAAAGTGCTGGGATTACAGGCGTGAGCCATGCTCCGGCCTAAGTGTATTATTTTTTAAACAAGCAGAAAATAATACCCTCCAGCATGAGGTTTATAAATAGGAGATGAGTTCAAGAGTACACAGGCATCATTCAGTGTTGCAGCCCTTATGGCAAAAACAGGTGCAAGTCACGGTATCACAAAGGAGCTTGTAAAACCAGTCTCAAAGTCAGTGACAAATATTTTTGAGTAAACAAAATAAGCTATTGGTTAAATACCTTAAATGCCTTTTCAGATGAAGCTGTTGGATGTTGCATCATATCACTAGTATACCATGTGGAATTACTATCACTTCTGCACGCCAACAGGCTTATACAGTTGTAACAAAACCATTGATATGTAAAGTAGTACGAGGGAGAAGTGTTTGATGACTTTTTGTCCTCTGTATTGTGGAAGGCCCATGCCAAAAGGAGCAAAGATTTCCACCCAGCTCAATGGTTGGTGTGTGAGCCATAAGATAAACTGGAAGAGGTATACTGGGATCAGTACAGGCAACACCAGCTGTGTTTGCAGCAAAGAGGCTGTGAGGACACAACTGAAAAATGTGGCACCAGAATGCCAGTTCATGCACGGCTGAATGTGCAAAGAACAGTTGGTCTACAAAATGCCTTCTGGTACGGACATGGTGTTGAGAAAGATTGCGAAAGTTTCAATATGACAGTATCATGGCCACAGAATATGTGTTTAGCATGCTGCATGAAGAAAAGAACTCCAGTTCTGAAGGGAAGTGTATTCATGTTGAAGAAGAAAACAGCATGTTGAAGAAGAAAAAAGCATGTTCAATACCCCGATGGTGTCTGTTCCATTATTTCCAATGAATGATCTTAGCAATAGATTTATTTTCTTGAATAGACTGAACCTCTCACTTCTTGGATAAAATACCATAGTTTTTAATGCTGAGGGGAAAAAATATAATTTTTAAGAAGAGAAGACTATGGTGAGAAACTGCTCGATGCCCAAGATGTGATTCTTTCTCATTACTCAATAATTTTCCCCATTCTCCCCCTCCAGTCCTATGCCCTGCTGCCCAGTAGGCATATTTTTAAGAATAAAGAAGAAACCTTCTTAACATCCTCAATTGAGGATGTAAGAATGGCTGGATTCTCAGATATTCGTCACCCTCCTTGTAAAACATCAACAGGTGTCTGCAGCATGGTGATTCCACAATGACTCAGTATGTCTGTGTGTTCTGAAACATATTTATCACTTACACTTTTAATATAGGTGTATAATTTAATCAAACATTACACCAGCTGATGATATAAAGATATACACCAGACTTTCTTGGGAAGCTTTGAAAATCCCAGCCCATCCTCCAGACCAATTTCACCAGCATCCCTGGGAATGGGTCCCAGGCGTCAGTGTTTTCTTTACAGATCTTCAGGTCATTCCAATACGCAGCCAAAGCTGAGAAACAGAAATTGATCACCCAGCTATCTTAGGTATGGAACAAAAGAAACAGTTGGCACAAACTATTAGGCTTTTTTTCTTCTTTTTTAGCATAGCTCACAACAACCAAGCTGTCTCCATAGATTCTCAGGAATTTTATGTCTTTCCTTTTTTGATTCCTTTTACTAAGTAGTGGCATTTGAGAAGACGTTGCCATTTTAAAGGTCCAGGATGTAGCCTACCTTTATATAACTGCAGCTGATATATATATTTTTTGAGATATTGTGGGAAAAAAAGGTCCTGTGGCACCTCCCATCCTGATGAAGTCCTGAATCTGTGGGCGTATTCAGACATCTTCATAGCTCACTAAGCAAATAGAGACTACTCAAAAGATGCTTGAAGCTAGGCACAGGGTAGTTCCAGCTACCTCGGGAGGCTGATGCAGAGGATTACTTGCGCCCAGGTGCTCGAGACCAGCCCAGGCAACATAGCAAGACCGTGCTGTGAAAATTTTTTTTCAAAAAAAAGAAAGTTGGGGAAAAAAATAGTGCAGTGGGGGCGGGACTGGAGGACAGCACCAAAGGGGAAGATTTCACGCTCAGGAGGGAATTCTGCTACAGATAGACAGATACTGATTGAATACCAGGGTCGCTGGGTGGGCCATTGGTGAGTGTTACCAGGTGTGTGGGGGATGGGGGAATATGAGGATAGGGAGTGTAGTGGGGAGGAAATAATGTTCCTGACTGAGCAAAAGAAAGGTGAGAGGAGAGCTGAGCAACTCTGCCGTGTGTCTCCAGGGCCCTTGGGGAATTCCACTACCCAACCATTCTTGGAATCTCTTTTGTTATCCTCTCTGGGGTCCAGATGGGAAGACACAGGAACAACTGTTTCTCTGCAAGTCCTTGTTTCTCAGGCTTTCAAACTCATGCTCATTTGTCCAATCGGTAAAGGTTGCTTGAGATGGGAGCCTCTTTGGCTTATCTGAAAAACAGCAGCGTGGCCAGAGCCAGAGTGCAAGGCAGAAAGTGAGAGGTAATGACTTGAGGGAGCAAAACAACCAACCTAGAAAGCCATGGTGAGGAACGTGGAACATATCCCGAGGAAGCTGGGAGACCCGTGGAAGGTCTTGAGCACGTCCTCTAAATTAGTTCCCTAAGAGGAATAGCTTTACCCTTAACGTTTGCAGAGCTGTTCGCTAGAGACATAGCCTCATTTTTGTGACTGTGATTGACATTAAAAGACTAATGTAAACCTGGTGGCAATCTGGTGTTTAAATACCTGTTGGGGATGACTGGATAAAGAAAATGTGGCGTATATACACAGTGAAATACTATTCAGCCATTAAAAAGAATGAAATTGGCCAGGTGTGGTGGCTCACGCCTGTAATCCCAGTACTTTGGGAGGTCGAGGCAGGCCACGAGGTCAGAAGATCAAGACCATCCTAGCTAAGACAGTGAAACCCCGTCTCTACTAAAAATACCAAAAAAAAAAAAAAAAAAAAAAAAAAAAATTAGCCAGGCGTGGTGTCAGGTGCCTGTAGTCCCAACTACTCTGGAGGCTGAAGCAGAATTGCATGAACTCAGGAGGTGGAGCTTCAGTGAGCCCAGATCCCGCCACTGCACTCCAGCCTGGCGACAGAGCGAGACTCCATCTCAAAAAAAAAAAAAAAAAAAAAAACCACGAAATTATGTATTTTGCAGCAACTTGTATGGAACTGAAGGCCATTATCTTAAGTGAAACAAGTCAGACACAGAAAGACAAATACTGGATTTGCTTAGAAGTGGGAGCTAAATAATGTGTACATATGGACATAGCATGTGGAATGATAGAAAATGGGAACTTGAAACAGCAAGGGAGCAGGAGGAGGTGGACAGTGAGAAATTCCTTAATGTGCACAATGTTTGTTATTCAGGTGACAGATACTCTAAAAGCCTTGACTTCACTACTGAGGAATCTATGCATGTGACAAAATTACACTTGTACCCCATACATTTACATAAATAAATAAATAAATACCTGTTGAGTGTTTTTACTTAATGGACCAGTTTTTCTAAAGAATTACTTCCGGCCGGGCGCGGTGGCTCAAGCCTGTAATCCCAGCACTTTGGGAGGCCGAGGTGGGTGGATCACGAGGTCAGGAGATCGAGACCATCCTGGCTAACATGGTGAAACCCCGTCTCTACTAAAAATACAAAAAACTAGCCGGGCGTGGTGGCGGGCGCCTGTAGTCCCAGCTACTGGGAGGCTGAGGCAGGAGAATGGCGTGAACCTGGGAGGCGGAGCTTGCAGTGAGCCGAGATCGCGCCACTGCACTCCAGCCTGGGTGACACAGCGCGAGACTCCGTCTCAAAAAAAAAAAAAAAAAAATTACTTCCTTGACAGTTCTTTGCAAGGAGTCTTTTCTTTCTTAAGTGCTTTTGTTCCTAAGTCCTGCTTCCATACAGCACACAGGCATCAGCAAGATCCCTAGAGTCAGAAAGAACAGACCCCAGAGACCTGTCTTTCTTCCTGTGGGCGCCTGTGACTGATGGGGACCTAAACAAGTCAAGGGTGACCATGGTTAAGCTATCTCGAGATGTGATGTGCTGTGGAGACTGGAGGAGAATAGCTTTGGGTGGCAAGTTCAAGTGGCTGCCCATGATATGTGAGTGCCCTCTGTGTACTGGCCCCTTAGGCAACTTCAGCCTCACATAAATGATGTCTGGGGACCCAGGGAGCACTGGGTAAATCTGCACTGAGGTTTGGGGTTTCAATTGACCTCAAGCTGCCTAGAAATCACAATTCCCGTAGGTATGATAAATAACGATGGATATATTCAAGTACCCTACCAAATCATGAATTTTAGGTAATTTAAGGATAGCAAATGGAGAAGGATTTTTTTCTAATATAGAAAAGCTCTTTCAGGATATTATGGTTATGCACAAATACTATCTCTTCAGAAATATTCGTAAGTGCTGCCCAAGCCATTAAGGATGTTGGCAGATCAGTAGATTCTTTTTTTTTTACTTAAACTTTTAATGGACTTTAGAAGGAAATCAGTGAATAATGAAATACTGAAATACTCTAAACTATTTTTCTACTGGGAAATAAATGGCACTCTAGAGGCCTAAATAAATCATTACAGCTAATAAAATTTCCTGATATTGCCTCTAGTGAATTTTCACCAGGAAGATTGAATTTGTACAGATTTATACAGTCAAACAAGGTCAGTCTAGGAAAGGAAAGCTGTTTATCCAGCATGTGGGCAACATAAATTCAGACTATTCATTATGTAACCACACCTTTGGTAGATGCCCTTTGTAGCTTTCCTGTGAGATTGGAAAAGAGAAGGCTTACGTTGCTGGAAATAGATATGACTACTAGTGAGAGAGGACACTGTAAGATTTGCTCCTAGGATATTGAACTCAAAAGCCTGTGCCTTCGGTCATTGCAGGCTTTCAGTTTTATTTCTTCCCAAAATTATATCTCACTTTAATTTGCATTGTCATTACTATATTTAATTCTATTTTATGTGTAATTTTTCATATATATATTTAAGTTCCAAATTTCTTGTTTGTGTATTTTATCTCTTTACCTATTTATTGTATCTGGATGGTTTGTCTTTCCCTTATTGATTTGTAAAAACTCTTTGTATATCATGGATATTATTTTGATTGACATATATGTTGCAAATATATTTCCCAGATTGTGGTTTGCATTTTGTCTTTGTTTATATCTTGTGGAGATTTTTTTTTAATTTTTATGCACTCATCATTCAACTGAGGTTAAGATTAGCTTTATTTCAAAAAAACTATTCACTAATTATCTAAAATCCATCAATTTCCATTTAATTGATTTAATGATATCTTTATACTAGTTTATATTGCTATAGGTCTAATACTAGATTCACTACTTTCTGCTGTTCATTTGTCTATTTTAGTTTCTCAGCCTTGGCACTATTGACATTTTTGAGCTAGTTATTCATTGGCAGGTGGGAGTGGGGGGCTGTCCTGTGCATTATTGTAGGATCCTTAGCAGCATCCCTGGCCTCCATCCTCTAGATGTCAGTAACACACAACTGAGCATCCCTCAATTGTAACAAAAAATACCTCCAGCCACTGCCAAATGTCTTTGAGGAGCAAAGTTGTCCCCAGTTGAGAACCCTGGTCTATGTCTATCCCTCTACCTCATTATTTTAATAATAACTGTGGCTTCCCAGCATACCCTGGTATTAGGTATGGCAAGTTACCCCCTTTTATCAGAATTTCCACATTCAGAATTCCAAAATTTAGAATCACCCAGTGAATTAAGAAAAAAATTCTGATATAAATTATGTATCAATGGTTGTTATATTTTTAAAATCCTGTCAACATTTTGTTGGGTTTGCATTTAATTCAAATATAATTTGGTAGGAACTGACACCTTTTATGATACACAGCCATCTTCTTCAAGACATATCTCCACTGAGTCAGGTGCTTGTGTAATACTTTAGTGGAGTTCTATAGCTTTTTTTTTTTTGTAAAGGTAGAGCGGCAGTCTCTAGCCATTAAGACCACAATCTTTGGTGCAAATCCTGACTCTCCTGTGTTCTGGAAATGACTTTGGCGAGCTGGTGATGCTTTTTGAAGCTCGGTTTTCTCAGTTACAACATAATTGTAATAATGTTAATGCCAACCCATAGTTTGTTTTGAGGATTAAGTGATAAAAAAAGTAAAGTAAAAAAAAAAGTCCCCATTTCAACAGGTGTTTGCTATTAGCTACCATTGCGATTCCTAGATATTTCGTGTCTTGTTTTTGTGAATAGAACTTCTTCTTTCATGATGCAAATTGTTTCTGTAGAATGAAGTTTGTTGATCCTTGCATATAAATTTTACAAGTAACCACCTTACCGAACTCTCTTATGGTTTTCAATGATTTTTTTTTAATATAGTGATAGCATCTGGAAGTAAGAGGATATTGCCTCCTTCTTTCCAGGTGGTTTTAACTGCTTGTTACTGAACTGATGCATTATTTAGCACTTTCAGAACAATTTAAATTATAATAAATGACAAGCATCCTTGCTTCCTCGGGTGTAAATGAAAATACTTCTAGCCTGTCATCATTAAACATTGGTTCCTGAGAGGTATTATCGTTGTGTTGAAGTAATTTTGTATTCTTCCTTTCAAAAGTTTTGTTTGTTCATTTTTTAATCAAGAATAAATACTGACAGAGAGTAGAATATGGTTGCCATTCTGCTCTAGCAAATGGGGAGTTGCTAATCAGTGGGCATGAAGTTTCAGTTATGCAAGAGAGAGTAATGCTAGAGAGCTGCTGTACAACACAGCGCCTGTGGATAATGATACTGTGTCACACACTGAAATATCTGTGAAGCAGGGAGAGCTCATGTTAAGTGTTCTTGACATAGTAGAAAAAATTTTTAAAACGTAATAGACAAGGAAACCAATGAAACAAAATAGACACAGACCCACACAAATATAGGAATGATACATTGTTGAACAGGCAGATGCAGATGAGTGGGTACAGTTTGGGCATTTCAACAAATAGTGCATGGACAGCTGGTTAGACATAGGAAGTTTGACCCCTTACACCATACGATACCTAAAGAAACCAACTGTAGGTGGATTTGAGACTCAAATGTAAAAGGAAGAACTATAAAACAATTGGAAGACAGCACCAAATATCTATATTTTCTGAATTGAGAAGGTTTTTCATAAGATATAAAAAATATATAGACCATAAAGCAGTGGTCCCCAGTGTTTCTGGCACCGGGGAATGGTTTTGTGGAAGATAATTTTTCCATGGACCTGGGCGGGAGGATGGTTTCTGGATGATACAAGCGCATTACATTTATTTATTTATTTATTTATTTATTTTATTATTTTTTTTTTTTGAGACAGTCTTGCTCTGTCGCCCAGGCTGGGGTGCAGTGGCCGGATCTCAGCTCACTGCAAGCTCCACCTCCCGGGTTTAGACCATTCTCCTGCCTCAGCCTCCCGAGTAGCTGGGACTACAGGCGCCCGCCACCTCGCCCGGCTAGTTTTTTGTATTTTTTAGTAGAGACGGGGTTTCACCGTGTTAGCCAGGATGGTCTCGATCTCCTGACCTCGTGATCCGCCCGTCTCGGCCTCCCAAAGTGCTGGGATTACAGGCTTGAGCCACCGCGCCCGGCCGCGCATTACATTTATTGTGCACTTTATTTCTATTATTACTATATTGTAATATGTGATGAAATAATTACACAACTCACCATAATGTAGAATCAGTGGGAGCCCTGACCTTGTTTTTCTACAACTAGATGGTCCCATCTGGGTGTGATGGGAGAGAGATCATCAGGCATTAGATTCCCATAAGGACCACACAACCTAGATCCCTCTCATGCACAATTCACAATAGGGTTTGTGCTCCTATGAGATTAATGCTGCCACTGATCTGACAGGAGGCAGAGCTCAGGCAGTAATGTGAGCAATGAGGAATGGCTGTAAATACAGATGAAACTTCACCCATTTGCCCACCACTCACCTCCTGCTGTGAGGTCTGATTCCTAACAGGCTATGGAGCAGTACCAGTCTGTGGCCCTGGGGGTTGGGGACCCCTGCCATAAAGGGAAACATAATATAGTCAATTACAGTAGTATTAAAAACTTCTGTTCATGAAAAGAAAACATAAAGAAAGCAAAAATCCAATACTTTAACTGGGAGAATATATTGCAAAACATATAACTGGCAAATTATTTACATCCAGAATATATAAGGGATGCTTACAAATTAATAAAAAGGAGACAACCAACCCAATAAAAAATGGTCAAAAGGCACTTCGTTGAGGAACAAATCAAATAACCCAAAAAGAAATTCAAGGTCATTGGCAACCAGGGAAACTAATTGAAATGATCAGACTGTTTTACTGGCAACAGATGACCAAAACTTTTTTTTTTTTTTTTTTTTGAGACGGAGTCTTGCTCTGTCGCCCAGGCTGGAGTGCAGTGGCCTGATCTCGGCTCATTGCAATCTCCACCTCCCGGGTTTATGCCATTCTCCTGCCTCAGCCTCCTGAGTAGCTGGTACTATAGGCGCCCGCCACCACGCCTGGCTAATTTTTTGTATTTTTAGTAGAGATGGGGTTTCACCATGTTAGCCAGGATGGTCTTGATCTCCGGACCTCATGATCCACCTGCCTTGGCCTCCCAAAGTGCTGGGATTACAGGTCTGAGCCACCGCGCCCAGCCCCAAAACTTTTAAAAGCCTGATAACATCAAGTTACTGTGCAGATGTAGAACAACTGAAACAGTTACACAGTTTTCATGGGAATGTAAATTGGAACAACCTCTTTGGAAATAATTTGACATTATCCAGTAAAGACTAAGACCAACTTAGGAAGACCCTACATATCAAGTTCGCTCCTAGATATGTAACCTGAAAAAACATGTACAATTGCACAGGGTCATGTATAAGAATGTTCACAGCAACACATTTTGTGCCAAAACTAGGAACACTGTGAATGTCCACATATCCCCAAATTAGTTGTGATGTAATCATGCAACAGAATACTATACAGTGGTGAACACTGGATCCAAGCTACACACAACATGGACACACAACATGGATGAGTTTTGGAAACACTGTGTTGAATGAAAAAACTGAGTCACAGAAGAATGCATGTAGTTTGTTCCATTTATAGAAAGTCAGAAATATGCAAAACCAAACAGTATGTTTTTAGAGATACAAACATATTGTACAACACACAAAGTATAACACAGCAAGGGAGAGATAAACGTATTTAGATTTGTGACCACTTCTGATCGGGCAGGGAAGTGGGTAGAATAGAGAAGGGTCACTTGGGAGGTTTGTCCTGATCCTTCGACTGGGTGGTAGATTTGTGAGTGTTTTTTCACACATACATGCAACAAATATTTGTTCAGAGCCTCCCCTGTATCAGGAGAAAGAGCAGCTATTCTGCCCACCGGAGCTGACTTCTGATGCCGAGAAATAGACAACACATTGATTAATAAATAATGTATGCTTTATAGTGATAAATGCTAAGGATTTTTTAAATGAAGAATAGAAGAAGGATGGGGAGCATTGGCTGGGATGGGTGCTGAAATTGTATATTTGGTGGCAGGGGAAGGGCTAACTGTAGAGGTAGCAGGAATTTGGGAGAATCTCTGGAGGAATTGAGGCTCAGCCCTGTGACTGTGTAGGGAAGACAGCTGCGGGCCGAGAAAGGGCCAGGGCAAAGGCCCTGAGTCTGAGGGCGGGGGGAGGGGGCAGCAGTCAGCTCTGCTGTAAGGACAGGATGGAGGCAGGTGACTGGAGCCAGTCAGAGAAGGGTGAGGAGGAGGCCAGATCTGAGGTGGTGGGTTGGAGAGTAGATCATGACAAAGACTTTGGCTTTTCCTCTGAGGAATATGTGACACTCTAAGGAGGTTTTCAGCAAAAAAGCAACAGTCACTGCAACATGATTCTTTCTACCCTTACATAGCTTGTGAGTATTTGCTATGGTCTGAATGTTTGTGTCCCAGCAAAACTCATATATTAAAATCCGAACACCCTAGGTGATGGTATTTAGGACGCTAGGCCTTTGGGAGGTCATTAGGTCATGGGGGCAGAGGCCTCATCAATGGGATTAGTGCCCTTACAAATGAGGCCTGGGAGATACCCCTCAATCTTCTACTCTGTACGGATGCAGCAAGAAGACATCATCTCTGAACCAGAAAAGGGGCCCTCAACAGACTTGGAATCTGCTGGCACCTTGATCTTTGATCTTGGACTTCCCAGCCTCCAGAACTGTGAGAAATCAATTTCTGTTGTTTGAAATCCACCCAGTTTATGCTATTTTGTTATAGCAGCCTGACTGGACTAAGTATTCTTTTCTGAAAATTCAATATTAACTTGTTATAAAGCTATTTAAAGACAAAAGTGGGTTTTCTCCCACCTCCATCTGCCCACTTTATTCCCATGGGTTTATAGAAGAGGAAGCAGGCGAGCTTACAATTCAGGTGTTTCAATTAGTAAATAAGCTTAGAACTCGATTATAAACAGCAAAGGCTGCAGTAATTAGGCATCAACGTTGTGTTTCCTAAATAGCAGCCAGGAGCTGCTGTGGCTGTGACCAGAGGGTTAACTTGACACTGGTATGAACACATGCCTTGAAGAATTAGGACTCTGGTTCTCTGAAGTTTCTGTTCTCCAATGTTTTAGCCCAGTTTTGAGAGAATGAGAGCTCATTAAAGTCCCAGTGTAAGATTGTACAAACAGCTGATGTGACCAGGCCCACTAGACAAAATAATGTATTCTATACCATAACTAATCTAATTTTTATGAGAACTGGTCCTTTTCTTTGTGTTGTGTCATTACAAGAACATCACCTGAGCCTCTTGGTCAGTCATTACACACAAAGGTCTCTGCCTTCTTGTTGGTCCTGCTTTGTATTGTCTGCACCTGCCATTTTACCTGGGCACTGAATATTTCTTTTAGGCACACACAGGCAAGCCTCAATGGCACTCACTATTTCTTCCTAACATACCACAAGGCCCTGCTCCTGGCCTCAAGAACTTAGGAGCTGACGGACAAGACAGACCCTGTACACCCAATCTCTAATTCTCTCCTCCAGAAGATCTTTTCTGATTCCTTTTTTCCTAGATGGAATTTTCCAAGTTGAATCTCAGTTTACTCTCCTTCTCATCATTTCATTGGGCAGCCTGTAACTTATTTTTCCTTTATTATTTGACCACGGCTCCTTCTGTTAGCTCACTTTTTTCCCTACATTAGTGCTGAGAGGTAAATAAATGGACTGGTTATATGTTATTCTAAGCTAAAATAACATCTGTTTTTCTAGAATGACTGAATGATCTTGCTGGGTTAGCAGTGAGTGAAGAACTATTGCTAATTTTCTGCTTTTGACCTTACTGTGAGTTAGACAATCTGTTCATCGAAAAAGTATGGGCAGGTAATTTCTTCATATTTATTTGCCAGGCAACCCTAATGGTCACAAAATCCTTTCAGCCACAAGGATGTATATGCTTGAAATTGTGGAATAAAAATACAACCACACTGAAAAAGTGACTCATTTAAACACAGATTACCCAGTTTTAAAAATAAATTTTACGTGTGCATTTATGATCTTTCCTCAATTGTTATTGATGTAAGCTTTTCAGCGGTTTAAATTGGAAATATATCCTGGAAACCTCTCTTTTCTTGTTCCTTTTCTATGGAATTATAGGAAAAAGCAAACATTTACCTATAAAAGGGCATTTATACTCTGGCATGATATCCAAAACCTTCTGGAGCTACTTGGTGAGTTGAAAAATATGCCGTACTTAATTAGGTAATGGTAAATGTTCTTTTAATATATAAAATGTATTTCATATCTATTTATTTATATTCATATTAAATTGAGATATAGTTGTCCCTTGATAGCCTCAGGGATTCGTTCCAGGCTCCCTCCACCCAGGATTTCAAAATCTTCAGATGCTCAAGTCCCTTATATAAAATGGTGTGGTATTTGCATACAACCTACATATATCTTCCAGCATACTTTAAATCATCTCTAGATTACTCAAAATACTTAACATAAGGTCAATGCTATGTAAATAGTTGCTATGTTTTATTGCTTTTATTTATATTATTTTTATTGTGGTATTGTCACTTTGTTTTTTTCTCAAATATTTTCTATCTGCAGTTTGTTGAATCTGCAGATGTGGCACTGACCAACATGAAGGGCTGACTGTATTACCATGGCACTGAAATTTCTGAGTTAAAGCCCCCTAAAAATATCACTGTTAGACCAGGCACGGTGGCTCACGCCTGTAATCCCAACACTTTCGGAGGCTGAGGTGGGCGGATCAGGAGGTCAGGAGATGGAGACCATCCTGGCTAATACGGTGAAACCCCGTCTCTACTAAGAATACAAAAAATTAGCCAGGCGTGGTGGCGGGCGTGACTCTGTCTCAAAAAAAAAAAAAAAAAAAGAAAAGATCACTGTTAAACATCCTTTGAGAATAGAGGATTTTAGGTATAATTTACATATAACAATGCATGCAAAACATAAATGTCCAGATGGGTGCATTTTCATGTATAACGTGTAACATCTCTCCAGATCAAGATGTCAAGCATTTCCATCACCCTAGAGAGTTCCCTCAGGTTCATATCCAGACAGCCCTTCCCCATTCAAAGGTAAGCACTTTTCTGACTTTAATCATCATAAGGTACTTTTTCCTGTTCTTAACCTTTGTATCATAAGAGTCATACAATATTATTACAAATATTTTAAGTTTAAAAAATTGAATTATTTTAGAAGATTGCCACATGACCCAGCAATTCCACTTCTGAGTATATACCCCAAAGAAGTGAAAGCAGAAACTCAGTCAGATATTTATACCCACGTTCTTAGCAGCATTACTTGCAAGAGCCAAAAACGTGAAAATGACCCAAATGTCCACCAATGAATGAATACATAAATAAAATGTGGTATAGACATAATACAGATTATTACTCAGCCTTAAAAAGGAAAGAAATTCTGACACATGCTACAACATAAAGGAAATTTGAGGACATTGTGCTGAGTGAAATCAACCAGTCATCAAAGAACAAATATTGTATGATTCCATTGATATGGGGTACCTAGAGTAATCAATCAAACTCATAGAAATGAAAGATGGGTGGTTATCTTCAGGGGTTGTGAGGAGGAAAGAATGGGGAGTGATTTTTTAATGGGTAATGGGTTTCCCATTTGCAAGATGAAAGAATTCTAGAGAAGGGTGGTAGTGATGGTTGCATGTATGTGAATGTACTTAATTACCACTAAACTGTAAACTTACTAATAGTTAAGATGGTAAATTTTATGTTGTGTATTTTACCATGATTTTAAAAAGTGAATTATTTCAGTTATTTTTTCATTTTTAAAGCATCTATTTGTGGACACACTGACAGATAAATGCAAATACAGGCATACTGCACTTAATTGAGCTTCACTTTATTGCACTTTGCAAATAATTGCAACTTTTACAAATTGAAGGTTTGTGGCAACCCTGTGTTGAGCAAATTTATCAGCGCCATTTCTTCCAATAGTATGTGCTCTATAGTAGGTGTCTCTGTGTCATATTTTGGTAATTCTCTCAATATTTCAAACTGTTCCATTATTATTATATCTGTTGTGATAATCTGTGATCAGTGACCTTTGATATTACTATTATAATTGATTTGGGGTGCCGCCAAAAACCATGCCCGTAGAAGATGGTGAACTTAGTCAATGTTGAGTGCATTCTGATGCTTCATGCAGTGGCCATTCCTGTATCTTCCTCTCTTCTTGGGCCTGGCTATTCCCTGAGACACAACAATATTGAAATTAGGCCAATTAATACCCTTCCAATGACTTCTGAGTGTTGAAGTGCAAGAAAGAGTTGCACATCTCTCACTTTGAATCAAAAGCTAGAAACGATTGAGCTTAGTGAAGAAGGCGTGTTGAAAGCCAAGATAGGCCAAAAGGTAGGCCTCTTACACAAAACAGCCAAGCTTTGAATGCCAAGGAAATATTCTTGATGAAAATTAAAAGTGCTACTCCAGTGAACACATAAAAATTATAAGAAAGTGAAATAGCCTATTGCTGATACAGAGAAAGTTTGAGTATTCTAGACAGAAAATCAAAACAGCCACAACATTGCTTTAAACCAAAGCCTAATCCAGAGCAAGGCCCTAACTCTCTTCAATTCTGCAAAGGCTGAGAGAGGGAAGGAAGCTGCAGAAGAAACCATTGAAGCTAGCAGAGGTTCACTCATGAAATTTAAGGAAAGATGTCTCCATAACATAAAGGTGCAAGGTGAAGCAACAAGTGTAGATGTAGAAACTTCAGCAAGTTATCCAGAAGATCTGGTGAAAATAATTGATGAAAGTGGCTACATTAAACAACAAATTTTCGATTTATAGATGGAACAGTCTTCTATTAGAAGAAGATGCCATCTAGGACTTTCATAGCTAGAGAGGAGTCAATGCCTGGCTTTAAAGCTTCAAAGGATAGGCTGACTCTCTTGTTAGAGGCTAATGCAGCTGGTGACTTGAATTAAAGCCAAGGCTCATTTACCATTCCAAAAATACTAGGCTCTTATGAATTATACTAAATTTACTCTGCTTGTCTTCTAAAAATGAAAAAACAAAGCTTGTGTGTAAACAGCACATCTTTTTACAGCATAGTTTATTTAATATTTTAAGCCCTCTGTTGAGACCTACTGCTCAGAAAAAAAAACATTCCTTTCAAAATATTACTGCTCATTGACAATGCACCTGGTTACCCAAGAGCTCTGATGGAGATATACAAGAAGATTAATGTTTTCTCGCCTGCTAACACAATATCCATTCTTCAGCTCTTAGATCAAAAAGTAATTTCAATTTTCAGGTCTTATTATTTAAGAAATACATTTCATAAGGATATAGTTGCCATGGATAGTGATTCCTTTAATGGATCTTGGCAAAGTAAATTGAAAACCTTCTGGAAAGAACTCACCATTCTAGATGCCATTAAGAACATCCATGTGCATGAGAGAAGGTCAAAATATCAACATTATGAGGAATTCAGAAGTTTATTCGAGTCCTCACAGATGACTTGGAGGGGTTCAACTTTCAGAGGAGGAAATAACTGCAGATGTGGTGGAAATAGCTAGAGAACTAGAATTAGAGTGGAGCCTGACAGTGTGATTTAACTGCTGCAGTCTCTTGCTCAAACTTGAACGAATCAGGAATTTCTTATAGATGAGCAAAGAAAGTGGTTTCTTGAGATGGAATCTACTCCTGGTAAATGTGTTGTGAACAGTGTTGAAATGATAACAGGCCGGGCGCGGTGGCTCACGCCTGTAATCCCAGCACTTTGGGAGACCGAGGCAGGCGGATCATGAGGTCAGGAGATCGAGACTATCCTGGCT
This sequence comes from Macaca fascicularis, assembly GCF_037993035.2. Taxonomy (NCBI): domain Eukaryota; kingdom Metazoa; phylum Chordata; class Mammalia; order Primates; family Cercopithecidae; genus Macaca; species Macaca fascicularis. The sequence goes on from NC_088383.1 coordinate 125,532,235, forward strand.
ACATGGTGAAACCTCGTCTCTACTAAAAATACAAAAAATTAGCCGGGTGGGGTGTCGGGAGCCTGTAGTCCCAGCTACTCGGGAGACTGAGGCAGGAGAATGGTGTGAACCCAGGAAGCGGAGGTTGCAGTGAGCTGAGATCGTGCCACTGTACTCCAGCCTGGGTGACAGAGCAAGACTCCGTCTCAAAAAAGAAAAAAAAAATGACAACAAAGAATTTAGAATGTTGCATAAACTGAGTTGATAATGTAGCAGCAGAGTTTGAGAGGACTTGCTAGAATTTGGAAAACGTTTTACTGTGGGTAAAATGCTATCAAACATCATTGTATACTATAGAGAAATATTTTGTGAAAAGAAGAGTCAATTGATGCAGCAAACTTCCTTGTTGTCTTATTTTAAGATATTAGCCACAGCCTCCCACCTTTGCCAACCACTACCCTGATCAGTCAGTGATCAACACTGGGACAAGACCTCCAGCAGCAAAAAGATTATGACTCACTGAAGGTTCAGATGATCATTAGCATTTTTTAGCAACAAGGTATTTTTAAACTACAGGATGCACATTGGTTTTATAGATATAATACTGTTGCACCCTTACAGTGTAGCACACACATAACTTTTATACACACTAGGAAGCAAAAAAATACTTTGGACTCCCTTTATTGCTGTGGTCCCAGTGTCTCCAAGGTATGCCTGTACTTATGTCTGTGTTGAAAGAGATGTTATATAAAAATCTTTGTGTCCAGGTTAAGTGGTTCATGCCTGTAATCCCAACACTGGGGCGGGAGGAGTTTGAGGCCAGGAGTTTGAGACCAACTTGGGCAACATAGCAAGACCCTATCTCTAAAAAAAAAAAAAAAAAAAAAAAAAGTCAGGCATGGTAGTGCGTGCCTGCTACTTGGGAGGCGGAGGTGGGAGGACTGCCTAGGCCCAAGAGTTTGAGGTTGCAGTGAGCTATGATCATGCCACTGCACTCCAGCCTGGGTGACAAAGTGAGACCCTGTCTCTAAAATTATAAATAAATAAATACTTGTAAAAGCTTTTGTAAAGTGCCAAAATATATGATTTCAAATTATTTAATGGATAAAACTGAATATACTGAGTATTTTCCTTTGATAACTATTTTCATAGTTTTAGAAACTCAAAAGAATTCCTCATATTGTTTTGCTCATAAGTAGCACTTGCATCCAGGGAACCCTCAAACTCAAGCCAGAGATGGAAAAGCTCAGACATGGATGAAAAGGAAAAACTTCTGGCCACAACGGGAACCTTAAGTTCTCAAGGTAAAGCCTAGGCCAATTAGTGAACTGAATGAATTAATGGCTATGGCCATCTATCTTGAATGGTAAAAATGAGTCTGAAAGTATGACTGATCTGAGAAGTGGCAGGAAAAAAACAGCTTACTTCCTTAGAAAAGAGCATTCCTGCCACCCATGCAGAAGTGAAATTGTTGAAGCACTGGTTTGGATGATTGTATGTGGGGTCCTGGGAGAAAAGCCAGAGGGGAGGAAATACCTGCTATGAACTTCATTTTAACTCATCATGGACCATTTGACAAAGTCACATTCTGGAAAACTGTTATCCTTGAAATTCATTTTGGGAGGTTTTCCAAAGACCCCTGTGTGGGAAAGATATTAACACCTGCTTACCTAATGATAACAAAAACAATTTGCAAGGAAAACTACTAATTAGTCTTATATTTTATGCCCGTATATTTTATCTAATCAACCAAAAGCTAAACATGCAACTTTAAAAAATTTATGACACCGCAATCTAATCTTGATATTTACTCACCAGAAATTATGATCCCATTGTCACCAAAAGATGTGTTCAAAAATGTTATAGTGGTTTATTTTAATAGCTCAAAATCAGAAACAACCCATATCTATCAGTAATAGGTGGCTAAATAAATTGTGGTATATTCATGCAATGAAATACTACATAGCATCGAGAAGAAGCATCTAATTAATATGCACAACAGCAGGAATGATTTTCATAGACATGATATCGAGTGAAAACTGTCAGACACAAAAGAGCACAAATCATATGATCTTTAGAATCAGTAAACTCAAGTATTGTGTTATATAATTTAATTTTAATTGATTTATTGTGTTGATATTATCCTTTTTTTAGTTGATATTGTTCTTGTTCTCCCATTTAGCAAATATATTCCATTATTAGTTGCTTTTTTCCTATGAAATAGGGATTTTAATAGCACCTGCCTCGTGGGGTTACTTTTTAAAATCAACTTTGTTATAAACTCTATTATTTAAAAAAAATGGCACCTATTTAAAGTATCCAATCTGATGAAGTTCAAAAACAGATAAAAGTAATAATCAAAGGTGATATAGGTTTCAGAATAGTGACTCCTGGGGGTGGTTACTGACTGGGAGGGGTCCTAAGGAGGTCTTCTCATTGTTAGAATCTTCTATATCTTTATCTCAGTGATAGTTACATGGGTGTATACATGCATAGAAATTAATCAAGGGATGCATTTAATATTTAGGTACTTTACTGTACTTAGCCCTTAATTTTAAAATATGTTAATTTAAAAATAATCTAGATGGTTTTAGACAATGAGATTTTATATTTAGAGATCTTTAGATAAGTAAACTCGAGTGCCACGTTATATAATTTAATTTTAATTAGTGTATTATGTTATTATTTTTAAGTTGATACTATTCTTATCCTCCCATTTAATAAATATATTCCATTATTATTTGCTTTTTTCTATGAAATAGGGATTTTAATAGCCCCTGCCTCATGGGGTTATTTTTTTAAATCAACTTTGTAATAAACTTTATTTAAAATAAATGGCACCCATTTAAAGTGTCCAATCTGATGAGTTCGCACAGTGTGTTAGCCTGTGAAACCATCACCATGATCAAGATTGACCCCCAGGAGTCTCCTCTTGCCCCTTTGCAGTCCACTTTTTCCCTCCACCTGGTTCCAGGCAACCTCAATTTTCTTTTGGTGCAAAAAGATCCGTTTCCATTGTCTTGGATTGTAGATAAATCGAATTGCGGTGCATATTCTTATATGTCTGGCTCCTTTCACCCAGCATCATGCTTTCAAGACTTGTCCATGTTGTTGCATTTCACAATAGGCCACGCCTTTGTATTGCAGAGTGTTATTCCATTGCATGGATGTGCCACATTTGTTCATCGGCTCACCTGTTGACAGCCTTTTTGGAGAAGCCAGGGACATCGTGGAAGAACAGAGGTGTGTGGCAGTAGGAACATAGTTCCACCTAACAGTGAAGAAAATGGCTGTCCTACCTTAGTATTACCCAAAAGTCAGGTGGTATGGGACTTTTCCCAGGACTAGAAAATCAGAGGTAAAATTACTTATTGTAGACGGTGGATAGATGGATAGGTAGAGATAGAGAATACTGTTATATTAGAGAATAGTGGAGAAAGCATTGAGCTGGGGCTTAGGGCGCCTGGCTCTGCCCCCACAGAGTAACTAGTGATCCTGTCCTGGGCAAACTATTTCCCCTCGAGCCTCAGTTTCTCCATCTATAAAACTGAGAATGTTTATGAGTATTTATAAGCCTCTTGCCCTTAAAATATAATATTTACACAGGTAAGAGTGTTTGTAAGTTACGTTATTATTCTTTTAAAAGTTTCCGTTCATCATTAACACTGTATATTTCTATTTTTTATTTTGTGGACATTGTCTTCTGGTCATAGTTCTCTGCCTTATAAAGCTCTAATCGAATATCTGCATGCTTTTCTGTAAGACAACTTTCCACTGATGTACCATAGTGGTATAGATTCAAAAGCCTTTTTGATTCAAAAGAATATTGATCTTTTCATCATTTAAAAAAAAAAATTTTTCACATCCTTTCAATGTATTTAGTTGAGGGGCCCTCTAGTGGAAGAAGGTGGACATAGCATGACAACAGTGGCTGCTTACACATTTAATAGCCAGTGATACATATTATTCATTTAAAAAAATCTATGCCTATATTGCAGTAAAATTCTCAGTACTCAAGTTCTCACTCAGGTTGAACTTCTAGTTAGGATTCTGTATTAAAATGTATCAGAGACTACATATATAGGAATATGACATTTAATTTTTTATCCCGATTATTGGTTGTTACTGTTAGATTACCTTTGTGGGTAAGAATGTACAAAATTGATGAAATGTTATCTTATCCTCAAAAATGTATTAAAGGAGAAAACACCTGGGTCCTGAATGATTTCCCACTTTTGTAGATGGTTCCTGCGTTTTTCAGGTGAAAAAGATGAACACATGTGTGGGCTGGAGCAAAGGCTGGTGGGAGGCAGTGTGGCATTTCTTACGAGTGTTTGCCAGGTAACTCTATCCAAGTTACATGGGAACCCACAGGCTCTGCTCTCTGGGGTTTTTCCTAAAGCAATGCTCTAGGTGTGCTCAATGATACGGTCACTCTCCCAGGAGCACTGACTTTACCCATTATTGAACAGAAAAATACTGTGAATGACAACTATTTTTAGCTTCAGTCAGAAGCCAATTTGACCTCATTTACTAGTCTTTTCTGTTTTTAAAATGTAAATATAGCTAAGGCAACTTAAGCAATTAATCTCATCTTTAAACTGATTTTCATGTGTTATCAGTGTCACTTCTGACAAATTGGTGTAATTCATCCAAAATATTAAATAGGTGTGTTTTCATTTACTCATGGAGTAAATGAAAAGCTAAACTTACTATAAGAAACAGATATGCTTGAATTTCATGGGGTTAAGTCATTATTCTCATTATTATTTTCTTGAAGAAATTCTTTCTAATAACAAGTTCCTGCAATGATTCTTATTAAATTAACTCCTTCTTCATAGCAGAGGGACAAGATAATAACCCATGACAACTACCTTAAGAGTTAGGTGTACTGTTATTTTCTCATATGACTGCGAAGAAAAATGGCTAATGAATAGTTGGAGTGTTTGTATCTTCCTTTAATTGGACCCAAATCCCATTATTTCTCCGTAGATGTTACTGTCAGGTTATCTTGGCAAATCAAGGAGCCAGAGGTTCCCATTACATACACTATTTTATTACTGGTTCATTCTGGCACATTCTGAAACCGTTTACTCTCCAAAAGTGGGCACTGGTCTTCTGAGGTTCACATCATTGGAGACCACTGTGCTCCCACTCTCCTGGGGAGGCTGGAAGGCAGATGGGGCCATCAGGCAACTCACAGCCTGTCCATCTAACAGCCCAGGGCAGAACAGGCAGCACATTTAACTTCAAATAGTTACATATTCGCCTGGGAGAGTGGTTCCCAGGTGTTTTCAGTACGGGAACACAGGATCCAGTTTTGAAGGTTTGATAGGGAGCATGATTGTGTTTTACTGATACCGATAGCGAGGTTGCCAGAACATGTTTCACACATAAATACTGAGACTCAAAAGTGCTTTGGGGACCTCATCTGCATCCACGCCCCAGTTCCATGATGTAATTTAAGTGGAATTAAACTTGTAGAGCTGGAAATTGTGTAGCTCTTCACAGCCAGATTCCACTGCAATCACTCATAGATGCAGAGCTACCAGCTGGACTCCAGGTAGTGTCAATCACTCAAGAAGGAAGGAAAGGAGGTCAGACCCCTCTGGTTCTTATTCCCTCAATAATGACATTAAAATGGCGTGGGCTACAGAATCCCTGGGCCATCTGTAGGCAACCGGGGGCACCTGTTATCTGCTACGCTGGCTAACAAGGTCAACTTTGTAGATGAAAATCACATGGATGCAATTCCCATAATCCCCCAGTGGATGAGGGGCACTTCGGGAACCAGTAACCCTCTTCCTGTTACTTCCTCTCTGTGCTAATGTGTCTCTTATCTCTCTGTGGCTTTCCTAAAATTCATCAGTTCTTCAGGAAATTTGGTTGTCTTCAGATCTCCCAGAAGAGATATTTGATATTTATAATTTCTAGCAGGTTATTTGCTGAAGAGGCGTTCTCCATCACAGCTGAGCTGCTTTTATGGAATCAGCATCTCCCACCTTTGGCATAATCTTAGTAATTGCCAGAGGAGAAAATCCTCAGAGTCAAGCAGCCTTAGATATTTGCAGCAGCTGCCCCTTCTTGGGCATTTAGCAGGGGCTGTGATAAGCCCTTACATGCATTATTTTATATATTCCCCACAATAACTGTGATGAAGTTACCATTATTGTTCTTACTCTACAGAGAAAAACTGAGGTTTAGAGAGATAGTGAGAGGTGACAACGTGCTAGCAGCCCTTGCTCGCTCTCGGTGCCTCCTCGGCCTCTGCGTCCACTCTGGCCACACTTGAGGAGCCCTTCAGCCCACCGCTGCACTGTGGGTTGGCCGAGGCCCGAGCCGGCTCCCTCTGCTTGCGGGGAGGTGCGGAGGAAGAGGCGAGGGCGGGAACGCGGGCTGCGCGCACCGCTCGCGGGACAGCGCGAGTTCCAGGTGGGTGCGGGCTCGGGAGGCCCCACACTTGGAGCGGTCAGCGGGCGCCGCCGGCCCGAGCACTCAGGTGCTTAGCACCCCGGCCAGCAGCTGCGGAGAGTGCGCTGGGTCCCCGGCACTGCCGGCCCGCCCTGCAGCACTGGAATTCTCACCAGGCCTCAGCTGCCTCCCAGCCGGGAAGGGCTGGGGACCTGCAGCCCGCCATGCCCCTCCCCGTGGGCTCCCGCGCAGCCCAGCCTCCCCGATGGGCGCCGACCCCTGCTCCGCAGCGCCCGGACTGCCCAAAGGCTGAAGAGTGTGGGCACACAGCACGGGACTGGCGGGCAACTCCGCCCGTGGCCCTGACACGAGATCCACTAGGCGAAGCCAGCTGGGCTCCTCAGTTGGGTGGCGACTTGGATAACTTTTATGTCTACCTAAAGGTTTGTAAATGCACCAATCAGCACTTTGTGTCTAGCTCAAGGTTTGTAAACTCACCAATCAGTGCTCTGTGTCTAGCTAATCTAGTGGGGACTTGGAGAACTTTTGTGTTTAGCTAAAGGATTGTAAATGCACCAATCAGCACCAATCAGCACTCTGTGTCTAGCTAAAGGTTTGTAAACGCACTAATCAGTGCCCAGTTCAAATGGACCAATCAGCTCTCTGTAAAATGGACCAATCAGTAGGATGTGGGTGGGGCCAGATAAGGAAATGAAAGCAGGCCACGGGAACCAGTAGTGGCAGCCTGTTCCGGTCCTCTTCTGTGCTGTGGAGGATTTTTTCTTTGGCTGTTTGCGATAAATCTTGCTGCTGCGCATTCTTTGGGTTGGCCCACCTTTATGAGCTGGGCACTCACCGTGAAGGTTTGCAGCTTCACTCCTGAAGCCAGTGAGACCATGAACCCACTGGGAGGGCTGAACAACTCCCCACGCGCTGCCTTTAAGAGCTGTAACACTCACTGAAAAGGTCTGCGGCTTTGCTTCTGAAGTGGGCAAGACTGACTGCAAACCCACCAGAAGGAAGTCAGCTCCAGACACGTCTGAACATCAGAAGGAAAAAACTCTGGACACACCATCTTTAAGAACTGTAACACTCACAGCGAGGGTCCGCGGCTTCATTCTTGAAGTCAGGGAGACCAAGAACCCACCAATTCCGGACACTATGGGAGATAATTTTGTGGATTTTTTCAGTAAAGGAAACGGCAATCTAGGCGATTTCACTTCAGAAAATGGCAGGGGAGGGTCAGGTGCAGTGGCTTACGCCTGTAATCCCAGCACTTTGGGAGGCTGAGGTGGGCAGATCACGAGGTCAGGAGATGGAGACCATGGTGAAACCCCGTCTCTACTAAAAATACAAAAAATTAGCAGGGCATGGTGGTGGGCACCTGTAGTCCCAGCTACTTAGCAGGCTGAGGCAGGAGAATGGTGTGAACCCAAGAGGTGGAGTTTGCAGTGAGCCGAGATCGCGCCGCTGCACTCCAGCCTGGGTGACAGAGCGAGACTCCCATCTCAACAACAACAACAAAAAATGGCAGGGGAGTCTCATCCCATACGTAGACCCAATTATAAAGCTGGATTTTTGTGCACATTCCCACCCACAGAGGGAACGCCCCTAGGCATTCACATCTGTGCTATTAACATGATGAGTGTGTCTGTCAGGAAGATCCAGCTTCCTAATCTCAGGTAAGGACACCAAAGACCATAGCAATGCCAACCACCAGAAATCAGAGCCTACTGCATCATCTATGGGTTTGGAGATGCCAAGGAGGGCTCAACACACAAGACACTGGTTGGAGCAATGCTTTACTCATAAGAAGAAGAGACCAGCATGAACAGTACCTTGTAGCGTGCACCCACCTCTCATGGCCAGAGTCCTTCCCAGTAGCCAGCGCAGGGTGATGGACTGAACACAGACCTCTTGGGCTGCTGGAGAACACTCACATTCCCTTGGGAGGTGTGGTGGTGGAAGATATATTGGTGAGGCTGGCCATGTAGCACACACTTGAGCAATACAAGGAAGCTCGCTCAGTACCCAGAACGGGCGAGTTTTCTCCTGATTAGGAAAAAGCATCATAGAACAAGCAACAGCTCATCACCCAGCGTCCATATAGAGGGATGTTCCACACCCAGGGCTCTGATCGAGCAATCCCAGAGAGGGGCAGGCAGTTCCCATGATGGTTGCTTTACCCAGCAGTGTAAATATTTCTTTAGAATTGGATCTGCCCAGCTTGAAGAAGCCTAAAGATGCTGCTGATGCTATATCTGTAGATGCAAACTATGTAGAAGGTGGTAGCATGACCCCCAAATAGAGGAGCTTCTGGACCACAGTTTCCAAGGTGATCAGCTATTATTGCTCAGATGGCAATTTTATTAACTTCCTTTTCTCCTTTTTTTTTTTTTTTTTTTTGAGATGGAGTCTCTGTGTCGCCCAGGCTGGCTGGATCACAGTGGCACTACCTAGGTTCACTGCAACCTCTGCTTCTCAGGTTCAAGCAATTCTCCCTGCCTCAGCTTCCTCAGTAGCTGGGATTACAGGCGCCTGCCACCACGCCCAGCTAATTTTTGTATTTTTTAGTAGAGACGAGGTTTTGCCATGTTGGCCATGCTGGTGTTGAACTCCTGACCTCAGGTGATCTGCCCACCTCAGCCTCCCAAGCTGCTGAGATTACAGGCGTGAGCCACCGCGCCCGGCCCCTTTTCAAGTGTATTAGGTTTGGGGATAAGTCAAATTGGGGACCATCCAGATCAGCATCTCTCAAACTTCAATGTGCTCACAAAGCCCTGTGGAGATCCTGTTAAAATACAGATTCCCATTCAGCAGGAACAAGTGGCTTTTGCACTTGTAACTAGCTAGCTCTCAGCTACTGCCAAGGTTGCTGGTCTGCAGACCTCGCTTTGAATAGCAAGAATCTACATTTCTTCCAAGTAAAGGAATATATCATATACAAAAAGAATTCTCTCTTCTATTCTGTAAACAGAGAATGAGTTTGGGACCATAAAACCATTTTGTGTGTAGAAAGATTTTTTCCAGGAAAATGTTGTTTTGCCAAACTTGCTAAATATTATTAGTTCTTATTTTATTTAATGTATAAGGACTTCAAACATTGTTCCAAAGATTGCCAGTGTTCTGCGAGTATTCTGCCAGGGTGAATGAAGAAAACTGTTGGAGAAAGAATGTTTGTTATAAACATTTCATTGAGCTAATCTAGAGTATCCATTAATGAGTAAAACTCATCTAAATGAATCAATCTTTTTCTCTAAATTTGTTTTGCACTTTTATCTATGACCTAATTGAAACAGCTCTTGGGAACTACAAAATGAGTCCTAAGGCCGTAATGTCTCAGTGTGATTCTAATCCAGTTACAATAATGCATATCTCGTTATTTCCTGAGCAGGATACTAACTAGAAAAAAAAAGATCATTAATGTGTAATCACATCTGATTTTATAAGAGAATTTATAGTGTGTCAACAGCTAAATGGTTTTTCCAGTAATATTCTCAACACAGATATCTTTGCAGGATAGCCTTGCCCTTCCTGTAAAGTTTCATAAGGGAAAGTGTCTTGACATGGCAGTGACTAGGAATAATGTCACCCATAAAGAAATAGGATATTATTTTCAGTAATTTTTATGACTCATACAATTTTCTGCACGTTATGCATTTAAGAACTATCTTACATACTGCTTATACAGGAAAGGATATTTTAGAGAAAATTTAATTTAACTTTAAATTTAACCTCAGTTATTCAAGTTACTGGCTCATCTGAAATATTTAGTTTTCAACTACATGTTTGATACTCTAGACAAAGTTATAGTCACAAAATAAACAAAAATAATGTAATTAGTTTCATTTTCATGTGTTGTAATTTTCAATATGCAATGTTAATTATCAGTTATTTCTTATCAATTTTTAAAAATATGTATTTATTAAACTCAGACTCGGCGATACACATCATTTCACAAGGAAAATATCAAGTTATACGTTAAGTGTGTGGTATTAATCAGAGGTGAGGTCTATTCACTTAGAAGAGGGGAGGATTGAGCTTAACTCAAAGAAATAAAATAGATTAAGTTAGTAAATTCTGCAAGATCTTATAGGAATACAAAACAGGAAAAATTAATCATGATCACAATACTGATAATAATATTTATTATGTACCTGCAATGTGCCATGCCTTATTCTGTATGCTTTTCCTGTCTCATTTATTCTTTACAGGAACCCAGTGAGCTAGCTTTTATAACATTCGTCTTTTATAGATGAAGAAACCGAGATACAAGGAGCTTAAGCAACAAGTCTAAGAACACATTAGCATGTAGAGGAGCTGGGATTTATACCAAGGATATCTGATTTCTAATCCCACATACATCACCACGAAACTGTGGAAGATTTTGCATTCTTTAGGCCAGGGGTCTGCACCTTAAGCCTGCCACCTTAAGCCTGCAAGCTAAGAATGTTTTTTACGTTTTTTAAACATTGAAAAAACAAAAAATCTTTGTGAAACTCAAAAATTATCTGAAATTAGAATTTCAGTGCCCATAAATAAGTTTTATTGACACACAGTACACTTTTTTGTTTATATATTGTCCATGGCTATTTTCATGTCACAGCAGCCAGGTAGGGGAGTAGCTACAGAGACTCTCTGGCCCATTAGAGAAAAAAATTTACCAGTCTCTGCCATAGACCACAGAGGTGAAGGGAACTAAGAACATAGTTGGAATCTGAGCAAATGCAACAGAGGGTCCATCCAAAATGACCTCTGTGTTGTGCAAAGTTACCTGGCAATGGGACCTCATATTATAAAAATGATAGTATAATGAGAAAAACTACATACAATCGAGTAAGTAGCAATTAGAGGCAAAAAAAAAAAAAAAAAAAAGTGGCTGCCTAGGCTGCTTTTTCCTGGGGTGTAGGTGTGGGAAGGAATTTGGGAGGCATCTGGGCCAAATAAGATCAAGAGGGGCAGAATTATGTCCCAAGCTTTTGGATACAGAACACACCTGCCACTTCTTCTATTCAAATCTATTGATTTGGCAAAAATCAGAGCCAGTCAATCAAGGAAAGACAAAGTCTAATTTTTTCTACCTGTTGTCTTCGCTGTCTGAAGGGATTTTGGACTGGACACCTGCAGAGTATTTCCAGGTTAGGGCTGGGTTAGGGGTGGGATGGGGTGTACATGGGCTTGAGTGCAGACTGCCTGATCATGGGGGAAGGAAGGCAGGGAATTTTCCTGTGTCTCAAATTAGGCACTAAACTCATGTGCCCCTTTTATAAAAGTGGCAGTATTTGCTGGAAAGCTATTCATTCTATATGTGTTTTGCCAAGAAAATGGTCTTTCAAGAGATGATGTTTTTAAAATGTTATTAAGATCACTTTTTACCTCCCAAATAGTGATGACTTGAGACCATTCCAGTTCCTGAAAAGGTAAGATCCCAAAGATTTATTTATTTTCATTAGGACAAGAACTTCCCACACCAGGCATGGTTGCCCAGATGGGACTGTGACTGAGGCCTGTGAAGTGAGTCAGGTGAGCTATCAAACGCTGGAGATACCGGTCATTTTGTTCCTAAGTTCCTTTATACTTTCTCAAATAATGAAGTTCTGTGCCATGATGAACGATGTGCTCTATAGTATCATGTTTATGGATAAAAATATGTCTGTCGAAAGCTAGTATCATTGGCTTGGATAGCACAGTAGGATTTGGGTTCTTAAACGACTAGTGAGAGTGGCAGGAAGCAGCCAAATGCCTGGGCAGATGGGGTGGGTCCCCATTGAAATCCCACCTCCAAGCTGAAGACGGTTTAAAGCCTGAAAGCCAAGATACAAGCTAAATCCTCGGACTGGATTGAGAACTTGTCTTCCTGTTTGGTGCGTCCCCAACCCTTCACCTATTTTACATATACCTACCCTTTTCTAATTGGTTTTCTACACTGTCACGCCCACCTTTGAGTGGTGTCTTCACTTCAACCTTTTTTGCATACTCATAAACCTATCAGCATTCACTCCCAAGTCTGAGTCCATAAAAGGCCCCAGACTCAGCCACACGGGGGACTTCCCTGCCGTTGGGTAGGGCAACCCCTCAAACTGCATCCTTTCTTGGCTGAGAGCTTTCCTTTTGCTTAATAAATTCTACTCCACTCACTCTCTGGTGTCTGCAAGCCTAATTCCTCCTGGTTGCAAGACAAAAGCTTGAACCTAGCTGAGCTAAGGAGCAGAAAGACCACAACACTAGATGATACAAAAATGTATCTTTACATTCAAGTGTGGTTTGGTGAGGTTCTAGGCTTTTCTTTTTGGAACAGATTTTGAAATACACAGCAGTTTCACTGAACACATTGAGATGTCTGTGTGGGCAAGGTGAAGCGTCCACTGGGGAAAATGCAGTGCAGCATTGCCCTGTGGGATCCCCGAGCAGCAACTCTGCAGCTCCATGGGCATCCTGCCCAGAGGAAAAAACATTTCAGTCAACACCCCAAACCCAATTCGTTGTATCAGTGTTCCCCAAGCATGTGTGCTGTGAGTCACACCAGGGGAGGTTCTGAAAAATACATAGTCCTCAGTATCACCCCCAGAGAGTCTGATTTAATAGATAAGAGTGCATCCCAGGAATCCAGACTTTACAGAAGTTCCCCAGATTTGGAGCTTTTGATTTACGTGCCTCTTGTTTTTGCAAAGCCTTATTGGATACACTATATAAAGCTATGTGTGAGCAAGACAAACCCTACCTTTTCAGAGAAATCAGTCATAATGGACTCAAAAACTCATAATAGCTAATAAAACCCTAATAGCCTCAAAAAGAAACTTCCCAACACCTACTCAGAGAGGCCTGATTCCCCCTTCAGTACTTAAAGGCAGCGGTCAGCAGCATAACAGTCCCCTCTGCCCAGATGTCTGCATCCTAATCGCAGAATCTGTGAATATGTCATGCTATGCGGAAAAAGGGAATCAAGACTGCAGGTGGCTTTTTTTAGAGCACTGCATTTCTCTGCAGAGAACAGCACAATACCCCATGTGAATGCCTAGTAAACGTTTACTTAGAGAACCTCATGAAATTTTCTAAACATTCATGATAATGATGAAAAATGAATAATAATCAATAAATAAATAGGGTTATGTGCAAATTTTCTCATTAAGATAAGACAAAGGAGTGTAAATTATTTTTTAAAAATATCAGTTAAAAATCCTTTTGTTAAGAAAGATATCTACTTTTATCATAATGGAGTCATTTGCAATTTGGTTTAATTGTTTCAAATGAATGGTTTACTCAAATAATTTACCTATTTCTGAACTTGGTACTTTTTTTGGAAAATACTGTTTTTAGAGGCCTAACTCAAATTTTTTTCCTTCCTGAAGAAATGAGCTTTATGTCAGTTTGAAAGGATGCTGATAATGTTCAGAATACATGATGTAAAATGGTGATAGAGATGATGGTAGGCAGTTGATAGATTCACTAATTCAGTAAGTGCTTAGAGAGTGTTGACAATGTGCCAAACCCTAATTTAGATATTGGAGAGCTAAAAGCTGAAAATATAGACATGATCCCTACACTTAGGAAGTTTTCTGCCTCTTTGGTTTTTCTTAAAAGTGTGGTCCATCAAACAGAAGACAGATGGTGAATCAGCTGGCTAGCACTGCATAACAAGCCACCCCAAACACTCAGTGACTTGAAAAATAATCATTTGTTATCGTTCTATGGGTCAACTAGATGGTTTGGCAGATCTGGGCCAGGGTTGGCTGATTTTGCTTGGTCTCACTCATATGTTTGTGGTCAGCTGGCTGGTTGGCAGAGGGCTGGATGGTTTAGGGCAGCCTTGTGTGTATCGGCTTTCCTCCACATGATCTCTCATCCTTCAGCATGCTAGCCTGTGCTATTGAACTTGGACTCCCAGAGGTCCAAGAAAATGAATATAAATAAGAATGACCTCTTGAGGCCTAGGCTCACAAGCAAAGTGTCATTTTCCCCACATTCTACTGGACAAGGAAGTCACCCAGCAAGTTCAAATTCAAGGGTAAATTCTACTTATTGATTCAGGTAGCTAAAAAGCCATATTGCAAAAGACATGGATAGAGAGCGAGGTAGGCAATTAGAGCATTTTTGGAATCAATCTAGGTGGCTTGTTAGTTTTAGTAGAGAATGTGATGAAACCATTTTGTTGACCTACATTTGACAGATCTGAGTTGTGAAATTTTTTATGATTTTCACAGAAATCCCTTTCATTTCTTAACAATTGTGGCCATACGTGGTGCAGAGGCCCTTGACAGTTTGCCTCAGCACCATTTCCTCACCTGAGAACAGTTCTCATGGGCCAATGTATTTTCACAACCCTTGTGTACTGGCTCATTCGCATTTGTCAAATTTCTATTTTATATTATACTTATTCTGAGTTATATTCTTATTTGGGGGTATTTAAAAAAAGATAGGCCAGGCGCAGTGGTTCATGCCTGTAATCCCAGCACTTTGGGAGGCTGAGGTAGACGGATCACGAGGTCAGGAGATCGAGACCATCCTGGCTAACACGGTGAAACCCCGTCTCTACTAAAAATGCAAAAAATTAGCCAGGCGTGGTGGCAGGCACTTGTAGTCCCAGTTACTCGGGAGTGTGATGCAGGAGAATGGTGTGAACCTGGGAGGCGAAGCTTGCAGCGAGCCGTGATCACACCCTGCACTCCAACCTGGGCGACAGAGTAAGACTCCATCTCAAAAAAAAAAAAAAAAAAAAAAAAGGATCAGTGACTTCAAGTGGTTCATTAAAATGAAAAAACAGTGATGAAAACAGTAGCAAAAATACCATAGCTCATAAACCTAAATAGTAAACAATAAGTTCATAGCCTAAATAGTGGACAAGACTCAAAGGAGAATCCCCCATATGAATCTCTATGTCTTGAAACAAGCAGAAAATGGGATGGTGCTAACAGGGTACACAGCAATTATAAGCTAAACTTGGCTGACACTAGATCCACATTCATTTGTCCTGTCCCCTACTGCCAGTCTGCCTTGCTTTTCTCATGAATATTTGTCCTAAGTGGAGTTGATGATGTTTCTCTTTTCATAATATTTTGAATAATACTAGAGACTGTTCAGATAAATAAATTTAGTCACTTTTTTTTTCCAGAACAAGCACAAATAATGCTTTGCAAAAATAAATGAATTTTTTTTCTAGTTTACCCACTGATTACAAGGGATAATTTAAAGGATACAAATGAAACAGCTAAACGAAGAGACACACAGGACAAGGTTTGGAAGGGTCCCAAGCTCAGTAAGAATGATTAATTTTGTGGCTAACGGTGAAATTCAACCCAAGAGTACACAGGCATTATTCAAACTTAACATTTCTTGTAGTGGAAACTGTTGCAAATCATACTGTCACACGGAAGCTATAAAACCAGCCAAAATGATAATGATACGATATTGGGAGAAAAAATGAAGAATGAATTATCAGCCAAATTCCCTTATCAGATGACCCTTAGATGTTACATAATATCATTGGCATATTGTTTAAAATTACTGTCCAGAATGTGCTGAAGGGATGTCTCACATTACAGCTGGATGGCCCCATTCATGTGCAGACTTGGAATTGGTTCCTGGCACACATGGCACAAGGAAGAGTGCTTTACACTCTTTTTGTCTACTTGATTTTGTCAACTTGATCATTGAATTTTCACAATTAAACATTGTTTTGGGAGCCATAACATAGACTGAAAAGAAGGTCCTGGGATCTACAGGGATAGAACCCCAACTGTGTTTGCATCAGAGAAGAATGTGGCTGTTAAGATATAAAAGGTGGCAAAGAACTCTAAATCTCAGAGACCTGCTAATGATCAACTAAATGCTTCATGTTCCTGATTGAATGTTGAAAGACATAGTGAAAATGGTAAATTCAATAGAAATCTCTCTTAATCAGCCTCTGCCTACTCAAATCACTGTTTTCATTCATGTTCTCCATTCTTATGATCAACTCCTTTCTTACCTTTGACTCTTTTGATTGTCTCACCTCCTTGAAACATTTTCTTCTTTCTGTCTCCAGGACACCACTTTCTCTTGGTTCTCCTCTGTCCTCACTGGATGCTCTTTTTCAAATCCTTCATTTCTCTGTGCTTGTAACATTGTAGAGCCTCAGGGCTTAGTATTTAGTACTTAGAAACATCTTCTAAGAGATCTCGTCTAGACTAATGGCTTTATGTAAAACCCAAGTTGATATTTCTTACGTGGACCTTTCTTCTGAACTACAGAAAAACTGCTACCTCTCCATCTCCACTTAGACTCTAAGAAGACATTAATTTTAACCATGCCCAAAACTGAACTCTGAATCTCCACCCCAGACCTACTCCACTGACATGCAGCCTTCCCCATCTTAGTTAATGCAATTCCAGCTTTCCCATTGCTCAAGCCAAAATTTGGGGGTCATCCTTAACTCATCTCCATTTCCCCAACTCTCCCATCCAAATCCTATCAGTCTTTTTCTTTCTTTCTTTTCTTTTCTTTTCTTTTCTTTCTTTCTTTCTTTCTTTTTTTTTTTTTTTTTTTTTTTTTTTTTTTGATGGAGTCTCACTCTGTCACCCGGGCTGGAGTGCAGTGGCACGATCTCAGCTCACTGCAACCTCCACCTCCCAGGTTCAAGCAATTCTCCTGCCTCAGCCTCCCGAGTAGCTGGGATTACAGGCACCCTGTAAATAATCCCCTAATTCACCCTCAACCATAGACAGACACTGATCTGTTCTTTGTAGTTAACATTAGTTTTGCCTGTTTTAGAACTTCATGGAAGCCTAATAATATAGTTATATGCTCTTTTCTGTTGGGTTTCTTTCATTTGGTTTAATATCTCTGAGATTTGTCCATGATGCTACATGTACTCATACTTCATTTCTTTATATAACTGAGTAGTATTCCGCTGTATGAATATTGCATGATTTTTTTCAAATTTTATTTTAGATTCAGGGGTACATGTGCAGGTTTATTTCCTGGTTATATTGCATGATGTTGGGGTTTGGGTATGAGTGATCCCGTCAGCCAGGTACTAAGCGTAGTACCCAACAGTCAGTTTTCCAACCCTTGCCCCCACTCTCTCATGCCCCTGTCTAATAGTCCCCAGTGTCTATTTTTGCCATCTTTATGTCCACGAGTCCCTGACGTTTAGCTCCCACTTATTTGAGAACATGTGGTATTCGGTTTTCTGTTCCTGTGTTAATTCACTTAGGATAATGGCCTCCAGCTGCATCCATATTGCTGAAAAGGACATGTTTTCATTCCTTTTTATGGTTGTTATTTTTTACTTCTTGTTTACTTTTAAACTTTTATTTTAGGTTCAGGGGTACATGTGCAGGTTTGTTATTAATATGTAGGTAAACTGCATTGCCAGGGTTTGGTGTGCAGATTATTTCATCACCCAGGTAGTAAGCATAGTAACAGATACTTAGTTTTTCGATCCTCACCCTCCTTCTACCCTCCACCCTCAAATAGACACCCTACCAGTGTCTGTTGTTCCCTCCTTTGTGTCCATATGTACTCAAAATTTGGCTCCCACTTATGAGTAGTAGTTGGTTTTCTGTTTCTTTGTTAGTTTGCTTAGGATAATGGCCTCCAGCTGCATCCATGTTGCTGCAAAGGACATGATCTCATTCTTTTTTATGGCTGCATAGTATTCTATTGTGTATATGTACCACTTTTTTTAATCCAGTCTACCATTGATGGGCATTTAGGTTGATCCCATGTCTTTGCTATAGTGAAAAGTGCTGCAATGAATGTACATATGCATGTGTCTCTATGGTAGAATGATTTATATTCCTTTTGGTATATACCCAGTAATGGGATTGTTGGGTCGAATGGTACTTCTGTTTTAAGTTCTTTGAGAAATTGCCAAATTGCTTTCCACAATGACTGGACTAATTTACATTTCCACCAACAGTGTGTAAGCATTTCCTTTTCTCCACAATCTCGCCAATATCTGTCTGTTATTTTTGACTTTTTGATAATAGCCATTATGGCTGGTGTGAGATGGTATCTCATTATGGTTTTGATTTGCATTTCTCTAATGATGAGTGATGTTGAGCATTTTTTCCTATGCTTGTTGGCCACATGTATGTCTTCTTTTGAAAAATGTCAGTTCATATTCTTTGCCCACTTATTATAGAGTTATTTGTTTTTGGCTTGTAAATTTGTTTAAGTTCCTTATAGATTCTGGATATTAGACCTTTGAGGGATGCATAGTTTGCAAATATTTTCTCCCATTCTGTAGGGTGTCTGTTTATTCTGTTGATAGTTTCTTTTGCTGTGCAGAAGCTCTTTAGCTTAATTAGGTCCCATTTATAAATTTTTGTTTCCATTGCAATTACCTTTGGCATCTTCATCGTGAAGTCTTTGCCATGTCCTGTGTCCAGAATGACATGTCTTTGGTTGTCTTCCAGGGTTTTTATAGTTTGCATTTAAGTCTTTAATCCATCTTGAGTTAATTTTTGTATATGGTATAAGGAAGGGGTCAAGTTTCAATCTTCTGCATATGACTAGCCAGTTATCCCAGTACCATTTATTGAATAGGGAGTCCTTTCCCCACTGCTTGTTTTTGTCAACTTTATCTAAGATCAGATGGTTGTAGGCGTGAAGCATTATTTCTGGGCTCTCTATTCCATTCCATTGGTCTATGTGTCTGTTTTTGTACCAGTACCATGCTGTTTTGGTTACTGTAGCCTTGTAGTATAGTTTGAAGTCAAGTAATGTAATGCTTCCAGCTTTGTTCTTTTTGCTTAGGACTTACTTGGTTATTCAGGTTCTTTTTTGATTCCATATGAATTTTCTTCTTTTTTTTTTTTTTGAGACAGAGTCTTGCTCTGTCGCCCAAGCTGGAGTGCAGTGGCGCACAGTCTTTGCTCACCGCAAGCTCTGCCTCCCAGGTTCACGCCATTCTCCTGCCTCAGCCTTCCAAGTAGTTGGGACTACAGGCACCTGCCACCATGCCCAGCTAATTTTTTGCATTTTTAGTAGAGACGGGGTTTCACCGTGTTAGCCAGGATGGTCTCGATCTCCTGACCTCATGATCCACCTGCCTCAGCCTCTGAAAGTGCTGGGATTACAGGTGTGAGCCACCACGCCCAGCCTCCATATGAATTTTCTAATTATGTGAATAATATTGATAGGAATAGCATTGAATCTGTAAATTGCTTTGAGCAATATGGCCACTTTAACAATATTGATTCTTCCTAATTCTCGTTGGAGAGGTCTTTCACGTCTTTGGTTAGCTATATTCCTAGGTATTTTATTCTTTTTGTGGCTATTGTGAATGAGAATGCATTCTTGATTTGGCTGTCAGCTTGAATGTGGTTGGTGTTAGGACTGCTACTGATTTTTGTACATTGATTTTGTATCCTGAAACTTTTCCGAAGTTGTTTATCAGATCAAGGAGCTTTTGGGCAGAGACCATGGTGTTTGCCAGGTATTGAATAATATCCTCTGCAAACAAACATAGTTTGACTTCCTCTCCTTATTTCAATACCTTTTATTTCTTTCTCTTGCCTAATTGCTCTGGCTAGGACTTCCAGAACTATGTTGAATAGGAGTGGTGAGAATGAGCATCCTTGTCTTGTTCCACTTTTCAAGGGAAATGTTCCAGCTTTTGTCCATTCAGTATGATGTTGACCATGGGTTTGTCATAGATAGCTCTTATTATTTTGAGATATATTTCTTCAATACTTATTTTGTTGAGGGTTTTTAACATGAATGGATGGTTAATTTTATCAAAACATTTTCTGCATCTATCAGGATGATTATGTAGTTTTCACATGGACACAAACAACTATGACACTACTCTTATGACTTAGGGCCATTGTTAAGTAATATAAAGCTTACCTGAACAAAACCACTGGATACCTCAACAGTTGATCTGATAACCCAGACAACTGACTACCAAGTGACTAACACATGGGTAGCATGTCCAGCCTGGAAATGCTGAACAAAGGGATGATTCATGTCCCAGGCAGGAGGGAGTAGGACAGTGCAAAATTTGATAATGCTATGCAGAAAAGCATGCAATCTAAAGCATATGAAGTGTTTATTTCTAGAATTTTCCAATTAATATATTCAAACTGTGGTTAACCACAGGTAACTGAAACTGCAGAAAGAGAAACTATTAATAAAAAGAGACTACTATATTTAATGTTGTCATAGTTTAATTAATGAACATTTGGGTTATTTTCATCTTGGGCTATTATGAATAAAGCTGCTATGACTGTTCATGGAAAAGTCTTTTTGTGGATATATGCTTATACCCAGTTGTGGAATTGCTGGTTTTTATGTAAGTGATGTTTACCTTTATAGGAAACTGTCAAACTTTTCCAAATTGATTGTCAATTTGATACCCCCACTAGCACTTTATGCACTTTATGAAATTTCCAATTGTTCTACACTTTTGGAATTGTCAGATATTTGCCATTTTACTGGGCTGTAATGATATTTCCTTGTGATTCTATTGTGCATTTCTCCAATGACTAAAGATGCTGAGCATCTTTTTGCATGCTTGCTAGCCACCTATGCATCTTTTGTGAAGTTATTGATTAAATATTTTTCATTTTTCTTTCTTTCTTTTTTATTTTTATTTGTTTATTTTATTTATTTTTATTTTTATTTCTATTTTTTTTTTAGACAGTCTCCCTGTGTCACCCAGGCTGGAGTGCAGTGGCACTATCTCAGCTCACTGCAACCTCTACCTCCTGGGTTCATGCCATTCTCCTGCCTCAGTCTTCTGAGTAACTTGGACTACAGGCGCCCACCACCACGCCTGGCTAATTTTTTGTATTTTTAGTAGAGATGGGGTTTCACCATATTAGCCAGAATGATCTCAATCTCCTGACCTCGTGATCCGCCTGCCTTGGCCTCCCAAAGTGCTGGGATTACAGGCATGAGCCACCGTGCCCGGCCCTTTATTTTTATTTTTATTATTTTTGAGATGGAGTCTAGCTCTGTCACCAGGCTGAAGTGCAGTGGTGTGATCTTGGCTCACTGCAACCTTCACCTCCCGGGTTCAAGCGATTCTCCTGTCTCCACCTCATGAGTAGCTGGGATCACAGGCACGTGCTGCCATGGCCAGCTAATTTTTGTATTTTTATTAGAGATGCGGTTTCACCATGTTGGCCAGGATGGTCTCAATCTCCTGATTGTGCGGGTGATCTGTCCGCCTCGGCCTCCCAAAGTGCAGGGATTACAGGAGTGAGCCACCGCACCCAGCCTGATTAAATATTTTTCTATCTTTGTAAGTTGTTTGTTTTACTCTCAAGTTTGTAAGAATTCTTTTTATATTCTGGATACAAGTTGTTTGTTAGAAGTGTATTGTAGACACTTTTTCCAAGTCTGTGTCTTGCCTTTTCATTTTCTTAACAATATCTTTTGAAGAATAGGGTTTTAGTGCTCACTTCAACAGCACACATACTAAAATTGGAATTACACAGAGAAGATTAGCATGACCCTGCACAAGGATGAAGAGTAGGTTTTAAATTTTTGTAAAGTCCAGTTTATCTGTTTTTTATGGAGTGTTTTTTATGTGTTGTCTAAGAAATCTTTGCTTATTGTAAGGTAGCAAATATTTTTCTCCTCTATTTTCTACTAGAGGGTTTTAGTTTTGGCTTTTACATTTAGGTCTGTGACTTTCAGCACACTAAACACAGTAGTCTCTTCTTATCCATGTTTCTCTTTTTGCAGCTTCAGTTGCATGTGGTCAACCACAGTCCAAAAATGTTAATTAGAAAATTCCAGAAACAAACAATTCATGAGTTTTAAATTGCATGCTGTTCTGTGTAGCATGATCACATTTCACAGTGCCCTACTCCCTCCTGCCTGGGACATGAATCATTCCTTTGTCCAGCATTTCCAGGCTGGACATGCTACCTAGGCATTAGTCACTTGGTAGTCAGTTGTCCTGGTTATCCAGTCAGCTGCTGTGGTATCCAGTGCTGTTTTTCAGTTAAGCCCCATTTTACTTAATAATGGCCCTCAATCACAAGAATAGTGATACCTATGTCAGTCACCTCACTATATCACCACACGTAGGCATTGTATCATCTCATATCATCACAAGAAGGGTGAGTAGAATATAATAAGTTATTAAGACAGAGAGAGAGGGAGGGAAAGAAAGTGAGAGAGACCACGTGTACATCAATTTTATGAACATACACTGTTCTATTTTATTATTAGTTGTTGTTACTCTTACTGTGCCTAATTTATAAATTAAACTTTACTATAGGTATGTATGTATAGAAAAAATATAGTATATATAGGTTCGGTATTATTGACTGTTCTAGGAATCCACTGGGGGTCTTAGAATATACTCCCCATGAATAAAGGGGAACTACTGTAAGCCATTCCATTGCCTTTTGGCTTACTGTTTCCATTGAAAAGTCTGCAGTCATTCTTTCTTTATTTTCCCTGTATCTTTTTACCCTGTCTGCCTTTAAGTTTTTTTTTTTTCTCTCTATTATTGGGTTTCACAATGTTACCATTTTTTGCCTTTGTTTGGTTTTCATTGGATTTATCCTACTTGATATCGTTCAACTTCTTGGATACATAGATTCATTTTTACAAACAATATTGGACATTTTCAGCCATGATTTCTCCTATTTTATTTAACATTTGGCCTAGGACTGCAATTAGGTGTGTGTGAAACTGCTTATTATTACCCCAAAGATCACCAAGACTCTGCAAATTTTCAGCCCTTTTTCCCCTCTCTGAACTTCAGAGTGAATGGCTTTTCTATTGCCATGTCTCAGTTTTCTGATCTTCTCTTCTGTATTTCTTAATATGCTAATCTTATCTAATAGTTTCTATTTGTCTTCTCATTATGTCTATGTTTTCATTTAGCTCTTAAGCTTATTTATAATAGTTGTTTTAAAGTACTCATCTGCTAATATAATCCCTATCAATTCTAGATCTCCTTCTATTGACTAGTAAGTCATATTTTTCTGCTTCTTTGCATGCCTAATAATTTGATATTGGATGCTGAATACGAATAATTTTACATTTTTGATGCTTGAAGGTTTGTTTTTATGCTTTTTTATGGCACATTGAGATTAATCTTTACTCTAGGGATATTTTAGTCCTCTGAAAGCATGGCCTTTTGGGGTGTCTACTAAATGCTCTGATTATTCAATAAAATATCTTACTCTGTTGGATTGAATGTCTCCCATCATGTGTGTGCTCCAGGAGTTGTTTGGATTACAAATTCCATCAGCAAATTATTCTTTCTCATATGGTTGTTATCTGACCAGTCTCATGGAATCTTCCTATTCAAAGACTCAGGTGGACTCCTGTGCCAATTTCTGGAACTTTTCATATTTGTAGCTTCTTCTCTTCAGTACTCTGCTCTGCCCATTCCAAATACTTTGGCCTCACTAAACTCTGATTTTCATCTCCTCAGCCTGATGAGTCTTTCCCTTCTCGGATTCTCCCTCTCTCTGCTAGGGTTCTGGAAATGTCTCCAGACATATAGCTGAAGTAATTAGTGATCTCACCTCATTTGTTTTCCTTTTTCACTTATTATAATCTTGCATTGCTCATTGTCCAATCTTGGAGAACTATTGCTTCATATATATTTTCCAGACTTTTAATTATTTATGGTAAAAGAGCAAGTCTGAAACCACTTGCCCCATCATGGCTAGAGGTGTAAATCCCTCAGCTTGTAATTTTTGAAAGAGACTTTGCTTCCTGCCTTACAAGGGTAGTTGTGAAATGCACATGTGTAACAATCTCTGGCTTAGCCTGCCCCTTTGTGAGGCTGCTTGTATAATTCATAATTGTTTGGTGCCTCAAACACCTTAGGTATGGAACAAATATATATATGTGGTACCAATTATTGTTAGTCTTTTTTTTCTTTCTTTTTTACTTTTCTCTTTTGTGCTTTCTCTCTCTTTTTCCACTTTCATCACATCTCTCAATATTCATGCTGTGATCTTTGGGTCTGTTGAATTTTGCACCTCTTCCTATTTACTCTCTCTTCTTGTTCATTGGCACCTGGAAAATCTTGTTATTCCGTTCTTTAGTACTTTCAGTTGTCTCCCATTCCAAACCCATTGAGAGTCCATATTTTGAAAGAAGCTCAGAAGGAGTGGAAGATGGGCTAAGTGGGTACACAACAGGGTTGACTGGAATATAAACCGTGGAGAAGCTAATCAGATCTGTACAGCTGTATTTGTGATATAAAGAGAGTAAAGTTAATTGAGAATTGTGCAATATATTACAGCAGCCACTAGCCACGTATGACCATTGATCAGTTGAAATGAGGCTAGTGCCACATGTTAATATTGATATAATATTTTGTATGTATTAAATTATAAAAATTGTTAACATTATTTTCCTTGGTTTCTTTTTGCATTTTAAATGCAGCTTGCTTATATTCCTATTGGGCAGTGCTAATCTAGAAAGTACAGGAGAGGGGAAGGGAAGTGAGGTTTTAAGAAAGACAGTACAATGACCAGTCTGCATTTTAGAACTGACTTTCTAATGGTGTATAGAGAACAGACAGAAGAGGAACAGTCTGAGGGCAAGGAAGGCAGTTAGACTACTGTGATGGCTCAGGAAACACATGATTTGTCATATTCAGTATCACAAAAGTTGTATTTCTGTTTGATAAAATTACCATTTACTGCATTAGTATTGGGAAGCAGACTATAAATAAAACAAAAAAAAAGTCTACACAAAGCGTATTTGCATGAATTTGTTTTGGAAAGCAAATACCCAGTTTTACACACCTGTATATATGTATTAATGCCTCCTGGTATTCATTCCTGACTGTATTTTAGTGCAAGGCTAGACTAACACAGCCTGGGAGAACATGGCCTTCCGTGGATTGACGGAAGTCATTTGGAAATGGTGGGAAGAAATTGTCCCTCCTGACAGCTCTGCTACTTACCAACTGTGTGTTCCTGGGCAGGTTGATTAAACTCATGTCTCACTGACTTCATAAGGAAAACAGCTAATCCTTTAAGTTTGGCGGGAGATTAAAGGCAAAAACTTAAAAAGTATGGAAACCTAAGTAATCAATGCTATAAAATTTTAGGTATGCTTGTTATTCTAGGCCACAAAGAAAACCATCTTTATGTGTAACACAAGAGGGTTGACTATACGTTCACGCTTTGGGCCTGGATAGTGAATGTGTGACCCACTCACACTTGGCAGGATGGTAGCTCTAGAAAGTGTAAAGCAATTAACCACCCCCAGAACTTCACAGTGTTTTTCTGCTCAGGGAAGTTTGGGATGCTCCAGACCGCATGTCTTCCTTACCTTCAATGGTCTTGGAAAGAGGCGGAGCTAGATGAAGGGAAGCAGGCCGGGCTCTCTGAAGGTTAAGTAAATGAGACCTCCTTTGGCTAACATGCTGGTTATCTGGCCACACAGGTGTTCTGAAACCTTTCTTTCCCTCACCAGGAGTTTAGTATCACAAGGTTGTCAGAAGCAAAGCCTAAACTTAAACCAATATTTAACTCTGCTGCAACTTGATTAGAAGCATCCAAGTTTGGCATTTTTATTTTCAAATGTGCAAGGTTTCTGGGGCAAAGTTGAATTGATGTTATATAATGCACCGGTAAACAGGACACATGGAATTAATTCTCAGTGAGATCCCGTCTTGGCTGTCAATGCCATGAGGTAGTAGGGTGGAGACTCTCAATGCTTCATTACCATTTGAACAGCTCCTAGTCAAGCCTGCAGTCCTGAGATGTGAGGAGTGACAGAGGCTGGTAGAAAGTAGCGTTTTGATGGGAGCTCCAGTCTGCCTCTGGTGTTTGAGGATCTCCTGTGTATCAAGAACATTGAGCTACTCCAAGTTCACATCAATTGTGTCTAGGGACCCAAGCAACACTGGGTGAATTTTCTCTAAACCGTGGGTATCATACGGGCTCCGATTGTCTGTAGAACAACGGTCACCACTAGGGACTGAACTGAAAAATGCCCATTAGAATTTAAAATTTACCAAAATAAAGTGAATACTTGAGCACTTATTTTCTGTGACATGGGAAGTGGCAGGAAAGGGATTTTCAAAAAATCAAGTATTAGAAAAAACCTGTCCAAGTATTAGTGTTATCCATAAGTACCGTCCAAATCTCATGTTGAAATTTTTAACCCCGCATTTAATGTTTGATACATGGACTGTTCATGGAAGTAGGAGAAGCATTATATAATAAATAATCTATTGGTTAAGATAATGTTAATTGTTATAACCCTTAAATCTCAAGGCTTAAAATAATCATTCATTTATTGCTCACATACAATTTAAAATGGATGTTTGTGATTGTGGGTAGTGTTCCTTTAAGCAGGGAGCCCAGGTTCCTTCCATCTTGTGTTTCTACCAGCTTCAACACACGGCCTTTAAGGATTTGTCTTTGTCTGCATCAAGCCACAGAAGGCATGGCACATGGAGGACCATGTGTGGTTTTTTCTTATCTTTTTTTTTTTTTTTTTTTTGAGACGGAGTCTCGCTCAGTTACCAGGCTGGAGTGCAACGGCGTGATCTCAGCTCACTGCAACCTCCGCCTCTCAGGTTCAAGCGATTCTCCTGCCTCAGCCTCCCAAGTAGCTGGGACTACAGGTGTGTGCCACCACACCTGGCTAATTTTTTTGGATTTTTAGTAAAGACGGGGTTTCACCATGTTGGCCACGATGGTCTCAATCTGACCTTGTGATCCTCCCACCTCGGCCTCCCAAAGTGCTGGGATTACAGGCCTGAGCCACCCTGCCTGGCCCATGCGTGGGTTTTTTAGGAACGGGACTGGACAGGGGTGCACATCCATGCACTCACATCTCATTGGCCAGAAAATTGCTAATATGACCCCATCTCCCTGCAAGGGAGGACAGAGAATAGAGTCTAGTTCTATCTTCTGTAGAAAGATGCTAGCCAGGCCAGGCGCAGTGGCTCACGCCTGTAATCGCAGCACTTTGGAAGGCCGAGGCGGACGGATCACAAGGTCAGGAGATCGTGCTGCTGCACTCCAGCCTGGGCGACAGAGCAAGACTCCGTCTAAAAAAAAAAAAAAAAGATGCTAGCAACTCTGCCACACATACTATGTAAATAGACGCTTCTAGATAGTACATTGTCGTCTGAATGAAACAATGCGGTTTATAACATTTCACAACCCAGCTTAAGAGTTCAGCAGGATTATGTATAGAGGAAGTCATTCAACCAGAGCAGATGTAATAGGTGGCTGATTATGTACCATTCTGTTCTTAGCTTTTATAAATTTGAGAAGTTGAATCTTCTTGAGATGTTATAAAATTTGAACTTATTTTAGTTTGCAAAATATCCCCACAGATTTTACTCTCTATTTCAGAATTTGGTGACTATTGATCCTAATTCTCTAAACTATATTAAACAAATGTCCCCCTAATTATGGATTACATTTTGTACCATCTAAAATGCCAACTTAGAAACTTTGTGTGCATTACTTGGTAAGTCACACAAAATGTAAATGACTTAATGGTAAAACCAGAGTAAACAATGACTCTCATAGGATATGACTCTGAGATCAAAACAGTATTACCATGGCTAAATACGAGAGAGATGCAAGATTTCTGTTCTTAGAAGCTTATGGATTTTTTTTTTTAATGTTTTGAATAAAAGAAGTTTCAACAGCTTTTTACTTATGAGATTGTGGAGACAATTATTATTGCAGCAATTATGCAAAATAAATTGCTTTGCTTTTCGTATTCATTCCCTCATTTGGTTAATCATCCATCAGAGATGTGTTGAAGGCCTGCTGTACATCAAGTCCTGGGCTAGGTGCTAGGATATGACAACAAGGCCCTGAGCATTCCAGCCTTCTCCGAGTTTATAATATACAAATGATCAGTCTCAAGTGAGAGAATTTCTAAAGAGAATCTTCCTTAGAGGGAACAAGGGAACCAACTTAACCATGACTGGGGAAGACTGCCTGAGGAGGGGATGAAAGGCTGATATTTGAAAGATTAGGTGGGAATTTGCCATGGTGTCCATCCATGGATCCTTCCTTGTGCCTTCTGTCTTGTTGTTTAACAATTCCCTTGCCAAACTTCCTTGAACGGAATTCCCTCGTACATAATAATTCGGCTGCTTTTCTCTATACCTATAAACTTTTCCAGGGGGTTGAGTTATTTTTTGACCACTTTTGACCTACGAATGTGACAATTTCAATAACTCAATGTATAGCTGCGACACTTCCAGGCTGAAAGGTTCTGGTCTCTTAAAATTATAGTATCACATTGTACTCTTTTTAACATTTATTGTAAGCAATCCATCCTTAGCTGAAAACATACCCAGTTACTTTCCATCAAACAATTCTCTTTCAGATTATTTTTTCTAAACCATTTTCTTCCAAGTTGAATCATATTTTTTCCGCTTATTCATCATTTCATGTGATAGTGGGGTCACTGATTCTGCCTCTATGCTTTTGGCTGTACCCCCAATTCCTTTTCGTAGCTTATTTATTCTTTCCTCCATGATATTGTTGAGAAATAAATCAGTTATATAGACTATCAAAATAACAAATCAAATGCTTTTCCAGAAGGTATGAATTCTCTTGAAGGATTGCTTCTATTTCACTGTTTTTGAGGGTAAGGCAAGGTTATACAAAAATGGCAAGAGCTGGTAAGCTGTTAGCATTTGCTTTTAAGACTGCTGTTATTAAATCTGTGAAAACAATTTAGTTTCACACATGCCCCACAGGCATGCACAGAGAATTGTAAACTTAAAAAAGGGACAGAAAGACTAGAACCTTTACTATAATGAAATTAAAAGTGATTTTGAGCTTTACATAATCACATATCTACCCCCTTTCTCATCTTCCCACAACTACTATGGAAAACTTTATCTACTCTGTCAACCCTGGTTTATCTATGATTAAAATTAGAAACACATCCTTGGGCCTTTCCTTGCATGCCATTTTTCCACGGTTTCAAAAAGATAAGCTTCGCCTATAAAAGGACCTTTTGTTGCTATCTGGTTGCGTGTGGAACCTGACCGAATTGCCACGGTGAGTCAGGAACATGTTTTCTAGGCCTAATTGATCAGAATTTATCCATTTTCCCCCAGAGATCTAAATGAACTAAAACTTACCGATCTTTTAAAAACTTAGCCAGACTCAATCATGTTTTTAATTTCGTGTAGATGCTGCTACTTTGGACTCTTTCACTGCTGCTGGGAGCAGTAGCAGGTAAGAAAAAAATATAAATGTTGAGCTGGGAGAGATTCACTTTTCAACACGGTCAAGAGGGCTGTGGCAGCTGAATTCAGGCCACAGTAATAACAGGAAGCATTACTTCAAGGAGTAAAGCACAGGAGATGCATAAGAACACAGGTATGTGGAGTAGGGTTGTCAGAAAACATCTAAGATGCCCAGTTAAATTTGAATTTCAGATAAACAACAAATATTTCCCACAAACAACAAGTATGTGACGTATTTATACTAAAACATTATCATTTATCTGAAATTCAAATTTACTTGTATTTTGATTTGCTAAATCTAGCAACCCTGACATTAAGTCAAGTTAGGAGTTTGAACCTTGGCTCCACCACCACCTACAGCTGTATTACTCTGAGCAAAATTCTTAACTCTTCTGTGCTTCAGAATCTTTGTCTGCAAAATGGGGAGAGTTGGATACCCCATCTCCTAGGATTATTGTGAGAATTAGGTCAGATTAGTAAATCATCCAGCCCAGCACCTGGCACATGGTAAGATTGTGAGAAAGTTAGCCCCCACAACAGCTACTACTCTTACTCCTACCATTAATCTAGATTTATCCTCCTTAGAAAAGAGAAACCTTCTTTGAGTTGTTTTTGTTTTTGTTTTTGTTTTTCCTGAGACAGAGTCTCGCTCTGTCGCCCAGGCTGGAGTGCAGTGGTGCCATCTCAGCTCACTGCAAGCTCTGCCTCCTGGATTCACACCATTCTCCTGCCTCAGCCTCCCAAGTAGCTGGGACTACAGGCACCTGGAACCACACCTGGCTAATTTTTTTTGTATTTTTAGTGGAGACGGGGTTTCACTATGTTAGCCAGGATGGTCTGAATCTCCTGACCTTGTGATCCACCTGCCTTGGCCTCCCAAAGTGCCGGGATTGCAGGCTCTTTAGGTTGTTTTTTTATGGAGTGACATTCAAGCCTGGAGTTGTGTTAAACCATAGATTTGTTGTTTGGTTGTTTGTGAACAGCTTCTTCATCACAGTAATGAAGATGATCTGTAGTACAGCAAGGATAGGGATATACGGTTTTGACCTTTCTATAAAATGTAAGCGCTCCTTTCAAAGCCCATAGCTAAATGGTGGCTACAAGAAGTTAAGGCTTAGGGACACGGGGTTGTCTCTTTCTTGAGCACCTATGGCCCAAGGAAGATATCTGAGTTCAGAGGCTAAAAGGAGCCCCACATTGGGACTGGTCAGAGACACAAGGGGAGTGAAGTGATCCTGTGTGGTAGAATTGAGGACCAACAGCCTGTCTGGAACAGTTGTGTTGTCTTTTGAAGCTGTTTTGTGAGTGTGTGGCTAGGAAGGTGTTGAGAGTAGTAGAGGAGGAATGTCTACCACACAGTGTAATTTAACTCATATATATATTGGCAGACAGATCGTTAAAAAGAGCATGCTTGTAAAATAATATCCTTCTGGGGGACTGCAGGAAAAGAAGTTTGCTATGAAAGACTCGGCTGCTTCAGCGATGATTCCCCATGGTCAGGAATTGTGGAAAGACCCCTCCATATATTGCCCTGGGCTCCAAAAGATGTCAACACCCGCTTCCTCCTATATACTAATGAGAACCCAAACAACTTTCAAGTAAGAACTATCACTGTGTTTAGAACTAAGTTCCACCTGTTTTATGTAATAAGGATACTGAATATTCACGTTCTTAAGAGAAACAAATCAGGCTGTGAAATTTGCATCTTTGTAGATATTCAGGGCACTGAGCTTAGGTATTTCTTAATGTAAATTCTTTATAAAAGGTTCATTAACTTCGTATTATTCTTGTCCTTCCTCTATAACATTTAATAAATATTGTAAATATAGGGCTATATTTATATATATATAAAGTATATAAACATTCCCAATATTATATATTTATATAATCTCCCATTATGTATGTATATCTATATTAGATAAAGATACATAAACATATGCACACACATACACACAAAGCCTTCCATTGTATGAAGAAAAGATCATTGCCACCAAGTTTATAACAGACATATTATCCCAAGTTGAACAACTGCAAACATGTCGTGATGACTGGGAAATGGCAACATGGTGATGATAGTGAATACTGTGGTTATAATGGGAGGATCATTATTCACAAGGATCCTGAATCCTAGCAGTCTTCTACTTACCGCCCCTCTCCATGTGGAACCCTCTCCACAAATAGTTCTATTGGCTACTATAGGAAACTGACATGAAACACTTTTCTGTCTAAACAGGAACTTGTCGCAGATTCATCAACCATCAGTAACTCCAATTTCAAAACAAATAGAAAAACTCGCTTTATTATTCATGGATTCATAGACAAGGGAGAAGAAAACTGGCTGGCCAATATATGCAAGGTGAGATGTAGTCATCTCTCAAGGAAAGGTTGTTTCCAAAGTGATAATTAACAACCAGTAGTAAGGCATTGGCCCCAACCAGTGAGGACAGTGCTGGTACCCACAGTCTTGAAGGATCTTCAGACCCCTGCGGGGCCTAGAGTTCCTAAGGGAGGTCAAGGAGGTGTTGGTGGGAAGAGGGGGTTTAGGATGCTCAGAGCAGTGAGGCTGGCAAGCATTTGGTAGATCCAGGCACTAGTTATTTAACAACTGATATGGAGGTGTTTCAAAATTTTAGCAACAGATGCTCTCATGCTGATGCACACCAGCTGGTCATAGGCCCCTGATTTTTCATTTGTTTTTAATTTTATGTGAAGCGCTAAGAGGTCTCATTTTGCCTGAATGAATTATTTTCTTTTGATGTTCACTTGCTACTCTTTGATCTCCTCTGGTAGCAATAACTTGGAAAACTGTGTAGGTTTTTTATTTTGGCTTCTGTTGTTTCAACAGCAGTGATCCTATTTTCTTTAATTTGCCTTTGGCTATGTGCTCTGTCATAAAGAAGAATGAAAAGACAGAAAATCAAATAGAATAAATTTTCCTAGTAACTGCTAGTGCTTGAGGAACATTATTATTGATTCATTTGTTCAAGTGTTTATTCATGTATTCATCAAATTTCTTTGACCTACTGTGGCACAAAGGGAGTAGTCCTTTCTTCAGAGGTATCAAGAAGAAAGACACAGGCCGGGTGTGGTGGCTCATACCTGTAATCCGAGTACTTTGAGAGGCTGAGGCGGGCTGATCACAAGGTCAGGAGTTCGAGACCATCCTGGCTAACGCGGTGAAACCCCGTCTCTACTAAAACTACAAAACAGTTAGCCAGGCATGGTGGTGCGTGCCTGTAATCCCAGCTACTCAGGAGGCTGAGGCAGGAGAATCACTTGAACCCGGGAGGCAGAGGTTGCAGTGAGCCAAGATCGCGCCATTGCACTCCAGCCTGGGTGACAGAGTGAGACTCCGTCTCAAAAAAAAAAAAAAAAAAAAACAAGAAAGACACAAAGGTCCTCCTAAGCCCATAGAATTTCAGGTCTGCCTGTGGCTCAAACGAAGGGCAGAATGAGTCAACTCCAGAGCATATCCATTGATCCTAAAGACAGATGAGCACCCTAGAGTCCGTACACTCTGCAAGTTTAAACACAAGCAGTAAAACCACAACTTGTCTTCCAAAATAATTTAAAGCTGATGATTATTGGAGGGTAGTAATAGATTTTTACACAACAGCGAAGAAAAAAAATATATATTATTCTTAGTTCAAAAGGAATATAGCTTCCTTTGATATGGCTATGCAATTTATTTCTAAGATCCCAAAGGCAATTGTGGTTTGTTTTTGTTTTGTTTTGTTTTGTTTTGCATTGATTAGGCTTTGACAGCACTATTGCTTTGAGATGCAGAAACAAGTGGTTTAAACTAGAAGGATAAAGGTTCTACATTTCAGTCCTGACTCTTTCCGTAGCTATGATTAGCAAATCTTTTCCCTGCTTTGGATTTTTCCTTTTGAAAATGGAAAAGTTGGAGATGATTTCTAAGACTGTTCCATTATTCTCAAATTCTTTTTATTTTTGAGATGGAGTCTTGCTCTGTCACCCAGGCTGGAGTGCAGTGGTGTGATCTCGGCTCACTGCAAGCTCCGCCTCCCGGGTTCACTCCATTCTCCTGCCTCAGCCTCCTGAGTAGCTGGGACTACAGGTGCCCGCCACCAGGCCCGGCTAATTTTTTGTATTTTTAGTAGAGATGGGGTTTCATCGTGTTAGCCAGGATGGTCTCGATCTCCAGACCTCGTGATCCACCCACCTCGGCCTCCCAAAGTGCTGGCATTACAGGCGTGAGCCACTGCTCCTGGCCTATTCTCAAATTCTTTTTGGAAAAAAAATAGGGTATACATAAACACACTCATACAACAGAATTCCTTTCAGAACTAACCTCCATGAAGCCATAATTAAATGCCATCAAGCAAGGCTTTCCGTAGATATCTGGTAGGCAGTGTTTCCATGTGAAATATTAATAACTCTTTAGTGATGTACAATAAAACATGTTCATCTAAAAATTTTGATTAGTATTTCCATTGCGGAAAAACTTATTTACCTTCAATGTATTTATATAAGGGGTCCTAACATTGTCTTTCATTCATTCATTAAATATTTACTGAGCACCTTCTGTGTACCAGAATCTCTTCTGGACACTGAGGCTGCACCAGTGGACAAAGCAGACAATGTTCTTGGGTGCATTCTAGTAAGGGACAATGTAGTCTTGTGGCATTTAGGAGGACCTAATGAACAACCCATTGTACCACATTTTATACATTTTTTTCTTGAATTAAATGTCTCTGTATCTGCTACAGCAGAAATCCCAAGAATCCAGTTCCCACTATGGTCAAATTCCAGTTTGGAGATGATGTTAAACTTTAGCAGAGATGATATATCTATAACAGACTATAAGTTTTGTCAGTTGCATTGGGGTTAAAATGATGTCGTGTCAGTCAAGGAAGGAATTTATCCTAGTCCTCTGATATGTTAACTAGTAATTAATAAAGATCCTGAATTATGTATCTGTTTATTGTGCCCCTTCCACCAGAATCTGTTCCAGGTGGAAAGCGTGAACTGTATCTGTGTGGACTGGAAAGGTGGCTCCCGAACTGGATACACACAAGCGTCACAGAACATCAGGATTGTGGGAGCAGAAGTAGCGTATTTTGTTGAAGTTCTGAAGGTAATTACCCCTGGATTGTATAAAAGCCTGTACACATGGTTTTCCAGATTGTCTTTCCAAAAAAAAAAGTCTGTAGATTTAATCATAGATAAAGACATTTCTCTACTCAGATATGACATTTCCCTTGGTTGCAAAGAAAAATTTTTTTAAAAATCTAGCTTTGGGTTTCATCAATAACCCATTATGTTAATAAACTAGTTCTTTTTGGCTGGGTGCAGTGGCTCACACCTGTAATCCCAACACTTTGGGAGGCTGAGACAAGCGGATCACGAGATCAGGAGATCGAGACCATCCTGGCTAACACGGTGAAACCCTGCCTCTACTAAAAATACAAAAAAATTAGGCAGGCGTGGTGGCAGGCGCCTGTAGTCCCAGATACTCGGGAGGCTAAGGCAGGAGAATGGCCTGAACCCAGGAGGTAGAGCTTGCAGTGAGCCAAGATCGCGCCTGCACACCAGCCTGGGTGACAGAGAAAGACTCCGTCTAAAATAAAATAAAATAAAATAAAATAAAATAAAATAAAAATAAACTGGTTTTTAAAATTTAATTTATTCAAGCAATTGGTAGGTTGTTTTTAATAAATTCCACGAGTATTTGTTTTAATTTTACTAGTTATTACCTATGTCAACCTTAAAATTAATCTAGTTTTGTTTGATTTTAGTTTTGTTTTCTTAAGAGAAGTACAGTGATAACAAGCTAACCTCATTTGGTAACAAAAAAACACAGAAAATGTTATACTCAAATGTGTTTAAATAACTGTTTTTATTTTTACTTTCTAATCCAAATACTTGCTTCATCATCTCTGGATAACAGCTCTTCATATTCATTAAGGTTTATCTCTCCAACAAAATACAGCCCTACTTCCTCCAGATTAAAAGTTAAACCCATTTCCATGTTTCATTATAACTATTTTAAAAAACATGGACGTCAAGTGCTTTGGAAAGGCAGTGTATCTTCTTGACACCAAGGTTTTTGAAGTTTCTCCCCATGCACCCCTCACGAATTCTGCAACACAGTCATGCACCACACAAGGATGTGTAGGTCAATGATGGACTTCAGATATGATGGAGGTCCCATAAGATGACAATGGAGCTAAAAAATTCCATTGCCTTGTGACTTATAGCTATCATGATACCATAGCACAACATATTACTCATGGATTTGTGGTCATGCTGTTATAAACAAACCTACTGCACTCCCAGTTATATAAAACTCTACCACGTATAATCATGTACAATACATGATAATGATAATAAACGATGACATTACTGGTTTACATATTTACTGGACTTTTTATCATTATTTTAAAGTATACTCCTTCTACTTATTAAAAAAAGAAAAAGAAAAACAGCCTCAGGCAGATCCTTTAGGAAGTATTCCAGAAGAAGACATGTTACCATAGGAAATGACAGCTTCATGCATGTTATTGCCCCTGAAGACCTTCCAGGAAATAAAATGTGGAGGTGGAAGACAGTGAGGTTGATGATCCTGACCCTGTATAGGCCTAGGCTAATGCAGGTGTTTGTGTCTTAGTTTTTAACAAAAAATTTTGAAAAGTTAAAATGGCTGGGCGCGGCGGCTCACACCTGTAATTCCAGCACTTTGGGAGGCCGAGGCAGGCGGATCACAAGGTCAGGAGATTTAGACCATCCTGGCTAACACGGTGAAACCCCGTCTCTACTAAAAATACAAAAACTTAGCTGGGTGTGGTGGCGGGCGCCTGTAGTCCCAGCTACTCGGGAGACAGGCAGGTGAAAGGCGTGAACCCGGGAGGCGGAGCTTACAGTGAGCTGAGATCGCGCCACTGCACTCCAGCCTGCGGGACAGAGGGAGACTCCATCTCAAAAAATAAATAAGTAAATAAATAAATAATAAAAATAAAAATTGCATAAAGAAAAATATTTTAAATGAACTGAGTGTAGAGTAAGTGTACAGTGTGTATCAAGTCTTCAGCAGTGTGCAGTGACGTCCTAGGCCTTGACATTCCCTCACCACTTACTCCATGACTCACCCAGAGCAACTTCCAGTCCTGCAAGCTCCATTCATGGTAAGTGGCCTCTACAGATGTACCACTTTGGGACTTTTTTTTTTTTTTTTTTGAGACAGTCTCGCTCTGTCACCCAGGCTGGAGTGCGGTGGCACAATCTTGGCTCACTGCAACCTCCACCTCCCGGGTTCAAGTGATTCTCCCACCTCAGCCTCCCTAGTAGCCATGATTATAGGCACCCACCACCATGCCCAGATAATTTTTGTTTTGTTTGTTTGTTTGACGGAGTCCTGCTCTGTTGCCCAGACTGGAATGCAGTGGGGCGATCTCGGCTCACTGCAAGCTCGGCCTCCCGGGTTCATGCCATTCTCCTGCCTCAGCCTCCCAAGTAGCTGGGACTATAGGCACCCACCACCAGGCCTGGCTAATTTTTTGTATTTTTAGTAGAGAGGGGATTTCAGTGTTAGCCAGGATGGCCTTGATCTCCCAACCTCGTGATCCGCCCGCCTCGGCCTCCCAAAGTGTTGGGATTACAGGCATGAGCCACTGCACCTGGCCAATTTTTTTATTTTTGTAGAGACAGGATTTCACCAGATTGGCCAGGCTGGTCTTGAACTCTTGACCTTAGGTGATCAGCCCACCTCAGCCTCCCAAGGTGCTGTGATTACAGGCCTGAGCCACCAAGACCAGCCTAATATCTTTTATACTGTGTTTTTACTGTATGTTTTTTAGGTTTAGATATATTTGGATACACAACTAGTTACATTGTGTTCCAATTGCCTACAGTACATGGTACAGTCACATGCAGTACAGGTTTGTAGCCTAGAAGCAACAGGCTGTACCACATAGCCTAGGTGTGTAGTAGGCTATGCCATCTAGGTTTATGTAAGTACACTTTATGATGTTCCCACAACAACAAAATCGCTTGACGATGCATTTCTCTTAACGTATCCCCGTTGTTAAGCAACTCGTGACTGTACTTGAAAACATTCTAAAAAGGTTTTCTTTCCTACAGTCGGCGTTCGGTTACTCACCTTCCAGTGTGCACATCATTGGCCACAGCCTGGGTGCCCACGCTGCTGGGGAGGCTGGAAGGAGAACCAATGGGACTGTTGGACGCATCACAGGTTGGTCAAAACAGTGAAAGATGCCAGGGGGTTGAGGCAAGAGGATCTCTTGAGCCCAGAAGTTTGAGGCCAGTCTGGGCAACATAGTGAGACTCCCATCTCCTTAAAAAAATAAAAATAAAAATAAAAAGTAAGTAAATAAATAAATAAATAAATAAAGCTACAAAATTAGACTACATGTAGACTGTCTGTGGTCTAAAAGGAAATACAAGACGGAAATTTGGTGCAATTCTACTTTTTACCTTCTCATGTTTTCTGAATTGGGCCTCACAATCGGAAATCACTGTGTTCTGAGGCTTTGTAAAGTCTTCATTGATACCAGTCTTTGGTCTACAGCACTCTGTTTAACATATTTATATTGCACGTGACTAAAATGTGAATTAAGGACATCTAGAGATTTTATTCATGCCTATTTCCCCGTTGACCAACATTCACAAAGGATAAGTTTCATGAATAGAGTACACTTCATAAATAGTAGAATAAATACAATTAAACCCAAGAAGCTGAAATTTGTATAACTGATTATATTCTGCTTCAGTAGCAATTGCTAATGTGCTTAAACCTCAAACGTAACCCCAGAGTCGTCAGGGAAAATGTGGTCAGGGTGCCCTGGGCTGCCAGTTCTGTGTGCTGCTAATGAGATAACAAACAGTATTTTACAAACCTGAGGCTGGCTGCATTCGGCCAGTGAGCTCATATATTGGATATCCAGATTCTAAAACCTCTGTAAGGTTGTAAGAAAGATTCTACCATCCTGGATCTGAGAGGTGATTATTTCAAGGAAGGACCACTTTCCTCTTCCATCAGTGTTCAACCTTTTTGTCTCTGACTTGGTGATTCTCTTTTTAACCCTTGGGATAAGTCGGCTGTATCTGGACTTGGAATAATCTGGAATGCCTATCCGTTCATTTGCTGAAGGGGAGTTCTGCCCAGGATTTTCTTTTCCACCGTCTGCAAATGTTTCTTTCCCATAGCCTGCTCAGCCAGGCGCTGTGCAATGCAAGCCTGTGTTCTCAGTGACATTTATGGAAGCCAAGGTCCTTGCTCTTGTGGGAGTTCACAGTCTACTGGGGACTCTTTTACCCTGAGTGGTTTTTAGTCCAGTGTGTCCCAGAGTCTGCCTCTTTTCTTGTAACTGCGCTAGTGACCAAGACTCTCCCACTGACTACACAGCCATGAGGAAAGGCATATTCTTTGGTTTGGAGAAAATTCACTTTAAAGCAAATAGCTAGAAGCAGATTCCCCTTCAGCAAATGGTCAGGTAAGGAAGAACTCGTTCATCCCTTTCCATGCATAACTCATGTTTTACTCTTAATACTTGTACTCAGGACTGTACTCAGGACTTGTCATAATTCATGACACATACTCTTTACTCTAGGGTTGGACCCAGCAGAACCTTGCTTTCAGGGCACACCTGAATTAGTCCGATTGGACCCCAGTGATGCTCAATTTGTGGATGTAATTCACACGGATGGTGCCCCTATAGTCCCCAATTTGGGTGAGTTCCTCAACCTGTCCCCCAAAGGGTGTTATATTGTCTGAGTCTATACATTAGCATAAACCCTCATTCACTTTTATGATTCTTCAGGGTTTGGAATGAGCCAAGTTGTGGGCCATCTAGATTTCTTTCCAAATGGAGGAGTGGAAATGCCTGGATGTCAGAAGAACATTCTCTCTCAGATTGTGGACATAGATGGAATCTGGCAAGGTAGAACTATTATGTGTACAAAGAGATCTTCTTGGGGGGAAGCTTATGTTTTGTTTTGCTAAACTTGCTAAATTCTTTGGAATTGTAC
The DNA here is from genome assembly GCF_037993035.2 of Macaca fascicularis. Taxonomy (NCBI): domain Eukaryota; kingdom Metazoa; phylum Chordata; class Mammalia; order Primates; family Cercopithecidae; genus Macaca; species Macaca fascicularis. The sequence continues at coordinate 125,571,797 of NC_088383.1, forward strand.
AGGTCTCACATTTTATGTAACAAAAGACTTTTAATTGTATCCATGAGACGTAGGTTTTCACTGGGATAAGTGGGCATGAGGAGACTGGGAAAGAAAGTGGATTTTCAGTCAACTTCCAAACACCTAATTCAGGGAATGAGCTTTTATTTATTTAGACCAATCTTTTTCTTCTACAGTATGTTAAACCTTTCATTTAATTACAGTATTATCTATTATAATCTTTAACAGTACTCAGCTTCTGATTACATCACAAATCATAAATATACTTTACAAATGACTTTGTTCTGTGACCCGCATGAGCTCACGTTAATTAGAGAAATCTATTCAACCACTATATTCTGAATATGACGTTAACTCAGAAAAATGCAATCTGTCCTTGATGTGTAATTGTGCCTGATTCGAAGGGACTCGAGACTTTGCAGCCTGTAATCACTTAAGAAGCTACAAATATTACACTGATAGCATCGTCAATCCTGATGGCTTTGCTGGATTTCCCTGTGCCTCTTACAACGTCTTCACTGCAGTAAGTAGACTCCACCTTCTGCATAAAGAATTTTGTGACTGTCACTTCACATGACTGGTGTGGTTTCCTATACATGACCTCATTCAATGAACGTTTTTATACTTTCGAGCTTATACATGCCTTTAATTATAGATATGTATTTAAATAGTGATAAATTAGAGCACTTTAGAGAAATGAGCTTGTAAATGGAAATGTCCTATGTTTACTTTCATTTGTATTACTCTTGTATTCATTGGGTAAATGTTCAAACTTGTTTTAGAAATAACCCTAAACAAACAAAAAATAATTAGTCTATGGAAATCTGAGAAATATCTATAGGATGGTGATGAACATGGAAAAATTTTCTTAAATGCTGACCTTTTAAACTATTAATATATAATTATAGACATGTGTGGATGTTTCTGTGCAATTTCATAATTGCCAAGATTTTTTTTTTTGAGTTTTCATTTTATTTGGTATTCTCTTGATATCTTGGTTGAATTATTTATTTAATTTTACTTTAAGTTCCAGGATACTTGTGCAGAATGTGCAGGTTTGTTACATAGGTAAATGTGTGCGGTAGTGGTTTGCTCTTGGTTGAATTCTTTATATGTGATCTCAGATATGACATGTCTATTCTCTGGGTTTTTTTTAATAAAATTATAAAATTGACTTTTCTTTGCACCATAAAGTTTTGAAATTAAAATTTAAAACCTATGGATTTAATAAGAAAATTTCCAGTAACAAATGTGCCAGCTGAAGTCATAATTACCCAGGATATATACCTTAGTGATTAGGAGAGAGGATGCAAATCCTGGTTTCACCATTAAATAGCTGAATATTTTTTAGCAAAACACTTCTCCAAGAAGTTTCTTCATCTGTAAATGTAAATACTAATGGTAAACTCAACATATTTGGTGAGAGGACTTAATGAGAATACATATGTTAATTGCTTAGCTCAGAGCAAAAAATATAATAGCATTCAATTAATGTTAGCTATTATGGGAGAGGGAGTACATATATTATTCACACTACAGCTTCCATATACAATAAGACAGAAGATCCCTCCTCTTTCTTTATTTTAACTTTATTTTAATTTTCTTCCCCAATACCCAACAATAAGTAATGGGGAAAAAATAAAGAAGCAAACACAAAAGCCTCAGGTTTCATCCAGTTAAAACTTAGTCTAATTCAACGATATAAACAGTTCTTTTAAGTGATACTCAGCACTTGCATAAGAAAAAATGTCTCAGTCTTGCAGATTTCTTCACCTTTGCACTCCCTTCTAAGCTTCTCTCCAAGTGAGTGCTGGGGCCAGGTGATCTGGTGGTGGTGGTCAATGTGTGTTCAGCAGAGGAAATGAATTGGGAGTCGGTGGGTGCAAAGTCTTTGGGCTCCTTTGGACGCTGGGTAATAGCCTTGTCTTTTATTGACGGTCACACTGCTGTATTTAGAGATGAAGTCTTGGGCCTGTCTGTTCTTCTGGCTCTAGCAATGCCCTCAGAGAGCTTTGGCTATTTCTTCCTGGCTGGCTTAGGCAACACCTGGATTTTGTTGAATGCCAACCCTGGGACTGTGATAAGCCCATAATATGGTCCATTGAGCCAGGAGTCCACCACTTGCCTTTACTGTAGAGTAGCCCTGCCCCTCATAGTGGGAATTGGGACACTTGTCCTGCCAACTTGGTTCCTCCCTCTCCATCTCTTTTTCTCATAAATCCTTGGTTCAGAAACAAGGAGTATTTTCCTATATGAATATGTCTTCTCCAGGTATCAGCCTCATAGTAAGCCTTAGGCTAGCTGGGGCATTTTCTCTTCACATAGAGGAAATTCCGGGATACAAATCCTTCAGGGCTTGATATGCTAAACATGAGCTAAAACAATTGAAGAAAGCCAGGCGCGGTGGCTCACGCCTGTAATCCCAGCACTTTGGGAGGCCAAGGCGGGTGGATCATGAGGTCAGGAGATCGAGACCATCCTGGCTAACATGGTGAAACCCTGTCTCTACTAAAAACACAAAAATAAGCTGGGCGTGGTAGCGGATGCCTATAGTCCCTACTGCTCTGGAGGCTGAAACAGGAGAATGGTGTGAACCCGGGAGGCAGAGCTTGCAGTGAGCCGGATCGCACCACTGTACTCTAGCCTGCGTGACAGAGAGAGACTTTATCTCAAACAAAAAAAAAAAAGGAAAAGAATTGATTTTGTTTATCAGAAGCTGATTATAACCTCTATTCTACTTATGCAATCTTTCTAAAATAAATTCTAGCTGTAAGTAGATGAATGTCTTGGGAACAAATTAGGCAAAAGAGGAAAAATAGAAGATAGATACACACACACACACACACATATATATATATTTTTTCTCATTGTATTTTTTATTTGTTTGTTTTTGTTTTTGTTTTTGAGATGGAGTCTTGCTCTCTTGCCCAAGACTTGAGTGCAATAGCGCAACCTCGGCTCACTGCAACCTCTGCCTCCTGGGTTCAAGCAATTCTCCTGCTTCAGCCTCCAGAGTAGCTAGAATTATAAGCACCCGCCACCATGTCCAACTAATTTTTGCATTTTTAGTAGAGACGGGGTTTCACCATGTTGGTCAGGCTGATCTTGAACTCCTAACCTCAGGTGATCCACCTGCCTCAGCCTCCCAAAGTGCTGGGATTACAGGTGTGAGCCACCGCACCCAGCTCACTGTATGATTTTTATAGTACTATGTTGTTTAACAGTGAAGTTGGTGACTTACTGTTGTGAATAATGAAATGCATTGTTAATCTTTGCTGCTGAGACACTGTTAAAATCCCCGTTCTACCATCAGAACAGAACTGGCTTTAGAATATTTGAATGACAACAACATGTAGGAAATATGGTATACAATTAAAAGAAAGGGCATCCTCATTCATCATTTGTTTGTTTTCACTAGAACAAGTGCTTCCCCTGTCCAAGTGGAGGCTGCCCACAGATGGGTCACTATGCTGATAGATATTCTGGGAAAACAAATGATGTGGGCCAGAAATTTTATCTAGACACTGGTGATGCCAGTAATTTTGCACGTAAGTTTCTATTTTCTGTATCTTATATTCGTATTGCTATATATTTTATTATTATGTCCACTGAAAATGTGCATACTTGCTTTTCTTTCTTTTTTTTTTTTTTTTTTTTGAGACGGAGTCTTGCTCTGTCGCCCAGGCTGGAGTACAGTGGCGCTATCTCAGCTCACTGCAAGCTCCGCCTCCCGGGTTTACGCCATTCTCCTGCCTCAGCCTCCCGAGTAGCTGGGACTACAGGCGCCCGCCACCTCGCCCGGCTAATTTTTTTGTATTTTTAGTAGAGACGGGGTTTCATTGTGTTAGCCAGGATGGTCTCGATCTCCTGACCTCGTGATCCGCCCATCTCGGCCTCCCAAAGTGCTGGGATTACAGGCTTGAGCCACCGTGCCCGGCCCATACTTGCTTTTCTATACAAAAGCTTTAAACACCCCCTCTGCAATGTGGAAAAATGCTCAATGCTATGTTCAAGGTAATTATAGCTAATTAGGGTGGCAGAACAGAGTCTGGGTCCTGGACTCTTAGAGCTGCAAAAATAGGTTTCTTCACATTTGGTTCTGGTGCTATATTCAGAAGGCTTTCTCTGCCCCAGCCTCTTTATATTCACTCAAAAGTTTCACTGAACAAAATTCTGAGACTTTCGTAAAAGCACAAAGGTAATCTAGGAGAGAGAGATGGCAGAGGTTGTGAGAATGGAAAGACATTGACAGATTTAAGAGATGTTTAGGATTGTAGGTTCCATGAGTGATGGGAATTAGAGGATGGAGGAGTAGTAGGAATGGGAACAGGTTCTGGGTTTCTTTTCTTAATAATAGAGGAAGAAAACTATTTGGATGAGAGTCAATTGGGTTACCGTTTTTTTTTTTTAATACTGATGACAAATGTTATCTCCTCCGCAATTTGCTCAGGCTATCTCTAAATGGCAAACTATTGGCTAGTACCAAGAAAACGTTCCTTTGGTTTTCATAAATTAATATATTCCCAAAGGCAATGAAAAGTTGAATTATGGAATTTTGAAAATAAATGTAGATATTTAGACAAAAAGATGGCAGTACTCTAAAATTTGGTGATCTATGAAAATAAATTAAACTGAAAAAATGTCACAGTTCACAATTTTACAACTACCTTTTAACATAACGTTCTTATAACTTTCAAGGATAAATTGTCAGGTTGGAAACTGAAAACTAAATGTATTCTTTAGTCCCTTGGCTTGAAAAAAAATCTGTCTTAACTTTGAAAAAATTCTGCAAAGCCCCTGCTACCTAATGCCTATCCCCTAAACACATATAAAGGAATATCTATGACTATTTGATTAGAAAATTACACACACACACACACACACACACAAATTATAAATAAATTATTCAAAACTCAGCAGTAGTGGGATCCGAATTAACTTGTTTTTAGTGTCTTTTATCTCCAAACTGACATTTTGCAATTTTTCTCCCTTGCAGGTTGGAGGTATAAGGTATCTGTCACACTGTCTGGAAAAAAGGTCACAGGACATGTACTAGTTTCTTTGTTTGGAAGTAAAGGAAACTCTAAGCAGTATGAAATTTTCAAGTGAGTAAAATAATATTGCTCTATGGTTTTTTTGTTTGTTTGTTTGTTTGTTTGAGTTGAAGTCTCGCTCTGTTGCCCAGGCTGGAGTCTCGCTCTGTCACCCAGGCTGGAGTGTAGTGGTGCAGTCTTGGCTCACTACAACCTCTGCCTCTAGGGTTCAAGCAATTCTCCTACCTTAGCCTCCCGAGTAGCTGGGATTACAGGCACCCACCACCACGCCTGGCTAATTTTTGTATTTTTAATAGAGATGAGGTTTCACTATGTTGGCCAGGCTGGTCTCAAACTCCTGACCTCAGGTGACCTGCCCACCTAGGCCTTCCAAAGTGCTGGGATTATGGGCATGAGCCATGGTGGCCAGCCAATACTTCTTAATGTTGGAATACTGCACATGTATAATGTATGTCATCAACCTAAGAGTTTGTCTATTCATTACTATATGGAAGTAGAGTACTGACATGTATAAGGAAAAAGGAAGAAATTGTGTCATCCTTATGCCTTAATACTATTCAGAATTTGGTTTCTAAATATTTTCATGCTACTTCCTGATAAAACCATTCATGTTTGCTTTGATGACTGGCATCTGATTTATAATCAGTAATTAATTAGTCTGTCTACAAAACACATGCAAAAAGATGATGGAATACTCTCATCATTTATTAAATTGTGGAGGAATTGTGACTAATACATGTTTGAAGTTTTATTAAAGCAAAGGTGACTAATATGAGATATTAACGGCAAATGGACTACCAGTGAGTTAGCATGCATGTCTGAATTTGTTTAATACATTAGAATGAAAAATGTACTACCAATCACCTTAGCCAGAAATGCACTGTAAGCTGGTCTTAGAAACATAAATGTGTATGTATATGTGTGTATATATATACACACACACACACACACACAAATATATATGTATATATTTATATGTATGCTCATTTATGTTTTTATTCACTTCTTAAATCCTCAGGGGCACTCTCAGACCAGATAATACTCATTCCAATGAATTTGACTCAGATGTGGATGTTGGGGACTTGCAGAAGGTTAAATTTATTTGGTATAACAACGTGATCGACCTAAATTTACCCAGATTGGGAGCATCCAAGATTATAGTGGAGACAAATGATGGAAAACAGTAAGTAATGAAAATCCCAGGAGATGTGAAATATCAAATCTGTGTTTATAGTTCTATTCCTTCTAAAAGTCTAATTTAAGTGAAACCTCCTACAGGGGATCACCTACATCCTAGTTACAGTTGCTTCCTAATGCCTTCTGTTTCTTTAGGAAAAAGGGTAGAACTTTAGGAAACAGCTTTGATCAATTCGTAGACAAATATGTGATAGCTGATACAAATTAAATGTTAGAATGAGAATCTAGCTTCATGATTCTAAGGTGAGAGGAATGCTTCCTTTGGCAGCTGTGTTTTGTGCTATGTGAGTGCTTCTTGTGTGCATCTTCCAAACTTCCCGGGCTCACCTAATTGCTGTTTAAGTTGCTAGGAACACAGTGAATGTATCAAGGAATAGAAATAGGCTTTTCCGAATCACTGGTCTTCTTAGTGAAGATGAAGGTCCAGGAGATAATCCTTGGTTTCAACCAGGACTGGAGGGTGTGGGAGCCAAAGGAAGGTGAACTACCAGGAAAGGTGATCTGATGATAATCATGACAATACCAACACTAGACCAAGTATTTCTGAGTATTAGGCCAAATGCTGAGGCAAGCCCTGTGCTTCTGTCATTCTATCCTTCCATCCTCATGAAAACCAAATGAGAGGACTTTGCTTCTGGCAAAGATGGAGTAACAGAACCCAGATTTACTGTCCTGACTGAAATAACCAAAAATTCAAACTAAGTATGTGAAAAAACAGTTTTCCAGACACTGAACATCAAGGAATAAGGGATAGTGATCCCTGAGAGACAAAAACGGACAAGATGGAGCCTTGCAGTTGCCCCAGCTTACTGCTCCAAGAGATTTCCAGGATGTGTCACAGGGAGGAGAAACCCAGGCAGAGTTCAGTGGACTCCTTAAGTTAAAGAATCAGAGTTAAGAATCAGAAGATCCAGGGAAGTAGATTTCACAGGACAGCATACCAGACAGGAGTGAGTTGCCGAGGGAGAATCCCAGAGGTTATGAAAAGTCCCCCTGAATATTCATCAAGGTACTGATTGGCCCATGTATGAGAACAAACCAGCTGGAGGTCATTGAAATATCCATTTGATGGATTAGAGAAAATAGTTCCCATACTCTTGCAGGACTGGGAATGGTGCTTACTTCCACCAAGCAGTCTAGAAAAGTTTATAATTCAAAGGACACAGGGTAGAGTATTTTAGAAAGTCTTGCTTTATAGTGGAAAATAATTTACCTATATTGACCAAGATCTGTAAAGAAACTATTTCCAAATAACTTAACTGCGTTGCAGAACAAAAAGGTCAAGAATATTTATAAAGATTCAGAATTATCAAGCACCTAAAAATCTAAAATCCACAGTATCTGACTTTGACTCAAGGATTCCCAGGTATATAAAGACGCAGAAAAATCCAACCTATAATGAGGAGAATAATCAATCGACACCAAACCAAAACTGACACAGATGTTACATTAGCAGAGGAGAAAATTAAAACAATTCTTAAACCTGTATTCCATTTGCTTAAAAGGTCAGTAAAGGCGTGGCATATACAGGTTGAGTGTTTCTCATCCAAAATGCTTGAGATCAGAAGTGATTCAATTTTGAATTTCTTGGGACTTTAGGAATAGTTCCATTATATGTACCAGTTGAGCATCAAAAATTAAAAAAAAAAAAATCCAAAATCTGAAATGTTCCAATAAGCATTTCCTTCGAGCATCATGTTGGCAATCAAACATTTCAAATTTCAGAGCATTTTGGACTTTTAATTTATTTTTATTTTATTTTTCCATAAGTTATTGGGTACAGGTGGTATTTGGTTACATGAGTAAGTTCTTTAGTGGTGATTTCTGAGATCCTGGTGCACCCATCACCTGAGCAGTATGCATTGCACCATATATGTTGTCTTTTATCCCTCGCCCCCCCTCCCACTCTTCTCCCCAAGTCCCCAAAGTCGATTGTATCATTCTTATGCCTTTGCGTCCTCATAGCTTAGCTCCCACATATCAGTGAGAACATACAATGTTTGGTTTTCCATTCCTGAGTTACTTCCCTCAGGAATGGATTTTTTATTTTTAGATTTAGATGCTCAACCTATATAGAAAAAGACCCACACTGAGTTTCTAGAGATGAAAAATACAATGTCACAAACAAAACATGCACAGAATGTAACTAACAGTAGATTAGACATTATAGAAGACAAGGTTAATGACGTTGAATACATAATAGAAACTTTCTGAAATGAAATACACAGAGAAAAAATCTTTAAAATAATTTTAAAAGAATATCAGTGATCTGTAGGACAATAACAATAAGGCTTATTTATTGGAAATAAGACCCTAACAAAGAAGGGACAGAAAAATATATGTGAAGAAATAATACCTTGAAAATTTTCAAACATGGTGAAAACTATAAACCAACAGATCAAAGAAAATCACAAGAAACATGAAAAAAACAGCACAGCACCAACACACATAAAAATCAAAATGCTCAAAACCAGGTAGAATGTACATTATTCAGGTGATTACACTAAAAACCTAGATTTTACCACTATACGATATATCCGTCTAACAAAACTTAACTTGTTCCCTTACATTTCCACAAATAAAAAAATGTTGAAACCCAATTATAAAGACAAAATATTGAAAGCAGTCAGAGAAAAATGACACATTAGAACAGTGAAGAAAGAAAATTACAGCAAATTTCTAATCAGGAACAATGCAAGCTAGAAGACGGTGAAACAACATCTTTGAATATGGAAAGGAAAAACTGTTAACCTGGAATTTATACCCATAAATATCTTTCAAAGACAAAGATGAAATAAAGACTTTTAAAACTGAAATAATTCCTCACCAGCAGGTTAACACTAAAAGAAATGTCAAAGGAAGGACTTCAGGCACAGGAAAATGATACCAGGTAGAAAAGAATTCACTAGAAGAAATTAAGAACACAGGAAATAGGAAATACATGATAAATACATAGTATGTTTAATTCTTATTACTAAATTCTCTTTGAAAAAATTGACTACTTAAAAAATAATGACAGTATTTTGGGGAGTATATAATAGATGTATAAGTAAAATTCAACACTGACATGAAGGGCGGGGGGAGAGAACTGAAAATATACTATTGGAAGGTTCTTATACCATTTATGAACTGGTATACTCTCTTTTGAAAGTAAGACGTGATAAATAAAAAATATGTGCTATAAATTCTAAAATAATGAAACAAAGCATGATAGCAAATAACCCAAACAAGGAGATAAGATGGAATAAAATATAATCCAAAATATAGTATAAAAAGAACTAAAAGGGGCCGGGTGCGGTGGCTCACGCCTATAATCCCTCCACTTTGGGAGGCCAAGGCAGGCGGATTACGAGGTCGGGAGATTGAGACCATCCTGGCTAACACGGTGAAACCCATCTCTACTAAAAACACAAAAAATTAGCCGGGTGTTGTGGAGGATGCCTGTAGTCCCAGCTACTCGGGAGGCTGGAGGCAGGAGAATGGCGTGAACCCGGGAGGTGGAGATTGCACCACTGCACTCCAGCCTGGGCGACAGAGCAAGACTCCTCTGTCTCAAAAAAAAAAAAAAAAAGACAATAGCCTCATACCTAGCCATATAAATAATCGTATAAAGTAAAAATGGTCTAAATACCACAATTAGAAGACAAAACTTACTCCACTGTATTTTTAAAAACTCAATATCCAATTGTATTCTGGCTATATAAAATGTACTTTTTTATTTTTATTTTTTTGAAATGGAGTCTTGCTCTGTTACCCAGGCTGGAGTGCAGTGGCACGATCTCAACCTTTGCCTCCTAGGTTCAAGTGATTCTCCTGCCTCAGCCTCTTGTGTAGCTGGGATTACAGGCAGCAGCACCACTGCCAGCTAATTTTTGTATTTTTAGTATAGGCAGGATTTCACCATGTTGGTCAGGCTAGTCTCAAACTGACCTCAAGTGATTCACCCACCTCGACCTTCCAAAGTGCTGAAATTACAGGCGTGAGCCACTGTGCCCAGCCTGAAATGCACTTTAAACATAAAAACACAAATAGATTTCTCAATGTGAAAGAACCGAAAATGATACACTGTTAATCATTAGAAAAATGCAAATTAAGAACAGAATGAGATACCACCTATTTAAATGGCCAAAATTAAGATTGATAATACCAACTCTTGTGAAGGACTATCATACAGTGCTGATGGGAATATAAAAAGGATACAACTACTTTGGAAAGCACCTTAACAGTTTCTTAAAAAGCCAAACATGCATCTAGCTGAGTCAGCGATTTCGGTCTTCGCTCTTTACCCATGAGGCAAGAACACATATGATTATACAAAAGATTTGTACATGAATATTTGTAGCAATTTTTGTTTTTGAGACAGAGTCTTGCTCTGTCACACAGGCTGGAGTGCTGTGGCACAATCTTGGCTCACCGCAACCTCCATCTCCTGGGTTCAAGTGATTCTCCTGCATCGGCCTCCCCAGTAGCTGGGACTACAGGCATGCACCACCATGCCCAGCTAATTTTTGTATTTTTAGTTGAGACAGGTTTTCGTCATGTTGGCCAGGCTGGTCTTGAACCCCTGACCACAGGTGATCCACCTGCTTTGGCCTCCCAAAGTGCTGGGATTACATGGGTGAGCCACTGCGCCTGGGCCTATAGCAGCTTTTATTGTAACAGCCGAGAAGTAGAAACAATCCAAATGTCTACCAAAAAAGGAATGGATAAACAAACTATGGTCTGTCCATACAATGGAATATTACTCAGCAGTGACAAGGAATCAACTAATGGTACACTCAACAATATGGATGAATCTTGAGATAATTATACTGAATGAAAAGCTAGACCAGAGTGCATACACCTTAGATTCCATTTATATAAAATTTCAGACAATTCAAACTACTCTATAGTGACAGCAGAGAATGGTTGCCTGGGAGGAGTGAATATTGGAGGGAATGGGAAGAAGAAATTACAAAGGGGAAGAAAGACAATTGGGGAGATGATAGACATGTTTATAACTTTGATTTTGGTGATGGTTTCAGAAGTGTATGTTGTGTGTGTGAAAACGTATCAATTTAAATATGTACAGTTTATTCCAGGTAAATTAAAGCTCAGTAAAGCTGTTAAAACAAAAATGTATATCCTATGAGGTAGTTTCATTATCCTTATTTTACGGATAATTAAATGAAGATACCGTTTCTGAATTTCTGTGCAGGAAGTTTGACTCTACAAAATTCTTAACTACTACAAAACAAATTCAGTTCACCTTTAATCATATATAAATATTGGTGCCTTTCATTTCTTGTGTCCCTGATTGATAACTGTTTTAACCTTTAACTTCCTATTTGTGAGGCTGCCAGTCATTGAGGAAGTGAGCGTGAAGGGAAAAAAAACATTTTCTGAGCACTTTTTTCTGTGCCTGATAGTTTACATATGCTAAGGTATTTTATTAAAGAAAAATATTCCAAAGCATCTTAAGTATTGTTCAGCCTTTTCTTTCTTCCCTTCCTCCCTCCCTTCCTCCTTCCCTCCCTTCCTCCTTCCCTTCCCTCTTTCCTTCCCTCCTTCCCTTCCCCTTCCTTCCCTCCCTCCCTCCTTTCTTCCTTCCTTCCTTCCCTCCCTCCCTTCTTTCTTTTCCTTCCTTCCTTCCCTCCCTCCCTCCCTTCCTTCCTTCCTCCCCTTCCTTCCTTCCTTCTTCTCTTCTCCTTTCTTTCTTTCTCTTTCTTTCTTTCTCTTTCTTTTTCTTTCATTTCTCCTTCCTTCCTTCCTTCCTTCCTTTCTTTCTTCCTTCCTCCCTTTCTTTCTCTTTCTTTCTCCTTCCTTCCTTCTTTTCTTTATTTGATGCACACATGAAAAGAAGACATATTATTCAGTCTTAATGAGAAAACTTTGTCATTTTAATTCCAATATTGAATTAAAATAATGGTTAGCCAACATAATACCAGAAATTCGTTTTTATATACTGGGCTGATTTATTATGATGGTGACTCTGCTGTTCCTCAGTTGCATTTTTTGACATGGACTAAGTGTTCAGTGACTGCTCATGACAAATGAGTCTTTCTTTTTCTTTGGGGTGTCTATTGACAGCTTCTCTGTCTGCTGGTGCACAACCAGAAAATAACACTGGAAAGGAGAATTCATTCCTTTATGTAGAAGAGGTCCTCCCTCAGCCATTGTCTGATCTCCAGCATAGGGTGTGCCCTTCCCTCAGACTGGGAGGTTGGGGTCAGAGGTTGTCCTCATTGTCACACTCCAGATGTGTGCCAGGAAGAGGAGGTGACTTTGTGTTGTTTTCTCTCCACAGGTTCAACTTCTGTAGTGCAGAAACCGTCAGGGAGGAGGTTCTCCTCACCCTCACACCGTGTTAGGAGACTACTGTTACCAATGAATTGACTTCTAATAAAATCTGGTGGTAATGCATTACGCGCCTGTTTCTTTTGTCCAAAACCTCCATTGTTTCAAGTGAATCTGTTGGATAAAGTGACTAAACTCCAAAATTTGGAGTTGGTCAAAAGAACTACTAATGACTGTTGAATTTTGCTGCATATTTGACCTTACGAATGCTGTTTACAGGATACTGTCATCATGTTCATTATTAATATTACTTACGCCATTCTTGTCACTTAAGGCAGTCTTCCATGTCCAAAATGACCCCCTCTTGATGGGCTCACATGGAAAGACTCACAATTGCCACGTTTTCCATAATCCTTGAGTTCTGTGTCTGCTCCTAATCAGACATCTCAGGGGAAATGACACACAAGGAGATGAGGACTAGACAGATCCAATGCTCCCTAACAGGTCTACCTGGTTTATGTGGGGCTCCCCAAAACCTCTCACTTCTCCTGCAGCCTCTCTGATTTTTCTGAAGCACAAATAAATCATCCTCCCAGTTGTCCCCAGGACAGAATCCATATTCTTTTTTTTTTTTTTTTTTTTTTTTTGAGATGGAGTCTCACTCTGCTGCCCAGGCTGGAGTGCAGCAGCGCGATCTCCGCTTACCGCAAGCTCCATTCCCCGGGTTCATGCCATTCTCCTGCCTCAGCCTCCCAAGTAGCTGGGACTACAGGTGCCTGCCACCACGGCCGGCTAACTTTTTTGTATTTTTAGTAGAGACAGGGTTTCACCGTGTTCGTCAGGATGGTCTCGATCTCCTGACCTCATGATCTGCCCGCCTCGGCCTCCCAAAGTGCTGGGATTACAGGCGTGAGCCACCGCGCTTGGACCCATATTCTTTAGTAAGCCTTGTGAGGTCCTTCTTGGTCTGGTTGTCTCCTTGGACCCCAGCTTCATCTTTCACTATGTTCCTTCTGGAACTCTACATTCTGACCCTGTCCCCCAAGAGGGTCTTGATCTCTGATGCTGCTGGATGTTGTCAGGAACTCTTCTCCCTGGGATGCTCTTTTCTCTGTCTTCCTGTCTGTTAAATTCCTATTGGTTCTTAAATCTCTTTGTAGACATCACTTCCTCCAGGACTCACCTCCATTATCCACACCCACTAAGACTTGATTAGAGGCTTACCACTATGCTCCTACCACACCCAGACATTTTGCCATCTCAACACTGAACTTCCCATATTGTAATTGCTTGCTGGCTCACTTCTCTGTATAGCCCATTTCTAAACTCCTTAAGGAGTTTGCCCATTGTATGTGCCTGGCACATGCCTAGCATGTAGTAGAAGAGAAAATACAAATACATATTTTTTTTAATGACTTTCCCACTAATGGAAGCAACGAATGAATCCACTAGGGTCAGGTACTTAAAATTAGGCCATGTCTAAACAATAACATCCTAAGAAAGAAGGGGATATTTGTGCTAGGTCTTAAAAGTTGAGTAGGGATTTGCTAAGAGGATATGGTGGGAAAGGCACTCCAGAGAGAAAGAACAACATAGCCAAAGGCACAGGGCTATGAAAAATTGAAAATACCATTTATTCTGTATTTCATCAAAATATATAAAGTTAACACACAAAGACTTGTTAAAGGGCCATCCATTTATATTAATTAAGATGCTTTCACTTGCATGAACCAAAAGCTCCAACTCAAAGTTGCTTAAACAAAAAGGCAATATTTGACTCATGTGATTGGAAAGTTCAGAGGTGGAGGAAGCTTCAGGTTTTGATGACCCAGTCACTCAATGACCTCTTCAAGAGCCACTTTCTTTTTCTGTCTTCTGATATCTATGGTGCTAGTTTTATACCAACTGTGGCTTCCTTCTCCGTTGAAGAAAGGCCATCTCCCACAACTGAGGCTATAAACATTTCTTTCACATACAACAAGGAGAGAAAGTGCATCTCCTTTCCTATTTTTTTCCTCACAAAACTTGTGAGATTCACTCTTACTGGCCTCTGACCAGGGAAGTAGAATGTGTTGATTGTCTTAAGTCAATCAGTGAACACTCCTGGACAAAGAACAAGGCCAGCATCCTCAATGTACATGAACTATATAGAGAAGGAATTGATATCTAAATGAAAAAGGGAATTAAGAATGACTCATGGGTCATCATTGCAACTGGAAGGATGGAGTTGCCATTGCCTGAAATGGTAATAGTGCCTCTCAATGCTTTGAGAGGCACTATTTTGAAGAGGCAAGTCAGAAGGTCAGTTTTAGTCATGTCAAATTTGAGAGGCTCATCAGGCATGCAACTGGCCATGGAATGCAGGCATTTGGATATATAAGCACAGAGGTGAGGACAGAAGTCTGGATTAGACATACAAACTTTGGCATCTTTAGTCTACAGATGTCATTTTTAAGCACTGCACTTCTCTGCAAAGAGAATAATGCAATGTTTATCACATGTGAGTGCTTAATAAATGTTTACACTTGTAATTACTATAAGGACCTCATGAAATTTTCCTAAACATTAATGATAATGAATAATAAAAATCCATGAAACAATAGGATTATGTGCAAATTTACTCATTTAATAAGATGAAACAAAGGAGTTTAATTTTTCAAAATCAGTTAAAAACCTTTTGTTAAGAAAGATATCCATTTTCATCATAATGAAGCTGTTTCCAAGTTAGTTTAATCATTTCAAATGAATGGTTTACTCAAATTATTTACATATTTCTAAACTTAGTGAATTTTTTGAAAATACTACTTTTAGAACCCTAAATCAAATTTTTCTTCCCCTTAGAGATGAACACTTGTGAAAGGATGCTGATAATGTTCAGAATGCATGATGTAAGATAGTGGTGGAGACAATGGCAGAGAATTGATGAATTTGTTAATTCAATAAGTGCTTAGAGAGTGTTGACAATGTGCCAACCCCTAGTCTAATATCAGAGAACTAAAGTTGAAAATAAAGGTATCATCCCTACCCTCATGGAGTTTTCTGTCTTAATTGATGTTTCTCAAATTGTGATCCACCTAACAGAAGACAGGTGATGAATTAGTTGACTAGCACTGCATAGCAAATCACCCCAAAACTCAGTAATTTAAAAACAATAATCATGTATTATGGTCCTGTGGGCCAACAGACAGAGCTGCTGATCTCGGCCAGAGTTGGCTGATCTTGCTTGGTCTCACTCATGTATTGGTGGTCAGCTTGTAGGTTGGCGGAGGGCTGGATGGTTTAGTAGGGCCTGTGTGCATTGACTTTCCTCCACATGATCTCTCATTCTTCAGCATGCTAGCCTATGCTATTGAACTTGAACTCCCAAGGGACCAAGGAAATGAGCATAAGCAAGGAAGACTGCTTGAGGGCTAGGCTCAGAAGTAGCAAAATATCATTTTCCCCGCATTCTATTGAACAAAGCAAGTCACAAGGTAAGCACAACTTCAAAGATGAATACATAGACTATACTTCTTGATGGGAAGAGCTAAAAGTCATATTGCAAAAAGCATTGCTAGGGAGAGTGGTAGGGAACTGGGACCACTTTTGTAATCAATCTAGGGGGTGTCTCAGTTTTAGTAAGGAATGTGATGGAAACATTTCTTTCTCTCACTTTTGACAAATTTGAGTTATGAAATCTATTAATACTTCCACAGAAATTCATTTCCTTTCTTGAATTGTGGTCATATGTGGTGCAGAAGCCCTTGACATTTTGCCTCAGCATCATTTCCTTGACCGAGAAAACATTTCTTGTGGGTGAATGTATTTTCACATCATTTACAAGTAGTTGCTTACTCTAATGTGTTAAATGTGCATTTTTTATTATTCCCATTCTGTTAAGTTATATTCTCATTTTGGGATGTGAAAAAGAAATCAATGGCTTCAAGTGGTTCATTGAAGTGAAAAAGCAGCAATGAAAATACTAACACAAATACAATATCTCAGAGTAAGATCGTAACTGAAATAGTGGATAAGACTCATATGAAACTCCTCCCTATCAATCCTTGTATCTTGAAACAAGTGGAAAATGTGGTGTTGCTAATGGGATACACAGCAATGATCAGCTAAACTTGGCTGATGCTAGATCCGAGATCATTTGTCCTATACAGTATCCTGTACCCAACTCCCTGTCTGCATTGCTTTTAGTCATGAATATTTGCCCTAAGTAGAGTTGATGATGTTGCTGTTTTCGTAATATTTTCAAATAATATCTTTGTATGCTCAGATAAATAATTGATCTTTTTCTAAAACAAGCATCAAATAATGCTTTCCAGGATGAAATCAATTAATTTTGCAATTAAAGGTAGAAATAAACCCACAGCTATAGCCATTATTCAAAATTACATTTCTTGTAGTAAAAACTGTTGCAAATCACACCATCACACAGAAGCCAAAAAACAAGCCAAAATGATAATGATACCTGTTATATTGGGGGAGAAAACGAAGAATATGCTATCAGCCAAATTCCCTTATCAGAGGACCACCATAGATGTTACATAGTATCACTGGCATGTTGTTTACTATCCGGAGTGTGCTGAAGGGATGTCTCACATTACAGCTGGATGGACCCATTCATGTGCGGACTTGGAATTGGTTCCCGGCACACAAGGCACAAGGAAGAGTGCTTTACACATTTCATTTTTTTGTCTACTTGATCACTTAATTTTCATTGAACGTTGTTTTGTGAGCCATAACACAGACCAAAAACAAGGCACTGGGATCTACAGGGATAGAACCCCATCTGTGTTTACATCAGGGAAGAGTGTGGCTGTTAAGATATAAAAGGTGGCAAAGAATTCTAAATTTCAGAGAATGACTGCTGGGTGGTCAGCTAAATGCTGCATGTTCCTAATAAAAGGTTGAAAGAGGCTGGGCACAGTGGCTCACACCTGTAATCCTAGCACTTTGGGAGGCCAAGGCAGGTGGATCACGAGGTCAGGAGATTGAGACCATCCTGGCGAACACGGTGAAACCCCATCTCCACTAAAACTACAAAAAAAATTAGCCAGGTGTGGTGGCGGGCGCCTGTAGTCCCAGCTACTCTGGAGGCTGAGGCAGGAGAATGGCGTGAACCTGGGAGGTGGAGCTTGCAGTGAGCCAAGATCACGCCACTGCACTCCAGCCTGGGCAACAGAGCAAGACTCCATCTAAAAAAAAAAAAAAAAAAAAAAAAAAAAAAAAAAAGTTGAAAGAGTGAAAAATGGTAACTTCAATAGAAATCTCTCTTAGCCTTTACCTAGCCAAATCATTGTTTTCACTCATTTTCTCCATTCTTATGGTCAACTCCATTCTTACCTCTGAGACTACTGATCATCTCATCTCCTTGAAACATTTTCTTCTCTTTGTCTCCAGGACACCACTTTCCCTTGGTTCTCCTCCATCTTCACTGGCTGTTCCTTTTCAAGTCTTCCTCATTTCCCTGTGCTTGTAACATTTTAGGGCCTTAGGGTTTAGTACTTGAACCTTATCTAAACTAATGGCTTTATGTGAAACAGATGAACCCCAAGTTGATATTTCTTACCAGGACCTCTCTTCTGAACTACAGAATAACTGCCTACTCTCCATCTCCACTTGGACTATAAGAAGACATTTCATTTTAACCATGCCCAAAACTGAACTCTGAATCTCCACCCCAAACCTGCTCCACTGACATGCAGCCTTCCCAATCTTAGTTAATGCAATTCCAGCTTTCTGGTTGCTCAAACCAAAATTTGGGGGTCTTAACTCATCTCCATTTCCCCAACTCCCGTCCAAATCCTATCAGTCCTATCTTCAAAATATATCTGGAATTTGGGCAATTCTCATTATTTCTGCTGCTAGCATGAAAGAGTTCCGGGTCTTAATTATTCACAGGACCTATGACAGCAACTAGGAGTCATGCAGAAAATATACAACTGACAATGAAACAAGGCATGAGTGAATGAATGAATTACCAGGATCAAAATATCAAGAGAAGGTGAATTGATAGAAACATCCAGTTGTCAGCCACCCTTAACAGAATTCAATTCAACGAATAGTTTCTGAGCACTTAGCATGGGCCAGGCGTGTAAAATTTTTTCAGTTTTATTGAAGTGTATTTTACATACAAGAAAATGCACCCAATTTAAGAGTAAGGTTCAATGAGTTTTGAAAAATGTATATATCCATGTATACAATCAAACTCTTGAAAAATGTATATGTCCACGTGTACAATTAAACATTTCCATTATTTTCTGAAAACATTCCCCTAATTCACCCCCAACCCAAGCAGATGCTGACCTGCTCGCTGTCATTATAGATTAGTTTTGCCTGTTCTAGAATGTCATGTAAGGATAATAATGTGGTATGCATACTTTGTTATTGTGTTTCTTTTATTTAGTTTAAGATCCCTGAGATACATCCATGTTGCTGCATTTATTCATAGTTCTTTTCTTTATATGTGAGTCGTATTCTATTGTATTAATATAGCATAGCTTTTTTCCCTTCACCAGTCAGTGGACATTTGCATTTTTTCCATCTTGGGGCTACTATGAATAAAGCTGCTGTCTTAGTCCATTTTGTGTTGCTATAACAGAATACTGCAAACTGGGTAATATAGAAACAATAGAAATGTATCTGGCCCATGGTTCTGTAGGCTGGGAAGTTCAAGATCAAGTGGCTGCATCTGATGAGGGCATTCTTGCTGTATCCTAACACAGTGGAGTGTGTCACATGGCAAGAGAGCATGCAAGACAAAAGAGGTGGGTGAACTTGCTTTCATAACAAACCTAATCTCAAAAAGACAATCCTACTCCCACAATAAAGACACTAATCTATTCATGAGGGCAGAGCTCTCATGACCTAATCACCTATCTAAGATTCCATCTGTTGCATTGGGGATTTATATTTCCATCACATAAACTTTCAGGGACACATACAAACCATAGCAACTGCTACAAATATTCACATAAAAGTCTTTGTGTTGACACATGCTTATATCTCTCGGGCAAATACCTAAGTATGAAATTGCTGGTTAATATGTAAGTGATTCTTTAATTTTATAGGAAACTGCCAACTTGTTTTCCAAAGTGATTGTTAATTTGATACTCCCACTAGCAGTTTATAAAAGTTCCAATTGTTCCACATCTTTAGTATTGTCAATTTTTGCCATTTTTACTTGCCTGTAATGGTATTTCCTTGTGATTTGATTGTACATTTCTCTGATGACTAAAGATGTTGAGCATCTGTTTGCATGCTTATTGGCCATTCATAAATTTTTTGGGTGAAGTGATTGATTAAAATTTTTGCCGTACTTTTATTAGGCTGTTTGTTTTATTAAGTTCTGAGAGTTCTTTTCTAAGTCTGAATATAAGTCCTTTGTTAATGTGCTTATTGCAGACACTTTTTCCCAGTCTGTATCTTGCCTTTTATTTCCTTAACAATGTGTTTTGAAGACTAGAGTTTTAATGTTCATGAAACCCAGTTTATCATACTTTTATAGAGTAAATTTTATGTCCTGCTTTGAAATCTTTGTCTACTCTAAGGTAACAAAGATTTTCTCTTATGTTTTCTATTAGAAGGTTTTGGGTTGCTTTTTACATTTAGACCTATGACTTTCAGCACTTTGAATAAGCTATTCCATTGTCTTCTGTCTCCATTGAGAAGTCTGAGGTTATTCTTATCTTCTTTTTCCTGTAGGTAATGCATCTTTCGGTCTCTCTGTCAAACTTTGATTTTTTTTTTCTTTATCATTGGACTTATTTTTTGCCTTTGTGTGATTTTCACTGGATTTATCCTGATTTAGATTGTCCAACTTCTTGGTTATGCTTTTCATATTCATTCCTTCAGTTGTTTGTTTATCCATTCAACACGAATGTGATGAAAGCCAACGTACCAACCACTGGGAAAGATGCTAACATGTCACAATGAGGCCCAGAAAATTCCAGATTTCTCTGAGTTTACAACCCACAAATGATGGTGATGGTCTCGAGCAAGGGAAGCTCAAAGAGAAGGCTTTCTTCAAGGGAACAGGGTTACCAGTCTAATCAGGGCTGAGACATGAAGGGTTGTGTGGGAATTTGCTATGGTTCCTATCCACTGGAATTCCTCCCTTGTCTCTTATGCATTCTTTCTTTATTTTAACAATTCCCTTGTACACCAATAATTTTGTTGATTTTCTCTGTACCTGTAAACTTGAGCAGGGGACTAAATTATTTTTGACCACTTTTGACCTACGAACATGGCAGTTTCAATGATTCGACCTGTATCTCTGACACTGTCAGGCTAAATGACTCTGGTCTTGTAAAGTATAGTATCATTTTGTTGTCTTTTAAAAATTCATTGGAAGCAATATATCACAAAATCATCCTAGTTCCTTCTATCAAACATTTCCCTTTCAGACTATTTTTTCTACACCATTTTTTCGAAGTTGAATCATATTTTCCTTTCTTATTGATAACTCCATCAGATGGTGGGGTCGCTGGTTCCTCCTCTGTGCTTTTGCCTGGACCCCTCCCCAGTTCCTTTTGTTAGCTTGTTTATTCTTTCCTCCATGATACTGCTGAGAAATAAATTAGTTCTACAGACGATCAAAGTAACATATCAACTGCTTTTCTAGAAGGAATAAACTCTTGAAGGATTGCTTTTATTTCACTGTTTTTGAGGAAAAAAGCAAGGTTATACAAAAACTGTATGACCTGGTAGGCTCTTGGTATTTGTTCATAAGGCTATTGTCATCAAATCTGTAAAAACAATGCCCACAGACCTGCACAGAGAATTGTAAACTAAAAATGGGCAGCGAGACTAGAACCTTCACTACAATGAAATTATAGTGATTCTTAGCATTACATAATCACATATCCACTGCCTTTCTCATCTTCCCACAACTACTGTGAAAACACTGCCTACTGTATCAACCTTGGTTTACCCACAATTAAAATTAGAAATACATTCTTAGAACTTTCTCTCTTTGCATGCCGCTTTTCCATGGTACTCCTCAAAAAGATAAGCTTTACCTATAAAAGGACCTTTCGTTGCTATTTGGTTGTGTGTGGAACCTGACAGAACTGCCACGGTGAGTCAGGAACATGTTTTCCTGGCCTAACTTACCAGGATGCACCCATTTTCCCAGAGAGGGCTAAATGAACATGAATTATGCCAATCTTGTAAAAAAAAAAAAAAAAAAACTTAGCCAGATTCAATCATGTTTTTAATTTTGTGTAGATGCTGCTACTCTGGACTCTTTCACTGCTGCTGGGAGCAGTAGCAGGTAAGAAAAATATGAATATGGAGCTGGGAAAGATTCACTGTTCAACAGTCAAGAGGGCTATGGCAGCTGAGTTCAAGCCATGATGTGGATGACGAGTAAAGAGAGGGAGATGCATGGCTAACAGCACGGGTGCTTGCAGTAGGGTTGTCAGATAAAATCTAAGACGCCTAGTTAAATTTGCATTTCAGATAAATGGCAACTGTTTCCCACAAACGTGATATATTTATATTGAACATGTTATTGCTTATTTGAAATTCAAATATATATATGCAAGTTAAATTTGAATATATTTATTGTTGTTGTTAAATCTAGCCACTTTAGCTTAGGGTCAAGTGAGGGGTTTGAACCCTGGTTCTGCTACCTACCACTTGATTATCCTGAGCAAAATCATTAACCCCTCTGTGCTTCAGAATCTTTGTCTGTAAAATGTAAAGAATAGGATTCCCCCTCTCCCATGATGTGAGAATTAGGTCAGATTAGTAAACCGTCTTGCCTAGCACCTGGCACATGGTAAGATTTTGAGAAAAGCAGCGCCCACAACAGCTACTACTCTTACTCCTACCATTAATCTAGATTTATCCTACTCAGGAAAGAGAACCCTTCTTTGGATTGTTCCTTTATGGAGTGATATTCAAGCCTAGAGTTGTGTTAAACTATAGATTTTTTGTTTGATTGTTTGTGAACAGCTTCTTCATCACAGGAATGGAGATGACCTTCAGTACAGCAAGGATGGAGACACACAGGTTTTGCGACCTTTCCATGAAACTTAAGCTCTCCATTCAAAGCCCAAAGTTATATGGGCCCAAAGTCCGAAGTACCAAGGGCCAAAGAAAACATTTGAGTTTAGAGGCTAAAAGGAGCCTCAGATTGGGACTGGACAGAGACACAAGGGAAGTGAGGTGATCTTATGTAGTAGATTTTAGGAACAGTAGCCTGTCTGTAACAGTGGCGTTTTCTGTGAGTGTTTGGCTAAGAGGGTGTTTGGGGAAACAGAGGAGGAAAATCTGCCACAAAATGTCAATTAACTCACATTTTGGCAGAGAGGCTATTAAAAAGAGTGTTCTGGTTAAACTAATACCCTTGAAACACATCTAGGAGACTGCAGGAACAGAAATCTGTTACCCAAGACTCGGCTGCTTCAGCAATGATGCCCCGTGGTCAGGAATTATGGAAAGACCTCTCCAAATACTGCCCTGGGCTCCAGAGGGTGTCAATACCTGTTTCCCTCTGTACACCAGCGAGAACCCACACAACTTCCACGTGTGAACGCTTACTGTTTTCAGGACAAAGTTCCATCTGTTTATGTAATAAGGATACTGAATATACACATCTTTTAAAGAGAACAAATCAGATAATGGAATTGCATCTATAGACACTTTTAGGGCAGTGATCTGAACTGTTATTTTATGTAACTTTTTATAAAAAGTTCTTTAACTTCATATTATTTTTGTTCCACCTTTGTACCTAAATATGAGGAGATTTATATATATTTTTATATACATAGTATGAGATTTATACATATTTTACTCTATATATAGTAAAAAAGCCCAATATTATATGTTTATATAATCTCCCAATTTTATATATATATATCTCTATATTAGATGAGTAGAGTACCGATATATAGAGATACACGCACACGTACACACAAACGCACAAAGCCTTCCATTGTGTGAAAAGAAGATCCTTACCACCAAGATTATAACAGATAAATTATCCCAAGTTGAACAATTGCAAACATGTTGTGATGACCAGGAAATAGCAACATAGTGATGATTGAGAATAGCGTGGTTGTAATGGGAGAATCATTATTCGGAAGGATCCCTGAATGGTAGCACTCTTGTACTTACCGCTCTCTCCACCTACAAATGGCTTTGTTGGCTACTATAAGAAACTGACAAGAAACACTTTTCTGCCTAAACAGGAACTCGTTGCAGATCTCCATCAACTATCAGGCATTTCCTGGGTCCAGACAGTGGTTATTTAATAACTAATACTGAGATGTTTCAAAATTTCAGCAAAAATTCCTACCATACTGATGCATTACAGCGTGTCCCAGGCCCCCGTTTTTCACTATATATATATATATATATATATATATATTTTTTTTTTTTTTTTTTTTTTGACACAGGCTCGGAACGGTGGTTCATGCCTGTAATCCCAGCACTTTGGGAGGCTGAGGTGGGCGGATCACCTGAGGTTGGGAGTTCGAGACCAGCATAACCAACATGGAGAAACCGCGTCTCTACTTAAAAAAATACAAAAATTGACCGGGCGCGGTGGCTCACGCCTGTAATCCCAGCACTTTGGGAGGCTGAGGCGGGTGGACCACGAGGTCAGGAGATGGAGACCATCCTTGCTAACATGGTGAAACCCCGTCTGTACTAAAAATACAAAAAAATTAGCCGAGCGTGGTGGCGGGCGCCTGTAGTCCCAGCTACTCGGGAGGCTGAGGCAGGAGAATGGCGTGAACCCGGGAGGTGGAGCTTGCAGTGAGCTGAGATCGCGCCCAGCCTGGGCGACAGAGTGAGACTCCGTCTCTAAAAACAAAAATTAGTCGAGCGTGGTGGCACGTGCCTGTAATCCCAACTACTGCGGAGGGGGAGGGGGAGGCAGGAGAATCGTTTGAACCCAGGAGGCAGAGTTGAAATGAGCCGAGATGGTGCCATTGCACTCCAGCCTGGGCAACGAGAGCGAAACAACGTCTCTAAAAAAAAAGAAAGAAAAGAAACAAAGAAAAATTGGCCGGGTGCGGTGACTCAATCCGGTAATCCCAGCGCTTTGGGAGGCCAAGGTGGGCGGATCACAAGGTCAGGAGTTGGAGACCAGCCTGACCAACATGGTGAAACCCTGTCTCTACTAAAAATATAAAAATTAGCTGGGCGTCATGGGAGCCTGTGATCCCAGCTACTCGGGAGGCTGAAGCAGGAGAATCGCTTGAACCCGGGAGGCAGAGGTTGCAGTGAACTGAGATTGTGCCACTGCCCTCCAGCCTGGGCAACAGAGCGGGACTCCGTCTCAATAAATAAATAAATAATGAAAATAAAATAAAGACGGAGTCTCACTCTTATGCACAAGCTGGAGTGCAGTGCCACAAAGCTCACTGCAGCCTCGAACTCCTGGGCTCAAGAGATGCTTCAACCTCAGCCTCCCAAGTAGTTGGGACTACTGGTGCACACCACCATGCCTGCTTAATTTTAAAAAAAAAAAAAAATTCTTTTTTTAAGACAGGCTTTCCTTATGTTGTCCCCAGCTTATCTTGAACTCCTGGTCTTAAGGGATATTCTCCCATAGCTGGGATTACAGGCCGGAGCCATTGCACCTGCCTCTCTTTCATTACTTTTCAATTTTCATGTGATGCACTAAGAGATCTCATCTTGCCTGAGCGAATTCTTTTCCTAGATTTTCACTTGCTACTCTTTGATCTCCTCTGATAGCAATATCTTGGGAAACTCTGTAGGTTTTCAGTTTTGGCTTCTGTTGTTCCAACAGCAGTGATCCTATTTTCTTTAATTTGCCTTTGGCTATGTGCCTGTTATAAAGAATGAAAAGAAAGAAAATCAAATAGAGTAAATTTTCCTAGTAACTGCTAGTGCTTGAGGAACATTATTATTGATTCATTTATTCAAGTATTTATTCATGTATTCATCAAATTTCTTTGACCTACTGTGGCACAAAGAGAGTAGCCCTTTCTTCAGGTGTCAAGAAGAAAGACACAAAGGTCCTTCTAAATCCATACAATTTCACGTCTGCCTGTGGCTCAAACCGAGGGCAGAATGAGTCAACTCCAGAGCATATCCATTGATCCTGAAGACAGATGAGCACCCTAGAGTTCATACATTTTGCAAGTTTAAACACAAGCAGTAAAACCACAATTTGTCTTCCAGAATAATTTAAAGCTGATGATTACTGGAGGTAGTAATAGATTTTTATAGAACAGTGAAAAATGAAATGTGATTCTTAGCTCAAAAGGAATATAGTTTTGTTAGACAGTGAATACAATTTATTTCTGAGATCCCAAAAGCAGTTATGTTTTTCTTGTATTTGGTTTGGCTTTGTCACTGTTGTATTTAGATAAAGAAACAAGGAGATTAAACTAGAAGCATAAAGGTCCTAGATCCCCGTCCTGATTCTCTCCTTAGCCAACCATGATATTAGTAAAATCAAACTCAGTCCAGGATATCAGAAGTGCTGTGCCCGATGCACACTTTTATGTTGTCATTCAAGAGTAGCCAAACTGGATTCAAGAGAATCATTTCCTTGCTTTGGATATTTCCTGCTGTAAAATGAAAAAGTTGGAGATCATTTCCAAGATTACTTTATCATTTCCAAATTATTTTTGGAAAAAAATGAGGATATATATAAACACATGTCAGATAAACAAAACTCCTGCCCAAAGAAATATTCATGAAACTATAACTGACTCTCATCAAACAAGTCTTCCAGTAGATATCTAGTAGGTTATATTTTCTATTGAAATAACTCTTTAGTGATGTACAATAAAATACATTCATCCAAAAGCTTTGTTTAGTCTCAATCATTTAAAAGCTTATTTCATTACCTTCAATATGTTTATGTAAGAGAACCTAAAATAATATTTTTTTCATTCAGTAAATATTTACTGAGCACCTACTGTATGCAAGAATCTGTTATAAGAATTGGATATAGCAGTGAACAAGGCAAACAATGTCCTTAGTTGCATCCTAGTAAGGGACAATGTCTTACAACATTTAAGATGACCTAAGGAACAACCCATTATAGCACATTTTGTACATTTTTTGAAGTAAATGTCTATGTATCTGTCACAATAGAAATATCAAGATTCCAGTTCCCATTGTGGTCAAACCTCTAGCTTAGAGCCAATGTTAAACTTTAAGAGGGATTCCATATCCATAAAAGACTAGAAGTTTTGTCAATTGCTTTGGGGTTAAAATGATATTGTGTAGGCCGAGAAGAGAATTTATCCTAGTCTGCAAATGTGTTAACTAGTCATTAATAAAGATCCCAAATTATATATCCATTTATTGTCTTTTTAACCAGAATCTGTTCCAGGTGGAAAGTGTGAACTGTATCTGTGTGGACTGGAAAAGTGGCTCCCAAACTGGATACACACAAGCCTCACAAAACATCCGGAGTGTGGAAGCAGAAGTGGCATATTTTGTTGATACTCTTCAAGTAATTATCCATAAGTTGTACAAAAACCCATACACATTGCTCTTTGAATTCTCTTTCAAAAAAAATCCGGCTGGGCGCGGTGGCTCACGCCTGCAATCCCAGCACTTTGGGAGGCTGAGATGGGCGGATCACGAGGTCAGGAGATCGAGACCATCCTGGCTGACACGATGAAACCCCATCTCTACTAAAAATACAAAAATTAGCCAGGCGTGGTGGTGGGCGCCTATAGTCCCAGGTACTCAGGAGGCTGAGGCAGGAGAATGGTGTGAACCCGGGAGGCAGAGCTTGCAGTGAACTGAGATTGCACCAGTGCACTCCAGCCTGGGTGACAGAGCGAGACTCCATCTCAAAAAAAAAAAAAAAAAAAAAAAAAAAAAAAAAAAAAAAAGAAAAATCCATAGGTATGATCAATGAGAAAGCCATTTTCAGCCATTTCTCTTTCCCCTTAGTTGAAAGAAAACTGCAAAAAAATCTAGCTTTGGCCATCATCAATAGGCTTAGTTGGGTAAATAAACTAGTATTGTTTATTTGTTTGTTTGAATTGATTCAAGCAACTAGGTAGGTTATTTCTAATAAATTCCATGAGTGTTTGTTTTATTTTTACCAGTTATATCCAAGTTGATATGACAATGTCAACCTCAAAATTAAACTAGCTTTTTGCTTTTGTTTCTTGAGGAGAAGCACAATGATAATAAGCTGATCTCATTTGGTAACCAAAAATACAGAAAATGTTGTATTTGAATATGCTTAAGTAATTGCCTTCATTATTACTTTCTAATCTAAATACTTGCTTCATCATCTCTGGGTAACAACTCCTCATGTCCATTAAGGGTTCAGTCTACATAGCAAAATCTCAAAGTAGAGCTCCTTCCACCTCTTCTGAAGTTCAGTTCATTCCCTTCCTCATTATAACCGTGAAAGAGAAACATGAAAATCATTTATCTTGCATGGGAATTACCGAAGGGGGCCACGACACCTGGCCGATAAGGGTTAGCCTCATTAGTAATGCTATTGATGCAGAATATAATTAATTAGACAAATTTTGATCCTTTGGGTTTAATTCTATTTATTCCATTAGGTTGGTGCAAAAGTAATTGCAGTTTTCATCATTACTTTTTTTTTTTTTTTTTTTTTTTTTGAGACGGAGTCTCCCTCTGTCACCCAGGCTGGAGTGCAGTGGTGCAATTTTGGCTCACTGCAAGCTCCGCCTCCCTGGTTCACGCCATCCTCCTGCCTCAGCCTCCTGAGTACCTGGGACTACAGGCTTCCACCACCACGCCCGGCTAATTTTCTGTATTTTTAGTAGAGATAGGGTATCACCGTGTTAACCAGGATGGTCTCGATCTCCTGACCTCGTGATCCACACGCCTCGGCCTCCCAAAGTACTGGGATTACAGGCGGGAGCCACCGCACCTGGCCTTATCAATTACTTTTAAGACCAAAACTGCAACTACTTTTGCACCAACCTAACATTATTTATGGTATGTATTCTATAAATGAAACTTGTTCTTTGTAAATGCCTGTTAATGGGAAAGTAGACATGAATGAATAAAAACTCTGGATGTCCTTAATGCACATTTTAGTCACATGTAATATTAAACAAGGTGCTATAGACAAAAGATGAATATCATTAAAAAAAATACAAGAACTCCAAAGGTTCTGATTTCTGATCATGTGGCCCAATTCAGAAAATGTAAAAAGGGGCCAGGCGCGGTGGCCCACACCTATAATCCCAGCGCTTTGGGAGGCCAAGGCGGGCAGATCACAAGGTTTGGAGTTTGAGACCAGCCTGACCAACATGGTGAAACTCTGTGTCTACTAAAAAAAAAATTAAAATTTAGCCAGGCATGGTGGTGTGCCTGTAATCCCAGGTTCTCAGGAGGCTGAGGCAGGAGAATTGCTTGAACCCGGGAGGCAGAGGTTGCAGTGAGCCGAGATTGCACCATTGCACTCCAGCCTGGGCAACACAGCAAGACTCTGTCTCAAAAAAAAAAAGAAAAGAAAAGAAAAGCGAAGAAAAAAAAGAAAAGAAAAGGTAAAATACTTATTGAATGAATATTTGTACTTGCATACCTATACTTTTGATCATAGATAAGTATTTTAATAGAGATAAAGTATTTGAGGACTTAAGAAAAATGGATTTGTAAATGAAAACGTCTAAAGTCTACTTTAGTCACCCTCACATATGTATGCATCAGGTAAATGTTCAAACTTGCTCTGGAAATAATTCTGAACAAAAGAAAAAATGAGTCTGTGTAAATCTAAACTATGTCTATAGGATGCTGATGAACATGGGAAATTTTTCTTGAATGGTGACCTTTAAACTATATAATTATGGACATGTGGATATTTCTGTGCAATCTTACAGTTACCAATAATTTTTTTTCATCTTGTTTTGTATTTTCTAGATATGTAGGTTGGATTCTTATATCTAATCTTGAAAATTATATATCTATTGCTTGGATTTTTATAAAAGACTATTATTTTCAGTATAATTTTATTGAAATAAAAAATTTTAATGTATGCCACTTAGAAGTAACATTTCAGGTAATAAAATGCCTAGTGCAGTCAAAATTACCAAGGATATATGTTTTAGTGACTAAGAGAGAGGATTTGAATCTTGGTTTTGCCATTAAATAGCTGAATTACTTTGGGTAAAATATTTCTGTTCTCTAAGGCAGGTTTTTCATTTGTAAATGTAAATATTAATGGTACACTCAACATTCTTCGTGGGAGGCCTTAAAGAGATGATATATGTTGAATGCTTAGGTTAAAGCCAAAAATATAATAATTAGCATTCAACAAATGCTGGCTATGAGAGTGCACATTTTATTTCCACTATAGCTTGCAAATACAGTGAGTATGGACACCACCTCTCCTCTTTCTTTGGTTTAACTTTATTTTTATATTTTTCAACTTCTGTAGTCTAGAAACAGTGTGAGAGGAAGTTCTGTTCACCCTCACACTGTGTTAGGAGGCTGCTGACATGTGATCACTAAATCTTACTGCTAATAAAATTTAATGGTGGAGCAATACATTCTTGTCTTCTATCATAAATTTCCATTCTTCTCAATGAAACTTTTCAATATGGTCTCAAGAACCATAAATGACTGTTAAATTTTGCTGCCTTTTGAACTTGGGAATACTGTTTACATGAGACTGTCATCATTTTCATTATTAATATTACTGATGTCATTCTGATCACTTTAAGCAGACTTCCAGGTCCAAAATGGCCCCTTCTGGGTAGGTCCATGAGGAAAGTACCGATCATTGCCACTTTTCCCACCATCTTTAGTTTTCTCTCTGTTCCACATCAGACATCTCAGGAGAGATGCCACATAAGGAGATGAGGACTGGACAGAATCGATAATTCCTAACTCATCTCTCTATCCCTGTGAAAGTAACTAGGTAGGTTATTTCTAATAAATTCCACGAGTGTTTTTTTGTTTTTGTTTTTGTTTTTTGAGATGGAGTCTCGCTCTGTCACCCAAGCTGGAGTGCAGTGGCGTGATCTCGGCTCACTGCAAGCTCTGCCTCCTGGGATCACGCCATTCTCCTGAATCAGCCTCCCAAGTAGCTGGGACTACAGGTGCCTGCCACCGCGCCTGGCTAATTTTTTGTATTTTTAGTAGACACGGGGTTTCACCAGGTTAGCTAGGATGGACTCGATCTCCTGACCTCGTGATCTGCCCGTCTCGGCCTCCCAAAGGAGTGTTTGTTTTAATTTTACCAGTTATAACTAAGTTGACATGACAATGTCAACCTCAAAATTAAACCAGACCTCTCATCTCTCTGCAGCCTCTTTGATCTTTTTAAAGCACAAATTCATCATCCTCCCAATGGTCCCCAGGACAAAATCCACATTCCTTAATGAGCTTTGTGAGGTTCTTTATGTTCTAGTTGTCACCTTGGACTCCAGCCGTCATCTCTCACCATGCTGCTTCTGGAACTCTACATTTTGGCCTTGTCCCCCAAGAGGGCCTTGATCTCTGATGCGGCTGGATGTTGCCATGAATAATTCCTCTTCCCGGGATGATCTTTTCCTTATCTTCCTGTCTGTTCAACTCCTACTGATTCTTAAGTATCTGAGTAGACGTCACTTCTTCCAGGAAATCTTTCCTCACCTCCATTATCCATACCCCCTAAGACTTGATAAGGGGCTTCCCGGCAATAATCCTACTGCACCCAGAAATGTTCCCACCTCAACCCTTGACTCTCCATATCATAAGTGCTGGTTCATTTCTCTGTATATCCTATTTCTAAATTCCTTAAGGGGTTTGCCTATTGCCTACATGCTAGCATATAGTAGGAGAGTGCATAAATATTTTTTGAATGATTTTCCCACTAATGGAAACAATGAATGGATCCACTAGGGTCAAGTATTTAAAATTAGGCCATGTCCAAACAATAACACCCTAAGAAAGAAAAGGATATTTGCATTAGGTCTTAAAAAGTGGATAGAGAGGGCCAGGCATGGTGGCTCATGCCTATATCAAGACACCAGTTTGTTAGAGCTCTGCGAATTCTTACCCAACCCATTGGGATAATCTTAGAGTTATCAGCCTATACTTGTCAGAGTACTTGCCATGAATCTCCATAAAGCTGAAGCTCTATAAGGTTATAGTTGCTTGCAAAAAGCTTTCAGAAAACAATTAACTGACTGGGCGCAGTGGCTCACTTTGGGAGGCTGAGGCGGGCAGATCACTTGAGGCCAGGAGTTCGAGACCAGCCTGGCTAACATGGTGAAACCCTGTCTCTACTAAAAATACAAAAACTAGCCAGGCATGGTGGTGTGCACTTGTAGTCTCAGCTACTCAGGAGGCTGAGGCAGGGGAACTGCTTGAACCCGAGAGGTGGAGGCTGCAGTGAACTGAGATCGTGCCACTGCCCTCCAGCCTGGGCGACAGAGCAAGACTCTGTCTCAAAGAAGAAAGAAAGAAGGAAGGAAGGAAGGAAGGAAGGAAGGAAGGAAGGAAGGAAGGAAGGAAGGAAGGAAGGAAGGAAGGAAGGAAGGAAGGAGGGAAGAAAGAAAAGAAAAAAAGAAAACAATTAACTATTTAACGATCTGTGCGTAACAGAACTTAAAATGGCCATCATTAAAAGTTGAGAATTAATTATAACAGTGACACAATTCACAAGGAAATGTGGTTGTTTTGCAGCATATAACATTTTAACATAATAACCAAAATTACAGCTGCTAACACATTAGATTTCTAAGAATTTATTAGTTTGTGGAACACATATTAACAACACATTTATACAAATATAACTCAAAGAAGGTTAAATATAACTTCTTATTTACAATGCTTCCCATATAATTTAACATATTTAATAAACCTAACTTGTTTAATATCTCTCTTCCTTTGAGAAGCTCCAGGGACCCTCTGGTATGTCCCAAAGTTATTCTGAGATCAAAAGACTTAACTTAGAATTTCAGAAGTTTGTAAGAAATGTCAAAAGACCTAAAACATTTTCTTAAATAGGATCTCGGTCATTATGAAACAACTAAAGGTAAGTACAGAAAAGTTACATAGTTTTTAAAAGCTTAGCTCTTTTAATATTAAGAAGACAGTTTGTTATGGCTTCTGGGCAGTATTCAGAGAGGAGAACTGTAGCAGACAAGACTAGGATGGTCCTTCAGTAAGCATTCATGCCTTCCACAAACATGTATTGAGCAACCACCATACGTGAGGCACTCTTCTAGACACTGGAGACATACAAGTGAACAAAAGAAAGACCCAGTTCCTGGTCTCCAAGGTCCATGGCAGCTGGATGATGAGGACTTCCTCATGGACAAGCAGAGGCCCCCAAAAGTGGCTTCAGCCAAGTTTTGGGTGTAAATCAACCATGTTGATACTTGCATGGAGAGCAAGTTCTGATCATTTCCTTATCTAATCATCTTTTAAGTTTGCAGAACTTCACAGCACCCAGATTCTGAAGGCTGGGGGTTGTTCTGGAAATGCCAAGGACCCCTACAGAGGAGTGCAGACTTTTGGACCTAATGCATTCCAGCTGGCACCAGGGTTTGTCTGGCCTCAGTGAGACAACGGTCATCAAGGACTTTGAGAAGTCTAGGCGAAACTCAGAAGCTGAGTTCACTTCCCACAGACAGGTATCTCTAATGCAAGAAAAAGAAAGAAATCAGTAGCTGACTAATGATGAGGCAAGGTCTTTTACCCTACTTCCATTACAACGCACAGAGGGACAGTCTGCCAGGTCATGGGATATTTAGAAACATAGTTCAATGTAATGCAGCCTGAGTCTAGGCTCTGGAAGAGATTTAAAAACCAGCTTTCTCCAAACAAACATTTCTCTAAAATTAAGGGACTCTTAGAATCCACCTTGAGCCCAACTGTATCATTCTCCCAGAATTAAAATTGAAGGAGCAAACAAGGACAGAACTGATTGCCTGAAGGAAAGCAGATATTTGGGCTCCATCTACACATGCATATATAACAGATAATAGCTGATGATTTCACTCTTTAGGTTCCTGACCTTCAATGAGTCATACATCTTGAAGACCTGAGAGCTGTCTGGTGGAAATGAAGTCATGGTTTCAAAAAGAGATGCACAGATTTCTAGTCTATGAATCCTTACTTGTGATCCTGAAACTGACTGGGATGTAAAAGTTCATTCAAAATACTCCAGTTGTTGGCCAGGTGCAGTGGCTCACGCCTATAATCCCAGCACTTTGGGAGGCCAAGGCAGGCGGATCACGAGGTCAGAAGATCGAGACCATCCTGGCTAACATGGTGAAACCCCGTCTCTACTAAAAATACAAAAAATTACCCGGGTGTTGTGGCGGGCGCCTGTAGTCCCAGCTACTCGGGAGGCTGAGGCAGGAGAATGGCCTGAACTCAGGAGGTGGAGCTTGCAGTGAGCCGAGTTCACGCCACTGTACTCCAGCCTGGGCAACAGAGCAGCAAGACTCTGTCTCATAAAAAAGGGATGGGCGCGGTGGCTCACGCCTGTAATCCCAACACTTTGGGAGGCTGAGGTGGGCAGATCACGAGGTCAGGAGATCAAGACCATCCTGGCTAACACGGTGAAACCCCATCTCTAGTAAAAATACAAATAATTAGCTGGGTGTGGTGGCGGGCGCCTGTAGTCCCAGCTACTTGGGAGGCTGAGGCAGGAGAATGGAGTGAACCCAGGAGGCGGAGCTTGCAGTGAGCTGAGATCATGCCACTGCACTCCAGCCTGGGTGACAGAGGGAGACTCCCTCTCAAAATAAATAAATAAATAAATAAATAATTCCAGTTGTTACCGTTGTTTCAAAGCCTCACCCAGAAATGTTTCCAACTGGTGTGGAATGAATAAATTGTTCTGACAGCCTCTGAAGGAGAAGCAGCTTGAACCTCAGCCTTGCTAGAGGCTTAGTCTATTTAAATTCCCCAGAGCATTTAAACAGGAGCCAGTGCATTGGAGCAGTGTATATTGACTGATGCAGGGAGTTTCCTCATTGCCTTGGGAAAGGGTACGCTCAGACCTGATGCTGTGTGCCGAAGAATAGTAACAGTGAGTGCAACAGGTGCTGCTGTCTGAATACCAGGCATGGCTTGGGTTCCTGTATTGGTTAGCTACTGCTGCATAACAAACTATCCCCAATTCAGTGGCTTAAAGCAGTAAGCATTTATCCATGCTCAGAAATCTGAGTTTGCTGGGAGGTTCTTCTGGTCTTGGCTGGATTTACTCATGCATCTGTGGTTACTGTGGGTTGAGTAGGCAGTGCCACTAATCTTGGCTGGGTCCTTTACATACTTGGGGGCCAGCTGCCTTTGAGTTGTTCAAAGATGTTGCTGTTACCCCACTTAATGACCAAATCAAGTCATACCACGTCTAGCTCAGATTCAAGAGGAGGAGAAATAAACTCCAGTTCTTGATGGAAGTAGCTGCAAGATCATATTGCAAAGGGTGTGTGTACAGGAGGAAGGGATGAAGAACTGTGATCACCTTCCCAATCCATCACCAAGTCTAGCCTGTTTTTCCATCCTGGGGAAGCCTGGAAGTGGGGAGGAAACAGGTCAGGGGCCAAAAGGGTTTTCACATTTTCTCTTTTGGCTCATTCTTTGTATCCCTCTTGTTCTACATGGTTGACATCCACTGAAGTTTGCTGATTACTAGCTCAGCACAACTGAATATTCAACACTCCTTATTTCACTCTGTACAGCCTGAATTCAAATCTTACCTCATCACTCATCAGTTGTGTGACTTTTTAGGCAATTTACTTATCTCTCTGTGCCTCAGTTCCCACATTTATAAAGAGAGGCTTGTGGGGTTGTTTTAAGACTAATTAGGTAATACACGTAAGGTGAGTGGAATTCTGACTGTACTTGGCAAGACTTCGTAATAGTTGGCAGCTATTCTTTACGATTCCAGGATTCCTTTCCATTTTATTAAGAGGAAGGCCCGTAGGCCTGCACCCTTGCGTTTTAGTTATTCAAGATTGAGAACTTTTATACTGAGGCATATTTAACTTGGCAAGGAGAGGCACTCGTGGTGTTTGCCTTGTGAGGGCTTATCTGCCTTGCTGTGTGAACTGGCTGGGCTGCTCACAGATGCACAGATCTCTGGGTATATCATGACGGCCTTACAGGGGCCAAGAATAATCTGCAGGTGTGCAACCTCCAGAGGACCTGGGGAAATTCAACAGACATGACATGGGCCTCTGGGGGCTCCTGAACCCAACTATTGAGATGATAGTGGCATAATGCAATCATTGCTATCGTTTTTAAAGTGTTGTCTTTTGGATTGGTTCATTGCATAGCAATAGATAACTGGAATAGGCAGTTAATGGGAGGATTGTGGTCAGAGGCTACTGTGGGGGCTGTTGAATTTTTCTCCAAAGCACAGATGCCCAGTATTCCTAGTCTTTGAAAGAGAGAGAGGAAAATTGAGAGAGAGAGAAAGAGAGAGAGACAGAAAGAGAGAGAGAAGAGATTTTCTTAATCAGAGATTTCTCTTTACTTTCAACTATTTGCGGGTATTTTCATCTATTCTAAGTGAGAAATACTACCCTCTATTTTTAGGGTTTGCTGCTGTGTCCCTATTGAGACTTGTAAACTATTTGGTGATGAAATAGAAAATTGAAAAGTGGGGGCCCATTCAGCTCACAAGTACATGCATAGTTATATAGGTGAAAGGTTGGTGACCTCACTCCCTGTTTTAACCAAGCATTCTGTCATCTTTCCAGACTTGTGGGAAGACTTGACAGCTATTATTAATCTTGTTTTGTGTATTCGGGCAGATTAAAGTATTAAGCGCACACAGCATGGGTTATCATCACCTGCTGTTTTCTTGAAGTAGTGTCCAAATGATAAGGCTGGAATATATATTTTTAGAAAGGCCTGGATACTCGATCCGGTGGGAGAGAACATCTGGAACATTAGACAGGGTAAGCCACCTTTGCCACTCCTTTCCCCCTGCTGTGACGTACAGGTGAGGCAAATGGTACTGAAGTCAAGGGCGTCGGTGCTCACTGCTCTGGCAATGCCTGGTGAAACTGAGTTATGTTTGAATTTATTGTAGATGCTGATCTTCTGGACAATCACACTTTTCCTGCTGGGAGCAGCCAAAGGTAAGAAACACCACTCCTGCCCCGTAGGAAGGGCTTAAACTTAAGCTCTCAGCCCTGGCCAGAGAAAGCTTTAACTGTGGCGGGGCTCCCAGCAGCTCCAGGGTACCAGAGAGAAGAGGTGGGCTGCCTGGGAGAGTAGGCTGGGCAGCTTAAGTGATACCTGTTTCTGGGGATCCCCCCAGTGGCCTACCTTCATGCTCGGGGAGCCCAAGGCCAGACATTTCTAAGTAAAGCATGAAACATCTGCCTGAGTTAACATATTGACTTATCAATGCCCATTATCACATTAGTCAAATAAATGTATCAGAAGAACTAGGAATGGGGCTTAGAACTTTCCAGTTTTGATGGTAGTTCTAAACAAAGGTACCAGTGGTGTCCCTGTGGGATTCGATAGGACTGCTACCAGGCCAGTAGGTGGGCACTGGGGTCAAGAAGAGAGTGGGAGGGTTTGCAGTAGTTTCATCCATTGTCTTCAGACTGTCCCTGAACAGAAGAGTGACCAGGCCCGAACAGCAGTGACACCCCAGAGCACACCTCGAGAGCAAATCCTTAAGCAGATTCAACCTTTCTCTGCAGGAAAAGAAGTTTGCTATGAGGACCTCGGGTGCTTTTCTGACACTGAGCCCTGGGGCGGGACAGCAATCAGGCCCCTAAAAATTCTCCCCTGGACCCCTGAGAAGATCGGCACCCGCTTCCTGCTGTACACCAATGAAAACCCAAACAATTTTCAAGTGAGACCTCTGTCATGTTAATGTCACTGTAACTGGGCACGGGGCTATGCCCACCCTGCACCTTATCTCTGTGCCCCCTTCCTCCACCATGCCCCACCCCATCCCTCAAGCTGCCCCCCAGACCTGGCTAGACCTAGACAGAGCAGGTCATTATGGTTTGAATGAATGAATGGTTCACATTTGCCAGAACTTCTAGCTGCTGTGTGATTCTGGTCTGGAGCAAACAGCTTACTGTCTAACAAGAACCACAGGGAAGGTAAGAACTCAAACCAGAATCCAGGCCTAGTAGAAGCAGTGATTACTCACCTGGAGAGATGGGGCAGGGAAAGGGAGATCGGGGTGGGCTTCATGGAAGAGGTGGCTTTTTGCTAAGCTTTGAAAAGTAGAGGCATTGGGACAGGCGGAGATGAGGAAGGAGAAAAACAGGCCTGTGAGGCTGGGCTGCGAAAACATGCAGCACTTCTGCATTTGTCACAGATTCTCCTCCCCTCTGATCCATCAACAATTGAGGCATCAAATTTTCAAACAGACAGAAAGACCCGATTCATCATCCACGGCTTCATAGACAAAGGAGATGAGCGCTGGGTGATAGACATGTGCAAGGTAGGAGCCGGCTCTGATCCCTGTGGCCAACTGAGGCCAACACTTCCTGCTGACATCTCTGCCTCGCTTTATGCACTCAAGAAAACTTTACATATTAGGTAACTTTATGCAATTAAAATGCTTCTCTTCACAAAAATTAAAATGCCTTTCCATGTTTCTGCACTACGTCTGCACCCTGAAGCAACCACATTCGCTCTTAGAAAAATACTCCTGGCCGGGCGCGGTGGCTCAAGCCTGTAATCCCAGCACTTTGGGAGGCCGAGACGGGCGGATCACGAGGTTAGGAGATCGAGACCATCCTGGCGAACACGGTGAAACCCCGTCTCTACTAAAAAAAAATACAAAAAACTAGCCGGGCGTGGTGGCGGCGCCTGTAGTCCCAGCTACTCGGGAGGCTGAGTCAGGAGAATGGCGGGAACCCGGGGGGCGGAGCTTGCAGTGAGCTGAGATCCGGCCACTGCACTCCAGCCCGGGCGACAGAGCCAGACTCCGTCTCACAAAAAAAAAAAAAAAAAAAAGAAAAAAAAAAAAGAAAAATACTCCTACTATCTAATTTCCGGTTAAACCAAGGCCCGATGTTTTCTGCTTCCATTTTTAGTGAGAGTACTTTGTATCCCATAAACAAGGGACTATAGGGCTTTTTTTGTTCAAATCTTTCCCATATCCCTGAGAGGCTGACATGTGTTTCTGTGACCATTTAATTGATCTCAGCACTTTGGGAGGCCGAGGTGGGTGGATCACCTGAGGTCAGGAGTTCGAGACCAGCCTGGTGAACATAGTGAAACCCTATCTGTACTAATAATACAAAAGTCAGCCTGGTGTGGTGGCAGGCGCCTGTAGTCCCAGCTAGTTGGGAGGCTGAGGCAGGAAAATTGCTTGAACCCAGGAGGCAAAGGTTGTAGTGAGCCAATATTGTGCCACTACACTCCAGCCTGGGCAACAGAGCAAGACTCCATCTCAAAAAAAAAAAAAAAAGAAAAAAAGAAAAGAAAAACAGAAAACTAAAATTGAGTTACTACAATGACAGAGTAGAAAGTGCCACCTACATGTAATATAGGTCAGAAGGAGAGCAACAGAAGAATACACACATGTGTATACACACACACGGACATGTGTGCAACTTGTGCATATGCACACAAACACACACGTGCGTGCCATATACCACAATATACCGTCATCCTTTCTCTTTATGTGGAGACTGGTTCAATAGATTTTTCTGTCATCTAAGAATTTACCCCAGGAGCCTGCCTTCCACACATACATTAATAACACCAACTGGTAATGTCAAAAGGAAAAATTACAAACCCAGAAAATTAAAGTCATTCTGCACTTGGCCTTGGTTTAGCAGGCATTTCACTCTTGGCACCTTTCCTGTCCTATCATTAATAAGCATCTTATTGATGCAGTTTATGCTCCAAATTATCCAGGCTTGTGAAAGATTCCTCAGGATAGCTTGAAAATGAATGTCCTGGCCAGGCGCCAGGACTCATGCCTGTAATCCCAGCACTTTGAGAGGCCGAGGTGGGTGGATCACCTGAGGTCAGGAGTTGGAGACCAACCTGACCAACATGGTGAAATGCTGTCTCTACTAAAAATACAAAAATTAGCCAGGTGTGGTCGCAGGCGCCTGTAGTCCTAGTTACTCAGGAGGCTGAAGCAAGAGAATTGCTTAAACTAGGAGGCAGAGGTTGCAGTGAGCTGAGATTGCGCCACTGCACTCCAGCCTGGGTGACAAAGCGAGACTGTCTCAAAAAAGAAAAGAAAAGTCCTGAGGAGAAAACTCCCACTATCTCTGTGCAAGTGATCACACATATTAGTATACTATATGTGGAATGATTCCAAGTGGATTTTAAATTTATAGTGCCCTTTTAAATTCAAGCTGGTAATATGTACTGCCTGGCAGAACTCCTAAAGATATATCAGCTCCTTCGACATCCAGGAAGACATTTTCCTTCCAGAATTCTTCAATCTCTTTTAAATCAGTACAGTTCTATTTTTCAAATATCTACATGTGTCTTCTCCATGAAGTACTGTGTCATCGTGACTATAAAAATAGTGAAGCTTCTCTCTCACTTTCCAGCTCTGTAAACGCCCAGCAGGCTGGGGCATCGCCAAGAGCCTGAAAGGACGCCTCATAGTCAAATCCGCAAGGTCATTTTGACACTGGCCACCAGAGACTGCACCTACGCCTTTTCCTTTTCGAAACAGGACTCTTTTCATGATGCAATTGTTTTTCCCTTCCTAATCAACCTTACTGAATTTGGTTGAAGGAAATCAGAGAGTGGCCAGCTTCCAATTAATCTGCAAGCTGGAGGGGAAATCAGTTTGCCTTTCTCATAGCATTCGCCCTGAAGGATAACTCTTAATTACCAACAGAATTCCCTAATAGAGTCTAGTTTATCTCATGCCCTAGCTAGGAGAGAGAAGTGACCATTTCTGAGCCCTGACTGGATAAGGTTTCCCCTGCTCCCATGATCTCCCCAACCCCACTATCTCCCCAATACCAGAACCTGTTCAAGGTGGAGGAGGTGAATTGCATCTGCGTGGACTGGAAGAAGGGCTCCCAAACCACCTACACACAGGCCGCCAACAATGCGCGAGTGGTGGGCGCCCAGGTGGCCCAGATGCTCGACATCCTCTCGGTGAGTCAGCTGGCTGGGCTATGTGAGGAGGGAAGTAGTGACTGTTGGTCTCTGGTAGAGATGCAGCTGAGAGTTATGGATTAAAGAAGGAGAAAAAATTGATATCCAGATCTTACTTCTAAAACTCTGAAATTTGCCTTCATAATGACACGCCAGTGGAAGCAAAAATGAGAATTGCTAACACTTAGAAAGTGTTTTTTGTTTTTAAATCATCTTCAATTTACAGATAAAGAAAGTGAGGCCCAGAAAGTTTAACTAGTTTGCTCCCAAAGTCATAAAGCAAATGAATAGGAGAGGTGCCTTTTGATCCAGACCATCTAGCTTCAGAATTCACCCACAACAGCAGGTGGGCTCTGTTTGGGGTGAAACACAGCATGGCCAGAGAGAGCCACAGAGAGCCAACGGACAGTACGTGCAATTGGCATGTGTCAACTACTGGCCTGGTGGTGTGGGTGCTGTTGATGTTGGGGAATTCCTTCTGCCACAATCATTTCACTTATTTCTTCCTACACTGTTTCATTTTAGCTAACTCTTTCAGTCTTTAATTCTTTAAGTTTCTAATCCTTTGTGACTATTTTCTGTACTAGGTAATGACGAGAGCCATTTCTCTTAGAGCTAAAGGGTCTACAAAATAACCAACTTCTGCACTCCTGCAGAAATCAAAACCCATGGTATTTGTACAAGAAGTATGGGAGACCAATAAACGAAGTGCCTTTGGGTGAATGTCTCCGAGATCAACACGTGCAAATACCTCATAGCTCTATTTGATTGGCTCGTTCACCAGTTTTTTTGGAGCACAATGTCAGGAGTGTGTGAGGAAGTAAAAAAGACACATGAGGTCCCAGACCGTCAAGGAGCTTGCAGTGAAGACTTGTAATGCCAGCAGAGTGTGATCTATTAGTGGGTTCTGATGGGGAGGGTAGGAGCTTTGCAGGAACACATAGAAGGCAGCTAATCCACACTGACGGGGCAGGGAAAGGGATTAAGGAGGTCTCCCCTCCCAAGGAAGAGACGTCTAAATTGAGAGCTGAAGGCTAGTCTGTTGATGTTAGCTGGCAAGTGCTTGGGGGATAGACAACAACAGGAAGAGAAGAACGAACCAGGCCCAGAGGTGAGAGGCTATGATGTAATCGAGGGTCTGAAAGTTCAACAAAGGGTTTGGCTGAAGAGTCTAGAAAAATAGATGATGAGTTAGGAAACCTCTGAGGCCTTCAAAATGAGTTTGGGCTTGATCCTGAGGGCAATGAGAGGCATGGAAGTTTTTCAGCAGAGGAGTAATATCCATCAGGCTGGCATTTTAGAAAAACTACAGCAAAAAAAAAAAAAAAATGTCCTGAAAATACAATCCCCCCTCTCCAGACAGAGTACAGCTATCCACCTTCCAAAGTTCACCTCATCGGCCACAGCCTGGGAGCCCACGTGGCTGGAGAGGCAGGGAGCAAGACTCCGGGCCTGAGCAGGATTACAGGTAAGGCCCAAGGGGCAGGGCCCCAGTTTTGTCCCCAGAAACCCCAGAATGAGGTCTCAAGAATGCAGCCCAGTTCAGAGCTCCCCTGAAGGAGACTGCCCCCTTGGCTGTGAGAGAGCTGCTTGGAGCCTACACAGAACATTTTAGGGAGCCCCCCAAGAAGCTCATGTGCCACCTTCATGGCAAGGGAAGGGTGATTTTGTTCCTCTTTGCTTCTTCCACCTCTGTCCTAGCGCCTCCTTTCTAAGTCCCAGTTTTCTGGTGGTGTTGGTTTCTCAGCAGGACTGGGCACCCAGGAAAACGCACAGTGAGACTAGTATCAACATAAGCGAAACATAATCAAGGAGGGTCTATATTGCCAAGTCTTTCTCCCTTCTCTTTGGAATCAAGGGCAGAATAGAATCTAAAAATTGTTTCCTACTGCTTCTACTGGTAGAAGAAACCCAGTCGCCGTTATGGCCAAAAGCATTCTTTTAACCCAGTCAAAGCATTTGAATTATAACAGCAACAAGATATATCTACATAATATGATGGTGATCATAATAATAATGTTATTATAATTATTATAGTAAGCATAGATTAAGTGCCTGCTTATCCCAAATATTGCACAAAAATTTATATTTTCTCATATAATTCTCAGAACTGAAGAAAAAGGCTCAGGGATGCAAATAACTTGCCCAAAGCCACACAACCCGTCAGTGGGAGAACCCAGATCCAGACCTAGTTTTGCTGATGTTTGGTTCAAGCAACTCTTTATAAGAAATCTCTGTTATTTTCAGCTGGCAACTACATTCATGTTCCTGTTTATCAGCTGCTCTAACCAAGCCTTCAAAAACTATTAACAAATCCAAGATCCCTGCTAAGAAGGAAAATTGTCAAAAATAAGAATTATTAATATCTTACGTATACACCCATGAGTATACATCAGGCATTGTGCTAAGTGCTACACAGCAACTCATTTAATCCATAACAACCATATCAAACAGATGCCATTATCACCCCATTTTGTAAAACGAAAAACCTGAAGCACAAAATGGTAGAGTGACATGCTCAAGGTCATGCGTCTTGCCCCAAAAGCAGCTGAGTAGGAATTTGGAGCCAGGCAACCTAGACCCAGAACCTGTGTTCTTAACTATGATACCACATTGCTTCACCCCTTTCTTTCTACAAACTTGAGGAGAGAAAGGATGTTGAAGAAGAAAGATACACAAGGAAATGGGAGACTCTGGTGTGGAAAAAATCCTTGCTTAAACAAAACCTAAATTTCTTTGCTCATCTGCCCTCCTCTATCCATGCCACTGGGAACCCCTTTGTAATGAACCACATTCAGACTCTGTGTCCTCATATTTAGCACCCACGGTCATGGCACTGCACAACTCCGGGGCATGGTACCCCTTGATTTGGGTAGTGCATAGCCTGGGCAGCTGTACACCTTGGTGCTGCTGACATCTACAGTCAGGTCTATTGTTCTGCAGTGCTGATCATCTCTTTTAGGGTTGGATCCTGTAGAAGCAAGTTTTGAAGGTACTCCTGAAGAGGTGCGACTAGATCCCTCTGATGCTGACT
Source organism: Macaca fascicularis (assembly GCF_037993035.2). Classification (NCBI taxonomy): domain Eukaryota; kingdom Metazoa; phylum Chordata; class Mammalia; order Primates; family Cercopithecidae; genus Macaca; species Macaca fascicularis. The sequence continues at coordinate 125,615,351 of NC_088383.1, forward strand.
TTGTTGATGTGATTCACACGGATGCAGCTCCCCTGATCCCATTCTTGGGTGAGGCCCACAATGCTCCAGCTGTGAGCATGCATGACTGTGTTTTAAGCATGAAAGTCCTGCATAACAGAAAGCTCATTGCTGTTCTAAACATTTCAGGTTTTGGAACAAATCAACAGATGGGCCATCTTGACTTCTTCCCTAACGGAGGAGAGAACATGCCGGGATGCAAGAAGAATGCCCTGTCTCAGATTGTGGATCTAGATGGCATCTGGGCAGGTAAAGTCGTGGTGGGGTGAGGGGAACAGGGCGGGTGCCTTCCTGGAGCGACCAATACCTTTGTATAGCAAATCTTAAGAGTAAAAATGAAACTGTCTTTAAAAATATACAATTCCCTCTTCTGAGGATTATTTCGGAAAAAAATGTAGCTACATAGTATTTGTTATATCTCAGCTTTACTGCTTTTGTGCTTCCTTAAAACATTGCTGTGGATGTCCTGGCACATACAAGCAACAAAGAATTATAAAACTGTCACTTAAAGCTATGACTCCATAGAGCCAGGAAATAGCATAAGAGCAAACATCCTGACTGTAACTAAGAGACTTTTGCTACAAATTCTCTCTCGGGAATCAGTGATAAGGTTCAAAATGATGTAATCAGCTCCCCTTCAGTAGCTAGAATGAGAATATTCCCAATAGTTCCCACAGCAAGCCTATTTGACAATGAGAGCCATTGCTCACCTATGTTGAGTAGGAATGAGGAGCAGTCACAGTTAAGGAAGGTGAGATGGGAGACTGTTATTGGACGTGGTTATTCTTTATTGTTGATCTAGCGCACTTGGGAAGAAAGGGCATCCTGCAGACACAGCTCTGACTCTGTATCTAATGAGGCCAAAAGGACAATGGACAGGTGAAGTTTTCATCCAGACTTGTCATGTGGCACCACACAGGAAAAAACCCTTAGTAGTCTGACCAAATGTAATGAGTAAAGATTTTTATTGAATTTCATCAAAATGGCTTGGCATATATGGATGCCATCAAAGCAAATATTAAGAATGAAGACAGGCCGGGCATGATGGCTCATGCTATAATCCCAGCACTTTGGGAGGCAAAGGCAGGCAGATCATTTGAGGTCAGGAGTTTGAGACCAGCTTGGCCAACATGGTAAAAACCCATCTCCACTAAAAATACAAAACTTAGCCAGGCGTGGTGGTGTGTGCCTGCAATCCCAGCTACTCGAGAGGCTGAGGTATTAGAATCATTTGAACCCAGGAGGCAAAGTTTGCAGTGAGCCAAGACCATGCCATTGCACCACAACCTGGGCAACAAGAGTGAAACTCCATCTCAAAAAATAATAATAATAATTTTTTAAAATGAGGACATAAGCAGTTTGTCTGTCACAGCCTCGTGAGGGTCTGCATGCATAGGGCAGCTGAAACTCTTCATCAGTAATGGCCCAGCAAGCTCAGGCCAGGTCTAGAAGGTGCAATGTAACATTTGTCACTTGGCAGGAGTTGCAGGGAGCCAAGAAAGGTTGCAAGGAAAATCAAGACACTATGAGAGTGAAGCTCATACAAAGCCACCTAAAGTTATACAGTCCTTGTTTTTATTTGTATAACTGCTGCATGGAAATGTCCTTACATTGGCTTGGTCATGTCACATCTAGTCATGTCTTTGAGGACCTCCAGCATGGTGCCTGGGACATGAGATGGCACAAAGGTTGGAGGGATGGGCTCAAGACCAGATGGGCATGGGTTTAATTACCAGCTTTCCCACCTATTAGCTAAACTGTAAATCTGAGCCTATACTCTGTAGTTCTTTCTGTAAAATAGGGATGAGATGATAATGTATAAATAGGAATGATATAGTACCCACCTCCTAGGAAGACTGAGGATTACATGGACAAGGCATGTAAAGTGATCAGAACGTTGCCTGGTACACATAAATCACCCTCTATATGTTAATTGTCATTATTGTGGCTGAATTTTGGATTTCTCTTAAGTTTCTGAAAGTATGGTCCTACTTTGGAACCATCTCATTTGGAGAGAGAGGCAGAGAAGCTGTTTCAGCCCCCCAACCACCTGTTCAGGCTTCCTTATTTGTTTTCCCAGGAACCCGAGATTTTGTGGCTTGCAATCACCTAAGAAGCTACAAGTATTACTTGGAAAGCATCCTCGACCCCGATGGGTTTGCTGCATACCCCTGCACTTCCTACAAGTCCTTTGAGTCTGTAAGCTATTGTCCTGCCTCCAGCAATGGGCATCACCCCACTGTGGGACTGTTGTCCTGCTGTGTTTGGGATTTGCAATGCCTTCTCACTACATGTTTTGCATTATCCCTCAGAGTTCATGGTCCTGTGGAGTGGAAGAGGAAAAAACGTAAACAACTTTAGGCAGGAGGTGGCTAAAATTTTCGATGAAATGAGTCATGTGGCAGAGGAAAACTGGGAAATCAGAGAGAAAGAGCAGTCAATTCAATGATACAGAGAGGCTTCCTGCAGGAGGCGACCTCTGAATCTGGCTTAAAAATGAGAGAGTTTAGAAAACACAGGAATGCACATTTCTGGCACGGGCAGGGCAAGAGTAGAAGAATGTACAGAGAATAATTCACACCAGAGAGAAAGCAAGGTGGATGCTGGAGTCCTACATGCCAGACTGGCAACAAGGGGAGAGATGGAAGAATGACAGGCTAGAGACTGCCTATTCTGGCTCACGAGAGCCAGTGTGAGTATCCCTTCCCAACTCCACATTCAGAGACATCATGTTGGTAGCCTGAAATTGGCCATAGTCAGAGTATTTACACCACTGAAATTGGTAGGCACTGCAATCCAGGGTTTTTGTCCCAGAGAGTTGGCTGCTTATCATTCACCACCTCACCATTTAACGGAAGGTATAATTGATCTAACCTAGGTCCTGGGCATCAGTACTTTTTAAAGCTCCTCAAATAATTCTAATGTGTTGTGCCTAAAAGTTGGGCACCCTGATCCAGATGAAGGTAACTTAGAGATCATCTGCCCCAACCCCCTTGCTGTCACAAAGGAGAACGCTTAGGCTGTAGGAAAATTGAGTGTCTGCTCCCTCAGATGTATCAATCATACAAATACAAATTCTCCTTACAGTCCCATCTATCTCTTCTCATTAGGACAAGTGCTTCCCCTGTCCGGATCAAGGATGCCCACAGATGGGTCACTATGCTGATAAATTTGCTGGCAGGACAAGTGAAGAGCAGCAGAAATTCTTCTTGAACACAGGAGAGGCTAGCAATTTCGCTCGTAAGTTGCACTTTGACTACCTGCCCATGTAAAGGAAGTATATAGTTTCTGTTACAAATGAGGGGCTTGCTTTCAACCTGAAATATTTGTGCATACATTTTGATTATCTTAGAAATGGACACGTTCACCCAAACTATCCCAGTTACAAGTCAACTGAGGATTTAGAAAGAGTGTGCATTTCTTCCATTCTATTTCTGTGGCATGAAATGAGAGCAAGCCCTTGTATTTCTCTGGCATGAAATGAGAGCAAGCAAACAGTATAATTAATAGGATGAGGCCAATTTGCACATCCTTGTGACCAGCTACCCTGAATTTTTACCACTCCACAGTTCATTGTTTCTTTCCTTTTTAAGGCCGCATCAGACATACCTGTTCTTCTCTTCATTCAGCAAAGATGTCATTGGTACCAGCTCTTTGCTGGGCTGTGTCCCTTAAGAAGCTCAGCTCCATACTGTGATTTCCCCTCTGTCTATGCATCCCTGATGCCCAGGGGCTGCCTTGCTGGTGGAGTGCAGGTGGGAATCAGGGAGAAGGATGGTTTCTCTCTAAAACCAGCTGAATGAACTAAGACAATGGACTAAGACACAGGGTAGAGACTGGGCATATTTGGACCACTTAGTACCAACTTGCCCTATGACAGTTCCATAGGAGGTGGCCCAGTAAAGACAGAGGTTATATATTCATATAAATATATAACACATCTTACATAGTTTTTAAAGTCAGAGTTATTGAGGTATAATTTATATTCGGCAAAATGCACGCTTTTTAACATACACGTCTATGAGTTTGGACAAATGAATAGTTGTGTAACCACCTCCAAATCAAGATACAGAACATTTCTATCACCATATATATCAGTCTGTATTTTTTTGTAAGAAGACATTGGTTAATCAATCCTTCCACTGATGTTGTGATACATGAAATACTTGCCAATATTTCAACAACAAATTAAACACTCAAAAATCATGTATTCATTCCTCAATCAACAATTATTTATGGGCCACAGACTATGCTAGACACTGAGGATGCGGGGACAAACAAGACACTCCTCTTATGAAATCAATAATCCAGCTGAAGAGAGAAACTGAGCAAGCAACTACAAACGTGTTGGGATTGGTGGCTGTTGCCATGACATTATGGGACAGGGAACCTGGCCCTGACCAGAAGGAGGGTCAGGGACAAGGTCTCTGAATATATGAAAGATGAATAGGAGTTAGGCAAGAATCATGTGTGTGTATATTAATGTACATCTGTGCACATGTGTGGGTGTATGCATGCATGTGTGAGTGTGTTTATGTGTGCATGTACCTTTGTGTGTATGCATGTGTTTATATATGTATGCATGTGTGTCTGTATGTTTATGTATATGTGGGTGCATGTGTGTGTATTCGTATGTGGGTGTCTATGTGTATGTGTGTGGTTATATGTGTGTAGGTTTGTGTGTGTGTGCACATACACATGCATGTTTGTGTAGATGTATTGGTGTGTGTGCACGCACATGCGTATGTTTGTGTAGATGTACTTGTGTGTGTGCACGCACATGCGTATGTTTGTGTAGATGTACTTGTGTGTGTGCACGCACATGCGTATGTTTGTGTAGATGTACTTGTGTGTGTGCACGCACATGCGTATGTTTGTGTAGATGTACTTGTGTGTGTGCACGCACATGCGTATGTTTGTGCAGATGTACTTGTGTGTGTGCACGCACATGCGTATGTTTGTGCAGATGTACTTGTGTGTGCACGCACATGCGTATGTTTGTGTAGATGTATTTGTGTGTGTGCACGCACATGCGTATGTTTGTGTAGATATATTTGTGTGTGTGCACGCACATGCGTATGTTTGTGTAGATATATTTGTGTGTGTGCACGCACATGCGTATGTTTAGATGTATTTGTGTGTGTGCACGCACATGCGTATGTTTGTGTAGATGTATTTGTGTGTGTGCACGCACATGCGTATGTGTAGATGTATTTGTGTGTGTGCACGCACATGCGTATGTTTGTGTAGATGTATTTGTGTGTGTGCACGCACATGCATATTTTTGTGCATATGCATTTGTATTTGTGTGTGTGTGCATGCAGGCCCTGGGACAGCACTTCAGGTAGAAGCCTAAGTGACAACTGCTCATGCACCTAGTCTGTGCTAGAGACTGCCCAGGGCCCTGGGGAGCAAAGATGAAACACAGTCCCCGCCCTCGGGGTGGTTGCCAGGCTGCACTCCTGAGCTACCTTCCCAAATGTGGAGACAAGCCCCTATTCCCTCTCTCTTCACCTTAACTCACTGTACTGTCATTCTGGGGCAGAGCTGGCCAATAGAACTTTCTGCAATGAGGGGCATATTCTGTGTAGCCATTAGCCTTATGTGGCAATTTAACATTTGCAACACAGCTAATGAGTTTGAGAAACTAAATTTGTAATTGTATTTAATTTGGATTTAAATGTAAGCAGCTACATGTGGCTAGTGACCTCCTCACTGGGCAATGCAGTTCTAGAGGGGGATATTGCTGAATATATACTTCTCCTTAAGGCCTTGTTTGATTTGTAGATTAACAAGTAGAATTTCTTATACTTTGGCTGGGCGTGGTGGCTCATGCCTGTATTCTCAGCACTTTGGGAGGCTGACACGGGTGGATCACTTGAGGTCAGGAGTTGGAGACCAGCCTGACCAACATGGTGAAACTCTGTCTCTGCTAAAAATACAAAAATTAGCCAGGTGTGGTGTTGCGTGCCTGTAGTCCCAGCTACCAGGGAGGCTGAGGCATGAGAATCACTTGAACCAGAGAGGCAGAGGTTGCAGTGAGCCAAGATTGCACCACTGCACTAGAGCCTGGGTTACAGAGTGAGACTCCATCTCAAAAAAAAATAATAATTTTTAAAAAAATAATTTCTTATGCTTTGATGCCTCAGAGTAAGAGAAGGAGACAAGTCTGGGATGTAGGCTACCTAATTTGTATGTGAATAAATTGAACTCTTCCATCTCCTGTGCAGGCTGGAGATATGGGGTTTCCATCACACTGTCTGGAAGAACAGCCACTGGTCAGATCAAAGTTGCTTTGTTTGGAAATAAGGGAAACACTCAGCAGTACAGTATCTTCAGGTAATTTGCCATTTTAGTACTACGTCTCATTTGATGATATACACAGTCTTCAAACCACACACTTAATTTGAACACTTATCATCTCTTCATATGTCAATGGTTTATAATTATAGTCATGTAACATATAACAACATTTTAGTTGATGGACAACATACACAAGAGTTGCTCTATAAGTTTGTAATACCATATTTTTACTGTACTTTTTCTATGTTTGGGTGTTTAGATACACAAACACTTACCACTGTATTCCAATCATCTACAGAACTCAATACAGTAATGTGTAGTACAGGTTTGTAACCTAGGAGCAATAGGCTGTACCATACAGCCTAGGTATGTAGTAGGCTGTGCCATCTACGTTTGTGTGAGTACATGCTATGATGTCCACACAATGATTAAATCACGTAAGGACACATTTCTCAGAACATATCTCCATTGTTAAGCAACGCAGGACTATATGACTTTATGACTGAAGTTAATTGCAGACTTCTGCTAATAATTTTTCTTTTCTGCTATAAACCTAGGCATTTTGTTCTTTCTCTCTCTTTTTTTTTTTTTTTTTTTTTTTTTTTTTTTTTTTTTAAAGAAAGAGTCTTGCTCTGTCACCTAGGCTGGAGTGCAGTGGCACAATCTTGGTTCACTGCAACCTCCGCCTCCCAGGTTCAAGAAATTCTCGTGCCTCAGTCTCCCAAGTAGCTGAGATTACGGGCATGGGCCACCACACCTGGCTGATTTTTGTATTTTTAGTAGAGAGGGAGTTTCGCCATGTTGGCCAGGCTGGTCTCGAACTTCTGACCTCAAGTGATCTGCCCACCTTGGCCTCCCAAAATGCTGGGATTATGGGTGTGAGCCACCACGCCTGGCCTCTTTCTCTCGTAATAGATGTTTTTTCTTAAACGTAAATCTAATATTACTTCAGATATCCTGTTTTCTGATTAGTACAATAACACATGCTTATTGTGCCATACCATGTGGCTAATTTGTTACTGTACAAATAATTCTTCCAAAAATATAAAATGATATGCAGGAATTCTGTTTTATTTTCTATAAGAAAGCATTCAATTTTAAAACTTGAGTTTTGAAAACCATAGTTTGAACAGTGCTTGCATATTGCTGGCTTTTCCATGTCTCCATCCTTTATTTGGAAATTAATTCAGAAAAATAATCTTGTTAATCTAGAATAGAAAACAGCAGCCTGGCATTGTATGGTCATTAGAACTCATTTCCATGAGCAGGGATGTTTATGTTTCTCTATTTCAAGGGGGATTCTCACACCAGGCTCAACCCACTCCTATGAGTTTGATGCAAAGCTGGATGTTGGAACAATTGAGAAAGTCAAGTTTCTTTGGAATAACAATGTGATAAATCCAACCCTCCCCAAAGTGGGTGCTGCCAAGATCACTGTGCAAAAGGGAGAAGAGAAGACCGTGTATGTATCTTTGTTGGCTGGTGCTGAAAAATGTTTGCAGAGATTCTTGTTATAATGAAAACCCACCCCAGAAAGTTACGCATAGTTAAGCAAGAAAAGTCAAGAACATTTACTCATCTGTGGCCCCTTCTCCCCAAACAAGCAACTGACAAAGAGCATAAAACGTTTCTGTTGGGTGCACCTTATTGGGTGTTCTCAGCACCGCCTGTGGGAATACAGAAGATAAGACTGTACTTTCAAGGTAAAATGAGAAAATATAAGAAAGAGAACAAGAAATCCTTTTGAAGGGTACAAGTTTATAAGTATGGGCCAGTGAATAGCTATACTTGAAAGAAGAGAAGACCAATCACATTTCAGGATAATAAGACGGAAAATAAATTGGTTTTAGGAAAAGATGGAGAATTTTATATAGGACAAGAAAGCACGAGGGTTGCAATACTTGTGAGATCCTGACCTGTGGTCTCCCTGGCTTTGGGCCTGAATAAGCACAGGGCCGTGGGTAGGAAAAAGGGACAGCTGGAGGAAAAGTTGGAGTGGTGACCTGAGAGGGCAGAGCGACTGTCTCAAACCTCAGATTCCAGGTCTGGTCAGTAGAACACGTGGCTTTGTGGGAAGGAGATCCTGGTCTCTCAGCCACCGATGGTCTTGAAGTTTGGGGTTAGGTGGAGTCACCGAGGTCAGGTCCCAGAGACTGTCACTCCCCCAGGTGGGGAGGGTGGGGTGGCAGAGTAGAACGGGGGCTGACTCCACAACTGGATCTCCTCGGACTGGATGACCCAGTGAGGTTCTCCCTATCCCCACAAGGCAAGGAGAACAAAGAGGCTGGCCCTGCCAGGTGGTCGGTGGAACCAGGAGGCTTTATAAGCTAGAGCATAGTATAGAGGAGACTGGGCCAGGCTGGCAGGGAGCCCTGTGCAGGCTGGAGGTGCAGCCAAATCCTTTCCTCCCTGACCCCATCGGAGGATTCTCAGCCTCTAAAATTCAGCTCCCCAAGGCCTCATTAGCAAGCATCCCATGGCCTGAATCCTGGGACTGTGTGGTTACAAACATGTCAGGTGGTGGCATCACTGGAATCTTAAAAATGAGAGGTGTTCCCAGTCGGGCGTGGTGGCTCACGCCTGTAATCCCAGCACTTTGGGAGGCCGAGGCGGGTGGATCTCCTGAGGTCGGGAGTTCGAGACCAGCCTGACCAACATGAAGAAACCCTGTCTCTACTAAAAATACAAAAATTAGCCGGGCGTGGTGGCACATGCCTGTAATCCCAGCTATTCGGGAGGGTGAGGCAGGAGAATCGCTTGAACCTGAGAGGCGGAGGTTGCAGTGAGCCAAGATTGCGCCATTGCACTCCAGCCTGGGTGACAAGAGGGAAACGCCGTCTCACAAATAAATAAATAAATAAATAAATATGAGAGGTGTTCCCAGGAGCTGACTTGCTCACAGGTAAGACATACGAGGCCAAATCAGCCAAGGCATTGCATCTTCTAGGTTTCCTGAGGAAAGGCTGAGGTTTTCTGAACTTTCCGCAAATCGAACAGAACGTGCTTAAGGCTACACCTGAGGCCCTGTGCCCATCAGCTGTCATCTGCATTCTAGTGGCTGAGTGCAGCTCCCCTCGCTGTCTGCTCCAGAGACTTTCTTAAGAGCAGCTGGATATAAGACATCAGGTTTTTAAACAGAGGAAAGTCAAAACCAGCTTTAAATCTCTCAAACTAGCTTGGTGAATAAAAACATTGAATTAGTTGAATTACTCAAAAGTTTTCCTGTTATGAAAATGGCCAGTAACATTTAATAATAATAATAATAATAATAAAGAAGCTAAAGAAAATCAAGATTTTGGTCCAAGCTCTTTTCAGAATCCCCTCATATTTTTTAGTAACCTCATTGGGGTTTCAATTCCTACTAAGGAACCTGCCAGACTAGGATTCCCTCCAATGACACAGTATCCAAAGAGAAAGGCAGCCCTCCCCCTCTTTATTTCTCCCTGTCCCCCTCTCTTTCTTTATTAAGTACCTATTGTAAATGTACCCTTGCAAATGACTTTATTAAGTACCTATTGTATGGCCTGGCAAATAGTAAGGGATGAAAAGACAAAGCCTACACTCAAGGAGCTTACAGTTTAGCTGTTGAGAAAAATCAGACTTATGGTTCACAGGAAAGGTCAAAAGACCAAATAAAGAACTCCCAGGAGAGGCTCAGAAAGATAGTGGCCAAGTAGGAAAGCAGAGGGCCCCGGGGAGGCTGTGATGGAAGGAAGGGCAGCTCTCAGGATGAGGGAGGGAGGAGGAGGGAGGAAAGGCACAGGGGCAGGGCAACAGGTCCAGGTGCATGAGGGGCGACAGGGCCTAAGTGCAGGGAATATGATCGGAGGCCTCTGATGCCAGGTTAGGGCTTCTGGGAAGAAAAAATGAAACACAGAAGAGAAGGTGGGAAGGGGCCAAGGAATACAAGTGAGGAAATGGGGCAAAGCTTCCAAGCTCACAGGTGGTTAGGCCTGAGAGAAGTCCAAGCTCACAGGTGGCTAGGCCTGAGAGAACCGCAATAATAACTGCTTACATCTGCATTGTTTTGTGTTAATTATAAGACTTTTTACATTTACCATCATGGGATGTTGCGTTCTTATCATGGAACTCTCAACAGTCATGAGAGGGAGCCCTCTTCTACAAATGAAGGGGGCTGCCTTTCTCTCTCTTTTTTTTTTTTTTTTCCTGAAATGGAGTCTCGCTCTGTTGTCCAGACTAGAGTACAAGTGGCGTGATCTCAGCTCACTGTAATCTCCACCTCCCAGGTTCAAGAGATTCTTGTGCCTCAGACTCCTGAGTAGCTGGGATTACAGGCATGCACCACCACGCCTGGCTAATTTTTGTATTTTTAGTAGAGACGGGGTCTCACCATGTTGGCCAGGCTGGTCTCAAACTCCTGGCTTCGAGTGATCAACCTGCCTCGCCCTCCCAAAGTGCGGGGATTACAGGCGTGAGCCACCACATCAGGCCTTGCCTTTCTTTTTTGATACTATGTCATTGGAGGGAATCTTAGTGGGCACGTTCTTTAGTAGGAATTAATACCCCAATAAAGTTATTTAAAAATATGAGGGGATTCTGAGAAGAGCTTGGACCAAAATCTTGATTTTCTTTAGCTTCCCAGTTATTACATCCTTCCTCAGAATCCTCAGATAACTAGCCCCAAAGCATTCAAACATGGGAGGGCAAGGTCATGAGGAACTCCAGGGAGGAACGCCAGGTCCCCCGACTCCAGAGCTGGAAGACAAGCTCAAGGAAGGCTTGAAGTGTGATCCTGAAAATACAGCCTCTGGCATCAGATGGACCTGTTTTTGCATCTTTGTTATTCTGCTGATTAATGGAGAGCCCTCTGTGTCTCAGTTTCCTCTCCTGTAATGTAGAACTAATAATCAGACCCCCTCACACATGTATGGTGAGGATCAAGTTTGCGCAAGTGAATTATGCCCCATAATTGGCCGCAGATGAGAAGGGCTCAGGGCGTGTTGGCCGCTGTCCCCTTCCGAGAGTGACTGGAGGACAGCATCCCTCTGTAAGCCAGGCTGCTGAGCCTATGGTGGCCGCCAGGCACCTGTGGGGACAAGGGAGTGAGAGTCCCTTCCTTCGGAGGCCACCGTCCTGTGTGACACTCCAGAACCATAGCAGACCTTGTCCTAGAGCCTCCAGGCAGCAAGCACTGCAGGTGCTGGTTGCAGCTCCAGTCCTAGGGCCCCCTCGGGCCTCCTGAATCATTCCTCAGCTGTGACTTGGGCTTAACCCCTTAAGAAAAAACAACAAAAACAAAAACAGCAACACCTGGCTTTTGCTAAGGTGACCCCCAAACGCTTACAAAGCTTCCCTTTCTCCCCAGGTACAACTTCTGTAGTGAAGACACGGTGCGGGAAGATACGCTGCTCACCCTCACGCCCTGCTACGTGGCGTAAGCTCCGTAGCTTATGTGGCTGCTGCGTTCATGCCAATAAAATCCACTGGTGCATCTGTATGCTCTGAGTCTGTCTCCTGCTGCGGCCGCCTCCCGGGGATACATTAGGGAATGGAACGTTTGCAAATGTCCCGAGCACGTCCCCATACCTGGGTTTCTCCCCATTGACTTTGGGTCACACAGTCTCCCTGGCTCCTGTGCCTGGGTGGACTGTCTTCTCCGTGCCTGAGCTCCTGGCGATGGACTGAACTCCGGAGCCTCAGTTCCAGGGGCACCAGCCTTTAGCCCCGCCCCTCATTTCACAGGGAGGAAACTGAGGCCCAGAGGGGCAGGTAGCTGTTCAGACTCACAGGGTGACCCGCTGTCCCCGTCAGGCCGGAGGGCCGGGCCCCGGACCCCTCTTTCACGGACCCTCCCTGACTCACCGAGACCACCCCGAGGGATCGCGGCAGGCCCGGGAGGACGAGCCTCTCTGAGGAGGTAGATTTGAGGGTGAGGGGACCCCTCGTTGGCCCTGGCTGCTGGGGAGGTGCCCAGAGGCAGGCACAGGTGCAGGGTGCTCCCGGGCTTCCGTCCCGCTCCCCTGGGTCGGGGCTGCCTAGCGGGCGCCTAAGCACGGAGCGGCGCGGAGGCAGGGCCCAGGGCGGGCCCTGCTGAAACGGGCTTTTCCATCAGCCAATCGGCTGGGACCCCGAGGAGCCCCCAGCCAATCTGGCAAACCCATGGGCCCAACCCACACAGACCTGGGAGGAGCGGGCGTTCTTCCAGGCGGCATTTCTGGCCTGCGGTGTCCCAGGTCACTACTGCCCCCAGGGAGTCTCCCCGTGGTTCACCAAGCCCCGCATCCCACCCCTGCAGTCCTGGTGCCGACTTCTGTTTCTAACCTGCCTGGCCACGTCAAGCTATCATTGAACTTAAGACTTGAATGCGAGTGGGCTTCGATTGTCCCTCCAAAGCAGGGTCGTGGCGAGGATCAAAGGAGCGACCTTAGGAAGGGGCCTCACAGGACAGGGTGCAAGGCGAGTGCTCGATAAACCGCGGTGATGACAAGGGTGATAAAGACGGCGGCGGCCAGGGACACGCAGCCCTTGGGTAGTGGCACCAAGTTCGGAGACAACCGAACCCTCTGGTTCTCTGTCAGTTTCAGCAGCATCCTCAGTGAACCCACATCCCAGACAAGGCTGCACTGTGTTGGCGAAGAGCTCAATTAATGGAACGTCGATTCGCCAAACACTTATCAAACACCAGCTCTGTGCCCACCTCTGTGCCAGGCATTGGCAGGAGAGGAAAGCAGAAGACATGTGCCCTCAAGCAGTGCTGGGTGTTAGGGAGGCTGCCCCTGAAAAAAGCACTGTGATGCTGCCTGCTAGGCACAAAAAGCAAGGTAGGTCCCAGGCCAGGGAATTTCAGAAGTGGGAAGGAGCAAGATGAGAGGGCTCCACAGAGAGGGTGGTTACAAGCCCAGGCTTGAAGGAAGGAAGGAGACCACTACTACTCCTGCTGCCCTCCTCCCCCCACCTTGCCCAGTTCACAAGACAGGAGGAAAGAGAGAAACAAAAGTGAGATAAATAGCCAGACAACCTTGGCACCACCACCCGGCCCTAGGAGTTTAAAAAAAGTAGTAATAATAACATCAACCCGTGACCTAAACTAGTTGTGTTATCTGTAAATTCCAGATACTGTATGAAAAAAAGCATTGTAAAACTTTTTATTCTGTTAGCTGATGCATGTAGGCCCCAGTCACGTTTCCCATGCTGGCTCGATTTATCACGACCCTTTCACATGGACCCCTTAAGGTTGTAAGCCTTTAAAAAGGCCAAGTATTTCTTTTTGGGGGAGCTCAGTTCTTAAGACGCGAGTCTGCCGACGCTCCCGGCCAAATAAAAAACCTCTTTCTTCTTTAATCTGGTGTCTGAGGAGTTCTGTCTGCAGCTTGTCCTGCTACAGAAGGAAGATGTCCTACTAAGACTGCAGGCTGGGAGGCCAGCTAGGAGGAGGCAGCATCTGCCAATACCCAGAAGTGATAGGGATCATCTGAGGGTAGTGATTGGAACCAAGGTATAAGGGAGGGGGTGTGGTTGGTTGGCCGTGGGTGAGACCCCTGCTCCCTGGTCAAGGAGTGTCTGTCTGACCGTGCTTCCCAGACTAACAGCTATGGGTGATGACTTGGGAAAAACAGTTTTAAAATAGGAAGGAAACTGAGAAGCGGTTATAGCCCTGGAGAGAGGAAGCCAGTTGGGGAGGCTCCCCAAGGCTGTTGGCCACATCCATAAACACTCAGCCAAGGCACTGCTCTGAAACTTGGAGTGACCGGTGGTGACCTGGGTCCCAGTTGCGGGGGCAGAGATGGTTGCATCTCCACGGACAGGGAAGGCAGCAGATGGAGACCCAAGCTGGAGTGGGGCCAGGCCCCTACTCACTCCTCCCACATTCCCTTCCTGAAACCTTTGTCCTTTTATCAGTTATGCAGCTGGAGAAAATCCCCAGGAAGGCAAAAAACAGCAGGTTCCAAGATCACCAATGTGAACTTTGACTACTGATCAGTGTGGGTGTCTACAGTCCACTTTCTGATGCCACTGGGGAGTCCAAGCTCAGACCCACAGATCCACAGCCCTAAAACCCTGACTTGAGGAGATGCGGAGTCCAGGCCTCTCTGGGGTAGGCCTGCCCTGTCTTTATGGCCCTGACCAAATCTGATCAGGTTTCTAGATTTAAGGGGTTGCATGAGGCCAACTTGATTGGACTTTACTATTTGTTTTTTAAGTAACAAAAGTGGCACATTGTTCAGAATGCACATGGATAGAGTCTTTGGGGCCGTGAAAATATGCCGTATTCACATTGACTTTATTAACATAAAGTTCAGATGGACATCCAGTCTTGTTGGAAGCAATGAAAAAGGGCACTGAGCTAGCGTTCAGGATTCTAGTCAAGCCAGGTGGCCCTGGACAAGGGGTTTCCACCTGTCTGGACCACAGCTTCCTCATGGGTGAAATGAATGCAGCATTTGAGGCCTGCCTTTCTCATGTTGTCTTCAGGGTCTAACTTACAGGGATGTCCAACCATTTGGCTTCCCTGGGCCACACTGGAAGGAGGATTGTCTTGGGCCACACATAAAATACACTAACGATAGCTGATGAGCTAAAAATAAATAAATAAATATAAAATAAAATATTAAAAGCTTGCACAAAATCTCATAATGTTTTAAGAAAGTTTATGAATTTGTGTTGAGCTGCATTCAAAGCCCATGGGCCATGGGTTGTACAAGCTTAGATTCTAACAGAACCAGCAGCACCATGGGAATGTAAGGCCCCAGCCTTAAGTCAGTGTGCTATAAGGCAAGCAAGGTCATCCAAGGAGTGTGGTCACAGTCTGGCCGCACAACCCAAAGTTAGCAGAAGGCCATAGTCATGCAGAGCTTTGGGGTCCCTGCTAGGTAGCAATGCTTGTTAAGGTTGGCTCCATGCCACCCAATCCATACCCTGCATAAAATTCCAAGGTGCACGAAGCCCAAACACAATCAAGACATGCCACGTGTTCTCCATCCTGGCTGCAAACCAGAGTCACCTGGGAGCTTAAAAAAAAAAAAAAAAAAAAAAGGAACAGAGAAATCCCAGGTTCCACTCCAACCAATTAAAGGGTAATCATAAGCCACAGGTCACTTTAAAAAGCCCACAGGTGATTCCCATGTGCAGATAGGTGAGTCTGCCCTGATACAGGAGTATTTAACTCCCAGGGCTCCTGGGCAGACTCTCTCGAGAAATTACTATGTGTTTCCATTTTGATGATAATCTATCTTTACCAGTTATAGAAATAAATCTTCCTTTTTGTTGTGATAATTTGTAGCAGAACTTTTGTTTCCTGAACTGAGGCTTAATAGAATGAAGTCAATAGGAATATTCCAGGGGGTCATGAGAGGTTTTTTTGTTTGTTTTTTTGAGATGGAGTTTCACTCTTGTTGCCCAGGCTACAGTGCCGTGGCATGATCTCAGCTGACTGCAACCTCCGCCTCCCAAAGCGATTCTCATGTCTCAGCCTCCTGAGGAGCTGGGATTACAGGCTCGCACTACCATGCCCGGCTAATTTTTGTATTTTTAGTAGAGATGGAGGTTCACCATGTTGATCAGGATCGTCACGAACTCCTGACGTCAGGTGATCCACCCACCTCAGCCTCCCAAAGTGCTGGGATTACAGGTGTGAGCCGCCGCCTCTAACCCAGCCCATGAGAGTTTTTTTAAGAAAGAATAGAGTTCACATATTTACTGGCATCTGAAAAATCTTGGAGAGTATAATCTGGAACTGAAAATGTGGAAGAGACGTCCAATGTCACAGACTGTGCGAACAGAAAGAGTTTCACCTGGGACCTGAAATGAAGGCGGAAACGTGCTGGCAAGGAGCCCCGGGCACTGGAGGAGAAATGAAGCTGGGAGACCTGGGAGTGGGGGTGGAGATGTGGAAACATTCCTGGCATGGGGAACCCCAGGTGCAAAAGCTCAGAAGAGGGGAAAAGCAGGTTCAGAACTGTAAGTGTTGACTGTTTGTGTCATTCTATGTAGGCAATTATCAGCTGGGAAGGAATCAACGGTGTTGGCAGAAATTAGGCTGGGCAGAGGTCATATGGAAGCTGTTAGTTTGCTGGGGCTGCTATAACAAAGAACCACAAGCCAAGGGGCTTAAGTAATAGAAATGTATTGTCTCCCCCAACTTCTGGAGGCTGGAAGTCGAAGATGAAGGTGTCGGCAGAGTTGGCTCCTTCTGAGGGCTATGAGGGAGAATCTGTTCCAGGCCTCTTCCACAGCTTCTGATGGTTTGCTGGCCATTCATTGGCAATCTCTGCCTTCACGTTCACAGGATGTGTGTGTCTCTGTGTTCAAATTTCCCCTTTATAGAAGAATGCCAATCCTATTAGGGCTTACCCTAATGACCCCATTTTAACTTTATTAGCTCTGTAAAGATCCTATCTCCAAATAAGGTCGTGTTCTGAAGTACTGGGGGTTAGGATTCTAACATATCTTTTTGTGGGGCCTGTATTCAACCCATATCAATGTCCATCTGTTATGGTTTAAATGTTCATGTCCCTCCAAAATTCATGTCAAAACTTAATCCCCATTGTGACAGTATTAAGAAGTAGGGCCTTTGGGGAAATGATTAAATCATGAAGGCTCCACCTCTGTCAATGTCCTTATAAAAGAGGCTCCAGAGAGCTACCTGGCCCTTCCATCTCATCTGCCATGCGTTCATCCTTCATTGTCCCCTTTTACCATATGAGGATATGGCAAGAAGGCAGCATTTTCAAGCTGAGAGCATCCCACACCCGACAATGAATCTGCTGGTGCCTTGATCTTGGACTTCCCAGCCTCCAGAACTGTGAGAAATCAATTTCTGTTCTTTATAAATGACTTAGTCTCGGGTATTTTATTATAGCAGCACAAATGGACTAAAATATCACCCTTGCATCCTAGCTTTGGTGCTTAGACTCCACCTAAATTCTTACCCCTCTCCACAGAGTTATTCTCTTTAAATAAAGCCCAAATTACATGATAGCTCTCCTCACCTGCCTTCTCTTCTTAGTGCTTTTGATCATTTGTAATTCTGTATGTATTTATAGGTAACCACTGCCTGTGCCCCATGGGACCATCAGTCCATGAAGGCAGGGAAGGAGGATGCTTTGCTCACTGTTGTGCCTTCAAGGCTGTAAGAGCTCTAGCACACTGTACCCATGTGAAAATGAATGTGAATGAGTGAACCGACACGTGACTAATGCATCTGAAGGCAGTGAGGAATCACCCACAGGATTCAAGCTGAGAAGGACTTTAGGAAATGAGCTGGAGGGAGATGCAGAGACCTAGAGAGAGGTGATGCTAGCCCCAGGAGGGGAAGGACAGGGGGAATGAAGGGAGGGGACCAGGCATGGTGGCTCATGCCTATAATACCAGCAGTTTAGGAGGCTGAGGCAGAAGGATTGCTTGAACTCAGGAGTTCAAGACCAGCCTGGGCAACATGATGAAACTCCATCTCTACAAAAACTACAAAAATTAGTTGGGAGTGGTGGTGCATGACTGTAGTCTCAGCTACTTGGGAGGCTGAGCTGGGGGAATCTCTTGATCCTGGGAGGTGGAGGATGCACAGAGCCGAGACTGCACCACAGCACTCCAGCCTGGGTGTTGGAGTGAGACCCTGTCTTGAAAAAAGAGAAAGTGTTAAGGGGAGGGACAAATAGGTTTCAACACGCCTCAAGGACAAGCAAAGGAGGACTCAAACCACCCCCATCCCCTGGGTAGCTGCTGTGCCAGCTGGCAGGGCTCACTCAGGCCCTGACTCTCCCACCTGCCAACCATGTGGTCAGCAAATGAGTTTTCCCACAGGTGCTGACCTTCGCTTCCTTCCCACAGTAGACAGCTGGCACCTCGGGCCTTGGTGCCATGGGCAGGCAAGTGGGAGTAAATGACTGCTGCTGGGTGGAAGCCTGGGGGTCCCAGCTGCCTGCCTTGGGCCACCCTGTGGAAAAGACCAGGCAGGCTCGGGACTGCTTAGGAGCACCCAGTGTGTCTCTTCTCAACTACTGGTGACTATGGCAGGGGTACCCAGCCCTCTTTGGAGAGCAGCTTGGTGCAAGGACAATGTTCCTTGATGAGCCTAGATTCCATCTATTTCACAGATCAACAAATTGATCTGCAGGAGGAGAGACAATAGCACCATAGTAGGAGAGGAAGCCCACAGGTCAAATCCCTCCTCTTCCATTCACCCTCACACTAACCCCTTTAACCTTTCTGGGCCTCGGTTTTCTCAGCTGTAAAATGGGAATTAAATAAGACTCTATTTCTTGCATGTTTTACAACTCTAAGAGCTTGGATTTGATCACTGCCATTTCTCTGAGGGCAGCTTCTAAACCACCACCACCTGATTCCTTTCCCATTGTCAGCTCTCTCCCATGGCTCTTAACATCTGCCCTTGGGACTGTATCCCCCAGATGTGTTTGCTCAGTTTATTCCTCATTACCTTGGACATTGTTACCTCTTGGGTGATTTCTTATCCCCTTTAGAAAGGGGGTTTAAGTGATGTGCTCCTTCAGGGTGACTGTTGCTTGAATAGAAAGGCAACATCCTTTCTCTAGGTTGCAGTTTCCAAAATTTCTGGTGGGGTCCCAGATTTGAAAACAACCTTGGAAGAAGATCACCTAAGTCAACCCTTACCTGCTGCTTGACTTCTGCCAACCTCTGCTCATGTTGTAATGTCATTCAATGGGGCAGAGAGATCATTCCCCACCAACAAAACTCCATTCTATTTTCCAATGAGTCTAAGCTCTGGAAAGAGTTTCCTTACACTGAGCAAATCTGCCTCAGTGAGTCCTTCCAGAGCAGGGGTGACTGTGATCTGACTTGGCACTCAGAACAGAGTTTGAATAAAGCAGAACAGGAAATAACAATAATTGCTTCTTGCCTGAAGGAACTGTAACCTCCCCTTTTTTTCTAGCTCTGCTCTCTGGGGTGGATGCTGACCAGATGATACGCCACTGACCACTCAGTGAGAAGTTTTCTTTGACTATTCGTGGCTAGAGCCAGGTGAGGATGATGATGGGACCCACAGGTTATCTGCAAGTGCCTTAGCTAAACCTCACCAAAGGCTACGAGCAAGCCACAGAATGGGTTAGCTACTGCATGGGTGACTAACCCAAAAATCAAAGAACTACACAATTCAAAACCCTCTGTCTTTCCTAAAAAAGAAATCCTTGCTAGGAATATAGAGTCAGGAAAGGAAGGTGCCTAGCTAATCCCCTAAAATGGACCATAGGCCTCTGAACAACTGCAATCATTCTCTCTCAGGGGGAGTCCAGTGCCCAGCTGCACCTGTCAGAGCCTGGGAAAGAAATACTCCAACCTCTTCCTTCCACCATCCCACCTGCTGATACCTCCCATTGGCTGAACTCATTCAGAAGGCCAAGGGCCAAGTAGCCCAGGGTGGAAGCCCATAGAGGCAGCCTCAGGGCACAGAGCAGAGAGGAAGAAGGGAGACTGCATCTGGGGACACAAATAGGATCAGCTCATCACCAACCTAATGAATCAATAACTTTTTTTTTTTTTTTTTTTTTTAAGAGACAGGGTCTCCCTATGTTGCCGAGGCTGGACTTAACACTTGGGTTCAAGTGATCCTCCTGACTCCTTAGCCTCCCGAGTAGCTGGGACTACAGGCACCACATCTAGCTAAAACGAGTCATTAACGTTTAATTCCCCATGTTCACATCTGGCAAGTATTTACTCATTACCTACTACCCGGCAGGTGTGTGCTAGGCTGTCACAACATAGCAATGACTACACAGAACTTGACCCTTTTGTCAAGACAACACCTAAACAAATTGTCATGGAAATGTCATTATCAATTGAGATACTTTCTATGAAAGCAAAGATAAGGAACATGACTATGAGATGTTAAGGAAGGTCTGGTTTGAATTTGAGGATTGAAGAAGGCTTCTTTGTAAGCTGAACCCTGAGGGATGACTTCGATTTAGGCAGGGAAATGGGAGAGTGTCAGGAGAGGAAATAAAATGTGGAAAGACCCTGAGATGAGCACTTTCAAGAGACCACCTGGAGTTTAGTGAGCAAGGGAGAGACGCAGGTGAGGCCAGGGAGGACGAGAAGGTCCAGAGAACACCACACTCTAAAGGCCATGGTAAGGAGTTTGGATGTTTTCCCAAAAGCTACCGGCACCCACTAGTCCCATGTCATGGGCCTAGGGCTTCATTCAGCCTCATGTTGTCATTCCAGGCTCCTCAGTGGGGTCACTTATGCACATCAGTGCCGGGCCTTAGATCTGACCTCCTCTCTCAGCTGCCGAACACCTCCAGGGGCAGCGGGTGGTGACATCAGGCTTCGGATTTGCTGAGACATAGGTGACCCCATTCCGGCTTCATCATCACTACAGATTCCAGAAAACTTGACTTCGTTTTTTCCTCTTTAAAAATTTATTTCATTTATTTTTTTGTTTTGTTTTGTTTTATTGGAGACAGAGTCTCACTCTGTTGCCCAGGCTGGAGTGCAGTGGTGCAATCTCAGCTTATTGCAACGTCTGCCTCCCGGGTTCAAGAGACTCTCATGCCTCAGCTTCCCTAGTAACTGGGACTACAGGCATTGCATCACCATGCCCAGCTGATTTTTGTATTTTTGGTAGAGATGGGGTTTCACCATGTTAGCCAGGCAGGTCTTGAACTCCTGGCCTCATGTGATCTGCCCACTTTGCTAGGATTACAGGCGTGAGCCACCACACCCGGCCAGAAACGTTGACTTTTCTTAAGCCCGTTTGAGATAAGAAAGTTCATTCTTGGCTTCCCTCAGCTCCACACTCCTCCAGCCTCAGAATTCTCAGAAGAGAGTTTCAAAAAAAAAGCTATCTTTTCTACACGTGAAATGCTCAGGAAATTGCTGGCAACCTCATGCTTCTGGGATTGATCAAAGGCCGGGGTGGAATGGGGAGCAGCTAGAGCTCCCGTCCAGCTGCTGGTGGGACTTACGCTGGTGCGACCACTTTGGGAAACTGGTAGCATCTCCTGAAGCTGAACACACTCCAGGACCCTCACAATACTCCTGGGTATAAACCCGAGAGAAATGAGTGCCTATGTCTACCAAAAGACCTGTGCTAGACTAGAATGTCCTTGGCAGTAGCGTTCATAATAGCCCCAAACTGGAGAATTCAGATGTCCACCAACAGCAGAATGGATAAACAAATTGTGCTGTATTCTTACAGAAATATATCAATACCACATAGCAATAAAAAATAATTAACCACTGATAATTACTAATAATTACTGATAATTAACTAATAATTAACTACTGATAATTAACAATAATTAACTACTGATAATTAACTAATAATTACTAATAATTAACTACTGATAATTACTAATGTAACAACGTGAATGAATCTCAAAAATGTCTTGGGGAGGGGAGAAAAGCAAGATGCTAAAGAGTACATACTGTATCACTCCATTTATATCACATTCTAGAGCAGACAAAACGAACCCATGATGATGGAAATCAGAGTATTGTTACAAGGGTGGTGATGGTGATAGAAAGATCTGGCTGCTGAAAAATTTTTTTTTTTTTTGAGATGGAGTCTCTCTGTTGCCCAAGCTGGAGTGCAGTGGCGCGATCACAGCTCACTGCAAGCTCTGCCTCCCGGGTTCACGCCACTCTCCTGCCTCAGCCTCCCGAGCAGTTGGGACTACAGGCGCCCACCACCATGCCCAGCTAATTTTTTTTATTTTTAGTAGAGACAGGGTTTCACTGTGTTAGCCAGGCTAGTCTCGATCTCCTGACCTCGTGATCCACCTGCCTCAGCCTCCCAAAAGTGTTGGTATTACAGGTGTGAGCCACCGCACCCGGCCTGGAAATGTTTTATATCTTGATCTGGGGAATATACATAGGAGTATATATTTGTCAAAACTCACTAAACTGTACTTACATTTTCAACTTAACATGTATGCACTTTGGTGTGTCTAAATTACATGCCCATTTAAAACATGGCAGGGTGGCACCTGGTTATTCACCCAGATTCTTCTGTAGCAGTGAAGAAAAGAAAATACCTTCCCTTATCTCCAAGTCGAGGTACAGTCTGTGCAGATCAGAAATACTTATAAAACAAGCTACATTATTTATAAACAAAGTTGTATTTGAACAGTATTCATGTTCATTTTATTCTTTTTTTTTTTTTTTTGAGACGGAATCTCACTCTGTCCCCCAGGCTGGAGCACAGTGGCATGATCTCGGCTCACTCAGTGCAAGCTCTACCTCCCGGGTTCACGCCATTCTCCTGCCTCGGTCTCCTGAGTACTTGGGACTATAGGCACCCGCCACCATGCCCGGTTAATGTTTTGTATTTTTAGTAGAGATGGGGTTTCACCGCATTAGCCAGGACGGTCTCGATCTCCTGACCTCGTGATCTGCCCACCTCGGCCTTCCAAAGTGCTGGGATTACAGGCGTGAGCCACCGCGCCTGGCCTCATTTTATTCTTTGGCGCTTCGTCTGTGAGGTTGCCTTCATTTTTGTTCTTTGTCTAGATTCTCTAATAGGTAAGGTAGTTCTCCACCTACCCCATCCCCAAAGTAAGCAAGGTGTGTGTCTTCAAAAACAGTCAGTTCCACTGAGCAGCAAGTCTCCTGACTTCCTAGCCCTGCACAGTCTGTCAAGAGCAACAGGACGACACAATGGGTTTGGGGGTTCATGTGTCAAAAGGGATTTTGTTCCAGAGGTGCGATGTACGGCATGATGTTTCCCTGTTACCACTTTGGGGACACAATCTCTTGGCAACTAAACCTATAAACTCAGATTAACTGAGCTCTTTCCCTTCTCCAAAGTTGGTTTTCCTGTCCTTGAATCTCGCTTTATAAACATTGCTGCTCCTGGAGTTGAGCTGGTTTTATGTGTTCATGATAAGTTAGGTTCAAAGCACCCACGTGCAGTGCCTTATCTATCCTGCCCGGCCTTTTCTCTAAGGAGTCCAAAGGATAAAGCCTGGCTATAAAAGGCCACAGCCAACCTGCTGGGCTGAGTGGAAGCTCTGGTGCAGGATGGTAAGTCAGGGCCCCATGTGGGCAGGGGATTGGGCAGGGGATTTGGCAGGGCTGGGGCAGCCCAGGCTACAAGAGGGGCATGGCCCAGAGGCAGGGAAGCCGCTACAGTGGAGCCCCTGAGTCCAGGATCCTAGCGTGCTGCTGTCTCCCTGTGCACTGGGAGGACTCAGCCTCAGGGTCCCCACCTCAAGGGAGAGGCCTGTGGGGCCCGGGGTTGCTGGGTGTCTGTTCCACTCACTGTCCGTGTGACCAGGGCTCCTGACTCGGCTGGGTCCTGCCCCTGCCAGTCTCACTGTGCGCGTGGGTCTGTGTGTGTCTGTGTTTCCTTCCGTGTAGATGCTGCCCCCTTGGACCCTCAGCCTTCTCCTGCTGGCCACAGTCAGAGGTGAGGATGCTGTCACCATTCCTTTAGGGAGAAAGTGACGTACCTGGGCTGGCCTTTGGTGAGGCAGCTAGAGGTATATTAATAATTATTATCATGATTATGAAGAGCATTATCGTTACTTAGAGAAAACAATTGTGCCACTCAGAGAATGTTGACTCTCAGGCAGACACAGGACACTGTGCTGGACACGGGAGTATCTCTGGTAACCCTCCTCCTTGGCCCCCTTCTTCCTGCAAAGGCTTTTATGACGGGGAGAAGTGGAGGGTGTGGTGTTCCCACTGGGTCCCAATGCCCTTGTCCCTGCCTGCAGACCAAAGCCATGTGGATGTGCCCCCTCCCAAGAAAGCCCAGTCTTGCCAGGCAAGCCTGCCTTTCTGCCATCATGCCCACGTGTCCTCTTGTCAGAGTCACCGTTTCTGTCTCTCCAATTTGTTCCCCTCACCTGGTTCTGTCCAGAGGAGATACAGATATTCAAGTTCTACTTATCCTAAAACACCAATCACCTCCCTTTCTTTTGGAGCCCCCTGAGCCCCAGCCTGCTGACTTCCCATCTGCCTACGCCTTCACAGGCGTGCTTCCTCCAGGAGCCGTTCCCTCTCTGTGGGGGCTGCCTCACCTCCTCTCCTGCCGGAATATCTCACTGCCCAATTTGGCCCCCCAAGCCCTGCTGTAGCAGACATGGTCTCCTTGGGTCCCTGTGGGGGCTTTCTTCTGCCTTGTGACCCTTCCCCCTTGTCTTCTCAACCCCGCCAGCCCACTCTTGGCCTCTCCTTCCAACCTGGCCATGATTTAAGACCGGGCTGCTGACAGCGGAGCCGGGGGTGGGTGCAACTGCGCCTCCAGCCATACAACCCCTCTTCATATCCTTTGCTGACCTGCAGCCTCCTCCTGCCCCAAATGTGGACATTCCCCAAGGCTCACGCCAGGCTCTCTCCTCATCTCTTTCCTCCTGGGGCCTTCCCTCTTGCCCAGCTTCTGGTCCTCCCGAGTTGCAGGAAACCCTATCAGGGCCAAGCCTCAAGCCTCACTCTCACTGCCCCCAGCCTCCTCAGGCTCTTCCGCTTCTCAACCCCCTGTACTCGAGTCCCAAAAACACAGGACTGCCTGTGGAAGCACAGCACTGCCCCTGCCACCACCACCTCCCCTCACCCTCACCAACTCATACCTTCCAACGCTTTCCTGCTCTCTACTTAAGAGAGCCCAAATGTCTTGCATTCGAGCCCGTTCATTTAACCAATGTTTCCCTGGGGCAAACATTGCTTGAGCCTCCTAGAGTCCACCTCCAAGCGTGCACCCTCTTTCTGGAACGAATTCAACGCCATCGGTATTGCTTCCGTTAGAGCTCCTCTCTTTCTGGACAGGGTTCATATCTCGTTTATCTTTGTGTCCCCTCAAGTTCGAGCTTCATTCCCGTTTAAACTTCTTGGGTTCAAATCCTGCCTCCACCACTAGCCGTGACCTCGGGTAGCTTACCTTGTCTCTCTGTGCCTTGGTTTCCTCAGCAGTAAAATGGAGATAATAATAAGTCCATATTTGTGTTTTCAGGCTTAAATGATATTATACCAGTAAAGTACTAACATGGTATCTGGCACATAGTAAACAAGTATTAACTATTATGAGTTTTTTTAATGATTCACCAATATTTGGTATCATCAGTACAGGAGTTGAGGAAGCATAAGGGAAAGGACTCATTATAATCCTTTGGGTTGAAATTATGTCACCTTTAGTGACCATATCCTGTGATCATGTTTATGTCATGGACACAGAAAGTACTCTCGGACTTAGATGTGGTTATTTGGATCATGGATTACATGTATTGAGTTTCTACCACACGTAGTGTGATACACAAATCATTCCTGTTCTTAAGAAACTTATCTTTTCAAAGCAAAAGGGAAAATATGAAACGGCAGAGAATCATTTGAAAAAATATGCATAAAAGAATGACTTGAAGACACGTGAATTGGTGTGGGCACGGCCTATGCTGTATGCAGTAGAGATGGGAAAACAAAGTAGCAACTCTGTGCTACAGAGTTTGTAGGCACTTGATACTCACTACTGGATGCTTACATGTAAAGGGCCAGCTGCAAGTTTCCTGAAAGAGGTAGTTTTAAGGCAGCAGTTTGTATTAGGTTGGTTGGTGCAAAAATAACTGCAAAAAACATTGCTTTCAATGGCAAAAACCGCAGTTACTTTTGCACCAACCTATACATCAGCAATGCCCCAATTTGCCTAATGGTAAGGGGCACTTACTGAATATGTGTTTCTAGGACCCTACCCCAGACCCTCTGAATCCGAATCTCTGAGGGAGGGACTTATGAATGTGTAGATGCAATACACCTATTCCCCACACTGTCCCCTGTCCCCACCCGCCCTTCCCACCCCGCCATGCTGCAGCCCCCAGGTGATTCTTATCGTCCCAGAAGTTTGGGAAATGTTGATGGCAAAGATAAAGACCAGCACTGGCCTTAGCCAAACCGAGGCTCTGTCCTGCAGAATTTTCCTGTATGGATATGACATTGCTTCTTTCCAGAAGTTCACACATGTCCTGTTTGTGGCTCACCCTAGGAAAAGAGATCTGCTATGGACAACTTGGCTGCTTTTCTGATGAAAAACCATGGGCAGGAATCCTTCAGCGACCTACAAAATTACTTCCCTGGTCCCCCGAGGACATCGACACCCGCTTTCTTCTGTACACAAATGAAAATCCAAACGACTTCCAAGTAAGAGTGGGCATGTAAACGCTGCATGGTGGGTATATTTGGGCTGCCACAGTGGAGTCTTTGCATGGCTGTCTAGGGCATAAGTCACTGCCTTGGAATTTTCTAGAAATTGGATTCTAGACATAGAATCCAATGCGTAGCTCTCAGGATCATAAATGCCTGAGTATCTGATGAAATCTACTGATGCCTAACCAAGAAACTTACACATTCACACACACTGGTGCAGAGAATTTCAGTGGCTACCCCAGCATAAATGCCGTTTCCTGGGAGGAAGGGACTATGAGTAGCATCTATGGAGAAGCCCAGGCCTGGTGTAGCCACTGGAAAGTTATCTCGTTTCTACACAGGAGAGCGGAGGGAGAGAAGCCTTTTGGGCATTGGGGGTGGGGGCAGGTGTAAATCCTTCCTGAAGAGCTAGAAGACAGGTAGGGGAGAGGGGACATGTAACCACAATAGAGAAAAGATGAGGTCCTCTGGAGCAACCTCCAGTTTGCAGCAGGTCTGCCCAGCAGAAGCAGATCAGACTTGCTCCAGGGTGTCAGAAGTGACCAGGAGACAGTTTCAAGGAAGACATTGCTGAGAATCCAGCAGCTCACAGCTCTGGTCCCTGACAGAGTTTAGGGAGCCAGGTGTCTGTCTCTAGGTTTCTGAGGTCGCCCACTGTGGGACTCTATGTGACAGCCCAGCTTTCTTACTGCTACCAGCCCAGAGTCAGCCTGGACATGGTTACTGTGCTATTTTTATTTTGTGATCCTTCTTCTGGTGTCTTGTCTGTAAGGGTTGGTGGAAGGGTGTCCGAGCAGCCCATGGTAATTTAGAAGTGCGTTCCAAAGTCTCATAGCTCCACTGAACTGAATTTGCCTCCAGGCTTAAGCTTCTGGTCCAGGGGTTCCTCACCTTTCCTGTGCCAGGAACCTCTTTCACCACCTGGGAGAAGCCTAAAGACCCGTTCTTAGGTCATTGGTTTTTTTTGTTTTGTTGTTGCTGTTTTGTTTGTTTTTTTGTTTTTTGGTTTTTTTTTCTTTGGAGACAGAGTCTTGCTCTGTCGCCCAGGCTGGAGTGCAGTAGTGTGATCTCAGCTCACTGCAAGCTCTGCCTTCTGGGTTCACGCCATTCTCCCGCCTCAGCCTCCTGAGTAGCTGAGACTACAGGCGCCCGCCACTGTGCCTGGCTAATTTTACTTTTGCATTTTCAGTAGAGGCGGGATTTCACTGTGTTAACCAGGATGATCTCAATCTCCTGATCTTGTGATCTGCCCGCCTCAGCCTCTGAAAGTGCTGGGATTACAGGCGTGAGCGACCACGCCTGGCCAGGTCAATGTTTTTAAATGCAAAAACAAAACATATTGGATTACAAAAGAAATGAATTATATTGAAAAATAATTGGCCGGGCGCGGTGGCTCAAGCCTGTAATCCCAGCACTTTGGGAGGCCGAGACGGGCAGATCACGAGGTCAGGAGATCGAGACCATCCTGGCTAACACGATGAAACCCCGTCTCTACTAAAAAATAATACAAAAATCTAGCCAGGCGAGGTGGCGGATGCCTGTAGTCCCAGCTACTCAGGAGGCTGAGGCAGGAGAATGGCGTAAACCCGGGAGGCGGAGCTTGCAGTGAGCTGAGATCCGGCCACTGCGCTCCAGCCTGGGCGACAGAGCTAGACTCCGTCTCAAAAAAAAAAAAAAAAAAATTACCAAAACATTTAAACATATAAATAAGTGATATATTCATACATGTGCTTTTTATATCTCACTAAATAACAAGATCTAGCGGTTGGCCTAATAACTACTATAATTTAAAATATTTATGAGTACAAATGATATTTTTAGATACCTGCAATAATTATATTATGACCTGAAAATACCTGTGACTGCTACGGGGGACAGAGTCACAGGTGTTGCTAATACCACTGTGGTTTATTGTCTAGTTTTGTGATTAACTGAAATACTAGACATGGATTAAGGATTAATTAAATCAGAGGGTCTGTGAACTTGGACTTTCTGATTTCTATCCACAACCCCAGGTCAGGAGCTCCTTCTAGTCCGACCCAACTTCGTGGGCGTTGAAGCTAAGATATCAGTTCTGAAACTGGCTCTAATAGGCTTGTGGCTTGGAAAGGCCAACACTCAAATTAATCTTTTTAAATTAAACCAGCTAATCACTGGCACCGAACCAGACACCATTGAGGCTTCAAACTTCCAACTGGACCGCAAGACACGCTTCATCATCCATGGCTTCTTAGACAAGGGGGAGGACAGCTGGCCGTCGGACATGTGCAAGGTGGGGCCCCACCACTTGGCCACTCTCTGATGAGACCAGCACCCAACACACAGATTCAAACACTGCACCCCCAGTTTCCCTTAGACCAGGAAATGAAATACTTCAGAGAAAGATGGGTCCTTTTTAACACCACCGAGTAAAGCCCAGTTCCCAAGGGCATCCATTGCTAAAATCTCCCTACCTACCAATTTCTAGCCAACAATCTCCTATGAGGCTGAAGACACCCAGAGTTCAGTCAAAAAGTCTCAAGGTAGAGACTGCAGCAAACTACTGGGCATTTATCCTTGATGACGTATGCAAAACCCCTTTGTGATGTTAAAAAACACTTAAATTTTACCTTCTAAAGCACCGCTATCCAATAGAATGTTCTGCAGTGATGATGGTATTCTATATATGCACTGTCCAAATCAGAAGCCACTGGCCATGTGTGTTATTCAGCACTTGAAATGTGGCTGGTGCAACCGAGGAGATGAATTTGACATGTAATTTAGTAGTAGTCTGTTCACATCTGACTTAGTAAGTGGTCTTTTTAACCTGGTTGTGTTCCTAACGATGTGTGAGACCTTAGACACGTCACTTACCCATTCTGGGGTTCAGTTTCCATATCTGTTAAGCGGGTATTAGCATGTCAGTCCATAGCACTGCAGTGAGGGTGCCGTCATGGCAGGTATAGGAATATTGAAACTCTGGCATGGGCTAGGCGTTTGACAGATGTGAATGCCTATCTGTGGGGTATGCAACTGGGGGCTGTTTATAAATTGATTTCTCTCCCTTGTTTGTCTTCCCCAGAAAATGTTTGAAGTGGAGAAGGTGAACTGCATCTGTGTGGACTGGAGGCACGGGTCCCACACAATGTACACCCAAGCCGTGCAAAACATTCGGGTCGTGGGGGCGGAGACAGCTGTCTTAATACAAACACTGTCGGTAAAACCCTGCCTGGGCCCTGTCCTGTGGGTAGGGGTCAGAGAGAGGGGAAGGGAGGCGCGGAGAGGCAGCCTGGGGACCCGTGGGCATGGGTAGGAGCCAGTAGCCAGTAGCCCAGGTTGTGATCAAGAAGGACCATTCCCAAGATGAAGGCCCTTCCTCTTTGCCTGCTGTCCCGAAGACACTTTGCCCTATCACTGTCTAGCTATGGGACCTGAGGCAAACTGAGCCTCGGTTTCCACTTTTGAAATAGAGCTTCCTTGCAGGCTGTTCTGCAGGGGTCAGAGAGCAGTCTGGGCTGCCCAGCAGCTCCCAGTGCAGAAGATGAGTTTTCATCCTCAGCCAACCCACGAGGGAAGGCCCTGGACCTTTCTGCAGGATCTATGGGGCGGGGCGGGGCGGGGCAGAGATAGGGCCCACTCTACCCGCGCTCTCCCAGACAGGCCATACCCCACGCAGGGACGAGGGAAGAGAGCTGGGGGTGGGGCGGTCCGGGGCGGCAGGCCGTGTGCCTCGCCCGCCCAGGTGGCCTGCAGTTGGCGTGGTGGCCGCTGGTCAGCACTGTTGCCCTGCGCACGAGCCGGCCCCGGGGGACTCTCAGGCTGCAGATGGCGAGTGGGGTCGCCCTGCCCCAGGCGGTGTGCTCAAGCCGTGGGGGTCGAGTTTCGAGCCCGGGTCCTGCCCCCATCCCTGGCAGGGCCCGGCGCCCGGCTCTCCGACCAGCGGGTCCCCACACGGTGCTGTGTTCCTGACGCGCTATCCCTCCGCAGACGCAGCTGGGGTACAGCCCTGAGGACGTGCATCTCATCGGCCACAGCCTGGGCGCGCACACGGCCGCGGAGGCGGGCAGGAGGCTGGGGGGCCGCGTGGGCAGAATCACAGGTAGGGGTCGCGGGGCTCCGGGCGGCCCCCGGGTGTGCACGGCTAAGGGCAACCCTGCTGGTCTTCCCAAGGGCGCCCCTGCTGGTCCTCCTGGGTACCGATTTTTTGTGATGACCGGTCTTAAATTTAAAAATAATTTTCCATAATGTGTATTAGAAAATGGATAATTAAAAATAAAAATGCATTCATTTTTTTCACACCTGTAATCCCAGCACTTTCGTAGGCTGAGGCGGGAGAATCGCTTGAGGCCAGGAGTTCGAGACCAATTTGGCAACATGGTGAAACCTTGTCTCTACAAAAAAGTTTTAAAGTTAGCCAGGCGTGATGGCTATCGCCTGTAGTCCCAGCTACTCGAGAGGCCCAGGTGGGAGGACTGCTTGAGCCTACGTGTTCCAGGCTGCAGGGAGCTGTGATAGCCCCACTGCACTCCACCCTGGGTAGTAGAGGGAGACCATATCTCAGAAAAAGAAAGAAAAGAGAAAGAAAGGAGGAAAGAAAAGAAGGGAAGGAGGAAAGGAAAGAAAGAAAGGAGGGAAGGAAGGAAGGAAGGATAAAAGGAAGGAAGGAGAAAGAGAGAAAGAAGGAAAGAAAGAAAGAAAGAGAAAGAGAGAAAGAGAAAAGAAAAGAAGCGAGGCCGGGTGCGGTGGTTCATGCCTGTAATCCCAGCACTTAGGGAAGCCAAGGCGGGTGGATTATGAGGTCAGGAGATCGAGACCATCCTGGCTAACAAGGTGAAACCCCGTCTCTACTAAAAATACAAAAAATTAGTCAAGCGTGGTGGGGGGCACCTGTAGTCCCAGCTATTTGAGAGGCTGAGGCAGGAGAATGGCATGAACCCAGGAGGCGGAGCTTGCAGTGAGCCCAGACCCTGCCACTGCACTCCAGCCTGGGCAACAGTGAGATCTCAAAGAAAAGGAGAAAGATTTAACTAGCACATTAAATCCATGACTTAAGGACTATTATTTTCAGAGTATGGCAAAGTAAAAGAAAAAATGTGAGATGGTTTTAAAAATTCATCAGTTCCACATAATTGTTGGAATGTCTTTCCTGTGCCGGGCAAAGACAGAAAATGCAAACGCACACTGAGACCCGCCATATAGAAGGTGCTCAGTAAATATTGAATGGATGAATGAAGCGCTAAACTGAATGCATACAAGGCAAAGACACAAATAACTATTTTGTGCAGCCAAATCAGTGTGTAACTTCTCTAAACAGTTCACATCAACATTTAATGAACGTCCCTTTGCCCAAGGCACTGGGTGAGGGATGAGGGGGTATTGGTTTGTGTTTATGTAGAATTTTGCAGTTTGCAAAGTCCCTTCTCTTACATCTTTTCATGAAGGTTTCACAACGACCCTCTAAGGTAGGTGGTTGTCATTATTCCTACTTTTCCGGTAAGGACACAGAAGCTCAGAGAGGACAGACATTTGACCTGCAGCAGAACTAGGGCAAGAATACAGGCCTCCTCCTCCCATGCTCTGTTTCTCTCTGAAGATGACCTGGGCACAGCCCCTGCCACAGGAAATCCACTGTCTAGTCCAGGAGGCAGACAACTAAGTAGGCAAATAAAAATCAAAGCAGCTTGCAAAATAATACAATGTGGATGGAATGGGCTGAGAAAGGAGAGGGATTAGATTTTCCATTTAACCATGAGGAGGTGGTGTGTGAGCTGGGTTTGGAGGAGAAAGATTTAGATAAAGGAGGAATATGGGAAAGGGCACAGCAGGCTGGAGAATGGCATGAGTCACACAAAGGAGTAGATGCATGCAACTGGGTAAGGCCTGGGGTCTTGCAGTCTCTGAGAGCAGTGGCCAAATGGCAACGTGTGAGGATAAAAAGAAAAAGGGAAAGGAGGGGTGTACGGAGGCTACCCAGATCCTTCATGGAGCCAGGCACTGGGGATTTCTGAATGTTCATCCACAGGCAATGACCCCATTCCCAGCCTTTCTGTCCCAGACTCTCTCTCCTAGGCAGACCAAGAGCTGCAGACCCAACCCCCAGAACCATAGCTGCTGAGGTAGGAGCTCAGTCTACCAGTACTGGGTTTAAATCCCAGTTCTTAAAGTTCAGCCTGCCTACCTTCTCTCTTTCAGGGCTGGATCCAGCAGAGCCTTGCTTCCAGGGTGCGCCTGAGGAGGTTCGGTTGGACCCATCTGACGCCATGTTTGTGGATGTGATTCACACAGATTCTGCTCCCATAGTTCCTTCCCTAGGTGAGTTCCTCAATCCCATCTCCTGCTGACCTGTGCTACAGCTAATGACATTGGGTCCAGATATCCCCTTTCACATACACATACACAGACAGCAGGGGAGGCCATTTGAAATAGCTACAGGAATGGCTTGGGCACCAACCAGTCAAAATGGGTAGCAGTCCCAAATAAATAGCTAGTACAATGCCAGTGGAATCAGCCTGCAGTCCTGGGTTAAACAAAAACCCTTCTGTAGTCTATGAAAGGTTGTCAATCAATCTTCAAACTCTGCATCCTTCCCCAATCTACCAGTAACTAATGTGGCGGAAGTATTTATTCTTAAAACTTGACCTGTACTTGCAAAATACGAAGTTAATTTTTGAATATTTTTCTTACTTCTTCAGTCAAAGCTTTGGTTATACTTTGTTTTGTTGGAGACTTTATCCCTTTATTTAATTCTTCTAAAATCAGTGTTTTTTCAATATTTTCTTACATAGCCACTCATGAAACTTGCCAATAAAGGGTATGTTTTTGATGATGATGATGATGTTATCACTTACTTAGTGTTTACTATGTGCTACACTGAACATTTTGCATACATTAGGTCATTAATTCTGCAACACTCTAAAAAGTGGGCTTTATTATCACCATTTCATGGCTGAGGAACTGAGGCTCAATTAGGTTAAATAATTGTCCCAGATCACAAAATCTGTCAGTAAAACCAGGATTTGATCATGGGTTCTTGCGCTTTGAAAGGCAAAGATCCTAGCCATATGCTATGGCTCACAATATAACATTATGTAGTCTCCACATAACAATATAATGTAGACATCAAAATTTTAAAATGAGTAAAGTAATACAAATTGCACCAGTCTTGATATGTCTACTGGTGCATGATGGTACTAGGGCATATCAATATGATCCAGGACTTTCTGAGACACACAGATACACATCTGTGTCTCACTTACCCAGAGCCCAGCCCCCGACCCCATCTCACTTCCTCTGCCCTCTCCTTCCTCCTCATCTTGCCAAGCACCCATCTCTGAGAACTTTCTGCAGAGCTAGAGGCAGTGGTAGCTGTGATGAAGGGAGAATTTGCCAAAAAGGGTCTTGCTCTGTCCACAACCTAACTTTGGGACCACTCACCTCGCCGCTTACATCTGCTTCAAATGTTTTAGGTTTTGGAATGAGCCAAAAGGTGGGCCATCTGGATTTCTTTCCAAATGGAGGAGAGGAAATGCCTGGGTGTCAGAAAAATATGCTTTCAACCGTCATTGATATCGATGGAATATGGGAAGGTATGTAAATTAAAGAAGTAAGACAGTAATTGCTCTGTTTGGGGAGAAAGCCGAATGTATGGGCTGGCCTTCATAATGCTGTCATTTGCCACCGTTTATGGAGTGTTGTGAAAATGTGCCAGGCGTTTTCACAATACTGATGTGAGATGGTTACTCTGATTTTGCAGATCCAAAAACTGAGGATCAGAAAAATTATATAACTCAATTGGGCGTGGTGGCTCATGCCTATAATCCCAGCACTTTGGGAGGCTGAGGCAGGCAGATCACTTGAGGTCAGGAGTTCGAGGACAACCTGGCCAACATAGTGAAACCCCATCTCTACTAAAACTATAAAAATTAGTTGAACGTGATGGCATGCACCTGTAGTCCTAGCTACTCGGGAGGCTAAGACATGAGAGTCACTTGAACCCAGGAGGTGGAGGTTGCAGTGAGCCGAGATAGCACCACTGCACCAGCCTGGGTGACAGAGTGAGACTGTCTCAAAAAAAAAAAAAAAAAAAAATTACATAGCTCATCCAAGACCACTCTATATCTAAGCCCAATTTCTAACTATAAAGCCCTGATCTCATGCCCCAGCCTGTGTATCTGCCTGTTGTCAGGATCCTGGGATAGCGGCTTGGCTGATATGTTGGCTCTGGCTTTGACTACCCATCCTATCTGCAGCACTTGCTCCTTGAAGAACTGCAGGGCATAGGCCAAGATGTGAAGGCCTTGACTTGCTTGTCTTGCTTGCTGGTTGCTGTTGTTAGGTGCTAGAAATGGAAGGGGACTTCGCTGAGAAGAAGACAAAGGAGGGATGTGCTCTTTGGGTTTGGGGTGCACGTGTGGGAGGGGGGACCTGGAGGTCTGGGAGACCCGTGGTGGCTGCTGGCCAGCTGTGTACATTTCTGTTCATCTGAGAGAGCAGGGCCCATGCTCCGCCATTAGGTGACCTCATTGCCCCATCTGATTTGCTGCCCCTTACTCTGGCCTTTTTTGATTCCTGTTTCTCCTCCCCTGACACCAGGCTTCACTCTCCTCTCTGAAAAGGGAGGTTTTGGGCCTGTCATCATTTTACTCTTTATTTTTCTGAGCTAGGAGTTCCCCAAGGCCGAGGACTGTGTTTTGCACGTTTCAGACACTCCAGTACCCTGCTCAGGGCCTTGTCCAAAGCAGGCACGAAATGTACTTTTACATTGAGTTGAGTAGCTTTGTGTGGCATTTTAATATTCCATGTGCTTAATGTCAAAGAGTAGAGTCGACAAAGCGACCGCCAGCATCCACCAGCACATAAACGGAGCTTTTGTCCCCTCAGGTAACTCCTGGGGAGATGTGACCATTCCAGGCTCCCTGAAAGTGCACCAGAGTCACAATAATAGCTGCCGCCTCCCACAAACGATGAGCAGGGCACACATAATAGGAACGAGCCCAGGTTTAATTAGAGAGGCAATTTCGAGTGAACCAGCCCATGAGCACTGGAGTGTTTCTATTGTGTCAAGCTCCGAGTCACCCAGGCACTGGGCACTGAGGAATAATTAAATCCACTTTCTCCTCCATTATGGGGTCCCAGGGCAGCAATTTTGGATGAAAGAAACAATTAAGTTTGAAACAGGTGCTGTTGTCGGGTGATGAGCGCTGACGTGGGCACAGGGAACCTGGCTTCAGCTGGAAGTCACTGGGTCGAGGGCCGGGAGCCGTGGACAACGAAGCCACCTTGGGCACAAAGGGAAGTGTTCCTTTCTCAGTGGGTGGCGATAAAGCCCCGCAGACCCCCCAGGAGTGGTCCACAAGTGTGCCAGGGTCACTGTGCATTTCTCCATGGGAAGTTTTCTACCAAGGAGCCAGAGAAATGAAAAAAACACCTTTCCATACATTTTCGAAAGAAAAGGATGATAAATAAAATGCAGTGAGAGAGTGGCCAGAGGTCATGGCCACCTTGCCGTCACCGCTTTTACCTTGTGCCTTGCATAGCAAAGAGGAAGAATCAAAAAGCCTGGTTGATGGGAAAGGCCTGCCCAGTGTGTCCGGGGTCCTCACAGAGATAGGATGTGGTCTGCAGCAGCATTGGATGGGCCGGCACGGTAACTGTTTTTAAGATGCGGATGCGCTGCCTCCACTCATGCATATGAAGGTTTTCACGTATAAGTGGAGGTACTGGCTTCTTATGAAAAATCAGAGGACCCAGCGATTTGGGGCTTTGAACATGTAACACCTGGCTAGACTGTGCAGGGTTAGAGGGGCCCTTTTTATAGCTATTGCTATCTTCTCTTAGTCTCTCTCTCTATATATACATATATATATTATATATATACACACATATATATTATATATACACACACATATATATTATATATATACACACAATATATATATTATAGTGTACGTGTGTATATATACTCTAGAGAGTGTGTGTGTATGTGTATGTGTGTATATATATATATACCCTCTCTATGTCTCTCTCCTCTGTCTCTGCATTTCTCTTCTCTCTTTCTGCCTCTCCTCTGTCTCTATCCTCTCTCTCTGTCTTTCTGAATCTCTCTTTCTCATCCTATCTCTTTTTGTGTCTTTTTTTCTCTCTCCATTTCTCTCTGTCTCTGTCTCTGTCTCTCCCCCTCCGCCAACTCTGTGTCCCTCTCTGACTCTCTGTCTCTCTCGCCTTCACCAACTCTCTGTCTCTCTCGGACTCTCTCTCTTTCTCTCCCCCTCAAGTCTCTCTGTCTCTCTCTGATTCTCTGTCTCTGTCTCTCTCTCTTCCCTTACCAACTCTCTGTCTCTCTCTCTCTCTCCCCCCACCGACTGTCTCTCTCTCTCCCCCCCCACCAACTGTCTCTCTGATTCTCTCTTACTCTCTCTCTCCCCCCACCAACTCTGTCTCTCTCTGACTCTCTCTCTCTCTCTCCCCGACCAACTGCCTCTGTCTGCCTCTCTCTCCCTCTCTGTCACTTTGTGTGTCTCTCTCTCCCCTACCACCCCACCCTACTCCCAGCCCCCAGCCCTTCTCATTCATTTGTGTTACGTGCCTGGCCCCTGGAAGAATGGACAAAGGTGCTTGTCAGGACATGTCACTCCTCCACAGTCACCTAGCCCTGAGTAGGTCCCTCCTCAGCAAATGTCCCAAGATATTCAGGAGCCGACACCCATTGGTGAAATGTGCAGGTGATTCCTCCTTAGTCAGAATGGATTGTTCACGCTTAAAAGTGAAGGCCTCCTTTGAGCATCCAGGGTCTTTGTTTTTCAGGAATTAGTAACTTTGCAGCTTGCAATCACCTGCGAAGCTTCGAGTATTACTCAAGCAGCATCCTCAACCCCGATGGCTTCCTGGGCTATCCCTGTGCCTCCTACAATGAGTTTCAGGAGGTAGGTTACCCCAGGAGGCTGAGGAAGATGTTGGTGGCTCTGTTTGGGGTGTTTTTGTGGTCCTGTGGCTTAGAACAGAACAAAGAGATGTAACTCTGCAACTAATGAAAGGAGGTAATAGAAATTCTGTGCCTCACAAAGCCATCTTCCCCGGGGCAGCAGGCTGGGCTGGAGGGGAAAGGCACAGACCTGACTGTGGTGGGCCCTTACTAGGGTCCCCAGTTGTTCATTTAGAAAAATTTCCAATTTACAAAGAAGGTGAAAGAAGACTAGTGATGAATACTGTACACCTATCACTTAGATGCACCAATTGCTAACATTTTATATGTGTGTATGTACACTTTTTTCTAAATTATGTGAAAGTAAATTAAAGACATTATGACATGTTACTTATAAAAACTTTAGCCTCCATCTCTTAAAAACAAGATCCTTCTCCTATAGAATAACATTCAAGAAATGTATCTTTGATACACTAATATTTTCTAATATATAGTACATATTCAAGCTTCTCCAGTTATCCAAATAATGCCCTCTAGATCTATGTCTGTTTGCCTGCCTTCTTTCTTTATTTCCCTTGTTCTCTTTTTTTTTCTTGCATTGCAATTATTTTGTTGTCTCTTTAGTCTCTTTTAATCAAGAACAGCTTCCCATTTTTTCTTGGTCTTTGAAGACTTGCCACTTACGAGGATTTCAGACCAGGTACTTGGCAGAATATCCCACTCTCTGAAATTGTTTGATTTTTTAGGGGGTGCTTCAATGGGTAGTAGCAGGTCCTTCTCAGTGTATTAAAACTAAAGACATTCATTTAATTTTCATTCATTATTTGATGACATAAATTCATTCATTATTTGATGACTTAAACTTTAATTACTTGGTTAAGATGTTTAAACTCACATTTTGTCCTTCAAAACTAATTTTAACCTTGACATTCTTGGGTTGAACTGAGGTCAAAAGGACATCATATTTGATCTCCAAGGTCTGTGAGTGTTCAGTGAGAAGCCTTCACTGTGCTAGTTCTTGCTGGGTCATGGATAGCAACGTGGCCTCTAGTACTTGTCTTATTTCTTCCAAATCACAAAATAGCTCTACACACCATGCATTTTGGATGTGGCATGAGGCCAAAGAGCAGATGACAATGACACTGTGGCATAAAGCAATCAAATCCCTGATTCGAAGACAGCAAATTGCCTCCTCTGGGCCTAATTAAAGAACTATCATTTGAGAAACAACAAATAAGAATCAACAAGTCTGGAGAAATAATTCACATTAAAGTGAAAATGGTCCTGGATCTTCCCTTCCTCACTTCTTTTGAAATAACTTGTTATCTCTCCCATTTACTTCTCCCTAAATATATTGTATTGCATTCCCCATTCATGTTTTAATTTTACTGCTTCCTGGATATGACTTGTTTTCTCAACTATACTCCAAGTTTTCAAGGCACTTATTTGGATACTCTGCAGGGCCTAGCACAGTTCTATGCACAATTCCAAGGATGGAAGCATGGATGCATGGGTGCATGGGTAGACAGATGCAGGAATGCATGGATCAGTGGATAAGTAGGATAATGGATGACTCATGGATGCATGGATGCATGGGTAGATAGATGCAGTAATGCATGAGTCAGTGGATAGAAGGGAGAATGGATGGACACATGGATGCATGGGTGAATGGGTAGATAGATGCAGAAATGGATGGATTAGTGGATAGGTATGAGAATGGATGAATGGGTAGATGAAAGGATGGATAGGGGATGGATGGGTAGATGGATGGTTGCATAGGTAAATGAAAGGTGGATGGTTGGGTGGGTGATGGGTAGATAGGTAGATAGACATAGGAAGGAAGATGAATTGACTGATTAGGTGAGTGAGTCAAAGGTCTACCACTAACAGACACATTATGGTTTTTTTTTCCACTAGAATAACTGTTTCCCTTGTCCAGCTGAAGGATGCCCCAAAATGGGGCACTATGCTGACCAATTTGAGGGGAAAACCAGTGCTGTGGAACAAACCTTTTTCCTGAACACAGGAGAGAGTGGTAACTTTACTAGTAAGTTTCCATTTTACTCACTTCAAATTCTTGCAAATAATTTTAAAAAGTGTGCCAGCCTTATTAGTCAGTATCCTTGGTAACGATGGATAGAAACTTAACTACAACAAGGTTAAGTTGTAATGAAAGGACAGTGAAATGGAATTTGTGTTGGATCTCACCCCTCTAACCAATACTCCTGCCCAGCAGAGAAAAGCATAATGATTGGCCCAGGCTGGGTCACATGTTCACCCACGCCTGGTGCAGGAAGGATGCATCTATTAACAGAAGAGGGCAACGTGAAAGTCACTGTAAGTCAAGAAGTCACTGCAGTCATGACTGTTATATTGGTCCTCCTACATACACACACACACACACACACACACACACACACACACTTTGTGGTGATGTCATTTTGCCCTGCTTCTTATTTTAAAAGTACAAGACAGTAAAATTATCAAGACTCATTTACTATGAATAATATCATATAATGGCTGGAAAGAAGAGCAGTTATTTTCTAAGGGAGTTTCAAATTTAAAAATTTATATCAGCACCTTACAAAACACTTTTCACATACAGTATTTCCTTTAATTCTCAAAATATTTATCATAAAAGATAACAGTTTGGCTGTATCTATAAAATTTTGTATGCACATTCCTTTAACCCAGTAACTTCACTTCTCAGAATGTACCAGAGAGAAATACTTGCATGTGTGCATAAGATGATGTGTTCAAGCATGCTCACTCTTTGTTTTTAAGAGCAAAAGATTGAGGGGAAAATCTAAATGTCCACCAGTTGGTGAATGACTAAATACTATAGACTAAATACTACATGTAACCATTAAAAAGAAGGTTATACTTCTGCATACTGAGGAGAGAAAACCTCTAAGATGTATGAAGTAAGAAGGCAAGTGACAAAACAACATGCAATACACCCAGTGTCTTCATTTTTCAGACTGCTGTAACGTAGTACCATAGACTGGGTGGCTTATAAATAGTAGAAATGTATTTCTCACAGTTCTGGAGGATGGAAATCCAAGACCATGGTGCCAGCACGGTCAGGTTCTGGTGCACATTGCTGTCTTCTTGTTGTATACTCCCACATGGTGGAAAAAGGACAAGAGAGCTCTCTGGGGTCTCTTTTATGAGGTTACTGATCCCATTCATGTGGGCTCTTACCCACATGAATTCAGTCCATTGTACCATGTATCAGTCAAAATACACATGTGCAGTATCAGCTGCCCTTCATTCATCAAGAGCGCATACCTTGCTGTGTTCATAAGGGACTGTGCTGAACCATAATATTTACTGACCCCTGAGTCCCTCGCTCCCGCCTAGAAACTTACCCCCTTAATTCCTGGGCCCCAGGAATTCAATTAAGTCACAGTCCTTTTACCTCTTACCCCTGGAGGATTCACAGCTTGGAACAATAATGTTTTCATTTTTTCAATAAGATGAGTTCATTAAATGGGTTGTATTTCTTTGGACAGGTTGGAGATATAAGGTATCAGTCACACTTTCTGGAAAAGAGAATGTGAATGGGTACATCAGGATTGCTTTGTATGGAAGTAATGGAAACTCAAAACAATATGAGATTTTCAAGTAAGTTCACTAGTAATGCGAAATGATCATACTTTCCATAATAGATTATTCAAAATCGACTGAGTATAAAGTGCTTTATAGATCTAGGCATCTATTATACAGAACCACTGAATCCTAGGATGTTAGCTGGAAGAAAGTTTCAGTGTCTAGTTCAATCATCCCGTTTTACATATGAGAAGAGTGAGGCCCAGAGAGTGGGAACTCACTATTTAAAATGAGTCATGTGCTAACTCCTTTTGGAATGTCAGTCATCTGACTAGATTGTTTTTTTCTTTTTTTGTTATTTTATTTTAGATTCATGGGGCACATGTGCAGATTCATTACATGGGTATATTGTATAATGGTGAGGTCTGGACTTCTAGTGAACCTATTACCCAAACAGTGAACATTGCACCCAATGGATAAATTTTTAACCCTTATCCCCATCCCAACCTCTCTCCTTTTGGAGTTCCCAGTGTCTATTCTTTCCAGCTTTATGTCCATGTGTACCCATTGTTTATAAGTGAGAACATGTAGTATTTGATTTTCTGTTTCTGAGTTATTTTGCTGAAGATAATGGCCTTCAGCTTCATCCATGTAGCTACAAAGGACATGATTTCATTCTTTTTATGTCTGCATAGTATTTTATGTTGTCTATATACCAAATTTTATTTATCCAATCAACCACTGATGGACACTTATGTTGATTCCATGACTTTGCTATTGTGAATATTGCTGTGATCAACATACAAGTGCAGGATTTTTCTGATAAACTATTCCTTTTCCTTTGGGTAGGTACCCAGTAGTGCAATTGCTGGGTCAAAATGAAGTTATATTTTTCTATCAAGTTATTTGAGAAATCTTCATACTGTTTTCCATAGGGGTTGAACTAATTGACATCCCTACCAACAGTGTGTAAGCATTCCCTTTTCTCCATATCCTTGCCAACATCTGTTATTTTTTTTGACTTTTTAATAATAGTCATTCTGACTGATATGAGATAGTATCTCACTGTGGTTTTAATTTGCATTTCTCTAATGATTAGTGATGTTGAGAGTTTTTTTATTTGTTTGCTTGAGGCTTGTATGTCTTTTGAGAAGTCCTTTGCCCACTTTTTAATGGGGTTATTAGTTTTTTTCTTGTTGATTTAAGTTCCTTGTAGATTCTGGATATTAATCTTTTGTCAGATGCGTAGTTTGTAATATTTTCTCCCATTCTATAGTTTGTCTGTATACTCCATTGATTGCTTCTTTTAAAGTGCAGAAACTCTTTAGTTTAATTTAAATGCGACTGAATTAAACTAAAGAGTTTCTGTCTATTCTTGTTTTTGCTGCATTTGCTTCGAGGTCTTAGTCATAACTTCTTATTTTTTTCCTGTTTTTCTTTTTCTTTTCTTTTCTTTTTTTTTTTTTTTTGAAATGGAGTTTCACTCTTGTTGCCCAGGCTGGTGTGCAATGGCGAGATCTCGGATCTCGGCTCACTACAACTTCCACCTCCTGGGTACAAACGATTCTCCTGCCTCAACCTCCCAGGTAACTGGGGTTACAGGAGCCCGCCACCACACCTGGCTAATTTTTTTGCATTTTTAGTAGAGATGGGGTTTCACCATGTTGGCCAGGCTGGTCTCAAACTCCTTTCCTCAGGTGATCCACCTGCCTCACCTAGGCCAATGTACAGGAGTTTTATCCTATGTTTTCTTCTAGAAGTTTTATAGTTTTGGGTCTCATATTTAAGTCTTTCACCCATCTTGAGTTAATTTTTGTATATGGTGAAGAATAGGGGTCCAGTTTTATTCTTCTGCCTATGGCTAGCCAGTTATCCTAGCACCATTTATTGATTAGGTTTATTCAATAACCCTTTCCTCGTTGTTTATTCTTGTTGACTTTGTCAAAGATCAGTTAGCTGTAGATATGTGGCTTTATTTCTGGGTTCTCTATTCTGTTCCAATGGTATATGATATATGTGTCTATTTTTGTACCAGTACCATGCTGTTTTGGTTACTGTAGCCTTGTAGTATAGTTTGAAGTCAGGTAATGTTATACCGCTGGCTTTGTTCTTTTTGCTTAGATTGCTTTGGTTATTGGGGCTCTTTCTTGTTCATATTCTAAAATATGAACAATTTTAGAATTGTTCTAATTCTGTAAAAAATGGCATTGTTAATCTGATAGGAATTATGTTGGTTATTGGGGCTCTTTCTTGTTCATATTCTAAAATATGAACAATTTTAGAATTGTTCTAATTCTGTAAAAAATGGCATCGTTAATCTGATAGGAATTATGTTGAATCTGTAGATCACTTTGGATTCTTCCTATCCATGAGCATGGGATGTTTTTCCATTTGTTCGTGTCATCTACAATTTCTTTCATCAGTGTTTTATAGTGCCCCCTGTAGAGGTTATTCACCTCCTTGGCTAAATGTATTCCTAGGTATATTTTGTGTTTGTGACCATTGTATATGAGATTGAATTCTTGATTTGGTTCTCAGATTGAGAATTTTTGGTGTATAGAAACGCAGCTGA
Organism: Macaca fascicularis; assembly: GCF_037993035.2. Taxonomy (NCBI): domain Eukaryota; kingdom Metazoa; phylum Chordata; class Mammalia; order Primates; family Cercopithecidae; genus Macaca; species Macaca fascicularis. The sequence continues at coordinate 125,658,766 of NC_088383.1, forward strand.
TTTTTGTGCATTAATTTGTATTCTGGAACTTTACTAAAGTGATTTATCAGGCCTAGCAGACTTTTAGGGGAATTGTTAGGATTTTCTAGGTATAAAAATCATGTCATCAGTAAACAGAGATAACTAGACTTCCTCTTTTCCAATTGGTTGCCTTTTATTTCTTTCTCTTGCCTGATTGCTCTGGCTAGGACTTACAGTACTGTGTTGAATAGGAGTAATGAGAGTGGACATCCTTGTCTAGTCCCAGTTCTTAGGGTGAATGCTTTCAACTTTTCTCCATTCGATATAGTGTTAGCTGTGGGATTGTCATATATGGCTTTTATTATTTTGAGGTATGTTTCTTTGATGTCTAGTTAGTTGAGGGCTTTTTATCATGAAGGGACATTAAATTTTATTAAAAGCTTTTTCTGCATCTATTGAGATTATTATATGTTTTTCGTTTTTGATTCTGTTTATATGTTGAATCACATTTGTTGATTTGCATATGTAGAACCATCCTTGCATTCCTGGAATAAAACCCACTTGATTGTGATGAATTACCTTTTTAACTTGCTGTTGGATTTGGTTTGCTAGCATTTTGTTGGGGATTTTTGTGTCTGTGTTCATCAGGGATATTGCCTATAGTTTCCTTTCTCACTTGGGTTTTGCAAATATCAAAATCTCTTCAGGCAAGGCACATCTGTATGGCATATTACCAACACACACCCCATCCTCACACACATAGGTACACACATGAAGCCTGTGGCCATCTCATCCATGTTGTGTAGCCTCAGCATCTGGCCTTTGCTGGGCATATGAGGTGCTTGGTAAATATGTGTTAGATGAATGCATAACCTGTGCAACAAAGTTAGGTTCTGTTTTTGCACTTTTACATAAAAATGTTTGTGTTGAATTAAATGTCCTTGACAAATTCCTGTAATACACATGAGATGCTAACAAATGGCATCTGCTGAACCACATGCATCTTTAAACATAAGACATTGCCCCAAATCGTCCTGTAGCAAACTTTAGACCATTAATATGCCACCCCAAATATTTGACTTAGCTGTAGATAAAAACTAAAACAGTGGAAATCTGGAGTCCAATATTTTTAAAAGGTGTGTTCTGCACAAATACTTTTATGTTATGGCAGCCCCTGGATGTGTATGAAGTCATTCGAGGTGTTTGCAGAAAACCAACAACAGTAACTATTGTTTAGAGAAGTGATAGATTGCGATCATCTTATGTATTCATATATCCAGCTGATATAACATTTTATGTCCATATTTTCAGAGGATCCCTCAAACCAGATGCAAGTCACATACATGCTATTGATGTGGATCTCAATGTTGGCAAAATACAGAAAGTTAAGTTCCTCTGGAACAACCGTGTGATAAGTCTATTTAAGCCCAAACTGGGGGCTTCCCATATCACAGTGCAAAGTGGTGAAGATGGGACTGAGTACGTATTTTTTATTGCATCTAAGTTTGGTTATTTATATTTACATATTGATCTATCTGTCTATGCATTCATTCATCCAATTGCCCACCTACTCATCTATGTACCCATCTACTCATCCATTCACCTACCCATCTATCCATTTCTCTATCCTTTTAATCACTTAACCACTTACCCATTCACTTATTCCTCTACCCATCCACCCAGACACCTATCTCATCATTCTTCTGGCCCTCCAGCCATTCTTTGATCTTCCCATCCATCCATTCATCTTCCCAGGTGTTCATCTCAACTCTGCATCCATCCATCTGATTTACTTTGAAAAACCAAAATTGTTTTCCTTAGGCAAAATTCAACTTGGCAGGGGCAAGGCATGTAGGCACAGATAGGCACAGATTCAAGAAACGGGCAAATATGAATGACTGTTTTATCTCAAACAATAAGGAAAGCACTTGGGAAGTACATAGGGGAAATCTCTGAGTTAATTCCAGTTGATGTACAGTTATTAACGTAAACAGGTTTGTTTGGAGACTATAGCATTAGAGGGATACACACTGTGTTGGGAATCTGGCTCATAATGACAAGTTCTTCCATTCTGAGAGAATAGAATCCTACTTAGTAGGCATTGGGAGAGAACATAACTGTTTTTAAAATATGGAAAGAACGACACCTCAAAAGAGGATAATTAAAAAACAATGGGATAATAGAGAATAAAGGAAACATAAATGTCGACTCTCAACTGCTCTCATTTTAAGATGAGGAAGTAAGATTTGGAAAGTCAAGTAACTTGTCTAAGGTCATGTAGGGAATCTAAAGGGAAAAATACTGGACTTCAGAATGTTTTCAAAACACACACCAAATCTTTGCTCAGCTGCATGACTTAAATTTGCTGGCTGTAAAAGTGGCAATAATCCCAATTGCTCAGTGTATTATTGGAAGGATCAGATGTCACAGTCAACGGGCCGTCATTTTGTGTACAGTAGACCCCCTTACCTGTGGGGATGGGTGATATGCTCCAAGACCCCAGTTGGATGCCTGAAACCTCAGATAGTACCAAATCCTACATATACTATGGGGTTTTTTTCCTATTCATACATACTATATGAATAGGAAATATGCTGGACAAAAGGACAATTCATGTCCTGGGTGGGACAGAGCTGAACAGAGCAAGATTTTATCATGCTACTCAGAATGATGTGTAATTTAAGACTTACGAATTGTTTGTTTCTAAAATTTCCCATTTCCTATTATGGGACCTCAGTTGACCATGGGTAACTGAAACCATGGAAAGCAAAACTGCAGATAATGGGGGGCTACTATACTCAGTTGTGAGGCACAACAAGGACTGGGACCCAGGTCTTCTGACAGCCCATCCAGGGTTCTTTCCACTGTGCCCATCAATTCAGCCAGCTGGATATGAAACTGAGAAGTCCATATGGTCTGGCAGTGCAATGCAATGTGAAAATGTCTGGATTTCTCAGTATTTAAGTGGGGGTGGAGTTCCTGTTTTAAGTACAGTATAGAACACATGCTGTATAATCCAAACACCAGAGTCCCCAACCCACATGAGGGCTCTCTCATCAAGAAGCTACATTCTGAAGCTAAACCTGGAGGGATGGCCAGCTTGGCCACACTGTTCCCCTTGCATCGAAGACACCTGCAAGAGAAGGAAGAGGCTGGAAGTGGCCAGCTTCTCATGCTTGGTGCTTGCTCCAACCTGACTTGGTTAGTTTCTCAGGATTAATAACCCTCCAGGATCTTTTTTATTTTTAAGAAATTTTATTGAAACATAATTCCCATAAAACACAATTCACCCATTTAAAGTGTGCAATTTAATGGCTTTTAGAATATTCACAGAGTTGTGCAACTATCACCACAATGTTAGAATATTTTCATCACCCTAAAAAGAAACCCCATACCTGTTAGCCATCATCTCTCAACCTGCACATCCCTTTTCCTCAGCCCTAGGCATCCACTAATTTACTCTGTGTCTCTGTAGGTTTTCTTATTCCGGACATTTCATGTAAATAGAGTCATACAGTGTATAGTCCTTCATGACTGCCTTCCTTCATTTAGCATAATGTTTTCAAGGTTCATTCATGTAGCATGTATCAGTACTTCATTCTTTTTTATTGCCAAATAATATTCTATTATATGAGCATGCCACATTTTATTCATTTATCAGTTGGTCATTTGGGTTGTCTCTACTTGGGGGCTATTATGAATAATGCTGCTTTGAAATTATGTACAAGATTTTGTTTTCATCCTCTTGGGTATATACCTAGGAGTGGAACTGCTTGGCTGTATGATAACTCTGTTTAACCTTTAGAGGAACTGCCAAACTGTTTCCAAAGTGGCTGCCACATTTTTCATTCCCAGAGCAGTGTATGAGGGGCCCTCTCTGACCTTAATTTGACAGAGAAAGTCCCTCTGAGCTGGCTGGGGCACTATTGGTCCCTGGAACTCATTGCTAGACCCAAAGAGGCAGTCCCATCAGAGACCCCTCGGTTTTGCAGTTTGCAAAGCTTCAGTTTGACATGGCTGATTCACTTTCCACCCATTCGGAGCTCACCCAGGGAAAGGGGTGCTCTTTGAGCAGGTTTAGTTAGTAAGAATTACTCGGACTCTGCCTGGCAAAGCAGAACTTTTAGGTCAAGGGGAGCTGAATGCAGGGGGTTGCCCGAATGCTGTTTACTCATCTGAAGTCACATTTCCACAAGCAAAAGAGCCTCACGCTGACAATGTTTTCCTCCACAGGTATAACTTTTGCAGCAGTGACACTGTGGAAGAAAACGTTTTGCAATCTCTTTACCCTTGTTAAAAACGTGGTGCGACTATTGCGGTAATAAAATTTGTAACGCACTCAGTTTGAGGGTGAGCTGTTAGTTTGACATTCTCTACTTTCTGGGTTCACGTTTCAAAAATGATTTGGGGGACTGGAGCCAAGTTTGCCACAGGTGACACCTGGAACTTCTCACCCACTTACCTCTGCCACCGTCTCTCTTTCCAGGCACTTTAGGTGGCCTTTCTAATGGATTTTATTTCCTTAGACAGTGGACTTCTGTCCTGTTTGTAAAGATCATTGTTGCTGTCACTTGCTGCCCACCCAGCCTTTAACATCATAGGGGAACAAGGTAGATACCACATAAGAATTCGGAAAATACAAAGAGAAGAAAAGCAAAAAAAGGAGAATGAAATAAAATATCCCAAGATATTGCCGCATTTTGTGGCAGGCGTAATTCCAAACTCTGATGATTCTGGTTACAATCCACCTGCGGCATGGAAAAAGCAGGGCTTTAAAAAAAAAATTAATGCATGCCCATGTTACAAAATTCAAATGATACAGAAAAGTATTCTTACAAAAGGTGAATCTCCTTCCCCTTTGCCTTCAGGTCTCTCAGTTCTTCCCAGAGACAACTTGGGTTTTTTCAAGAAATAGTCCACATATACTTATGGATATATCTATTTTACACACTCAACCCTGCCACACCCTTTTTGTCCAAGCCCAGATGACAGAATAGTATACACACTGTTCCAACATCTTGCATTTTTCACTAACAATAAGTTGCATATTAGTCTCTAATGGTACAGAAAGAGTTTCTCCATTCTTCATACAGTTTCGTAGATTCCACTGAGAGATGTACATGGTATGTATGGTTGGACTATTTTCTATTATAAATATCCATGCAATTAATATCCTTTCATGATATCTTCTACATTATATAGCTGATCAATAAATATTTGGAATAAGTTTATTTTGACAAATATTGCCAAATTGCTCTCTATAGCGATTGTATCAGTTTATTCAACGAACAACATAGTAGGTTGAACCATATGCAATTGCACTTTTAAAGGCCAGAAAAGCCAAATGTTGGCAATTTCATGTGATTCATTCTAATATGAGAGCGTTTCACACTCTCGCCAACATGAGTATTGTGAAATCTTTTGCCAATTTGATAGGGGAAAGTGTTTTTCCTTACATTGTAATTTGCTTTATTTTATTATGAATGAGGTTTCAGTATTTAATGGGCTCTTTGTATTTCTTCTTCTGTGAATTATCCAAATTCTTTGCCAATTTTAGGCATCTTTTTAATACAATTTTTACTTTAAACAGCTCTTTAATATTAGGAAAACTAGAATATTCCATCATATGCAAATATTTTGCTCAATCTATCCTCTGCCAATGGAGGAAAAAGAACGCCAACAGGAGGGGCTGAGACAGCCACTCACAGGGCCTGGACCTGTCTGCCCTGTGCCCAGCTCATACTTAGAGGGTTCTGCCGGTCCCCATCACCCCAGTGGCTTCCCAGAGGGCTCCAACCACCTGAACTCACACTGGTCAGAGACAGGTGAGGTAGCCAGGCTTGGGTTTTCATGTCTCTTTCCTGAGCGTGATACTGGTCACCAGCCTGTGTGGTCTGTTTTTTGAGGCTATGCCCAGATTTGAGGGGCCAAGGACCTCCTCACCCAAGCTGCGGGGGCCTGTGCAGAGGAGGGTCCAAGGACCTCCTCAACCAAGCTCCTGGGGCCTATGCAGAGCACAGCCGTGGAAGCCTGACCTCCTGACCATGCACCACCTCCCATTTGTCCCCAGCAGAACTGCCTGGGGACCCCAGACAGTAAATGGGCGGGTGCCAGGTAGAGGGTGTTGCTTTCAGGGCCTGGGAGTAGTGCTGTAGGGTGCACCTGTTGTGCCAGGGTGGGGTTATTCACTGTTCAATTCTTAGAATCCTGAAATGGCTTCATCTAGCAGTTTGAGAAAATGGCATCATGACAGCAGTGGCTGTTGCATCAGGAGAATTGCAGGTAATTCTTCCTTCCACTGAGATTTGGAGAATGGGGGTAAAGGAACTCTGTCTTCCCTTTAAGGGGAGGCCTCTAATACAAACAGAACTGGAGTCCTTGAGTTCAATATCTTGGGATTTTTTTGTTTCCTTCTTCTTTTTGGCTTTTCTTTTCTTTGTATTTTCTGAATTGTTTTTCTTAAAACCCTTTACAGCATTTATTTGTTTTCATTTTTTATTTTTTTGAAGATGGAGTCTTGCTCTGTCACCTTGGCTGGAGTGCTGTGGCGCGATCTTGGCTCACTGCATGCAACCTCCGCCTCCTGGGTTCATGCGATTCTTCTGCCTCTCAGCTTTCTGAACAGGCATCCACCACCATGCCCAGCTAATTTTTTAATTTTTAGTAGAGACGGATTTCACCATGTTGGCCAGGCTGGTCTTGAACTCCTGACCTCAAGTGATCCACCCACCTCAGCCTCCCAAACTCCTGGGATTACAGGTGTGAGCCACGGCGCCTGGCCTCTATACAGCATTTAAAATCTTAGCCTGGTGCAATGAAATAGGTCCTGTCTGAGACCTACTAGATGTTTTAGATCTCAATAAAACTACAAACTATAGACGTTATCAGCCCTGGCCGTGTATTAGAATTACTGTGAAGCTTTAAAAGAAACCTGTAATCTCAGCTACTCAGGAGGCTGAGGCGAGAGGATCACTTGAAGCCAGGAATCTGAGACCAGCCTGGGCAACAGAATGAGGCCCCATCTCTTAAAAAAGAAAGGAAACAGAAACAAAAGACAGTCCCATGTACAGGATACATCCTAGACCAACCACAATTTTGGGGTGAGTCGCCAGTATTTTTAAAGCTCCCTGGATGATTTACAGCCACAGTTCAGAACCACCATGTGTGATCCCCTGTAAGAACTGGTAATGACACTTTCTATCTTTACTCATATAAATCCCCATAGTGTGATATAGGGCCTAATTGCTCAGCTCTGCAGTAAAGCTGAGCTGGCCTTGCATTCATTGCAGCTTCATTTCCTTTTAACTGGACTCCCTGGACTGACTGCTTAACTTCTTTGACCTCAACACTTACTGGAGAATAATAGTAGCCCTGCCACACAGGGTGGCTAGTAGAATTATGTAAGATAAATGCAAAGCACTTAGGGCAGTGCTTGGCACATAATAAACAGTCATTAAATGAAGAAGGTTGGGAGGCTGAGATGGCTGGATCACCTGAGGTCAGGAGTTCGAGACCTGGGCAAGATGGTGAAACCCCGTCTCTACTAAAAATACAAAAAAAAACCCACACACACACACACACAAAAATTAGTGGGACATGGTGGTGCACACCTATAATCCCAGCTATTCGGGAGACTGAGGCAGGAGAATCGCTTGAACCTCACCTGGGAGGCGGAGGTTGCAGTAAGCCGAAGTCACGCCACTGCACTCCAGCCTGGGCAACAGAGTGAGACTCAGTCTCAAAAAAAGAAAAAGAAGGAAAGGCTGACTTGCATGAGTTATTCCTTAAGAGTAACAGATACCAGTGACAAAGAGCTAAGATAGGCCATAGCCTCAGAGAAGCTATTTTAAGTGGATGCAACTAAAGATTAGTATTCAGAATACATAAAAGAACAACCCAATAGAAAAATGGACAGAGATCACACACATGCAATTCACACAAAGGAAAACTGAATTAAAAAGGCTTGAGATTCAACCTCACTAGTAATCAGGGGAATACAAATGAAACCAACAAAAAAACATTCACACTTGTCAGATTATCCAAAATATACCTTCATCAATGAAAAAGAATGAACTAGGATCCATATGTATCAACATGGGTAGATCCCCAGAATGTCCTGTTGAGGACAAAAGCAAGTGTCAGGAAGATATCATTTAGATACAGAAATTACAACTTACATACATTTCTATTTACAAAATACTGTTACTCACCACATATGAGCTACAAGATATGAAAACATGACCTACAAGGCCATTTAGAATCCTTCGTCATCCTGGGAGTGAGCATAGTACCCGATAGGTAGTTTTTCAACCCTCCCCACCCTTCTCCCTTAAGTAGTCTCCAGTGTCTGTTGTTCCCATTTTTGTGTCCATGTGTATTCAGTATTTAGCTCCCGCTTATAATTTGGTTTTCTGTTTCTGTGTTAGTTATCTAAGGATAATGGCCCCCAGGTGCATTGCATCCATGTTGCTACAAAGGATATGATTTCATTCTTTTTTATGGTTGCATAGTATTCTATGTTATATAGGTACCACATTTTCTTTCTCCAGTCCACCATTGATGGGCATCCAGGTTGATTCCATGTCTTTGCTATTGTGAATAGTGCTGTGATGAACATATCAGTGCATGTGTCTTTTTGGTAAAATGATTTATTGTTTTGGGGGGGATACATACCAAATAGTAGGATTGCTGGGTCAAATGGTAATTATGTTTTAAGTTCTTAGAGGAAGCTACACACTGCTTTCCACAGTGGCTGAACTAACTTACATTCCTACTAGCAGTGTATAAGTGTTCCTTTTCTCCACAACCTCACCAACATCTGTTGGTTTTTGACTTTTTAATAATAGCCATTCTGACTGGTGTGAGATGGTATTTGACTGGTTTTTATTTGCATTTCTCTAATGATTAGTGATGGTGAGCATTTTCTCATGTATTTATTGGCCACATATATATCTTCTTTTGAGAAGTGTCTGTTCATGTCCTTTGCCCATTTTTTAAATGAGGTTATTTGGTTTTTGTTTGTTGAATTGTTTAAGTTACTTATAGATTCTGAATATTAGACCTTTGTCAGATACATAGTTTGTGAATATTTTCTCCCATTCCATAGGTTGTCTGTTTACTCTCATGACAATTTCTTTTACTGTACAGAAGCTCTTTAAGTTATCCACTTGTCAATTTTTGTTTTTGTTGAAAATGTTTTTAGGCACTTAGTCATAAATTCTTTGCCAAGGCCAATGCCCAGAATGAATTTCATAGGATTTCTTCTAAAGTTTTTTTTTTTAAATTTTAGATCTTACATTTAAGTCTTTAATCCATCTTGAGCTAATTTTTGTATATGCTGAAAAAAAGGTGTCCAGTTTCAATCTTCTGCCTATGGCTAGCCAGTTATCCCAGCACCATTTATTGAGTAGGGAGTTCTTTCCCTACTGCTTGTTGTCAATTGTTGAGCTCAAGGTGGTTGTAGGTGTGTGGCTTTATTTCTGGGTTCTCCATCTTTTCCATTGGTCTATATGTATGTTTTTGTACCAGTACCATGCTGTTTTGGTTACTGTAGCCTTGTAGTATGGTTTGAAGTCAGGTAGTGTAATGCCTCCAGCTTTTTTCTTTTTGCCTAAGATTGCTTTGGCTATTTAGGCCCTTTTTCGGTTCCATATAAATTTTAGAATCATTGTTTTCTAATTCTTTGAAAAATGACACTGATAGTTTGATAGGAATAGCACTGTATTATAAATTGCTTTGGACAGAATGACCACTTTAACAATATCAATTCATCCTATCCATAAGCATGGAATATTTTTCTGTTTGTGTCATCTCTTATTTCTTTCAGCAATGTTTTGTAATTCTTGTTGTAGAGATCTTTCACCTCCTTAGTTAGCTGTATTCCTCATAACTTTATTCTTTTTCTGGTTATTGTAAATGAGATTATAGTCTTGATTTGGCTGTCAACATGAGTGTTATCGATGTATAGAAATGCTACTGATTTTCAGACATTGAAGTTGTTTATCAGTTATAGGAGCCTTTTGGCAGGGTTTATGGGATTTTCTAGGTATAGAATCATATTGTCTGTAAAAAGAGATTGGCTTCTCTTCTTATTTGTATGCCCTTTACTTCTTTCTCTTGCCTGATTGCTCTGACTAGGACTTCCAGTAATAATTGAATAGGAGTGGTGAGAGAGGGCATCCTTGGCTTTTTCCAGTTCTCAAAAGAAATGCTTCCAGCTTTTTGCCCATTCAGTATGATGTTGGCTGTGGGTTTGTCATAGGTGGCTCTTGTTATTTTGAGGTATGTTTCCTCGATGCCTACTTTGTTGAGCATTTTTAACATGAAGGGATGTTGAATTGTATCAAAAGATTTTTTCTCCGTCTATTGACATGATCATGTGGTTTTTGTTTTTAATTCTGTTTATGTGGGTGAATCACATTTATTGGTTTACATGTGTTGAGCTAACCTTGCATACCAGGAATAAAGCCTACTCGGTCATGGTCAGTTAACTTTTTGATGTGCTGCTGGATTCAGTTTGGTAGTATCTTGTTGAAGATTTTTGTGGGTATGTTCATCAGGGATATTGGCCTGATGTTTTCTTTTTTCACTGTGACTCTGCCAGATTTTTGTATCAGAATGATGCTGGCTTTATAGAATGAGTTAGGGAGGTCTCTCCTTTATTTTTTGGAATAATTTCAGAAGGATTAGCTCTTCTTTGTACATCTGGTAGAATTTGTCTGTGAATTCATATGGTCCTGGGTTTTTATAGGTTGGTAGATTTTTTTATTAATGATTCAATTGCAGAACTTATTATTGGTCTATTCAAGATTTCAATTTCGTCCTGTTTCAATCTTGGGAGCCCGTGTGTGTCCAGAAATGTATCCATTCTTCTAGGTTTTCTACTTTGTATGCATAGAGATGTTCATAATAGTCTCTAAGGATTTTTTTTTATTTCTGTAAGGCCATTTGTAATGTTACTTTTGTCACTTCTGATTGTGTTTATTTGGATCTTTCCCCTTTTTTCTTTATTAATCTAGTTAGCAGTCTATTGATCTTGTTTATTCTTTCAAAGAACCAACTTTCGGTTTTGTTGATTTGTTGTGTAGATTTTTGCATCTCAGTTTTGATCAGTTCAGCTCTGATTTTGGTTATTTTCTTCTGGGAGCTTTGGAGTTGGTTTGCTTTTATTCCTCTAGTTATGGCATTAGTTTGTTAATTTGAGTTCTTTCTAACTTCTTGATTTAGTCATTTAGTGCTATAAACTTTCCTCTTAACACTGCTTTAGCTATGTCCCAAAAATTCTGGTGTGCTGTGCCTCTGTTTTCATTAATTTCAAATGATTTTTTTTCTGCCTTAGTTTAATTTTTTACCCAGAAATCATTCAGGTGCAGTTTAACTTCCATGTAATTCTATGGTTCTAAGGGATCTTCTTGGTATTGATTAGTATTTTCATTGCACTGTGGTCTGAGAGTGTGGTTGTTATTTTTTAAAAATTTGTTGAGGCTTGCTTTATGGCTGAGCATGTGCTCAATCTTAGAATATGTGCCATGTGCTGATGAGAAGAGTGTATATCCTGTTGTCAGGTAGGGTGTTCTATAGATGTCTATTAGGTCTATTTGGTCGTGTTGAGTTTAAGTCTAGAATATCTTTATTAGATTTCTGCCTTGATGATCTGTCTAACGTTGTCAGTGGGATGTCGAAGTCTCCCACTTGACTTGTGTGGTTCTCTAAATCTCTTTGTAGACCTCTAAGAACTTCTTTAAAAATGAATCTGGGTGCTTCAATGTTGGGTGCGTATATATTTAGGATAGTTAAGTCTTCTTATCAAATCGAACCATTTATCATTATGTAATGCCCTTCTTTGTCCTTTTTGATCATTGTTGGTTTAAAACCTATTTTATTTGATATAAGAATAGCAACTCCCCTGCTCTTTTTTGTTTTCAGTTTGCCTGATAGCTCCTTGTCCATCCCGTCACTTTGAGCCTGTGGGTGTCATTGGTATCATTACTTGTAAGATGGGTTTCTTGAAGACAGTTGTTGGGTCTTGCTTCTTTATCCAATTTGACATTCTATTTCTTTTTTCTTTTCTTTTCTTTTCTTTTCTTTTCTTTTTTTTTTTTTTTTGAGACAACGTCTCGCTCTGTCACCCAGGCTGGAGTGCAGTGGCGCGATCTCAACTCACTGCAACTTCTGCCTCCTGGGTTCAAGGGATTCTCCTGCCTCAGCTTCCTGAATAGCTGGGACTACAGGCGCCCGCCACCACTCCTGGCTAATTTTTTGTATTTGTAGTAGAGATGGGATTTCACCGTGTTAGCCAGGATGGTCTCGATCTCCTGACCTTGTGATCTGCCCGCCTCGGCCTCCCAAAGTGCTGGAATTACAGGCGTGAGCCACCAACTCCATGCCTTTTAAGTGGGGCATCTAACCCATTTACATTTAAAACCCATATTGCTATGTGAGGATTTGATCCTGTCATTGTGTTGTTAGCAGGTTGTTAGGCAGACTTGATTGTATAGTTGGTTTGTAGTGTCAATGGACCTTGTACTGAAATGTGTTTTTGTGATGGCAGGTATTGTTCTTTCATTTCTATGTTTAGCACTCCCTTTAGAACCTCTTATAAGGCAGGTAGTGGTAACAAATTCCCTTAGAATTTGCTTCTCTGAAAAAGATTTTATTTCTCCTTTTCTTATGAAGCTTAATTTGGAAGGATATGAAATTCTTGGTTGGAATTTCTTTTATTTAAGAATGCTGAAAATTGGCCCCCAGTCTCTTCTGGAGTATAAGGTTTCTGCTAAAAGCTCCACTGTTAGCCTGATGGAATTCCCTTTATAAATGACCTGCCCCTTCTCTCTAGCTGCCTTTAGGACTTCTTCTTTCTCTTTTTTTTTTTTTTTTGAGACGGAGTCTCCCTCTGTCGCCCAGGCTGGAGTGCAGTGGCATGATCTCAGCTCACTGCAAGTTCCGCCTCCCGGGTTTACGCCATTCTCCTGCCTCAGCCTCCCAAGTAGCTGGGACTACAGGTGCCCGCCACCTCACCCGGCTAGTTTTTTGTATTTTTTAGTAGAGACGGGGTTTCACCGTGTTAGCCAGGATGGTCTCGATCTCCTGACCTTGTGATCCGCCCGTCTCGGCCTCCCAAAGTGCTGGGATTATAGGCGTGAACCACCGCACCTGGCTGTGTGATTTATTTTGTAAGCAATATGAGTGAAGCAGGCACTCCTTGAGAGACACCACCTCAGAGCAGCTCAGAAACAGAGATCCTCTGTATCCAGAACACAGAGAAGGTAGCCCAGACCAACTGGCAAGAGGGAGGGGGACAAAGAATGATGTGTAGCTTGTATTCACCGGGAGAAAGCCTGCAATTGCTTGAAAGGAAAGGTAGAAACAAAGGAATTGTAGAGGCTTTTCATACCCTGCATTAAAGTTAAAATCTAATTTAGATGAAAATGGATGCATAGAAATTAAACGTGTGTGCATGGCTTTCGTCGTTAAGTTGTGGGCCCTGTAATGAGAGCTTTACCAAATTTATTCCCTTGGCTTGAAAATAAAAATGCTTTTTGAAATTTGATTTTGTTGTGTTACAAATTGTTTTAGCTTTGTGAATAGTACAAACCCCATTTCTGATCTGCCTCAAACAAAAATAGAGCATTAAAGTGTTTAAGATTCAATCAAAGGCTTGCTGTGAGCGGCACAATATTAAAATAACAGAAAAATCAATTCAATTTTTATTTTGAATATGATTTGTCACAAATAGCATTCTAATAGATAACACTGATTATATGGTAGCGAATGTAATTTATATATACCAAGTGCTCTGCCTTTGTCAGAGTCAGCATTAAGGAATTTGACACGTATGCAGGAGAACAATAAATGTCAACTGAAATATATACCAGTTAGATATCAATGGGATGCTGAAATGAATGATGCCGGCACATGCTATACTTATAAGTAATAATATGCAGTCTAAAGTAGCCTGGGTTTTCAAATAAGAACCCTTTTTATGTTGTCATTTAAAATATCTCATATTTCTGAAGGTCAGGAATAAATGGCACTATTAGCATTAAAAGCTAGTAAAAGAAAAAGTAATTTGTTGTTCATTTAACATAACATTTTATGAAATAGCTTTGTAAAGTATTCATTTTTTTTCTCCCTGTGGAGGCTGGGAAGACAGGAGGAAGATGCCTGATTCTCAATGAAGGGCTTTTTATTGCACCTTTGTTACTGTTAACATCTTGATTCAGTTAAGATCTCCGTGGAATTATGTGGTTTGTTCCTGGGCAGGTTAATACTGTGAAATAAAGACGTCTACACAAATGTAGTCTTGGCTGGCTCCCGCAGGATGCTGCCCGGGTCCTGGCTTTGGTCCTTATCAGTAGTGCCATTTGGTATAGGGATGATAGTATGACACTAGGGACAAGTGGCAAGACTGTCAGAAACTGAGAATGGAGGGTTTTGATGTGACAGACATAGGTCCTCAAGAGAAAGAGGAGGGAGGCTCTTGCTATGTATCTGGGGAGCAGTGGCAGCGAAATCAGGATGTAAATCCAAATACAGATGTGGGGCCATCTTAGAAAGGCTCAGCCATAGAAACCCACTAAATCACCTTTCACCAGCCACAGGTCCTGAATCCCAAAATACTGTAGACCTCATCCATCTAGGCTCGTGGGCAACCCTCTCGGCTGGTCCTTTTCTTTATGTATTCTGAATTTTCAGCTTCCCTAGAACCAATCAGTCAAAATCTTTCTCTCTTTTTCTCTCTCCTCTAAAATGTGTATAAAAAATTAAAATAACACAAAATAACATTGCCAAACACCACTATAACCACTGTAATTAGCAAAGGTGAATGTTTTATCACGTTTTCTTCAAGTTCTTTTGTAAGAAGTAAACAAATATGGCACTTGGGACCACATGGCTATCTAGGTGCAGCCAGGAAGAGATCAGATCATCAGGTAGACCAGCATACTCTGAACAGGTCTTCGGAGAGAATGCACTGAGAGGGGATAAAGAGACGATGCAGACACTGGGGCTGAAGGGGGAGGAAGCTGGGAACCCTGCATGGGGTTGTGGAGCACCAGGACTCATTCCTGGCTCTGAAGGGCTCCTAAGGAAGGGGTGAGAGAAGGAAATGCAGAGCAGCCTACTCCCAGCACGGACCTCCAGGATCCTAGTGGCAGAAAACATCATGACACCCACAGACAATTGAGTCGGCAGGGGGAGCTGCCCAGAGAGGGGGCGGAAACAGAGCTTGAACGTGCAGGGAGCCCAGGTGGTTTCGTGCAGGGTCAGCTCCAATGGAACACGGCCACAGACACCTATCCCCCAAGGCTCTCTATATTCCTTTGGTGGCTTTGACCTTTGTTAGCTGCTGGACCTGGAAAGAGCAAAGCTGTCTTTTCCAACAAACTGGGGTGAGTCTGATCTGTGCTGGCTCACAGGGCAGCCTCAGCTGCCCCACTGAAGCACTTTTGCCAGTGACCACCACCATAATGCTTTCACTTGCAGCCCCTGTGCTACCCCCACCAGAGTCCTTTTACCCTGCTGCCCTCCTGGACCACTTTAGCCCACAGCATCCAATAGAGTACTGTTGCCAGCAGTCTGGGAGCACCTTGGTTCCCTTAGAGCAGCTGGTGCTTCACTTCAAGGGGCCAGAGGAAAAAGCTATGGGCCCAGTCCCAGCCCCCCAGGGTTAAAGCATGCAGCCTAGGAGTGTCAAGCTGAGTATTGGCCCTCTGAAAGCATCCAGAACAAACACTCAACTATACCCAACCTGTACCACAGTCAAACCCTCAAGGGCAACAAAGAACATGAAAACAAAAAGCCCCGTCCAAAAGACAGCAACTTCAAAGGATAAAGGAACATTAGCCCCCACAGAAAGAACCAGTGCAAGAACTCTGGCAACTCTAAAAACCAGAGTGTCTTCTTACCTCCAAATGATCACACCGGCTCCCCAGCAATGGTTCTTAACCAGACTGAAATGGCTGAAATGTCAAACATAGAATTCAGAATCTGGATGGCAAGGAAGCTCAATGAGACACAAGAGAAGGTTGAAACCCAATCCAAGGAAAACAATAAAATGATCCAAGAGTTGAAAGATGACATTGCCATTTTAAGAAAGAACCAAACTGAACTTCTGGAAATAGAAAATTTACAACAAGAATTTCATAATACAATTGGAAGCATTAACAGCAATTGGAATAGACCAACCTGAAGAAAGAATCTAAGAACTTGAAGACCACTCCTTCAAAGCAATGCAGGCAGAAAAAAATGAGGAAAAAAGAATTTTAAAAAATGAACAAAATCTCCAAGAAATATGCGATTGTGTAAAGAGACCAAGCCTAGGACTCACTGGCATTTCTGAAAGAGAGCAAGCAACTAAAAAAATACATTTGAGGATACAGTCCATGAAAAATTTCCTAATCTTGCTAGAGAGGTTTACATGCGAATTCAAGAAATTCAGAGAATCCCTGTGAGATACTATATAAGATGCCGATCCCCAAAACATATTGTAATCAGATTCTCCAAGGTCAATATGAAAGAAGAAGTCCTGGCCGGACGCAGTGGCTCAAGCCTGTAATCCCAGCACTTTGGGAGGCCGAGACGGGCGGATCACGAGGTCAGGAGATCGAGACCGTCCTGGCTAACACGGTGAAACCCCATCTCTACTAAAAATACAAAAAATTAGCTGGGCGTGGTGGCAGGAGCCTGTAGTCCCAGCCACTTGGGAGGCTGAGGCAGGAGAATGGCGTGAACCCGGGAGGCAGAGGTTGCAGTGAGCCAAGATTGTGCCACTGCACTCCAGCCTGGGGCACAGAGCGAGACTCCCTCTCAAAAAAAAAAAAAAAAGAGAGAGAACTGTCAATTCTTGCACAGAAAAAGGAAGAGAGGAAGAGGTGACCCCAAAGGAGCACTTGATTGCCATGGAGGTCAAACTCTCCCAACAAAAGGCCCAAGTTGGCCCAAGGAATTTTCTTATCAGGTAATGAAAATTGTTTTTAGTGGCAAGAATGAGCTCATTACAAATGCAGCTTGTGCTAATAATGATAATTTGCTGAGCAGTAAAAGCACCTCTCTACCTCCCCCGCCAACAGACGACACTCTAGAAATTATAGGCTAGGGAGAAACAGAAAGGATAAAGATTAAGGAAAAGATTTGCAATGCGGAACTGCTTAAACAAAGGGAGTTACAGATTTGCACATTGAACTCGGTGATCTTAATCACGAAGTTGTAGAATAATTAGATACTGTTAAAGAATTGTTTAAATTGCCTTTATTCAATTTTGTTACCTCTATCACTGGGTTGTTTTTTCTGGTTTTGTTTCAGTTTTACAGCTCAAGCCATTTTTTAAAATTGGTGCAAAATGAATTAGTCAGTGACTTAAATATGGATGCACCATAAGATCCCATGGATGGGAGTAAGATATGGGCAGTTGCAAGGGGTCATTTCAGTCCTCACACCCCGTTAATTTCATGGGCAAAGACCCCCAATAACCTTGAGGCCCTAGGAGCTATCTGCGAACTGGGAGAAGGGGCCAGGCAGCTATCCATTCCTGTCTCTCATTCCTGAGAGGCCAGCACAGATGCAGCAGGCTGGGCCACCCCCGAGTCCTGGCAGTGGGGAGATCTAGCTCCACCTTTCCTTTACAAGATTGTGGGTTTTAACTCTTCCAGCGTTTTCAGAACACTGGGAAAAAATCCCGACAGTTCACTGAGTTTTGCCTCAGCCCTTGGAAGGGAATGCCAGCTGCCTTCTATTGAGATGTGGCTTTTTTCCTTTAAACGCCTTTTTTTTTTTTTTTTTTTTTTTGAGACGGAGTCTCACTCTTTTGCTCAGGCTGGAGTGCAGTGGTGTGATCTTGGCTCACTGTAATCTCTGCCTACCCAGTTCAAGTGATCCTCCCACCTCAGCCTCCTGAGTTGCTGGGATTACAGGCATGTGCCACAACGCCCGGCTAATTTTTGTAGTTTTAGTAGAGATGGGGTTTCACCATGTTGGCCAGGCTGGTCTCAAACTCCTGACCTCAGGTGATCCACCCGCCTCAGCCGCCCAAAGTGCTGAGATTACAGGCGTGAACCACTGCACCTGACCTTTCTTTAAACATTTAATCTCTAAAATATTAAAATATCTTTTAATACAAATAGGGATATTTTTAATGACTTTTTTCTTGCTTATAAAAACAATACCTATTGTCTATGGAAAACTGAAAAAAGCATAAATAAACAAATAAAAATAACCAATAGGACCATCATCCAAATGACCACTGCTAGCATTATAGGTTAGTACCCACGCCCCCACCCTTTTTTAAAAACAAAAAGCAGGATTATAGAGTGTATGAGTTTGTGTGTATGAGTAACACATACAGGTCTGCTGTTATTGTACAGTTTTATGACCTGCCTAAGGGATCCTAGGTATTTTTATACAACACCATTTTTCCATCATATCATTTAAAAATAATGAAATGTACCATAATCCGGAACCCTGTGGGGAAGGTGCCGTTATCTGGTTTTGTGTGACCATCTCCCTTTACACACATTCCTGGTTGTTTTTCTAGACAAAGGTTCTTAACCAGGCCTGTGGTGGGGACCCACGGCTGTCTAATGAAATCCATGGGCCTCTTGTCAGAACAAGATTTCCAAATGTTTAAAGCAAAATACATAAGATTACAAGGGAAACAATATTGAAATATTATCAAAATATTAAAAAGAACAAATTTATAAAACAGCCATTTGTTTCTTTATTCTTATATTGAATAACAGTATGTGAGAGAGTAGATATAGCCACTATAATTAACCACCATGATTATAAAGAGATGAGCTTTAACATCATTCAAGCTGTTTGCAGCCAGAGCCACGTGATACAAAAACATCCGTGATTGCTCTCAGGCTAAGGTGACGGGTCCTGCAGTGGTTCGTGGCTTACATTCATCAAGGAAGGAAATACTAAATTTCGCCTGGAAGTTAGTGAAAACAATGATGTAACTTTTTTTCTCATCAAAGTTCTCTGACCTTCTGACTTCTACCCATGGAATCATGGTAGCCCAGGATGTCCAGGTGAAAATTCTTGCCTTGGAAAAAATCTTCCAGACCCAGACCCAGCTTGCTGCCTTGTGTGACTCTGCATGTTTCTGAGCGGATGACAACGGTCTCATTGTCCCAGGAGCTGTTTTTTTGTTTCTTCTGCATGCGGATGGTTGCTGAGGGAGGTCAGGGTGCCTGCTAGTGGCAAGAGCATGTTATCCAGTGTTACAGCTTGAACTATGTCCCTCAAAAAAAAAAAAAAAAAAAAAAAACCGTGTGAAAGTCCTAGTCCCCGTACTTTATGTGACTCATTTGGAACTAGAGTCATTGCAGGTGTAATGAGTTACAATGAGGTCACAGTGGAGTAGGGCATGCTCCCGATCCAGTGCGACTGATGTCCTTTGTAAGAAGATGGCCGTGTGAAGGCAGAGAGGCACCCAGGGGGCCTGGAGTTAGTAGCAAGAAATGCCAACATGGCTGCAAAACACAGCAAGCTAAGAATAGGTAAGGAAGGATTCCCCCATGGGTTTCAGAGGGAGCAGGGGCCTGCTAACACCCCAGTTTTGGACTTCCCACCCCCAGAACTGTGAGACAATAAATTTCTGTTGTCTTAAGCCACTCAGTTTGTGGGACTTTGTGGAGGCAGCCCTATCACACCAATATAGCTGATATCTGCTAACTGGACCCTTCTGGGGACCCGGATTCTGAAAAACCAGGGCTGGGGTGGGCGTGGCATCTGTGTCGCTGTCAGTAACATGCCAGGACCCAGAGACCGTTTGGTTAGAGGGTTGGGCTAGGTCTTCAGTGAAGATCCTGGCCTGGCTGCAGTGTTACCTCGGGGGTTAGGAACCCTAGCTCATGGTCAACATAACCTGGAGAAAAGCCGCACAAGAAACTTCAGCATGCGGAGAAGCAGCCTCTTTATACTCACATGACAAAAAAAAAAAAAAAAAAAAAGGTCTTTATCATTAATGACATGCGACTGTCAACCACTCAGGATGCAGGCGGCAGTTAAAAACTTCTTGTTATTAAATTTCTTTATTGCTCATTGGGCATGATGCCAACACGAGAACGGCAGGTTTCGGAAGCCCCACTTAAAGTTCACCTCTCCCTGGGAGACGCTGCACTTCTAGCCTTCTGCATACTTTGCGGAGGACAGTGGCTCTAGGTAAATCTTCCCACTGCATGGTATACTTGGCCTCTGAGCACAGCCACATGTCAACGGAGTTCTGGGGTCCTCTCTCAGGGGCCTTCCAAGGGCAGGGCAGCTTTCATCTAGGAGAGAAATCATCCGTGTGAGTTGAAGGCAACTGGCCCAGCTAAGCAGAAAGGCCACTGCACACATTTCATCCCCTTTTTGAAACAGTAGTAGGAAGGAAAGAGACAGCCCTCCTCACCTGGAATAGAAAAATCGGGATATTTTGGCAGCAGCTCTTCATGCTGCAAAACTTTTGGAGAAGGAGCAGAAGTTTTTGTGGAGCTAACTCCGTATATTCTAAAACAAGAACAGAAGTCACGAAGTTATGGACCTTTCCTTCAGAATAGAATAAGAATAAATATAAATACAATATATAAGAGTAAATATATGAACATGGTATGTTTATTTCCTTACAATTTATTCTAAAGGGAAAGATCATCCTCCTCATTTTGCAGAAGAGAAAACTGAGGCCACTCAGCACCCTTGGGCCATAAGCCACTGCCAAGATGGCAGCCCTGCTGGTTTTTACTCCCAGCCCCTCCCTGCAAACCAGCAAAGAACACAGGTAGAGCTGCTGGAAAATGCTGAGCGCAGGTCAGAAGCAGGGGGCAGCTGCCTACTGGGGAAGCCCTGAAACTACAAATGAGCCACCTTTTCTAAGACAAATCACACACAAATCGTCCTAGTGCTGGGATAGGGACATCTGGTAAACCCCCGTCCTGGGTTTGCACTTCTCCCTTTGATCTTGTGCCTAGGGTGCCGACCCAAGCCAGACTCACTCTTCATATGGTTTCAGATGTGCTTTCTTGGCCCTCTCTGTGATGTCCAGGAAATCCTTGTAGCAGTTT
Source organism: Macaca fascicularis (assembly GCF_037993035.2). Lineage (NCBI taxonomy): Eukaryota > Metazoa > Chordata > Mammalia > Primates > Cercopithecidae > Macaca > Macaca fascicularis. The sequence continues at coordinate 125,679,768 of NC_088383.1, forward strand.
TTGGCCATGACAGTATATCTCGTGCCACAGCCAAATTCAGTGACCCTGGCTCTCGGCAGGTAGCCTGCCCAGCCAGGGATTGGAGGCTCCTGGAGAGGTTTCTTTACGTATTTGCATTCTGTGAAAAGACACCATGGCACAGAGAAAGCAACTGAAAAATGTTATCCACTGATCCAGAAGCTGAGGCCTGAAAACTTGTGACTTGCCTAGGGTCTCCTAGTTCTCAGACCAGCACCCTCTTCCGTAACCAGGACTGTGCTCTGTCCCCTAGAAATGTTTGTTTCTGGCCAGGCACTGTGACTCATGCCTGTAATCCCAGCCCTTTGGGAGGCCGAGGCGGGCAGATCACCTGAGGTCAGGAGATCGAGACCACCCTCGGCAACATGGTGAAACCCTGTCTCTACTAAAAATGCAAAAAGTAGCCGGGCATGGTGGCGCGCACCTGTAGTCCCAGCTACTTGGGAGGCTGAGGTGGGAGAATCGCTTGAACCTGGGAGGCAGAGGTTGCAGTGAGCTGAGATCGCACCACTGCACTCCAGCCTGGGCAACAGAGTGAGACTCCGTCAGAAAGAAAGAAAAGAAAGAAAAGAAGAGAAGAGAAGAGAAAATAAAAGAAGGAAAGGAATGAAAGGAAAGAAAGAAAATAAAAGAAAAAGAAAAAGAAATGTATCTTTCTCATTTTAAGAAATGGAGCCTTTGCGTTTGGCACTGACCCCTGGGATTTGGAACTGTGTGGGATTCTGGGTACTCTGGGGCAGCTCAGCTGGCCTGTGAGAATCTGCATGGGTGACCAGGGGTAAGGGGAAGTGGTTTCAGGACACTGCTACCCAGGAGCAGGGGGTGGTGCTGCTGATTGTACTGGTGCAGGGCCCGCAGGACCATCTCCTCGGAGTTGACAGGCTTCAGTTTTGGGGCAGTGGCCACTGCACAGCAAAATTCCCGCAACTGGTCTTTATAGTGCTGTGTTTTCTCCTGGAAGGTTTTCACACAGTGGTTCATGTCATCCTCCCTGGACGTTCCTTGGCAGCTGAGGAATGGTATGAAGCCTGCAAGAGCCGAATGGAATCACGGCCTTCAGCAAGACTGGCCAGCAAGGAATTCAGAGCCCGCCTAAACTCCCCAGCATTTCAGCCCACCCTTTGGCATTTCTTCCTCAGCCAACAACACTACGTTTTTCCAAAGGCCATTAATACAAACAGTGCTGTTGTTTCCACTGTGACTGGGCCCTCCCAAGGTCACAAAAAATGACCTTGGAGCTGGGGAGGGAAGGCCCATTTCAACAAAGGCGGTGACAGTAATACTCTTTGAATAGCAAAGCCCCTGATGTCAGCCTGATGGAAAATGGGGAAAGCATTTAATGGGCCAAAATGATAGTCTAAGGAGTAATTGAAATTATTCATCTTTTTAGAGAGAAAGCTTATTTTCCTCGACACTTCCCAAATGCAATTTGGGATCTTTCTTGCCAGACCATCAGGAAATTGCAGGCTTATTAAGAGCAGAGCCCTATTACACAAAAAGGTAAATTCATTATCTGCAAGACCCACTCCTAGCACAAATTTTCACCATTTCCCACCAAGTAACATATAATCATTACAATTAGTATGGGTAAAACACAACTATTTACTTAAACTGGAGGCTGAATCCTAAGTACTATAACATTGTCACAATAAAACAATTTTTTTTTTTTTTTTTTTTTTTTTTTTTTGCAGAACAAATGAGGAAAACTGGTTAAGAACTTGGTTTTAAACTGCAAAATAAATAAATAAATCTCTCTCCTTATGGAAGCCCAACATTCTTGCCATGGTCTCCAGGAAAACAAAACCTGACTTCGGAGTTGAAAGTAGCAATCCTCACCCCCTGAGCCCTACAATAACCCCCTCTGGAAGAATCTAATTACTAATCTTGACAGTGTTGGAAGCCTTCCACACATTGCCCAGTCTCCCCAACCCTTGGACGATTAAAAGATATCCTAATATCAGGAAGACCCTAGGGGCCTTGCCACAGTGGTTTCCCTGCCATCAGGGCCTACTTTGATCTGCCTAGGTTTTATATTAGTGCATATATGCACACACATAAGCATACAAGCTACCTTTATTGAGTCTCGCTAAGGACCAAGACATTTAAAATAGGTTATGTATGCTGGCTCCTTTAATCCTCACAACAATCTTATGGTATCTCATGTAGTGGGTTGAACTGTATCCTCCAAATAGATATATCCAAATCCTAACCCCTGGTACCTGTGAAAGTGCTCTTATCTACAAATAGGGACTTCTCAGATGTAATTAAGGGTCTAGAAATGAGATCATCCCAGATTTAGGGTGGGTCCTAAATCCAATGACTGATGTCCTTACACCTGAAAGAAGAGGGAGACTTGAGACACAGGGGGAAATGCCATGTGAGGATGAAGTGACTGGAGAGATGCTGCCACAAGCCAAGAACACTGGGGCCACCAGAAGCTGGAAGAAGCAAAGGTGGGATCCTTCCCTAGCGCCTTCAGAAAGAGCATGGCCCTGCGGGCACCTCAATTTCAGACATTTGGCCTCAGAACTGTGAGGGAATGCATTTCCATTGCTTTAAACCACCTAGTTTGTGGCAATTTGTTGCAGTGGTCCTAGAAAACTAATACATCCATTTTATAGAATGTTGTACTTACCACAGAGAGGCAAGTTACTTAACAGTCTCATTGACAGTGGCCAAACAGATTCGAACCTCAGCTTGTCAGAACCCAAAGCCCATTCTCAACCAGCTGTTAGGACCGGGGTGAGGCTGGGCAACCTTGGAATATCCCCCTAGCACCACTCCTCCTGAGAACGGCTGTATGGGAGAGCCAAGGGTCTGTGGGGACCACTGGGTTTGTCACCCACAGGGATATGACTTAGTAAGTTCTCAGTAGCCCAGAAGCCTGAGGAGGAATAGCCTCTAGGTAGGGCCACCAATTGTCCTGGTTTGCCAAGGACTGAGGAGTTTCCCAAATGCAAGATTTTCAGTGTTAAGGAAAGTCCCAGGCAGTCCCAGGACAAAGGCAGTTCCAGGTAGACCAGGGCTGTTGGTCAGCCTTCCTTTAGGGGATGCAGGAAAGGATGGGAGCACAAGGATAACCTTTGTGGAGGACTTGAGAAAACTTGGGGAGGACAGGGCCTCTACTTATTCGTGTGTCTATCCTCATCACATTGTGTCTATCCTGGTCCAGATTCTTTCAACAGGCATTAAGTGCTTCCTCGGCATACCAGGCCATGTTCTGGGACATGTGGTCTAAGTTCTGCCTCTCAGAACCCAGCCATCAGCCATCTTCAGCGATGGAATGCTCTCAATGCATGTCTCAAAAGCTAGAACGCCTAGACTGGTCCAGTTGGCTGCACAGACACAGACAGTGGGTCAAGGCAGGGACAGAGACCAGGACACAGGTTCCCCTGCCGGGCACAGCTGCAGGGCACATCCACACTTACCGCTGTAGCCTGGTGTGATTGGCAGATTTCTCATGAAGGTCTTGGAAGGCTCCATGATTTCGCTCTCTGTTAGTGGAGGGAAGAGGGAATGAAATGATCTCATCAAAAGTCACTACCTTAAGGAATTACTATGGAGTGTGCACAAGCTCTTGGAAGTGGAAGAATGACTGCCAGGGGTTAGGCCTGAGAGGCACCATCTTACCCAAAGGCAGTGACATAGCTGGCTTCAGTCATAAACCAATGACCTATGACCAAGGGCCCATCACCTTTTCTGTTAACTTGGATAACAGTCTGTAGATCACACCTCCCAGCGTCTCCTCTCCCCGGAAGCACCCTCCCCTCCATCCAACCTCCAGCCATCCAATAATTGTGAACTAGACTCATACTATGGCTGTGAAACATGATACAGGCTGGAAATGCAAAGCTGAGCAAGCCCAGAAGCCCCTGTGTGAGGTTCACGAACCTCAGGGGAGGAGAGAGATGAGGCCCACACACCCCCAGACCCCCTTCTTGATCCAGGTGAAATCAGATTGCAGTGGTGATGGTTGCCAGCCCCCACCATCACCCCTGGAACATCTGACAATGTCCAGAGGCATATTTGGCTGTCAGAAGTGGGGGATGGGATGCTACTGAACATCCTGCAATGCACAGGGGCCCCCCCGCATTCTCCGGCACACACACACACACACATGCACGCACGCACGCACGCACGCACAAGGGAGAAGGAGTTCTGGCTCGAAGGAATCAGGAAGTCCCAAAAGGCAGACATGGAGTCCAAGGAGGGTAAGCAGAGGCCACCCTCTGCTTCAGTGGGCTCCACTGAAACATCAGTTTATGTGAATGCTGTTTCTGCAATAAGACACCTTCCCTCTTTGGGCATCGCTGGTCATTCCCCCCAAGTGGGCTGAGGCCTTGCCAAGTCCTGCCTGCTGAGCCAGTTCATCTCTGTAAAGCAATGCCCTTGAGGCTGGAAGAAGAGGATTCAGGGTAGAGGGGAGGGCCACAGTCATGGCTTAGTCGGCACTGATGGGGATGGTTAAGACAGTTCAGCCCCTACCAGGCTGACAGCAGTGAGGACTGTGCCACGTCTAGGCCGGTCTAACGGCATCACGTACCTGGCTCCTGGGAGGAAGCACTGAGCCTGGAGTCAGACAGACCTCGCTGTGAGACCATGTCCCACCCATACTGACCACCTGCTTACTTTTCTGAAAGCTTTCTACGCTTGTTCAGTCCTCTCAACAGCCCCATGATATAAATGCTATATTATACCCATTTCCCGATTTAAAAAGGCAACAGACAGGGAACATGGGCTATGCCCATGCAGTTGCAGCAGAACCGCATTCTCCTTTAATCCCCACAGCTTCCCTAAGAATGAGTTCCTGTTGGAACCTCCATTTTATAAATGAGAAAAATAAGGCACAGAGAGGTGAGGTAACTGTTTCAGGGTTCCAGAGTGAAAGGGGGTGTGAACAGGTGACCTCTAAACTCCCAGGGACAGGATATGTTGCCCAAAAGCATCAGCTGGGGTAAAAGCCTGCCTGGAGGAGGTGGGCAGGGAGGAGGGTGGGGTGAGAGGCGGTGCCCTGAGAAAGGGGGCTAGGAGGGGGTACAAAGTACCAGCAGGACCCCTCCTATCACCCTCTTCCAATCCCACCCCAGCGCTCACCTGGGCGGGGCTGGCTGTATCCGGCGCCCACCTGGCCTCTGCCGGGCCGCCCAGGATCCCTGCCTTCCACCAGGCCTTTGTGCGCTCACCCCGTGGAGCACAAAGCCCCCACCGCTGCCAGCCTGCCCCTCCCCCACTCTTCCCGGGGTCCCACCTGGAAGGTGGGTGAACTGAGTGACTCTGGGGCGCTTCCCCCAGCGCCCGGCACAGCCCGCCCCGCCGGTGTAAAGTCGGGCATCTGCGCAGCAAACATCTGGCCTCGGAGCTGTCCTCCGCGCCTTGGCTGCCCCAGCCAGGGACAGGGTATGCAGAGGGCTCTAGGTCAAAGCGGGCGTTTTTGCGGGTGTAGACCCGGCGGCGGCTGGGCCTGCTGGTCTGGCGAGGGAAGCGGGTGGGCGGGAACAGGGGGGCGGGGCCGGCAGTGGGCGGGAGGAGGCGAGGCCTGGGGGCCCTGGCGCCTCCAATACAGGAGCTTCCTGGGCCTGGCAGCCCCTCCCTCACTGTCTCCTGTTAGGAGAGGCAGATTTTCAGGTGGCCCAGACAGGTGAAGGCAGAGAAGAGTGGCTGTGCACCTGGGGAAGGTGAGTCATCCTTCTTTCTAATCACCCTTGGTGGGGCACCCAGACTTCCTCTCATTGGATTGAAACCCACCAAGATGTCCGCCCTATGAACCAGATTTTGTGGGAGCGGGCACGCGCTGGCTGCTCCCTTTACAGAAAAGGACGCTGAAGCTGCGCTACTTCCAGGACACGCTTGTTTGCGGCACCTCCCGGCCTTCCCTACCTCTACCTGTGTAAAAATTGAACTGCAAATGAAGGCTGGTGGAGCCTACCACCATTTATACCTCGCTTTTATCACCCCATTTAGAAATACCTCGGGCCATCAGGAAGCTTTCAGAGCCAACGCTGGAGGGTGACTCAGGTGTAGGCTCTGGACACAGCCAGTTTCACGTGAGGGCTGGGATGCCCAGGGGCAAGAGCCCAGCCAGGCCTTCTGCATGTTTTAGTGGCTTTCACTGGGGTGCAGTGGCATTGGCAGTGGTCACTCTGCTTACCTGCCCTCCTTCTGGCTAGATCACTTTCTTCTAGAGAAAAGGGGCTCTGTGCATATCGATGGGGCCTTGGTTCCCAGCAAACAGAGGACCTAGTCTTGTTAGAATAACTTAATAAAAGGTATAGCACCTGGAAAAAACTGAAACTCTCTCTCCACCACCTGAGATGGGGTAGAGAAGGAGGTCAGTACTGATGTGTCCGTCATGCGGTTTACAAACCCAGGATGGGGGAAAAACAATCTGGGCCACATGAGATTCAGAGTTTTGCTTTATTAGGCATCTGTGAAGACAAGAGTTTGCAGACACAATCCTGTCTGGTGGCGAACTGCTGCAAAGTTCTGTGAAGTTTGAATTTATCTTGTAGTGAACGAGACCCCAGTAGCTGATATTTTAGAATAGTGGTCCATATTTCAAGCAGATGAGAGGTGTGACGTTATGGCCAACAACTTTTATACTAGCCATCCACTTAAGCCATTTCCCAGCATACATATGCAGCTTAATCACAGCTATACATTTCTACAATGTGAAATTCGATCTTTGACTAATAATGCGTTTTGACTCCTGTTTACATTGGTGCATGCGATTCTTTGCTACCCTGGCAATTAACCAGACCTGGACTCTAAAAGCTAAACTTGGTCTAAATAACATTCTAAGGGTAAGGCAGCCTCTATAATCTGGACTCAGCCATCATTTTGCAAAAACAGTTGTATGGTTCCTCCTGTTTCCCCTCCTGTCTGTTATTCAGCATTTATTCATGCCTGCTGTGTTCGGAAAGGGCAGTTACAAGGGAAAGCTTTGATGATTCTGCTTCCTAGAAAGGTGAATATCAGATAATATGTCGGGGACAATTGAGTAATGGGTCAAGACAACAGGCCTTGTAGATGCTTTCTAAGATTAGAAAAATGTGTTCAAGTGTACTTATCCAGTGCTCTTATTCTAGAATATTCCAGTGGGGGTAGGGAAGGAGGGATGGATTTGGGGGTTTTGTTTAAGGACTTTGACAACTGGGGCTGCAACTCTATGGCCAAAAGATAAAATTATCATCCTCTCCATCACCTGTCTGCCAACACTGCAGATTTCTATCTGCTCATTTAAGAGAAACAGTACACAGGGAGATAGCGTTAATGCAAGGCGGGAAAGGCTTTACATTAGCCCAAAAAAGAGGGGCTTGGCCATGTTACTCACACTTACACTTAGCCAAGCAGAAAAGCTGGGCTTATGTACCACTTGGTTTCCTTCTTTGACCCTAGCATCCTGAAAACGTCACACACAGTGGACCACGCTTTGCCCTCAGAGTGACTGCTCTGTCCCGGAAGGAGAGGTCAACGACCCCTGAGGACGCAAGCGTTTCTTAGGTTGTTCTGCGCAGTCACATTGCTTCCAGACCAACAACATTCAGCTCTTAAAGTCTGCACAGGAGAATTGATAGAATCTGCTCCTTTCAATGGAATCTGTGACTCTTTGGGAAGGATGTGCATGGAGAAGGGTCTGATGAGGCTCCTGATCCAGGTGGTCCATGTATGTTCAGTGTGTTCTGACCCTAGGCACCTCTGTCTATTGCTCAGTCTTGCGTACATAGTCCATAGCTTGGCATCAGCACAAACTGATGCTTAGTGAGCACAATTAAGAAATCAAACTGTGGAAAATTAAGGACAGTAACAAAAGTATCATCAACAAAAATCAAGGATCATTTTCCTTTTTGAAACAAGAAAAGCGCATCATAGAAACAAAGATTCTGTACAATATTCTAACATTATATGTACATAAAATTATATTACTCATAACTACATTGAAAAGTCTTATTTGTAGAATATGGCTGGCAACAAAGAAAGACCCATACCATTTAGTGTTGGAAGCAGGGCAGGGAGCAAGAGAACACTAGCAAAGACACCTTTGTGCCTGGATACACAATCCCGCTACTAAGTTATGTGACTAACCAGCACTCTCTAGTTCTGTGGTTTGTTCGTGTTTCACATTCTAGTAGGGAGTTCTGCAGCAGGCGATGTGAAAAAGAAGACATGGTCAAATGAAATGTGAAATGCTTTTAAAATCTGCATATTGGCTATGATAATGGGTTTGTGAATCCAAGTTGCATTGGAAGTTCGCTCATTCTCCATTCATTATGCATGCCTCCAGTGATTTAATGAATTTCAGCAGGTGGAAAAAACAGCTTTGAACAGATCAGATGGGCTGTGAGTCAGATTCTTGATTCTTTTTCCTCATTTGGCTCCTGAATATTGCAGAAAACTGGTTTTGTACAGTGGGGAAGGAGAGAGTGAAGGCCCTCCAGTTGGTTCCTCAGTCAGCTCTGTTCTTGGTGTCCCTTTCTTGCATTTTTTTCCCTCCCCTGGCCCTTCCTGTGAGGGTTAAAAGTGCCATCTCATCTCCAAGCCAGGTGGAGGCCCAATCCCATTGACCAAGAGGGCAAGGTATGGGGTCACCTTCACGTGTAAGCACTCTTTCTAAGGGAGCCCAAAGGGAACACCTGCAGAGTGTGGGCTGTGGTCTGTGTGTGAACTTGAACGAAATCTCACGTTAGTATTTCTCGAATTTCAGTTGAACCATGATGCAGTCTACACTACAAATGCAGATTCTGGTGCAGTTGGCCTCAGTTAAAAAGGGCCCAGATCCAGGAACCTGTTTTGAACACGCACCCAGGCAATTCTGATGCAGGCAAGCCACAGGCCTGCTGTGAAAAAAAAAAACAAAACTGACTTAATCCATCAAGTATAGATCTACAAATTGAGAGAGACTTGAAAAACTGAAGATTTTAATGAAACATTGCATAGCACAGATTCTCTTCCCAAATTTCACCCATGTATTCCTTTCAAAATGTGGGACTAAATGGCCAGAACTCTTAGGGAGATGAAGGCGAGTGGGAAGGCGGGGGTTAATTTAAAATCTGTCTGCTTTTCAAGGTGAGGGGCTCTTCTGGATGCCTGGGCTTGGTGATGCAAACAAGACCAAAGGCAACCTCATTTTCTTACCCAGAATTCCTACTAAGGTTCACTAGAATTACTTATGAACTCAGAAATCAGGGCTGGGCATGCTGGGAATTTATACCACAGCATAGAATTTGGGATGTCAGTAACTCTTTACTATCTATTTCCATCATGGCAAGTTTTCACCTGCTAAGAATGTGAGGTATCAGCTCTCCTACTCGCAAAAGCCCTGGTGGATTACCCAAGGCTACGGTTATTCTTCCCCGAACCTCCTTGCTATTTAAATTATATGAGAACCTAAAACAGTGCCCGGTGTAGGCAGCCTTCTACCACCAGCTAAAAACATTCCCAGTTCCCACTGATTCACCACTTTTAATCACATGATGATGAAAAGAAATTAACTGCAGATGGGTGGCATTTTATATTGACTGCCATCCAAAAACTTTAGAAAGAAAAGTCTCAGATGAAGATCTCCTCCTGGTTCAAAGATGTCATTTTAAATCTAGAAAGACAGCAATAGGGCATCCTAAATTCTACTTAACGGAGATCTGTTCAAAGCAGCGCAACCACTGCTGCAGCAATGTACTGATTTCCTTCTCCGTGGCCGTTTCACCACTTTTGTACCTATGAAACTAGCTGCTCCTCCAGGATCCTTTAATCTTCTATGCCTAAACCTTAATCTTAATTTCTGTTTTTCTGACTCCAGTGTGCCCTCAAAAGTCACTAATTATTTCCAGCCCTGATTGTTCTCATCTTCCCTGCTGAAATTCACATGGGCAATGGCGAGGGTCAAGGTTAGGGAAAGAACAGTCAAGGCTGAGGTCAGCAGATGCAGATAAGTTGAGTCCCAGGGGGCAGGCAGCGGGGCGGGAGGGTTAGTAATTTAAGAAGTCGATCCCAACTTTGACACTCTTCGAAGTGGCTATATCAATGGCTGTGGCTTTGATCTCGGTGTCCCCAAACTGCATAAGGGTCTGGATCTCCCTCCGGGCGGGCACTGCGGTGCCACTGGTCCCCGTGAGATCCAGGCGAAGTGTGCCACACTTCTTCACCCCGGGATCAGTGATGAAGCTGACGTTGTCATGCTCAGAGCTGTAGATGTTGATGACAATGACCAGCTGGGAGGGCTTGGCCGGGGTATAGCTACGCTTGACCAGCTCACCCAGGGCCACAGACTGGTCGGCAGAGATGAACTTGTCGAAGACGTCGGTGCACCACCGAGTGCCATCCTTCACCAGCAGCTTCTCGGGCGGGTGCTTGCCCTCCACGTAGCGGTTCAACACGCCCACCCCATAGGTGAGCGGCGACCGGCGAACCTTGATGACCGCAGGGTCCAGACCAAAGAGGACGGCGCCCTTGAGGATGGTGAGGCCCACGTCCTGGGGAATGATGATCCGGCACTGGTCCCCGAAGGCAGCCTGCACTGCCTGCTGCAGGAGGGGCGCCTCGGCAAAGCCGCCCACCAGAAAGAGGAACTTGACGGTGGACACCTCGGGCTTCTGAAACAGGTCCCCTGGAAGGGAAGAGGCAGGGAGAATGTCCTGTCACCAAAAGCCAGCAAGGAAGGGGGAACTAGGCTGCCTGCATCTGTGGGGAATGGACAAGACCACTTGGGCCAATGGGAGGGCAGGCTTACTCTGAGCTCCTTGAACAGAATCTTTGCAGAACTGGTCTTTTAAAGAAAGAGAGTTTGCACACCAACATGTTACGGAATAAAAGCCAGAGCTGCTGCTAAGTAGAAATGCATTTTAACAGATACATGGTGATAATTTTAAGTAGAATTTGGTTTGCATAAATGAATACTCCTAAAGCTCTCCAAACTATGGTTCTGTTGGGTAAGTCAAGGCAGGCTGTTATAAATAGAATTCTCTGATTTTCATAAAAATCGCATCCCACTCCTAGAGAGTCTGATTTGGTAGGTGAGGGATGGGATACTGAAAAAGTCCCCGGTGAGTCTGCTATGTGTCCGTGGGTACTGCCACCAATGCAGCAGGATAATGACATGACCAGATTCCATTTGCCATCTTGCAGAACTTCCTTTGGTTCACACAACAGTTCCTTCTTCCCTAGCAGGGTGAGGATGTCTAACATGTCCCAGTAAAGCAAAGAATATGCATTTCCTAGGGCCTGCCACTCTCAGGTAACATTGCCTCAGAGCTTCCAGCCCTCTGATCTTTTTGTTGTTTTAAAGTTTTGTTTATTTAATTCTTCCTCTTTGTCATTACCAGCTCTCTGACTTTTGAGGCCAAACGGAAAGCCTGGGTGAGGCAAGCTCTCAGCAGCTTTGCAGTACAAGGAGAGGGATCCAGAGTCTATGCCCAGCAACCTCTCACATACATGGCAAAGCCCTGCCCAGTCCTGCGGGGCCCTTGCCTGTGGCTCCCAGATCCAGGCCAACCTGACTCCACAGGCACCAGCTGGTGATGCTGGAAAAGCCCGTCCCCTTTCTCGGTTCTGCCTCACCGAGTGGCCGAGCCCTGGCTGATACTTACGGAGATGCTCAATGATGCTGTCGATGGTCGGCTTAAAAAGGGCATTCATGGCATCTGGACTCATCCGCAGCATCCCCTGCGAGGACCACTTCACAAAATCCACACTGCAGGAGCGTAGCATGGAGAAGAGCAGGCAGTAAGGGTCTACATGATACCCAGGCTGATCTGCATAGACACATGCCCTGGCAGAACATCTGTCACACTTAGCAGGCAGAAAGGGGGTTGAAAATCAAAAGCACCTTTGGAAACCCTAAACTGCCAGGACCTGGACCCTTAGAAGCTCAGAAGCTAAGATGTAATCCCTTCTCTGTATCTTAAGTTTGGCTGTGGCCGACCTTCCCCTGTGATAGTGGAGGCCAAAGTCTAGTGCAAAAGACAAGGAGAGAAAGGGCTCACTGTCTCTTTTACAGGATCACACTTTGAATCCAACAATATTTGGATTCAAGCACATTAAAGGCTCCCTGGAGAGTTTATTGTACTGCTACTTACGGCTACAAATGTGTGTGCTCAGGTGCATGTCCTCAGCCCTCCAGGCACCTGTCAGGTGACAGAGTAAGCCTAATTATACTAGCTGGCCCTCACGGTCTCTGTCCAGCAGCAGCAGTGTGGAGCAGAGAGAGCCTTGGACAGGAATCCAGGATTGTGGGGCTCCAGCCTGGCCATCACCATTGCGGGGCTCTGGGACTTTGGGCAGATCAGACTCCATTTTCTCCAAGCCCTGTCTCCATGTCTGGAAGTCAAGGATAACTGCACTTGCCCTACCTCCTTCACAGGGGTTGTTGTAAAGATGAAGTTAAATGCCATGTCTGTGAAAGCGCTCTGGCAACTTTCTGGCACTAAGCAAATGCCAGGGACTGTGTATTCCCAAACCCACAGGGCGTGCCCCGCCTGTTCTCGGAGGCCAAGCAAATGGCGCCTCTGTCCCTGACGCAAAGCACACACCAGCAGCTTCCCAGCCACACGTTCTAGATGCTGGATGGGAATCTAGAACGTGTTGGAAAAGAATCCTTTCCATGGCACAGGCCAAAGGACAATGCGGTATGGTATGGAATGACCCCATGGCTGGCTGTAGCCCGTTTCCTTAGTGGGAGGGTTGACAGGCCCCAGAACTGTGCAGGTAGGTCTTGGGGTTCCACACAGAGGACAAGTGCCCTCTGTGGGGGACCAACAGGGCAGAGAACATCAGCCCAGGAAGAGGGTCCAGACTGGCCCTGCTCCAAGGGCAAGAAGACCTGACATGAAATCTGCTTTGGTTTCCACTAAAAGGAACTAGGGCTTGGGCGATTCCAGGCCTGGGGTAGGGAATGTACAAGATGAGCCAAGAGTGTCTTCACATACAAGAAGGCAAAGACACTGTCGACCACCACAAATATCGTGTCAAAGGGACTCAGAGCCAACGTGAGGAGGCTCCTACTGGCTGAGATAGGACAGCTTGGATGTCAATAAGGATGGAACTGTCATGGTTTAAAATACATCAAATATGCTTAAATCCTTAAATTCTTAATGATACTCCCCTCATACCCTCACAGGAGGAAAAATTCATTGGACACTTTGGTGGATACTAGGAAATTGATTTTTTTTTTTTTTAACTCATAAATGGAGGTTGAAAAGCAACCCATTTATCCTGTCTTCCCTAAGTGAGCTGTAGTTCAGGGCAACCAAACCACTGAGGAGCCAAGTTTCTCTCTCTGGGAGTATTCTAGCAAAATAAATGAGAAAGAGTGATGGACCAAGATGGTGGCCACGTGGCCGCCCCTAATGCATTAGTGAACCAAACAATAGTCATCAATGGCTGCTAACATCACAAAAGGAGAGATGGGCAGACACTTCGTGTCCCCTGATGGGAGGCAATAGGAGGAACCACCACCCATCAGGCAGATATGCCAAAGATTCAAACTTGAATCTGATTAAACCTCTAAGTCAATCTGCCAACTTGCAAAAAGGAAAAAAAAAAAAAAAAAGCCACAGGATAGAACTGCTGTGTAACACCATGGACACGAGATAAGCAAAGCCAAGATTATAGGAAACTCCAATCTAAGGACAAACTACTAGTTTTGCCATCTAATAAATTGTGAAGGAAAAACCAGGAGGGGAACCTATGTTAGTGGGACTCGAGGGGCGTATCAGATAGCTGCTATGTACAGCCCTCATTCGGATGTTGATACAGAGTAAAAAAAAAATGAGACAAATAGAAAAATGTTAATGTTAACTAGATATTTGATAATATTGAGGAATTACTGTTAAGTGTTATCATGGTATTGTGGTTGTGATTTAAAACTTGTCTCCTTTAGAGGTACATACTGACACAGATGAAATGATAATCTCTCTAAGATCTGCTTTAAAATAATTGGATTGAGACTAGCCAGGAACTGACAGTTGTTGAAGCTGGACAATGGGGTATTTTACAGGATAAATGTCTGACATGTTCCCTTATAAAAGGTTTATTAGAAAAAGGTAATTATGAAATGTGATAGGTAAATCCGTCTGTAGTCATCATTTCATGATGGATAGTATATATATATATATTTTAAATGTTTAAGAATATTAGAAATCTATTATTTTTATCTATTTTTTAAAATTCAGCTTTAAACCATCTTCTAAATATATTCATTTTGCAACCAGCTGAGACACAAAATCAGTCAAGGGACTCAGAGTGGCAAGAAACCTAGACTCCCACTGGATTAATTTCACAAATATCTACTGAGCACCTACTGCATACCAGACTCTCTGCTAGACACTGGGGATACAGCAGGGGCCAAAACTAAACTTCGCTGCTTTCATAGTTTCTCTGTTTTTAGCAAACACATAGATAATACTTGCCAGGTCCCAGGCATTGTTCCAAGCACCCAACATGTATGAATTCATTGCATTCTCACAACCACCCTTGGAATTACATGGAATTATTATTATCCCTATTTTCCACAAGAAAAAAAAAAAAAAAAACTGAGGGAAGAGAAGTCGAATCCCTTGCCCAAGGTCACAGAGCCGGTGTGTAGGACTGGAACCCGAAGTCCACACTTCCTTCCTCTCTCCCATCAGCACAATCCACCCACTAGAATGTCCAGAGCCCGAGGCGATGAGCCCAACTCACTTGCTTTTCCGCAAGGCGTGCTCCACACTGTGCCCGCGGAACTTCTTGTAGTAGTCAATGAAGGAGAAGGGCAGGGTGATGTTCAGCGGGTTAGTTCTGTCTGGGGCGGCTGCCCTTTTGCGAGACTCAAACGCAATCATTAAGTCAACCCACGCTGCAGGGCGTTTGATTTTGAATTGTTCAATAAAATCCTCTCCAAATATTTTATACAGAAGTTTTTCGAATTCATAATCTACTCCTAAGGATCCATAGGGTCCGCCTGAGTTGAGAACAGAAAGGGAGGCTGTGGTGTTAAAAACCACTGGAAACCCAATGCAGACTCTGAGAAACAGGCCCACCTGTTCATCTCTGACCCGCTTAGCAATGGGACTGCAGCTGTAAGTGTTTACTTACACTTCAGAACCCTGCGCTGCTTCGCTTTCCATGCAAAAAAAAACTTTTCCCTACAGAAATCTCTTGTCAGCAATCTTTTATTTTATTATTTTATTTTTGTTTTTCCTTTTGTTTTTTGTTCTTTTTGAGACAGAGTTTTCATCCCTGTTGCCCAGGCTGGAGTGCAGTGGCACAATCTTGGCTCACAGCAACCTCCGCCTCCTGGGTTGAAGCGATTCTCCTGCTTCAGCCTCCTGAGTAGCTGGGATACAGGCACACACCACCATGCCCGGCTAATTTTTGTATTTTGAGTAGAGACAGGATTTTGCCATATTGGTCAGGCTGGTCTCAAACTCCTGACCTCAGGTGATCCACCTGCCTTGGCCTCTGAAAGTTCTGGGATTACAGGCATAAGCCACCACTCCCAGCCAACAATCTATTTTAAATCAATTACATTCTTTTAAAAAATCAATACTTTTATCTAACTAAGATCATCATGGTATTCCAACCTGACATCCAAGGGTTGGGGGAGGAAAATCAGCAGGCCTGGTCTTGTCCCTGTGTGATCCTCTAATTACTCATTATCCTTTCCCCTCCAGCCTCCCAAAAGGGAAACAGCATGTTCTTTGGTTTGGCAATCTTTGAGAGTCTCGCTCTGTCACCCAAGTTGGAGTGCAGTGGTGCAATCTCTGCTCACTGCAACCTCTGCCTCCTGGGTCCAAGCAATTCTCCTGCCTCAACCACCTGAGTAGCTGGGGCTACAGGTATGCACCACCATGCCCAGCTAATTTTTGTATTTTTAGTTCATCATGTTGGCCATGCTGGCCTCTAACTCCTGACCTCAAGCGATCTGCCCACTTGGCCTCCCAAAGTGCTGGGATTACAGGCGTGAGCCACCACACCTGGCCAGTGGTTTGGCAATCTTGATCCAAGACAAGGTGAGGCCTCCCTAGAAAGTTCACCTTAGCACGGTCATGGGTAACATCAAGTTACCATCTCATCCTTTCAGAATTTTCAGAAACCAACGCCCTTGGCCAGGATCTGAAACAGGCTCACTTTAAGCCAAAACCCAAGTTGTGGTGGTTTGTGTTTTAAAGAATGTTTAATTGCATTTTGCTTTCCAATTTCAAGCAGACATTAGTATCCTCCACCGCCTACGATCCCACATGTTAGTGGCATTCAAGAGAATAAAACAGAGTTATCTGAAACAAGTGAAAACAGAACTGCCTGGCAATGGCTCAGGTATAAGAAAATCAGCTCTGCAGGGGCTCACCTGTTGCTTTATACAGTTCCTTAAGGTGTCCCTCTGGTAGCCGGATCTGATGGACTGTCAGGTCTACGGTGCCACCGCCACTGTCCACAACCACATACTTGTCACCTGGCACAAAAACAGCCATCTTTTACACAGTTTGCCAACCCCATCTGAAACAAGCTGGTGGATGGTAACTAGGTAGACCCAGCAAAGTGCCCTCTATACTTCTCATTAGCACAATGGTTTTGCTAATTAGCAGCTCCAGGAGTTAACCATGACTAAAGAGAATGCAATCTGCCCAGGAGGACATTTAGGCATGGATGATGGAGAACCCAGGTGAGTGAATCTAAGATTCACACATTGCTGCATACCTGGCACATACTTAGTGGGCAGTTTCCTGCCACGTGAACAGTGAGTGCCCTAAAATCATCTGCGTTTCACATAAGACTTACTCTGGAACTGATCAGTTCCAATCCCTACTTGGTTTTACAACATGCAAAATAACAGCTCCCAAAAGAGCTCTCCCTGTGTGAGTGGTCTTTAAAACCCACTGAGTTTGAACATTTTCCAAAAGTGCAAAAGGGACAAATGGGAATGGCTTTTCGCAAGCAGCACAGGAAAATCCAGCAAGAGCAAAGGACATTGAAGGACGCTACCTTCCTCCAGCTCGGACCAGATTTCTCCTATGACATTCTCCACCAAAAAGGTCCGACTCTGCCGATTACGCCGTATGTGTTCCTTAGCTAGTGGCCGACAGAAAGAAAATGACGACGGGTAAGAAAGCATGAAAAAGCAGAGAGTCATCTGCAGTCAGTGGAGGCAATAGCATGAGGAGATTTAGGGATGGAACATTAGTGACATTTGACCAAAATAAGTCAATACAACGTCAGGAATCACAAAGCCAGTTCTTCCCAGAGAAAGCAATTTCCACCAGCCTTCCTCTATTCCTCGGCTTAGCCTGTGCCCAGCTGAAAAGCCTGCCCTGATGAGATTCTCACAACCACCCTTGGAATTAGGTGGAATTATTATCCTCATTTTCCACGTGAAAAAAACTGAGGGACGAGAATGTGGACAAATGTGACCCTACCCTGGTCACATTTTTTGGAGAATGGGTTAATGAAATCGCCTAGTTTCCCAGCTTTGCTGCCCCAGGGAGGAAGCTATCTGCCAAACAGCCTGCAGCGCATTCAGTTAAACAATTCCACATCAAGGAATTTTGTCTGATACAAGGAATTTGGGGTATGTTTTCCTAACATGGACCCTGGATAAATGGACTGGGGGCCATATCCTGACCCAGCTGAAGCCAATATGCATTGCGGCCACAAGGTGGCGCATCTGGGCCTGGCAAACCCCTGTGCTGCCTTTTTCCATGAACACAGGGACAACTTCCGTTCCTCCTGTGGCTTGGGGTGCTGAGTGGCGGGGACGCCTGTGTGGCTGTGACAGGGCACAAATCATTGTCCCTATGTTCGGAGAAGGAAATCAGGTCAGGAGAGGTTAAGGGGCTTGCAGTTCCCACAATTCTTTTCTTGCAGTCTGAAATGAACCCTCAGACCTTAGAGATTTAACAATTTACCGGGAAGGTGGAAAGAGCAGAATAATGGAAATGTTTCAAGATGAGAAGGGTGCTGTGAAGGGGCACCTGGGGGGCGGCAAGGCACCGCCAAGGTGGGAGTTTGGGCAAATCGACCCTCTGGGCTTCAGTTTCCTCGTCCATAAAATGGGGATATTAATAGTTGGCTTAAATTCCTTGTGGGCAGAACAAGGACTGAGTCTCCAATGTATCATCAGCCAGCACACAGTAGGTGATAATGAAGGCTACACGCCAAGTGGGAGACTCAGTACTCAGCAAATGATAACTGAGCGATGGAGGGCAGCCCCCGATGTTACAGGGGAAGGCTTCGCTGTCCGTGGCTCTGCTGCCCCCTCCCAATTTTTGGATTGTTCAGTCCCTAAGCTGGTGCTGCTGATCTGGAATTGTCCTAGAAACCCCTCTGCTGCTGGTTATCCAGTAAAGCACCCTTGACCTCTGGCCTCTTTCAGCCAAGAACACAGTGTTTACAAAACAGCTTCTCTGGGGATTCGAATTGCAAACACCAGGCCAGCTCCAAGTTCTTCTAAATCAGGGCCTGGTTTAGAGTGGAGAGGGAGGCATCCCTTGATTAAAGAGTTCCTGTGGGCCTGGGACAGCTCCCCAAACTCAGGGCCTCTCTCCTGCTCCCAGCACGGGCTCCAGATGAGCCTGCTGCACACTTTGTAATGGGCATTTGGTTTTCTTTTTTTCTTTTCTCTTTTTTTGAGACAGAGTCTTGCTCTGTCGCCCAGGCTGGATGGAGTGCAGTGGCACGATCTCGGCTCACTGCAGACTCCGCCTCCCGGGGTCACGCCATTCTCCTGCCTCAGCCTCTCGAGTAGCGCCCGCCACCACGCCCGGCTAATTTTTTGCATTTTTAGTACAGATGGGGTTTCACCATTTTAGCCAGGATGGTCTCGATCTCCTGACCTCGTGATCTGCCCACTTCGGCTTCCCAAAGTGCTGGGATTACAGGTGTGAGCCACTGCACCCGGCTGGCATTTGGTTTTCTAAAGCCATCTAGATGGTTTAAAAAATGGCATTCATAAAATACAGCCAAGCGAGGCTAATACAACATGTACTGAGCTCTCAAAAATTAGCCAAGTTTTCAGGCAAATTAAGCCTCAGATTGTGAAAAATGTATCCTTTATCGATCCCATTCAATCCTTCACGAGTAAAATCATGCTGACAGCAAACCCTGCGGTGCTGGGGCCGAGCACCAGCTCCATTTCTCCCCGTGGCACCCACTGGCCTTCAGTCACGGAGGAGCATCGAGGCATCTCAGGTACTCCTGGTTAAGTGCTCTGCCAGGCTCTCCCCAGACAGCACTCGTCTCCTGGGAGAGATGTTCTCATTGTAAAGTGAGGCTGTTGCCAAACCACTGCCTCACTGCCCTTCGGAGGGGCGGTGCCCGACAATTTGAGGATTTCAAAAACCAGGAAGACCCTCTGAGCACACAGACAGCAAATTCCACAAGCCACAGGACAGGAACACAGAGCAGTGTGGGGGCAGATGTGATCCATTCAGGGAAAGGAAACCAAAACCTCGTAGGGAAGGCAATCTTTCAAAAACAGATGTTCCCCCTGAAATGTGTTATACTCACAAAAAGTTAAAAACAGCTATTCTAGAATTAGCTATTGGTCATGAATTTGTGTTTGTGAACAACATGAAGAATCAGCATGTAAGATATAAACTCAGTCTTTCCTCTTTTTTCCATTGAAAACAATGAAGATTAAAATTTAAATAAACCTCTGAGTATTCAAAATGTGAATGCATTCGATTTAGTCAGCAATAAGGCTAGCCTCGGTGAGCCTTGAGGAGGCCGAGCGTTGGTAGAAAGTGGCAAGTCAAGCCCTCAGATCTTAAAGGGAAGCTCTTTCCATTCATTCTGGGTAAATCAAATCTAAGGCGTGAGCACGCCGCTCCTGGCGGGCTAGGGCAGCAGCCTGGTGACAAGGGAGTCTTTTGCCACTGCTTTGTGGCTGAGGTTCCCAGATTCCTAAATCTTGGGATTGAAATACAGACGGGGGGCCTCTGGGGCAGAGTTGCTTCTCTCAAGAGGAAGAGGGGAGGCCTGGAGGAGGCAGCCTGAGACCATCTAAGCAGGAATACACATGGGCTCAGGGTGAGCCTGGCCTGGTGCCTTGGGAAGTGCAGGGACGGGCCTTGGGTGTGGGGTCCAAAGAAAAGTTGGGAACAAGCTTGTGGCAGGGACAACTCAGCAACGGTCCTCACTGATGTCTTCTTCCCGCTCCTCCTCCTGGGCCTGGGGCCTTCTGGTGGGGGATGGGGGTGAGCATGGGTGACAGGTGGGTATCGACCCTCAAAGCCCTCATCTGGGAACAGAGCTCAGAGCTGCAGTGCCCGGCGCCACCCCCACAGTGCTCCCACTTAGCGCCCATGCTCACATTGGTGCCTTGACCCTCACAGGGCATGTCTGCAAACCCTATAGCCCTCAACACACCCACAGAGCCCTGGATACCAGGGAACCAAGTTCCATGACCAAGGCCATGACCCACTTGCCTGCAGGTGATTATTAAAGAGAAAAAGCTTTTTAAAACCCCAGCCTGAGTCTCCCTAAGGCAGTGCTCCTTCCCACAGCTAAGCGAGCATCACCTAGGTCAGGAAAGTCAGCTGCTTTCATCTGCATTTTAAACTCTCAGCGAAGACACATAATGAGCTCATCACACATGAAGCAGCCCAATGAGTGAGTCAGCAATAAATCAACAGTCTTAATGGAGAATTAATAACAGGCAATGGAATTAGATTAAGAATCTGTTAATACACAAGAAAGATTAAGAGCCTAGTACAATGCAAGGCCAAGAACTGCTCTCAGGCTACCCTCAGGTTCTCAGAGAGAAGCTCCCCGTCCCCAGGCACTTGGTGGATGATGAACCAGGGTAACCATGCCTCCATTTATGGGGGTCCTTGGAGGGGCCAGGTAGGGGGGCTGAGCAGAGAGGTGCTTAACGCCCACCTCCTCCTGGAGTATCCTGATTCTTCATTGACACTAAGTGCCTTTAAAATCATCAGAGGGAGAGAGACACCCAGGGCTTGGGAGGGAAGGAGAGCAGGAGGGGGAGAGAGAGAGCAGAGGTACCCTGTGTAAACCCAGCTCCTACTGTGTCACTGCCGCTGTACCCATTGACGGCTGCCTTGCTGCTCAGCTCAATCATCTGGTGTAGCCGCAGCTTTCGGCAGTAGATAGAGGCCGCCTCAGGCTCCAAGGCAATGATGAGCTGCTCCGAGTTCTCAGGCGAGACCAGGCCTGCCTGGAAGACAGAAACAGAGGCTAGGACCCAGGGCCCCCCGGGCCGGCCTGCTCACAGGACACCCATGCCTGGGGTGACATCCCTAAGGAGGGTGCATTCGTGCTGTGCTTCTGTGGGACATTCTCTACACAGTCCTCTGCACAGTGTCATGTCGGGGTGCCTCGGTACTGGGCCCCAGGCCAGATACCCCAACACCCCAGGGTGGCCAAAGAAAATGTGCAGGCACCCTGGGGAAATGCCAGGAGCTCTGGCTGGGGGGCCTCTTGCCCTTGGGGCCTGCTTGGTTCACAGCTGAGCAGCACCATGGGGAGGGGCAGGGGGAATACGGACTGTAGGATGCACACGGGCTTCCACGCTCCGGTGGTGGAGGCACGGAGTTGCAGAGACCCCAAAACTTTCCAAACCATCACAGGGTGGGAGGCAGGTGATCTGTTCTCAGTTGTAATATACCACATGGTCTGACCAAATCGGAGCAAACCCCTGTTTGGTGGCCTTGGAAACAGACCATGGCTGGGCCTCAGCAACGCAAGCATTTGATTTTGCTATCTGGGTAACCGACCTGTTATCTCCAGAGTGCTAGGAAGGTCCCTGAGATTTGCCTACTGGGGGTGTCAGATGAGCAGTGGCTCCAGGAGGAAGCCCCCCCTGGAATCCCATATAGTCCCTCATTTTCTAGAATATAGTTGAGTCAGCAAGCAGGTATCTTATTCAAAGCCGCCACCCTTTAATAGTTTTATTATACACATATATCACATATGGTAATAAATATTCCTTTAATAATCTGATCCCCAAGTTCTCATCTGTGGCTTCCATCTGCAGACATTTGGGGCCTTAGCCTGTAGTAGGCAGAAATGCTTCTGCTCTGTGACATCTGACCTGTCCCAGTCACCACTCCTGTGGGCCTTCAGAAGGGCCAGCCCAGGAAGCCCTGGGATAACTCTTCTGAGGATGCTCAGAGAAACAGCCTGGTTGGGCCTCTAACCAGCTCCCTGGCACCTCTCATGGCCTTGAACTGCAGCAGGAGGCCCCACGTGCTTCTGGAAACCATTCAGGCACACGGATGTCCTCGGTTGCCAGCCCAGCTGACCACGGAAGCACGCTTCATCCCTGCCACTGCCATGCTGCTGACTTTCTGCCGTTTCTTAGGAATCTTGGGCTGCTGCCTTCATACCATTCCTACTGGGAGGAAGGCCTCGAGTTGTATAGCAGACCCCTGGGGTTTAGTGCATTCTTCTTGCAGACCAGGTTCAGAAGGTCTCCTAATGTCACACACGCACAAATAACCTCTCACCAGGGGAAGCCAGCCTCATCATGGGCAGAGGGGCTTGGGAGGTCCAATTATGGGGCAAGGAGAGAAGGGGATTTTCAGGAATTAAGAATGCAAAGTGGCCAGGTGCGGTGGCTCACACCTGTAATCCCAGCACTTTGGGAGGCCAAGGCAGGCAGATCACCTGAGGTCAAGAGTTCGAGACCAGCCTGACCAATAAGGTGAAACCCCGTCTCTACTAAAAATACACACACACAAAAATAGCTGGGCATGGTGGGGGTGGCGCCTGTAATCCCAGCTACTCGGGAGGCTGAGGCAGGAGAATTGCTTGAATCCAGGAGGCGGAGGTTGCAGTGAGCCGAGACGGTGCCACTGTACCCCAGCCTGGGCAACAAGAGTGAAACTCCATTTCAATAACAACAACAAAAAAGAATGCAAAGGACCTTCAGGGCTATTTGTGAACTCCTTCATTTTATGTAGAAAGAGAGGGAGGGTGGCCCACTGTCCCAGTTTGCCCAGGATAGAGGGATTTCCTGGCATGTGAGACTTTCAGCGCTAAAACTGATACTACCAGCAGGCAGGTGACTGAACATCTTCACTCTGTAAATACCAAATGCCTCAAAATGGCAGAACCATATTTGGAAGGCTGACTTTATAAAACCAGATAAGAACCACCACTCTCGTGTGCTAGGAACTGTCCGCGGCGAACCCTCTTCCCATCACCTAGTACCCTCCGCTACGGCCAACCACCCGGGCGGCATCAATGCCCGTCAGCTCAGCCTGTGGGTCAGAGAGGCTGGATCTGCCCTTAGGCGACATTGGTCAGCAGGGCCCTGACTCAGGTGCGTCACAGGATTTCCCACTGCCTCCTATTCAAGCAAGTAAAAGTCCCCCCTCCCCAGCTTCACCCGCACAGGGTCACATTAGACATCCTTGGCACAAATGTGGCTGGCGGTTAAAGTGAAAGAGGACGTGGCTGTCACACGTGCAGTGCCCCCGGGAAAGGTGAAACCTCTGAGCCTGGATCCCAAGGGGCCAGGAGGAAGAAATCCCAAGTAAAACCAAGAGGACCCCTTCCGAGGGACATCTCCTGTGCAGATTCTTCCATCCTGTAGCTTGTGGAGTCAAGGACCTCCCAGGAGAATAGAAGCTCCAAGGGGGAAGCTTCCACAAAGCGGGGTGAGGAAGAAGCGCCAACTTGCTGCAAATAAGCTGCCGGGCCTGTATATATACAATTCTCCTCCAAAGTTCAAACCTGAAAATAAACTGAGGGCGGGGGCAGACGCATGAGTGGAGCCCAGGGAGTTGGTGTGAGGGAAGAAAGGCAAAGACCCAGACGCTACATTACGGTTACCACATCCCACTGGGATGTCAGCCTGCTGGGTGGGACTTGCGGTAGTGAGGCCCCCTGAAGGGCCAGAAAAAGCAAGATGGGCCTGGGCCACGGCAGCAGGGACAGGGATGGGAAGGCAGAAAGGGCGCCATAAGCTCTGCCCCTTCCCCCCTCTTCCCACACCATAAGCTCCACCCCCATCCTTCTTCTCACACCATAAGCTCTGCCCCTTGCCCCCTCTTCCAACACCATAAGCTCCACCCCCATCCTTCTTCTCACACCATAAGCCCCACCCTATCCCTCTTTCACACCATAAGCTGTGCCCCTCATCCGTCTTCCCAAACTGTAAGCTCCACCCTCATCCCTCTTCCCACACCATAACCTCCACCCTTCATCCCTCTTCCCACACCATAAGCCCCACCCCCATCCTTCTCACACCATAAGCCCCACCCTATCCCTCTTTCCACACCATAAGCTGTGCCCCTCATCCGTCTTCCCAAACTGTAAGCTCCACCCCCATCCTTCTTCCCACACCATAAACTCTGCCCCTCATCCCTCTTCCCACACCGTAAGCTCTGCCCCCATCTCTCTACCCACACTACCCCTGAAATTGAGCAGGAACTCTTAGATGGGAAATCTTTATTTGGAAAATTAGATCCAGCAGTCCAGAGGGGTGAAGAGCCCTGTGTAAAATTCTACAACTCGAGGGCATCCGAGTGTGCCTGTGTGCAACTGACAATCCAACAGAACTGTCCTCCACCCAGGACACTCTCACATCCTGAAGACACTCAGGCTGCCCCACGTCTGTGGAAAATAGCTTGGGCTGGCCCCCTCGGGAGGCCTTTCATCTGTCCCTCTCCAGCTGGGCTGGCCTCAGCTCCACAGCAAAAGCTTTGGCCTGTTTCCAAAGGGGGTTCCCCACTGTACCAGGAAGAGGATGCAGGCAGGAAGCGAAGGTGAAGAGAACCCCACTCCCAACGGGAGGAAAAGGCAAGGTCACGGGTCCAGGCAGTGTCCGGGAGGCCCAGGACCACACTGCTTTGCTTCCACCAGCTCCTGTCCAGTGAGGGGCTGTGTCCCACCCACAAACTCCCATGGAGGTCACAGAAGAGAGCTGAGAAGGAGAGGTGAGAAGAGGCAGCAGACTCTGCACAAATTTAATCTCCCCAGGAGTCCCAGAGCTGCTGCGGACTCCGAGGAAAGGAGGAAATGCTAAAGCATCGCCCAGGCTCTCAAAAACCCACCTTTCTCTCTGGGCAGGAAGACCCAATGCCTGGAAGTGCAAGCTTTGTTTCTGCATTAACACTTGCAGCCACCCTCCACAGAAGCCTCCATCTGGCAGCCCTCAGCAAACCTATGGGTCTGTTTGCCTGGGATCACGCCAGGTCAACTGCAGCCGCAGACCACTCTGTCTGTCTTTGCTAATTCTGCCTTCGGAGAAGGTACCTCATGGTTACTACTCCCGCGTGAGCCCTCCCTCCACTGGGGCCCCTGATAAGCACTTAACATATTCTGTCTCCAGTCCTATACACCAAGCTTGTCCAACCCATGGTCCACAGGCCGGGACGACTTTAGATACAGCCCAACACAAACTTGTAAGCTTTCTTAAAACATGATGAGTTTTTTTTTTTGCAATTTTTTTTAGCTCATCAGCTATCATTAGTGTTAGTGTACTTAATGTGTGACCCAAGACATTCCTTCTTCTTCCAATGTGGCCCAGGGAAGCCAAAAGATTGGACACCCCTGTTACTAACAGTGCAGATACATGTAGCCTCTCCCGCAGGATGGTGGACTTTCTAATGGCAACGCTCAGTTCTTCTTGCCCCAGAGCACACAGTAGGTGTTCAGGAGGTAGCTGCCGAACGAATGGACCCCCCAGTCCTCCAGCCAGCCTTTTTTCTGCAGTTTCCTGGCCCTCATCCCTGCATTCCACAGACATGACCTGGGGATGGATTCTACATACAGGAAGTATCTGAACCAAGAGCATATGCTGCCCCATTTGACTCCGCCAAGAATTCGGGGCTGCAGGAGCACCATCGTGGTAGCTTTTTAGAGCCTTCCTCTGTGATCACGAGTTTCACTCAGGAGAAGCACGTGAGAAAACCACACTCCAGGGAGACTCAGGAGGGGAGCAGGTGGTGTTTACACCAACTACTCTGCTCCTCCGCCTTGCAATCAGCCAGGAGAATCTGCCACTGTGTCCACAGCTGAGAAAAAAATGGCCAGATCAGTTAAGTGCTCTGCGGGTCTGTGGTCAGGCTACAAAAAGGCTACAGCTGCAGCAGTTCGGGGTGTTACGCTATTTTGTTTTCCTGATGACCATTTTTCACCACAGCTTGTTCAGAAAGGGAGGCAGAAGAAGCTGCGTCTCTATGTTAGATGAGATCATTGTACATATGGGAGCAGCATTTATTTAACAGGTTTCCGGAGCCTACTGGAGTTACACATTTTAGGCAAAATGCCCTTAGAAATAAACTGGACTATTTCCTATCCACAATCCCCTCAGCTTCAGAACAGTCTCCGCTTCTAAGTCTTTTCTAAAGGCCTCAGAAGAGGGATCAGCTGTTCTTTCTGTTACCGTCTTTTCACTGAATGCTCTTAAAGGGTGTAAAGATGGCTTGAGTCCGGGAATTACAAAAGATAAAGGTTTAACCCATCTTTTCAACAAGCACTCAACACAAGGTGAGTTTCTGGAGTTCCACGGAGGAAACTGCATCTGTGCACCCTCCCTGCAGCCTTTACGGGCAGTGAGCCATAGCCTGCCCCAGTGGAGGCCCCAGAACTCCAGACCTGCTCCTCACATCATCTCCCAGCTCTGCTTCCAGGCTGCTTTCTCCTCCACCTGACAGGTGGGAGGTTCAAGTTCAGCCCCCACCACTGCCCCACAAACCTGTGCTCAGGAGGCTTCTGATAAGCCTGGAAGGACGGGCTCCATTTTCCCCACGCAAGCAGAGTAGACGTGACCAGTTCTCCAACTGTCCTACTGGAGCAGCCACTCTACCTCATCCTTCCAGCTCTCCTGCCTGAAGTCGGGCCCATGGGATGGGATGCACTTTGGGTAGAAGGATCGGTGGGCAGCCACCGCCTTGCAGAAGGAGACAGCTGTCCACCTGATTCAATACCTTCACATACACGGGTGCCTGGTGGGTACTCGCAGAAGCTGCTAGGCTGAGAACTATGTTCTGTGCTCGGACACTGTATTAGTCGGGGTTCTCCAGAGAAACAGAACCAGTAGGCCAGTAGGGCATACAGACACACAGACAGACAGATAAATAATTATAAGGACTTGGCTTATGCAATTATAGAGGCTGAGAAGTTTCAAGTTCGGCAGCCAACAAGCTGGAGACCCAGGAGAACCCACGGTATAGGCTGGCAGGCTCGAGACCCAGGAACAGTCAATGTTTGAGTCCAAAGGCAGGGAAAAAACAAACAAACAAACAATGACCCAGCTCAAAGGCAGTCATGCAGGAGGAACTCCCTCTTACTTGGGAGGGTCAGTCTTTTGCTCCATTCGGGCCTTCAACTGATTAGATGAGGCCCACCTTCCTCAAGGAGGGCCATCCACTTTGCTCAGTTTATTGATTTAAATGTTGAATTTTATCACAGGAACACTCAGAATGATGACTGACTAAATATCTGAGCATCCTACGGCCTAGTCAAGTTGGCATATAAAATTCATCATCATCTTTCTTATTCTGTATAATAATGGGGGATGGAGAGAGAGTAGAGAGATGTTCATTTTGCCCATAGAGTTGCAAATTTCATTTCTACTTTGTCCTAAGACTCTCCAGAAGACAGGTAAAGAGACTGCAGCAATGTCTGCAAAGCAACTGTGCTTCCCAGTACACCCCTCTCCCTAACCCACAAGTATGGAAGGTGTCAGTGAACCATTTGGCTGTGAGCAACCCAAGAGCTGGATCCCTGCCTTGGTTGGGTATAGAACCCAGTGCCCACCACAGTCCTGACATAGAGATAGGTCTGTTTAGGTCTGTTAGGTCTATACACTCTAGTATAGGTCTGTTTAATGAATAAATAAATGCATGAACAAAAAACAATTGAATGATCGCTGCCATCTTTAAATCCACTCAGCGGCTGTCAATGGAACACAAGTATCAAATTAGAACTGCAAAGGATCAAAAACGAAGCTGCAAAAACACTGTACCAAAGTCAGCCAGCCTCGAGGAAACAGCATGTCTCTGGACTTCTGAAAGCAAATTCCCCACATTCATAAACACAGCTCACATCTGTCCTCACCCAAGAGCTGCAGGCCCTTTTCTCTCCTGAGGCACCTATTTGATTCCACCAACCCCCAGGGACTTGGTGTCCTCCTCTGTGACTTCCCAGTGTAAGGGCCCCACGCCTCCTGTCCCACCTCTTGGAAGAGTCAGCCCAGGGCTCAAACTCCCCTGACAAATTTACCAGCCACTGCACCTCTCTTTTTTTTTTTTTTCAGGCTATAAATAAGAATGACCTTTTTGTGGGTCACACATTTGTTGCTGAAGTCTTCCTGTGGGCTGGGAAAAGAGTCAAAACCATGAATCTTGAATATTCTTCCTGGGAAAAACTCAGAACGCCGAGCAGCGTCTCTGCAGACAGCTGTGTCCTGATGCCCCATTTCCGGGCCCTGCCAGAAGGTTGACACTATGGAGGTTGTGCTCCGTGATGCCCAGGGCTTCTGTGAATGGCTAAACTGCATTTTTTTCTTCCGTTTTTAAAGAGCTTGCCTCTCTCTGGAGCTTCCACCCTCTTCCTTCATCCCTATAAAAACAGATCTATTTTTGGCAGGTATATACACTGAGCCAGATTCTCACGCTGCACGGAGGCAGGGGAGTGCACGGGAAGCAGCCTGGGGAAGGGGAGAGAGTGCAGGGAGGGGACTCCTCGCCCTTGACTGCATGCAAGTTGAACTGCATGCTACTTGGAGTCAAGCCTTCCGAGTGAGCGCTGAATACAATTCATGATGCTGAGGTTCCCATGGCCATTAACTATGCTGGGGCTCCGGGTTGACTCTGCGGGTCACAAACAAAATCAGAGGTACGACTCCTGGGAAAGGTGGGCAGGATGCTTCCTGAGAGGCATGACAGCGGGGAGGGGACATCTAATGATTCTGGTGACTTGCCACACAACCCAGCCTCAGCTGAAGACTCAGAAAACTGACTCTCAACACACAGAGAGCTGACCCAGGCCCCAGGCATGGGTGTTCATACGCCCAGGGGCTTAAGTGCAACAGGAGCCAGCTCTGTCCTGTCCTGGGGACCATAACAATAGGTGAGCATGGCCCGCCATTCCTGCCTCGAAGCCAGACCCTCACGGCAGCCGCCCCCCAGTGCCCACAGGGATGGGGTGGCCACTGGCACTGAAGCATCTGTATCCCTGGCCAACAAGCGCCTGTGCCTGGTATGCCCCTTGGCCATGCCACTGCCCTCTGCAGGGGTCTGCCATCTCCAACACAGCCCCTGCTGAGTGAAGCGTGCAGGGAACAATCACACTTCCTTTCTGTGCTGCAGCAGACATGCAGTTTTCAGCCTCCACGCCAAGCTGAAATGCCTGATTCTCGGCCAATGGCCTTGGCTTGCTTGCTTTCTTATTCAAATATTCCTGTTTCCCAAGCCTTTCCCTTAAGATTCTCACTTCATTTCACCCACAGAGAAATGTCTCTGAGCCACAGCTTTGAAATCCTAGCCCTGGAGACTCCGCAGTAGAAACATGACCTGGAAATGTAGAAAGCCAGGAAGGAAACTGAACCCAGATCTTGTTGTGGGACTGAGCCCCATTGCTTCCCCAGGAGGAAGCTGAGGAATGGGAAGGTTCCTTGTCTCCCAGCCCCCACCCTGCCTAGGAGAGCCTCCTTGCTGCCTCCCATGGAGGCCAGTGAATGTGGGAGGTACCTGGGCGGGGCTACAGTCACCACCCTGGGCATCTTGGGTCCTTCTCCTCCGGCTTCCACCCACCCTGACCCCACCCTCACCTGGTAGGCAGCTTGTCTCATGAACTGCTTGGCCGGCTGCTTCCAGATGGCAGGCACCGTGATGACCCATCTGACATCAGAGTTCTCGAACTCCGAACCCGCCTGGTCACTCAGCTCCTGAAGCCAAGGGAAAGAAATGCAACAGGTCAAATGGCAGCTGGTCCCTGGGACAGCCTCCTGTAGCTTCACTGAATCCAGGCTTCCCGCCAAAGCTCTTCAGGAGCCAGTTTCAGGGCCCCCCCAAACTTATCAGCATCAGAGAGCAAAGATCTGTTTCCTGAATATTCAGCAAGCAGGGAGCTCTAGCCCCTTTCCCTCACTGAATGGGACCGTGGGCTGGAGAGAGGAGGATCAGAGGAAATCCCTTTGGCCACTTCCTAATCATGTGACTTTGGACAAGTGACAACCTCTCGGGCCTCAGTTTCCCTATCTGTGCAGCGGGGATAATGCCTAGCTCCCAAGATTGTTGAGAGGATTGATGATTTATGGAGAGCTATAGTTACTGAGTGCTTAGCATGTATCTGCCACCTTATTAAGCACTTTGCATACCTTGTCTCTATTCATCCAGTGAAGAATCCTGTTAGAAAGGGATTCTCACTGTGCCCCTTTCCTACAAATGGGGATACTGAGACTTTGATATGCTCAGTACCTTTTTGACCACTGTACAGTTAGAAAGTAGCAGAGCCAAAATTGAGACTCAGAGTCTAGTCTATCATACTATGTACGATAAATGAATGATAGTGTTGGTTGGTATCTTTGGGGAAGAGCTTGGTTTTTGGCTGTTGGTATTATGTTCTGCAATTGGTTGAGCCATGAGGGTTCTTGCTTGTAAGCATGTTTGCAAGGATGATTTGTGGGTGTACATAAATATGTGCTATGTACAGTTAAACACTTATAGTACTATATAATATTCATGTTGGCTAGCAGTAATATTCATGTTGGCTCGTAGTCTATCTTGACTCCGCAAAGGTCTGCGTTATGACATGTGGTCCCATAGCTAAACAGCGCCTGGTCCACAGTGATGCTTACCAGCTGGTGCCAGCTATCATCATTGTCATCTACCTTATGCAAGGCCAGCATTATCAGGGGAGTTTTCCCAACAGGAAGGGAAGGCTATGAATGATATGACCTCATCAAGAACCATGCGGCCCTTCACTTTTGGTTAAGGTTAAGCCACATCACTGAGGCCCTTGCTGATAAATGGGCTGAGCAGAAGCATCAGAGGTTTCCACCTGGTTCACACAGACAAAATATGTTGCTGGAGGACTTCTTAGACTCAGTATTCCCATCTGTGTTGGAGATCATAAAACTAACCCACAGCATTACTGGCAAGATTAAATGAAAACACATGAGGAATGTCTGGCCCAAAGACCTCTGATAAATGCTAGCTCTTTCCTTCCTTTCTTTTCCCCTTGCCACATTCACCAGACAAATGTGTAATCAAACCCAAACACACACCAAGGCACTTCTGTGTCTAAATCAGCTCTGGAGACAGAAGAAAGATTAATAGACTGATAGAAAAACAAACAAAAAGAATTCCTGACAGTGTCTCATTTTTCCTATTGTTTCAAACAGTTATCTTGGGTTTGGCTCGCCCTCTCTCTCTCCGAACTAACTTCCTCTTTGATCAGTAAGTGATTTTTTTTTTTTTTTTTTGCCTTTACTTTTTCTAAAAATTTGTAATAAAAATGCTTCATGGTAAAAAATATACACACCATAAAATTCATCACCTTAACCATTTTTAAGTGCACAGTTCAGTAGTGTTAAGTACATTCAGTAAACTATTTTAAAACATCTTTCCAAAAACATCTCTGCTTTGGACCAATTTTTTATCATTATATTTTGTTTCCTTGCAGGTCTGCATTGGGTTTGAAAAAGCAGGTGAGGGTATGATGTGTGTCGGGAAGATTCTAAGCATGGTGCCCATTACCAGGCAGGCGATTTTAAACTCTTTAAAAGGAAAAGGGTCCAAAATACACACGATGGGCTTCCTTGAGCTGTCTGGAGAGTTTAGAGGAGCTGTCAGTTCCCCAGCGGGTAGGGAACAGCTTGGAAGGGAAAGGCGCCAGCATTCATTAATTGACTATCTCATGTGTCAAGCACTGTCACGGGCTTTCCTTCATGACCCACTGGGCGGCTTCATTTCTGTGACTCTCGGACATCCCACTTGAGTAGATATCCTGCCTTTGCTCATTCCGGCCAAGCAAGCCATAATCCCCTCCTCCGACTCCAGCCAGCCCCTGGCAAGGTCTAACTCCTCCTATACATCAAATAGCTTTTTCTCCTGGAATTTATTCATGGCATGTTCCCTGCTGGGAGGAGCTACCTTTGAAAGAAAGGTGCCAACAAGTTCCCTGGAGCCTCTCTGGCTGAGCTGAGGAGTTCACAACCACCCACCCACATGGCCACTTGACCTTCTGGGGCCGTTCCCTCCACCTCCTCCCTCCCCTCTGCGATGGGCTGCTCACTCCTTTCCTGCTGGCAAACTTGAAAGGCACCAACATCCTGGGCTTTCTGAGTCCTACATTTCCCCCGAGCCCCCATGGCTCCTCCTCCTAACTCAGGAGCCCCTGTGGGCTCTGTGCTCTGTGCTCCTTCGCCTGCCTCGGCACCCACAGACACATCCTCACGTGGCCTCCTGGGCCACCAAGTGCGGAGCGTGTCCCTCTGCAACCTTCGCTCTTCAGGCAGACCTGGGTCCACTTCGTTGCGCCCCTCCCCTTCTGCCCTTTTGCCGCCTGGAACAAAGGCGCTGACCCCTTCTCCAGTTCCAAGCAGGCTTCACGACGCTTGACGCTTGTCTCTGACTGTGGTCACCTTCCCGAACCAGTCCCTCCCTTCCCCCTCCCATGCCTCCTCCCCCGACCCCACAACGACCTTGCTGCCAGGCCCCTCCCTGCCCTTTGTCCCCTTACTGGTGGAATACTGTTTGCCCAGAACCCACTCCTTCCCAGCCTGCGGGCCCTCTTTCTTCTTGGTTGTCGCAGTCCTCCTCCTTGCTCCCCGAATGACCCTGTGGCTGTGTCTCAGAGCCTCCCTCTCTCCCTGCAAACAAACCTGCAGAATGAGAGGGCTGCCTCCACACCGCCCACCTCCACCCTGCAGGCTCTTGGGATTACTGGGGTCTCTCACTCTGTGCTGTGCTCTGAATGTGTCCCCCAAAACTCATGTGTTGGAAATGTACTCCCGGTGCAACTGTGTTGGGTGGGTGGTGGGGCCTAATGGGAGGTGTTTATGTCATGAGAGCTCCGGTCTCAGGAATGGATTTTTGCGCTATAAAAAGGGCTTGCGGCCAGGTGCGGTGGCTCATGCCTGTAATCCCAGCACTTTGGGTGGTCAAAGTGGGTGGATCACGAGGTCAGGAGTTCGAGACCAGCCTTGCCAACGTAGTGAAACCCCATCTCTACTAAAAATACAAAAATTAGCCAGGCATGGTGGCACCCGCCTGTAGTCCCAGCTACTTGGGAGGCTGAGGTAGGGGAATTGCTTGAACCTGGGAGGCAGAGGTTGTGGTGAGCCGAGATCACGCCACTGCACTCCAGCCTGAGCAACAGGGCAAGACTCCATTTAAAAAAAAAAAAAGGCTTGCGGGTTTCAGGAGTGTGTGAGCTCTTTCACTCTTCTGCCTTCTGCCATGTGAGGAACAATGTTCCTTCCCCACATCCACATCCCCTGGCAAGAGGATGCTGCATTCAAGGCTCCATCTTAGAAGCAGAGACTGGGCCCTCATCAGACACCAAACCCACCAGCACCTTGATCTTGCACTTCCCAGCCTCCAGACTATCAGAAATAAATTTCTGTTTTTCATAAATTCCCAGTTTGTGATATTCTGTCACAGTGGCACAAAAATAGACTAAGACACTTGACATGGTGTGGCTGTACGGTCCCCACCCAAATCTCACCTTGAACTGTAATAATCCCACGTGTCAAGGGGGGGGCCACGTGGAGATAACTGAACCATGGGGGCGGTTTCCCCCATACTCTTCTTGCAGTAGTGAATAAGTCTCACGAGATCTGATGGTTTTATAAAGGGGAGTTCCCCCGCACAAGCTCTCTTGCCTGCTGCCATATAAGACATTCCTTTGTTCTTCTTTCACCTTCCACCATGATTGTGAGGCCTCCCCAGGCATGTAGAACTGTAAATCCATTAAACCTTTTCCTTTATAAATTACCCAGGCTCAAGTATGTCTTTATTAGCAGCATGCGAACAGTCTAATACAACACTCCACTACTATCTCGGTGGCTCTGTCACTCACTCCCCCATTAGAAATCCTTTGAGGACTTCCCATTAACCAAGAAGTTCCTTGGCTTGGCATCCGCAGCTCTGCATTATCTTGTCCTGAGCTCACAGCATCCTGGCTTTATCCCACAGCCTTAGTCTCCTTCCACCCCAACTGCTTTCTTCCCACAGCTGTTTGTCTGCTGCTTTCTTCCTTCTGAGCTGAGCCTGTGCCATTCCACCAGCTTGAAATACCCACCCTTCCAGTTGCTGCCTGTCAACCACTCCCCACCCTGCCCCGAATCCACCTCCTACAGGGAGCCTTCCATGACGCTCCCCGCTGGACAGAATCTCTGCCTCCCCCAGCACCCACAGTTACCCCCTCACCACTGTGACCCTGACCACACACTCCTGTATACCGAGTTGATTTATACACTGCCATGCTTGTATAGGATTTCACACATTAAAGGCACTCAAAAAACAGGTACTTGAATAGATGAAAGTAATACCATGTTCTCACTTCCTCTGTCTCCCTCTGACCCTATTTCTAGAATTCACTGAATTTCCTTTAGTGGTCACACAATACCAAATGCTTCTGAAGTTCCCAAATCTTTTTGGGTAAAGCTCAAAACATCAGGGCTCTTTAATCATCGGATCCCCACCCACTGGTCTCCAGGCCTGTGGAAGGAGACACGAGTGGACACCCATATTCCACTTCAAAATTAGATGCTTCTGGCATTTCAGGCCATCATGACCACAGACCTTTGTGGGGGTGACCCAAGGGGGCTCACGCTATTAGCTTCTTCCATGGGGTCTGGGGGGACAGAGGAGGAGGGGGAGGAAGGGCGGAAATAGCAGCCACCATACACCCAGTGCCTACTTATAGACCAAGCTCCAAGCGGGGTGCTGCATGCCCAGTCCCATTTGCTGTCAATCAGCCTGTGAGGTACAGTGATCCACTCCACTCTCCCGTTAGGAAAGTGGATCTTGGAAAGATTAAGTACCTTGACCAAAATGGTACAGCTGCTAAGTATGTTTCCTGCCTTTCTTTTTGTTTTACTGAGATATAATTTCCATCCACAAAATTCCCAGTTTTAAAGTGTGTAATTCAGTGGGCTTTAGTGTATTCACAAGGTTGCACAACCAACCCCATTACCTAATTTCATCACCCCCCAAAGAAACTCATATCCTTCGGCAGTCACTCCTATTCCCACTCCCCGCAGCCCCTGGCAGACAAAGCCTCTGCTTTCTGTTTCTGTGAAGGTGCCTGTTCTGGACATTTCATACAAATGGAATCACACGGTATGTGGCTGTCCGTATCTGGCTTCTTTCACTTCACATGACGTTTTCAAGGTTTCTCCATGTGGTAGGATATAGCAGTAGCTCAGGCCTTGCTCTGGCTGAATAACATTCATTGTAAGATAGATCACATTTTGTTTCTCCAGTCATCAGTGGATGGGCATGTGGAGTTTTTCCGATTTTTGTCGTTGTGAATAATGCTGCTGTGCACATTCATGTATACGTGTGTTTGTGTGGACAGCATGTGGACTGCTTCCACTTTTCGTAGTTATGAATAATGTTGCTATGCACATTCATGTACGTGTGTGTGTGAACATCTGCTTTCATTTCTCTTAGGTATCTATCCAGGAGTGGAGCTGCTGGGTCCTATGGTAACTCTGCGCTTTACTTTTTTAGGAATTGCCAAACTGTTTTCCAAAAAGGCCACACCATTTTACATTCCCACCAGCAGTGTGTGAGGGTTCATCCTGCTGTGTTGACTCCAAAGCCCACGCTCTCCCTCTAGGCTGTGCCTCCTACCCTGGCCAGCAGGTGCAGCAGCCCAAGACACGGAGCTGGCACGGGTGCCACCGCATAGCACACAGCTGGCTGGCCTCAACTATCAGTCCTACCTTCAGCGCCTGCTCCTTAAAGTACTGCAGGGCATAAGCAAAGATTTCAAGGGCTTTGACTTTCTTGCCATTTGCTGCCGTCAGGTCTGTATCCATGGTGAGGTCCTGGTAGGAGGAAGAGGAACAATAGTAAGAAGAGGACAAAGGAGAAACATGTCTTCTGGCTTTAGGGACTGCTCCAAGGGGACCTAGAGGATCCTGGTGAGCCACGTTTGTGTTCCCCCATGCTTAAAGAGGCAGACTAGGAGGGCGCATCCTCCAAAATGGGGGCTGGCAGCTGTGTCCCCTTACTATGTTGGGGACAGCTCTGGCTGTCCCCTCCAGGCCCTGCCTTCACTGCTCCCTCCTCTCCCTCTCTCTCCTGGATCCTCTGTGAGCAGAGGTTTCAGGGGCAACAGTAGAAGTCAGGAAGAGAGAACAGGCAGCAGGTGCCACTCCTCATGCAATTTCCATACTATTTCCACATTCGAACACACACGGTCACGCTCAGGATCCCCCCCGGTTGGAGGCCTAATCGTACCAACCCACTGCCATCCATGATGCTAAACAGACGAAGCTTTCATTCCCCATTACGCTGCCAACTAAGTCACCAAAATAGAAGAGCTCCTATTTTAAGGCTTGCCCTGTCTAATCCGCCAGGAGCTCAGCATCACTGCCTTCCTTTCTCCACCAAAAGTGAAAGCAGCTGCTGAGTGTGGTCCTAGAGAGAGGATGCTCTGCAGAGACCAGATGCTGGTGGATGGAGGTCATTAAAAAATGATGAGAAAAGTCCCTGTGGGGTAGGGATGGGCAAGGAGTGAGAGCAAAAATCAGGAGGAAGCCCCCAGGTCTCCTGAACCAACAAGCTCATTACTGCCAGGAAAAAAAAAAATCACTGGGGCCTCCAGATTGATCCA
Organism: Macaca fascicularis; assembly: GCF_037993035.2. Classification (NCBI taxonomy): domain Eukaryota; kingdom Metazoa; phylum Chordata; class Mammalia; order Primates; family Cercopithecidae; genus Macaca; species Macaca fascicularis. The sequence continues at coordinate 125,716,518 of NC_088383.1, forward strand.
GGCTTGGTAATTATGCTTTGCCCTGGGAGTGAAAACGGGCATTGAGTTACTAAGCCAGCCACGTGGAGCCCGTCTGTGGCATCCTGACCTAGCTGCACTTGCTCTCTCCTCCCAGGCAGCTGTCTTCTGCTCCTGGTGCCCAGCAAACATACCCCAGCTTCGGGGCAGCAGCTCCCAGGCTTGGAAAGGTGGCCAAGCGCCAGGAAGCCATGGCTCTGAATTGAAAAAAATCCCTGTGCTTCCTTCCACCTGCCATCCTGATACTCAGCATTGAATCCCATTAGGCGAAACAGGCACAGTTCATTTCTAGCAGAACTCGGTCTGCACCACAGAAAGACAACCACGCCGATGAGCACAGAGCCTTGAAAGGCAGGGTGCTGGCTGCTGAATTTACCACTTATGTTTGCTTTGTCATCTGCAAGTGCTCGGCAGACAAATGAAAGCAATTTGAATAGGAGCTTGTACTTGACTAGAACTTAATCTGCACCAGGCACGGCTCTAAGAGCTTTACGTATTTTGATTCCTTTAATCCCTACAATATCCCCATCAGGAAGGCACTGCCATTGTCTCCATTAGACAGAGAAGATAAAACAAGGCAGGGAGAAGTTAAGTAACTTGGATTACATTTCTCAAAGGTACCAGTGGCCAGATTTAAACCCAGGCCATCTGGCCCTAGAGTCTATGATCTTAAACATTATCATCATCCTGCCTTTCTCAGCACTGAAAGTGAAGGAAACTTTATGGAATAAAATGCTTAACTCAAAAAAGTTCCGTCCTATCCCTATCCTTTTCTACGAAGCTTCGGGGTGGCAGGGGGTGCCTATTTGATGTAGGTGTCTTACGGAACACTGGCTTGCTGGGAGCGGAGGCCACCACTCTGGGAGTTGGACCTCCCATTATTGGGCACTTTGATGTCCTGAGCTCCCCTCCCCACATAGAGAACTGGATGTACCAGTTGCTCCTGGTTGTTACATCCAAACTGGTTAGTTAAGAGCTACTGCCCTGAGCTCCCCACGTGTCCCTAGCCCCCAAGTGGATCCTTCATGATATGCGGATCTTTCAATAATCTAGAAACTAAAGGGGGAGCTCCTGGCATGGCAGGAGGCCCCCAGCACCCCACTCCTCTGGTATAACCAGGGTCTACTCTGATAGGTCCATTTCTAAGACAAATGAGTTGTTAAATATTCAGAATGTCTCCCCGCCCACATGCACATTGGAAAGCATCGCATATTCCACAACAGCACTGTGTGCTCCAGGTTGTGTCTAAAATCAAGGTAAATGGACACTGATTTCTGCTTGGGAGAGACTGGAGGGCCCCCTGGGTTGCATCCCTTCCCCACCCCAAGGCTGGAGGAGCCTGGGCCCTCCATTGCGGGAGACCTGGGGCCAGGGCAGAGGCTCGCTCACCCCAGTGGTGTGCAGTTTCATCTTGAACTTCTCCAGGTACAGCCACTGCTTGGCCTCATTGGGATCCAGGTCGTGGTAAAAGTCCCTGGCGGCATACCCGAAGCTGTGGAACTTCCTCTCGGGAGTCAGCAAGATGGTGGTTGGCGTCTTCTGATTGGACACACCAGGATCACCTCCCTCCCATCGCCTGCCACCAACGGAAGCAGAAGTTATGGGGCCTTCTTTCAAAATCCCAGTTCAGGCAGCACAGATTTGAACACCTACTGTATGCATGAGTGTCAGTGATGTGGGTGCCCAGACGCACTCTGGTTCAGCTGGATGCGCAGCTACTAGAGACACAACTTCAGTTAAAAAGGAGATGAACTGGGCAAGTGCAAAGTTCTTGCTCAGTAACAAGCTCTGCCTTAATCTTTCACTCCGTGTTTACTGAGCATCTACTCTAAGCATCTACCTGTGTACCAGGTGCTGACATGAAACTTTTATGTTTGTGTCTTCAAATAATTCACAATTTACTAGGCACTGTGTTTTCAATTTGCATATACTGCTAGCTTGAATCCTCTTTGAAACACGGTAGGTATAAACAAATGCATAATTACCTGCCTTATGAGATGCAAATAAGGGGCCCAAGGTGCCAGCTGGTGGGGCAGAGGCAAGAATCCAGGATTGGGGGGAGAACTGAGGAAGAGACAGACAACTGGATCTCAAAGGAGGGAAGGATGCTCCAGGCTGCTCAGAGGTGGGCCAGCCGGGGCATTCGTGGGGAACGTGAAGTGATTGCGTTGGTTGGAGAGAGTGTGTGGGTGGGAAGAGTGACTGTGAAAATGGGAAGCGTGAGAAACACGATTGGGAAAGCGGCTGGAATCAGGCTGAGGAGAACCCTGGGGACTTAGACATTTACTCTGTGAACAACGGGAAGCCACTAAAGCTCTTAGAGCAGGGGCATGACAGAATCAGAGGTGCTGTTCATAAGGGCAAACTGGGCTAAATGGAGGGGAAGGAAAACCAGGAGGCTCAGACCTATCCTGGAGCAGAGGTGAAAGAACCATAGAAACAGAGATCTCAGCACTCTGGGGAACTGAGGTGGGAGATCACATGAGCTATGATAGTATCACTGCACTCCAGCCTGGGCAACATAGCAAGACCCCATTTCTAAAAAGAAATGAGAGAGAGAGAGAGAGAGAGAGAGGTTGCAGTGAGAGCAAGGGAAGGGTGAAGGGGAAGACAGGAAACTCAATGCATTTGCTCACCTTTCGGGCCACTGCAGAGAGGCCAGAGCCACCAAGAGGCCAAGCTGTTCCCTGCCCAACCAGGTCCTGGCTCCTGGCCTGCCACTGGACACATGACCCCATGCACAGCCCGTGCACCCTCAGGTGGAGATGCAGTGAAGTAGGGAAAATGAGCCACTTTCCTCCCCCACTGGGGAGGTGGCCACGCTCCCAGCTGAGCCCGGACCTGCTCCCGACCCCACGTCATTAAGCATCAGTAGGACCATGTCAGTCCAGATGAAGCTCTGGCCTCCACTGAAATTTGCCACTCAAATGGGTCTGGAATCATCCCTGACCAATTTCCTTGTCAAGCTCCGTCAGGATGCTGCTCCTACCCGAGGAGCCAAAGTCCCCGAGGTGACCGCACTGAGAAACAGGGATGGTCCCGATGCCAGGCAGCTGCTCCACACACTGCCCTTCACAAATGGAACTGTCATTAATATTAACAGTGGCATTGTCAGCAGAGAATGACCCCATGAGCTTTTTCCCTTCAAATTTGTATTCCTTCATTCCTACTTAGTACAAAAAAAAGTTAACTTTCTCACTTATAACATGTCGTATTAGCATGATTATGCTAATATGATTGAAATAAAATTCAGGGAGACCCAACCAACCTCCCTCCAAAATCTCTCCCATGACTAAGGTATCACCCCTAGAGGCCCTGAACTATGGTGGTGCTTCGTTAAGTACCACTCCCCAAGCAAGTTCAAAGTTATTTCCATTCCTTCTTTTCTGTTTTCACTGCATGACTATTCTGTGGAAATAACATTTCTCAGAACAACTACACATAGAAGCTGATAAAAACTGATTCTAGCCTTTAATGGCGTATTCTTCTCCACTGGGATTTTTCATCTTGGGGGTCAGTGGCGGCAGCACAGACCCTCACAGCATCTATCTGGCTAAATGGAGATTCCTGGTGACAACTGAACATCAAGGGCAATGCTGTCATCAGAGTTGGCTATAGAACCAGCTTTTCATCATTTCCTGATGACATGACACCCAAGAGTCTCTGTACCCTCTTAGGACAACAGCTTCAGCCTGAGCCACATCTGGTTTTCAAAAGGAAGGATGAGACTTAAACCAAGATTGGGGTGGGAGTCACTTTTATTATGAGTTGTGCTTTCCACACCCCTTTATAAAAATTCCTAAAATACAAACAGCTGGGTGTGGTGGTATGCACCTGTAGTCCCAGCCACTTGGGAGGCCAAGGCAGGAGGATCGCTTGAGCCCAGCAGTTTGAGGCTGCAGAGAGCCATGATCACACCACGGCGTTCCAGCCTGGGCAAAAGAGCAAGAACCTGTCTCTTAAAAAAAAAATAGTAACAACAACAACAAAACTAAAAAATCTTAATCTAGGAGCAATACTAAATTCCACAATTACTCAGTTGAAGGAACTGCAAGCCAATTACAATGTATCTTCAGAGTCATCCCTTGGAATTGAAAAATTGGGGTGATAAATCCTGGGCTTCCAAAGATTTGAGGGGTTGCGCCCTGCAAGAAGATTTGAGGGGTTGCACCCTGCAAGAAGATTTGAGGGGTTGCACCCTGCAAGAAGGTCATGGGTCAAGCCTGGGATCCCTGGGGGCCTGCAGGGTGCTGGATGTGTGGGGAAGGGAAGGGGGCATCCCGGCACAGAGTGCATCCCAGGAGACCCAGGGCAACTTTGCCTATGGGGCCACTTGGCTGATATTCGCCTCATGCTGCTTTCTCTCCAGCAGGTGCTTTCTGCCTCTGGCTACCAACACCCCAACACTTCTCTTCACTTGAAACAACCAGCACCTTACCTGTTTTCATTTTACTACACGTTAAGCACTTAATAGACAATCTCATTTCATTTGCCCACACACCTTGTAAGGGAGGTATTGTCAGGATCCCCATTTCACAGATGAGGAAACTGGGGTTTACCAGGTTCAGCAATTGCCTAAAGTCACACAGTAAGTGGCCAAGCTGGCACCTGGATCCCTCCATCACAGACACCACAGGTCTGCACCTTTCACCCAGGTCACAAGCTGAATTCACCCGGGCCAGGCTTCAAACATATTGCCCAGGCCCCTCCCCAGACCAACTAAATCAGAATCAAACCAGGAGCCTAGAGCCCAGAGATCAGAAATGGCTTGTCCCAAGCGGCATGGTGAGCTTGAGCCGAGCTGGAACAGAATCCAGGGCCCTCTTCCTAAGTGCCAATCACTGGCTCATTGCCTGGAGTCTCCACAGGTGCAGTGGTTGGCACCAGCCACGTGGCCCTCCCACCCACAGCACTCACCTCATCACATGGATGCATTCCGGCTCCTTGGTGAAGCTGTAGGCATAGCCACTGGATGTGGTCCCAAAGTCGATGGCCACCACCACAAGAAATGCCTGCTGTTCTGAGACGTTGGAGTCAGTGTCATTCTGCAGATATACAGTGAGGCATGGGGGGTGTGGAGGGGTGGGCCTGGCTTTCAGGAAGACACCCCTGGGGAGTTTCACCTTGCCTAGCTGTGAACCCCCTGCAGACAGAAGGACATTCGATATTCCAGCTCAAGTCTACCACCTGGAGAGCCCTGGGGAGAGGCAGCCCACCCTGGGCCCCCGCCTGAGTGGCTCGGGGAGAAGTGGGGGCACCCCTGAGACGAGGGCCAGGCTGACTGGACAAAGCCTGCAGCTCGCCCACTCCTCTCTATCGACCGTGCGTGCACACGGCTGATTACAGAAATTCTATCAACAGGGCTGCTTGCCCCGTAGTTCCTGAGCAGATACAATCTTCTTCCAAGCCCCGCTGCCTTCCGCAAGACCCTGTGCAGACCTCTGGCCACTGCCAGGAGCATTTCGCTAGCTGTGCCCTCCGTACACCCAGGTGACTGCTCTATCTGTGCTGGCATTTCATGCATGTGAGCAGGGCTGGGCATCCCAGGACCATGCCCGATCCCACCAGGCCAGCCACATGCCCTACTGTGGCTGCCAGGGCCCAGGGCCTCGCCTTATCTAAGTCATCTTGGTCAGGCCATTTCAGGTTTCCAAGCTCTTCTCTTTTTTTTAAGCAGTTTACACTTTTTTTTTTTTTTTTAACTCCCACAGAACTCCAAATTATACCACCAACAAATGTTGGAGGGGAGGGGTAAGGATGCCACCCGCCTGGGCTCTCCTCACACTGCTCCCCTCCCCCACAGCCCTGAAGCTCTTACAGGACAACTTCAGGGTGCAAAGCTTGAAAACCACAGAACCTGGCCCTAGGGAACCAATCCTCCCAGTTGGCCCAGGGCTGAAGGAGTTCCCAGGGTGCAGGACTTGCAGTGTAAAGGCCAGACAGTTCCAGGCAACCAGGACAGGCTGGCACCCCTACCTAGCGGTGACTCCGCAGTTCTTGGGTCTTCTTTGTGCACCTGCACAGCTCACGCAAAGCTGCCCTGTCTTCCGGGCACTCACTCGGGTTGGCTGCCTGTGCATCTATGTGCACACCTCTCTTAACAGCTGTCCCCTAACATCCATCTTTCCTCATACAGGGCAGGGTGGGAGCAACGGCCCCCCTCAATGCATATGAAGCCCTGCTCAGGGCTTCTCTACCGGGCAAGCTGTTGCAGAAGCGAATATACTGCCAGGGGCTTTTGGACACTGCAGACAACCGCAGTCAACAGAGCCCATATATTTCACCGATTCACTAGCCAGAGTCAGCGGCTTCCTTTCAAGAGGACGCCTCACAGGCTCTGACCCTGAATCTTTAAAGGGCTGCTCCCATCTCACCTACTTCTGTGACCCACCCGGGCCCCTGCTCCAGAAGCACTAGCCACAGCACAGAAAGCCTTCCCAGGCCCGGAGTCAGGGAAGGGGCTTGGCAGGGCTCCTGTGGCCAGGACCAGGTCAATTTAACCTCTAACCAGTGAATGTGAGAGGCTGTCCAACAGCCTGAACTGTGAGATCAGACCCAGAATGCAAAGAAAGTCAGTATGCACATGCACGCACGCGCGCGCGCACACACACACACACACACAATTTCTTACCACAATATGGGAGGGGGACAGAGGCGTTATTCCTGTGTCCCCAAGACTCCGGGCTGGAGATGAATATGCAGATGTGGGAGCCGTTTCTGAAAGGAAAAACAAAATCACCTCCTTATAAGTGGCATGGGCTGACCCAGGGGGAAGAAATGAGGGCTACATGGCCTTACTCCTCCAGGCACTGCGGCCTCTGCAAAGCCAGCTCACGAAATGGGCAAGGCCCAGTCCCAGCCAGAAAGGCAGGATCATCCGTCGCAGCACCCCTTTGCATTTGGTATTTAGAACTTGACCAAATGAGATGTTCCTTTCCTCCCAGTCGCCACCAGGCCTCTCACTCTGTGCCACTCAACCCAGCTTAGTTGGAGATGCTGGTCAGTGCCTGAAAGCCCCAGCTCCTGGCTGTGTTGTCTGTGGGGCCAGAGGCTAGGCTCCATGATGGACTCGCAGGACCTGTAGCCACCTGAAATTATGTCAAATTTTTGTGTGCATTTTCTTGGAAGAGTATCTACAGCCCTCGGGTTCCCAAAGGGGTGAGGGGTACCTCCCCCGCAAGGAAGACCAACCCCTAACCTAGGAATGTTGGATGTGATGAAGCTTCAGAAAGAGCGTCCTTGCCTAGCAGATGTGCCAGCTCCTCCCTCCCGCTGCCAGGGCATGTGAATTCATCTCTCTTCAGTGATACTGAAGGTTTGGGACCTTTTTCAATCATAAAAACCACAGCAAAAAGGCAGACAGATCAGCATTTCTAGCCCCTGCAGATGGGACGCAATAGCCATGAGGTCAAACAGGCAAAGGGCCAGCAGCTATGCAGCAGGAACACCATTTTGTCTGTTCCCCTGCACTCGCCATCATTCAGGCCTAGCATTTTTCTGAAGTCTTCCCAGAGGCCAGTGGCTCTGCCCCAGGAATGGGCCCCCCCGGGAGAAAACACACTCTCCCTGGCCAGCATTGGAACGCGCTGCTGTGCCCTCCCTGCCTGCTGCCTAGGGCTGGCAGTGCACAGAGAAGCTGAGTGAGGATTGTGTGCTCCCACCGCAGAGACGAAGGCCGGGCACTGGGCACCCGCAGCGACCCAGCACCACCCTTGGTGCTCTGCACATCCTGCTCCATTTAGTACATACGTCCTGAAACCTGCTAGGAAGAAATGGGTAATTTTCCAAGGCAATACTTGTGGTCAAGGAAACCAGAAGGTTTGAGGTGCCTGAGAAGAGCCTGTCTGCTTCTAGGGGAGCAGGTGGAATGGTTCCATCTGCCTCTTCTGCTAAATCACTTTGGGTTAATCCCAGGCTCTTGCTGATTTCTTTTTCTACTTGATGAGAACTCAGGCAGCATCATTACAGTGGGTACCAGACAGGCTGTAGGAATGAAATGAATCATGCAAGAGGGAATGTGAAGCCTCAAATCTGCACAGCCACCTCCCACTCTCTGCAACCTCACAGCCTCTCTCCTCCTGATGAGGCTCAATTCCTATCTTGGGGAGAGAGAGGCACAGTCCAGTAATTACAGAGGCAAAATCCAACTTGCTGGGTAAAGGACTTGAATAGACATTTCTCCAAAGAAAATACACAAAAGATACATCAACAAGTATATGAAAAGATGTTCAACACCATTAGTCTATAGAGAAATGCAAATCAAAACCAGTGAGATATGGCTTCACACTGACTAAGATGGCTATAGTTTTTTAAGAAAGGAAAATAACAAGTGTGTCAAGGATGTGAAGAAATTGGAATCCTTGTGCATTGCTATTGGGAATGTAAAACGGGACAACTGCTGTGGGAAAGAGTCTGGCAGTTCCTCAAAAAGTCAAGTACAGAATTACCATATGACCAGCAATTCCATTCCTAGGTATCTACCCAAAAAACTGAAAACAGGGACTCAAGGAGATACTTTTATGCAAATGTTCATGCAGTATTATTCACAATAACAGAAAGGTGGAAACACTTCAAGTGTCCAACAACAGATAAAGGGACAGGCTGGGTGCAGTAGCTCACGCCTCCCAGCACTTTGGGAGGGCAAGGTGGGCAGATCACTTGAGGTCAGGAGCTCAAGACCAGCCTGGCCAACATGGTGAAACTCCATCTCTATTTAAAAATACAAAAATTAGCCAGGCGTGGTGGCATGTGCCTGTAGTCCCAGCTACTTGGAAGGCTGAGACAGAAGAATCACTTGAACCCAGAAGGCAGAGGTTGCAGTGAGTTGAGACTGTGCCACTGTACTCCAGCCTGGTGACACAGCAAGACTCCATCTCAAAAAAAAAAAAAAAAAAAAAAAAAAAAAAAAAAAAAAAAAAAAAAGATGAAGGGATAAACAAAATGTGGTATATCCATACAATGGAATAGTATTTCATTGTAAAAAGGAAGGACATTCTTATACATGCTACAACATGCGTGAACCTAGAAAATATGCTAAGTAAAACACATGGATGCAAAAGGACAAATATTGTATCATTCCACTTATAGGAAATCTCCAGAATAGGTAAATCCATAGAGACAGAAAGTAGATTAGAGGTGACCAGGGGGTGGGAGGGAGGGAGAAATGGAGAGTTCTTGCTTAATGAGTACAGAATTTCTCTTTGGGGTAATAAAAAGTTTTGGAAATAGTGGTGATGGTTGCACAACATTGTGAATATAATTCATGCCACTGAATGGTACACTTAAAATGGCTTAAATGGCAAATTTTATATTATACATACTTTTTTAAAAAACTTTATTGAAAAGTTTAAATCAACTTGCTCATCTGGGAAGGGAAGCTATTTCTGATTTCTATTAGCATCCACGACTAACAGAATTGCTATTAGCCGTGGGCGCTAATTGCTCTTGAAAAGAGAATGGAGAAGTCAGCTCCGTTTCTAGACCAGCCCGCTGAACTCCACCATCTTTGCTAATCTCCTAGCACAAGGGAACCCCTTCCATGAATGCAGGGGGATCTCTGCCTCCCCACTAGGGGTTCCAGCCAGATGGTCCTTCCACCTGTTGGTGAGAGGTCCTTCCTGCCCACAGCCCTTGGGCAGCCTGCAGAGAAATGCCATCAGCACCAGGAGCCACCCTCTCCACCTGCTACCTGGAAGGCCTGCGGCCGTGTGTCCACATTTGCACAGACGGTCCTGAAAGAAACCAAATGTCTAATTGCCCAGAAAATCTGGTGTTGGCAATTAGCAAACAAGCTATTATCTGCAGACAAACCATCCACCCTGCTGCTGCTTGGTTCTAATTATCCCATCACTCAGCCCTTCTCAGAGCCCTGGTCTTCTCACTGATTTGCAAAACAGCCAAGGTTGGGCCACACATGGAACACATTGGGTCCCCAGGGGACTCTAGGATACTTTGAGGCCAAAAGGCAAAAATTTTTTGGTTCTCCTGTACCTCCCCCCAACCCCCACGGCAACTGGGCCAGTATTAAACAAATCATTTGACTTGCTGATCACCCAGCCAGGCCTAGAGGCAGCTGAACTTCATGAACTTTTTCCATCAGAAGTTAAAATTCAGCTACACTGTGCAATGACTGAAAACTCATCTGCACAGAAGGTACGGAGGAGTAACCCACATCTGTATATCTGTGTCTTCCAAATCAAAGATAATTCACCAGCAAATGTCCATCAGCACAGCCCAGAAATACACACAGCCAGTAGAGACACGCTGCTATTTCTCTACTTCACTACTTAGGATGTCAAAGTGGTGCTCAAAACTTCTCAGGGGAAAAACAATGGAAAAGCCTGTCTTACCCCCTGAGGAGAATGGGGAGTTTAATTCTGATGTGTCCCAACAAGGCTTGAGATCTTTCATTCAGTAGGTAAATGATTAGAAATAAAATACAAAGGGTCAACAGAATATTATCTATTAATCTATGCATATCAGACAGATGAAAGCTAACGGACAACAGGAGAGAACTGATGTATGTAATGCCCTATACATACCAAGGGTAGGCTGTGTGTCCTGGCTATCAGTTATGCAGAGGCCATTATCCACAGTAAGGAATCCCAAATGCCATTAAGTGTGGCCCTGCCTCCGCTGCTTCTATAAAGCTGATACAACAACATCTCCCTTGGGACCACTCTCACCCAGGGAATAGTCCAGTTCGGTCCCCACGGGTTGACTCGGACACACTAGGAACAGAAGAGAAAGGCTAAGTCAACACCTCGACACAGAGTTTCTTACAGTCGAGGCTTAGAAGAAAGAAAGGAAGCTGAAGAAAAGAAAATCCAGACCCTTCTGTGGAGGTAGAGAAGGAAGACTGCTAAAAGATAGGTTAAAGAAAAACGCTCTATCAAGAAATGTGATCAAGGGCAGAGCTAAAGGAGCTAGGAGTTTTAAGAAATACCTACTGCACTGTTCCAAGTAGATTAAATAAAGGCCTACTCAAAGCATCTTCCACTTCGAGCACTAAGTTACTCTGAAATCCCATAATACAGAAAGATTCGATGTTTTCACATCAATGAATCAGAGAAACACTGACTTTTTTTTTTTTTTTTTGACGGAGTCTCGCTGTGTTGCCCAGGCTGGAGTGCAGGAAGGCGACCTCAGCTCACTGCAAGCTCCGCCTCTCAGGTTCCACTATTCCCCTGCCTCAGCCTCCTGAGCAGCTGGGACTACAGGCACCTGCCAACACAGCCGGCTAATTTTATTTATTTATTTATTTATTTATTTATTTATTTATTTAATTTTTAGTAGAGATGGGGTTTCACCATGTTAGCCAGGATGGTCTCGATCTCCTGACCTTGTGATCCGCCCACCTTGGCCTCCCAAAGTGCTGGGATTACAGGCGTGAGCCACCATGCCTGGCTATCACTGACCCTTTCAGGAGTGCAAACTACCAGCCACAAAACCATAGTTAAGCGAAGGGGGAAGAGATCTTTCTGGGGAACAGGCCTTTCTGGAAAACAAACAGAAGAGCTTTCTGGGGAACAAACAAAAATTAATTATCATGTCTCCTTTGCTATTAGTTATGTATTAGATAATTTAACATCACTTCAGTCTTGTAGAGCTTGTGTGCAGACGATCTTTTTTAACTTTAGTGAACATAAAACTAAGGTGATGAGGGTGGTTATAGATTCACTCATAAACCTGGAACATGCCACCCCAACACATTAAACGATTTTTGCCAAAAAGAGGGATATATAAAGAAATGAAAATATTTTTGCAGCAATGTAGAGGAAAAATAAACAAAAGTATCAAATCCTGGCCAAAAACTCTCCTGCCCCAGGATTTCTTACAACCCTAAACCAGGCAACTGAGGAGGAACTAGTTTAGCTTGTTAGGTTAATCCTCATCGCTGGTCTTAATGGCATAAGGATTAAAATGCAGGCTTCATCTGGGTTCCCGCTGTAAAATGCAACACATATAAAATTCAGACACATTTTTATGTGCTCCCAGCTCTAATGGCTTTAATCAAAGCAGATGTTCTTAAAATAAAAAATAGTCTTGATAAGAGAACCTCAAAGAGAGCCATAATTCATGAACGTGCTTGCTGTTCTCCTCTGCCAAAGACATTAGTCAGCAAATGGCCGTGAGCAGAATCGTAGACTCTCTGAGATACATAAGATCAATTCTGCTCCATAAATACAACATGTTTAAAGATGAAGACAGAACCATAGGGCTGACTTTATTCTACAAGGTTCCAGGCTCCGAGGAAATGTGACAGGTGGTCTCAACAATAGTGACATGCTAGTTTCTCCAAACAGTCCTCCTTGTTAGCTTTCGGATTTATGTATCTATCAAATAAACGCCCAATTTCAAAAGGAGTTTTAAGGTGTGGTACTTATGATTTTTAAAAATACAACATATATATATGTATTTTTTCATTTCTTTTTCCCTGCTGGCTGTCAGATGACAGGCCTTTGCCGACGATTGCCTCAAATCAGGCTATTTGAAACAGAGCTCTCTCTCATTCTCTCCTTATAAGCCTGCCTGCAGTGTCATCTTTGAACACTGACCAGCTCAAGGTCATATGCAGGTTACTGGCAAATATCTTTTCAGAAGGAAAATAAAAAATCTTTTATTACCCTATAACAGGCTTCATGGCTAGCTGAACTAATGCATTATTACCGTAAACTGAACTTCCATTTCAGTAAATAATTTATGGGCTGTTTTTAATCACCATGGTGGATGTCCGGAGTAAATGGAAATTTTATTGGCATGAACCAGGAGACCCTCTCACTACAAAGAACTCTGAGTGTAAAATAACTACTTTGCAAATGCTAAATAATAATTATGGAAATGAGCATTTACCATGGCAGAGACCATAGCATCAAGCCCAGGCCAAGTTGGGGGCGGCACCAGGCCCATCCTGACACGGGGTAGCATCTTCTTGTTACCCCTCCTACCTCCCTGAATAGTCCAAGAGATGAGATGCCCCAGGGAGAGCGAGCTGGGGCAGCTGAGTTTCCCAAGACAGGAAAAGCCCCGACTCTCTGCAATCCCAGACTGTCAGTGGGGTGGATCACAGTCTCTCCTAACTGCAGGTTCCTGCACTGGTTCCTGGGCCTCCAATTGTGTCTCTACACATCCAGGCAACTGCTGGGAGAGGTGAAGACACACTTGCTTGACCAACAGTTTTACTGCTAATTTTCATGAACTATACTCCGCAACCTCGCAGCCCTGCCCTCCAGCATCCAGCATTTGGAGAGGCTCTACCAGATCACCCTACACATGGCACTAAGATGTTTCTGTCCTCCGGGCTTCTCTCCCATGGACTCTGCTTGTTGGGGCAGGGCCAAGTCTTACTTCATCTCTAATTCCTTAGCTCCTGACATGTCACAGGCACTCAATGTTGGATGGATGGATGGATTGACGGATGGATGGATGGATGGATGGATGGATGGATGGATGGATGGACGGACGGGTGGGTGAGTGGATGGATTTTTTATGTGTGCCCAAAAGTGGACTCAGTGACTATCCACAGACTACGAGGGCCAGTGAGTTCTTTCCCAACTGAGGCATCAACTCTCTTGAGTTGGGATATTAGTAACACACATGCCATGCTGAGTGACCTCCAACAATGTGGGATCAGCTCTCAAACCACCCAGGTCTGCCTCTCTCCTCAGATACCCCTTTTGCCAGTAAAACCACCACCGCTCCCAAATGGGAGAGTCCCTAGACTTCCTCCCTTCTCATTCTACCCCCAAGCCCTGTCGTTCCTTCTAATTAGCATCTCTTGCATTCACTCTCTCCTCTGCTGAGTCACCACCAGAGCCTTGGTCCAGATCCTCCTGAACTTTCAGTCTCCCTGTCCTGGGCCTGCCCCCTCCCCCAGCCACACTCACCCTGCAGTCAAAGCCATCTGGTCAAAATCGAGGTCTGCTCACCTAACTCAACCTTATCAGGGTCTTCCCCCGATGCCCTCCCCTCATGGGATAAAGTCCAGCACACTACTGACCCCAGGCTCTTCGAAGTCCACCCCACCTCCCTCTGCAGTCTCTTCTCTCTCTACTGCCCCACATCCCTGGCCATACCAAACCTATCCACAGGCCTTGGAATATCTGTGCTTGATTCAGCCTCTGGACACTGCACATGCTGTTCCCCTGCCTAGCGTGCATCCTGCTTCTACAGCAGGCAAATTCTGCATTACCCTTCAAGGACCTCTACTTCTACAAGACAGCCCCCTCTTTTGAGAGAGAAGAGCCTTCTCAGCTCCCCTGGTGCAGATGAGAGAGGAACTTGTACATTAGTTCCTGGTGATCAACTGGAAAACCCAGATCGGGAAAACTCGACTAGGAGACAGGTTTCTCCTAGAGACAATCACAAGGAAAATATACAGGAAAGGAGGGCAAAACTATGGACCAGAGGGTCTCAGCTCTGCTGTGCATCAGAACCCCCCCGAGGGCTTGTTAAAACACAGATTAATGGTCTCACCCCCAGAGTTTCTCATTCAGTAGGTGTGAGGCTGGCTGACAATTTGCATTGATAATGAGTTCCCAGGCTATCCTGACTGCCCCAGAGACCAACCGCGACAGCTTAGAAGAGACTTAAAACACACACCAACTCCAGTAAATGCAATGGATGGACCTTTAGTGGATCCTAACTCAAACAGTCAAAAAATGTTACATTTCTGAGCCAATTAGAAATGTAAACACTGATCAGACATTGGTAATGCTAAGGAATTATTATTAATAGTATAGTTACATAATTTTTAAAAGAGTCCTTGTCCTCTAGGGATACATTCTCAAATGTACAGATGGAACAATAGCATTTCTGGGATTTGTAGCAGAATAACAGGAGAGGGAAGGGGCAGGGATTAAACAAGGTTGGCCATAAGTTGATAATGACTAACACTGGTGACAGATTCATGAGGCTTCAATATAATATTTGCTCTGCTTTTGTATGTTTAAAACTTTCCATAATAAAATAATTGTGATTTGAATGTGCCAGTTACATGGAAGCTCCAGGAGGGCAGGTCCATGCTTTTCTTCTGCTGTCCATCAGAGCACCTGGCCCATACACGGTAGGTGCTCCACACATATTTGGCAGAGGAATGGACAAACCAATAAGGATATGAGTTCATTGAAACCTACACATGTGGACTCTGAAAGTTTGGGAAGGTTTTGGACCTGGGTGTCAGGGTGGGTGAAGGGCTCCCATCCAGTTGGCTTCTCTGGGGCTGAGGCTGGTCGGCCCAGTAGACTAAACAGCCCTTAGAGGAATCAGAATTTCAGCAGGCACCCACTGGCCCCCTCGCAGATGACAAAACAGATGTCCAGCTGCCAGCTGAGCGGCTCCCACTCTGGGATGGGCTCCAGCCAGGTCTCAGGTACAGGGCCCTCTGGTCATCAGCCGACAGCTCCTAGACTTTGTAGCTGCTCTATGAACCCAGGGCCTCAGAGGAGTCAGGGGGGCATCCTCCATGCCCTGCTGGGCCCCTCCATGTCTGAGAAGCAGTAGGGCCTGCCCCTGCAGAGAGGCAGGATCACTTAAAGGACCCTGACATGTCCATTTGCTTTGTCCTTCAGACTTGCTGAGATCCCAATGCCATAAGGGAGGGGCAAGATGTAACAGCCTTGGCATCTTCCCATGGTTCTCACCCCAGACAGGAATGGCGAGCTGAAATGCTGATGTCAGATGCCACCCTGTGACCCTCTGTACTATAAGCACAAGCTCTGAGTCCTCCCGAAAGGCGGGTGTGTGTGTGTGTGTGTGCGTGCATGCTCCTGTTGGGGACAAGGGCACTGGGTTTTCTGCTCAGGCCCCAGGTTGGCTTTAGCATTGGGATGAGTGGAGGGGGCAGGCCAGGCAGTCATACGTGGGCTGCAGGCCAAGGGGCATGTCTCCTAGAACCAGGACGGCTTTGGAACAGGAGCAAAGCCAGAGTTGGCTCTTCGGCTGCTGCTCTTTGAGGAACAGAAGGAAAACAAAATAGCTCCTGAGAGGATGAAGAAAGTGGAGGTGTGGAGGTGTGGAGGTGTGGATGTTCGTGAGCCTGGGGACACCGCCTCGCCTCCCTCTGCGCCCCCTCTCCCTCCATGAATGTGAGAACTGGTATTCTCAGGGAACCCGTCACTCTTCAGCAATGAACACAGGAGCCAGTGAAACTCTGAAATAAACACCACCCCCCACCCACCATTTTCCAAATTCCTTCATGGGGTCAGATATTCATGCATTTTTTGTTTACTTTTAGGCTCTTCTGAAGTTTATTCAAACTCAAATTATTAATTCAAAACCACTAGAAATATACAAACCCAGCACTCTATCGCGAAACCTATCATAGTTGGCACTCACTGAATGTGTATTTCATGCATGCGAAGAGCCTTACAGGTGTATCTCATGGGATCCTGCCCTGTAAGGAAGGTTGCTGTGAATTACTGTCATTATTCCCATTCTATAGATGACAAAATGAAGCCTAGAAGGGTAAGAAAGAAGCCTACATCCTTAGTCAGGATGCCACCCACGTGGACTCAGAGCTCTCTGACTCCAAGCCTGCACACCTGCACGTGCCCAGTGCCACCAAGGCATCATCTCTAACTACGAGACAGGTGTGAATGTAAATCCCCATTTCACAGATGAGCAAACAGCTGGAGGAAGTCAGGAGTCACCATCATAGGGCAGCTCCTGGCTGCCTCCGTCTGCAGGCTCACAAGACTGTGTGGTGTATTCTTTGGTCTGCAGAGCTCTGTTTCAAAAACCGTAATTCTCCCTCAAATCCAAAGATCCAGGTAGAAGAGGCACATGTTGGTAAGAGAGGCGTTAGAGGTACTAGCTCAAAGTCAGGAAAGCCTGAGCTCAAATTCCACCATGACCACGTCCTAGTTGCATGCCACTGGGTGAGCTATCTGTATCTGTAAAACCTGGCTCATGGCAAGCACCCAATACATTATGGATGTTATTTTGTTTATTATTATCGTCACCATTATCATTATAAAATCGTTCCAACTGCTGCTGAAAAAACGACTATGTGCTTACACGAGACAAGCAGAGCCTTCACCTTTGCAAAATGTCAGCAAATACATTTCCTTTACATTTTGCTTCTCTGGGCTTGTTAATCAAAGCTAAAAATTCCCACCAGACAGGAACTTGGCAAAGGGAACCTTCAGGAAAACTCAGTGATAGGAAACATGAGGGCCGGTGCTGCCAGGAGTAAAGGAGACCCCCGGCCCCAATTTCCCACCCAAACTGTCTGCTCACCCCAGGGAACTTTCAGAATAACCTAGAAGAACTTGAGAGGCCATATGACCACAGCTTGAGCCTTCCTGTATTCTACAGGGAAGCCCAGTCTCCATTCCAAAACTCATTGGGTCAATGTAAGGACTCTCTCCAGCTTCAAGGACAAGATTCCACCTGCCCTGGTCTCTGGAAGCCCTGGGTTTAGACTTCCCCAATTTTATCAGGAACAGTCTCGTGACAGTTCAGTCTTCAGAGGCCATGGCACAGCTAGTGCTGCCTGAACTGAGGCTAAAGAAAGGGCCGAGGCCATTCCAGGCCAATTGGTTTCCCCCTGAGCAGAATCTTTCACCTCCCAAACACTCGCCACCTGTCCCTGGGGAAGGGAGAGGGAAGAGGAGGTAAGGGTCAGGAAGGTGAAGGTTCACGCTTCTTCAGCTAAACCCTCTCATGAGAGGGAGATACACCATCTTCAGGCAGGAAGGAGAACCCTTAGCCACCATGCCCTCCAAACCTGGGTAACTCGGGCACAAACCTTCCACTCTGTGCCAGTGCCCAGGAGGGCAGAGGCTTGAGCACATTAAAAACCCCTCTGCAGCATTCCTTAATGGAAGAGACATCCCAAAACAGTTGTGCAGTGTGCGCACTGCACAAAGGCACCAACCTTGAGGGACATCTCTCCCAAGCAAGGCTGCACCTACCCAGAGGTAAGCATGCTATTTTCTTACCACAAAGGCATCTTTTCAAGCCATGAAGGGCTGCACTGCCTAGAGCGGGCCCCCTTTTTTGAATTTTTGCATCTAAAGCAGATTTTTTCTAATTCACCCAAAAAGTAGCCATGGCACTTAATGGTGAAAAAAGGGAAGAAAATGCTAGGTAAGGTACTAAGTTTCCCACAAGTAAAGCTCAAGTGGAGGCCAAGCAACCACTTAACTGAGCTCTAGAAGAGGAACAGAAGGTCAGAAAAACTCAGGGGTGTGGGGTGAGAACTAGAATTTATGAATCGACATGAGATTCACGGAACACTTGCTACATGCCGGGTGTTGTAGAGGCGGAGGAGCCGTGCTAAAGAGCAGCGGCGTGGACCTCAGAGGGCTGGTTCAGACCTCGGCTCAGGTCCCTGCTGATCTTGGTAGATACTGCCAAGATACTGCTGTGTCCACTCAAAATCCATTTCCCGCTTCTTAACTAAACCCCAATATTTACATTTGGAGTGTGATCCCTCCTGATAACGGGGCAGACCCCAAGTAATCTAAGCCAATCATGGCAAGCCTCCTCCCACTGCCAATGAGGAACGTGGGAGGGGGTTTGTGACCCACAGTCCTGACGGATGGGACATGAGGGGAAGTTGGCCTGGGGCTTCTGGGAGGAAGTGAGTACCCTGAGAAGAGGGTGGACGCACAGGGGTGTGAGGGGGCACCTGCAGCTGCCACCTCACCACCAGCACACAGATGCAGCCACCACCAAAGGAACCTCCCTCTGTCCTTGAGGGGGTCCATGAGCTGCCAAATCAGCCTGCCGGGCCCCTGGACTTCCCATTCTGGTCATAATTTCCCTCTTCTATTAACGAGACAGGATTGGGTCTTCCATGCTTTGCAGCTAAACACTGATTCATAGTGGTGCAATCTTGAACAAGTTACTGAACTTCTCTGGTGCTTGGTTTTCCTTATATATTAGATAGGGATAATAACAACTCACACCTCCCAGAATTAATGAGAATTAAATAAGAATAATGCAGGCAAAGGTCTTAACAAGTGTAGCTATTATTACTTACACAGAATCTCATTTTATCTGATTAAACAATCCAATGAGGTGGGAAACAGGTAGTTGTTAGCCCCATTTAACAGCAGAGAAGGCCGGGCGTGGTGGCTCATACCTGTAATCCCAGCACTTTGGGAGGCCGAGGCGGGCGGATCATGAGGTCAGGAGATCGAGACCATCCTGTGAATGGTGAAACCCCGTCTCTACTAAAAGTACAAAAAATTAGCCCGGTGTGGTGGCGGCTGCCTGTAGTCCAAGCTACTTGGGAGGCTTAGGCGGGAGAATGACATAAACCCGGGAGGCAGAGCTTGCAGTGAGCCAAGATCATGCCACTGCACTCCAGCCTGGGTGACAGAGCGAGACTCCATCTCAAAACAAACAAAACAAACAAACCAAACAAACAAACAAACAGCAGAGAAAACCACAACACAGAGATGTTAAGCATCTTTTCCAAATCACACAGCCAGCAAGTGCCTGTCACCAGTGCCTGAGCTCCTTGTCTGTACCACATCCCAGCCCTGAGGTTCCTGGACTCTGTGACTCCTGCTCAAGTCTGTACTGCTGGCAACTTGCAGCAAGGAGCAGTGAAAAAGTAAAGGGCTTTACTGGGAGTGGACCTAGGGAGTAAGGGCTAATGGGTAGGAGTTTCTTCCCAGGATGATAAAAATGTTTGGGAATTTAATAGTGGTGACAGTTGCACAATCTTGTGAATACTATAAACCAGTGAATTTTATGTGGTGAGTTTTATATGTGAATTATATCTCAATTAAAAACAAATCAAAGAGCTGTTAGAATCAGCCTTGTAAGGAGAACTGCCCCTGTTCCCTTGCCTTCAGGAGCCCAGCCTCCTCACTGGGAATGAACTCAGCCACCGCCACCCACTCTGGGCACCGCCCCCTCTCTCCTCCAACCTCTGTGCCTGGTAGAGTTGGCCACAACTTTCTCCCAGGACCCATCCAGTGGTTAATCTAGCTGCAGACTCCAGACTCTCCAACTGGGGCTGGGGCAACAGCTGGCACTGGCCTCTCCCAGACACCCTGCTCTTTGGCAATGTAAGAACACAGGCACAGAGCCGGGGCAGCGCCCTAGTCAGACAGCTGCAGTTTCACCCTTCCCCTAGATGCTGGGAAGCTGGACAGCCAGAGCAGAATGGCCCCACTCCTCCCCAGGGCCGGACGCGCCATCCTGCTGGGGTGCTGCAGGCTGACTTGCTGGGGCTTCCCCTGACAGATCAGCTGTTTCAAGCTATGCCGGAATAAATGCTAGTGGAAGCCTCAAAACCTGCAGCTGTAACTAGCCTTCTGCATACCCACCTGTGTCAGGAGGGCACACTGCACAGCATTAAAACATTCTGCTGTGTGACCGTCTGCACGTGCCAGCGGCAGCTAGCCAGGTCCCGGGCGGGGAGGTGTGCAGGAACCTGCCTAAGAAAATGCTTCTTCCAGGAAATAAAGGAAAAGAGAAGGCCAATGCTAAAAGGGGCTCCAAGGAGCTCTGGAGGAAGACAAGCCAGGACCACCCACTGCAGCCTGGAGGGGAGGCACGATGGGAGCTCCCAGGATGCAGGGACACCCCCAGAGGCTAAATGTTCCGCTCAGAACAGGCAGCTGCAGCACAGACAGCAAAGACTTCCACGTCAGAAGAGAGGACACAAAGTCCTTCCAGAGACTTTTTAAGACCTTTGAAGTCTGAAATCCCTAATTACTTCTTACTTTGTAAGCACAAAATCTTCAATGACAGACTTACATTTGTACAAAAAGAATTAGTAAACTGGGTTAAGTTATTGATTAACTTTAGACTTTGCTAAGTATGCATGACAAAATTTCAAGGGTAACTAATCTTTTTTTTTTTTAATTTACTTATTATACTTTAAGTTCTAGGGTACATGTGCACAACGTGCAGGATTGTTACATATGTATACATGTGCCATGTTGGTTTGCTGCACCCATTAACTCGTCATTTACATTAGGTATATCTCCTAATGCTATCCCTCCCTGCTACCCCCTTCCCACGATAGGCCCCGGTGTGTGATGTTCCCCTTCCTGTGTCCAAGTGATCTCATTGTTCAATTCCCACCTGTGAGTGAGAACGTGCGGTATTTGGTTTTCTGTTCCTGCGATAGTTTGCTGAGAATGATGGTTTCCAGCTGCATCCATGTCCCTACAAAGGACATGAACTCATCCTTTTTCATGGCTGCATAGTATTCCATGGTGTAACTAATCTTGAAAGGAGTTGAAATTGCATCCCTAACTTCAGAGCAGTAAAGGGAGACAAACACACAAGACACTGAATGAACAATTCCTCCTGGGGACCGAATGTGCTAAAAGTCTTTTCCCAAGGAATCCACAGGTCACGGAAAGGCACCTCCCAAGTCTCCTCCACAGAGCACAGGACCCAGAGATCACCCAGAGCTCCCCACCTGAGGCCAAGCAGCTGTGATGAGGCCAGCAGAGCGCCCCCTCTATCCCACCTTTTTTATATTGTACCAAGCCAGCTCCTGGCCCAGAGAAGGCAAAATACTGACATCAAATTTTGATAAGCTTTTGCATTTGAACTTAAAGCAAGTCAATCTCACTATAAACAAAACGAAACGAAAACCCGGGTGTGCGTGACTATAGCAGGGTAAGAGCAAACAAACTACAAACTCATCCTAATCCCCATTCCTCCCCTCCCCAGCACTGAAATGCAAATATGAGTCTTTCCAAACCCTTTACTGAGCTGCGGTGGGGACAGCAGGCCTCAGAAACATATACACTCCAGGAAATAACATACACGCTGTGTTTAGGGGCCCTGGGGAGGCCATGCAGATGGCCCCAGCTGCCATAATATTCACACTCATCATCATGGGTGCTCACACACGCTGGTGTGTACATGCTATGAAAGAATGAGAGAAGACACGTGGCCTTCCATGACCCCTTGTTCCAGCCCCGACACATCAGTCTCCGCAGTGCTTGGGTCCAGGGAATGCGACTTTATACCTCGTTACCATGCACAGATAGACAACTGCCCAAG
Source organism: Macaca fascicularis (assembly GCF_037993035.2). Taxonomy (NCBI): domain Eukaryota; kingdom Metazoa; phylum Chordata; class Mammalia; order Primates; family Cercopithecidae; genus Macaca; species Macaca fascicularis. The sequence goes on from NC_088383.1 coordinate 125,738,523, forward strand.
TTCAGGCAAGGGAGGAGGTCTTGGGCACCCAGGGTGGTCTGTCTCTGTCTTTTCATTACTGCTGCCCCACAGACCTGTCCCTCCCAGCCGCAGGCCTGCCTGCTTCATTAAGCAAGGGCAGCTTCTCTGACTTCATTGTTATCTTTAACAGCTCCATCTGGACCTCAATCAATCAGGGGCCATCTCCTCTGCAGAGAGGAATGCTCCAGAGAGGTCGGGTGCAGGGTGACTAGCCTGACTTCCAGCAGGCGCACAATCCTCCCCCACGGAGCCCAGGATGTCTGTGCCCAAGGTGCTGACCGCTGGGAGGTGACCACAGGAATGCCTTGGACTTGGAGAAGTGGGAGCTGGTGCTAGGGACACCCACACGAGCCCACGGCTCCAACCAACCCTTGTCTCCCTGCCTGTCACTCCACAGACCTAGTCTGGGAGGGTCCTGAATGGCATGGACACCACAGTGAGGACATTCTGGGTTAATGAACGAGAAGAGTTCCAGGAGCTGACCCTGCAACAGGAAGATGGGTGGTATGACCCGGAAGTTCATCAGTGGGACCAACCAGGGCCGATGTGAAACATCCCCTGCACCCTACACCCGGTGTGCCTGTCCTGAGCCCTCCTCTGCCCATCTCTACCCAGCTGTCATCAGTCTTATCTTGTAGACATGCATCACATGGGTATTTAATTCATGAGAATCTAACTATGAGATCTCAAGTCAAAACATAGCGGGATGATTTCAATTTAAATACTAAATCGAATATTAAAAAACACTGTAATTAAAAGCCCTGTAAAATTCTATTTTGCACATGGACTCTTCATAAGACACCATGGTAAGTGCCACAGGGGTGTTAGGACAGACTGACATCCCTGAAGGGGGTGGGGGAAGGTAGCTCCAGGCAGGTGATGCTTGGCTGGCTCCCGGGAGGGCAAGTTTGCTGAGTGAAAAAGGTGGGGATTAAACACCAAGCTGAAGGAACAGCAAAGGCAAAAGCAGAGTGGTGTGAAGAGCTTCCCAGAGAGCCTAATACTCTCCCAGCTGGTGTCACTGCCCCCAGGCTGTCCCCCTGGATCACATCACAACCACCAACATCATCACATCACTCCCAGCCTCAAGCACCTACTGTAGCTCTCTATCTCCTTCATATTAGATGCAACTCTTTAACCAATCAGACTCCTCCATTACCCCCTAACCATTGCCCCCCATCATTCCTGTCCTCACACAACCGCCTGCACAGCTGTGCTCTCTGCCATCTGGAAAGCCATCTGCCATCCCTCAGGCCTGGCTTGTGCACTGTCTGTAGGGAGAGAGGGGCCCACTGACCTTCACGTGGGAGGATTTGACCCTCATGCTGCCCTCCAAATAGGCACAGCCCCAAGCTGCTCTTCCAGGGGCAGGGGATGGGGTGGAGGACCCCGAGTTAGCTGGGTTCTAGGGACACACCCAGTTCCGCCCTCACCAGCTCTGTCACAGACAGGACTCTGTCTCAGGCCTCAGTTTCTACAAGTACATACCAGGCTAATAACTGTCTCTCGCACAGGGCTGCTGCGGAGACCACAAGGGGTGACCAATAAGTAAACTCCAGGACTGAGCTGGGTGAGGTCAGGTCCTCAGGAAGCACGGGACCTCCCCTGACATTCATTCCTGAGATCCACTGCACACACGTGCTGAGGTTGTAAAACTGAATCTCCAGCCTGAGGACCACTTAGCCTCAGGTGGGACCAGCAGCCCTGCTCCTGCAGTCAGCCTCTCCACCCATTCCTTAGATCCTAGCTGCTCCCGGTACCGAGCCACCTCCAAAGAGAAGGGCTGTGCTTCTAGGCCCGTCTACCATCTTGCCTGATGCCCACCTGAGAGCCCCTGACCGCAGGGGGTCACCTGTGCCCAGGCACAGACAGCACTCTGCTGAGCCATCCATGGCTGCGTGGCCCCAACAGAGGCATATCGGGCAGCACTGGCCTGAACTTCAGAAAGACAGAGCTTGGGCTACTTTTCAAGCAGCCCTTCTGTACCTTGTACAGAGCCCTGCACCTGAGGAGGGCCCAGCCCATCTTGCTTCCTGGCTGTTTGATGTCAGGAAGCCACTGGATCTTGAAAGTGGCTTTCTTGTGGCTGGAGGCAAGGCCACAAGGGAGTGTCACAGATATTTCCAGGGCAGAGATGAAGAGAGAACACACACTTTGGGCTCAGAGACCAGAAGGCCACCGCCACTCTCTCCCCATGGGATCTTTTATTAAAACTTTAAAAAACCTTTTTTACTGTTTTAAATGTTTCAGATACATTATGTTTGTACCCATTTACGGGTGCCTGTGAAACACGGTTGCATGTGTAGAATGTACAATGACCAAGACAGGGCACTTAGGGGCTATGGGGTTTTCACCAAGATTCACGATCTTTTGAGTCTCCATCTCCTCATCTATAAGAGAAGACACCCTTCCCCATGGTGCCGGATTTTGTGACAGCCCCTCTATGAGCTTTGTCCCAATATGCCTGGCCAGTCTGGAAGGCTGTTTCCTCCTTTCTTGCTTTAGATAATATTTCCTATAGTGAACACGCAAGTCTTCTGTCATGGGAACCAAAGATGTCTCAGGTTTTACCCCAAACCTCCCCAGGACAGTGTGGGGCAGAGGAGACAAGTGAGTGACGCTGGCTTTCTCCTATCCCTTCCTGTGGCCTCACTGGGTGCCCTGCAGCCCAAAGCCCGAGACTCCAACTGCTCCCAGCCATAGCACTGGTCCTGATCCAGGTCTTTGCCTGCTCCTCAGTCTCCTCAATCAGGATCACCGGCCTCTATCAGCTCCCAGTGACCACCTGGCCCCCAGACCCTGAAGGCCAACTCTCTGCCTGGCAAATCTCCCAGCGACACCATGGTGCAGGCTCTTTTTCTCAGCTCCGATCCCCAGAGTAAGAACCAGAAGCCCTGGAGGTTTTGAGAGCTGCCCAGAGCCTCACAGTGAGGAATAGCAGAGCTGAGACTCGAACCCAAGAGCTGTTCCCACAATATCACTTGGCTTTACACAGAAAATACGGCGCAGGGATCCCGCCTGGAAGGGGCTCTCAAACTGCCCCATCCTGCCAGCCTCCTCCAGGGCCCAGGAGCTCCACTTGATAGGAATTGCTTCTGGCTTCAACATTTAATTCCCCAAATGTCCCCTGCCTGAAGTGAGCCAGCCTGTGTTGAGAAAGAAGTCCTGCCACCCTGTAGGGTGGGGAGCACTCTGCTAGGGTCCCAGGCCTCGAGCTGGGCCCCCATGGACCCAGCTCCACCTCTGAGCTTCCATCGTTAACATCAGGTCAGCGTCCCGGTGTTGTTCAGTCGCCAGACTTGAAAACAAGCCTGAAGCTGGCATGGCAGCGTGCAAGGGAAGACTGTGTGGCCCCCAACAGGCTCGGGGCCCTGAGAGAAGGGGGAGGCAGGCAGGGGAGAGGCACCGGGAATTGTATGCATATTCACAGATAGAAAGGGTTCACAAATTCTCTCCAAGGAGGACACCAAAGTCTCTCCAAGGAAGATAGGACTGGGGAGAGATGCAAGGACCGAGAAGCTTTGCCGGGAGGAGTGGGGCTGGCAGAGGGGGGCACTATCTTGGGACACAAAACCCAGAACTACTTCCAGCGAGTCACAGGGTGAGAAGGATATCCCACTGCCAGGATGACTGTATTTTTGGCTTCTGTGTTTATGTTTTGCAGTTTACTTCTGCCTCATCACTAATATTTCATTAGAAAGTGGCTCATCCTTCCCCCACCCTCTGCCCACACTCTAATATTTTTGGGAGGAAATCTTAAAAAGACCCCAGCTGCACTCAGCATGTTTGCTTGCTATCTTAAGGCCTGCCTCTACCGGAATAGGACTCCCTTTTCAGAATGCAACTCAGTTAGGAAGTCAAGTTTTTTATCTGAATACTCATTCAACACACAAGGTGTATATATATATATATATATAAAAAACAGGCCAAGTAGGACAAAGTGAATTCTGACATTCCCATGGTTCCCTCCTACCCAATCCCATCCTGCTGGCTGGTCTTCCCTCCCAAGAGCTTCAGGCTCTGTCCCCCGGCATGTGGTACTTTGTGATCTCACCACTGAATGTTTATCAAAGGCCCAAGGAGCGTGGCGTTGGGGCAGAATCTGTGCCTGTGATCAGCCATGACTTTGTGGGTTCAAGTTTGAATAAACTGCAAGGACCCCAAAGGAAGACCTACCAGAAGCTTCTAACATCTCTCAGCCTATTCCTTCCTCTGTCGCTGTCTCCCTCCTCCATCTCAGCTGCTCACTCTACCTCTCTCCCCACGCATGCATACACATTCAGAGTTATATATGCACATTCCCAGCAGCCTCCCCTGAGACAGGCCTGGCAGGACCCCACCAGCCCCAGCAGTAAAAGGTCCTTGCTGGGTCTCTGATATCACCACCTACCACCCCCCTTGTGAGTGCTCCCCAAAGGGTTGGTGTCCTTGGGTAGACCATCCCCAATTTCCCACATGTCATTCTAGGGGTGCCTGTCAAACCACCAGGCCCAAGTTGGGGGCTGCCCCTCAACGTTCCTATCTTTAGCCCCTGCCCGTCCCCAATATCCCATCCAGACAGCCAGTCTTGGCTTGCTCCGATGAACGGCATGGCCCTACTGCCACCAGGTGTGCTCTCGGGCTCACTGTCACTTTCTAGGTTTCTGTTTCTTCATCTGGAAAATGAAGTTGGCTCACAGAACACTGAGAGCTCCCACACCTCCACCCTCCAACCTTAACTATTTCTCACTCTGACAATCTAAGTCACACTAACGAACGTGCCGACGACGGATGAAGACCCCAGACTGCACGGCAACACCGCCCTCAGATCTCTACAATTCAGTGGTTCCAAAACACTTATGTTTTCTAAGAAGTAAAATCTGCCCCCGTCAAAAAACTGTGGATCTAACAAAGTGTTATCCCATTTTGATTTTGCCAAGAACAGACATTAAAACTTTTATTAAACCATCATCTGCTACTACATTCAATTCACAAAAGAAAGAAAACTAGGACTATATCAGTTACCTATTGTAATCCAAAATATTTTTAACTCCAAAATTTAGTGGGTTAAAATAACAACAATTTGCACAGAATTCCACAATTTGGGCTTTTCTCACCTGGGGTCAATTCATGCAGCTAAAGTCATCTCAAGGTTCAACTGGCATTAGATGGGCCAAGACAGGCTCACTCATCATGTTCACCTAGGCTGTCGGTCAGGGGCCTCAGTTCCCCTCTAGGTGGCCTCTCCAGCAGGACAACCTGGACTTCCTAAATAGCAAAGGACAAGTGAGCAAGCTCTAACACACTGACAGGCATTTTCAAGCCTCTGCTGGCTTCCTGTTTGCCAAGGTCCTATCGGCCAAAACAAATCACATAGCTGCGCCCTGAGTCCAGGTAGGAGGAGATGACACAAGGGTGTGAGTACAGGCGTCCCCAGCTGATGATGATTTGACTTATGATTACTTAACTTCATGATGGTACAGAGGTGATACACATTCAATAGAAACCATACTTTGAGGAGCGAAACAACTACTTTGTTTTTCACTTTCAGTACAGTAGTCGATAAATTACGAGATACTTTATTATAAAATAGGCTCTGTGTTAGATGATTTTGTCCAAGTGTAGGCTAATGTAAGTGGAGTTTTTTTGTTTTTTTTTGGGAAAGAGTCTTGCTATGTCACCCAGGCTGGAGTGCAATGGTGCAATCTTGGCTCACTGCAACCTTGGCCTCCTGGGTTTAAATGATTCTCCCACCTTAGCCTCCTGAGTAGCTGGGATTACAGGTGCACACCACCATGCCTGACTAATTTTTTTTTTTTTTTGAGATGGAGTCTCACTCTGTTGCCACTGTACCCAGCTAATTTTTCTATTTTTAGTAGAGATGGGGTTTCACCATGTTGGCCAAGCTGGTCTCAAACTCCTGACCTCATGATCTGCCCGCCTCGGCCTCCCAAAGTGTTGGGATTACAGGCGTGAGCCACTGCGCCTGGCCAATTTTTGTATTTTTAGTAGAAACAGGATTTCACCATGTTGGCCAGGCTGGTCTTAAACTCCTAACCTTGTGACCCACCTACATGGGCCTCCCAAAGTGCTGAGATTACAGGTGTGAGCCACTACGCCCAGACTTGTAAGTGTTCTGAGCATATTTAAGGTAGGCTAGGCTATGATGGTCAGTAGGTTAGGTGGATTAAACGCATTTTCCACATAATGGTATTCTTAACTTACAATGGGTTTATCAGGATGTAACTCCATCGTAAGTCAAGGAGCATCTGTACCTGGAGACGTGATTTATTGTAGGTTATTAATTCAATAAGCTACCACAAGGACATAATGTCAGAAATTCTTTTTCAGATAGAAAAATTTAACTTTGTGCAAACCTAGTACACAGTCACCTGGGTAACTTCCTCAGTGACGAATGTAGGCTTCAAGCATCAGAAGCCATCATGAACTAGCCCAAAGTGGGGGCATTTGGGAAACACAGCACTGATTACTGCATTCTTTCAAACTGAGCCAGAGGTGGCCTCAGAATCCTTCTTAACATAGCTCTCTACATAGCTTCTTCCCTATTGGTCAGAGATGTAGACACAATTCAAGTCTATGTGCCATTGCTTATCTAAGAGTTTTCTTTTAAAAGAGGACACTGAAGAAATAATGTTTAACCCAAAGGAATGTGGCACCAAATCAAGTCTGCACAAGTGAAAGACTCCCTGATGGTGGAACTCCAGGCTCTGTGACCAGGGGGAGGTGTGGGGAGCCTTCCAGAGTCCTCAAACCACCCCCTCCAGGGGCCCATCTTAATGCTTCTTTCAGACAATGAGCCTCCTGGGGCAAGGGCCCTCACACACCCCTGCAGGTAGCCTATGGCAAGGCGAGACATGGGACCCTCATTTTAGGCCAAACCTCACTAGTCCTGGCTTTCTGGGTACCTTACACAAACATGGGTTGCATCTCAGCTCTCATTTCTAGTGGGTTTTCAGCCTCTGTCTGGCAGCACTGCCCCGCCCAAGAACTGACAAGGACCACCCTGCAGGCTCCATCTCTCCCTGCTCCAGAGTCAATGAGGAGCACGCTGGGAAGGTCACAGGAACCCACCCCCAATCCCTGGCTGGTAACAACCCCAGGGTACAGGCTGGGATACTGTCACTGGGTGGGTCCTGAAAGTCCCTCCCTATGGGGCATGGTCCAGGCCTTGAGATCCCCCACCATCGGAGGTGGGACCCTCTGCAAACCAGAGGATCCTGAATGACAAAATCCTCCCAAGTTGGAAATACTCTGCACTGACACAGTGGTTACATGACTACAGTTGATCTTTGAACAGCATGAGGGTTAGAGGCACCCACCCCCTGCACAGTTAAAAGTCCACATATAACTTTTGACTTCCCCAAAACTTAACTACAAATAGCCTATTGTTGACCGGAAGCCTTAATGATAACATAAACAGTCAATTAACACATTATTTTATGCATTCATGAAATACCTAAATTCTTGATTTTTCCAATATTTCTAGGCTATGCAGTAAATTGTCACAAATCTCCAAAAAATGAATAAGTGGACCTGTGCAATTCAAGGCCATGTTGTTCAAGGGTCAACTGTATCTACATTTGTCAAAACGCATAGAACTGTACACCCAAAAAGTGTGAGTCTTACCTTAAGTAACTTAGACCTCAATAGACTAAACTTTATCAAAATCTCCCAGCAAGGAACCCCACCTACTTAGCCAGCTCCACTCCCCAGCATTGACCTTTCTGAGTACCTCCTGTGTGCCCTGTGGGTGTTTTAAATAATAAAGATGGCCAGGCATAGTGGCTCACGCCTGTAATCCCAGCACTTTGGGAGGCCGAAGCAGGTAGATCGCTTGAGGCCAGGAGTTTGAGACCTGTCTGGCCAACATGGTGAAACCCCATCTCTACTAAAAATACAAAAATTAGCCAGGCATGGTAGTGGGCACCTATAATCCCAGCTACTTGAGAGGGTGAGGCAGGAGAATAGGCTTGAACCCTGGAGGTGGCGGTTGCAGTGAGCTGAGATGGTGCCACTGCACTCCAGCCTGGGTGACAGAGCGGGACTCCATCTCAAAATAATAATAATAATAATAATAATAAAGATGATGCCTAACATTGCACACATTTTGTGTGGAGGACAAATTCATTATATATGTGACCTTATCTAATTCTCAGACCCAACCTGTGAAGTGCTGTGACCCATACTGTTCTTTTTATTTTATTATTTTATTTTGAGACAGAGTTTCTCCATGTTGGTCAGGCTGGTCTCGAACTCCCGACCTCAGGTGATCCACCTGTCTTGGCCTCCCAAAGTGCTGGGATTACAGGTATGAGCCACCGCGCCCGGCCTGACCCATACTTTTGAGATAAGGTCATGAGGATCCAGAGAGGTTGAATACCTTGGTGAGGTCAAGGCCAGGTGTGGGAGCCAGGACCCAAACCAGGACTTTCTAACTGAGCTAAGCCCACTTCACTCCACCAAGTGCCCATCCAACACTAGCTCCCAGGCATGGCGTGTTGAGTGCTATTTTATACTTAACTGAGGCCCAGAGAGGCTATATGACTTGGCTGAGGCCACTCGGCTGGTAAGAGGTGGCACTAGGATTTGAACCAAGTATTGTCTTATTCCAAAGCCCACTCTGTCCTACTGCCCACAAAGGAGGCCTGGGGTCCCTCACACCCCATTCCATCTGCTGGGCTCTCTTCTCAGGGACTGCCTGGCTCTGGGTGACTTCCTTCCCCAGCTGTACCCACCCCCAACCTGTTCTAGCAGCTTTGCTGGCCAAGACTACCAGACGCTGACGCTAAAGGACGGACAGTCAAAAATATCTTCGAAAGCATCTCGCCATAGCTGGTCTGACACAGACAGACTGAGGCTGTGGGATAAGGGCCTTTCAAGGGCCTCTCTAAAGCCCAGGAACCTGGCTATGAAGCAACCGGGCCCTCCTGGCTTTCCCAGGCCAGGTCAAACATGGCTCCCACCCTCCCAACGTTTCCTGGGGGAGAAGCCAAGGAGCTGGGGCAGGGAGGAATCAGTGTGCTCCCAGGTGTGGGCCAGCTTCTCTGAGCAGCCTGTTCCCACGGTCTGTTCCAGGGTCCTGCTGCGTGGGCCCTTGTGGACTCAGCCAATGGTACATCCTCCACAGCTGGCCACTTGGCCTCCCCTGGAGGTTCCTGGAGTTGGTCCTTGTGCTTAGGCAGAACTGGCCCCTGACCATGTTAGTTGCCCATCTTTCTGGGCCTTGGCTCTTGGCAGAATGCCTGTTTTAAAAGGGATTTTGCTTGCGGGTAAGTAAACCTTCTCTGGCTAGAGGAAGCCAAAAAGGTACCTTTACAGTGAGGATCCAGGGATGGTGCCCAGAACTTAAACCAGCTGCCAGGTCTAGGAGGGGAAAATGAAGCAAATGACTCAGATGAATGATGCATCCCTTCTGCTGCTCTCTAACTGCCAGCCTCAGGGAAACCACCACCAGACCTGATGACCGTGGTCCCTTCAAATGGGGCCAGAGGCCATGTGGACTGACTACAGCCCATCACACACCAGAAGAACACGCCAAGGGTCTGGGCATTATTCTCATGCGAGCAACCCAGTGGTCAGTTACCCCATGCAGCATGAAACACTTATATGGGAGAAAGTAATTTTCTCCAAGAAAGAACAAAAGAGCAAAACTTCTAACAGGTAGTCTCTTTCTTCTCCATGGATGTACAGCCCGAATCTAGACATTCTTTACTGCACAGGGCTTACTCCAGATACCCGCACTGTTAACTATTTGTGGGAGACAATTACTCTGACCACCAGATGTTGTGCCCCCCTAATTCCCCCTCTCTCAGCAAGGTAACCCTTCTTCTGGCCAGGGCTGGCTGTTTCTGGGTCAAGTCCTGATCATACCTGAACCTTAGGGCCTCCTCTGGGAATCTGGACTTGGAAAAGAAAGAAAAACAGATAGACATCAGACTTCTTGTGTACCAGAACTTCTCATTTCAACATGGGGGGTCATTGTGGGGGGCCACATTTGCCCTAAAGATGGGAAGCACCTAAAGTGGTCCTGCAGAGAGGAGGGGTGGGTGACATGCAGAGCAAAGCAGAAGTAAGAGACAGGGCCAGGGGTGGTGGCTTATGCCTGTAATCCCAGCACTTTGGGAGGCCAAGGTAGGCAGATCATTTGAGGTCAGGAGTTCGAGACCAGCCTGCCCAACATGGTGAAACCCCGTCTCTACTAAAAATGCAAAATTAGCTGGCCGTGGTGGTGCATGCCTGTAATTGCAGCTACTCCAGAGGCTGAGGCAGGAGAATCATTTGATCCTGAGAAGAGGAGGCTGCAGCAGTGAGCCAAGATTGCCCCACTGTACTCCAGCCTAGGTGACAGAGCGAGACTCCGTCTCAAAATAAAATAAAATAAAAATAAAAAAAGAAAGAGACAGAGGGAAAGAAAACTGCCATATTCCCAACACTTTTCCCTCCTAGACCTGGCAGCAGGTTTAAGATCCAGGAACCATCCCTGGGCCCTCACTGTAAAGTTACCTTTTTGGCTTCCTCTAGCCAGAGAAGGTTTACTTGCCTGCAACCAAAATCCCTAATTAAAAACCTTTCAAAACAGACTTCTGCCAAAAGCCAAGGCACAAAAAGATGGGCAACCACCCCTGTCAAGTGAGGGAACACACAAGAAACTAGAAAAGAAAAGCTGGGCCTGCGGTTCCACCACTGCAGAGGGTTTTATTCACAGCAATTTGACTTGGCACTTCATTCCTTTGAGTTAAGCATTCTTCAAATACTTTTTAAAAATGTAACTCCTGCCGGGAGGGACAAGTCATGAATTTGTTAATGGCAAAGAGGTTTGGATCCTTGTGCCTTCTCTGAGTGACTGGGAGTGGCTGGCGGGACTGCTGGAGGATTCTGCAGCCACTGCAGAGTTCAGCTGGAAAGCGTGCAGAGGGAGTCGGCAGACCTGGATTCTGATTCTGGCTTTGCCAAGTGTCCTGGGGCAGTCTCTTCCCCTCCCTGACCTCAGTTTCCCCATCTGTAAAATGAGAGAGTGGGCCCAGGGCCCAGCCCAGACATTAGACAACCTGGTCCCATTTAGCTGTGGATGTATCCATGAGCTCTGTTTTCTAACTGCTGGCCCAGGGAAACCACCACCTGAACTGATGACCATCGTCCCTTCAAATGGGACCAGGAGCCACATGGACTGACTACAAGCAGTTGTTTTCTGAAACTTCCATCTCTCCTTTGGGAACAGACTCCTGCCTGATGGTTGTGCTGTAAACAGTTTCTTATCCCAGCCAGCGGAGATGGCCACTAAGGGACAATGACAAAAGGAAAGAAAAGGAAGGAAGTGGCCAGAGGAATTTAGCCTTCAGCCCAAGGAAACCTGGGAGACAAGCAAAGAGAGGCCAGCCTGAGGCCTCAGAGGCAGCAGGCTGAGCCCAAATACCTACAGCTTCTCTGTCCCAAACAGAACCAGCCTTCTGGGTACAAGAAACACTGTTCCTTGTCACAGAGAAACCAACAAGACCACAAGGTCTGATTTACAAAATATAGGAAGCCCCAAGGGACATCATTTAATTGTCAGTTTATAGGAAGCAAAGGGCCCTGGCATAATCCACTTCCCTCTGAGATCTTGGGTGCTAAGCGGGTCGGTGAAACAGGAGCTCCATCCTACAGAACTTCCTCCTGGAGTCTCTGCTTTCTGACATTAAAATTCTGAACATAACTGACAAAACTACCCAATAAGTATGTAAACATCTGGGAAGCAAAGCAGTCTCAAAAATTCAAATGACTGAATAGGAAGTGACTGTAGGCTCTTCCTATTGGCTGTTATTTGAGGCTTCACCCCATATCAGAGCAAATATTTTTTAAACGAACACTCATCCCACATCAAATATAAATACAGACAGTCCTCAACTTAGGATGATTCAACTTACGATATTTTCAACGTTTTTATAGGTTAACAGGGACGTAACCCTACTGTAAGTCAAGGAGCAGCTGTTCAAGCATTTCTGCTATAAGGGAGCATATTTTCCTACAAATCTTCACATTCTACAAAACCATACACTAAAAATAACAGGATTCATGAGGAAAACAAGGTCAGTGTACATCACTCCACACCCGTGGAACCTTGCTACAGGAAGCTTTCCAAAAACAATAACGGGGCACTCACTTCTTAGGGGGGCACTCACTTCTTAGGGGGCCATTCTCATCAAAATGCAAAACTCAGCAGGGCACAGTGGTTCACACCTATAATCCCAGCACTTTGGGAAACCAAGACGGGCGGATCACTTGAAGTCAGGAGTTCGAGACCAGTCTGGCCAACATGGTGAAACCCTGTCTCTACTAAAAATACAAAAATTAGCTGGGCATGATGGCATGTACCTGTAGTCCCAGCTACTTGGGAAGCTGAGGCACAAGAATTGCTTGAATCCAGGTGGTAGAGGCTGCAGTGAGCCGAGATTGTGCCACTACACTCCAGCCTGGGCAATAGAGCAAGACTCTGTCAAAAATAAAAAAGCAAAACCCATCCAGGGTGTCACCCACACACCCCCACCCATCATTTTGTTATAGGGACAACATCTTCACAGCTCCTTCATCTGCCCCCTCAGCTGCCCACAGAGCTTCAGGGCATGGAACAATACTAAAACAGCCCTGACTTACACTAAAGGAAGTTGCGTCTACAGATTTTCAGCTTTTATTTATTTTTTTACTTTTTTTATGTATTAGCCTTTAATCATGAAAAAAGTGCATCCTGGGCCGGGAATGGTGGCTCACGCCTGTAATCCCAGCACTTTGGGAGGCCGAGGTGGGTGGATCACGAGGTCAGGAGATCGAGACCATCCTGGCTAGCACGGTGAAACCCCGTCTCTACTAAAAATACAAAAAATTAGCCAGGCATGGTGGCGGGAGCCTATAGTCCCAGCTACTCAGGAGGCTGAGACAGGAGAATGGCGTACACCCAGGAGGCGGAGCTTGCAGTTAGCCGAGATCGAGTCACTGCACTCCAGCCTGGGCGACAGAGCAATATTCCGTCTCAAAATAAAAAATAAAATAAAATAAAATAATTAAAAGAAAAAAGTGCATCCTGATCTATCAAAGTGCAAACATACTGGGAAAAATTGAGAATGTGCCAACACAACTTTTCTGAATACCATCATTCTTCATTTATCACTTGTAGAAACACATGTTCTAGCACAACAAACAAATAATTGTAAGTGTCAGACAATCATTGGACACTTGCAGAAAGTCTTAAGAAATGAGATCTAACCTACAAGTTGTTTTAAAGCATAATATAGTTTTCCAAAGTTTGTAGTTTTAATATTTTTGCCAAGCCAACTCTGTTAGATTAAAAATAACCACACATTATTTGCAGGTCCTCTCACTAAGAGGTGGAGGCAATTTCTCCATCCCTTCTATCTGAGCTGGCTTCAAGACTTGCTGTGACCACCAGGATACAGCAGAAGTTTTTTATTTTATAGGACTTTCCAGGAAGGCCTCAAAAGGCCTTGCAGCTTCCCCTCTCATCCTCTTGCTGCCCTGATGCCACCACATAAAGAAGCCTGAACTTGCCTCTTGGAGGATAAAAGACCATGTGGAGAACGAAGCCCAGGCGACAGCCAGCACCAACCCCCAGACCTGTGAGTGAGGTCATCTTGGACTACCCAGACTAGTTGAGCCATCAGTGTTGCAGTCACATGAGTGACCACAGGGAAGACCAGCAAAACAACCACTCAACAGAGACCTGCCCAGAGAATCATAAGCACATAAAATGACTATTGTTGCCAGGCACAGTGGCTCATGCCTGTAATCTCAGCACTTTGGGAGGCTGAGGCAGGAGGGCTGCTTGAGCTCAGGAGTTTGAGACCAGCCTGGGCAACATAGTGAGACCCTGTCCCTATTAAAAAAAAAGAAAAAAAAAAAAAAAACCCAGGCATGGAGGTGTGCTTTTAGTCCCAGCTACCCACAAAGCTGAGGTGGGAGGATAGTTTCAACCCAGGAAGCAGAGGTTATACGAACCAAGATCACGCCACTGCTCTCCTGCCTGGGTCACATAGGAAGACCTTGTCTTAAAATAATTTTTTTTTAAAGGCTATTGTTTTAACCCATTAAACTTTGGGGTGGTTTGTTACATAGAAAAAGCAAATATAATGTAACATTTTATAGACATTTCAGTAATTTGTTTAATGCATTGATTGTTTTCTCTGCTTGGGAGCCAATAAACCTTTTTATTCAGATCTCAATGAGTCATGGGCCCCTCAGAAGGGGCTAAACCAGCCCTGGAAGTAACAGTGTCTCCAAGGACCCTACTGAGATTGAATAGATGTCAAGGGTTGATCCACAATCCAAACTCCAGGGAGGCAACATGCAGCAGATGCACGAGGAACCTGACCTAATGTACGACACGGAGGAGGAACCATTTCCAAACTTCAGACAGCTCCTGAGGGTGACAGAAGACTCTCCAACACCCCCAAACCTAGGCAAGACTCCAATCTTTCTGGCTACGAGAGGCTAGATAATAGCCCCCTGGAACCAATGAATATGTTATCTCCCATGGGAAAACGGAGTCTGCAGATGTGATTAAATTAAGGATCTTCAGATGGTGAAACGATTATGCAAGTAGGACTTATTAGAGGTCCTCATACAAGGGTCCTTAGTAAGGGAATAGGAGGAGGATGGGAAGAGTCAGAGAAGGGATGTGGCAATGGAAGCAGGGGTTGGAGTGATGGGCTTGGAAGATGGAGGAAGGGACCACGAGCTAAGGAATGGTGGTCACTTTGAGAAGTTTGAAAAGGCAGTGAAATGGATTCTTCCCTAGAGTCTCCAGAAGGAATACAGTTCTGCCAATACCTTAGTGTTAGCCCAGGGAGACCCATTTTGGACTTATTCCTGACTTCCAGAAATGTAAGACAATAAATTTGTATGGTTTTCAGCCATTAAATTTGTGGTAAGTTTTACAACAGCAATAGGAAACAAATGTACTGGATAATTCCTTCTGCCTACAAGAATGTAACTTGGACAGTTATTCACAATAACAATAACAGCCAATAATAATTGTTCATATTAATTCAATGTCTACTTCATGCCCGGCTCTACTCTAAGTGCTTTTCATGTAAAAACTCATTTAATCCTCATAAAGACCATATGAAGAAGAGACTGTTATAATCCATCCTTTACAGATGAGAAAAACTGAGACTTTATGGGATTAAGTAACTTGCCAGGGTCACAGAGCAGGTCAATGACACAGCACAGATTTGAAACCAGGCAGTCTGGCCCCAGATCTCACATTTAACCGCTACACTTCCCAAATCAAGCTAACAATGATAATAAAATGACTGGAAGTTACTGACAGCCCTCTATGTACCAGGCTCACACCTAAGCTCTTTACAAATACTCTCTCATTTCATTCTCCCAGCACCCCAGTGGAGCAGGGATTATTAATCGTCCTTGTCTACAGCAGAAGAAACAGATGCAGCAATGTTAAACCCAGATGTTACAAGCATCTGAGTCCAAAGCCCAGGTTTAACTGCACACCCTACTGCCTCCCTCATCCCTCTTGAGGCCCAGATGGCTGAGAAGACAAAAACAAGGAGCGCGACCACATAATTCACCTTCCAAACTGAGATGCTTAGAAGGTGAAAGATATCACTATTACTAATTTCACTAGGACAAGAGGAATAAACTAGAACTATTTCAGCAATCCAGGACATATGGCCACCCTAAAAATAAGGGGACTAAAATCAAGGCACAAACTCTGCAGATCAGGATTGCCCGGAAGGAGTGCCATGGAGCAGCTGCCAGCCCCACAGGACATCTGCGGCTGCCAGGTCACAGTCAAGGCTGGAAGAAGAGGGGTGGTCCTGGTAGAGCTCAGAGCAGCATCTGCAAAGCTGCAGCCTGGGAGTCATTTGCAGTAACAGGAACGCAGCAAGGATCGGCAGGGCCCGCTTCAGTGGGGCGGGTTTCAATTCTGAGCACTGTCTGCGCTTCCTTGGTGTCTCCTTGCTGGCCCTGCTCTCTCTTGGGGATGCCCGGGCCCGGGGGTGCCCGCAGTGGCAGGCGCTCACTCATTCCCTGCCACATGCTGCTCATTCATTAAAAGCCCCTGATTCCTCCCTGCTGTTCTAATTATGCACAGCAGTAATAAAGATGCTTTCTCCCTTACCAAAGAGGCCTATTTATATGAGAAGAGAGCATTTCGCCCCCACAAGATTGAGTTGTCACTCCAGGCCTTGTTGGAATCAAAGCAGCTTCTCTTCTGAGATTGTCCAAGCCCTGCCTGACTCCCCTCCAGCTTAGCCCACTCCTGAGCATCCACATTACCAGGAGTGCCACTGCAGAATGGGCAAGATGTAGACGCCATTGCCCTCTGCTGTGTTCCCTCATGTCTTGCTGACTGGTACTCAACAAAAAGTAAGACATTTATTGAACACCTACTAGTGTCCTTAGTAACAATATGGAAATGAAACACATAGTCCATGCCTTTCTCGGGAGAAAGGGAATTGAGAGAAACAGCACAAGGTTTTAGGCTCCATGGCTGACTCATATCCCAACTCCAGCATTCACTGGTTGGGCAAGTTAGTAAGTTTCTCAAAGCCCCTAATTGACTTATCAGCAAAATGGGGTAATAATAACAGCCTCATAGGGTTGCTGGAGGAGTCAATGAGATACAGGCATATAAGGCTGGCACATGGTAAGGGCTCAACAAACACTAGTTGGAATTACCAACCATTAAGTACCAAAAGCTTTGGGACCACACAGGCAGATCTCATCCCGATGGATGAGCCCAGGAAGGCTTCCTGAGAGGTGATACCTTAACTGAGTTTTGAAGGATGAGTAGGAGTTTGCTAAACAAAGAGAGGATGTCCCAAGCTGGGAGAACTGCATGTGTTGAGGGCCAAAGGCGATCACAGGGCTCTGGGAAACACAAGACACTGTGTGGGGACACACACAGAGGGCATGTGGGGACCACCAAGGCTGCAGACACAGACACTGCAGCAGGTGTTGAAAGGGAAGTGGATCCCACGGCCAGAACCCTAACTGGCAATGCCCAGAGCATCACCTTGACCTTTGCTTTATTCCTTTGGGGGCTATAACCAGCGCCCTGTCACTGCCATATACAATTTGGTGGCTGTAGGAAGCAGGGCAGCCACTCTCTATTAGCTGCAGGCCTACTCAACACAAGTTGCTGAGGGCCTATGACATGTCAGGCACATGCCAGGAGAGGCTGTTCAGCTTGACCACCTGGGGCCTGCATCCCATGGCCTAGGTCCTTACCTTTACTCCGCCCTGTTCCAGCTGTGCGCTGCCAGGACTGTCAGCTTTTTCCTCTGCGAAATGGGGATAATGGGGTGCCCCTCATAGTCATTCATTCAACAATAAATATGGGTCAGGGCTAAATGATATAACTCAATATTCCCAGGTTTCAGCATACACTAAGTCCTCAATAAATGTCAATGTTTAAAATGTTTATTTTTATTCAGATGAACCTCCAGGATGGCATCTCCAAAGCCCAATGCCAGGCCTCGAGAGATACCCTCAGCCCAGGCAAAACTGCCTGCCCACATCCCTCTCCTCGAGCCCCTGCCCTGCAAAAAATGACTTGGTTTCCACTCCCCAGGCCTAGCCCTGACTTGGTCACCATAGGAGCTATCCCTGTCTGAACCACTCTGTCCACTCCCAATTCATCTCACCATTATAGGGCTCCATGTGTCAACCCACTCAGGTCAATGGGGAGGGGGCAGGATCATCTCAAATTTTGCTGTCCAACACCCAGACCCTCAAGTGTGGCCCTTCAGATTTTGTAAATTAAGTAATTTAAACATCTTATTAAGAAAATTTGCAAACATACACAAAGTAAGCAGAATAGTAACGAACCGCCACTCCCCATCACCCAACTACCACATTTTGCCATTCTTGTTTCATTGGCACACACCTCTGCCCACTCCCCACCCCACCCCAACTGCACTTGTTGGAGACGATTTCATGGCCAGTCTTTCTGACACCACCCCCCAACACCACACCCTTCCCCAACCCAGGACTCCCACTGCTCACAAATCCCAACAGTGTGATATCTGTGGCATTCATTCTTTTGCACCGAAAGCATTCTGGAAATCCTTCCCGGGAAGCACAACCATTTTTATGTCCTTAATAGAGTGGTAACCACTGCGCATGTGCATAACGGCTGTATGCACAGGTTGGTGCCCCGGAATCAGTTGGCCTGGGTCCCAATCAACACTTCCCAGATGTGTGACCTTGGATAGGTCACTTAAACTGTATTCAGATTTCCCACCCTGGAAGGGGAGAATGCTGGTAACAGGTTTGTTGTGAAGCTTTAAAACAATAAAATAATGCATGCTGTTTTCCCAGCAATGACGAAACCTTAGAAATAGGTGTGGGGGTGGGGGGCAAGCCAACTCTGCTCCTATGCAATACTATTCACATCCTCCATTTTACAGATAAAGGGAGAGGTGCCCAGAGGCACGGTGAGCAGTCAGGGACAGCTCGCTCATCAGGTCGGTCTCTGTCCTAAGTCCATGCACCTGGAATTCTCACTGGCCACCTTGAACTGGAGATGACTGGAAGTGAAGAAACAAATACTCCAGAACAGACCCAGAGGAGCGGTGGCAGGTGGCCCAGCACACCAGGTATGGGCGCCCCCATCCTGGATGGGATTTCTCCCAGCACTGTGCGTGTGTATATATATATGTGTGTGTGTGTGTGTGTGTGTGTGTGTGTGTGTGTGTGGTAGGATAGGGGTGCTGCATTTGATTCACAAGACAAAACAGTATTGGGAAGGGTGTGGGGAGTGGGTACACATTCCTGCCCACTTCTGATTTGACAAATCCTATGCCCAACCTTGCATTTGATATCATCACCCACTCTATCCCAGCATGAGACGCAAGAAACTGGCTCACTAATTCTCAGGGGTTAGCAATTCAACGACCCTACTTATCGTCCTAAAAAAAATTTTTATTTTCTGACTTAAAGGAAAAAAAGTAGGAAAAAAAAAGAGTCAATCCAGTTGCTGAGTGACAGTCAGACAAAGACAGCTGCCAGTCCATTGCCTGCGTTCGCCAGCTGAGGAAGAGTACAGGCGGGGGCAGACTGGGTGTATGTTTGGGGACCTGGGCTCTCCACTGCCTCTTCCTGGAGTGAGCCCTGTCAGGATCCCCCACCCCCCATCCTGCACTCCCCCACCACTGCAGTGCCGCGTGGGGAGGCACCTCCCTGATCCGCAGGAACAATGGGCTGGGGTGGGGGCAGGTGCGGCTTGGAGTGCAGCAGAGGGTGGGGGCCTCGGGCCCAACAGCAAGACAGGGAACGCGGCGCAGATGGTGGCTGTGCTGCCACTGGACTCAGTTTCTCCAGCTTTTGGGGCTCCGCAGAGCCAAGCGCTCGTTTGGTGGCTGAATCTCCCTTGCGTCCGGGCATTTTAATTTCATCCTCGCAGGCGGCTTGCCTGTCGCTCCCGGGAAAGCTGCCTGGGCCGCGCTCCTCTCCCCGGCGGCCGCTCCGGCCGAGGCCCTGCAGGTCAGGGACGCGCGGCGCCTCCATGCGCCCAACTTTCCCCACTTGGGACCCACAGGGAAACAGGAATCCTGGCCAGTCGGGCCCTCCGTAGGAGAAGCCTTGATTTACAGCCCTGGGCTCCGAAACCTGCTCCTCCTCTTCCCGCAACCCCATTCTCCGTCCTCTCCGGCTCCCCCACCCTTCGGAGCCCTAATCACTCTCCCCAAAGAAAGCGGCCCTAGCACATCTGCAAAATGCGAGCGTCTGTCCTCCGCACTGGGTGCCTCCTCCTGCCCCCCGCAAGGAGGGGGCCATCGAACCCCCGCCGCTTCACCCTTCCCCAGCCCAGTGAGTCCCTGGGGATGGGCGGGGAGGTGGGTGAGAAGCCCTTCGGCCGCAGCTGCAGCCCCCACTCCTGGCGCGAGCGTCCGGCCGGGGTGGGATAGGGCAAGGGAACAGGTCCAAATTTCCGATTTCCCCAAAGCTCCCACTCCTGCCTCGCTGAGTCACGAAAATTAGCCGCTGGGGTCACCCGGCCACCCGGCGGCCGGCCCTTTACCCGCCCAGCGCCGGCCTCCGCAGCCCATCGCGCGGGGGCTGCACACGCGGGGCGGTCCTCAGCCGCACGCGCGACCGGCCCCGCAGGAGGCGCCACCCGAGGCAGGGACCTACCAGGCGCCCCAGCGGGGGCTGCGGAGTCCGCACCCTGGCGGGGCGCAGAACACGTGACCCACGGGCCGCCTCCGGTCCCCCGGCCCCCTGCCCCGCCGCTGCTGACCCCGGCCCCGCCCGCCAGAACTGGATGCAGCGCGGGCGTCCCCACTTTTCCACGGCGCGCGACGGGGTGCGGGGCGCAGGGCCGAGCGCGCCTCCACCCTCCCTGCCCCGCCAGCCGCGGCCGCAGGACCCGCAGCCTGCGCTCACCTCGGGGCCCGTCGCTGCCGCCGGCCTCCTTGTCCGCCATGGTCGCGCAGCCCTGGCCCGCGAGGGGAGCCTCCGGCGCAGCGCCCGTGCCCGTGAGGGTCTCTGTCCGCGTCCGCGGCGGCGCTCGGGCCGTGTCTGAACCGCCGGGCAGCGGGAGCGCTGCTCTGACGCGGCTGCCGCCGCAGCCACGGCTCCTCCCCGGGCCCCGCCCCGGCCCGCCCCGGCCCGCCCCGCGCCCCTCCCCTCCGAGCTCCGGCCGGCAGGCCGAGAAAGGTCGGGGGAGGCGGGCGGGGAACTGCCCGGTCCCGGAGCTGCGCTCCCCGCCCACCCAGAGAGGCCCACCGGGGCCGCCTCTCCTCTCCCGGCTTCGGGACCAAGCTGTCGCCCCGCAATCAGCCGCGGCGGGGGTGGTGGCGCGCCCGGGGCTGCGCGGCGGGAGCTGATTTCAGGCCCTCGGGGCCCCGCGGCGCGTCCGCTCTTTGGAAGGCACCGAATGGCCAGGCCTGGAGCCCTTCAGCAAACCCAGCGCGCCCGGCGCTCTCCCGAGGACGCCCGCGCCAGTCCCCACCGGCTTCTGTCTGTCCCCCAGGGTCCCAAGGGAGCGGCCCAGGACCGGCGCAAAGGCGGGCTGGGTGGACCCCGGCGCGGGTAGGACCCAGGCTGCAGACCAAGGACCTGCGCGGGGGCCGAGCCCGGGGCACCGCCTCCAGGCCGCCTGCGGGACTCCATGGCAACTCCGGACCCAGGGAGGTGCTTGCAGCGGAGGCTGAGTCGCGCCTTCCATATATGGGATCTCGCTGGGCCCTCCTTAGAAGTCTGAGAATAACGATATTAATAATGCAAGGCTTCAGTGGCGAATGATTCATACTCCCTGTCCCCGGCTCCTCCACACACACGCGCCGCTGGCACCTGTTTGGGCCTGGCCAGGACCCCCTGGGTCCGCGGTGCCACCACCCTGTCTTGGCAAACGAGGGCAGTAATAGGAATCCAAGGAGCACCGTCTCTGGGTCCTTTCCGGGTGCCTGGCACTGTGCTACCTGCCTGGTGCTTTACCTCTATCTCCTTTCTTCCCCATAACTAGTATTTTGCAGATAAGGAAACAGGATCCGCAGGGTTACAATATCGCACCCAGCAGGTGAGTCGCGGAGCTGGGATTCCCACCCGGCTGTAACCACCAGCATCCCTCATTTCCAGAAATGGGTGGCATTTCCCAAAGATCACCTAGGGGAGGCTTCATCGTACAACCCCGTTATGGATGACAGAATGGGCAGAGAGCTGCTGCCAGAGCCTGGAGACCAGGTGATGGTTGAGTGACAAGTTCAAAACACCAAACTTGTCTTCTGTCTGCCTGCATTAAAAATCTCAAATGTACAGTTCCTGGTTGTGTATGAAACCACAGTCAAGCTACTTAACCTATCTGAGCCTCAATATTCTCATCTGTGAAATGGGTGTAACAGGAGATCCCACTTCATGAAACTGAAGATTAGATGAGACTATGCATGAACATGCTTAGCTTGGGATCTAGCACATGGTAAAAATCATTAAGTCACTAATGGCTCCAGAAAGCCCTCCCTGCCTGTGTGCCTGCCACAGCCTGCCCACAGCTCCCCCACCCTCCTGTCTCACCCCTTCAGTCCAGGCTTTGTGATCTCGTCTGCTCCCACCCTGCTCCAGCTCCAGCCGCTCTGATTCTTCAATCCCTCTCACCCACCCCTGCTTCTCTTATGCTGGTATTTCAAAGACATGAAAATGTGCTTGATGCCTGGATCACCCGTCCCCTCATCTCACCACCACCAGCAACCTGAGAACCACTTCTCCTCCTCAGCATGAACTGCCCAACTCCAGGAAGGCTTCCCGGCATACCCGTGCTGGCCAGGGGGCCCCTCCTCAGTGTCCTCAAGGCACTCGTTCCTCCCCATCAGACCAGGGCATCAGGACATTGGCCTTGGCAGCCTGTCAGAAGCAGCAGAAACCCGCAGCCCCTGCGCATCTGCCTCCTGCTGCGGAAAGGCCTTGGGCATCACCTGCCCTTACAGGACTTCCAGCCACAGTGACATGAGGGTGCGTGAGAAGGATGTGAGGTGACATGCAGGCCCCAGTGCTGGGGGCAGAGAGCAGAACATTTTTGATTTGCAGGGGAGCATGAAAGGCAGCGCACACTCTGCCTGGGATTTGCCCTCAGGGTCTTCATGCTCATCACGCTAATTACGACGCGCCCTGCTGAGCACACGATCCCGCCCGCCAGTGAAGGGCTGTTGTGGTCTCACCTAGCTCTCATGGTGGCCCTTGCGGTTTTGCAGGAGAGGAAAGGGAAGCATTCAAAGGCTGAGGCACCTGTTCAGGCAAGCTCTGGCCATCAGCAGCAAGGCTGGGGTTCAAGGCCCAGCACGCCACATCAAGGAAGGGTTCCCACCTTCCTCCCTGGAGTCTTCTTCCCCAACAGCAGCCAGAGTAAAAGCATGTCATTCTCCTGCTACAAGGTCCTACACAAATTGGCCTCCTGATGCCTCAGTGACCTCAGCTCCTTCCAACTCTCCCGTTTCCCCAAAAGCTCCACCTCGCGGGGGTGGGGGGCTTACTCCCCAGGACACATTCTTCAAGAGAATCAATCACGTGGCTTGCTCCTCTCAGAACACTCTATCTAACTACGGCCCGCCCCCACTGGGAAGAGAGTCCCAGGAGAGCAAGATCGTGGACTGTGTTGCCAGCTCTGTATCTCTGTGTCTAGAACAGCACCTGGCACATGGCAGGCACTTAATAAATCCTTGATGCTGGGCCGGCTGAATCAGTAAGTGAAGCGGGAACAGAGCCCAGCACACAGACATTCTGCCGATCCCCGGGGTTCATGCCTTTCCACAGCCCCAGCTGTCTCAGGGCACGCCCAGACTCGTGGGAGGTTGCTCTGTACCAAGTTCCCTCAAGCTCTCCTCCAAAGACTCCTCCTCACAGTGCTCTCTGTGGGTACACTGCAGCACCCTCTATACCATGTCTTCTCTACGCTCCACACCCTCCACAGGCTGTGGACTGTGGTAGCAGGTGGAGAGAATGTTACACATCTCGGTTGGATACGCAAGTCCTAAAATGTGGTCCAGCCCAGAGCCACGTCACCACCTTCTAGTTCCCTTCCTGCTGGTCACTCCAGCTTCAAGGGCCTGCCCTCAGGTCCCCAAAGAGCCAGTGCCTCCACTGGAAGCTTATTCTCCACTAGTTTTGCCAGGTAACCAACCCTATCTCTTCCTACAGGCCTCAGCGTGGATGGCACTTCCTCCAGGACACCACCCAGCCCTCCAAGATCACATGAGGCCCCTCCTCGCTTCTCTGTGCCCAAACCCTCATGTGCTCCTATCTTAGCACTTATCACAACAACTCCGAGGCCAGTAATATTGTTAACCCCATTGTATAGATCATCAAACTGAGATACAGAAAGGTCGCTGAGCTCAGAAGCTGCAGTGCTGAGACTAAACCTCTGAGACAAGAACTCAGGTCTCTCCAGCTTCAGGTCACCCACCTCCCCCTCTAGCTGCCAGCTCTCCAAAGCGAGGCCAGCCATGTCCACATTTGGAGCCCCCAGACCCTAGGACGGTGCCTGGCCCAGAGAGCAAAACACTGATGGAAAACAGCGCCCTCAGCTTCAGGCCTTTCTTACCCTCTCTGGGATCCCGTTCACTCACAGCCCCACAGACATTTCCCTGCCAACAGACTCCCTCTCTGCTCTTCAGCCCCCAAACAAACCCCCACCACATCCATTCATGCAAGTAGAAGTCAGAGTCCAGAGGCAGGCCCAGCTAACCGCACCAGACTGCCAGGGCACCCTGTCACCTGCAATAACTGCCAACTGTGGAAAGGGCTGGACATGCTGCACACTGGACATGCTGAATCCTCTGGCCCCCAGCTCAGAAGAAACTGAGGATAATTGTTGATGGACCAGACGCTAAGGGGAGTGAGTCCCGGGGTATGCATCAGGACAAGGAATGAGAAAAGTACAACAGGAGGAAGCAGACAGAGAACATGGGGTCAGCTGGACCAGGGTTCAAGTGGGCTCAGCTGCTCTCTGTCCACCTCAGGGGACCTGGGACATACCTCTCTGGGTCTGCTTCTTCACCTATAAAAAGGGCCCAGTAATGATAGGTAACATAATTATGGGAGATAATATATGTAAAACATTCCATTTAGAGTCGGCCTATATATGCCACAGTGAATATGACTTATTTAATTTATATATTTGGACCACAAAAATGCCATTTCCTTGTATACATTATAAATTACAGAATGGATCTACGCAAGACTTTCTTGGCTGATAAAGGCACACAGAAGATATAAGTAGCTTTTTCCATTGTAATTTTTTTTCTTTTTAATGTTTTTGTTAAGCTTAAGAAACACTGATATGAGTTCGAATGTGAACTTTGACATAGGACACTGCCCGTCAAAGCTGCTTTGGACTTTAGGATATGCCACCAGAACCCTGTCCATGAACTGAATATCATAAAAGTGACTAATTTATAACAGGACCAAGATTCAAATTTGCTAAAGCAACATAAAAACTTGCAGAGAAAACCTGGGCAAATGTCAGCCTCCTTGACCTCCAACTGTCAGTGCATTTTAGAAAGCCAAGCTTACAGCTGAATCATGGTGGCCAGTGCATACATCCTCCCTGGTCTTTCAGCCCATCTGGTGTGAATCAGCCTCTCCATTAACATTCCAGAACAACCTTCACATGTACAATGGGAGCTGCTGTGCAACTCTTTCAGGGAAAAATTCAAGGGCCAGAGGAAATTATTGCTCCGAATATCACCATCACTCAGGACTGCAATGTAAACTTTAGAAATGCCTTCTCAGGTAATGGAAGGTTATCCAAATATTTTCCGTAAGTATTTCAAATAGCAAAGGCTCGTCTATGGTGAGTCTCGCAGCCGCATTCTCAGAACTGCTCAAACCCTGGCCCTGCAGAGCTGCTGGTTCATTAATAAGACGGGACATTCCGGAAGCCACATCTCAAGGAGGACAATGCAAAGTGAGACAAAGGTTCAGAGAAGAGAAACTGGCATGATCACGTGGCCAGGAGAGTTTTCACAAGGGCTGCAACTCACCAGACACAATGAGAGCCAAGGGTTTCATGTTATAGCGAAAAACGACTTTCCCCTTCTCCAGTCCACAGCCCAGTGCCTGGCTTGCAGTAGGTACTCAGTAAATGTTTGTGGATGGAATGAATAAACGGCCCAGTAAATAAATAATGGAGGTCGGGCACGGTGGCTCATGCCTGTAATTGCAGCACTTTGGGAGGCCGAGATGGGCAGATCACTTGAGGTCAGGAGTTTGAGACCAGCTAGTCAACATGGTGAAACCCTGTCTCTACTAAAAATGCAAAAATTAGCTGGGAATGGTGGTGCATGCCTGTAATCCCAGCTACTTGGGAGGCTGAAGCAGGAGAAATTCTTGAACCTGGGAAGTGGAAGTTGTAGTAAGCCAAGACTGTACCACTGCACTCCAGCCTGGGCAACAAGAGCAAAACTCCATCTCAAAAAAATAAAAAATAAATGAATAATAAAAATAAATAAATAATGGAGTGGAAATATGGGCTCAGAGATACTAAAGCTCTTGTTCAAAGTCACACAATTAGTGACAGAGCTAGGGTCAAACTCCAGCCTCCTGACCCGCAGCCCAGTTTAACCCTTGACCCTCGTTGGCCTCTTCTGCAAAATACAAAGTGGAAGATAGCTCGTGCTAGCTGTGATTACTTGGTGATGACTCACTGGGGCATGTATGCACAGTTGTGTGTGTTCTTCCTGGTAGCAAGCCTGTGGTCACAGTATTTGCCTGGAGGAGAGGTGCAGGCAGCACCCAGCCGAGGAGAAGGAGACCAATGACCTAGAATAAGGGTGTTACCTAAGCCAGGGGTCTGAGAGCTTCAACAGCAGTGTCCAAGAACAATGCTTGCACAGGTCTCCAAAAACACCAAGAGTTAGGAATGTACGTGTAAGTTACCATCCTCATTGCTACACTTCTCAGGGAAACCAGCACTTTTCTCAGTGGCTTCTGCAAGAGTGAGCCCAAATATTGTCTATCTTTGGGTCACTGGATGTATTAGTCCATTTGCACACTGCTGACAAAGATATGCCCGAGACTGGGAAGAAAAAGAGGTTTGATGGACTCACAGTTCCACATGGCTGGGGAGGCTTCACAATCACAGCAGAGAGTAAGAAGGAGCAGGTCACATCTTATATCTTATATGGATGGCGGTGGGCAAAGAGAAAGAGCTTGTGCTAGGGAACTCCTCTTTATAAAACCATCAGATTTCATGAGACTTATTCACTACACGAGAACAGCATGGGAAAGACCTGCCCTCGTGATTCAATTACTTCCAACGGGGTCCCTCCCACGACATGTGGGAATTGTGAAAGCTACAATTCAAGATGAGATTTGGGTGGAGACACAGCCAAATCATATCACTGGGTTCCTGGTGGCAGCCCTGTGGGAGCTGGGACCAGTCACTTGTCCCTGGGCCTCAGTCTCCTTGTCTGCAGAGCAGACCCAGCTCCTCTCCCTGCCTTACCCCCTGCTGTCTGCTCTCCTACCTGTGTCATCCCACTGATTCACCTTGAAGGGCGGCTCCTGAGAGGGGCGCTCCCCACCCAACCTGTGGTTCCACATCATATTATGCCACTTCATTTCTCCACGGTACTTATAAACTTTAAAGTCATTTTGCAAATCTGTTTATGGTGAGCCTTCCTCACTTGCTGGGCTCTTCCTACCAGCAGTGGTGAGAATGAACATTGATCAAACAACTGCTATGTGCTGGGCATCGCTCTGGGAACCTCACATCCATTGCCCCATTTATCTTCACGACCATGCAGATGAGAGAACTATACTGTTAATGTTCCCCATTTTACAGGTAAGGAAACTGCGGCCCAGAGATTACGTACTCAGCTGTCGTGACCTAAGGAGAAAGGGACAGAGGAAGAATTTGCCCCATGGCATTCTGAGCTCAAGAACACGTATGTCTCTGTCATACCTCCATCTGGGTGCAGCGGTGTCCCCAGCTCCTAGCGCAGCACCTGGCATATGGCAGGGCCTCAAGACACGTGTTGAATGAATGAACAAATTATCAAATTAGAAGACAGAATTACAGTTCACAAACCACCCTCACATCTCTCCTCTCGCTTGAATCATGTAGCGGCACTGAGAGGGAAACATCACTATTCCCCAGTTTTTTAAGATGAGAAAACCAAAGGTCCAGTGAGACCAGGAGCAAACTTGCCTGGAGGTGGATTCTCTGTGGACGGCTTTAGCTATTTTGTTTCTTTCCAATCTTGTGCCTTATTTAACAGTCGTAGGCTCTATGTCTAGCCAAAGGTGCAAGTCTCTGTTCCGGAGGATGGGGTTTGTTAAAGTTGTCAAGAATAAGGCCTGCTTTAAGAGATACAAAGTGAAATTTAGAAGACAAGAGGGTAAAATGGATTACTGTGCTTAGAAATGCTTGGTGATACAGGATAAAAATAAGTACAACACACCCAAATACAGGATGATCGCTCACATAACTAACACAGAGAGCGTCTGTCACATTGCTTATGCCTGTATGGAAGGGGATGTGATAGTTTGTGTACCTTATGCTCATGAGCTACCAAAACATGATGTGAAGGTTGGCCTGACAAATTATGCTGTGGCACATTGTCCTGGCCTGCTGCTGGCCTGCAGGCTTCTCAACAGGTCTGGCATGGGCAAGATCTATGAAGGCTAAGTGGAGGTGACTGGTGATGAACACAATCTAGAAAGCACTTATGGTCAGCCTGGTGCCTTCACCTGCTATTTGGATGCAGGCCTTGCCAAAACTACCTCTGGCAATAAAGTCTTGGGGGGCCTTGAAGGGAGCTGCAGATGGAGGCTTGTCTATCCCTCATGTTACTCAATAATTCCCTGGTTATGATTTTGAAAACAAGGAATTTAATGCAGAAGTGCATCGAAAGCACATCATCGGTCAGAATGTTGTGGATTATATGCATTTCCTAACAGAAGATGATGAAGAGGCTCACAAAAAGCAATTCTCTCAATACATAAAAAACAGCGTAACTCCAGGCATGGAGGAGGTATAGAAGAGAGTCATGCTGCTATGCAACAGAATCTAGTCTATGAGAAGAAACCCAAGAAAGAAGTTTAAAAAAAGAGAGGGGCAGGGCGCAGTGGCTCACACCTGTAATCCCAGCACTCTGGGAGGCCAAGCGGGAGGATTGCTTGAGCCCAGGAGTTTGAGACCAGTCTGGGCAACATAGGGAGACCTCATCTCCACAGAAACTGAAAGTTAGCCGGGCATGGTGGCGTGTGCCTGTCATCCCAGCTATTTGAGAGGCTGAGGTGGGAGGATTGCTTTAGCCTGGGAGGTCAGGGTTGCAGTGAGCTGAGACCGTACCACTGCACTCCAATGTGAATGACAGAGCAAAATGAAGAAAGAGGAAGGAAGAAGGAGGAGGAGAAAGAGGAAGAACATGAACAAGAAGAACAAGAAGGAGAAGAAAAATGAGAGGAAGAGGAAGAGGAGGAGGAGGAAGAAGAAGGGGGAGGAGGAGGAGGAGAAAAGGAAGAAGAGAGAAGGAAGAAGAAAGAAGAACTAGTAGTGGGTGACAGTGGGGAAACTGTCCCAAAATGTCCCTTGCTCAGAAGAAAGATCAGGCAGCTCAAAGGAAGATGTGCTTCCTCAGAGCTCAGGATCAGGCTGCTGAGAGCTAAACTAAACAACAATTTTCCATGAAGATTTTTCAAATAAAGACAATGAACTTACGGACCAACCAACAAAAAATAAATAAATAAGTAAAAATTAAAGTTGCATGTACATTTTGCATTCTATTCCACAATATATCTGTTTTCTCAACAAAACTAACATCTTAGATTTCCATTACTTGTTTCTAAAATGTTTTACTGTGAAAAATTTCAAGCATCCAGAAAAGCAGAGAGAATGCTATAATGACCCCTCAGGTACCCATCACCCAAATTAATTTTTAAAAATCAACTCTAAGTAAAATTGCTTTCCCAGGAAAAAAATAACAGTTGCTATCATTTGCACTTTATGTGTAAATATGCTGACATGGTTTGAATGTTTGTCCCCTCCAAATCTCATGTTGAAATGTGACTTCCAATGTTGGAGGTGGGACCTGGTGGGAGGTGTTTGGGTCATGGGGACAGGTCCCTCATAAATGGCTTAGCACCATCCCCTCGGTGATGAGTGAGTTCTCAGTTCACTGACTCTTCCTCTGCTCTCTCTTGCTCTTGGTCCTACCATGTGTCGTGCCTGCTCCCCATCTGCCTTCCACCATAATTGTAAGCTTCCTAAGGCCTCACCAGAAGCCAAGCAGATGCCAGTGCCTTGCTTTCTGTACAGCCTGCAGTGCCATGAGCCATTTACACTTCTTTTCTTTATGAATCATCTAGTCTCAGCTATTTTTTTATAGCAACACAAAAATGGACTGACACATATGCTTACTTAGTTTTCACAATTCTCCCTCTAAGAAGTCCACACTTATATTGGCCTCTATTTCAGATGGGGACATTGAGGGTGGTGAGGTCAAGTCACCTGCTGGAAATCTTGGGGCTAAAAGGGGCAGAGCCAGTCTGCTTAACCACCAAGTGGCCCTGCCAAGAGCCTGGAGGTTAAGCAAGTGCTTTAAAACAATTCAAGGAAATGGGGCTATGTCCTCTTTCTTTGAGGCCTAAAGTTTGCATTAAAGTCATAAAGTCATATGTTTCTGGAAGTATCCCACGGCAAGTCAGGCAACACACCTGGTCATCCCTTCATCCTCCCCTCATTTATTCTCTTTCAGCCTCTCCCTCCCTTATTCATTCTCTCTGTCAGTCATTCTCTCCTTTCATCAGACACATGCTGTCACATAAAATCTAACCAGACACAGGCCCAGCCCTCAAGAAGCACTCAGACCTTGTGAAAAAGAGAGAAACAAACATAACCAAAATTCAAGGCAGACTTCAACCAGGACCCTCATGTATGAAATTTACAAGAAAATTTCACCTATCTTCTGCTTCAGGGAGCAAAAGGGCAGGGGGCAGGGAGTGCAGAAGTTAAGGATGTGGGTTGGGGAGTTAGATTATACTTGCTCCATCCCCGCCTAGCTGTGTGGCCTTGAGTGACTCATGTACCCTCTCTGATTCACTTGTAAAAGAAGGTTGACATGAACCCTCTTATACTAGGACCATTGGAACATTTCCTTAGATAATGCTTAACCCAGTTTCTGCAACAAAGGAATCTCTCCATCAATGTTAGCCATTATAACTGGCCATTACCTATAGCCCACTCTCAGTAATGACTCCTGACCTGCCTGAGTGAGGCAGGAGCTTTGTAAGAGAATGTATGCATTTGCAAGCCAGCTAGGATGTTTTCCTTAACAGGAATTTTCTCAGAAAGTCTGTAAATCAGGAAGATAAAAATTCTCAGCCTTCCCTACTCAGCTGGCCAAGGTATGTTGACTACGTGTGGGAAGTACGATCTGGTGGTCAGCAGAGCAGGGACAAAGACGCCCTGTTGTTTCACAGCCTGGCGCTGGCAAGCTGGTATGCTGGCACAAATTCCATGATCTTGCAGGGCAAACCCACGGGCAGTGGGGCCAGGATGACCAGGGCAAGGCCTGTGGGCTCAGACAGGGCTGTGTCCCATTCAGCCTCTCTCCAGGACATCCCTCTTCCTGGGTAAGGACCAAGAGGACCCCGAAAAGACACCTGGCACACTGAGCATTTCACTAGCTGCAGTTATCACTATGATCAGTGGTGAGATAACACCCGACCTGGGCTCAGGATCCCTGGCTCCAAAGGTTCTGTCTTTTGCTGTGTGGCTTTGCACAGGTCACCTAACCTCTCTGATGCCCAGTCTCCCCATCTGTACAATGAGGACAAAAATCACACTTATTCTTCCTGCCTCATCCTGCCTGTCATAGACCTGGAGTGGAATCCCAACTTTGCTGCTTCTTAGTTTGTGATCTTAGTTATTGAAAGCCTTATTTTCCTCATCTGTGAATGGGAATAATTATGGCACCCACCTCCCAGGGCACAGATTCCATGATCCTGGAGGGCAAACCCCTGCAAAGAGTCTGAAAGTAAAGTAAGCGTTCTAAAAGAATTCAAGGAAATGGGTCTATGTCCTCTTTCTTTTGTGAAGAGTAAGTGAGACGAAGCGTGTAGAGTGTGTGGTCTGGAGTCTGGCACGTGGTACCCGCTCCAGGATAGAGAAAGGAGCTCCTCGGTAGAGAAGGGCTGCATCACTAGGAGTCTAATCATATGGTGCTTGCTCATTTTCTGCTGGGTACTAAGTCAAGCACCCAGCTACCTCATTTCACCTTCCCAAGAGAGCTGGCCTCATGTTGGGGCAGGAGCAGCCCTCGTAGGCAACACGGTGGAGACATGGGCTGGGCCTTCCTCTCCCCACTCTGGCAGGGGTCAGCTACGTGCAATGTAGTCACCACTGGCTACACAGCCAGGCAATGCCCCCAAACTGCTCCACCGAAGTCCTTCCCAGGCTAGCAGTGTGGTGGAAGGGAGGAGAAGGAAGTGGACTCTTCCCTAACCAGCCTGTACCTGGACAGTCTTCACTCATAACAGACAGAAAACACACTGTGTTGACCCATCCCCCCTCAGCTCACTGCGAGGATGGAAAGTCCTAAGATCCGGATAAAGATAAAAGGACCAAATAAAAGAAAATTACTTATTTCATCCCCCAAAAGGTTTGTTTTTTTCTATGTTTCCTATTTTGTCTAGTATCCTGATAAAGTTCTAAGTTTAGAGCAAAAGAAGAATTAAAGAAAAAAATCAAAATATTAAACTGTTTAAAAGTTAAGTTTCTGGTTTTTAGAAACTAAGAAAATTGGGGATAAGAAGAAAAATAGACACCGAGTAGGTTGCATCAATGTGATCTAACAGGTATGTAACGTGCATATGAGCCTAAGTGTGGACATGTAAATGCATCTGTATCTCTGAGAGTCCAAGAACTAAATACTCAAAAGTCACAAAGAAATATGATCAAGAAGAAACATACAGATAAATAAAAATATGAACAAAATGACCGATCTCATCAGTAATTTATTTCTGTGTGTATATGGTTAGACACTTATTAAACACAGGGTAGGTTATAAAACAATAGAACAATAACATCTAATAATGAGATCACGGTAGAGTCTATACTTCCATACATACATGGATGGAGCCATTGTAAACTAAGGAGTTGCATACTTTGGAAAATCATATATGGTAACATTTAGAAAACGCTGACCAGTTAATCCTTCTCTTAGAAATTATGTCAAAAGAAAACAACTATATTTATCCATGTATTATTATTATTATTATTATTTTTGAAACGGAATCTCACTGTGTCACCCAGGCTGGAGTGCAGTGGCGCGATCTTAGCTCACTGCAGCCTTCACCTCCCGTGTTCAAGTGATTCTCACAACTCGGCCTCTAGAGTAGCTGGGATTACAGGCGCCTACCACCATGCCCGGCTAATTTTTGTTATTTTTACTAGAGATGAGGTTTCACCATGTTGGCCAGGCTGGTCTCCAACTCCTAACCTCAAGTGATCCACTTGTCTTGGCCTCCCAAAGTGCTGGGATTACAGGTGCTAGCCACTGCTCCTGGCCTATTCATGTATTTTTAAACGTTAATTGATCCCAGGAGTACAATTAAATACAATTACAAACATAAATATGAAGGTGGTGGCCAGGCACAGTAGCTCACATCTGTAATCCCAGCACTTTGGGAGGCTGAGATGAGCAGATCGCTCGAAGCCAGGAATTCGAGACCAGCCTGGCTGACCTGGTGAAACTCCGTCTCTACTAAAAATACAAAAATTAGCCAGGCATGGTGCTGCATGCTTGTAGTCCCAGCTACTCAGGAGGCTGAGGCATGAGAATCGTTTGAACCCAGCAGGCAGAGGTTGCAGTGAGCCAAGATAACGCCACTGCACTCCAGCCTGGGTGAAAGAGTGAGACTCCATCTCAAAAAAAAAAAAAAGGGGGTGTAGTAACATGAGAAAATGTCACTTATTAAGTGGGGGGTTGGGGAAGAAGCTAAGTGCAGTGGCTCACGCCTGTAATTCCAACACTTTGGGAGGCCAAGACGGGCAAATTGCCTGAGCCCAGGAATTCAGGACCAGCCTGGGCAACATGGCAAAACCCCAATCTCTACCAAAAAACAAACAAACAACAAATACAAAAATAAAGAGCCAGGCATGGTGGGGTACACCTATAGTCATATCTACTTGGGAGGCTGAAGTGGGAGGATCACCTGAGCCCAGGGAGGTTGAGGCTGCAGTGAGCTGTGATTGTTGCACTGCAGCCTGGGCAACAGAGCGAGACTCTGTCTCAAAAAAGAAAACAAAATTGTAAAAGCAGAAAAATCATCCGTATATAATGATGATGACCACTAAAAGTATGCATACGAACAGCTCCTAGCCTGTAGAAAGATCAAACAGTTGTGCTAAAGTGGAAGGATAATGAGGGAGGCTTTGTTGCTTCCAGGTTTCCTTTAAGGCCTTAGAATCTTTTTCTATCTCCCTCTTTCTCTGAACTCTGCCCGAAGACCGATGCCTCTCACTTCCAGGGAAGGGTGGGGGGCTGTATCTAACTCAACCGTCACTCTGGCTCTTGCCATTTGATTTGGTTCCTAAATTGTGTTACTCTTTCTCGAAAATGTAGCTCTCAAAACAAACTGGCTGGTGTGCTTGTGAGATCAGAGACAGACAAGCTCCAGCAAATACTTGATTCGAGAAAACACATTACACTGTATGCTGGGGCCAAGGAATTTCACATTTGGACAAGAAATGTCAGTCCCCACAAAAGGCCTTCTGAGGCCCCCAGAGTGAGCTCAGAATGGCTGCCCTTCCCTGAGCCTGCTCGCCTTGGCACACAGGCACCCCCTGGGCACCGGCCCATGTGGGTGGGGCTCATTCTACCCCCATAACCCAAGGCCTGCCGCCACCTCTCAGCCTGTTCTGAATCTCGTGCCCCTTTGAGAATCTGATAAGTGCTTAGACTTTGCAAACCGTTCTGAAGGGTTTATAGATCTACATGGTGGGAGTTCATTCATTCATCCATTCACTCATTCACTCATTTGTGCACTAAAACAAGCACGGATTAAGGGTCTGTTATGTATTAGGCCACAAGGATAAATATAAAGGTGGGAAAACACAGTTCATGGTCTTCAGTGGGAGATGAAAAGCAGGAGAATACAACTTCCAATGAATTGAGGGCGGGCCAGTCCAGGTATAAAGTTGCACCAATATCAAAAGCTAATATTGAACTCTTACTAGATGCCAGGCATCCTTCTAGGCCTTCTCCAAGGAGTATGTGACTCATTGTGGATTATGTTTAATTCACTTGATCTTCCAACAACCCTAGAGACAGGCAATAGTATTATATTCATGTTACAAGCTAGGAAACGGAGGCACAGGAAAGGTTCAATAACTTGTTTAAGGATGGTCAGCAAAAAAGTTGGAGACCTGGAACTCTTACCACTCTGGTGCTCAGACTGGTAACCAAGCAGCCTCTGCCACAGTAGGCTTAGCTGGGGGAAATGGGGGATGACCTGCAAATGGGAGAAGGCCCCCAGGACTCCTGGAGTTCTCTCTGTGAATTGGCATGTTAGTGTTATGGATTTTGCCTGTGTCCCAGGAGCTGGGTTAACAGCATGAGCCTCCCAGGGAGAAGCAGCCCTCGCATGGGCCGACCCCTCCAGGTCCAACTGACAGGTCTGATGATCAAAATCCAGACACCAGAAACTGTCCACATAGGGCAATGCTGAGTGTACCCATGTAAACAACCAGGCCCCTCTCCCAAGGTCACCTGACTTCCCTCCAAATGCCCTTCCCTTCAACAGCAAAGAGTGAGAGGGAGGATCTCCAGAATTACATTCACCATCCACACATGGCAGGAGGTTGGACAAATGCAAAATCGCCTGGAGACAGAATGTCTTTCAGGCTGAAACCGGGAAGAAAGAGAGGCAGTGGAGGTCAGGGTTAAGAGTACCGGCCTGGGTGTGATTTCTTGCTCTGTGACTTTGGGCACTGCTTGGTACCTTGGTTTGGTCACCTGTAAAATGGGGATAATAACTGTACCTACTTCATGGGGATGTGATGAAGACTAAAGGCGTTCATACATGTGCAGGGACAGTGACAACACGAAAGAGCCAAGGATTGTCAGTTGCTATTGATTAGAGACTGAGCAATCTATTAGCATGGCCACATCCAGATAAATACAAATCTCATCTATTTCTCTACCTATGAAATATGTGCGTACAAAATATGTGCATTTAAAAGACTAGAAGGCAATGCACTAACATATCAATAGGAGTAGCCTCTGCATAGTAAGATCAGTGACTTATTTTTTTCTTCCCACTTCTCCACCCCCACAACATTTTCAATAGGTAACATGTTTTTTCTTTTATAATAAGAACAGGATCAGTAAATGATTATTTAACATCCACCCAACAGAAGTGGGACAGGTGGTTTAGAAGCAGAGGACAAGGTTGGAAAGGATGTCTTAATGCTAGGTGCCTAACAGTGTTCAGGGAAGGTACGTCGATACATGGATTTCAGTCTCTTTCAGACCCATGTCCTGCCTTCTGAGAAGCATCGCTAGTTCTGCTCACCCTTGCCCCACACTCAGTCCCCTTTCACTCTGCCCATATGCAGGCCTCCTATTGGCATTGCCCTGTGACTTCTGATTGCCGTTTGTGAATCACCTACTATGTACCAAGCTCTGGGAGACTAATTCACTGGGTGAGCTCTGAGCTGAGGTCCAGAAAGCAAATGACTTGCCCAGGACCACCCAGCCAGGAGGTGGCATGGCTGGAAGTCACACCCACATCACCTATCACTTCAAGTCCAGAGCTCATCTTACTGGACAGCTCCATGATACAGGAAAGTCTTGGGTTACAGGAATATGAGGCTAGTGGGGATGGTTCCTGGTTTCCGGTTGGAATCCCTGCCTGTGGATCATTTGTGTTTTTGTGCACGTGCATGCATATGTGATTGTGTGTGCATTAAAATGCACTGTAAAGGGAGAGGGAAAGAGAGGAAGTGAGAGAAAAAGAAATTATATATATATCTCAAATGTTTCTCAAAGACTCTAAGAACGGATAGCAAAACACGGAGCTTTCTCAGGTTTTTTGAAGAATCAGAGAAACTGAATTTAAAACCAAGGAAATAAAGAGGGTGGACTCAGATGAATAGACAATAGAAAAGCCTGATCCTGTGGAATGCTCTGGCGTGAAAGCAGGCCTCGGCTGATTCTAGATCCTGGTTCCTGACAACAGAATCCTGGAAGTGCAAGGTCAGAAGGAACTTTAAAGGTGATGTTGATGCAGAAACCCCTTCTGCTGCACCCCAGACAGCCGGCTTGTTTCAGTATCTCTTTTGACTGGAACTCAGGACCTGAAGAAACAGCACATTCCCTCGTCTCAGAGAAATGTCAGCAGCTCCTCCTCTCATAGCTGTTTTCTCTTTGGTCTTAATTTCACCCATGGAGTAATGCAGAATAAATCTGCGCTTCTATCCAAGAAAGTTTCTGTAGCCATTAAGGTATCTCCAGCTGCAAAGAATCAAAAGTTCTAACTCAATAACAAGTCATTTCAGAGGTAGTTCTGTCTCCATCTCTGTGGCTCTGCCCAGTTTCACTGTTAGCTTGACCTCAGAAGGTCAGCAAGATGGCAGCTGCCCCTCCCTGTGTGTTTTGGAGCCACTCAGTGTCCAGAGGAAGAAGATGTTAATATGTCTTCCTGTGGGTCTTTCTTCCCAGAAGCCCCCCAGCCGACCTCTCCTCACTTCCTATTGGACAGAACTAGATCTCATGACCACTCTGAAGTCTAAACCAATGATGGGCAAGGACAATGGAGTTACCTTAATTGGTTTAAGTGGATCTGGGCTTACCTCTGAGCTGGGGACAGGGTCACCTTCTGTGAGGATGAACAAAATCAGGGCTCTTCCATCAGGGAATAAAGGGGAAATGGATGTTGAGTAAATGACAGTGCCTTTGACAGCATCCAGTACTGGGGTTGCAGAGGGATAGAAGACATCTCCTCAGGTGCAGTTCAGTGGTTTGTGCTTGATATGGTTTGGCTGTGTCCCCACCCACATCTCATCTTAAATTGTAGCTCCCACAGTGATTCCCACATGTTGTGGGAGGGACCTGGTGGGAGGTGATTGAATCATGGGACTGGGTCTTTCCCATGTTATTCTCATGACAGTGAATACGTCTCATGAGATCCGATAGTTTAATAAAGGGGAGTTTCCCTGCACAAGTTCTCTTCTCTTGTCTGCCGCTATGTGAGATGTGCCTTTCACCTTCCACCATAAGTGTGAGGCCTCCCCAGCCACATGGAACTGTGAGCCCATTAAATCTCTTTCTTTTGTAAATTGCCCAGTTTCGGGTATGTCTTTATCAGCAGCATGAAAATAGACTAATACAGTGCTTACCCAGGATCCACTCATTCTCCTTCTGCCAGAGCAGCACCTATTTTTGCTCTGAGGAATGAGCTCCTCCTTGAGGCCCTCAGCCCAGGAACCTGTCCTCTTCAAGGCATGGTTAATCAGCTTCTTTGGTGATTATATGAGCTGCCCCATATCTTTCTAGTACATTCTTTTTTATAGCTGCAATAGCCAGACTCAGTTTCTATTACCTGCAGCCGAAGAACTCTAACCAGCCCATCAGACTCAAGGGCACTGAGAGCTCCCTGGTTCACTCTCCCGTGCTGGTAGCAGCCTAAGAACAGTGTGCAGAGCCCTGGAGTTTAGAACCCAGGATCAAGAGTCAGAAACTGGATTCATAGCAATCCTGTGACTAGCTGTGTGACCTTAAATAAGTCACTCCACACCTCTGATCAGTCAGTCCCTGGAATCTCCTGGTTCCCAGCAGGACTGGAAAGAAAACACATGAATGTGCCCTCAAACTCAAGACAACCCACTAAAGTTGGGGGCCGTAGTCATAAGCCATAATGCCCCATGTACTTGCTCAATGAATTATCAAATTCCAAATCACATCACTTCTCAACACCTCAGTTTTCTTTTTGTAAAATGAGAACACTAACAGCATCACCCAGGGTTTTTGCGTAATTACACAGAACGATATTTGTGAAAGTACTTTCTACTCTGTTAATGCCACAAAGTGCAAGGGATGGATACTCCCAATATCTGCTGGAAACATTAGCTTATTTATTCACATAACAAAACAAATGGTATTAAAGTATAAATGTATGCAGTCGTCCCCTCTCCCTGCTTCTGCTTGGTGCTTGGGTTTCTAGGATATCAACGGAGATAAAGGAAAAAACACATGCGAATATGCACTCAACTGGAGAAGCCAGAGGCTAGCTAGATGTATGTGGGGAAAAGAACTATAATTTTCATTGAAGTTTAAAAAAGAAAAAAGTAAAATAAATAAATTTTTAAAACATCCTTGATCTAAGCTGGGCATGGTGGCTCATGCCTGTAATTTAGCACTTTGGGAGGCAAAGGTGGGTGAATCACTTGGGCCTGGAAGTTCAAGAGGAGCCTGGCCGACATGGTGAAACTCTGTCTCTACTAAAAATACAAAAATTAGGCTGGGAGCAGTGGCTCACACCTGTAATCCCAGCACTTTGGGAGACTGAGGCAGGTGGATCACTTGAGGTTAGGAGTTTGAGGCCAGCCTGGGCAACATGGTGAAACCCCGTCTCTACCAAAAATACAAAAATTAGCCGGGTGTGGTGGTGTACACCTGTAGTCCCAGCTACTTGGGAGGCTAAGGCAGGAGAATTGCTTGAACCTGGGAGATGGAGGTTGCAATGAGCTGAGATCGCACCACTGCACTCCCACCTTGGTGACAGAGCAAGAGACGCTATCTCAAAAACAAAAACAAAAACAAAAATTAGCCAGGCTAATGAGTGAGGAACTCATCTACATAGTGAAGAACTCATCTAAAAAAAAAAAAAAAAAAAAAAAAACCCAAGAAATTAGTCAAGCATGGTGGTGCACATCTGGCTGGAGGATAGCTTGAGCCCAGGAGGCAGAGGATGCCTTGAGCAGATATTGTACCACTGGATTCCGGGCTGGGTGACACAGCCAGACTGTTTCAAAACAAAAACAAAAACAAAACAAAGCAAAATCCTTGATCTAAAAGGTGAAGGTGGAAGGAAAAACAGAAACGTTAAGAAGAAAGTTCGCAAACCTAAAGAGGAGAGAGATGCTGGAGGTGGCTATCAGGAATATGAGAAAAAGAGAGGTGGGGGAGGGAGAAGCAGGCAGTGATAAGAAAAAAAAGGATTTTTTCAGGTTTTGCTGGATGTTAAGAATGTTCCCCTTTACGTTTTCTTGAGAGTCTACAGGAAAGTTTTAATTTGCTTTCAATTATTTTTGGATGTTGTGCTGGTCTTTGAATACAACATTGTGCTAAGGCTGGCCTGAATGACAGCCCAGTTTTTTGCAGCTTATATAACCAATATTCATCGAGTTCCTTTCACATGCCAGGCACTGTGCTAGGCTCCAAATACAGCATGGCCCTTGTCCTCACAGACCTTTGGCATAGCATAAACCACCTGCCCTGTCCCCTGCCTCACTCTCCCATCCTGGTGGTCACCAGACTGGACAGACCTCCAGAATGGCTCCTCTTCAGCCCCATGGGCACCTGCTCAGATGAAGACCTTGTCACTTCCCACCTGGATGACTGTCAGTTCGTCTCCCTGCCTCTGGTCCCGACCCCTCGCCCCCAATCCATTTTTACCCTGCTGCAAAAGTGTGTATGTTTTTCTTTTTTTGTAAAATACATACCTGATCATGGCTTGCCCCTATTTTAAATGTTGACTTCCTCCTCATCCCTTACAGGATGAAGTCACAATGGCCATGCTCTGAATCCAGCATGACCCATGACCCTCCTACCCCACATCCTCTGCATCTCACATGTCTGCATTTCCACACTGCCTGGAAACCGCACTCTGGTCCTCTTTCTTGCCTTAGAAACTCCTCTTACTCTTTCTTTTTTAATTTTTTTGAGTTTCCCTCTGTCACCCAGGCTGGAGTGCAGAGGCACAATCTCCGCTCACTGCACCCTCCACTTCCCAGGTTCAAGCGATTCTTCTGCCTCAGCCTCCCTGCTAGCTGGGACTACAGGCACGTGCCACC
Organism: Macaca fascicularis; assembly: GCF_037993035.2. Taxonomy (NCBI): domain Eukaryota; kingdom Metazoa; phylum Chordata; class Mammalia; order Primates; family Cercopithecidae; genus Macaca; species Macaca fascicularis. The sequence goes on from NC_088383.1 coordinate 125,779,075, forward strand.
ATGTCTGGCTAATTTTTGTATGTTTACAAATTTAGTCACAAAATTTTGTATTTTTACAAAATGAGTTTCGTCATGTTGGCCAGGATGGTCTTGAGCTCAAATGATCCACCTACCTCAGCCTCCCAGAGTGCTGGGATTACAGGCGTGAGCCACCATGCCTGGCCTTCCTCTTACTCTTTCAAAATTCAGTAGGGTATTCCTCCTCCAGGAAGCCTTCCCTGGTAATCATTTGCCCTCATACTTACCTTGAACAAAACTCTCTTTTCCTCCTCTAGGGCAGTTCTCTCTTTACACTCAGCAATGACTTGGGTATGTCTGTACCTGATACTCAGCTGCCACCATCTTAAGGATAGGATCTACATCATGGTCACCCTTAGCACAGCTCCAGACACATGGTAAATGCATAAAGAAGTTTTGTTGCTGATGGTGGCAGAGCTGACATACCTGGTACGAACAGATATACCCTGGTGTTGGTAGGAGGCTGCCCAACTTAGTATTCAACTTGAACTCAGGCATGGTGGAAACTTGCTACTTCTGAATGGATCTGGCTTTGTTTTTCTATCTCATTGTGCATGTGGGCTAGGAAAAGCCAAATGATCTTTTAGCTAATATTTTAAAATAAAATGTTTCCAAAGGACACTGGTGAAACACAATCATTTTCAAGCAATAATAACTGACAATAAATGTAAAGAAAAATCTCTTGTGAAAAACCCCTACTCCCAGATACTACTGCTCATATTCTGATAGTAGCCTCTGCAGACCTCTTTTCTCTGCATACATCACTTCTGTTTGTACAGTGTGATATGATTCAGTCTCTCCATGCATACAGAGCAGGGCCCCAGCTTCCCAGAATCTGGGTGGAACTGCTCCCGGCAGGGTGGAGCCAGGGGACCCTCTATTTGGGGCCTTGGCCCTGGGCAAAGACATAGCTGGCCCCACTCCCAACTTGGGGCCATCTCCAGGCAGACACAAAGGGGTCATTTTTCTCTCCCTCATGAACAAAATGTGCTCTGGACTAGGTTTTTTTGGGTTATGAGATTCAACTGAATTGGAAAAGATCATCTGAGGTTTCTAAGAAAGTCAGATTTAAAGACAGCATAGACTGAAGCTTTATTTTTGTCCAAAATAATCATGAACTATGAAAGCCACTGGCTGGAAGCTGGGGCACAGCAGGCTTTTGTGGAGAAAGAAAAAGCACAAGTAAAATGTGGATGCTGATAGGACCATGGCATTATGGGAGGGGCTCAGCAATGAGCCTCCCTCACTTCCCTGCATCCTTTGGTGGGGTGTTTGTACCAGGAAGTCTATGACTGTAGGCTACAAATGAGTTAATGTCAGGATTTATCCAGTGCCAGGGCTGAGTCTCATGGGATCTCCCAGTCGTCCTCATGGGACCCTCTATTATGGCTCCCAAGGCAGTGGTGAATTTCCTTCTAACTCACTATGGAAAAAGCCCTTCCACTGGCACTACTCTTACAGAAGTCATAGCTGCAAGTATTATAGATTTATACTTTCATCCAGCAACCCCACATCTAGGAATCTGCCTACAAATACAAACCAACGATGTCAAAGGTTATTATTGAAGGATGAGTTGTGATCGCAAAATAGTGGAAACAACACAGATGATCATTCATAGACAAGTTGAAAATAAAATATGGTAGATTCACTCAATGAAATTCTATGCAGTCATAGAAATGAATGAAGAAAAGCCCTATCAATAGACATGCAGCAATTTCTAGGACATATTAAGAAAAACAAGCAAAATGCAAAAGACTACATAAAGAGAGTATTCTATGTTTTGTGTTAAAAAGGAGTGGGGAAATATACATATATATTTATGCTTAGTTTTGCAAAAACAAACACAAGAGCTATACACTGGAAACTAACAAAATGGAGGGGGCAGAGTGAAAGGGATGGGAATGATGGTGAGACATCTTATAATGTCTTTTCATACAGTTTTTATACCTTTTTATACAGTTTTGACTTGGAGTGCTTTATATATCCGAAAATCAATTTAAATCCAAAGGGTTTTTAAAGAGCAAACCCTACATTTGATAAAAATAGAAACAAATAAACCTTACTATCCATCATATTAGTAGAGATACAGTATAGCAACACAAAAAAATCATTAATTCAAGTAATTCTGGATGTAGTACTCTAACTGCATATCTTTAATATACATTTTCTAATGACAAAAAGAACACAAAGAAATCTTCAACTTAATTTAGCATGCTTGTCGTGGATAGAAGTAATGGTGCTGTAATTCTGAAACTGTTCTTTTGTGTAGTGAAGGATTGAATAAATGAGTAAAGACGTGATGTGGGGACCAGTGCTTTGACTTTGCAGAGGAGAGATGCAAATACAGAATGAGGAAAGGTGAGGTAAATGCATGCTACTGGATACGTCTGTATGTTCTCATAGTTTTGAGAACAGCCTAGTTCTGTTCTCTGGAAAGACCTAGAAGCAATGACACTCCAGTGACAATGAGCACACCTAGTGCCCGGGTTTGGGTTTCTAAATACCATTCCCCACCCAAAAGCACATGGGCTCCTTGGTGATATAGCTAATTCCAGGACTGGGGCATGGAAAGTCCAAGTTAAACCTGAAATATCAAAAAAAATTTTTTTAATTAAATAAATAAAATAAAACCTGAAACAACATATCATGGCAGAAAGTGCTCAAAGACCAAAGAGGCAATACTAAAAGCATAGAGAGGCCAGCATGAAGGAGCTCCCACTGGCCAAATCCGGGACCATAGGAGGGTAAAAAAGGAAAAATGATAGTAATTTATTAAAATAAACTGAATTTTTAAAATAGATCTAGGAGTCCATAATAATATTAAAAATAAAAGATATTTACAGAAAGAAAAAAGAGGGCAGAAAGGAAGATTTTTAGAGGCACATGGGTGTTGACTGCACTATTCTTATAATTTCTCTGTAGGTTTGAGAACTTTCAAGATTAAAAGTTGAAGGAAAGAAGACACACACGTGTGGGGAAGGACATACCAGTTAGATGCTGAGAAACCTGCAGGAGCCTATTGTTCTCGAGGGTGGCGATGGCGCCCCCTAGGGAGGGTTTACAATGAAATGCCTTTCAGTTCTTCCCAGCCAGTGTTCCCAGTCTTGCCTTAGCATAGACAAGCACGGACATACATATTCTTTCCATTTTTGCCTAACAGGAACACATTGTACGCTGTTCTACACCTTGGGTTTTCCTCCTTGCAACCTGGTAGTTGGACATTGCTTCATGGCTGTGGAACTGCTGCATTCCTCTCCACAGCTGCTTGTGGCTCCAACGCACAGATGGACCATCCTTCATGCAACCAGGTCCTGTTTGACGGCAAGCACTCCCTCTCACCATTCGGCCACATTCGCCTTCTCACCTTTCCTGCTCTCCACCTCCTCTGCCCCCTCTCCTCCCTTACCCACCCTCAGTGCTGAGTGTGATCATGAATAGCCACCCTGACACTGGGGCATGAACAACTCATCCAGTGTTGCCTGAGACTTTTTCACTTTGGACACTGAAAGTCCTGGGTCCTAGGCTGCTGGTTAGGATGACCAATTCATCCTGGTTTGTCCAGAACTGTCCTGGTTGAAAACTGAGATTCTTGCACTCCGAGAACTCCCTCAGGCCTGGGCCAACGGGGACAGGCAGTCACCCTACCTGGGAGCAAAGTGGCTACTGGCTTGGAGAGGAGCCAAAATGTGCTCCTGGAGGGCTTTACTCCCCTTCAAAAGCCCCTCTGGATGCGCCTACCCACCTCCCACCTCCAACTTAATGTCCCGTAAGTAAGAAAGGGACACTTCTGTCCATCTGCGTCTTCAGACAAGCCTGCCCCACAGCCCTCACAGAGCCTGCCTGGTCCCCTTCTCGGAGGCATTCAGAAGAAAGTTCATTGCTCCCTCAGTGGTTTTAACTGCCTGGAAATGACATTAAAAATTAACCCAGATTGTCATTTCCTCCCCACAATTCAATCAGCTTGGCATGGCTCATGGGAATCCCATTCTTTTAATCATGTTTCTCTTCAAACTCACTCTTGCTAGGAGTAAGGAGTGCCATTCACACATCTTTGGTTCACATTGTCTCTCACCTACTCTGGCCTTGTCATTTAATAAACTAACAATTTTGTTGAGAGATTTCCTTTAAATAAAATGCTAGGAACTTAAAAAGAAAAAGCTCACACTGGCACCTGCAGGGCCCCCAGGGAACTGCTGGGTTTGCATCCTCCAGTCGACCCCAAAAAGATCCATCAGGCTGACAGCCAAGCCCATTGCGGTGGGGAAGTGGAGACACAGTCCTCAGGGAACTGAGGAGGGTCTGGGGTCTGACCCCCTGCTGGGGTCTGCCGCCCAGTTCATGACCCTGAGATGGGGTAGGGTGGAGAGTGGAGGGCTGCAGGCCTCTGGGGGCTGGAGTGGGGGCACCTGATCTCGTTCTAGCAGGTCTCTGATGAGTCTGCTTCACAGCGTCTCCTCTCCTCATTGGCCTGGAGGAAACAGTGGCCCTGGGGAACGAGACCCTGAGAAGAGGCAGCAAAGAGGACAACCAGAGGCCATGGAGACTGGAAGAGGCCAGAAGGCTGCCTGGGAGAAGGCTGTCTGCTGACTTGTTCTCCTTGGCTCAGGCGCTGTGTTCATCCCCCTTTCTCCCATCCTGTACCCCTCCCCAACCAGTGATGGTGCCGACAAGCAGCCGTGTCCCAGCAGAGCTAAGGCAGGGCAGACAGGAGAAGACCATCCACCCCAGCTGCTGGGTGGAGGCTTGGCCCTGGGACCTGGGGAGCCTCCCCAACATTATCTCCCCGTCCTTCCCTTCTCTGCTCCCACTAGCCTCAGCCAGCAAGGCCAGCCCCACATTCCTGCTGCAAACAGCCTGGGGTGGGGCACAGCAAGCTTTTAATTTGTCTGCAGAAATCGACAACAAGGGAGGGGAGGCTGTTGGTTAACTCTGCACCGTCACCAGTGCTTTAGGCCTCTGCAGAAGAGGCAGGAGTGGGTTCAGAACCCAGACTCGGAAGTCCAGGCCACAAGGGGGCTTTAACCAAAATCCCAGGCAAGAGACCCCTTTGCTTCTGATGCCGCATGTGGCTTCAGGACGGCATGACGCTTCACGGCTTCAGATGGCATGATGCCATCTGGGCTAATTTACCAAGGGCTCTGCGAACTCTCTCGGCACTATGTTCCCTAATTGCACCCTTTTTCAAAAGGGAGTAACTACCCCTTCTAATCACGTGTACCCCCAGTATCTCAGAGGGAGGGCTACAAAAGCAGCCTTCAAAAGTTTGGCAGTTCCTCAAAAAGTTAAACACAGAGTTACCAAATGGCACCCCTAGTCCACTCCTAGGTATATATCCAAGAGAACCAAAAACATAAGTTTCCACAGTAACTTGGACACAAGTGTTCACAGCAGCACTATTCCCAATAGCCAAAAAGTAGAAACCACCCAAGTGCCCATCCATGGGTGAATGGAGAAAATGTGCTCTCTCCATACAGTAGAACACGATTCAGCCATAAAAAAGAATAAAGTACTCACATATGCCATGACATGAATGAACCTTGAAAACATTATGCTAAGAGAAAGAAGCCAGATGCAAAAGACCACATACTGTTTGATTCCATTTATATGAAATATCCAGAGTAGGCAAATCCATAGAGACAGAAAGCAGACTAGTGCTTGCCAGGGGCTGCGGGGAGGGGAAAACAAGCAACTGCTAATAGGTACACGGTTTCTCTTTGGGGTGATGAAAATATTCTGAATTAGACAATGGTGATGGTTGCACAACACAGTGAATATCCAAAACCCCCTGACTTGTACACTTTAAAATGGTCAATTTTCTGTTATGTAAATTATGTCTCAATGTATTTATTTATTCTGAGACAGGGTCTCACTCTGTTATCCAGGCTGGAGTGCAGTGGTGCATTTATGGCTCACTGCAACCTCGAACTCCTGGGCTCAAGTGAACCTCCTGTCTCAGCCTCTTGAGTAGCTGGGACTACAGAAGCCTGGCTAATTCTTTCATTTTTGTAGAGTTTGGGGGATGGGTTTCACTGTGTTACCCAGGCTGGTCTTGAACTGCTGGCCTCAAGTCATCCTCCCACCTCAGCCTCCCAAAGTGCTGGGACTACAAGTGTCAGCCACTTAGCCTGGCTCAATTTTTCTTTTTTAAAAGCAGCCTGCTGAAATCACCCTGACTTTGGCCCTAGCACAGCCCCCTATTGCAGGGCCAGCTTGTGCCTCTGAGTTATCTTTAACTCCAAGGCTCTTCTTCCTGGGACTCCCCTGCTGCGTACTGCCCTCTTCTTCTCTCTCTCGTCCACACTGGCCTGGCCTGTAGGACTGGACATTGTGCTTCTTTCCCACTCCAAATACCTTCACTGTGTGGGATGCAGACTTTCAAAGCAGGTGTGGAAAGTGACAGCCAGCACAGCACAGGCAGACACAAACATCGGACCATTCACCACCTCTGTCCTTAGAAGTCCCCTGGCCCAGACACCACTAGGATCTTCTTCTGACTGACCAATTGTCACTTGGCCTCCCCTTCCTCCAGGCAC